>NC_141569.1:1290833-2581666 GCF_036417535.1 Chlamydotis macqueenii
TCAATCTTTCGTGACAACTGTCTGAATTCCTCAAAATGTTCCTTTTTCATCTAAAAGCCTTAATTCCACAAAAAAAAAAAAAAAACAAAACCAACTAACAACAAACTGGGAGATAATGTTTTATGACCAAAACATGCAGTGTTTGGGAGAGGAATGGGAGCATCTAGTTCCCAGCTTCCAACTCCTACCAGGCACCCAGCGGAGTGGCAGAATAAAAACAGGCTTTCATCCGGAAAACCTGATTTTTTAGAAATTCTCCCCCAAACTCTGAAATTTGCAGTATCTTCTGTCAGTGATACTCCTTCATCATTACTATTGGCCATTTACTACGTGTTGTCTCTGAAAACGCTTCCTTTGTATAATATTTTTAAAGGGATCTTGCAAATACTTAAGCAGGTCTATAAGTTTTGTTGTTGTAACAAATATCTTCTGCCTTCCAAAATCCACCACAGAGAGTGGAGCCCAGCAGGCAGTGGCTCGGCCTTCACATGAACAATCGTATTTCCCAAACGATGAGGCTGAGAAGGTAAAACTTGAACACTCTTCTTTTTCTTGGCAATGCCTTGTGTTCTGGGAGAGGAGGCTTTTAGAGCAGCACCTCCAGAGCATCTGGGACGAGGGGCTGATCCGGAGGTGAGCCTGGCCCTCAGACAGAGAGGAATCCATCAGTAGGGGCATTTTTTTCTAGATCCCAAACACTTTACCCTTTGAACCTCATATCTGATGTTAAGAACTACACTTATAAAAGGAGATATGTTGGCTTATATATCTGAAACCATACTAATTTGTCTGAGGGAAGTATACTCATAAGGGTTTTCATTCTCAGGAGTAGCTAAATTACCTGCAGACAAATCAATTAAGTGGTTTATATCAACATGAGAATTCCTTACATTCCAGAGCTGCCATCTGCTTTGTTTATGCCTCATTTCAGGAAAAAGTTACATTATCAGGGCTCATTACCAGTTTGCACTGGTGGCTTTTTTTTTTTTTCCTGGTTGCTTTTTCAAAAACTCATTTCCAAGTGATTAGAGAAAAACATAAATGCTTAAAATCTTTTAAACTGAAGACAGTAGCAGATGTAGTATCTCAGGTCTAGACAGTTTAAACAGAAAGGGCCCTGATTTTTCCTCAGGGAGGGCGCAAAGGGATGTTAGTCTGGGTGACCTCCCCCAACTTTGAGCCTCTGCTAAGACCAGCCCAGCAATCCAGCAGAAAGGTTGGACTGAGGGTGTCTGAACTCAGACTGTACCTGGAGCTCTGCTGAACGTGTTTTGAGGGCGATGGGGAGAGAAGGGCGACCCTACCCAGGGCAGGTTGGTCAGCGGGCTGAACGTGGGTGAGAGGTCAGGCATGGAGGCTGACAACACTCTACATCAGGATTCATATTTTCAGAAAAGCAGAGATGGAAATGACTTCCCGGCTCTGGTAGCCCAACGTCGGTATAAGCAGCCATGAGAAGATCACCCCAGTAATGGGAAGTCCAACTGTGAGACCAAGCTGAAGCAATACCTCCAGCACCGCTCCCCCGATGAGAGCCCGGCCAGATGTGTGCCTGCCTCTGGGCTAGAGCACTCTTGTAATTTGTAACAGTCTCCAGGCTGCTCTCATTTACGTTGGGGGCCGATGCACAGCTTGCTGCAGACAGAGTTCAAAGGCTGCCCCGAGCCGCTCTGCACGTGGGCTGGCCGCCGGCTGGCACCTGGGTCAGCAGCTGGCACCGTCCACTTGCCAGATTCAGCTTCCAACCCCATGCTGGGCTATCTCGTGCAAATGGGGCTGGTGACCAGCCGGTTGCTCTAACGGGCTACCAAATGGTCCCTCACACCTCCTCCAGGTACCCGGACAAGTGCTGCTTCGCATCGCCTCTCTGTAACACGCAGATATGCCCAGATTCATGGTGCAGAAATGTAATCCTGTAAAGATATCCAAACTTGTTTGTAGGTTGACAAAGCTCATCCCATCATCTGGCAAAGATACTTAACTTGGTACCAAAGGCAGCACTTCCTAATTTCAAAACACAACCACTACTCCAAACATTTCCTAGCATCAGCACACGTTGGATTCAGATACCCAAATATTCAAGAGTATCTTTTGGGGCTGTCAGCTCTGCACCACTGGCCAAACCCTGCCTTGTGTAGACAACACGCTGGTATAGATGACAGAAGCTAGAATGGCAAAACAAATCCATCAACACTTTGACCAAAACAGAAATAGTGGAAAAAAAGAACATCAACACGATGCTGTTGGCAAAACTTGGCAGAAACGTTCAGTTTAAGAAAGCTGAGCCATTTACATTTACAAGGAGGCCTGACAGCTTTTGGGACACACTGTCTGTACAGGGCTGGATTCGTTTTAGAAGCTCATTCATTTGCACGGGGGTTTAGTGAACCAACCAGTCCTCCTCCTCCTCCTCTCTGGGAAGACTCATTAGCCACAGTGAAACTCAGTGTGAAAGGGAGGTGTGGGGGGGTACGGGTAATTACACGGGCACCTTAGAAATAAATCACGAACCTACTGTTGATATGAGTGCAAACCTGGAACTGATCCTCATTTTAGCCTGGGAGAAGGTCTTCAGCAACACTCCATAAACTACAAAGAAAAGAAAAGGAAATTGACTTTAAAAACAACATTTTAATAATACTGAGGTGTTGACAAAACCCTTGGAGAGCAAAGGAGCTCCATCACACGGGATGGACTCACCGCTTGAGAAGTGGTTCCTGGCATCTGCTAGGGGCGTTGTTGGGGCCCACGTTTCGTTAGTTCAGTGACCACTGCTATCACCACACGTCCGGAGAGGATGCTGTGGTGGAGAACCGGCTGCAGGGATACATAAGCTGGTACTGGCCATCACACCAGTTACCTTCAAGCACTGGTTCCCAGCAGGAGCAATGGCAGAGGCAGGACCGCCCTCACCCAAGTGGGATGCTGTGGAGCCCTGGTGCTTCACAGCGTCAGGAGATGTGAAATGGGAGGTCAGAGCTGCTTGTATTTCTTACCAGGGAATCGGGATGTGCGCTCCCCAAGCATGTGTGATGTGCCTGGGACGGAAATGTGAGCACAAACTGCAAATCTGCTGTCTAGCACATAGATTTGGAGTCTGTAGTATCCGAGATGCACCAGCTTTGTGGTGCAGGAACGGTACTGTCAATGCATGCGTGCAGTGACCAGTTACCCTGGAAATGCATCAGCCAGGCTCACACAACGTATCCCAAATGACACCTGAAGTCCTCCTCTGGCTTTCAGCAGGCCACCTGACATCCAGATGTCCTCCAGATGCAATGCAGCGCTGGTGGAAAGGACGGACCTGTGAAATTCCCCCTGGGTACACCAGAAAAATTCCAATCTAGGAGGTCCAGGATGCTCTTCTGAAAGACTGAGTACAATAATTCAATGCTCCAATTGTAGGAGCTGTGCTTTCTTGAAAATCTCAGTTATTTCCAGGGCTCTGTTATCTTCCCTTAAATTGGGATAACAGTTTTGGCTGTCTTTTCGGCAACGACTGTCTCCTACGCTGGAGACACACAACGTCTCAGCCAGCAGATCTGTAATCTTTACAGAAGCCAGGCTGACGATAACGTGACACAAATCGTATCGATTCTGTGTTAAGGCTATGGTGCAGAGCGCTCGTGCCGATACTCTGCTCTCTGCAGCAATCCACACTCTTCGATCCAAATCCACGAGGGAGAGGCGCTGGAGTCCCGAAGTGCAAACCTGTGTAAAGCAATTCAAAAAGCCACAGAAAAACTCAACAGAACACAGCAGCCCAGACTCACAGCTGATGCACCCTGCTACCTCTGGACTAGTTTTGATAATATTATGCCATTTCCAGCCAGCTGAAAGTCCCTCTCTGGTCCGTGGCTCGGGCAGAGGTTTCAGAGGCACACAATAACCCCAGTCATTTCACAAAGAAGAGCTGCTGAGCTGAGCATGCTGAGCAGGGAGGACAGGCAGCGATGGCTCCAGGTAGCCACCTCACCATTCATCATGTCAGTCATGCTTATGTGGCTTAAAGGAATTAGTTTTCCATTTAATTTGGGAATTTTTCCCAGAAAGTCTCGACTCTTGAATACAAATAAGAGTTGCTTAGAAAATACTTCATTGCACTTGGCTACATTTCGGCACAACGCGGAGCTAGACGAACAGCTCCCGGGCAGACCAGCCCGCTTCACTGCCGCTGTGGATGCTTTTCTGAATTTACCCGCAGCCAGCCAGGAGTTCAGCCTGCGAGGAGTCCAACGGGCTGGAGGTCTTTTGCAGGTATCTGCTATTACCTTTCCTAATCCCGATCTGTTTTCCTAGCGCCAGTCTCTCTGAATGTGAGATATCAAGCATTTACAAAGACTATTGGTATTATTCAAGGAAAAAAAAAAGAATTAAAAAAAAAAATCTTACAACTGGTTGCCTCTCACCTGAGTGGTACTGCACACTGCAACCCCAGGGCAGCTCATCCATCAAGGGTAGCAGGGATTTTCTCACCAGCAGAAATGTGACTTCAGGTCTCGCAGCATCGCAGGACAGATCATAACCTAGCAGCGGAGGTAATGCTTAATCTCCAGAGTCACTGGGTGTGCAGTGGATTATAACCGGATTATAACCATAATGCAATTTATTTATTGCAGATAATCCAGGCTGTGCAATGGATTATTAATGAAGAATTTTGTGTGGGTGACGTTGCAACCTTCGCTGTTTGTAGCTATCCAGGTTTGCAGGAACTAAATGCACTAATCCCTTCAGCCTCAGAGAGTCCAGTAAAACGCACCATCGATGCTCCACACTTGCACATCCTGTGCAACGCCACAGGTACCTCTGCTCACCTCTCTCCAGCCACAACCCAGCACCAGGTACCGCACAGAGCATTGTGCGGTCCCCAGCCTCCACCCCTTCCCACCTCTGTACCATCCACAGCACCGGGACTCGCTTTGTTTTAACTAGAGGGACAAAGCAGCTGCACTTCCACGCATTTTGTCCAGGTCCTGCTATTTCAACCTGCCAAAACAGAACTAGAAACTCTTCAATAACTGAGTCCTACAGAGCCCCCCACCCTTAATGCGTGCTGCCTTCCCAGGTCACCTGCAGAGCGAGGTCCCGGGACCGCAGGAACGTGGGGCGCAAGGCAGGCAGCAAAGCCCAGCGCTGCTCCCAAACTCTGCTCCTCGCTGCCCCACCTCCCTCCACTCTTCTTCTCCCTCTCAGCTTTGTTTCCTTAAAAACTTTGAAGTTTCTTTCGCATTGTGGTTGGTTTTCAGATGCACCATAAAAATCTGCGTGCTGGGAATACTGTGGTTAAGACATGGGAATGCAAACATTGTGGAAATAACTTGGGTTTTGTTTTTCTTTTCCTTCCCCTTTTTTCCCTTCTCTAAACTAACTTTCCCACTTCTTCAGTATGCTGGCACTTAGAACTTGTTTGGCCTGTTAAGAGAAACAAGGACCGAAGGGGTCTCATAAATGACCTGTTTTGAGAAACAAGGAAAAGTCTGTTGCAAGCTCTCAGCCAGGATCTGAGCAGGTAATCTGGGGTGTAAGAGCTTGCCCATCTTGTCCCCCAGCCCCTGCCTGCCCACCACTCTCCCACAGAACCTGCCCTCACGCACCCTTGACCTCTCCTACGGCTTTTTGCTGCCTCCTGTCCACGGGCCCTCTCCAGGTCACCCCATGCCACTTCCTTCTCCCAGCTTTGAGAAGATGACCATTAGCTCTTACAGCTGTCCCCAGCCTTGCGCCTCCAAGGCCCTCGCTGCTATCTCCCTGCGTGGTTTTGCATCCTAACAGCACATTTTAACAATCACTGGAGAGCCACGGCTGCTGTAGATCTCTACACAGTTTGAGAAGCTGTGTGGTATCATCACAGTGACCACAACTCATCCCACTCAACACCGAAGACTTACGGCAGCATGAGCAAGTTCACTGTACTGGCTCTGTGGTAGCTAGACGTTCACCATCAGCTTATGCTGTGCTCTTTGGAAAAACAAAAAAAAAATTAATGTCACCAGGGTTTGGGCTTTTTTCAGGGGTTCTTACAGGTCCGTCCTAGATCAGCTCACAGATCAATTTGTTCTCGAAAGAGCAAATTATTTGCACTGAGGAATAAAGACAAAAAGCATTTTCTCAGGAGTGCGTTTTACCATCAGCAGCTCCAATTCACATCATCAACCACTGCATAATCTTCACCCCACCACATCCTGCCATTATCTTTACATAAGTTGAGGAAGAAAAGTGCTAATACGTCCTGTCCTGTCACCTGGAGACCTAAGGCCCAGGGAGACCCAAGAGCCTACACAGAGCCCAGGAGGGGCCACGCAGGACAGCACGCACTGCTAGGGGCCAGGCCAAGGCCCCAGCCATGCACTTTCTCCCATAGACTCACCCCGCTTCCCACAAGTAGCGCTTTTTGGAAAACAGTACTTGGTTTTTTACCTTTTTGTAAAGAAAACATTCCCATAGTTTGTCAAAAAGGACTCAAGATGTGATACTGTTAAAAAATATAATAAAAAACACCTTATGCTTTTATGATCTTGACCTGTATCTCCTGAGCGCTTCGGTTTGGTTGTAGTATGTTGCTCTTCAGTTTTTCATTCTTCATCGGTCTCTCATGTCTGCATACAGCCTGTTTCTAAAGGCCTTCGGACACTGACATCTTTTCCAAAATACTTCTCAAAACCAGACGAACACGAGGGTAACTGGAGCTCCCAGCCTCTGGCCTATCTGCAAAGTGCCTGGTGAAGTGCTGTTGTAGGCAGATCATAATTAATAATTAGCATTATTTATAGCGGGGCCTGCAGAACAGAATTGAAAGTGTCATCAGATTTTACATCCAAAATATTGTCTAAGTTAGTGCTTTCTAATTCCCAGGCATTGCTGTGGGAAGATACAATTGCACATGTAAATACTTTCCCATGCCTCCTCGCCATGTGCGTACTTCGCATGTGTAAAGCATCTGGGAATGTACGCAGGGCCTCGTTGGAAATGGAGTGTGTGTGTAAATTGCTGCTTGTCTACATCTGTGTATCTAATTGCATGTGAAAATCACTACTCTAGTTGCATCAATGAAACACAACTTTTTGAAAATACAGCTTGCATGTGTTTCTCATTCATTTTAGTGAGGCACAAGATGATCCAGTTGAAAAACAGTAGCTAAGACCAGATGTTCTTCTGTTCCTCCAGCGTGAGAGAAGCAGCTCAGCCTTAAGAAACTCAAAGCTGCTTAGCTTAGGATGCTTCCATGGGAGAGAAAGATCATCTCCTTCAGTGGCCTCCCTTTCCAAGGACTCAGACCTACTCCCAACCGAGGGCCATGGCAGAAATTCACCTTTGCTTCCAGTAATGGAGAACCGAGCACCAAGACATCTTCACGTGCTGATGAGCAACGGCTGGAAACGCTGTGCTGCGGTCATTCGGTGGGGTTTGAGGCAACCAGGGGACACTCCTGGCCAGCTAAGACTGGACATATGGCAGAGGTTCAACGTAATATATGATGGGAAAAGCAATTCACCCAGCTTTGCCAAAACATGCGCCTAATTTCTAAACAATTGCATTTTAAAGCTTTTAGTAACTCCTTGAATTTTTCCACAGCTCTGCTGCTGCTGTGGTCATATTTCCAAGTTCAATGTAACTCTTACTCCTCCACTTAAAACACTCACTTCTCATTTAAACCTGCAGGAAAAACAAAATCTGGATTACTTTCAAATTATTGGCCAAGCTCAAAGAGACATCCCAGCCCTTTATGGGGTGCAGATAAAAGAGCTCACAGTCCCCGCTCTGCCAGGAAAAACGTTCACTTTCTGTGAAAAACATTAAGAAATCAACTGAAGAGCTTATTAAACTTTTAGATGCAAGAATTTGGGAACTGGATGAGGATGCGTGTCTATGTCAGACCCTTGAGATGAGATGGTGCCTGTCATAAACTGCTGCTGGATGCCTAAATAAGACTCGCTGTGCTCTCCCCCCGCCGTACAGCGTTGAAGCAGGAGCTCGGGCTGAAAGCTCTCTTTGTGAGAATCAGCTCCAAAGATTTACGTGGAAGAATCTTTTCTTTATTTACCAGCTTGCTGAGACTGACAAAGTATTCGATAGCCTGGAGTCTCCAGCCAGAGAGCCTGGCTTGTAAGAGTATTTGTCAGTGATTGTACCCGCTTTGCTATTTATTTTTTAACTTGCAAGTGCCCTCCCGTCTCCCGTTGTTGAAGGACCTTAAGTGAAAGCAATCTACTCCACATCCTCTTCCCTTCAACCTCTTCCAAAAGCCTCAAACAAAACTGGTTTGGGTCCTTTATTCTAGGACATGTGAACCTAATCCTCCACTTTTCCAAGAAGCATTAGTTATTCTGATAGTTATTCCAAAGTATTAGTGATTCTTCTGCAGAGAGTTGTTTTAGTTGGCAGAGGTGCTCACTGGCCACTGCAGGTGTTGGAAGTGTAGTTGTACCCGAGGGAGTGACAACTATCAAAAAGCACTGCTCCTTACCCATCAGCTCTCTAAGGTTACTTTCACAAATAATTGTGGCTATACCAGGGAAGAGAAGTCATCTCTATGCTTATCAACCCGGTGGACCTTCATTGCTGCTACTAATGAACGCATCAACAGCGTTAACTTGCAGAGCCCACTCTGAGTTCCCAGAGTCAGCAGCTACAAGAAGCTTTCCACCTCTTACTAGTAAACTTACAGCACTCCATCTGTCAATGGAGACAGATCAATATTTCAATTTATAAATGCAAATATGTCAACAGGGCTGCTGCAAATAAGGGCGTGCAGGACCCCAGGTTTACATCCAAAGATGCAGCAGACATCTGCCAAGTTACCCTGGGAGTTATTTTCTCCTTGATCAGGCAAATACGATACATGCACAGCTAAAGGATATTAAAAATAAATATCTACTTGTAACTCTTACTAAATGATCACATAACAGAGCTCTTGGCTAAAGATTTAATATTGTTTGTCCTAAAAGTCAGGTGCATGGATAAGAAGACTGAGAGACCACCTATCCTGGAACATGCTGCTTATGATACTGCATGCTTTGGTCTCCTAGCAAGACCACATCCAGCTTACTGATGATCTCTGTCCTAAATACAGCTTACATAGAGCATTTTAAATATTTGGAAACCTTATCTGCATTTATTTGCACATATTTTTTGCTCCTACATTGGATCTTACCTAACGTGCAGGCAGTGAGACTATGAAAAAGTACAATATTAAAGTCAGATCACCAGGGATCTCAAATTCTCCATCACTACCTGATAGAACCCTAAAACATCACAGCTCAGTCTGCTCCATTCACATCAAACTCATGCGTCTGTAGATTCGGTCTGGCTCTTCTCAGCCTCTTTGGCCCTGCAGCAGAACTAACTGCTCCTGGAGCTGCTGCAGGCTCCTTGGAGCAAGCCGCTGTCCTCCTCATCTTGAGGATTTCAGTGCTCCCATTCCACACAGCTCTGCTTTGTGAGACGACTCGGAACAAGAGTCTCATCTTCGCTCAAGGACTTTCCTTCTGACACGTTCCTCAAGGTGGTCCCAAGCAGAGTCCTAAGGAAGAGAGGGCTTGTTCCACGGACCTGCCCAAAGCAGCCCTGGATGAGAGGTCGTCTTTGATATCACTGTGTGATCTATTTAGGTACCTCTAGGTATCCTCTCATAGCAAAGAAAAGATCTCAAAGCACCATGCTTCCAAACTGCAGGCAACAGTACTTTAGGGTGACCCCTGGTTAGTCTCCCTCATCTCCTTTGCAAGAAGAGTGGCACCTGGATCCAACAGAGGACTCTGCATGAAGGACAGTGTCCGCAAGACCCTGCCTTGTCAAGCTTCCATGTTTCTGCATCTCATCTGAGTGTTTTGCCACATATCCTTTTCCCCAGTTTTACGTGGCAGTTCACATGACCTAAAATCATCTTTAAATGTTCTGCAACATTTTCCATTTGCTGCACATGACTCAGCAATCCCACAATGATGAGAAAAAAACCACCTCAAGAGTCAGCTTTCTCCAGATGTCCACCTGGCTGACTTGATCTCTCTAGAGCTCTGAGAGATGGAGCGCAAACGTGATGATGCCACGTAACTCGAAACAGTGCATTAATTTATTTCAGAGTCGTTTCCTAAGACTCAGCAGCCTTCAACCAAGAACCAAGTGGGCTCTGGCAGAATGGTGGTCGGAGTCTCCTTCCACTCAGTCAGAACATGTTATTGCTGGTGCGGGAAGCTAGTACAGCCGACCAGTAACGTCTGCTTCCAAAGAAAACACTCGCTTTACTGTATCTGGTGTTTTGAAATGTACAAAAATAAATTATTTATTATCATGACTTTTGGGCTGAACCTATTTATACGGGTTTGCATCTGTCTGATCTGAAGGCTGAGTCACTGACTGACAGACACGCTCTTGGCTGGTCCAGTTACTTACATTATGTCCATACCGTTCCAACAGCTTAAATAAAAATAGTAAGCTTGAAACTTCTCCTCCGTTGGCATTTCTTCATAGAGACGGGGTGTTGCTTAAAGAAACATCAGCTCACTCTTTAAGAGGTCAGATCTGCAGGGAGAAATGGTAGAATTAATGGTGAGACTCAATGGCTGTAGTTTTCCAGCCCAGCTTTAGACCCCTCAGCAGCTGTGCCGGATGCCAACTGAATGGGCGAGGAGGTTTGGATGACTTGTGAACCGCTTCAGAGCTTCCCACAAAATATCAATGAGAATTAAAAATCTGTCCAAGTCCAAAGCTTGCAGCCCTTCTGCCCCTGCCAGCCACTTCCACATCTGGCAGCCGGGGCAAACTCAAAAGCAGTATTTCCACAGACACCAAGTGAATTCTTTTTCTTCCTTTTTACTTTGTACCACCTCAGACCCAGTGAAGAGTGAAGTGAGAGCTGCAGATGAGCCTCCTGGAGAGGGAGCACGATGGAGGTGTGCGACTGCAGCACAGCTCTCCCATCCCTGTGCCAAGGGGCTTCTGTTGTATCACACAGAATTGCAGAAATGTGACTCAGAATAGAAACATCATCTTCCTCACTATCTAATCCATCAAGGTAGAAATGTCTCACCTCTCAGTGCAGAATAAGGAGACTTGAGGCCGAATTTGAGGAGGTCCAGAATTGCAGACATTTAGGCCTTTGCACCATCAGTGTAATTTTCTTCCATTAGCTCGTAACTTTCAAATCCCCATTTCCTGAATTTATTTTTCATCTCTTCATTACATCAGCAACATTACTTGAAATAATCTGATACCTATGCAGATCCTCAGGTGTGAGCCCAAGAAATGCTACCTGGATGGGCAGAGAGAGGCAAAAAGGCCCTGAGACAACAGGTAAAAAGTTGGCCCTCCTCCTCACTTGCTTGATTGGTCAAGAACTGAAAGTGGCTGTCAGCAAATGCTGTGTCCTATAAACAAGCAAAAAGTCCTGGCACAGCGGGCAGACAGCATTCCCATGGGACCTGGCCCCCAGACGGCTTTTCTGGGATATATTATAGCCACAAACACACAAAGGCAAGAAGAGCCTTGGACATTCTGAAGGTCAGAGGCAACACTACCACTGCAGCACAGAGCTACAGTATTAGAAGAGGCACTAGCCATCTCATAGCCCTTTCCTGGAGGCTTTAGTACAGATACTACTGATATCATGACAAAGAAAGGGTAGCCCTAGGGCTCTAGTGAGCCTTCTACCTCTCTCAACACCGTGAAGGCTACAATTCCTCACCCGGCATGCCCTTTTGATAATCACTTCGCAGTATCTTGAGACCGCAAAGAATTAACCACACATAGTAACGCAACACACACCTGAGTGTCCATCTGCCAGGAACCGAGCAAAAAAACTACATCACAGTCATGCCTCACTACTTTGAATTGTTCAACATTTTCATTTAAAACACGCTGATTAGGAAGCTGAACATATCAACTGGTCTACAGTGAACATGGTGACTTGCCTTTTGTCTCAGAAGAACTCTTACTTCAGCAAGTACAGCCACTTGTGGGCTAGATCTACATGTGATTGGACAGGTTTTTTCCACCTGAAGGTGATACTCATTTTCATGTAACTGAAACAGGTGTCTAATCACAATTTCTCCTTTTATTTCACATATATATATTTTTTTTTAAAGAACAGGAAGCAAATCAGTACAATCTGGACTTCTGCGAACAGGCAAAAATGAAGAGGATCTCCTACTCAACACACCTACCTTGGAGCAACAGCCAATATCTAAGTGAAGCATAATGTTCTCCACTTGCTTTGCACTTGCAAGCATGGAAGACTATGAGTAGGATGTGTGTTTGTGGTCGAGGAGGTATGCAAGCTATGCTCTGTGTGGATGGAATATGCCTGGTGCTGAAAGCTGCGGGATGGAAGAATGAACACAGTTGTATTGGGAGAAGGAGGAATGCTTTCAGTATTTTGTGTCCTCAAATGTGGATTAGCTTGGACAGGGATGTAAGGTGGGAAAGACATATCCTGAACACCTGTTTCTACATCGGTATTTTTTTTACTCATTTTTGGAGACGGCATGCCTTGCTTCACGCTCTCTGTCCTTATTCCCCACTCAGGTCCTTTCCATTTCATGCAAAAATAGTTTCTCCTCTCATGAAAGTCAGTTGTGTTTCTAATCGGGGAGAGGCTGAGAGGGATGCAGTGTCCATGCGCGTGTGTTAGGGCTGGAGGGTCCTATGCTGGGACCCAAACCTCCTGCTGCTGCATGAATGCCACTGAAGTCAATGGGAACTTGGTCAAGCCAAGGTATTCGGGATAGACTCTTTGGGGAACGCAATTAAGGCAGCCGCATTCTCAAAGTCCCTCGCAAAATGTGCACACAATGAGTTGGCAAATGGTGCTATTCTCACTTTTGTCAGCAGAAGGAAATTTAACTGATTTATCAAGAAGCTAGGGCTAAAAATCTCTCCAGAGGCAATGGAAATATATGCACTTTCACTGACCTCTGAAAATACATGATTTATGGGAATACCCACGTATTTACCTAAATTCCCACAAACTGACCTGAAAAAATTAGCCCTTGATCTCTGATGGCAAGGGACTCACCACAGAGGTAAAGTCACTGAAGGAGAAAGAAGCAAAAACAGAAGAAAAAGAAGTAGTATTATTTTAAACCAGAAATACATTGAAGAGATAGAAAATAATTTGTCCTAAGTAGTGTAACAGAATATCGTTTGGCAATGCTGTTAGGCTGTGGATGGACACAGAGACTCAGAGCTTCAAGCTAGTTTGGTTTGGCTGTTGATAATTAGGAACCTGAAAGGAAAACTGAAAACATAGTAATAATAATTTCAACTCGGAAATGCTACGGTTCCACAGACCTATAGCGGCACGCCTGCCCTCCGTTCCCAGGGAAGCTCCATGCGCACCCCTTTGCAGAGCTGCTGGGTTTGATGAAGTCAAACGCCACTTCAGAAATTCATTTTTTACAGGATGGCTACCACTCCTCTATGCTATGCTAGGTGTCTGGTTGCCAGTACTTTCTGATGGATCACAGAAATGTTCAGACTGCAGACTTTAAGCCAAAACCTCTTGTGAAAAGCTCAGTGTTGTCTTATGGTACTTCTACAAAGATGACAGGACCTTGACTCTCAACACGTCCCATGAAATAATTTAATGCAGTAGACTGGACAGTATGTAGTGACTCCCTCTTCATAAGATGAAGAGTTTTGATCCAGAGGCTTGCTTATCAGCCCCCATAGCAAATGCTAGTTCTTAAATTTTCTTTGAAAAAAGCTTTGATGAAATTTAACCTTCCTCCTTGCAGTCCCAGCACAGCCAGCTCCCCTGAATTCAGTCAAGAAATATGAAGAAAACAAGCTATTTCAGATGTCAGATCCAAAATGTATGCTGCTCTACATGTAAAGAAAGCATTGTGAAAAGGACCACCACTAGCTTTGATGTGCAATGCTTGAATTGATCTAGGAACTTGTATGGACCTGGGAAGTGAGGAAATGAAAAGTAAAAGCCCAGAAGTCATTATAAGTAGATTAGAATGAAACTCGTAAATTCATTTGTCTGGAAAAGTTGGTCAGGTCCTACTCCATGGCGGCTCTGAACCAGGACTGGATGTTCTGTCATGCCTCAGACTTCTCACTTGAAGCCACTCTTTGACATCCTCATGGTGTTTTAAGTAAAGAAGCCATAGAGTCCAGCAGAATGAGACCTTGAGAGCCCGAAGACAGTTTTGGATCTGGACTCTGTGGGTTTGGCTCATTTCTAGGCATAAGTGAAAATGTGTTTGGTTGTCTGAATCAAGTCTCCAGCAAACAGGTGAGTTGGCTTTGTTCAAAACCACTGTATAATTCTGCATGATTGGCACCTTTCACTTAAAAGAAGCCTGAGCTGCATTAGCCAGCAATGAATTCAACTGGCAAAGGCTTGGGGAGGTTTGTAAAGCAGCTGGCTCTGTTCAAGGCTTAGATACTTTCATTTTCATGAACCCAAACCCACACTGGAATAGAACGCAAAAGAATAAACTACCTACCCAGCATCTGATAGCACGAAGAATGCCATTCTTCTTAAAACAAACAAACAAAAAAATCCCTCTTAATGTGATAATCTTACAATAACTAATTATTTCAATGAGCAAATCACACTAGGACAAGAAGTATCCTGGAGTCAGAGGCATGAACTCTTAGCTGGGAGGTCAATGGTAACGTATCTTGTTTGAACAAGCCTGACAAAGATCTGCTGAGCAATATCCACTGGGGCCAACAGCGCTTGGCTGTCTGCATTGTGGTGGAGATAGACTTGGATAACAGTGTCACTCACTCCTTCGCCGACACCAGCCAAGCATAATGAAGCACGGCCAAAGGCTTCTTCAGCATGACGGCAAGAGTGAAATCCTGAAAAGACCTAAAAATGGTTGATATGGGTGAATTAGAATGAAATGGTTGCAGTAACAATGATCTGAGACAGCACGGCCAGCATTGAAGCCAACACAATCCCGTTCCAACCCACTCCTTCCTCTCTAACGGCCTTCATGCCGCATTTTCATGTACGCTGAAAAACATTGTGCAAGTTCGTCCAGTTGACAGCGGTTTCAAGGGATGTCTGCACCGCAGACTACAGCGTAACGCCGAGATATCTGGACCGGTTGCAAGTGAGCTAATCGGCGTACCTCTGGCCACGTAACTGCAGCTTCAGAGTTTGCTTTGCATAACTAGCTTCTACGGTTATTTTTAACGCCGATAATAGCGCTAGCATTGTGATGGAGCCGAGGTGTCTACAGCCAGGGACCTGCTGATGTAAACACAAAACACATCTGCCCCCAAAACTTCTGCAGTAGGATCAGACACAACAAGTGCACGTGGAGAGATGATCAGGCCGAGCACAAAGAAAACAATTGAAGATTTGCGCTAGCTTAGGACTCTCAGAAAATCCTGGCTGCTACTAAACATTAATTATTAAATAGTAATATATCAAATATATAGTAAGTATGAGCTGAAAATGAAGACAAAAGGAAGAACACAAAACTACATCTTTTTTTTTCTATTTTGAAGGAGAGTTTTGCCTGGCTCTCATCCTAAAATGGAGAATGAAAGTTTCACTGGATGCATTCAGTAAATTCTAATCCTTATTAGAAACTAAGCTATGAAGAGGTGTTTTCTTGTGCATAAAAATCCAGCCTGAATTTTTCAGGAGCAATTGCTATTTTAGCTCTTTCAGAAACCTGGCCTACAGCGTATGACTTCTTGGCAGTACAAGAGGGATCTACAATATCACTTAGAACTATTTTCAGAGAAAGGTCAGATCATCAGGACATCATCAAATTTCTGAGATTGCACTCTCTTCTAAACCGTATTCTTCCTGCAAACCCACTAATGACAAAGTTGTGTGAGGCAACAAATCGTGTTGGCTTTGGCCAATGTTTGTGAGCAGGGTCGGCCCAAGGGAAGGGCAGCCCACTCTTTGTAAGCTCCAGGAGGAAAAGGGAAGTGTAGATTCAACCCAACGAGTCTGGTCTACAGGCCAGTAGGTATCTTGTAAACCAGCTAAGAACATCACTTCCCCAGCCATGGGAAAGAACACAAAAAAGGCAACACGGATTTTTTTTTTATTTTTTTTTTTTCCCCCGAGAGAAAATTGAGAAAATGTTAAGACCATAATGACCGTGGTCCAGGACAAGGAGGATGTGACAGCTGAGGATGACTTCTCAGAGTAATTAAAGAAGAGAAGTAAAGGGATACTGTGCAGCACAGCTCAGTGATAATAAGAAATTAGTGCAGATTAACACGCTTCCCAGTTCCTAGGTGTTGGTTTGACACTACGAATAACCCAAGAAAGAAATCTTAACATGTTACGTGTGTGGAATGTACTCAGAAGCTGAAGGAAGCCACAAAAAATAGACTGATACTTCTCTACTTTTAACACTAGCTGATGGCTGTTTCCAGTCCTTCTCTTTCTCCAACGCATCTTAGAAAATAGCTTTTAAATTCATCAGATCTTGGACATACCGCATGGGTAACGTTCCAGCAAGTAGCCGTTTATTTTATAAGGGGATTTAAATATTGTAAAACCGAATAAAATGCAGGTGTTTGCATTACAGACAAGTGAACCTTGTGTAAGCTCTACAAAGACATGACTTCCAGATTAAAAGGGCTTCGCGCAGCTTGTGCTGCCTCAGTGGAGGAGGAGGATTTTGGATCAGCGAGTGCAGCATCTTCCTTTGCGTGACGAGGTCCCGGATTCAAACCTCTGCTGTTTGTGCACCAGGGAAACGCATGTGGTAAGACAGATGGTGGCCATCTTTACATCTGTACAATTTTGTTAACTTTGAGATTTGGCTGAATGAGTTCAACCACCAGATTGCCCAAACACAAGCAGTTGCCATCTAGTGTCTGGAGCTGCCATGCTTTCTGAGAAGGATGGACACCAACCCCACGTTGCGCTACTATTCAGATGACTCAGCCCAGGCTGCTACCAAGGGATGCCGGGATTAACCAAAAGAAGAGCAAAATACACGTGAAGAATGCATCCACTGATTTTCACACTGGGTTTTGGAAAGAATTACAGCCGCGTCTTGGAAAGCTTCCCCAGTGACCAAACCCAAACCTTCTGGCGCGTACAGGATCAGCTTCCTCAAAAAGAGTGGTTATATGGAAAACCTTACAGCAACGTTTAAAGACAATGATACTCTACCTGTGTCACTTCATTGATGCCTGATTTACACCAGCAGAAGTGTACAGATAGCCAAGGTAATACTAGTTAATTATTAAATATATAATCAGTGTAACCATGCCCTCTAGAGGACTAAGTTTACCTTCATAGAGTCAAAACCAGCCCTTGGGTCTGAACACTTAATCTGGGGGAAAGTCATTTTGGGTGTTTGTATTTTCCTTCCACATCTGAATCTAGACGTAAATTGCGATTTCCTCACCAGCACCACACCCTGCTGTGGGTTGAACCAACGCCCTAAAATGGCACCAATAGGTGAGTTTTCACTTTTGTACCCATCTAGTGTCTCCATCAAACAACTAACTCAGCTAATCCCCACCCAGAGACTGAAGGATGGATCTGAGGTCTTATTCTCTATCAAAGGGAAGGTCACTTCCGTAGACATTTGACTGTTTGGCGAGGCTTGACCCAAGTAAGCCTGTTGGTTATTAAACAAACAGCATTCATTTTCTTACCTCCTGCTTTCCACATCTTCCTTCCTTTTCATTTTTCTGCATTCACTGGCAATTTCCCCAACTCTCCTTGGTCAGTGTGGTTTACATTCCCAGTTGGCTTGAGCTGCAAGAATGAGAGTGAAATCAATCCACGTGCAGTTTGTTTGCGTGGCTGCTATCGCCCCAGTTAGACAGGACACTGGTGGCGGGATCAGCTAGCTGTGTTCATGGGTACCTGGGGCAGGCTGTAACACTGACCTGAAGGAGCCAACAAATGCCTGTGGAGGTAGGCTTGAAACATTTTTGGCCTGAAATGTCCATATTTTGAGATCAGGAACCCACCACTGCGAGCCACACACCACCAGCTGTATGGGCAGCTACTTTGAAAAACAAAATCTGGGAAGGAACAGGGAAAGGGTCAAAGGTAGGAGCTAATGGGAGGCAACAAAAATTGAATTCTTCCTGATCAGTTCAGTAGGTTTCTGCTGGTCAGGTTGGTCTAAGCAGAACCGTAGGTATTGCCTTGGAAGTCCTGCAGACCAGCCTGGGGACACAGGGCTGGAGCGGTGGCCTCTGCTAAGGCTGTTGAGGGACAAGCACACAACAGGCAGAACATTCACTCGCTTGCTACCAGAGAATATTTTGACATCTCTGGCACCTTAGCTTGCATCTCAAGTTAGACGGCTCTCCGATAGTTCAAGGGACAAATGTAACTGGAGCACAGCTACATTTTAGTAGCTCCGTTGAGTAAACACAAAATAGATCAGGCGTGAGATTTTCAGAGCCCGTACCATTGACTTTGCTTTTCTCTTTGAGCCGTTGGGATGTTAGACACTGAATATACTACAGCCGTCAGATGTCGGTTTTCAAATCCACTCTGTGGATGTTTGGTTTTTTTTTTTTTTTTTTTAAATCCCACTTTAGTGTATTAATTATTTTCCTGACTTTTCTCCCAATGCAAGAATATGTGGTTTTTTCCTTGGTTACTTCCACTCTGCTGACCTGGTTTCTTGCCTTCCTTTGGAAATGTTTAGATGTCTCAGCAACGGAGAGGATGAATCAGTGAACATACAGCGGGTCTGGGAAAACCCCGGCACAGAGGACCGTGTGGGGAGCAGAGAGGATCGCAGAGCTTTCGGAAACAGCTCAGCAGTGCAGGGCGCTATCATTTTCCTTTTCTCTCTAAATTTTCATTAGCAGCCAGTATTGCTGCTCTGAGCAGATGCTTAGTTCAGAAAGACCTTTGTGCCCAGTTTAGAGCACAAAACTCAAAACATTTTAGCAGCAACTCAAAAATACACAACATATTGCAAATTTTCCAACAGGAGGAAGGTCTTGGCATACTGGAAACCAAAGGATGATTTGTTGGGAAGGCTCAGATCCAGCCCTCACAGAGGGCTAAGCCCAGAGGCACTTACTGAGCTTTCAGTTCATTCTCAGGAACACCAACCGCCCCAGCTCAGGATCATGTCTCCACGGTTCAGTGCTTGGTCACAGCCTCCTGGAAATACGGCCATTTGCTTCATCGGCAACAAACACACCTGAGAAACAGGCAGAGATTTGGAGATAGCTCATTAGCAGAAAAAACAAGGCCGCCTTTGTCCAGTAAATTATATGATGTAAAGGACACCGAAAATTTGACACACAGATATCAAATTAATGCAGAACAATGTAATGATCTAACGATTGAATTTTAAAACTAAAGTTGAGACACAATTTTTAGATACTCTCCCTACCAAAGGTCGGCAGCAATATTCTAATATATTGGTGGTTCTTCTTTTTAAAGAGTCTTCCAGAGAAAAGTGTGAACGAACTGTAATTTTGGTGAAAAATGTTCCCCCAGCATTAAACGTCCTGTATCTTGGCCCTGGGGCAGGGATGCACATCATTTTAAGGCCTTTGAGTCATCCCACTGATTTCAGCCAGATTAGTCATACGCCCAGCCTAAGCACAGCGCTAGGCACCCTGTGCGATCAGCCTTTTTATTTCAAAAAAAGAACAAACGCTTCATGCTCAGAGGTACAGGAGCTCTCTCTGTTAAACCAACGACACGTGCCTGCACCCTGAATATTTGAAAAGTGCTTTATAAAAATGCATGTAGACTTATCGCAAACAAATACTTTTCCACCTAGAATGAGTTGAATCGGAATCAAATGAATGGGCGTGTTGAAATGAAGACTGAAAAACAAGAGTGAGTTGCGTAAACTGATAATGCTACTATTAGGGTTGAGTAACACGCTAGACCGTTTTCGGAAAGTGGTAAATATTTTTCAAATTCTGAATGTTCGATACAGCCACAGTGACTGACATTCTGCTTTACAGCATGACTAAATCACATCATAAATGAAATTTAAAGGTAGTTAACAAAATAATCTTTATGTCAAAAGGGTGAAATGTGGGTTCACCCTTTGAAAATGTCATTCTTGGGTTTTGTAGTGTCCCTTAAAGGCTAATCTAAAAGAAAATTAAATTAATCTCATGCTCACCACTTTTAAATTACAGAAGTGAAAACCTTTCAGGACTTGCCAATTACTAAGGAAACTTCATAGCTGGATTATTCCCAAATTGCACACCCTTTATTTTAACCACTAAAGGCAAACACATGGTTTTGATGGGTCATAAAAGAACAGGTTGCTTTTTCAGTACTGAAAGAAGCCGTAATTACTTCCCTTGTTCAGTGACTTCCTGATTTACTTAGGTTGTTACGGGTGATACCATTCTGTGGAGGTAATTGGAGCTGCCCGAGTGAAGCCGATGACCTGGGGGAATGACCAGCGGCTTTTCAGTCTAGGTGACTTGCACCTAATGAGTACAGCCCTGCTTCCCAGGAAAAGAGGACACGATAACTGCCTTAAGGGCTTGGTATGTGTACTTTAAAGGCTTGGGTTTCACAGTCCAAGCAAATTATGTCTCCGTATGATATTCAGAAACCAAACTAAAGCAGCTCTAGATACAGATAAAAAGAAGCATTTTCCTCAGACAGAAATATGACAAATAATCACTCCGGGAAGGTGAGCTTCAGATATTTCTCTAGACAACCAAACACCAACATACTAACACAAGGAGGTAACCAACAGTTCCTGAAATCAGTTCTCCTCGGCAACACAGGATACAATAAAACATGGGTGCAATGAGTGGCAACGGGTTATTCCAGTATGAATGAAACTGCTTAACTCAAGAGTTAGAAATGAGACCACCTCAGTTTTCAACAGCTAGCACAGACTTAGGGAGGACATCATCCCTGAGACGTCCTTGGAGGAGGGAGAGAAAGCTGGGTGCAGTTAGACACTGGAGGGGACTGGTCACCCCTCAACAGAGGTCCCTGCCCTCCCCAGCAGATGAGACGTCTCAGCAGCGCTCCCCAGAAAGGGGAGCTTTTTTTTTTTTCTCTTAGCAGGCAAAGGGAGTGCCTAGGTTTAGCTGTAACTGCTGCTTGGTTTGGGTTTTGTGCATTTTTTCAGATACGTGTTACATTACCTTTCTGTTCAGAAAGACAAACTTTGACTTGTTGCATGTTGTCTGAAGTTGAGATACATGATTTAAACCTGCGGTGCCTGATCCAAAGTATCCTGTATCACATGTATTTTGAAACTAGCGCTGTCTTGGCTTCTTGCGCTATAGGCTAGCTGCTCCAAGTAAACTGATGGGCAGAGGGTAAATCAGCCAAATCTGAGGAGAGAAGTCCTGTATCATGAATCATACACAGCTTTTCCCTTCATGGCCCCCGTATAGTCTGGTGGATCCATCCAGGGATGAAATCTTGCAAGAGGTGTGGGTACATAGAGAAGTTACATTGAGATAAACACAATTTACACCATTGTGTAAATTCAATTTACAGCACCCTGTAGCTGTTTGTTGCTCTAAGAAGGAAACCTTATCTACTTTTACTGGGAAAAGCAAGCATGGGCAAAGACTGAGGAGCAGCTGAGATACTGAAAATTAACACCTAAATCAATCTCACAGTAACTCAACCGTGTCCACAGATTCACAGTCTCTGCTAGAAGGTAACGCATGGAGATGGAAGCGTGCAGAGACAGCCCAAAACCTAGGTCTCTATGACCCTCAGCATCTATGGGCTGATGTCAAAACACTCACCAGGAAGGAGTTTGGCTATGGCAGCTCTTCAAAGTGGCCAGAATATGCTAACACTTAAACTACCCAAATCTTACAGCATCTTAATTTCAAAAGTTGTTTCAAGAGACATCTTGCCTCTTAATGCAAGAGACTACAGACAAGCACATTTACAGCTAAGATTCTCCAACACCTGCAGGCACCACCAGAAAGCCTCACATACGGTATCCAGATGTCCTGCACGGCTGGAAAAGGCATCGAGAGCACAGCATTCTCCAGAAATCGCCATGGAGGGCGCTCCTTAGAGAGGCAGGTGGCCACTTCAACACCCCAAAGGCTCAGACCTCCATCCTTCCTTTCCCAAAGTTCAACTCAAAACCTATCCGAAGCATTAGAAAACCTGGACATTTCTTTATAGTGCCCTAACAGTTCAAGCTGTTAACACAATCAAAGTACATTTCCAGTGGCTTGTATACAAATTGGATGCCAGAATAACATTACGTAGCATTTGACTTGAACCTCAGATGAAAATTAGTGATCGAGGAGAGGCGTCGTAACGCAGGGAGCTCCAGGAGCCTTTGTTAGGCTGATCAATGGAATAACATCACCACCAAGGACTTAAAGATGATCTGAAGAACAAATTGCTTTAATTCATTATAGATTCTGAAACAGCAGAAACAGAGCTACTACTGGTGATACCAAAATAACATTTAGGGAAGGCGGGAGTTAAAGGTGGAAACCTGAGCCTGAGCTTGGGAGGGCACATGTGCCTCTGCCACAGTCAATGACAGGGGAAATGTAGAAAAGTGATAGGATAGAGACAGATAATAAATTACAGTTTGCAAAGCTATGTGTCAGGCAAAAAAATCCCATCCTATCTATTAATTGGACCAGATAAAATTTCTTTGCTTTGTGAGGAAAAAGGCACATCCAGACACCCTGCCCACCTGGGACTGTCAGCACCGTACAGTGTCCACGCCATACCCGAACTACAGCACGCGTGGGCAAGGGGAGGTGAGTCTGTGAGGTAGGATGTCGCCCACATTCTCTGTTTTTTTTAAAAGCAGTAATCTCCACCATCTTACATCCATCAAACTCTCAGAGCTCATTCCTATCAAAGCTCCCAGCCTGGCTGAGGAAGCAGATCTGTCCCAGTCTCCAGGACGGACTACAGGACACCAGAGCTGTGTGTCAGCGTCCTGCTGTCATTTCACCTGAAAACATCCCCATTTCCATGCTTCCCAAGTCAAACAGCCTTATGAAACAGCAATGTCCAAGCACAATCTGCTGAGGACTGAAACATCAGCCATGCGTAGGTGAGTAATTAGTGACCTTGAAGGATAAATGGGGCATTTTGGGATCATCTCATCTGGTTGCTGTAGAATTAAGAGTTGAATTTATCACCTCACGTGGTCAGCTGTATCAAAAGCTACTGGAAAACCACACTAGATAAACAGCTACCTGGGATCTTTGTGGTCTTCACCAGCCAGGCCAGCTGGGACCTGGGCTGTCCCCAGAAGAGGCATAGCACCGTCCAGGAATGACGCAGCCTGAGCCCTCCACAACACACGTAGGTTTGCCACGGGGTCCTCCTCCCTTTCACAAACCTCCCAGAAGGAAAAGGCACTGATGGGCAGCATCCCCGGAGGAGTTTCCGAGCCAAGGAACAGATGCTCTCCACTTCTCTGCCCATCTCTCCTCCAAAACAATCTGACATGCCCAGAAAGCAGAGCACAGGCGATGACGATGAAGGGCTTTGTTTACTCTTTTCTGATATGTTAGAACAGGCAAGGAGATAACATTTACTGAAATACAGATCTGTCATAAAAACAAGCAACCAAAAACACAAGTAAAACAGAACAGTCTCCGTGTCTTAACTTTCCAGATGTAAGTTTCTGAGCTCCCACTTGGGTTGTTATTGTTACTACTATTACTGTAATAATAGGATTCCCAGTCATGGAGCAGAACCAGCACACGTATAGAAACGTAAGACTGGAGACAAGAGGTGAGCGCAGCCAGCCGGGGGAGCAGACGCTGCCTCGCCTCGCAACCACCACGTCCGCCGGGGAGGCTCGGCGAGGCAGGCGCGCTGGTGAGAGACCTCGCCTAACAGGGGGGACTCCAAATCCTTCTACAGTCACAGGTCAGGAAAGTATTTGCCCAGTTGTGAGAAAGGAGGAGGAGGAGGTGGTTCAGGAGCAGCCTCAAACCTCTTGAAGGAACGCCCATCCCTCTCTTGCTTTACCTCCAAACCTGGGTTTAAGCTGCAAGATTTGGAACCAGGCTCAGGAGGTCTGGGGCTTAACTTTCCCCCAAGCCCCGGGTCAGCTGGGATTTAGGGATTTTGCCTCTGTTTGTCAATGAGAGACTGACGAGCTGCAGAGTTTGGATCTAAATTCAACCCTTCCCAAACTTAGGCGGGAATGCTCCGACCCATCTCTATTTGTCTTGGGTAGGGGAGTCGCTGTGATGCTATCTGCAGTGGAACTTTCCATTAGCAACAAGACCAGAGACAAAGAGCTCATGCTCTGACCTTTATAAAACTATTCCTTAACAAAATTTCCTCAAGTAAAGAATCCACAATCCTCTTTGGTTTTACTCATTTAATTGATACGGACATAAAATATTTTTCGTTGTTTTAATAATAGTTTGGTTTTCTGCTATTTAAAAAAAAAGTTCATTTCTCTGAACATATTTTTAGCAAAAATATTTTGCTTGAACTTTTTTCCTCTGCCTTCAAAGGCTGCTGCACAGTTCTGGGGTGCTAAATACTAAAATCACATTCTACCACTCCATCTCCTCCCATTTGGATGGTAATCACAGGATCCTGATGCCAAACTCTGGAAGATATTTTTTCCAGCAGCAGCATCTGGCTTCTTGGCAGACCTCGCGAGCAGTTGTGTTGGCAGCGGTGGGAGCTGCTTGAGTCTGTCATGTGTTTAGGCTGCTGCAGAGCTGTCTGAACCGCCTTGTTGCCTTAGACAGTATGTTCTCTTGACTTCCATTTAATTTTGATAAATTTGTACTTTCTGTTGTCCGCCCGGTAACGAAACTCCGTCGATCCTGAAAGGATCTATATATAGTTTCTCTAATCAAGAATAATAACGGATGTTTGCGGAGCACTTTTCAGCCCACCGGAGCCCAGCTCCTGCTCAGCAAACGAAAACTGCTCTGCGACCTCTGCGGAGGGATCGTCTTGCACGCTGCTGAACTGCAGCCACCTCTAGAAGGGATCGCAGGAGCCGTCGAACTCGCAGGAGACCCTCGAGGTCCAGGCAGTCTCTCCACCGTCCTGCCACGCGCCAGGAACACTCTGACTAATGCTTGTCACGGGAAGACCAAGACTCCAGCCCGCAAACTGACTCACACAGCTCGTTAGAGAAGCCCCTTTTTGCCTCCCGAGTACCTTAAATTCTGTATTCTGGTGAAGGCACACCAGGAGGGATCAGTGCTTTACAGACTGGCAGTGGAATGACTTTGAACTTAATTTCCTTTCAGGCTAAATGAAGACCAAAGTAAAGACTGGATTTATTTCCTACAATGCAAACACTTAAACATAATTCCTGTTCTGTAGAAAGATGCATATAAAAAAAAAAAAAAGAAAACTCTGCTTAGCAACATATTCCCTTCTTAAGCTTGAATTTCTCTCTTGATTTCATACACTAAAAAAGCCACTGGGGTGCCTATACAGGTCTCTGGGCTGTAATTCAGTGCAAGACTTTGCCCTCTTCTTCTCGTTCCTGGAAAACATTGGTTTAGGAGACACACTTCTTTAGATAGGCACTTTCCTTCCTGAGGCTCAAACCCACTTTGATTCCAAAGATCAGTATTTCATTGAGATGACACATTTTAATGTTTATTCCAGATTACCAGTCACCCTTGCTTGGCTCTAGGGACACAGATGTCTCTCATCACCAGAGTACAAACAGAACCTGCTAACACCTTTTCAGCAAGGAGAAAGTTCCTCCAAATTGAAAGGGTGGAGCCCTGTTTTACCTAAACATATGAAAATAATAACAATAATAATAATCCGTGCAGTTTATTATGTCAGATCTCGGACAAGACTATAGAAGGATTGATAAGTCCTGATCTGAGGACTTACTGTGTCTGGGTTGATGACTGCAGACTTCAGCTCTGAGGAGTAACGATGCTCTGTGACACCAACGGTAAGCTGACAGGACGGGACATGCAGAGTGCTGCATGCTGTTGAAATGCAACTGGAAGTGGTAATTTAGACATTTTTTCTGAATGTTATTATTTACCCAAGATGTCTAATTAAGTACCTGAAATCTTTAGGAAAGTGCTCTTTCATGTATCTAAGAGACTGAGTTGAAAGCAGCACTTCTGAGAGCTGGGTGTCCCCTGAAAATCCTCCCCTTCGAGGAGCCACTGTACGCTCTTCAGTGACACCCGTCGGCCTCGCAGCTTCTCCTACAGCCGTCTTGAGGAGCAAAAGCCAGGATCACCAAACATCTAAGCATACCCAAACCCCTCTTCCCTGCTTTTCCCCTTACAGCACCCTTGGGAGGTACAAACAGGAGACATGTAAAACGGCAGCATAGTTGATACAGGTTTCACAGGGTACCTGTGGCAGCAAAAAGACACACAACAGGTCTGCTGCTGCTTCCACGAGGGCCTGGATCACTGAGCCATCCCTTCTGTGCACCTGCAGCACACAGCAGCCATCTATCCAGAGTTTCTCTCTTCCTCCTGCTCCCACTGCAAGGCTGGATGAGCTTCTTCCCAACAAAATGCTTCTGCAGGTACCAGTGACCACATGGGCACCTGCCGGAGAAAATAATGACTAAAAATCAAATAGCATTTCAAGATTTCACAGCCTTCAAAAAATAGAAATAAAGATTCTTTCAGGAACTTGCTGAAAGTAGCACAAGGATGGATTCTACTGTGCATGGGAAGACTGAGCCACAGCCACCCTTGAACCGCAGAATCACAGACAGCAGAGAAAAAACAGCTTCTGTCAATCGAGCAGCCTGTTCTCCTAGGCTGCGATAAAACCGGTCTGTGCAGGAATTAAACTGAGGTCTAGCTGTATGCATGATTATTACCGTAGGTCATTGTGGGGTATCCCAAAGATTTCTTTTTGTAATGGGATTTAGCTACACTGGCCATAGCCCTCAGTTGCTGGAATGGAAGACTCGCCAGACCGCGCAGTATTTTTTGTTTGATTACATGTGTGAGCACCCTACAAACCTACTGCCATCAGGGGGACGGCGAGGGGACAGCACTGCGAGTCAGAGCCTCAGAGGGTCTCTGGCTTCATGCACCTCAGGAGAAATACTGTGGCCCAGCACGTGATGGGAAAATTCTGGGAGCCCCACAATTTTCTACATAATCAAAATAAAACCATGCTACTCCAACCCCAAAGCTGATTTCTATACAGAGACATTTGAAAAGCTACTTGTGGTTTGACAGAGTCTTTAAGAAGAGAACAAAACAAAAGTTTGGAAACAGCTTGCATTGTTTATTTATTAAGTCTGGATTGGGAAATAATTTTGTTTCCCCCACTTTTATTTCTCTTCCGCAGCTTTGGCATGGCTGAGGATTTGTGTGACTATCTCCAAAAGATCACAATCGTATGAAATTTAGGAACGAGTTTGTTCTTGTTTATTTACCAGCTCAATTCACCATCCCTGATTTCTGAGCACTTGCTGAGATACGACTGTATCCAGCGTTATAAATCCAGACCTTCAGAAGTATGTCTGAACGAGAACCCTGACTCAGACTTACTTCCAGGCAGTTTTGCTGACATACAGATTCAGAGAGACCTGATCGGGTTTCAAACTTTTTCAGTTCTTTTTCTAAGATCAACATACATGCCAGATGTTTTTTGATTCACTCATCACTAATAAACAATCATTTTTACTATTGCAAAACCTCATGCGACTGCTATTGCCCATCCGTATCAGAAACGCTGCTTTAATAAACTCAATCCATGCGTTTCGTCTGAATTCCCAGGAGTTACCCCAGGGGTGATTTTGGATCAATGTATTCAATTTGTTTTGTGGGACGGAGGAACATTCCTTCCTCATACATGCGGTTTATTTGCGTCTATGTATTTTGCAAAGGAGAACATAAGTCATTTAAGGAGCCAGGTTAGGAAATGTAAGGAACCACATTAAGAAATTAGGGAGATGGATTATTTGGAGGGGCTCCTTTAAGCCCCAACAGAAGCTATTTTGCTGAAAACCTTATGAAGAGCTAGCCCATGCAGCTTCTCGATGTATTCCCAGAAATTCCAGAAATGTTTAATCAGATATTTAGAATTTCCAATATTAACCAGAAGTGCTGCCAGTGGAAAGTTGGACTTCTAGCACAAGACTTTTGTCTTATTAAGGTAGGTTTGCTTGTTGTTAAACGGTGTTACTTCCTGGAATTTTATCATAGAAGGGATGGAGAAGTAACGGCTCACGGCAGTTGTGGATTCTAGAGATAGCCAGTAGTTGTAAGCAAATCCCAAGACGTACAGTTTGTTTTGACTTATCCACAGAAAAGTGCAGAGATAAGGTTCTAAAAGGAACTCAAGGGATACACGTCATTCCCAACCAGTTCGGACGTTACTGATACATGCCTCTCCAAATGTCTTCTGGAAATCCCAGTTTAAATCTCAGCATTTGAAATGCCTTCAGTGAAGCAACTGGGTCCGGTCTGATAAACTTGCTAAAAGCTATGAAAGGCTGAATGCTTTCAACTGCCTTTTTTTTTTTTTCCATTTGGGAGTGAAGCAAGGTCAACTCTTCCCAAGAGCTGTTAACCACTCGTAAGATTAGGTGTTTAGTCAAGAAACGGCTTTTGCAATACGGGTCTGGCCTGGACAGGAGAAGAGGAAAGAAATCTTCACTCCACTGACATTAATCAATAATCTCCTGTGCCTTCAGCAGGACTAAGGTTTTGTGCAAATACCTACATATTTCACAACCTCAGAAACTGCCCGCATTCCTTTCACACAGCTGACACAGATTCAAGGTTGAAGTTTTCTCACTTAGCTGGGCAGGTTCGTTCCTTCCCAACTCAGTCAGTCCTCCGGGTCACCATATATTCCTTGCAAATTGAGGGAAAAGTCTTTCTGGATACTTCTAGGAATTCCATCATCTTTTTAAGGGGGCCTGAATTGTCCTGGCGATGCAGCTTTCCATACCTATGTTCAGAAAAGGCTCAGAGCAATAAATCATGCACAAATACAGCACAGGCAGGCATTCACTACCTATAAATACAAGCCATGTATCTGATCTCTCTTTCCTATCTGTACTGTTATCAGGTGGTATTACTGCTTTGTTATGAAGATTTACTGAGAGATAAAATAGATCACAACTGAGGGATGAGATATAAAGCCAAAAAGATGCTGGAAAACGAAAAGGGCACAAGCAGACAAACAGAGCCCTTTGGAAATGTAATCACCATCATCACACACATTTTTTATACTGCACTTTTCAGTTGATGAGCCCCAAGTGCATTAGATCCTCTCGCAGTATAAATCAACATGGCTTCATGGAATTCATACTGACTCAGCTCAGAGACCTGACCTATGTTATTTCTCTCTTTTCCACCAGTCCTTGCTTTTGGCTGTATTCTACCTCCAGAGACAGAAATATCCAAGACGACTGTCACCCCAGCTGAAAACATTTCTCTAGCTGAACACCCACCCAAAGCCCTGGCATGGTCACGTCCATCACAATGGCAGAGCAGAGGGTGGCTGTGATTCCCTTCTGGAGCCTCTCCCAGTTGCAATGTCAGCCCCACCAGTGGCCCTGAGCAGGCGTCTGTGACAGCCAGCCCTGCCTGACCTGCAAAGCGACTGCAGCTACAGCTCAGAAAGAGCAAAGGTACACAGAGACAAGTGCTTTTTAGATACTCACAAACATCCCCAGGCTACCCTTGCTTAGCAGAAATACTTTCAGGCAGCAAAGCTTGGGTGAGAGCACCCCAGGGAGGCGAGGTGTGAAGGTGTGACGTACCTGTCTCACAGGCTGGGGTCTGCATCCAATGCGTGAGGAGCTTGCAGCTTCATCTCAGGAGTTTTGCAGAAAACAGCGAGATCCCTGCACAGCACTGCTAGCTAAATTAAAGCCTCTGGTCACTGGGAGAGACCTGTGATTGTACAGCAGCCAATTAAAAAGAGTTTTGATGTTCCCTGCCTGTGACTTTCATGCCGTTATAAGATATGAGACCCAAGATACCTCCTGAAGGCCAACCTAAAACTCTACATTCCCACCCACCTCATGCTACTGTCCCTCCCCAGTCTGGGCCGCCTCTCCTGGAGTCCTTGGAAATCAAGAGATCCTACTGGAATTAGTTGAAATAGACTACTCAGGTGCTGCTACAGAGGGTAATGAGGCAGTTCGGAGGCACCCTGTTATCCTTCCATGAAATAAATCTGTTTTTTATCTGCTATATTATAGGCTATAAACATCTCAGCTGAGATTTCTTTAAGTATAAATCTAACCTGTTGTAAGCAAAGTTTATCTGGTGCGAACCTTCTGCCAACCAAAGTTCCCATCACTGAACCAAGGGAAATCAACAGCCCCAGAACCAGAACAGCAAGACACAGATTATTCGGATAAAGAACAAAAAAGCATTCCAAAATGTTTCTGTGCTTTACAAGCCAAAGCTTCCATTGCTGATGGCTGAGAATCTTGCTAAGGGTTAGACAGGAGCAGTTTGCTTACAACACCTGCAAACTACTGTTCGATAAAGCGGTGTGGCTTAGACCTCCTCACACCTCACTGTTAGCAATTACCGTTTTCTATTTTTACCGCTTCTATTGCTATGCACAGTCCATTTATTCAGAAAGGTGCCTATAAGCTGGTGCTTGTCTGCAAGCCTGCGCAGGAAGGTACAGAGCTATTTTGTTGATTTATCTCTCAGCTAAACCCTTAGGTGTCCAAGGTCCCAAATTACAGACTTGAAAAGCTGTGTGATAAAAGGCGTGAGGGACAGGATGCTTGCTCTCTTCGGCCTTTGTTATGAAAAGAGGAAAGCTTGGATAATATATAACAAAGCATTACTGAAAGGGATCTGGCCTCTCAAAAGCCAACGTGGCTGCTCAGCTGGGCAAAAGCTCTGGGATAGGCTTTCAGTTTGCTCAAAACCCTCTCCTGTGTGCCATTCACTTCTGGCCACCCCCAGACACCAGATCGAAGCAAACGGCTCTGCGGCGTGGGGCTACAGTGACAACCGCGCATCAAAAGGTAACGTACGGCATGGAACGGAGAAGGCTGCTGCTCCCCAGAGGTGATCGATCTGCAGCTTCTGCAGAAGGACATGGACATGTATGTAGAAATGAAGACTTCTTTTTTAAAAATTATTTACTTGAAAGTAGGAAAAAAATATTCTCGCAGTTCATAGGCATCAGCTAATTTAGCATTAAATCACATACTCTCCTTGGCACGGGCGCAGAGGAAGGTATTTCCTGAACAGCTCGGTTCAAGTTTCATTCATAGGTACTGTCTAAAATTAGATCCACCACTTTCATTCAGGTCCAAATCCTCTGCCTAGTGTAACATTTTTTAGAAACAGAAACCCAGTGAAATGTGCTCCATCATCTGCGCTATTCCCCCGAGCTGGCTGAGGCCTGCAAGTCCCACCAAGCGAAGCATGAGAGCTAGGCTGGCAGCGGAGGCTCATAAACCTGCGGCTAAATGCAAAGTACCTGTTTGTACGGATGATTGCAAGCTCAAAAAAGAAACAAACGCTCCCTTTGACTCTGGACAAAGCACATCCTGTGCCACAGAGATAAACAAATGTTCCGTGGCCAAGGTCTCGCCCTGTGAGCCAGGCTCTGACGGTGGAGCTCTGAAACGCGGCCAGAGGATGCTCTTGCCTGGACACCATGGAGCAGTGAGCTTCTGGAAGCACTAAACTACACATCCCAAAATGTCTCACTACAGATGATCTGGTTTGCTGGTTGAAGCAAACAGTGAAATCCCTTAGACAGAAGGGCCCCACCAACAAACCTCACACTGGCTTGGATTTGTTTTGACTCCAGCTTATTAATTCACGGCCTTCCAGCTTGCAGATGATTTCAGTTTCAAAGTCTATCACATGGACAGGAGTGGCAACGTCCTCCAGACACCTTCCCTCTCCCGCACTAAGGCAGGCTGAAACGGGGAACCCCGATGGCTGTGGGCAGCCTTGTGTGGACTGGAGACCTCTGCGCAGCCTTCAGACGTGGGTCTCCCCATCCCCATCAGTGCCTCCCCGCACCACAGAAAGGAAGAGCTAAAACCTGGGTCCTTCCAAGCTATTTTGGTGCTCCCAGAGATGGACGCTGGGGCTTTAACGACTCCTGCCATTACCACCCCCGCATGAACGCGGGACAGTGAAATCCAGCCACCGACGGTGGCTGATATACCATTCCTATCGCCCAGAACTGCAATAACACCACCAGCAATGCAAAAAAATAACACCAGGGAATCTCACCCCCCTGCCCAGGACAGCTGTGCCCTGATGCACACAGTGACGCTCGCTGAGGGGGAAACGCCCCGAGGCCCAGACACCGTGCAAGGCCCCGACGGCTGCAGGGAGCACAAGGCACAAACTGCTGGCAAGCGAACAGCAAACAGACGCTTTTTGGCAAAATCCAAGAGAGAGAGCAAGCTGCCTATTTTTAGCACTTGTTAATTGTTTTAAAATCCATCTGGCAACATCTGCTAAATAATTTAGCATTTTGACCCATGTGTCTGAAGCAAATAAGTAACAGAATCCCTTGCAATGGACGACTTGGAGAGGTATGGCGGTGGGAAGCACAAGCACTTCAGCGAGCACGCCACAGCTGCCCCGAGCTCCCTGCGAGGTGGGGATCGCATGGAGAGAAACGTCCTCCTGGATGGCCAGGGCTGGATTCCCCTCACCTGACCCATGTCACCTAGGAGTGAGGGAACTAGTCCAGCCAGCTGGTGAGCCTCTTCCAAAGGACACGGAGAGGGAGATGCCTCCAGGGTTGGGTTCATCCTACCTACTGTGAACACGTCTGAGGATGGGACCCTTGCATGTGGATACGCTAGTTTCTTCGATAAGAGAGGGAGCCAACATCACGAGTGCAGATCAAAAGCTTAAATTTTAGCTGGTCAAAGTCATTTGAGGTTTTTGACCCGAATATTAGGTCAAAGCCCTTGATATCAGCTCCAAAGCACACTCCAGTAGGACGTTCCTGGGGAAATCCCGGAGCCAGAACGGACAGAGCACACAAGGATAAGACGTAAAGCACTATTCCTGTTTATACACTCGAGATCTTCCAAACCACGGACTTGGGAAAGGTGCAGCCCACGGCATGGCTCGCCTCGGGAGCCTCGCTGTGCGTCACACCAGGACTCCTGCCCTGGCTTTGTGTGGGTATTCATGCACCAATTGGACACAGTTGAGCGTCTGCTTTTTGGGGAATGTGTTTCTCTCGCATTTAACTTCAGATCTGAAAAGCATTTGCCTCCCTCCTCCCTTCCTCCTGGAGGCTCATGAATCACAGAGCCGCCAGACGAATGAGTCACCCAGCCAGTTTTTGGTCAAGCATGCCAGTCTGGGAGGCTCTTCTGTGATCAAATGTGAGCAGGGCTGGCTTTGTCGGTGACTGGCCATGTGTTGAGTCGTGTAAACCTCTCCTACGGGTCATCCCCGCTTTCTTTGTGAGTTGTCTGATTCAGGCTGTAATTGCTCTTTTGTCAGGAAAACCTGTGAACGCATTAAGGGACGGAGGCAGGGGAGAGGGTGGGGGGTTTCTTAGGAAGGAGAGCTTCAGAGGCCTTCCCAGGACGGTGGCGGCAGCCGGAGGAATTGTTCTCCAGAGTCTCAGTTCATTGAGCTTGAACTTCCAAGCAAACCCGGCCCATCCCTCGCGCCTGTGAACCACGGCCGAGGACGCGGCTCACGGAGCCTGTGAGGATCCCATCCAGCCCTATCAAAGGCTTCCTCCGCTCCCCAGCAGCTCCCTGGTGAGCAGCAGGCTGCAGGTGCCCCCGGCCCAACACTGAAAACTGAAATTAGGGGCTGTCCAGTGGCGATGAATCTTTAGGACTGGTACAGATTGCACACATTTTAATAACTGGAAACGTGGCAGGCTAAGAAACAGTTGCCTTGATTTATTCCTGAGTAGGAAACTTGAAATCTGCCACTGGCTCTCAAAATATTTTTTTTTTCCTCCTTTTTTCAAGAAAAGGAGAGAAAAGCTAATGTTCCAGTCCTCCTATGTTAAAATGCATAGTGGGGTCCTTTACGGGTACTCAGAGTGAGTTTGATCTCCCCAGGAATCACCTATTTTGCGATTACTAACTTAGGCACGGACTGCGCTCCTCTGAGCTTTGCTCTCTCCCACACCTCTTCTGCTCCAGCGCCAATCCGTGCAGGTGTTCCATCTGAGCCTCTCTACTTTTTTCTCCTTTTAATTTGGTTGCTCAGGTCTGCTTATGGAGGAGGCAACTGGGAAGGATGACACCTCTTACTGCTTCATCCAAACTGGAGAAAGGACGGACATTTAATATCACCTCTGGGTGAAGTGGATGAACGCACGGTAGTAGTTTACTTTTTGCAGAACAAGAGTGACACAAAGAGGGATCAAGGAAATGGGAAGAGGCAAAGCATCTTCATCTAAATCACAGCATGAGGTCTGTGGCCTCACGTTTCATGCTATGGAGATTTTTCCAGCAGTAAACAAGGATCATTGCTTTCCAGGTTTTGTGGTCCTGTGAAACACTTGGATATCCAGGGAGGTTTCAGTGGGACATAGTGGATGTGTCTATGGTTTCTGGTACAGAAAACAATCAGAAGCCTTCCCCAAAAGCCACTTGTGCCCAAATTTCCAGAAGTTGCCAGCAGTTCAAGCTCTACCCTCAAATAACTTGGGATATGTGAAAATGTGGCCCCTCTAACACTCGATCCCCGACCAAAGGATCCAGGCCTTGGGATATCATCCCTCAAACAAGCAGCTCCAGCTTTCTAGCACAGGTCCTGCCTGGGATCTCCAACCTTCTCCTTGTCCTATGCTTTAGGGAAACACAAGTAGTATGAACTTTAGTACTACTTAGATAGCTTCAATCAAGAATCATTTAAAATACTAAACTTGCTCAGGGTGAAAACCAAGAAGAGTTTATTGCAGCAAGGGCAAAGATTGAATACTTGATCAAAAAGTTGAAAATATCTCCACAAAAGTAGAGAATAACTAAGTAACACTGCTTGAAGGCTGCACTGAACTTCTTTTCTCGCTATCACTTAGGACCTTTCTGACATCACCCAGTTACAGGAGCCAGGGGTAGCCTCACCTTCTCGCGACACCCTGAACGTGGCCATTCAGGTTGTACCTCAAGGCTTAGTCTTCAGACGTCTTCCCCCGCCCAACTTTTCTCCTCATTGACCCCAACCCTCTATACAGAGCATTTGTAGCTCCTTCTTGCACGCTTTGTTCCAACACAGACTTTAAAAATCGTATGTCCTAATAAATAATCCCTCTGTATACACCTTATCTACCCCACAATCTCCAATTTGTCTTTAGCACATCTCAGAGACTGCACATAACACATTATTCATCTTGACAAGAGATTTGATACCCGAGTCCTTTGCCTAAATCCTCTTGCTCTTTGTCCCTCCCTGCCACCTTTTGTTAGCTTTATGATCTCTGTCCATTACCTAGCCCTGAAATAAGCTGCAACGGATGTTCAAAACTGTTCAAATGCCGGTTATGTGTTTCTATCTGCTCCAAAAACGTGAGGTAGTGACCCTGTGTTTCCCACAACCACAGCTACTCTTGCCCTTACCACCCTTCACACCTCTTCTCTATCTATCAGATATATTCAATCAAGATTGAAACTAAATATACATATAAAAATAAAAATCAGTAGAAATACATCAATTTGAATACTTTACAGCCTCGGGACCAGGCAGAGCTGGTAAGGGTGCACTCAGCATATTTTTCACAGGCACCCAAAAGAAAAAGATAAAACATTTTCTGGCTCTCAATTACTGAGCATAATTCCAGGAGCAGATTAGGCACATAAGAACCTGTGGCTGTGACATGAAAACATGGGATGATGAGTATGTTCCTATCTAGAAAGAACAGCTGTAGTTTCATCACTTTTCACAGATATATTTTCTGCATCTTAATCTTTTATCGAAAATGACTTGATTTAGCCTGGGAAACTCTGCAGCTGCAAAATCTGATGTTTTAAGTAAGGGGCAGAGTATATTTTCTACACTGGTACTGTAGTCATAAACCTCACCCTCCCCTCCTGACCTTGCCTGGAGCATCTGCTGAGAAGAGACTCCTTTCTGGCTGCTTCTTGCCAAGCAACACAGGCTCATTATCCGTCTGTCCATCCGTCTGATGCTGTGATGGGACCCTCTGTAGAAGGGTTATAGCCATAGCCGAGTGTCTCACAAACAATCAAGATATTTTCCGTGTTTTACCTAGAATCGAAAGAAATAGTGAAAAACATGATGACAACTACATGTCTGAACACTGTTCATTGCTCAGGATGAAGGAAAGGATAAAGTAAAGCTGGGCTGATAATGCTGAAGTACATCTCCACAAACAGTGATTTGACACGACAAATGACGTTATTTAAACCTTCCTGCATTTGTTTTCTGTCCGCAGTAAACTGAGTGAGTTTTACGCATATAAAAAGCCTATTTCAAAATCATACACAGGAGTATTCACAGAAAATGAATTTCAAATTGCATACACCAGATTCATCTTCTAAGTAGGAGTACACTCCTCTAAGCAAGCCAAAGAAAGGACATCTTGTGACTAACTTGGCCAGTCACGGCAAAACAACACAGCAAAGATATTCACGAACAATCCACCTGGATTAATTCAAGAACGTGGCTGCCAAATAGTTTATGGAAATCAAAAGATATTTACAAACATTCCATGAACAGAAAAAAAGCAACCACGCTCCCTGCATAGCCTACTGCCGCGCATTGTCCCCTCTCTTCTGTGATGTGGTGGCGTCTCCTCGTGTTACACGTGTCAGTGGTTCCCTGATCACCATTCAAAGACGTTCAAGGATTGGTCCTTGTTTTGGCAACTTTCCTGAACATTTATGGTAACATTTTTTACCATTTTTTACCATCTACTCCATGGCAGTCGGCAAAAGTGGAAGATGCAGCAAGAGCAGTATCACTGAATGTTTTCCTGAGGAAAAATCTAACCTCTGAGTGTCAGAAATTAAAATAAGCATACGAGGGTTTGTTTCTTTTTTTTAAAATAACTTCTCCTAATGGGTCTCACCAGCAACCAACCCCTGGTGTCTCCAGGGATTTCAGCTACTTGTATGAGGTAAGGATCCATGCAAGATTATTTTCTCTGTAACGTTAGACTGCGTAAGCTGACATGTTCAAAAGAAACGAAAGAAAGGCCTATTTGTTTGTTTGTCTGCAAATGTAATTAAACTGTGGACTTTCCAGAGAGCTGTATGGAGGCCAAAACACATAAATAGATTTAGAAAGGACATAGTAACATAGTTCCTAAAGATTAAGGCTTCAGCCACTGGTCATGTGGAGTATGGCTAACACTTCTAAGTCAACCTCTTGAATTAAAGAAATGCTTTAAGCACCTTGTGTTGTCATGGAGAAGACTTCCCTTCTCTTCAACCTTGAATCCTGACCTCTCTAATACTGGGAAAATGGGTAAGCCCACAGTCCTGGCTGACTTATCATGCCATTGATTATTTCTGCCCGTAGTTGCTTAATGTCCACTGACAATTACTCTTCCCTCATTCACTCATTCAAAATAAACCTTTAAAATGCAAAGGCGAGCCATCACCCACACCAGAGACAGGCTCAGAGGTCTATAGGGACCTTTTATCAGTACGTTGCTTCTCATTCTCAGAAGAAAATACAAAGTATCCTCAAAACCTTACAGAACACTGCTAATGCCTCCACTGGGTACCTGACATCTGCATGCCTCCCATCACTCCAAAATGATTAACACTTGCATTTATGTACATTTACGCAAAAGTCTGGAGATAAATGCTTGAGTGGGGCTCACAGAGAGGAGCAACATTACCAGTGAGCTTTCTTCTGCTTCTTAGAGGGATGTCAGTGGTCAGCGGGGCTTAATATGGCTACATGCATATTGAACACATGCAAAGTTGCTGTCAATGCCAGAAAAATCACCTGATTTGTAACAAGTGTTAATGAACGCTAGGGCTGTGGATGGAAACTCGAGGTGCCTGAGGTCCAGAAGCGAGTCTGGATCTCACTGTGTGGGAAGAGCGCAGCAGGACCATGTAAAGGCACAGTCTGGGGAATGCGGCTGCAGGAAAAGGTTGGGAGACCAAGCCAGATCTGTTTCACCGTCCCCTTACATCACAATCATATGCAACGTACACGAAGGGGTTAAGAAAAAAATGTCGTAATGAAGTGATTTACTTGAAGAGCTATTCTGTACAGAATGACTCAAATTACTCACTTGTGTGATGAGCTTCGCACTGCCATGTCTCTAGCACAATTCCACCTTGGCTCATCCTTTCACTCCACATCTCAGAGGTCACCTTAGGAGTTTCCTAGAAGATCCTGGATCAACTATCTTCTCAAGTCTTTGGCTGTAGAGATTCAGGAACAGAATCCAGAAAAGTTTCACATTTATCAATTTCTATCAATGTTACTAAAATGACACTGCAAGATTTTCACCTTGAACTACGTTCCCTAAGCTCGCTTTCCTACAAAGGAGCATCTTTCTCTTTTTCCTCTTTCATTTACTCTCTTTTTTTCCTTTTTCATTTACTATAAAACTCCAGGTCAAAGGAGGTTTGACAGCCCTGAGATTAAAAGTTTATAAAGACAGAGCTCTGCACACACACAGGCCAAATAAAACTTGCTTTTAAGTAAGAAACACTGCCTACACCAGGGAAACTTTTTCAGCGCTGCCTGCCTCCTGTCTAGTGATGAACTGCTGTTTCCCAGTGCAAGTGGTTGCTTTATCATTTGCACACAGCAACAATGAAATACTACAGTTTATGAATATATTTATATGAATGTCTGCCACTGACCTTTTGCTTGGGAAAAGGAACTAATCAGAGCTTCAACTGTGAGTAAAAGAAAATTGTACTCAGCAGCACCTACCAGCATCTCTGGCTTGAAGCACCTCCAGCATTTATTCAGAGATATGTAAGGATGCTCACTGACACAAGCTGTACGTTCCTGATACCTCCCTTCTCACAAAAATCACAGAAATGGCAATAAAACAAAATTATAAAGATGTACAGAGATTTCTTGTTTTTATCCAAATCAACTGGCATTGGTAGCTGGACAAAGCAGTTCATTTTCTGTTTGTAGCTCTCTCCCCGTAGCTTGCAGACAGAACTCTTGTCTTTTGTGCTCCAAGTAGAAATATTTAGGACAAACCACCACCAGCCTTATTCTCCAATATATAAACTTTAAATTTAAAAGCAATAATCTCTTCATATTCTTACAGGAAAATAACAAAGGGAAAAAATCAAGTTATTGGTGAACGTCAAGTGGATCAAATATCCTCTTTTTATTTCACTACTGAGCTTAGAGTTGGCAAAGCATCTCAGTAGCTTTGGACATGAAAGGAACACTGGATGTTCTGGGGGAAGAGAAGACAGAAAATATTTAGCAGTTGTCAACTGATCGCCTTATTGCAACTGTTAACTGATGCACTGAAATTGTTAACTGAGAGGAGATACAGGTATTTCATTATGAAATAAAAGTACTGAGCTGAATCTCTTTAGAAGGTAACAGAAGAACCTCCAGAATACTTTCATAGATATTTAGATCGTGACCACTTATCTAGCACTAGGTTCTCCTTTTTCTCTGCTCTTTACTGCTTCAACCAGATGAAAACATGCTACGTCATTTTTGCTGGTGCACAGTTTTTTCCTCCTGTGACCAAAAACTTATCTGCATCCAGGCTGTGCTTAAAAGTACTCATGACACAAACGTCACCATCCAACAGATGATCAGAAATGTCATTTCTCATGAATTAATTTTCAAATCCTTGGTCTCTACCTTTCTCCTAAGTCTTCATTTGACTGCGGGACTTTGATGTTTTGATGCTTAAACCCAACCTTAATAAAATTGCCCAGTAGAATTCTTTAGAATATGCTGAATGTCTTCCTTTTCTAGTTTATTTTTCAGAGTTGAAAAAAAGGGCTGGATCATTTTTATTGGAACCTTCTTAGCATTAAATACTGCAATTAAATAATCTTCCAGTGTCAATACACAGAGGGTAAAATTCTGGCTTCAGGGGAATGATGTCTTTGATACTGGTGAGACCAGTCCATTTTTTCCCTTAGTCTTTATAATCACCCCTCACAGGATATATCTTGATAAGAGGGAGGATCTGACTGTGTGTTTGTGAGGAATTGTTCTTACTTTTTTTCCCCAACTAAGATGTGAAGACCCAAGAAAAAGAAAGCTTTTCACATGGGAATGCATGACTGTTTGATAGAAGTCTCCTGTATGCACATGTATACAAATAACCTGCATGAGGGATTTTTACTCTCTTGATAGTATTTCCAGGTACTGTATCTTTGGATATTTCACCTCTAGAAACTAAAGAGCTTCATGCGCTTAAGTCAGGGGTGAATCATACAAAAGTCAAGATTATATGGTTGATACAAAATGTATACTACCTAGCAGGGAAATACAGTAGAAAAATACGATTCCCAGAAAGCAATAAATAATTTATAGGGGAGCTACTTGACCTTATGCTTAACTGCAAGCAACTAACTGGATGCAGTTTGTAAATCAGGTGCTTGTCGCTGATAAATCTTGGGGATTGGACTATCACTTTAGTGTCTCTGATTTCCCATCCACCTCTTCTTCAGCGATCTTGAATCATCTGTCCAATCTCACATTTCTACATCTCTCTCTGTCTCATGTATTTTGCTGGGGATTTGCCAATCCCACAATTACTTCACTCTCCTTTCACTAACTTCTCCAACGGCTGTAAACCGTTGCCTTTCCCATAACACAAGCTACTTTTTCTGCTGTCTTTAGTGCCTTTCCATCTTATTCCTTTCACCCAGTTACACCTTCAACATAATTTCTGAGTAAGCCCATTCCCTCTTCTCTAGAGTAACTCCACCACATGGTCATCACTGCGCTCTCCGCTTGGACACAGGTCATGACTCTGCCGCTAAAGCGAACGTTCTTCCCAAAGCATGCACTGCTCACTGCATGGGCTGGGTGCCAGCCTGCTCGACTTGGAGCCTCTGTCCAAAGCACTTGCACAACGTCCTTCCAGCAAACACTGTACCAAAACAACTAATGACTTAAAAGAGAAAATGGCAAGACTGACCTTCACTGTGAGGTGGTTCAGGTGGGACTGCCAGGGCTGGACTGCATCTCATTGCTGCAATTCGTCACTGGAACTCAGTAAATGAAATCAAGCTGAGACTCGACATGTACTTACTTGTAACACCACTGGAAGTCCTATCAGCAGTACTACGACTCTGTACATATTTTGGAGCATGTGTCCCCCACCTTATCTCCTACGCAGATAACGTATCAGCTGAAATAGGATGAGTTACTCAAAACTGACATTGCAGACAGAACAACATCCATATCAGTCTTGCCTCATGAAATAAAGATATTTCAATATTCATGTTCTTGTCAGTACAAAATAAAAAGGATATTTTAACACTTTTTACAGAATGATTAATTATTAAGTAATTTTAAAAATTCTTCTGGTTTGCTCAAGTACCAGGTTTTGGTGACAGTAATTAAACAGAATCATAGAGTCACAGAATCTTAAGGTTGGAAGAAGCCTCCAAGATCATCAAGTCCAACCATCAATCAGAAGTCAGAAGTCACCTTACAGTGCACTGATTTTTGGGAAGTTTTTACTTTTTCTCTTTTGTGTCAGAGCCTTCTTGGCTGCATTCTGAAACAGTTGGAAAATGCCTGCCCTCTCTCTGTTTCCTACTAAATACATGCCCTGGTTCCACAATTAAAAAAAAAAAAACAAAATAAACAAACAACAAAAAGCCCCAAAATCTAGTGGCAACCATCACTTTACTACAAAATAACTATGGATGTAGCCAAGTTTTTATGTTTATTTGTGCTCTCTTCTCATACACTTAAACCCCACCCACCTGAATTTTTTCAGACATGAAGTTTTAGCTAGTCCCCTCAGTTCTGTAGGTCGTCACAGACAGCAGCGAGTGCCCTGCAGAAGGTGCTTTAACCCATGCAGCCAGGCTGAAGCAGCTCTTGGAGGGAAACCAAACAACTAGCTCAGACTAGTTTCTTAATTTTCAGATTTCTGGAGTGAGGGGAGGTGAATCCCACCCTTTTTATCTTTCTGCACTGAAAACTGAAAAGGGATGCAAACCAAACATGCTCTGGGAGGGAGGGGCTGAGTGAAGAGCTGGCTTGGAAGGCCCAACACCTGGGTTCGGTTCCTGGCTCTGCCACCACCTCCTTTCAACAAGTTGCACTCTCATGGTTCCTAAACATTATGTGAATAGAATAGAAAGAATTGTCTTGTCTATTTGGATTATAAAGTCTCTAAGGGTATGTACAACACCTTGGAAGTCCTCAGTCTCACTATAAGACAAAAAACACGCTCAAGAAAATGATTTCTTGACTGTGGGAGGATAGAATAGACAAGGAACAAAAGGTGCTTAATGAAAAATGCAAGTCAAAGTCTTGTCCCAAATTGGCAGTTCACAAACAGCTGGCCAAAGGAAAAGAAAAGAAGCCCATCACTATTCCACTGTTCACCCATGTAAGTGCTGTACGCAGCCCAACATTTGCTAGCTGTACAGTAACCCCCACACAGGTCTTTCAACTCCGCAATATCATTCATAGCTAATAATTTCTTTGTTGTTAAGATCTTTGTGGTCTTGGGCTTCTCTGTTCAGTCTCTGAAAATAAATTATGAGTAAAAAAATAAGTCAGAACATTATGTGTGAGAAGAGTATGAATCAGCTACCTGACACGGGAAGAAATAAGACAAACATTGACCCACAGATGTGCTAGGGACAGCAACGGGCCATGTGTCTGCTGCGCGTGTACTTCCACCAGATAACCCTGGCTTAAAAGGTCTCGTGAAACCAGAGATTTCTGCCTGTAAAAGCAGTTGTAATGGGCAAATGGTTTAAATTAAAGAGCGAGCCAATCCAAATTTCTCTTTGAGAAAAAGGAAAGGGATGAAACCCAGCTATCTGAGAGCAGCGTTTGGGATTACTGGACTCAAAACAAAGCACTTGCAGGTGCCTGAGTGAAGGATATTATGCACTGTGCTGACTTATCATACCGCATGAATTACAGGGATGTGGCTCAGACACTTCTCGAGCCATCTCAAGTTTAACTGGGCTGGGCCCATCCCTTTTATCTTCTGAACAAACTCTAGCTTGGCGTTTCATACCTTACTAGACATGACTTACACCCTGTGGAAAAAAGGACAGATCCTGTCTGCTCCACTCGAGTTTGCTCATAATCATAATTTTAGTCAAACGGATGCCTCTGGCTCTGCTGGGATAGAGCCTGGTTCTGGAAACAGGTGTGGGAAGGAAGGAGTATGAGTAAAAAAGGGACTGGAAATATATAAAGAGAGGAGGATTCGAGGCAGAAGTTCAACCTCCATGAATCACGGCACAGAGAAAGAGAGGGCATACACATTCCCTGAAAGGAAACCTGACGTGGTAGGTAACCCAAGATTTCAGTAACACAGCCATATTTGGCCATTTTATTAGGATCAGTGTTTCCCAAACACATTTTCCACATTTGGAAAACACAAGTCCTTTTTCAACAGCAGCCAAATGGGTGGTGGTGATTGTGGTGCGACTCCTCTCAGAGTCCAGCAGCGCCTACGATTTTCTATCTCTTATTGTCTCAGCTGCTGCAGGCCAAATTGTCCAGTTGATAATGACGCATACAGTTTTTCTAAGCACTTGTGTACCCAGTACAGCCTGGGATCTCAATGCCAGGCGGTTGGTTTGTTTGTTTGCTTTTCTCCCCTATTCCTACGTAAACCCTATCCAAGGTTGCCTGTTCCCCATTGTTCCAGTTAGGCTCTTTGACCACACTCTCAGCTAGAGATTCTGGTACCGCACAGATTGATTTTAGATTTCATTACATTTGAAGGGATAAAAGGAAAAACAGCAAATGCCCACTTCTGTCAACAGCCTCACTGGTAGGAAAAACACTACATGAAAACACAACGCACACTGAGGAAAATCCTGTTCTTCGTTGCCATTCTGACTGTAACTATGCTTCAACCTTTAAGTAGGGCAACTCAAAGGCAATGCAACCTTCCACTTTTCTCCTGTACCTTTTGCCTACACTCACATTTGTGTATAAAGCACTGTACTCTCCACACTTTGCTTCTCTTGATCTCCACACCGCTACTGAACTGATGTGTGATGACCTCCGGTTACCCTCCGCTGAGTCATCACCATGTTCTCTGGGCTGCTCAGAAACTGGGTGGGACATTGTTTACCTTGGAACTAAATAACACAAACATTATGTATAGAGAAACTGGGCTACATCCATTCCTGCTTCTTTACTGGACTTTCACAGGAGCTCAAGAGTTAATTTTTATAGCTAGCATGAATCCTATCCTCAGTTCCCAAGACCAAGGGACGAATGGTTACGTGTCCTCTCTCCATGTCCGATACAGAGAGCACAAACGTTTATTACAGCCCATCGCTGGAGAACCCGACTTTTCAGCTCTGCTCTTCAGTAAGTCAGTCAAAAAGCCAACCTGTGTGGGAGTTTGCACTGAATTCAGAATGCGGGGGCCTCAGACATTTGGAGTAACCCAGTGGGAGCGAGCCAGTGCTGGCATAAAAGTCACTATCTAGCCTGCTACTTAATGGATTACATATTTGGGTTTTTTTAGTTATTTTATTAAAAAGACTTTAGGCACAATTTTGTGTTAGTCAGTGATACTCACTATTCTCTTGTCATAAACCCCTTTTTCCATGCTGTCGCTATTTTGAAGCAGTGAAGGAGAATGGTTTGTAGATCTATCTTCACTCAAAGCTGACATCTTTGTTTGGTTCCTTCCAGGGAAAATTAAATGCAGGGATCATATCCCTGATATCTTGGACGCATTGGCTCATTAGGGATGGAGTTTCTATTTTGATTTGCCTCTAACAAACCTGGAATTGAAACCAATGGCTTTACTGAAAGCTATGTCATTCAAAGGCCACGTCTCTGCTGGCGAACTGGCAATGCCTGGACACATGCTGGGCCAGAGCCCATGCTGTTGAGCTGGGCCCACACAGTCCTCCTGGTCAAGTGAGCCAGAGAGCACCAAGAAGAGTCAGTGCAAACAAACCCTTAACAAAAAGAAGATTGCTTAAAATCTGTTTCAATTTTCTCCTCTGATGCTAATTAACCTCTGCAGATTTTGAAAGCTGTTGCTACAAGTTTTGTGGAATTAAAGATAACAATGAAGATGTGGGTGGTGATTGCCTGCTGCTTATACCAAGACTAAAACATTCTGAAATCCAACTGGCAACCACTAGCAAAGATTAAAACACAAGAAAGAGGAATTCCCCGGGTTAAAGCAACTGGGAGCAGAAACTTCAGAGTGATGCTCCCCTTCACAATGGCTTTGCTTAGTTATGAAAAGTCTGACTTTTCAGCATGAAGGACTTTCAAGATTTCAGTTTCACAGGCAGCAAAATGAACTTCCAGATTGAAATCATCATCGTGGCATACGTAGAATAATGTGACATGCATTGCTCAGTTTATTTTTAGAATTTAAAAAAAAACCCAACAAACTATTTTCCTTGTTCAATCTTAGTAAAGCCACTGAGAAATTCTGCTTTTCCTGTGGCGTGCACCTTTCACAAAATCCTTATGGTATACCTAAATGTTCTTGTTATCTCTGTAACTTCTCAAAGCCAAGATTTCACCTACCAGCTCTGCAGAAAGTATTGTCTCATTGGTGCAATGCTTTTTTTCCTGTAGATTGGAATATTTAAATACTCCCATCTTTTATCTCCTGAAAGACAAAGAAGTCAAAAATTAAATAAGTAAAACTGGTAAATACTTTTCCAAATGCTTTTCATAGTTCTATTGAAAAAGGGCGAGTGCTGGGCATGTTTAGCCACAGTAAGAGAAGAAACAAACCTTTGCCTTAAAGAATAATTTTATATTCTGTGACCAATTAGAATGACATAGCAATATTGGGACAGATACCTCCAAATCCTCAGCTCTACGGGATCCGAACGTCAGCAGCCGAGTGCGGTCACTCCCAGATGCACCTCGGCAGTTCCACCTCGGAGACAGTGTTTGTCTGTTGAGACTATCTGCTAGAAATTCATCACAATATTTAGACTGGATTCTAAAGCACAATTGAAATTCCCACAAAATACTGTATTACCTAGAATAACACTCCCTGTGCCAGTCAAAAAATACCCATACGTTATAAATATGTATTATTCAGATCACCTAGCAGCATGGTTTAAGCACAAATACAAGAGGTCCATTAAGTCAAACCAAGGTTACATTCTGCTTTGGGAGGCTCAATCTGTAGCAAGTATCCCGAGGTGTTGTTTTTTTTTTTAATCTCAATGTTTTTCCACTCATTATTTCCTTCCCTTTGAATGAAACAGAGTTGACAAATTGGCCTGCTCGTATCCAAACCACATGCTGCTTGACTTCATGGCATTTGTGGTTTTAGGGGATTCATTGTTTGCAAAGAGAATATCTTTTGCCGGGAAGATCAGACTTCTGATGCAATCCCGTGAAACCCACAAACCACCTCCCTGTTCAAAACTTCAGAGTTGGGGTATTTTTCCTCTTTTGGCTGAATTCTTGGCAAACGTTTCAGATCGCAGGCCACAACTAGAATCCTGAAGAAATCTGAAAAATTTGTTTGGCAAAACCTCTGGAGATTGTTCTGCTTAATCTGCAGAAGGCTCATTTCAGATCCTTCGCTACTGTGGAAAATGGCTTTCCTCTTAATTGGTGTCCCCACCCCTCTCACCAGGGATACGTTTACGAGGAATGAAAATAGATGTGTGCCTGGAATATCTGAGGACTCCAAGAATAATTCATACCACCTGTATGAAGTGCATTCCTCTTCAGATCATTTAAAAGTCAAAGAGGCACCTAATTCCCTTTCCAACATGCCAAACCGAGATGAAAATACAACTTTTATACTCTCCAAAAGACCCAGTTGTAGCTGCTCAGTAATGACCACGCTCCACCTTGACATATGTGAGCTGAGATCCCACCGACTGCAAAGGATGTCACCTGTGTTTACCCAAGAAATCAAAATGGGCTTTATGTCAAGGTAACAGATATGGGACAACTTCAGACCCTAAAATTGTGTAGCATACCCTACAGCATCGCTGGACTTTGGATGGCAGGTCCCTTCTGAATGGAAATCTGACATTTCTGGGGAAAGGTTGCAGGTACCGGTGCATGAAGCCATCTAGGGACGTTTCCCTATGAATGTGCTTATTTTCTCTGCGTAAACAGGGTGGTTCTATTTGGATTCTTTTTTGTTATTCTAGCATCGAAGGAGCTCATTTGTCTAGGCAGGTAGAAGAAACAAATCCAGTATTGTTGAAGAAACCAGTCACATGCAACAGATCACAAGTACCAAATGCCAGGGTGCACCCCAAACGAACAACCGCTAGCACCACGTGCATTTGCATACACTCTCTTGAGAAATGTCACTACAGCACGAAAAATGAAAATCTGTTCACAAATGATTTGCTACACAGGAACCAGAAATGATAAATTTGCATCTATAGCATTTTAAGAAACAAGCTGACACTATCCAGCCCCCGTTCTCTCCATTAAAATTTTAATTTCCCAATCCCTACCTGACGCGTACGGCAATAAACAGCATCAGAGCGTGGGTGAAGTGAACAAAACCAGAATAACGGTGCGTGACAAAAAGCTCCTGCACAGCATGGCACTGTTCCAAAACTACAAATGGAAATTAATATCCTAATTAATATGACTTAATGAAGCACAAAATATTAAGGGCAGAGAGAAATAGCTGGAGTGCTTCTATGTCACGACACACTCTGGGCATACAGATTGGCAAGGATGTCTTAGATGTACAAAAATATTTGGAAATTTTTCCAGTCTTTCCAGTCCAATCCTCTGTGTGAGGATTATATGCAAGTGGCTCACAGCACTCAAAGCCAATTTACAACGACGTGATAAACCAGCTACCAAATCCACTCCGTCTCTCCATCTCCAGCATTCTTAGACGCTGATGAAGCAAAGAAACTAAAGGGAAATAAACTGATAAACATGCCAGAAAAATTTCTGAGGGCTCATAATTCAGATCTAGTGAAAAAATCCTTTTTCATCCCTGTTTTCTAGTTTCCACCGAGAGGTACAACACCCAACAGATTTTAATAAAGTCAGTTGTGTAACTCCTGAGCCAGGCAAACGCTGCCCTTCTACTGGGAACCCACAAAAGGGGTTACTGGACCTTTCAGTTTCTTACGTACCCTGATTCCAGCTGGTTTTCCACCTAAACGGAACAATGTCAATTGTTACTACAGGAAGATTGAGCCCAGACAACTCCGAAATGACAGGTATAGCCAGACTGATTGTTTGTTTGTTTTGGTACCATAGACTGATAATGAAAAACGTTAATTCCAATATACTTTGAAAAAGCTATAGTTACAAGAAAGAAATTCTATGGCTGCTCCGTGTTAAACCAAAGAATGAGAACTATCCTTCAGCAGCAGCTCTGGTATCCACCCAGTAAAAATTCTATTAGTCAAGCCAAACTCCTGACTAACAAGAGGCTGAATTCACAAACATGTCATATATACAAACGTTAATCCCGTGGCACAACCTGTCTGCCAAATGAAGACGTGCTTTGACAAAGCCCCTCGAGGCAGGAACGGCTTTTGAGGAGCTGCCCACTCAAGCCTTCCACCCAGCACTTCCACCACCGCAAAGACAACGTTAGGACCACAGGTGGGGAAAGTGATAAGAGGCAACGTGAGCTACAAGGATCCCAACCTACCATTTTTAATATCTCTGTGAGGGAAGAAGAGCTGTCAACAACAAAAACACACGAGCCAAGAGTAAGGCAAAGGAACCAGAGCTGTAATCAAACAGTGCTGTTTGAATTGTTGGCACCAAACCTGAATGGCGGAAATGTCCTTAGAAGACGGGCAGGAGAGCTGAACTCAGAAATGCTGAGCTCTTTGCCCTGCTGTCAGTGACTCCCTCTGAGCATGAAACTACCAACTCAACGCCTTGGTCTTCACGAGTCATGCGAGACTAGAACAGCATCTCACGAGGGCTGTGAGGCAGGCAAACATCAAAATGTAGATTTTTTTTTTTTTTCCATGCTGATGATGCCAACTCTGGATTAGCTGGGCTAGTGCTACCTTCTCCTGCTCAGTAGGTTAAATGCACCAGGCTCATGAGAGGAGTTACTGAACCTCACAGAACTTGGTTCCTGCAGCTGATGCTAACCAACTCTCATTTTGCTTACGCAGCTTTCTAGGAAGTTCAGCTACTTCCTAGACAGATCCCAAACCAAAATTTTAATAAGCCTCTTTTCATGCCAGCTGCTTCATGCTCATTACTCATTCATCGGTCTTGAGATCTCTATAGCATGTCCTACGTCACTAGTGTCCTTGCCTTCCCAAATCTGAATGTGTCTTCTGTGAAATGACAGGAATTTGTGGGTAGCAGAGTGTCTCCCCTCCCTCTCAGAGGCCTTCAGAAGAAAAGGCTACTAAAAGTTTGCATTTCAAGAAGACACTAGACCTATTTATGGAAGAGAAACCCATGGAGGACCAGTGCATATGCAGAAACCACATGCAGTCCAGGAAGAGAGCTGAAAGTTAGAAGAACACAAGAGAAGTCGTGTGGACACCCACCCTGTCTTGAAGTTCCTCTTTAGGCCTTCCCAATGGCCAGCTTTGGAGAAAGGACCTTTGGTCTGATGTAGAATGGGCAGAAAGAACACGTTCTTAGGTAGCTAGGCTTCTTCCTACGCTACTTAAGACAGCTTGGCTATGTGCAGGCAGTAGTCATTAACCTGCCAACCATCTTATTTGATGGATGAGGTACAGCAGCCATCAAGTCATCAAGAAATACTACCAACAGGCTTCCCAGAGGAGAGAATGGGGAGTTGTTGGGAGATATAGGGCAGGAGAGCATGGAGCTACACCAAGCCCTGGGTGCCAACCAGCTGAGAGTCAGCAGACAGCGCTGGTGCCTGAGCCCACCTCACCCACAGATGGTCCCTGGACTGTGGCCAGGCTATCTGCTGAGCTTTAGCAGACAGGTCCATCCAACTGAACCAAAGTGGTGATGATGTAAACGTAGAAAGGCAAAGCAAAATAGAAAAAAAAAAGCCAAATACAGCTATAAACAAAGCAAGCAGCTGCTGCCATAAAGCGTGTCAGATTATATTGCCTCTACTCCAGGGCTCCTATTTTATTTTAAAAACTGCTGGTTTTCAGAAAGCAGTTCTAAAGAGTTTACTGAGCTCACACAATATCACGCTGTAAAATGTCCTCTTCACCTAAAGCAGTCTTGTAATATTATTTCACGCTGGAAGAAAAGCTGGCTTAGACTTTAAACCTCAGGAAAACTTGACACACGTCATTACAATACGTTGCGTACTGGATACTCGAGCTAGTGATGGGTGAACCACAGAAGACTGAAGCTTATCTGATGTTTTAACTCCAGAAATCGGGCTAAAACCAGGGGAGTGTCAGATCAGTGAGACTTCTGGCATTTCCTGCTTCTGGGAGGAAGTCCTAAATGTGAATCCACTTGCTAGAGCACGAGGCAGGACGGGCACAGGAGTACATCACCAGGTTCTACACATCAGTACCGCTGCAGTTCAGCTGCACTTTCTTACCTCAGCTAAAAGCACGACACACTGGTCCCAGCAGGGCGACGCTAAAATGCACTCAGTGAGGAGCTCAGCCTGTGAACCCTGGGTCAACGCTCTTCAGCCAACGGGAACCTGTATTGAAGGCTCACATTGTGATTACTGCACCCAGCAAAAATGTCCCAGCAATAACAAAACCCAATATATTTAATTAATAGAATATTAATACTAATAATAAGGTAGAACAATGATAATTAGAACGATATAGAAAGCATTCAGAATCAGAGCATCATCCTAATTATTGAATAAAGCTTGGCTAAAACAGCTTGTAGGATGAAGGAATGTAATACAACTTTTCCAACCTGACTGTAAGGCCAATTCAGATTTTTCAGGCTTAAACTGAATTAAGGGACACGAGAGATTATTTTAAACCCAAACCAGTTTCTTAATCTCCTTCCCAGTATGAATTTTGCAATATTCATCCATATGAAATGCTGTAAGGTGTTTGCATTTGAAGGATGTTTTCCTTCTTCTAGAGCTCAAAACTGGCCAGACCTGGGCCTAGTTGAGCCCAATTTCCCGACCCACTCATCCCTAATTATTCTGATGGCCCCACAGTGCAGTAGACTGCAGCACTTCTGTAAGCCAATGTGCTCAGCAGACTCCTTCATATTTCTTACTCTGCAGCTCAGCTGTCAATCTTCTGTAGTTCAGTGTTAAAACTCAACAGGTCCAACAGTCTTGGATCAAAATTTCAACGTATCAGGTAGACTTCAGATATCTTACCAGCTTCTGACAGTAGAACAGGAGAAAGCAGCCACTGGGGGACAGAGGACTCAACTTTCTTCATCTCCAACAACTTAATAGACACTAATAGTAACCATGATGCAACACAAAAAACTCAGAGAAAACAACTTGCTTCAACAGATTATGAAAAATCTTAGTAATTCAGCTGCTTTTAATTTTTCAGTTGGACATTTCTTGCTGCTAAGGAAGTTGTTTTCTTGTCTTCCACCTGATCAGTGTGAGGCATCTCAAAAAAGATCGAGGATGAGATGCAAGACTTATTTTCTGTCTATGAAGGAACAAAAGAAACTTTTTTTTTTTGTTTAAAAGTATGTATTTGCTTGCTGTTTAAAATCAAAAGGTATTCTAAACTTATGTGGAGAACTTTTTTCCCCTCCAATCCTGCCCCATGGAGAAGCTGGCATTTAGTAAGAATAGTTAGAGCTGAAGGGAGAAGAAGCATGAGGCAGAGAAGAAGTGAAATGGGTTACAAGCAATCTTTCCAAGACTTTTGAAGTGCTCCTCTTCTCACATTTCATTCTTTCACACTCCCTCTCCTCTTCAGAAGCAGCTCTATTCCCATGTCCACTTGTTTGCTTAAGGTGCCACCGCTCAGACTGCGCATTTACTCAAAATGAAACGGGCTGTTGTTCCTTCTTGACCAGGATGCTAGCGAGCAGGGGAAACGGTGACATGGAGCATGCAATATGGCTATTGTGCTGGAAACTCCATGTTTCTCCCATCACAACACTCGCCAGCTCCAGCAATATATATATTTAAATATCACTGCCTATTAGTACGGACATACAGAACCATAGAATGGTTTGGGTTGGTTGGACCTTTAAAGCCCATCCAGTCCAACTCCCCTGCAAGGTGCAGGGACATCTCCAACCAGATCAGGTTGCTCAGAGCCTCATCCAACCTGGCCTTGAATGACATAAGACACAAGAATCTCACCTCTTCCTGAAGTATCTGAAGGTCTAGCCTTCCATAAAAAGCTCCAGGAGCAGAACCTACTCAGGCTGGACTTCCCTTCACCTGGCCACAGCCCCTGGAGACCTGGCGCACCTCCCAGGACACTGGCCTACACGCTTCCTAGCTGGAAGAAAGTTCTTGTTGGCTTTTGATTTGTTTTTTTTTTTCAAGTTATTTTTGGGGGCTCTGTAAAACTGCCAGAGGAGACATAGAAAGCAGCTAGTGAGGAAGAAAGAAAGAGACGCTGGCAGCAGCATGTGAACATTGTGCAAGAGAATCTATAGTTGGAGATGGTTTGTAGCACAGACACCAAGCACCCTGTAAAATGTTTCAGATCTCCCGAGCGCAGCTCCAATAGGCTTTGAAGTGTTGACATAACATAAAATAAAATGCGTTGGAGTCCAAATTATCGCACTGCTTTTTCCCCCTCTCCTCACTTTGATGGCTTCTACAAAGCATTTTATCCGGCTGAATAAATTTGAGTAACTCTTTACAAGTAAACCAAACCAAAATGGTTTTAAAAAAAAAACATTGGATGCCTGCTACTAGCCTCCTTTGAGAAAATAAAGTGTGTTTCCAAATACACTGCGTACAAGATGGTGTGATGCAGCCTGATTGGTAAACAGCAATGAAGATGAATACCTCTCAAATGCACTGTGATTTTTTCAACCTCAGACAATCACTGCTTCCCAAATTAACGACCGCTTTGTTGATTAATCGACAGTCTTGATCTAAAAATCAATTGTCTTTCCCTTGCCTTTTTGTGCAAGTGAGGTTTGCAAAAATAAAATTTGCAAATTAAGATTAATTCATAACGGGATCCTTGGCCAGATCTCCCTCTATGTTGCAGCAGATGGACTTTTGTGTGAAATATTTTTCCTTAGTTGCTATAGAAACATGCCAACATATTTCTGCTGAAGTGATTTGCTGGAGAGCTGTTTGTTGTGTTGCCCAGCGCTGACAGGAGTGAATCATTTTTAGTCTTCAGTCAAGGCTGATTAAAACCTGGTCTCTGGGTGTCTTACCGCTGCTAACTGCTACTTACAGGAGGGACATGCTGGTAAAGTCATTACGTCTGGGACATTTGAAGCATGCCTTGAAGTAAACCAGGCAGGTGGAAGGGCAAAATTACAAAAATGACTAAAAGCTGAGAAAAACCCAAGGCTTACACACAGCTACACAGAAAGAAAAGGCAGAGAAGTTATGATGACCTTTAAAAAAACCCATTTCTAAGATAATTGGTTCTAGAAGCCAATTACGATGGAAACAACCCCCAAACAGTATTTACTATTCAAAAGCAGAGGTGAGGTGGTTTTTCAAAAGTCACTGTCTGAAGGAATGAACAAAGTTCATCCATGTCAGGCGCTGGCAAGGACCCTGCTCACAGCAGGTCTGGTCCCACGCAAGTCCCACATCACAAATACACAGGGAACTCCACTGTTGGTGTGGTTTTTATTGAAATCCTTTGCTGAAATCCACCAAACTCAACCTCCACAATGTCAAGCTGAAGATGCTGGAGGCAGATGGCCTGAACTATCTGTGCCGACGCTGCTTGGAGGGTCAGAGCAAGACCCTCCGTGTATCCGCATTTCCTTGCCTGATGAGCCAGTCCCAGCCACAGCAGCTGTGTCTAAATCACGCAGCAGTTGTGCTTCCTGGCCCACTGCCTCATCCCTAAGTACCAGCTGCGGCACGCCACGCGTCTGTCCCCAAACCTGGGAGCTGGGAAGCTAAGGGAGAGTCAACACGTGAATGGACAAAGCGTTTGATTTTCTACGAATCTGTGTTCCAGGCTAAGCTGGCAGAATAGATACAGCCTCAGAAACAGAAATTACAAAGCTTTGCTAGGGAGCTGACAAGCCCCTCCACTTCTAAGGAGCTGGTACCAAAGACCCTTTCACCCACTCCTCCACCCTCCTGCTCTGTGCCTCAGTTCTCGCACCTGTAAAACTCAGCAGAAGACACTGACCACACGCCAACGCTGTGGGATCTATGGATGAAAGCTCTGCAGGATGCAGATCTCATTACAGAGCGATTAGAGGCTCACGGTGTCTCAGGAAGCGGCACGGAAAGAAGCAAACCCTGAGATGAGGCTGAGGGAGCAATTCCCAATTCCCTCAGAAGTAAAACCGCAGATACATCCATGTTATTAAATCACTTGTTAAACCTAGAGATAAATTTCTCTGTTTTGGAAACAATATGATGTAATTGAATGTTAAAAAGCGTGTTTCTTAATAAACTTTTACCCAGAGCTAGCCGCCAAGCCTCCCTCCTTTTGTTAGTTAGCCATGAGAGCTGCTGCTCCGTATTAGCACTTGAGCCTTGCACTGGAGAGCCTTCAGAGGTGTTTATGACAGGTTCTTCTACTGGCATTTTCTCTCTGTTTTAACATTTTCCTCATTTCTGTCCCTGTTTTTGAAGTACACTCCCACAGTGGCAGCTCTCCAACTCCTCTTACCTCCAAGTGAAGAGCAGGCTACCAGCTACCTTTATAGTTAAAGCCAATTTTTCGGCTTGGCCAGCTCGCAGGGGATCTTAGTCCATGGAATAGTTGATTCTCTGCCCATGGCAAGCACATGAGTCATCCCTCCAAAAACTATAACCTCCACTGTCCCTCACTGAGACGTCTAGGAGGCCTGAAGGGCCAAAAGGCTCTCTGGATATGTCTGATGTTATTTCAGGATGCTCAAAGCTGTACAATTTAAAGCTAATTTGCAAGAGATGGAGGGCCAGGGAAGATGACCTAGAAAGTAATTTGCTTCTTGGTCCCATGTGTCTAAGCCTCAAATAAGCCCATGAAGTTAGTAAGTACATACTCCAGAGAAACAAGCAGAAGCAGCAAGCACTACAGTAAGTCGGGTTCCTTCACTGCCCAACTCAGAGCTCTCAACAAGTTACTCTGATTTTCATCATCTGGTACCCCCATGTCTACCAGCACATGCAAACTCAACACTTCTAGCACCTCTGTGCTAATGAAGAAAGTATATTTTTATGCCTGAGGCAATAAGAAGCCGGCAGTAGAAGACAATCCCTTGTAAATAAAAGATTTGATGTACCCATCATTGCCTGGCTGAGACTGCATGTCTCAAAGAGGATAGATTTCTGTTAGTAATAACTTCACCTCACTGCAGAAGGGCTTCAGACTTGGGGATCCAAGTTCCCTTTGTCTGGGGGAAGAGGCAAGAGTTGAGATGTTTCGCATTTATTAAATCTATTCTCCAGGTGCTTCTAAAATAGTAACAGTAAAGAAGTCAAAACTCCCTTCCAGCCATCCTATGATCTCTGTAGTTGTAGAGCATGAACTTTTCTGGAGGCTCCAATACTGGAAACTGTTACGCTTGTTAATTTGGACAGGTAGATAGTACTACTGAATCCAATTAGACACCTTGCTGATTGATGGAAAACACCACTCTGCTTTCTTTAGCACTGGGCAATCGTTTAGAAGTATCTGTCAAGATTATGATTTTTTTTTAAGTTGGCTGAATGTCCTATTTATGAAAAGAAATGAAGCTTCAAATGCTCTTCCTCACTAAAGACACTCTCTCTGTCAGAGACAGGGACTAGGTAGACCCTTGGACTGATCCAGGATGGGATTCTCATGCTCCCGAGTTCTTCAGTTGGCTACAAATCAAGTCTCTCTCCCATTAGTTTCAGGGAGCACTTGCATTAATAAAAGCATAGTTCTGTTTTTGTGCTATTTGCCTTTTGGCATTGATGTAGACTAACGACAGATAAGCGGTGGGTAGAAAGCAAGAGGCTCTAAATTTCCTCTGTATTTAACAGTAGATCATTTGGAAGGGTTGTAATGCTCCTGTCACAGAACATAAAGCATGGAGTAGATCTCATTTAAATTATCACAGGATTCAGCTTGCTTTTAAAGGCTCTGCTTGTCTCCTACTGTGGAAAACGGAAAATACCAAACAGAAATATTTGTTGAAAGCTCTGAGGTTTCCCCTTGGCCACAGGTAACAGTAGATCTTGTGAAGTTCTTCTTGATCCTTTTAACTTGTGCTGCTGGGCTTTATCTACCAGAGCTGCAGGACACCATGAACTTCCAGGAAAGTACTAACAATTGACATTTCCAGCCTCTAGATTTGTTACCTGTTCCTAGCCAGTTCTATGAGAAAGGCAAAATGGTTTCCCACCTCCTTCACCCTTGCTCCTGCCAGTTCCTCTCTGACTCTCCAAAAACCCAACCAAAACCCCCCTGACTTATCAGACCTACAACATCACGAAAACACATCACCTACAATCAAGTTACTAGGTGGAAGAGGAATGCACTCACCTACACTAAAAACTGCAATATCTCAAGCAATTTTTCCAGTTCTGGTAAGTCTGCAAAGCGAAGGAGCTCTTTTCCATCATCCCAGAACCTTTTTGCCCACCATCTGCAGGCTCCTCCTTGCTAGGTTTCTGTGGAAGTCATCCACCCTCCTGAAATGCCTTTCCATTGCCAAGAGGAATGCCACCGCTTTCGACACAAGGTCTCGGTGAAGCAGTGATGACTGTCTCTCGTCCAGGAATATTTTTGATGGAGGCAAATAGGAAGCATGCTTCTAAGCTGAGTCGACCTTTTTCCATGAATGCACAAGTCAGAATTTTTCAAGACAAGAGAATACCATCTTTTTCCATGTCTGTGTCTATCATGGTAACATTTGACTGCAAAAATGGCAGTGGAAATTTAATTTGAGAGAAACCCATAAACAAGAATGACCTTATCCAAGGCACAATTACGCAAGTTTTGATGTGTTTTGGAGGTAACTTCATGACTCTTTACACCTGTAACTTGCTGGAGGATCAGTGGTGGGTGTAGGAACACTGTCCCACCGCAACACAGCCCACCAGAGAAGTCTCCCTAGTCTACGTATCAGACCTTTACAGTGACCAGAAGAGAATCCTCATTTTGATTTAGCTCTGCTATAAATACAAATACTAATAGTTACAGTTTTCAGGGTAAGAGTGATGAAGAACAGTGCAAGAGGGATGCGGGAGCCTGGCAGCAGAGACCCTGGGCTGTAACTATGTGAGCTGTGAACCGTCTGCAGCGCCAGTGTGACCCACCTCCAGAAGGCCACAGACAGTGCTGCAATGCTTTATCCTGTCCATTGGGACCCGCTCTGCGTGGAACAGCGCTAAGACTACACTGTAGAATAATACCAAACGTCAGCAATTGCAGGGATGCTCCATCCATGGGTTTCAGTTAGCTCCTTGGAAGCAGAACCAGCAATGAAATGCCTATAACAGAGTAAAAAGATATTTTAAAAATTGCTGCTGAGAATAGATGATACTCTTAAAAATGCCAGCTTGCTCAGAGTCAAGCAAACCATTACCTGTGTCAACACATGCTGATGCGCCACGCAGGCAGGTAGATTATTAGGACAAAAACGTAGTGCTCCCATGACGATGGCCCAGGTATGTCCCAACCTGGGAGAGGAAAGCCAGCTACCCATCTGCAGAGCTGGCAGCCCCTCTCCGTTCCTCCTCACGGCATGCTGCGGGACAGATGTGCAGCTTGGTGGCTTTGCAATCGAGCTGTGCGTGGCACTTCGCCATGCCTCTCCAACTCATTTTGATGCATTTAGACGCAGGTTGCCACTACGTTTCACATATGTCATCCAAATGAACATCTGACAATCACAGCAGAACTGCAAATGTTAGTTACTCCCCCTCCCCCTCCTTTTCTCCAATTTACAATTTCATTTTGACGTGCTTATGCTTTTATTGGGCTTACTTTTATATTCACTCAAATGCTCATTAAAAGTGTATTTTAGCTTCACGCACTAATATTCACATGACAAATGCTGCATGAGATGCAACACCAAGTTTCACAAGACCTACTACCAGCCTGACACAGAGACAAAAAACCCAGACTGGGATTTATCCAGAGCTCTCCCATTAAGAATCATCTCTGTACACGCAACTACATTGTGTGAAAGCAAAACCCACAAAATTTATTTTAAGCTTTGCTCCAGTCAACACACCGTATGCTATTAGCCTAATTTTCCTGGATCCCTCCAGGGAAGAAGCCTACTTCCTTCCCAGTACCTTCTGTCCTCCTTTGGGTGCACCCGCCTGCCCCAGTGTGGGCTCCTCCCCGGGCTGCAGGGGGATCTCTGCTCCTCCGCGGGCCTCCCCGGGCTGCAGGGGCACAGCCTGCTCCACCACGGGCTGCATCAGCTCTGTCGGACATAAGGGAAGTTTCTAGCAGCTTCTCACAGCAGCTGTCCCTGTAGCCCCCCCACTACCAAAACCTTGCCACACAAACCCAACACAGCACCTCCAGCCTAAACATTCACAGTCCCGCGCTGGGCTGTCCCTTTGGGCGCAGAAGGGACACTTCCCCACCACAAGCTGAAGTTTGGTTCACATAGGGTGACATATATTAACCTGCTTCTTATCAGCTTCTTACCAGCTGGAGCTGGAATTATACTGATAGTCCCTTAAGCTAAAAGATGCTAGGCAACGTGGTCCACACTGAACAGGGAAGATGAGCCGGAGACAAACCCTCAGCTCGTGCAAGCACCCCTGGCTCTCCTGACTCCACCGGCATTGCCTGCCCTCTTCCAGCTGAAGATCCAACCCACCACTTTAGGACGGCTCGAGAGCCCAGGCTGGTGTCATTTCCTCTCCAAAAGCCAGCCAGTCAGCGTAAACCACTCTTCCACTATGATAATTTCTACTGGCAGAAATCTGTTTGCCTTTAATTTCCATCTCTCATGCATAAGTGTTACCCATGTTACTGCAAACTGACCCTCAGAGTACCCCAAGGTGTTCGAGAGAAGCTTTGAGTTGAAGTAATAAAAAAATCTGAGGTTTTAAAAACATACCAGGTCAGTATGCCATATTTATTAGTAGTCCTTGAACACACAATCTTTTACTAGTTTACAAAGAGCAGCAAATTAAAGACAGCGGTGATACAAACATGCTTCCTTCGGTCTGGTCCTTAAAATTCCTTACTCCATCCTTGAAAATCTTATATGAATCATTATTTATGAGGTTCTGCAGTAAGAACACAGTCCGGCTCTAATAAATTACCAGCAGCAAGCTAATATTTTAATTTTTCTTTCCAAACACAGAATGCACTCCCTCCTGTTAACCCTCTCTCGGGGAAGGCTGTCTGCAGGAGCATGTCCCTCCATCAGCCGCCCCCGGCTGCCAGAAGATGCCAACGGCCGCCACGAGATGAGTCACAGCCTCAGGGGAGCACCTCTTGGAAGAACGCTATGAGAACCACTTCACAGCAAGGGGGTCATAAAGCAGCGAGGGAGCAGGCAGTGGGAAGGAGGGGACAGACTATCACCACGCGGAAAAATTTTCCCATCTGATGGCTCAATATATCTCCGAATCAGACATATAGGCAAAATGCAGAGGTAATAAACACAGCTATGGAAACGATTTTGGTGGGCACGGCCAGGCTAGCTGCCAAAGCAGCTGGGTTTCCTGAAAGCAGCTCACACTGCGATCAGTTTATACAACAGGAACAAGCAAAGTGCCAAGACCCACACGTACCAGCACTTCCCTCCACTGCCACCAAAGGAGTCACGCCAGCTTATATTCACCAACAATCTCAATAGCATTTCAAATCTAATGTCGGTATTAAAAATATTCTGCATTCAATACCAATATGAAATGCTTGTTTGAGAAGTGAAACAAATTTCAGGGCCAGGAAATGCATTTATCACTGCAAAAGCATTCCTACTTCTCAAGCAAAGTCATCACTGAGGTCTCGGCATCGGCAAAGCCAATATTGTTTGGTTCAGTATGACCGCAGGAGGAACGATTTGCCACAGTGAATGTTCAAAATTAAGGGCTACTGCCGCCTCTGAACTCACTTGGACACTCATTTCTCTGCCTTCTGTAAATCGTAAGTTTCATCTGTTCTGGGCCTGAGTCATTATTTTCTTCCCTAACTAAAAAGGGATCACTAAATCAGAATATATCCAGTTCTCATATTAATTTTTTATTATTTCAATACTGTTGGTATCCTATGTGCATATAAACTCAGAAAGCAGGTAAGAAAACCAGGAAACCGTCCAAACACAGACATACTTCATATTTCATTTATTCCTTCTGCTTATGGAGCAGGATTCAATGGAACCAGTATGGGAACTGAAAGGGGAGCACTGAATCGTCACCCATGTAACTGAGAATATGGAGGAGTGGAAAAGAACAAATTCAGCCCTATGATGTTTACATGTTCTCCTAATATAACTCTGTCTAGAGACTATAGAGTTGCACAGCTAAGTTCTCAAGAAGTCAGCTTAAATTCATTAAGCTCATTAAAACTTTCATGTCTGCAGGACACACAGACACAGCTGTACTGCAGGGCAACCAACTACTTTAAAATACCGTTCTCCTCTTCCCTATAACGATGGGACTCAGTAACAGACTCATAATCAAATAATATGTAATTGGTATAATTTTAGCATGAAAAGTTTCAGTTTCTATCATTGGAATTACACAGATTGACTGGCAGGAGAAGATATACATGTCCCTTGTGTCTGACGTGGGACAAGATACACTGTGAAAACATCTGTCCTCACTCAGCCTGAAATGCTGGGCTGGTACCAGTATGAGATTCAGGGGAGAAGAATCTACCTCCAGGAATTATACAGCTCCTGCTTGTGTGTAATCTGAGAGAAAAAAAAAAAAAAAAAAAAGAAAAGAAAAAGGAAGGAGTCGTCATTAGTAATACCCCAGAGGTGAATGGAAGCTGCAGGATGCAGCTTGGCAACGACCCAAGCTCTCCATCAGAGCGCAAGAAACAGACTGGGAGACTCCTGAGGACAAGCAGAGACTACTCGTAGAAGGGAAAGACAGAGTCATGCCCTTTGGCTTTAGCACCACTCCCCTCATCCTCGGCTGCAGTGTCGCAAAAAGCCCTAGCTCACGAGCAGACAGTGCCCACTGCCTTTCTCCAGGCATCCTGCCTAGAAATGGTTAACCTCCGCCACCTCACCTCCTGGGCACGTACCTTCCTCCAAAGGAAGTCAGGTTGTCTGCAGACAGGTAGCTCTGCTTAGAGACCCTTTGTAAAAGAAGCCCCCACCCCAACACCTGATACTCTCGTGCACGGTTAGGATTCCCTTCTCTGTCAGCACAGATTTGATCATCCAGGGTGAAATCTTTGCTTAAGTGGAACTGCTTTAGCTCCCAGAGACCTCGAGCTTTTCTGGGAATTAATCTTTTCTCCTACGCTGACTGGGAACCATTGCAAAAGCTCTCCAAGCATGAAACACCTAGAACCTGAAAACCTCACTGGACAGCACAAAAGTATCTCCAAGTAGTGGCTGATGCTGCAGAAGCGTGCTGGGCTAATGACAACCTTGGAGACAGGACCCTCCGTGCAGTCACAAGAGATAAGCAGGGTGAGCAGCGGCGATTCACATCTGCTGCAACACCCTCCCCTAGCACAGCTCACTCCTGCCGTGGTGGGCTCAGCAGTGTGGAAATTAATTCAAACTATTTTTATTAGGCTACTTATTGCCATACAGCATATTCACCCATTAGGGAGAGGAACATCGCAGTTCTTATCCCTTCCAGAGACGTTTCAAACAGGTGGAGGTTTAAACACCACAAGTGAAAGCTACAGCCACAAACTGCGTATTTGTTTGTGTGAATCCGCGCACGGCTAACCCTACAGAATGCAAACCAAACCCTAACAACGGGACCCAGGCTGAAATGGAAACCAGCTCTCCACAATGAGATACAGATTCTCGTGCCTGAGAAGTTTGCAGTCAGCTACAACAAAAATCAAGAGCTACAGCCCAGCCAGCCCCCAAGTCTCCATAAACAACAATTTTCCCTTTTTTTTTTTATTGTTAGCAGAAAGCAGCTTGACAGCGGCATGCCACCACACTATTGGTAAACACACGTTATTATAAATACAGGACGAAGATGATAATAACCTTCAAAAAAAAAAAAAGGGAAGACATTACACAACCAACTGACCGCTAACAAAACAATTTCAGGAATACAAGGCAGCTCCAGCTGGAAATACCACTGTAAAACCCCACACCCAACACTTTCTGCCACCTCTCTGAACTTTGACGCTAGGAAAGAAGCTGTGAAAAGGACCTGGTGGGTTGCTGTCCTCTCTGAAAATGACTCCAGATCAAGAGTCAGTGTCTTAATTGCCAGACTGGCAGACACAACCAGGCTGACAAGATTCAGGATATGATCTTCCTGCCTTTTAACAACCAGTGTACCACCTGTAATCCTGACCCCACGGCTGTCTGCATCACGGGCAACAGCTGCACCGTACTTTGCCTACGCTAAATCAAAGGAGAGTGTCCAAGTCTTGGTTTGACTTATTTTAGGAAGGACTACATGTAACACCACAGACAATAAGCGAGTACAGATCAGAAAGTACAAGGGAACAACACGAAGGATACTACTCATTGCTACAAGCTGTTGCACAGTGCATTGATAAACATTTTTAGGATTTTTGTAAGCACCAAAGAAAAGCAACTTTCTACAATCAGAGTGGGTGTGAGAGGCTGCAGTGTCCTCTAGAGACAAGGAGAGCAGATCCCTACAGTGATCACAGCACAGACGGAGCTCTGTTGAGTAGATGCTGGGCAGCATCTCTACCATGGAGATGTTCTGCACAGGGAACCTGCGTTATTTCTGTCAGATGTAAATATGGAGACCCAGAGTGAGAATATGGAGAAATGAAGGACAGAGTCAATGGTAGATCATGAAGGGTGATGATGGGTCTCTGATTCTGAGTTTCAGCTAGAAAGCGACCCCTAACGCTATGAGACTGCACAGCAAGAAGCTGGAACTGACTAGACAATGCCCAGGATGAAAAGGAACTCAAAATATTTAAGGAGCCTTCAATGGAAATACCCAGAGAAAATGGAGAAGTTGAGGGGGAAAAAGCATGGGACACAGTAGTCTACCCCTTTGCCCAAAGGAGAAAGAAATAAAACTGTATCGTGGAGGTCAAAGGGAGGCTTAGAAGAGGGCAATAAACTGGAGCTCCTGTTTCTGAGACAGAAAAGAAGTAGAAGAGACTTAGAGTGTGAGAGGGAAAGATACTGCAAAGAGAAGGAGAGATCACACTGTAATTTTTCATTCAGATCAATAAGACCATAGATGTGAAGGGGAAGGAAAAGGCAGCAAGTTGGAAATCCCTAAGAAGTGTCTGGGATGATGCAGATGGAAAATATAGAAAGATATGCTCTGGCGGGAAACCTACAGTGATTTTCAGTATAATAATTAGAATTTTTCTTGATAAAAATTAGTTCTAAGGCATATATAGGTGCTAAAGTAACTTGCTCTCATCTGGCACCTGACGAGCGAGCCAAACAAGCGTGCTTTACTCAGTAGGACAGGGCCAAATGGGAGCGTAACAGAAAGAAGGGCACGTGATTTGTATTTTCGGTATCGTTTGGAAAAGTTTATCCTTACCTTCATGTTTCTAAATCCTTTTGGATCCATTTTAAATAGATGGCCTTGCAGAAACGTAAGTCAATGTCTGTCTTTATTTCTATGGAAAAAGAGAGGAAGAACACTTCTGAAAATCCTCTCCTCTCTCTGCTTGGGGGAGAAATATTCCCCGACTTGTTAAAGTACTCAATATTGGATGCAGATGAGCAAAAATTGCTCAGCAATTCTAGCAGCATCCCTATGGAATCTGGAAAAACGGTTAGAAGTGGTAGTTCACAAGAGGAATTGCTGGAGACAGCTTATAAAGTTGGCATCTGCGGTTCAAAAAGATTACCACTACCGGCCTCGGCTGGAGTGGCCCAGCCTCTTACCTCCGTCCTGCTGCTGGACCGTGCCGCCAGCAGCAATTTCCTCTGGAATGTCCACTCCAGTGGAAGGAACATCTGGTAGGTCCATATGGGGCTGGACAACAAGTGCATTTGTTGGACATTCTGTAGCAGGAGAGGTCAACACTACGCCTGGAAGCGGTCACCAGCAGACTTTGAAGTTAGCAGGCGATTCAGATGAAGGGGGAAAATTCACACCTCTTGGTGCTATTGTTTTGCTTGGTCTCCAGACTCAGGAAGACAGCGGTGGGTTGATTTACACGAAGAAGCCTACAGTAATGTTGGCAACTAAATGAGCTACGGAACTTAAATAAAAGTTTAAAATCTGGAAAACAGAACATGATCTGCAGAAAAATCCACAGGATCTATAGCCTTTCCAGTACAGCAAAGCTGGATGTCCTCAGTTTCTCTTAAAAACAAAGACCAAATCAAGCACACAGTTGTTCAGTGCGTGATTTAGAGCTGATAAAATGCACAGCAAAGGGGCTGTTGCGGTGTCTGGCTGAGTGGGCTGCAGTAATAAAGGCAGATGGCAACGGATTAGCAAACGGTTTTTACTACTTAGCAAATGGTATATACTCCTCTGGCCAGCTGAAGAACACCCAACATTTTTCACATCATTTTCTTCTCTCGTTCCCTTTGCTGACAAAAATACTCTATTCTCAGGGGAGGGGATACATTCCTAGTGCAGTGCTTACTCTGAATTTTGATCAAAAACTCAGTCAGAGCCTGAGCTTACAGAAACTGATGAATCACACTAATTGAACCTTCATAAACCATTTGTTGTTTCATGACACATTTGTAGTTGTTCTGAATCTCACATCAACAGCGCAGTTGGACATGTAGCATTAATTTTGGATTCCAGAAATCAAAATCTTTCACAATTTCACAAGGATTTCACTATAACTGTTTGGAATGGGCTCACAGCAGAATTCAAGCGATGGTGTGAACAGGGAACACATTCAGATGAGGTTTCTTGTCAGGATGGCTGCTTAAGAGAGAAGATAGCCAGCTGGTAACCAGTACACACAGGCAGCTGGCCCCTGGAACACTTAGGGCACTGGCCAGAAGAACAAACATGAAAATACTAGTGTAATTAAGAGTAAAGAAAATTGATTAGTGATTTAAAAAGAAAGTCTGTTTGGCTTTAACATTATTTGTGGTGTTGGTGAGTCACCTAGAGCAATACACCCAAGACACCATCAGTGATAGGCAGGCATGCAAAGATGATTTAAAACTCCCTCAACTTAGATACAGAGTTCAGTTGAATCTGCCTGCCTTAAACTAAATTAAGCCACTATCAATTTTCACAATAATTTGTGATTTAAAACGTACATTCTACATTTCTGATTTAAGAGGAAAAATAGCATTCACATTGAATAACTTTGCCTATACTAAAGAATCTTTCCCAATATTTTCATATTCTTCTGGCTACCACAAATAATGTCAAGAGCTGGAAAAATTATTTCTGGAACATGAACATTCTGCCCTTTTTCAATAAAGCCCAGATTTCCCAACCACAATCTGTTACCAGCAATGCCTCAGTACTTGGGGATTACAAGACTGGCTGGCACGGGTGGCTCCCAGCCGTTTTCACCGCAGAGAAGGTGCTGAGCGCCACGGAGAAAGATTTCCAGATAGAAGAGATCAGCATAATTTCATTTTTACAAGCGATGCTGTGTTAAGCTGCACATAGGACTCAGCTAAAATTGCACACTTCTACCCAGCCCTTTCCTCTCCTGAAATCCATTTTGATACAGGAACACTATAAGAATTAGTGAGATTTTTAATTATTCACTGGCATCAAGTTATTATTTACTTTCTCTGAAGGAAAAAGGAAGGAAAACCGAGCGGATGTTTGTAAATGTGGGGTTAGGAGAAGCCTGGCAAAGCAGGCCGCATCCCTAATGCCATAATGAAGATAAGCAGATGAAACGGGCCGCTGCGGATTGCCACTGGCTCGTGGTTATGTGGTGGGTTTGTAAAATAATTCCTTCTGATTCATTTTCTGGTTACGTTATGGTTCTTCAGTCAATTATATTACCGCATAGGGTTTTAAACCAGATTCCTGAGTAAACAGCGAGCAGCAGACAAATTAGCTGAAAAACCCAAGCAATGTTCTTTATCACACAAGTTTGTGAGTATTACGGTTGATAACAGACAATCCCCCTGCTTCCTACCGGTCGCTCGGGCCCTTCAGACTCACAAACGCTTTGCGTGCACAGGGCCCAGAGTGGATTTTTTTTTTTTTTTTTGCAACTATTCCCAATATGTTCACAGCTGCAGAAATGCCCAAATAAGTAAATAAGAAAAGGAATGAATTTTTTTTTCTTCTGTGAAAATCAGAGGGAGGGTGGAAAGGGGAGACATGTAACTGTCAGCCCGTACAAAAACATGCTTTGGTGCTGGAGGAGCTGGGAGAACTCTTCTTTGGCATGAAGGCAGTGAGGCCTCTCGGGGCTCGTTTTAGGCCTTTCCCCCCAAAGGAGCCCTCATGCCCGCAGCACCATGGCTCCTCATCCGGCTCTCTGCGAAGGAGCTTTTTCAGAAAGAGAAATGATCTCATTACTGTAATCCGCTCTGTTTGAAGAACTTTCTCCCCACTGTAATTGGGATCCTTAACCTGTGTGGTCTTGCTCCATGCGGGCTCGGCAGCGTGAACAAGCCAGGACGAGGGGTAAGAACAGGAATGCAGACTAAGGGAGGGATCTCAGGTGGGCTTTGTTTATCCCCAGGGCTGCCAGGAAAGAGCGCCTGGGCACATGGAGATGCGCCAACCCATCGCCTTCAAGCCTTGAGCGCTCACATCCTTTTGGGGTTCAGACAGCTCCACCTCCGCGATACGCCGCAGTGCCCCGTCTCGGTTAAAGGTGTCTCCTGGGACGAGGAACTTGCCCTCACAAGTTCTGCCCCCGGAGAAAGAAGAGGAAGCATGAGGCAGCTCATCCAGAGCTCCCACGTAATGGATTAGCAGCACTTCCAGATCAAAGCATTCAAGATTTGCACTGAAATATTCTGGTTTGCAGCCGGAAAATTATTTTTTTTTTTTACATAATTTTCTTGTTCCTTCTGGAAGTTAACATCTCATCCTTACTAAGAAAACCTAACACCTCATGCAGTAGATTTTATTTATGAAGCAGGGAAGCTCTGGTGCATGCTTCTAGCTTTAACCTCGTGCTTAATTTCATTATCATTCAAGAAGGTGCTACGCTTCGGTGGGCTGTGATTACACAAACCTAGACCCGGGTCCTGCCGTCACCAGGCACGCAGCCTCACCGCGGGCAGGACGCGCTGGCTGCCTGCCCGGCGCACGCCGGCTGCGCGTACACGTGCAGATGCTCCTTCGGCAGGGAGGATTGCTGCGTACGGCTCTGCTCCCCGCTCGCTGGGAGGCAGCGGAATTAATTGCATGAGCAGATTCTGCAGAATTTGGCCTGACAGTTTCCTCTTTGGAAATCACAGCTCCGCATTTCTATTTCCTTGGGAAGGGCAGGACTGGGCTTTTACAATACCCATCATAAACCGAAGTCACTGACAATCCTATGGGGCTATTTTACTTGTATTGCTACAGTACAGAAAGTAAGGCTCTCGTCAGTTTTCAGTAAGTCATTTTCACTGGAAAATAGGAATTAATCAAAACAAAATCATACGATCACCAATTTTAATGCACCTTTCAATTATTTTTTTTTTTTAAAGATTCACTGTGAAATTTCTCATTATTGAGATATAAAGGCAGTTTCTAGAACAACCAGCTGCTCAGTGGTCACAGTTGTCACCTGGGAGACAGGAGATCCAACTGTAAATTTATTCGCTGTTGTGCATCCAATAACCAGGATGAAATAGCTCTGCTGCTATTCCAGAACTGATGCTCCCTAACGCAGTGAACACATCTGAAAACACTGACATATACAGGCCCCTAAAAATAACCATCATTTTGTCCCCTTTATGCAAACCAAGTCACAGTACTGGTTCAGAACTTACTGCAAAGCGCCATCCCTCTCAGGACATGGGAAGGGATTCCCAGACCGCCCACAGCCAATGCCATATTCAAGGACACCAAAGGTTTCTTCTCTCTCATGGCTCCTGTGAAATCCTAAGTAGCTGGGTTTAAATGAGATGGCACAAAAGAGAATGGGCCAACATGGAGAGAGCCCCATCCTCCCCTGGGGCACCAGCTGATAAACCAGTGTACGTACCAGCTGATAAACCAGTGGTGTCACCTTCTCTACCAGAAACCAGGCAACCCAACAATCACAGAATCTTAAGGTTGAAAGACCTCCAAGATCATCAAAGTCCAGCCAGCAACCTAATGACACCATGCCTACTAAACCATGTCCTGGATGACCAATGACCCAAGAACAGACTCTTTAGAGAAATGAGGCTGTGAGCTTTACAGCCATCCCAACAAGGCTTCCCAAGAGCTCTAAGGAAAAAAAAAGAAGTAAAAATTCAAGATCTCTTTTTTTAGAGAAATAAATACTTCTGCTACGGAGCTGACCTCTCCTCCCTGCGCCCAAGAGTCCAACCTCTCCATCAGGCACCCAAGGGATCAAAAGATGGCCAAGGCTCTGAGAAGAGGGGCTGCTCTGCCCCCGCTGCAGATGACACAGGCCACAGGTTAGCGTTTAGTGCCTGACTACACCACACAGCCTGAGCTGTCTGCATGCTCAGATCAACCATATTTTAAAAACATCTTTGATGAATAGCACATCTTCCTTACAAATCCTTTCATGCTTTGAACGGTAGCGAAGAAATATAGAAATATCTGTATCCATGTAAATTATTACCACTTCCCCCCGGCCCCTGCAGCAATAACTCAAAATAACCTCCCAGTAAAACCAATAGTCTGGTTTTGTCATTTGCCTCAGTGAGACACGGGTCAGAGGGATAAGAAAGCTGGAAGCCCTGTGATGCTGCAAGCCGACGGTATGGCTCACGGCATGAAAACCCCCTCCAAAACCACTCTTACTTACTGGCGCTATGCTGCGGCTACTTGTAAACCTGAGCCGTCGCACCCAGACGCCGTGCTGCTCCACCAGCATCCTGGTCCAGGCTGGCACTGGCCCAGGGACGCTATGGTCCCTAGACAGTCTCAGCATCTTTTCCCTCGTTTACTCGTGTTTTGCATTAACCCAGAAGAGGCAAACACACAGACCTGTTCTCCAGCCACCGCCCCTGGTAGTGAACAGTAATGATAACCTCAGGCCCGACTTCCCGCTTGGGGTCACGGTCGGTACAGGTGGAGCCCGAGCCCCTGCTGCTGCTGATGTTTTCAGCTCCAGGTAAACCTTGAGCCTTTTCACAGCCACATGTGCTTGCCCAGCACAGCAAGGCCGGCCTGGAGGCGTCAACATGGCGTCCTGAAGGACCACCGCGCATCAGCCACGTACCCGTGTGGTATCACCATATACCGCACCATCGCTTGAAGAGGGTACGCATAAACCGAGGCTCTAGTTCCTAAGATTGAGAGTTGTGAAGCTTAAAAAAAAAAAAAAAAAAAAGAAGAAAAGAGTTTACATTCCTACTGCAATTTTTAAAATGTATTTTCATATTTCAAGGACGCTGAAGAAACAAAAAATAAAATAAGAGGTCTTAGGGATGTCAATACAAACTTGGTGTGACTTCAGCTCCCCTACTAGCTTTTCCACTGTCCCTGTAGAGAAATTGGGTTTTTTGTTGATGCTTTGCTGGGCTGAATGGGAGGAAACAGTCAATCCTTGGCAGCAGGCTGTCAGCAAAGTGGAGAGAACGTACTGCAGCCAAACCCTCCACCTCTTCCTGGTACGCGAGCCTCTGTACAATCACACGGGTTTCAAAACCAGAGCACAGTCACATGGCGAGAAAGGTAATAAATATGGACAGAATTGCGTCCACCTGCTGTGTATCAGACACCTCAAAACTTACTACGCACATGCACTGCACACGCAGGAAACGCAGAGATCGGGGAAGAGGCTGGGAAAAGCACAAGGTGGAGACAAACCCATTTTTTTAAAAAAGGGAAAGCGTAAGTGCACCAACGGTTGTGTAAGACCACAGAGTGGTGACTCAAAAGCAGGCGAGGCCGGTCACATCAATTTGTTTGGACAGTTCCGGAAAGCTTAAGTCTGATTCCCATCTACTTTATAAACCTTTCTTCAGTGTAAAGGCAGGTTTCAAAAAAAAAAAATAAGTAAACAACACTGATGCAGGATACACTGGTGACGCCAAAACTCTAAGTTAGAATCTGAAGAAACCATACTTTTCTGCACAGAATTTTGGTTTCAACAGAGTGACATCAACAGAGCTATGGCCTTTCTGAGCACAGGAGCTAGATTAACACTGATGAACTCACTTGTTTACTGGAGATCCGCAGGACAAATAACCAACTCTCCATCACTGTAGAGAATAAAACCCTCAACAGAATTTGGAAGACATCTTCACTCCTTCTGGCACCGTCAGTAAGTTACCTGCATCTCTGCATCTTCCCATAAGACAGATAACTCTGGCTTCCCTGAAGCAATAATTTACTTTCTTTGCAATCTCATCCACTTTTTTTCCTCTCCTTTCAATCCCTTCACCAAAAATGGCTCCTGGCACCTTCACCAGCCTTAAAGCTCCTTGCCTGACCCAGTGCCACCTTTGAGACAAGAACTTCAAACACACCAGATTCTGAGCTGTGCCCTACTGCGCTGTCCCCCAATTAAAGGCCGTCTAATTACTCGCTGCCAACTTTCCAACTCAAGGAACAGCTTCCAAATCAAGGAGCTGCCCCACAGCCATTCCATCCTTTTAAATAGCTGCACTGATGAACTTTCTAGACAACACTTTAACCTGGGTACATTCAGCAGAAATAGTGTAATAAAATACACTGATAAAATATTTTAGAAGGTTAAATGATAGCTTGGAAACACTTTTTCCCCCGCACTTGCTAAGGAGGTTTTTTTAAGATCCTTGCCTGGATTCTCTTTGTCTCTTTATCACATGTTCCAAGACTTTTACTGCTGGGTCATTATTACCAGGGCTTGAGAAGCAGTGGTAATCTCAATGCACAGGCAGGAAAAGTCAAGCAAAGACTCTGGAAATAACTTCTCACGTGTCTCAGTTGCAACCAAAGAGACTTCAGTTAGCACTATGCACCCCTGACATGATATTCAGTAGGAAACCCCTAAATCACACATCCTTCATGGTAATAAAGTTGATTTTTTTGTCTTCAATTAAAACATTGTGTCTACATCAGCCAACATCAGTATCTGTTTTCACTGCTTACCCAGAGAGAGCATCTTGAGATTTTCCACGCCTCAACAAGGATAAGCCCAGCATCCAGGACTTACTATCCTGTCTTCGCTACGGAAGACAGAACTCAGAATATTACTCAAAAAAAAAAAAAAAAGCAAAACACAGACATTGATAAGCAGGCGTGACCTCGATGTCCTTTCAACTATGCTACTGACTCTTCAAACATCCTGGAGATTTTGACTCATCTCTTTCAAATATGGGGAGGAATAACAAGAACAATAAGGAGGGTGGTGAATCTCAGGGCAAGAAATCAAGGAAATACAGGCTGGTGTCCATCTTCATTTATTCTGCCACAGCACTGTCCTGCTAATCGCTGGATCTGATTTTTGGAGGTGGTGATAGGAATATACCTAAGAAAACTCAACAACTGAACTCTGTTTAGACTAAGGGTGGGACAAAAATACTCAGTAGGATTTGTCTTTCAGAGTTTTTGAACCCACTTAGAATTAAGACCTATCACGACAAATAACTGGGGCATAAAATAAGGAACGAGGTACTTCGGTATCCAGGACCCTATCATGACAGATACGCTACCAGCACTGAAGTAACACAAACTCATGATCTGAACACATGAGATGATCCAAGTACCAGTCTAACAGAGAAATGGTCGCTGCGATGGGACAAGCCAGCAACGCAGATTTACAGGTGAAAATGTACAGGTAGCTTGGATGGTTCAGTTGGCCTGAAATTAGTTTTGGCTGATATTTCATGCAGGCTGTCAGGAGACTTTGGACAACCGGTTAATCTAGTTACCTCATTAAAAAAAGAACCCCTCCCTTCAAGGTTTATACGACTGGGGTAGGTAGAAATGAAAACTTGTTTCTGATACAACATTGCAATGGGTCTGACAACGTTTTTCTGACAGCTACGACAGCCCTCCCGTGAGTGGAGGCAGCAGCAGGGGCAGGTAGGCTGGGACTGACACTGAGGACTCCTCTGTCCTTGTTCTGGCCATGTCACGATTTTCTTGATGACTTTGAGCACATCACATCAAATTCCCTAAGCTTCTTCCAGACAAGCAAATTCTAGGCAGTGTCTTTCTTAAATAAATATTTTTCTTTCTTTGTAGAATCAATGTTCCTTTCATAGCTTAAGATTTTATGATTTGTCCGTATTAGCCTTTGTGCCAAGCCAAAGCATTTCATCTCCCCAGGGTGATCTCAGAATCCTCAAACAACACGATAAGCAATGACATAAAAAAGGCAGGGACTGCAGCGTGCCTCTGTCATTATTGGTCTGCAAAGCGACACTCAGAGATGATTCACCAGCCCAGCTTCGGGCCTAGAAATGTCACCTAACCACCTGGGATAATTTGGCATCCTTAACGACACTCTTCTGCCCTAAAACGTTCGGTGCAGAACTCATCCTCGTGACAGGAATGTACCTGACAGAGAGAGACGCTCTCAGCTGCAGAAGGGAAAGGACACGTTATAGCAAGATAATCCAAACATCCTTACAAGACGGCAGCCGTGGAGCTCAGGACTATTACTGCCTGCAGTTTTGATGTACAAATGGAGTGCAAAAATCATACAAAAATGCTTAGACTTTTTTTTTAATGAGATTTTTTAAAGCCAACAGGGACATGTGTTGCGACCATCAGATATGAGTGAGAAATTGTAATTCCTATTGGCTTCTGATAGCTCAGAGGTATTCCTACACACACAGTTTATTTTCCTACGGCCCACACTTTTCTGGCGAGCGGCTGATGCCGAGGGCAGGCTGGGAGAGATGAGGCCAGGGATACGTTGGCTTTAATGTACAAATGAAAGATGCTTTCAGTCAGCCGCAGCCTGAGTGCCAGGTTTTGTTTTTTCAGTGCTCTCACTTTGGGGTGGAGAGGGCCAGCCCTCTCCTTCCTCATGCTTCCTTTGCTCTCACACAATCTTTGTGGAGCTGCAGAGAAGAATTTTCCCATAAATAAACAAAATATTGAGTTACACACCATGTAAGTGACGACAGAAGAGAGCCCCAAGTCATCTTCTTAATTTCTATGCACAACACAACGTGCCAACTCTCAGATAAAAGATGCATGAAAGAAAATTACATCGCTTCCAAGTCCACATAGTTTTGAAGTAAAATCACCAAGTCGTCATTTTCCGTGTCCTCGTGTGCACACTGGGGCACGGGGTTCAGCCATCTGCCTGCCCACCTCTGCCGGCATGCTCAGAGCACACCCGCGCGTGCCTTCCCCTCTCCTCCCGCCAGCCCTACCGTGCTCCGAGGCTTTTGCACGCTCACCATCCCTCTGTCCTCACTCTTGCAGGTTAGCAGGTGACTTTTTTTTCTGTTTAAGGGTAAAAAGGCGAAGTGCTAACTCAAGACCCGGTGCAGGCAAAATCCACATCCCGCTGAAGTGACAGCTGCAGTTTTCCTTCCCTCGTCGGAAACCGGAGCTTGGCTCTAGAACCTTTAATTGGGGATTAATTGCTTTACAGATTGTCTCTGTAAAGTCCTTTTGCACAGAGGTGGTTTCTTCAGGTTCTACTGGGTAATCTACAATTAAAAATAATTTGATAGCAGAAACACTTTATTCAATAATTTTAAGGCTCACTACAGATATTATTCACGAGAAAGCGATTCAGAATACTCAAGACAGAAAAGCAACGTGACTCTTGTAGACTTAGTTGTCTACACTGGCCTTGCTGCTTTGCTTTCAGGCTCTGATGGGACAGAGGACTCTCATACAATTTAGCTGCGACTCTCCTAAAGGTCCACATTTCTGCAGTCAGTATTGCTCTTCACAAACCTTTGTGGCGGGAGGGTCTGGGATAACACTTGGGACAGCATTAACCAAACGTCTCAGGGATGCCTTGAGTCCCTGGCAGGCCGTGTGCTGGACCAGTACAGGACAACACACAGTAAGAATGTCACTGGAACGCCAGTTGGGGACTCATGGTCCAGCATTAATCCAGCCTGGATGGAAGGAGAAGGAAAATGAATATCTGGGAAATGAAGTAGTTTTCCAGTGTTCCTAGGGAGCCCTTGGAAAGGCAGAAGACTCAACCGCTGCAACCTCTGGTCCGCTCACATTACTTATGAAACATCAGGTATCATTTGGCTCTGTCTCCCAGAGAGGACGCACCGCTAACAAGCACTTAGTCCCTGTCCCGAACAAGCAGTTGGGAAGGTTCTGCTACCATTTCGCTCTGCTGAGTACACATGCCCCCTTCAGCACATACATGGCTTTACCAGGGAGAAAAACCATGCGCACGTGGAGGCCAAGGTACTTATCCAGCCCAGCACAGCTCCACCTCTGCAGGGCTTTCTGTGCCACAGCTCCGTAAGCAGAGTCCAGAGGTGACCACGTACGAACACATCAAGCAGAAACCAGAGCAGGAGCGCCCTAAAGTGGTGCCTGGGTGGGAGTTTCACACTCTTCCCAAGGCCCTGCACAGAGATGAAGACAAAGTTTTGACCAAAGACAAACACACATGGTTTATCATCCCCCGTGTTCACCAGGAACTTGTTCCTTATCAATTTTTCGGGTTACTGCTTGAGTGTAGTAACATTTCACTCATGTAGTCCCCTATACAGGACAGGACCATTTGAGAAACATTGACCTCATCTCCAGAAGGCCACAGGAATCCCCCATGGTGGCACCAGACAGAGAGCTCAGAGCTGCCAGCACCACGCACGCAGGGGGCTGATGTCCCACCACAGCAAAACCAGTAATGGCTGCTGGGTTCGAGAGCCTGTGACTGGTGAAATACAGGAAAGGAAAAAGGGTAAATGCCAACATTTTAATTACGGTTCATTCTAATGGTCTCTGAGCTTTCAAGACCTAATTTTTTGTCCTCTCTTTAAAACTTTCTTTACAGCAATGATGAATGGGAATGTGCGTGTTAGGGGAAAAAAGAAAAGAGAGATTTGTTGATAAACACATGGATCCAGGAAGCGGGCACTTAAGCCGCAATTTCAATGAAACGGGGCTTACTGTACTTTGTGAAAGTACTCCTTTATAAATTGATACTGGAGAAACAGCACAACACACTCATTTTTAAGGACCCTTTACACAGCCAGTCGAGTATAAAAAAGGGCTTAGTGTAAATGAAGGCAGGTCCCACTCTGTATTTTTTTTGACTGATCACTCCTGACAGCTACGGGGGAATCTCCAGGCGTAGAGGGGCAGATTCACAAGAAAAGATTGAACAACAAAGGAGCTAGGCCAAAACAGCGACTGAAGAGCTCGGTTTAGCAAGCTCGACTGACTTCAGTTGCACAGACACCCAAGAGAGAGGTGGAACTGTCTCAGATGGTTCAAGGAATTACACGCAGCAGTTACCGGACCCAACTGAGCCTGAGTTTCCTACCCAGAAGGTCTATTAGACACTGAAAGAGTTTTTCCAACTAAAAGGTAGCAGAATTATTCCAAACTGGACAGGATCGGGCTCCAGTGAGAGCATGGCACCGGGAATAATTTTGTCAGGAACCAACAAAATGAAGGACATAATAGGTCTCTCTTCCACTTCTGAGTTTCAGTGCAGGAAACACAGCACCACGGCCTCTGCATCTTTAGCAACACGACCATGGGCTCCAAGACCCAAAGAAGATCCCCCCCAAGGCTGTTTTACAACACAAGCGTTGTTTAGGAATGGCCTCCATCACTGCAACGGTACCACCGCCAACTGCATAATTGTGGGTTGCTATTATGATTTCTTTGTCTCGATCGTTTAATTGAGATCAAAGTCTCACTGTAGTAAGCACCACGCAATTGCATACTGAGATACGTCCCACCCCTGGCAAATAGTAGAGATACAACAAAGAAAAAAAAAATGACTTCTCATGCAGTGTACTAATGGGGAAGCCTGAGAGAGACCCAAAGTCTCGTGAGACTGTGTCTACCTTCTCAGTCACCCCACCAAGTCACTTCTGACTGCACCAGCCATTATCACCAGAACAGCACCTGGGTCACGCTCTCCAAACCCCTACAGCGAGCTTCAGTGCCTCAAGCTTTAAGTAGTCACACCTACACAGAGCTGCTGAGTGCCTTTGCCATAAACACTGGCCTTTTTTAGCAACAAAACCTTTTCAGAAGTCTTTTTTTTTTTTTTTTTTTTTTTTAAGAACAATGGGTTTTAGGACATTTCTCAACAGCTTTTCAATGCTTTTTTCTTCCACAGAGACGAACGTAAGTCATGAGAACTCAACAGACCATGTGTGTTATACATTCCCATCAGGAAACTCCCTGCATGGGATATACACAGCCCCAGCAAGACAGGTTTCATACGTTTGTAAAACTGCCAGCAAACGCTCTGACAACGCCTAGTTTCACTTTCCCAACGCCATGGGAGCACCAATAGCCCTCACCATCCAACCGCCATATAGAGCTGACCTACTGGTACAGGTACGCCCAGCTAAACTCGTGCATCCAAACCAGCACACAGATGACACCAAGATGTTTCCAGCTACAAATCAACGTCAACTATCTCCCCACTGGAAAAGAGAGTGAGAATAATTAAAATGATCTTGCAATAAGTCTGTGAAGCATTCAGTGTGTTCAGAGTGCATCACGGACATTACATCACTCACCACTTGTCAATCACAGCTGTGCAGATCACCAGAGTGTTACAGTCAAATTGACTTTCTTCAGGATTTTTCAATATTCAGGTGAACCTTTTGGGGTTTTTTTTAACAAGGCAGGCAAAGTTCTAGAAGCTGTTAGGTCTTTCAGCAGAACACAGGTAGTTGCTGGACAAAAAACGATAAGGAAATTCTTACACTTAAAAGAAAGCTGAAAGCAAGATTAAACATATATAATACACACACAATGTTTTTCCACCCACTCTCGGATTAAAGCTTAAAACTTTTCTAAAAGTTCTTACCACGTAGATACTCCATGTATCAACAAACAGGCTCACTGCCATCAAAGTGCTGTAAGGATTTGAAACGTTTCAGGACTCGTGGGTAATAATTACACACCAAAAGCATTCACCCACGTTCTCAGATAGCAAAATTAAGATATATAGGGCCATACACTTCCTCATTTACTATATCAAATGGAATTACAGGAGCAATGAATCTGGCTCAGAAGTTCAAATGATTTGCTTAAGGTCACAGAAGAAAGTCAAGGCCGGAGTCAGAAGGAGAACTCTGGAGTTTCCAGTCCCATTTGTAATCCACTTGATCATACTGACTTTGTAATTTGTCAGAGGAATGAATGTTCAGCGCTTCTGTTAGTGCTCAGAAAAACCTCCTGACACATTATTTCCTCTGAAAGAGCTGATACCACCACAGAGCAGAAACGGAGCTCGGCAGACCCGTGCTCCCATCTGGCGCAGTCGCACTCAGCGCTTGTGTTTAAATAAAACTCCCTGTTCTCTCCCGAACTGACGCGGTTTCTTCGCGTGGTCACTAGGTCTTGGCAATTCCTTACTCAGAAATACACCTTCTCCAAAAATTACCTGCAAAGGAAGGCGATGGGTGCAAAGTGGTTCCTAATTAATGGTCCAGCAAAGTGACACTCGAAGATCGTTAACCAAATCAGCCCCATGCCGAGAAAACAAGCATCCCAGCCTTGACAGCTGTATTCCATGTCTGATGATGCCCTCATTACAAATGCTGAATACTCAACCACTTTTTCCTGGCAATAAAACCTTGCCACAAGCTTAGGAAATCTACTGTACTTGTGAGAAAAGTGAGGTAAGAATATGTTTCCATTTACTCTCTGAAAGAAAACAAAAACAAATGACCTGCTACTGAATGTCCTTTTTATTCAGAAAAATAAATCAGCAGCAGTCATTCTAATTTATGTTTCGCTAACTTTTCCTTGAGATTATTTAAAAGAGAAAAAATGGCTGTTTCTATGGTTAGCTGGGAGAACATGAAGGATTTTCTGGTCCTGTTTGTTCTTGTTCGGGGCCATAAACTTCGGCTTCTCACTGAGTTCCAGTCACTGCAAGCCCTTCCAAATTTCAGTGATATTTCATAAATTAAATTTAAAAAGAATATAGCACAGTATTAGTGACAACTTCACGGCAAAAAGGAAGGGGCAGGGAGCTAGCTTCATCTGGGCTTCTGACTCCTACTAAATCAATAGGCTTCAGTTTCCTTTTCCAATTAAGTCAATACCAGAATTATTTTTCCTCTCTAAGGAAAAAACTCCTAAGAAAAAACTGAAAGAAGACAGAAAAAAAAAATAAAAAGAGGAGGATAAAAAAAACCCATACATCCCGTTAGGCTGCTGATGTATTGCAAAGAACAAACGGATTCCAAGAGCACGTTAAGAGGGTGTAAGTGTCTTTCCAGAGGAAATTTGGGAGTGGGGGACAAGCCACGGGGCGGCGGTGCTCCTGTACAACCCAGGGAAAGGAACGGCAGTGTCTGTCAGACAGAGAAAAGGAAGAGATCAGGATGTTAGCTAGCTTCTCCATCAGTACGCAGAAAATGCCTTACAGCTGACGGTTTGATCTGGCGCCTTGCTCACAGGGCTCCCTTGCTGCCATGTACCAACTTGAGGGGCTGGGAGACGACTAGGGACGCTGCAAAACACGGGACAAACACCAATTACAGGGCCAAAGTGACAGAGGAAATCCTGATCGCTTGAGTACTTTGGAAAAGCAGGTGCATCAAGGGAACAGGCAGCCAACAGGCTCCTCTGCTTCCACCAAAGCCACTCTTCTGTTTCAGCAGGGAGAGGCGACTCCAACCGTCAGCGCCCAGCCCGATGCCCCTGCCGCCTACACGAGTCCGAGCCGTTCCATAATGGATACGTGGTCCTAGCACCGCTAACAGCAATTTCCTCACCGATTCAGGGCTGAGGGCACGCGGTTTATATCGAGCCCACCTGGTTTCCACCGCAGTGACCTTACGGAGGCTGGCAAGGCGCAGGGTGGCTGTCGGCAGCCTGCAGTCATGACCGACGACTCCTTTTGGGCATTTTTCTACTGATAAAAGGTTACATAATATGAAGAAAATATTTCAATCTGGGAGCATTTTGGTAAGAATATCTGAAGCAGTGGAGTTAGTCCTTTTGCAACTATATACATATTTGTCTATCAATCTTTGTTATTTTTTTTTTCCGTTCTGGCTTGGATTTGGGTTTTTTCCAAGAATATAAATTAAAATGTATGTAGTTATAGGAAAATAAATTCCGTATTACGCAGCATGCATATTTTGGGTATGTAAAACTGAATTCTATGAACACAGCTTGCATCTTCAAATTCTGGTTTAGCTTTTGTGCCCGACTGCCCTGCATCGCTCTGTGATACCACAGTTTCGCTTTTTGGGGTCAGAAATGGGAACAGATCATCTGCAGTTACAACGGAATACGGTGGGACAAAATTAGGCCACAGCTGAAATTCAGCAGGGCAGACTATGTACCTATACACAAACTTTTTACAAACTAACTATAAAACTGCAGTCTGGCGTGACAGGCCGTTAGCTAGGCTATTCGAGAGACAGCAGTTGCTCCTAATAGGAAACCAGCATCATGCTGAAGGACACCTCCCAGGCAGCATGTATAACTGTATCTTAAATATTCAAATGTATTTTTTTTATCTGAAAATGTCAATTTAATTACAATAAAGCATTTCCCTTTATAAAAAAACATAACCTTAATGACTGAAATAATACCACTTTCTTCTACATTTTTCCTACAGGAAAGAAAAAAAAATAATTTCCTTATCAGTTCTACTTACCAATGACATATGAGGTTCATCAACTGTAAGCATTGAGCGTGGAACTGGACTAACAGCCTCTGTACTAACGGGGAACTCTGGCAAAGTGGCAGAGTGCTTCAGGAAACCTCCCTGCCTTTGCTGGAAGGATGATTTTCCAGCCCAACTTTCCATCTCCCAGCCAGCCCTTAAGTCTTAGACCTGAGCCTTGCTTAGGCCTTTAGGGAACATTCAAATCATAGAATCTTTAAGGTTGGGAGAGACCTCTAAGATCATCAAGTCCAACTATCAACCTAACACCACCATGCCTACCAAACCATGTCCTGAAGCGAAGCCCTAGCTGTAGCTCCTAACAGAAATGCCAGCTTGGCCAAGACACCATCACTGGATAAAGCAGCAGGAAGAGGCCGAGAAGCAAAAGCCAGAATGTGGAGAACCTCATCTCAACTCACACCTTGGCCATGCACCTGCAGTCAGGTCTCTAGTGGCTGCTGACCTTCAAGCTTGGTGACTCTTGTGTTTCTGCACACGTGGAAAGCTTTCCAAGGAGAAAAGCCAAGAGGACAGCCAAGTCTGGTGGTAAGTGTCCTCTCCTGCAGTGCGGATCTGAGCCCATGCAGACAACCTAAGAGGGCCAGACCGCCATAGTTTTGGTTAGCATAAAGTTGTGCAATGCCTTCTTACAGTAATGCCTGTAAAAAGTTATAAATAAAAACCAGGCCACCAAAATGAAGAGGATTCTCAGAGTTTTCTATCCCTTGTTAGCTGCATCTGAGTTTATTAGAAAATCAAATCTTCAGTATCTTGACTTGGGCATCAATGACACCCAAGATGGCCAATTCCAAAGCAGCAACGGCTTTGCTCTGCTTTTCAGCTGTACACACCACGCCTCGGGCACGGAGAGGAGAAGCACCATGGCTGTGAGCAGCAGCGCGAGTTGCAGGCTGTCGCACACGGCTTCACAACCTTCCTACGACACCAGCCCTGGCCGGCGTGGAGCAGCACGCGGCGGCGCAGCACCCGACCCGCAGCCGCGTGTGATTCACATAATATATAGCCGAGTGTGCCCGAGGAACCCTTGCCACGGGATGTCAGCTGGCCACCTGCCCCACTGCTGGCTTCTTCCAGGGGAAAACACTGCAGGGAAACGGCAAAGCTGACTTCATTTGTTTTTGTACACGGGAACAGATGATTTTTGGGAAATGGCGGTTCAGAAATGTTTCGAGCAAACATTAACGAGCCCACCGTGGTGATGTACAGCGTGAGACACAGACCCCTGATCGCACGCGCAGTGCTGTTTATGATCTTACGGCATTTACCTCTCCTTCCTTTCTTCACCTTTGTCTTCAGCCTATTTTAGAGCAGAAAGCAAAAGAACGCCCTGTCCCCCAGGCCCCTGACCTTTAAATTGAGCTCTCAGCAGCATTCCCCCATCCCAGCTCCGAGGAACGCTGCATTTCCGCTTTGAAGGGGGAGATTTGAAAAACAGAAAATATATTAAATGGAAAACACAACTGGTCAGAAAAGCCATTCTATAAATTATGGGCCTGGGCAACAGAGATATTTTTCTTTGGGAATCAGTCACTCGCGGTCTCCAGGCTACACTGTGTAAGAAACAAAAAAACCAAACAAAGAGCAAAAGTGGAGGATTTTTAAGCTGGCTCAGGAAAGGAATTTTTTTTTTTCAGAATTGGGGAAAGGAAACTTAAAATGCAAGTGAAAGACCAACAGCCATCAGAACCACTTGGGTACTGAGACTTGGCCATGAAAGCATGAAAGTGAGCAGCCCTTGACCTGTGGGGGACACAGAGGCATCTCCATTCCACTTCTACTACGTCGGTTGAGATTATCTAACATAACCCAGCTAACTCTCCTCCTTAAACCACACTGATGTCACCTCATTGCCATGAAGGAGGTCACCAGCAGGCCTGCTAGCATTACCTCCGCTATGTGCCGGCCACAGCCACCTCTCGCAGCACAGCCCTCCAAGCTAGCATACGCCCACCCTCCGAGTCCGTATCACCACGCGTCTTCACCCAGATAAAACAGCTGGAGTTTTAACCAAAACTAGTTTTGCATAGTGCCAAGACTAATAAGCTCTGCCAACAGCGAAGCTCGCTCTTCTGCGTATAATCCAGCAAGAATATTGCAAGACAGCTCTGGATGGGAGGGAACTCATGGAGAGCCTGCTTGGTGCCGCTGGAAGCATGGTGCAGTCTCATAAATATAACAGCAGTGGGATTTTCAGATGACTTAGAGGAAGTCAGACATTCAATTTCCATTATGTTTTAGTGTTATTAGGATATGGGCCTGTCAGGCACCCCTGAATCACTGCACTTAGTGTTTGGCTCCTGGAGGCCACCCCCCGTCACCTGAACCAACTGGCAGACGTTTCAGAGCATCTCAAGAAGTTGCTCCTCAGCATTTCTGCAGGAATTTGCTCATGCCTTTCGAATGACAGTTACCTGCACTGTTCAGCAGTGATTAAATTGACTTATTAATCGAACAGCAAAGCGCAGTCTGGCTGTGCGTATGGTTTCTGACAGGGACCGTGTACAGGCACAGGCACCAGCTAGCAGCCGCTCTCTGCAATCAGTGACACCATCCTCCTCCTCCGTGTCCTCTCACTTTGGCTCATGCCACTCCACAAAGTCACCAGCATCAGAAGGCGGCCAGTAACAGCCCAGTAAGTCAGACACTTATATAAAAAAGACATCCTCACACTTCTGAACACTGCTGCAAGCCTTCATCAGAAATTATTTGATCCTAGTATTGTGCTGCTTTAGATATTTTTCATTAAAACTCATCCGACAGAGGTAAGAATTACCGCTTGAGTTTCCTCTGTCTGGTCTTGAAAATAGAGCTGAATAAATCAAAAGTTTCAAATCTCTGTACCTGCCTCCACGTAACCACCATTCTCCCAGCGCAACAGCGAGAGCAAACGCTTTGTGAGAGAGAAATTAAAAAAGCTTTGAGTTATTCACCTGCCCAGAGGTTGCACAGCAATTCAGCATCCAAAGGAGAAGAAAAACCTGCATCTGTTGATCTCCACTCTAGAAACTCCTCTACAAGACCAGACAGCCTGGCGCTACTGTACTGGCAGCAACCATGGTGTTCCAGCTGAGAGCAAGAGCACAGCTTTGAATCAGATCTTTCAATCGCTCCTGCTTACTGCACATGAGCTCAGTCGCAGATGGCAACCACGGGGCTTTGAGGGGCTGTGAAGCTGGCAGCCCCATGGCAGGCGTGCACCCAATGCACGCCAGCCTGTATTAGGCCACAAGAGACCACACCAAGGCGTGGTCCTGCAGCGGCCTCAAGCCACAATGCTTGGCTTGAAGGAAGCCCTCATAATCCCAGCCTACAATTAACCACAAATACATTCAGTGGAGGTTTAGGGGCCTGTACATCAGCATAACTACTCCCTCCACAGCTGCAGTCCACCCTGCAGCTCTCAGCTGCAATACCTACCCAGTCTTTCCAAACGCTGCTCAGGGATTCCACTCAACAGCTTCACTCAGGTTTTCTGATAAAACCACAAGAGTTTGTTGCTATAAAATAAAGTGTTCAGTGGAAGACAGTATTGCAACGGATCTGTGCACACGGACAACCTCAGTCTCCACCAAAAATGCAGTTCCTGTAATTTCTAAATAATTTCTTGATATTTTAAAAGGGATTTTCAATTTTTTTTTCATCAGATTTTACTGAACTCATCTCCGCGATTCCTAATTTCCTGGATAACAAGACAACAAAGAGCTGAAGCCAGACCTGACCTCTTGACTTGGTATTCCTGGCTCTCCCTGGGAGAGCAATTCTCATCACAAGGCTCGCTTTGCTGCTAGCGCTGGCTATCACAGCCAGTTAAAAGCAACTACATCTTCCTCCTGTCACGGACCTCCAAAAGTGCACGCCTGAAGCCAGCTGAAAGGTGGACTATTGCTTCCACCCCTCCGTCAATCAGCAACTGTATCAATATGAACACTTTCCTCTCACTGCTGTCCTATAAACAGGACCTAAAGAAAGAACTAGACAGTAGACGCTTTGGGTCACGTTTTCTTCCCCATGACAGACCAGCTCCTCAGAAATGAAAGCTGGCATGATACTCGAGTAACACAGTAAAAAAGGGGATCCCTTGAGTTGTATTTTGTGTCAGCTACCCCCATGGAACCTCATTAACTTCACTGAAGCTGCAGAGAAATAACATATTGCAGAATTTGGCCTTATTTTATTTTTGCAAATGCATCTTTTCAAATTGCGCATCTGGAATTTAAGTTCTCTTCCAAACGCTGTGTGTGATTTGTTCTTGCCAGAGCAGCACACCTGGGACTAAGAAGGGGGTTGAGATAAGTGCCTTTCCATATGGCCCACTGATAAATGATTCATTCTGCACAGCTTAACTTTGAAAATAAATTCAGTATCGTTAAGATATTAAGATACCAGCTTCATATTTCACCTCATAATTGCACTTCACATATCACAAAAAGAGCCAGCCTGCTGGTTTTGCTGCTGCTGGTCGCAGATGCAGCCCGCAGACCCAAAGCGGAGCTCCTGGGTATTGCATCACCGTCTCGCTCGCTCGCTCCTTTCATTCCAGCACACATTTTGCTTCTCTTCAGAGGGTAATTTTCATGTGGATTAATACCAAAAAAACAAACAACCGTGCTCTTTGCATAAAGTTACAGATTCAGAATCCTCAGATGAAGAAATAGATAAATACAATTTTTAGGATAACGCTTAATTAAATATGCTGATGTGATTAAATATCACTCGGGGTGAGAACAAGATCAAACGAAGCAAAATGCTTCCTTGAGAGGCACGGAGCTCAGAACTGTCAGCCCACTCTTTTGGCACCCAGGGCAACAGCGACAAGCTTGTAAAACTGCTCCTCTGTCGGCTATCCCGTGCTCCATGCAGGGTCGTCATCTTCGTCCTCACAGCTCTTCTGCCCACGAACCTCCACTGTGATCACTGGCAAACTGCAGGCCTCTGCTGGAAGGGTGAAACTGGCCAAAAGATTTCACAGTCAAAATCAGAACATCATCACATTTTGTATTTGGACCCTAAACACCGAGGAACAGACAGGCCCAGGATTGGAACACGCCTAACACAGCAGGTGATGCTCTTATTTCCTTTTTAAGGGAACCAAATGGAGAACCAGTAGACAAAGAGAGACACTGGGGCAGGAACCTACATCTCATCCTACTCCAGCTCCTTAACCACCAGCACAGCCTGCTCCAGGGACAGCACACTCCAGGAAATATAGGGCATCGCTAAACACTTGACATGCAGGACATGACAACCCATACCTGAGCGTTACCGCGACAAGCGTGACATGAAAATATAAACACTGTTAGCCTCCAAAGTGCAGTTGCTCTGCTGGCCTCAAGGGACCACCTGGGTCTTTCCCCGCAGAACTGACCCACTGTATGCAGGGATGCAACACTACCAGGCTCCTGGCACAGACGAAAGGACCCCGGTGTACATCAGCACAGCTCAGACAACATCAGCGCATTTATACTGGTTCACATTGAGAAGATCCAGTTGCACCCAGAATGAAAAGCATGGACAAAACCCAGGCAGTGTGCTGAATAGCCGCAGGGCAGTAAGAGGTTTCTGCTTTCTCATCGGATTGAGGAGCCAGAGGAGCGGAGATCCCATACGGGAAGAAGAGCCAGCCTCCAAGTCCTTATGGATAGCAATTCCTCCCAGGGGGTCTTTTTTTTTTTTTTTACCCTCCTTCAGCCATTAATTCTTTTCAGAACCAGTGAAAATACTTCCTTTGGTCCTACCAGGCTGCAACGCTTTTGCTTAAATGCATCTTACATGAAAACCAGACTCAAAGCAACTGGGCACAGCTAGGAGCAGGGCGGGGGGTAGCTCAGGCTGCACATCTGGAAAATATTCCTACCGGTAAGACCTGCTGGAGCAGGGAAGGGGCTCCCCAGGGAGAGAGAGGCAACCCACGGTTGGCGCTGTTGTAAACTGGACAAGGCCAGAGCCCGCAGGGAGCCGTGGCAAGAGCTATTTGATATAGTAGGTGCCATCTCCAGCTTTGCCGGGGGCTTAGAAAGCTGCCCACGGCATTTTTCTTGCCGAGCGCACGGGAACGTGTACAGTTTCCCCATCAAGAAGGATCACATGAAGAAGGGTCGGGAAACAAGAGGCGGTGCGCCGTGCGTACGCTGGCTTGGGGCGCAGGAGGGATCGCTCGGCTCACAGGTTTGACTGGCACTACTTAGTGTAATCCCAAGAAAGTGGATCTATGCTAGCAGCACCCACAAACGACAGCTTTCCAGGTGTCAGAAAAAAGCAAGGAATGGCTACTTCATGCATATTCCACGTGTTTACTGTCACCGAAATGTTAACTGCAAACTAAAGCCCAGGGAAATAAAAATATGACAAGCCAAAGTCTGATCTTGAGAGCTCCTTTCAGGACAGACAACTGAGAAATACGACTAGAACAGAAATCTACTTTCAATTCCAGGTGCAGCCTATAGACATTTAGGCACGTGATATTTTTGTCTATATAAAAGCAGTCCCAGGTGAGAGTTCATAGATGATATATCTAGAAAAAAAAAACAACAAAAAACCTCACCAAAAAAAGCTTGGTCTCTGTTCCAAAAAGCTGTCTTCCTTCTTAATTCTATCCATTTAAATTTATTGCTGCTGAAATTCCCTGTGTCTGCCAAAATGTAAGGAAAGTTGCATACAGACAAGTGTAATCAGCACTGCAGAGAGAAGTGTTCAGAAAGGAGCCAGGAAAGAAACACAGGTTCAACATCTTCAGTGATGATAGCAGGCCTCGGGAAGTATCTTTTTGAATCACCAGTAGTCAAAAAAAAACCCAAAAAACAAACGACAAACCAGGAAAATCCCTGCCATAGGAGAATGGACCAGGCCAGTGGTCCGTACAACCGTTATTTATTGTAACGGTCATCTGAAATTGGAAGGCTCCTTGGTGCCTCACCTCCAGCTGTGACCTGTTTTGAGGAACGTGGCACCTCCACGACTTCTACTCCTCCCTCCAACTAGGCTGGAATCGGCCACACGCTTCAGAGGTCAATGGGAGAAGGGGGAAATGGCTGAAAATATTTTGAAACGGCTGAGAATTTTCAAAACCAGAGTACTCTGGCAAGTCTGCAGTTTTCATTTACAAAAAAGTCTCATTGAAAGAAACAAAACCTGTTCAGAAGCAACTCTTGGCCCCATTTATTAAGTGTACACTGAAAGCAGTGAGTACCTCTGTACGCTCACTTCCACAGCTTGCTTCGCGCGGTTTTTCAGCCACAGAATTCAGTGAGAGCTCTGCAAAGTGCTATTTTTCTTCCGGATGCTGTAGTTCCAGGAATAAATGGGCATCCAAGCAGGTGAGGGAAAGGCAGTTCAGCCGGAGGCCCCAGTTGAGTCCTTTCACGAGGACGCGGCATCCATTTCTAGGAAAGCCACGCTGACAGGAAATGTGGGGGTTAGAAACAGCTCTTGTAGAGAGGTTTTAGACTCTAAGACAGATGCATCTGTATTTTTCCATTCTATCGAGAGCTTTGCCCATATTTACTGCTTGGGGATTGTTTTTCTCACTGCTGTTGTCCTGCCAGCAATCTGTACTTATGGTCGGAGCCTCTGCGGTCCATTGGCACGGCACTTTGGACTTCAGAGCTGGACCTCACCCTACGTCTGCGCTTGGGCTCCGCTCCGTGCCTCACGTCATCTCTAACGCCGATACGCGCGGCTGGCTGGGACGCGGATGCCTGAGCACGCGGGTCTGGCCGTGCCCTGCCACTGATCTCGCTTCCACGCAGCTCGGTCAGGCGTTTCGGCGGCAACAGAGGAAGTGCCAAAGGCCCTGCAAGCCCCGTTCCTCAAGCACTGCAGATTTCAGCACAAGGCAGCATGAGAGCGTTGACCATTTTGCTGGAAATCAGGTACTCGTTTAATCCCTGAGCTCACATGCCACAGGAAAAACAAAACAAAAAAAAAAAAAAAAAAAGAAAAATCTGGCTAAAAGAGAGATTTCCAGGCAGCGCGACGCAGGCTGCCCACCTGAGCAGGAACACCTTGCTGGCAGGACCTGCTGGTCCCCACAGCAGCTAAAGGCTGGGTACCAGGATGAGTCAGAGCTGCTCCGAGGTCACGCACCGAAGTCTTTTTCCAATCAAGAATTCAAGAGCTGCTTCGCCTAAGCTGCAAACACAGTAAGTTTTTCCCACAGAAAATCTAGGAAATGTGCAGAAATCAACTCAACAATGCTAGGAAGGGGCCAAGCTGTAAGGCCAGTGGTCCCTAGTGGCCCTCAGATGTAAGAATCAGTGAACAATCTGAAAAGTATCGTAACACTGAAGCAAAAAGTCATTAATAAAAGTGACAGAAAAAGCTCCGAGGCAAGGGAAGTTTACCCAAGAGCAAAACTCATTAGGCTTGGGAACAGGCTCCCTCAGGAAAGCAGCACAGCCCTACGCACGGGATTTTTATAACTGGGCTCATCCATATTCTTAGGAAGATACTTTAGGAAAAGTCCTTTGCTGGCAGAGAAGTGGACAAGATGACCCAACAGGTATCTTCCACCTCTCAATTCTGTAAGTCTTCTCTATTTACACCAAAGAACTACTTAGCTTTGTGTCAAGTAAAAGAAAATTTAGCGTTGCCCTTTGGCTCCCTGTTGAAATGTCCGATGGATGCTTAGCACAACCAGCCCCCAGTGAAATCCTTCTCTACGCAAGAATTTTGGCAACCGATTCTGAGCATGACTAGTATTAATGCTTCCCAGGTTTCGATGACATCTCTGTACGCGGATGGTCACTGCTCTCCCTTGGCCAGACTGCCATCCCCACCCTCGGGGGAGGAGCTGCTTCCCAGACACAATTCCAGGGAGCACGCAAGGAATAAATTGCAAAGGATGAGGGTGCCCAAACCTGGCCCCAGCTGGTCTCAAATGAACCACACTTGAGTGATTCTACTGAGTCAGCTGCTCTTGACACAGAAAGAGATTCTGAATATTATTCCTGTTCTTGCCACCCAAAGGAGCCGAGGGCACTTAGTAATTTGCAGGATTTGGCTCATGTAAGGACTCCAGCTGCTGTGCTGCAACATAACTTCACTGTTTCCCTTTCCCAGACATTGCAATTCAATCTGAGTAAGAGGCTTGCAAGAAGGTGACGCCAGCAGAAAGGATAAGCAGGTCTGCCCGACTGTCAGGGCCGTTATTTGCACACAGTCATACCAACTAGTATATCTGGCTGCATGGCATGAAATGGAGGAAAAAAACTTGAAGAATAATCAAAATACCACTTCAGCTTTTCTTATGTGTCATTTTTGCCGTCGCCTTTTAAAATTATTTCTCACGTCAGCATTTGACATTGTTATCTGCTGCGCTCTGAAAGGATCAGGGTAAAGTTTTAAGCATCAATTTGTAAGTTAACACAAAGCAGGGATATCTTCCACGTCTGAAAAGGAAGTTTACCAACTTCCCAGCGCTGTATCTTGCTTTGAAAACAGGTATTTTCTCTCTCATCCCAATGACTTGAAAAAGTTTGCACTTGCTCCTGCAATTAGAGTTCATAATTGTAATTTTATTGTCATTGGAGTGAAAGAGGCTGACAGTGCCAGAACAGGACTGTGGCATTCCAAGTCACTAACCCAGTAATTTGCTGACTAACACAAATCCCTGCTTGAAGGCTACCAGAAAACACTGGAAAACTTCTGATCAAATTCTTTGGGGTCCTTTCTTCTAGTAACGTCATCTTCCAGAGCACCAAAAAGGAACCACCTGGTGCAGGAAGAGAGGTGGTCTTCCCAAGATGCCCAGGAAAGCCACAAAGCTCAGAATTAGCCTGTGCTCTCCAGCACCAGAGGCAGGCACAATGATATTTACTCTTCTGTATCTAGAGTAAGGCCTGGAATGACCCACTGGATATTTGAGCTTTTTATAATGCTTTGGCCGTGTAGAAAACAGAGCGGGGGGGACCACGCACCACAGCACACAGAACATCACCTTCAAAGGGACTGTGGGTTGAGATAAAGACAGGGAGATCCCTCACCAATTACTGTCACGGCAAAACAGACTTGACTTCAGGAAAATGGATTTCATTTGTCGCCTGTTAAAACAGGCCCTCTCTTTTTCCCTCCTCCTCTGCCTGTCCGGTGGCTCTGCCCTTTCCTAAATACACTTTTCCAGAGGTGCCACCAGCATCGCGCTGCTGGGCTCACCTGTCTCCGGTGGAGCTGCGTGAGCCCAGCACAGGGAAATCCCGACCTCTTCTAACAGGGGACCCCCACGACCCAAACCTGGACAGAGACATCCCATTCCCTGGTCTGTTGTCTACAGGGTGGTCCAGCCACACCAAGAACATCTTCCTTTCAGCCAGACTTCCTTCACACCCTTTTTGAAAAATGATAAACTAACCAACAAAAAGACCTGCAGCATTTCACCTGGATTACAAGCAACTGAAACGTTATTTTTATAACAATAAGATGACTTGAATACACTCCCGTGTATTAAAAAGACTGATTAATACCTTTCTTGTCTGAGTGACTTGCAAATGTTCCTGCTGTGCACCTCTGGCAGGAGCATTCGATGGCCAAGCTCTTTCATAAAACCGCAAGTTTTCCTGACCTTTCTTGAAGTAAGAAGTCACCAACTTCCTCTGCTGTGTATTTGCATAGAGAATGCTTTTAAGCCAGCAGCAAAGGAGAGTTTAGGAGCTGTGTCCAGGACTGTATCCTCAACCAGAGGTTAGCTCTACAGGAGCTCCTTCAGCCAGGCTCTATATAATGCCTGAAGATTAAAGACACAATTTTATTATATTTTAATAAATTAGATTAACGTATAATGCCTGGAGATCAAAATTTTGTAAATTTTGCTTTTTTTTTGTGCGTATATTCCTTGTCCTTTCATAGCTAAATTCAAAGTTGCTGTCACCTGTAAAAGGCACTAGCGAGACAACTGGCATGGCAGGCAGAGGACCCGCATTCAGCCAGCCCTGGACGATGGAGTGTCACAACCACCAGACTCCTGCCACTGACTCTCTCCATGGAGCCTGACCATGGACAATCCTCTCACATCTTGCAGCGCTCTGAGTGCTGAGATGCAAACTTTACCTGAATTAGCACCCCTTGCTTCCCTCCTTTACCTGAGTGGTCTGCTCTTTGCCTTCTACCTTTTCCAGAGCCAGGCTGTGGAGCAGTCAGTCATTTGTTATGGCTTTTGTCATTTATAAAAGGCAATTTGCATGTTCTGCTTGTTATTACAGCCCCTGAGTCACAGCCTAGTCTAGTCACCTCTAATCATTTCTACACTAAACATCCAACTGCTTAAAAGCAAAACCCAAGCCCGCGTGAAGCGCTCGCTGGTGAACGGGGCCATAAATCACCTTGGCCGAGTTCTCAGAAGCAGCTGGGGAAAGAGAAGTTTCCTAGCTGTAAATGCCCCCCCACCTTCCTGCAAACTCTCAGACTTTTGATAAACATGAGCAATTAGCACCTTTGCAGACACCATTTTCCTCCCCCTGATGGAATATTGGATACCCAGAAGGAAACTGCGCCTTGGAGAGAGGTTCCAGGAAGGTCCTCAGAGTTGTGGATGGGATTATGAACACTGCTTCGACTCATTACCGGAGCGATGTGCTAACGCACTCCTCTCACCCGCACCTCCCTGCCCCTGGAGTGACATGTGCTGTGACAAGCCCATTTCTGTCTGACGGCAAGAAAAAACAAACATTGCAGTGGATAATCAAACAAATGTGGCTCTTCAGCTCTTGGATAGGAACTCGCTCTTAGCTAATGTCATAAACCATGGGAAGAAGCTCTGTAATTAAACCCTTCTCTGGAAATATTTGACTCGTTTTGGGATGAGTGACAGGAACAACACTGGAGTCAGCAGCAGCAGTAAAGGTTGCATGAAACTGGGACTGAGGGATTTTCATCAAAACACATACTGGGGAGAAGCTGGAGGTAAGATGCTGCTAAGTTAAGCAGAGGAATTTCGTGAGGGATCGTATACACACCCCAGTAAACTCCTGTTTCCTTCCATTTACATCCCTGCAACCACCCAGGGGGAGCTGCGTCTGCAAGGAGGAGCCAAGTTTACCCCTCTACAGCCACTGTAACGGTTTTTATCTTCCTGATGCAGAGTTCACCACCTGCTTCCATGTTGTCTTCCCACAATCTAATCTTCTTCTAGCTACAACGGTAGCTAAGCCATTTTCAAGAAAACCACAGACCAGTTTAACTGATGCCAGGGGAGATTTACAGCAGCTCTGGTGTGTGACCTGCAGCAGCCACAGCAACGGAAGCCGAGGCTGGAGGCCTACAGGTAAAGACCTACAGGTAACAAGACGGACTCTCAGTGTTAATTGCACTACTTCCCACCAAAAAATGCTGGCAAGAAGAGGGAGAAGTCACGAATCATAATGGGGCACAGAGATAAATGAAGATGAGCCTGAGGAAGCTCTCTGGCTCTTCAGTTCTGGATGCCAGGAAGATCAGAGCCATGCCCCATGGGAAGCACACGCAGCCGTGTTCTGAATTTCTACACCACCAGAGCAGCATCTCATGAAGGTAGTGTTGGTTCTGCCTGTAGCTCTTGGACCTGGACTGTGACCTCCCTTTCTCCTCACCCTGCCCCACTACACGTTTCCTCTGTTCATCACCAATTCCCTTCCTCTCCACGTGACTGAGAAATGGGCATTCCCCATCCTTCACCTCTATTCCACCTCCTGAACGTGGATCCTACCTTCCAGCAGCCTCAGAGGTCTGCGTTCAACCCTCAAAGCTCTGGTTGTCCAGGGCAGGTTGCTCTAGGTCCCTCACACCATCAGTCCAGGGCACCAGAGTAGGGTGGCACACGCATCCAAGAGATACCAAACCATACTCAGCCGTATGCCGGATACATTAACATATTAAGCTAAGATTTGTAGCAACAAGATACTGAAAATAATGCTCTGAAATCTGGACTTGAGTGGACTGGTCTTAAGGAACACACAAAACCCACTGAAAGTTGGGACAGGTGACTGAGGGTGCATGACAATCCCTGAAAACCATTTCCATTTTATAATTTCTTCCTATTTTCAAAAACATTAAGCATTCACATTGAGCTGAAAAGCTTAAGAATGAACTTTACTTTAGGAAAATCTTCAGTTTCACCTAAAAGCAATATAAACGGAGGCGGAAGGACCAGAGACGTTGATAAGAAGTGGGAAGAAACATGATCTATTCTAAGTGTGGAACAAAGACCTCTGGAGTCGTTGACCTGTGAGGATGCAAAGCCAGCGCAGAGTGGATGGATACCTTCAGTCGAGTGCAAGAACATGGGGAGTTACACCTTTCATGGCCATCGAACCCAGCCAAGATCTCACACCTCAAAACTCCTCTTAAAAAGAAATAGAGACACACAAAGAATGGTCTCTTCTTGCCAGAGTCATCGGGTGAGCACCCAAAGGAAGTCTTAGAAGGTTGTTTGCACAACATCATAGGTTCATCAGAAAAGACAACATCAAACTCAGGCTATTAAAATGATTTTCCAACTGGATGGTGAAGCAGATAAAACAAGAACACACACAAAAAAAAGCTGATGTGGTGACCAACCCCCAGCCTACTTCCTTCTTGTTTTTGAAATAAGAATCCAGCATGCAAACTAATTGTCAAGAGGCTTGATTCCTACAGCTGTTAGCCTACGGCAGAATGACTAGAGCTTGACAAAAGAGGAACACGGTACGTACTGGTAATACTTCTCATTACATATTTCAAAGGAAAAATTGAAACCACATTTCTAAACTGCAGAGCTGCAGTACCAAAAGGGCACCGGTGCACACAGTGACCACTCTACCTCCCCTCCTCTTCCTCCCGAGCCCACCCTCCCTGCCGCACCTTCCCACGCAAGCCAAACACCGAAACTGGCTGCAGCACAGCAATCCAGGCACCGGTTTGAGAGAGAATGTACCCATGCCATGAAAGAGTTAAAGGGGACAAGAAAACACAGCAGGTGTAAGCACACCAGACAGAAATGAAGCAAAATTCTCTCCTTACGGGAGCAATAGAAATGATTGAGAGCTTGGACTCTGTCATCTGCAGAAACTGGGGCGACATTGGTGAGTCAAATTAAACGCACAGAGTGGAAAAATCCTAGCCTGACAATCTGTGTCGTGTGTCTGCGTGTAATTTACTACCACAGTTGGAGTCTGCCTCCGGTAGATTCTGGGGAGAGAGTTAACATGTGAGGCTGGTTTCCTTACAACGTACGGACACGTCTGGAACCACACTGAAGGGTGATGAACAGGACAGTAAATTTTTTGCGCTTCCCAATCCCCACATTGTGATTAAGAGCTGTCTCCACCCTGTCACTCCAAGCATTGCATTTGCTTATCAGGAGGTAGTGAAAAAAATACATGGGGTGAAGCCTTGCGAGATAGATAATTGCTCAGGGGAGGAAGGGGCACAGGCAAAGCAGCCCCTAAAGGATGGGGGGAGCAGCTGAGCTCCCGCATCCCTACCTCAGCTGCCAGCAGACAGCAACGCCATCCAACCTGAGCCCAATATTCCCCTCCCGAGCCCTTTCCGCAACCTATTCAAGCAGCCTTAGGCGCCATCGCAAACTATTTTGACAAAACCAGATTCTGAAAATACGCACACAGTAATGTCGGGAGCTGGGGAGACACAGTGCGGGGGCCAGAAGCACGGCCTAGCAGGCTGTGCACCACCCCACCTCGGTCGAAGGCAGAGTAAGCACAACTTCTCTCCTGGCTACAGCAGGTTAGTGCAACTCAAGAAAATGAAATTCCCTCCCACAAGACCCAAAAAGGACGGGAGTGACCGCAGCACCAGCAGCTCTGCGTGGTCCTGCCTTTAAGAAGCATCTCAGCCCAAGCCCCCCGAGGTAAATAATCAGAGACAGATCCATATCACATACCGACATGCTTTGCAGAGCCCTTCTCCTCTGCAGTGATTTGCTCTGCCACCCATCGGGCTTTACTTTGCTGTCAGCGTTGGGTTTCAGCTCAGAGATTTGCGCTGCGGCTGCTGGCTGGGGTCAGCTCCTTGCAATCGGCTCTAGGAAACTTCCAGGGCGAAACACAAAACTGGGGAGTTTCGGAGCGTTACCAGCGATGCTCTGGCATGACTTCTTCATGTCGGCTAACGCCAGGCAAGTTTCAAGCAACCTAGAGGTATTTTTTTTCTAGTGAATAGATGCAAAGCAAGAATCAGTTTATCTCCTTTTTTTTTTGTACGTACACACAAAACCCAGACCACAAAACTAAAGCTTAAGGTGCTCAATTACCTCTCCATCACTGGTATCAACTGTAAACAGCATCAAAGCTGACATGGAGCCACAGGCACGTGAGGGGAAAGGCTAAGCCACAGGAGTTTGCAACTCATTTCCAAAGAAACTGTCTTTAGATTAAATTACATGCACATCTCTGCTGCCTCTGCGCTGCGTCCTGCGCCGCAGGTGGCACGGTCCCTTTCCTCCCGCAGCATGCCTCCCCCATCCCACCTATGGTGCCACCTCCGTGTCCAAAACTGAGCTTCAAATTCCTCCAAGTCTTCCTTTCACCTCTCTTCTTCTGTTGAATGTCATCAATTCTGAGGAGAGAACAGCAGACTTTTTTTTCCCTCCCCCCCACTAGTAATTACTGGATTTAGTTACCTGCCAGCAGCAATCCATGCAGCAGTGGGAGGGGTAAGTAAATACGCCCTGGCTCCTTTCCAGCACCCAAGTATTCTTTCATACTCTAGTAATCATAAAGAACCTAATTAGGTATCTAAATAGGCTGGGATTATTTATTCTATAATTTAACTGGCCTGACAGTTGTCACAGGACATTTGTCTGCTGCTGGCTGCTTATTCCATTTTATTTACAGCCTTCTGACAGCAAACCGCGCTCTGCTGCGGCTGTCATGCTGAGCACGACGGAGCAGGGGAGGCTTTGGAGGCACTTTAGCCCCAACAAAGCACCCGTCGGGGCAAAAGCAGACGGTTCCTCTTTGAGAAGCTGGGTCTCAGCTCACCTGACTGTCCCCACTGCTCACCACCTGAGGACCGCAGCCAGGACAGAGTGGCTGTGCTGGGGAGAGGAAGCTGGAATAGGAACCCCGTAAGGACTTCAATAAAACAGAAACCTGCTGATGTTGAAGGGTTTCTTTAAAAAAAGAGATAATTCCTAGGGCCCTTCCTTATATCCATCTAAGAAAACTACCTGGAGGAAAAATTCAACTGCAATTTTATCTGTATTTTTCCTAAGAGTAAGCAATCACTTTGGGACCCAAGCAGTGTTTGATTTTGTTTGCTGGGTGCAATATTAAAAGAATATCACACTGAATGAAGCGAGGCTTCATTAACCAGCTTACAAACCTCAGAAGTGTCTTGTAAAGGTGTAATTTTGTTTACTAAAATGGAATTTCGAAGTACCCACAGAAACCTAACACAGGAGAATTCAGCTGGCTGCCTTGCATTCAGAAACAGTCATTCGGGAAGGGAAGAACGTTGTAAAAGAATTATTACAATAAATTATATCTCTATATTATATATAGAGATGTTATTATAATAAATTATTTACAAGGAATTTGGAAAATCTGAATATATATATTAAAATCCAATTCTCAAGACAGGAGCTTCATCCTTTCAGAGACCAGAGTCACTTCTCTCCCCTCTGCCTCCCCAACAGCCTTGTCACTACCCTTGCATGGCCAGGAGAAAGGTGAGATGTTTCCACAGGCCCGAGCTATGTGCTGTCTTGAAAACCATAAACCCCAGCTCAGCAAAGTAAGGTGCTGCTTGATCTGATTTTTGTACCTTCTGTGCTCTATGATGCTACATCAGACATGCTGCGCACAGGCTGAACCCCACATTCCCGTGTCGATAAAGCCACCCCAGGTGATGATGACCAGCACAGGGAACCAGAGGCGCTTTATCAGATGGAAGAACTCGAGCATCCAGACACCGAGGGACTCCGCCACTCAGAAGTGTGTCAGGAGATACCTCCACAGCCCGCGGCGGTCAATTAGGACGTAACTAATGACCGCGCTGTGTCATCTGTGCTATGAAAGGAAAACAGTGGGAGAAGGCCGTGACCCTAACCGTAATGGAGAGACTGGAGGGCCCTACAAGACAAAGCGTGCACGGACCCAGGGACTGGATCAGCTAAAGGGCTGACACCAGGATGAACAGTGTTTGCTTGGACAAGAGCTCTTTGTTGGGCAGCCCATTGAGGGGTTTTGAGTTTCGAGCCCAACCAGGTGTCTGATTACTGTCTCACTTGGAGATAAGGTACCTGAATGTCTTGTGCAAACATGGAGAGGCCGGAGGGAGAACAAAACTGTGCGGAAAAGGCTCTCGGTTGCACGCTGTGGAAAGGAAGAATGTTCTAAGGAAAAACCAAACAATTCCCTCTGATTTTTGTTAGCGCTGATGGAAAGTGGCAACGTATAAAAACGAGCTTTATGGCTTGCCAGAACGTTGCTGGGAGTGGAACAGATGGCCAATTCATCTCCACCAAACTTGGCACTTCTAACAAAAGAAACAATATGTGTTTTGCTACCCTAATTTTTCCCCCAGGTATCCCAGCAGGTGACTGGGATGTCTGATGACAAGAATGACTTGACTTGTGCTCCCCAAGAGCGCAAGTTGCTTGTTTCTGCGGCCTTGCCATTGTTTTGCCCAATTACCCGCTCCTCTGCAGCACTCCTGGTGAGGTTTCCCCAGATCCAGAAGACACCAGCAAACCTGGATGACACACACACAAACGCCACCTCTAACAGGGGACTCGTTTTCACACGGAGATTCATTCCAGTGCCCTTATGACTAGTCTGAAAACGTCTATTTTCTTGTACCGCAGTCACAAACAACACATTACAAACATGCTTTATGGAATGTAACTGGCTGTAAAAATTCCAAGATTGGACTGAGTGATCCAAAAGACAGTTGGCTACCCCAGTACATTTTCACATTTAATATTCACTTCCGGGCAGAAACTTGGTTTCATGATTTAGATTTCTCTACAGAAGGGATCAGCTGCCCCATTTTCCCAGCCAGGGTGGCTTGACATCAGAACGAAGGCAAGGGAAGAGGAAAATCCTTCTCACGCTGATGCAGCGTGCATGAGGCACGTGTACACATGCCTGAAGGAGAGAGACACGACTGAATTGAACACAAAACGGCCCATTTCCCCAGATGAAATGGATCTTTCCCAGCTCCCACGCCACAGCTGAACCGCAGCGCAGTCTGACGCGTACCAAGATCCTCAAAATCTGCGAGTCTTGTGCAAACGAAAGGGAGCTGTGGATAACCAGGGTCTCTAATGTTCTCACACGTGGACAATACACTTCCCTTAGCTACCAGCAGGCCTCTCAGGCTTGAAAACTGTACTTTGGATACTTTCCTACTGTTGCTTTTCTTTGTAACAACAGAGGATGAAATTACCAACCAAGCCTAAAACGCACCAGAGGCTGCCAGCCCATGCAGGAACCGAGCATGGGTGTTTGTACAACCCCCCCAAGACTAAGCGTTTTCCAAAAACACACGCTGCAGCTCTACAAGCAGTCTGTGCTGTAAGCTATTATATTAGGAAATACAATGTTGTATTCCCCCCAGAGCAAAGAGTTGTTCTGTCTTATTAGTAAATATTGACCAAAACACACAGATTAAACGAGCTCCCACCACGCTGCCTCAGCCACAGCCGTGCTGCTTCCCTTAAGAGAGCATTACGCACACTGAACATATGTACAGAGGAATCCATCATCAGACACATGGTTAGGGTGTTATCTTTTCCCACCAAAAAGGCTAGGCTGTCAGGGAGAAACCAAAACCCAAGAGAAGTTGTTAGAACAGTTAATCTCACAGCATCCCAGCCTCACAGAAAAGCACTGCCACATTCATTTATTTTAAGGATTTGTAAAAAGAATAATCTCATCATTTTTTCACCTCACCTCATTGTTTTATTTTGTGGCTACCTATGGGGAAGTGGAATAGTCTTGTGGTTAAAAATACAAACTTTGGTCTGCATAACTGTAGGCAAATAATCTTCACCTTGATGTTAACGACACTTAACGAAGATGCAGAACAGGGATATTTTGGAACACGCTGCAATGTCTCCCTGCCACCCCAGAACCCGCCTCACTTAAGTCTCGCAACAACAAGTGGAACAAGGCCTAAATATCTTCAAAATGCTTGAGCTGGACAGATTTTCAACACAGCTCAGCTCAGATTTCCCCTGCTTCAGCAGGATCCGCGTGCATGAAGTCGGTACGAGAGGTGCGGGGCTCGCCATCATGCTTGGCTCGGAGCGGGCTGCCCAGCGTTTTTGGGGAATCTCACCCCTTTCTCATGTTCCCAAGCAAAAGACGACCTGCTTGACAAATCTAGCTTTGGTTTCTGGAAAAAAAAGGGTTGCGACACACTGCTGACTCACACAGGCTTGGGAAATAATTGTAAAGAGCTCAGATGTTTCAGTGTCACTAAAAAGATGAAAACAAGGTCGGTCAGGCTCACTATTGCACCAAGTCACCTTTCACACTCCTTATTTCACTGAGGTATGGTCTCTGCTACCTTGTGTACACGTTGGCTTCTAAGACCAGGCAATTTCATTCCGAGTATTTAAAACTACTGAGGGAGAAAAGCTGCTACAGACCTTCAAGTGACAGACTGAGAGCAATCCAAGAGGTCTTTCTTGCAACTCTATGGTAAATTGTTTCAGATTATTGTGAAAATAGTTGGATGTAAAAGTCCTCAGCCCTACTCCCAGTTTTGAATAGTCTGAGGAACAACACTTAGATGTGTGAATTTTTCTAGGCTAAAAGTTCTCTGCGTGATCCTTATACTGTTAGGATCCCAGCAGGCTTTTGAGAAAGAAAAAAAGTATTGAAAATGGATATTAACTAAGAATTTTATTCTTGGCTCTGAAAAATTTTATGGCCCTCATTTTTGAAGCTTGTCACATGTAACGGACTGGGACCAAGCTTAAGAAGGGAGCATGGGTGGATGTTGACAAAAACGGATGGGCTGAAGGGTCAGCCTATCAGAACTTTGTCTGGAGTGGGATATTCTCGCTCTGGGTGAACACACAGGGAAATCACTCCAGACAGTTCCTGCGAGTCCGCTGGGAATTCTGCTGTAGCTTGCAGAGGAAGGAAACCTGGTCAGGTCTTTGAGCTGCTTTCGTCCCGGTCCTCCAAGTCAGAAGGATCACCCAGTGTCAGAGTGATGCTCTGGCTGATGGGATAAAGACGGCAGAGCGGAGCTCCAGCCCCGGTGACACAGCTCATCCATCACGGAGATGGCCAGATTGGGTCAGAGCAGTGGTCTCCCTTGTTCAATGCCGCGTCTCGTGAAGTTGCCAGTACCAGTCTCAAAGGCCGTAAAAACTATACGGTGTGTTTTGTTAGAATGATTGTTCTGTCATCGCCCAGACGTTGTTGTTATAGGTGCTACACGGGGTAATAAATAAAATGAAATTAGACAGTGTCATGCAACGCAATAGGCAATCCATGCTGGCAGCTGTCCCGGTCAGATCATACCCGAGCTCATTAGATGTAGCACATATTATTTCACTGATGAAAATACAACTCATCACATATGTGCCTGTCTGCTGTTTTCGCTCGGTGAGACCTAGACAGGACTCGAGCCGCCACCCGAGCTCCACACTTCTGATCCAGATCCAAATGCTCATTACAGGTTTGATTCCCTTCTCACTCACATTAGGGCAAGTAAGGATGGCGCTAACAGACTCAAGCTGCGTAAAACCCACTAGCAGTACAAGGAGCACCAGTCCTTAGAACCAGGAGTGTCACAGAACCGCTTTGGGAAACACCACAAGAGCTACCAGGAGCCATCCAGCCCGTTGCTGTGTGCTCTTTTTTCAGGTGGTTCGAGTCAATTCTTGCACAAAGGTCTAGGTCTGTCTCCTGCCCTCGCAAGCGATGGCTCTGCCCACTGGCCTGCACAATCCCTACTGCACATCCCAGCGCTAGCCCAATAAACAGAGGAAACAAAGGTTGAGTCCTTATGGCCCTCACCTACCACGTGGATGAGCCTGGTGTTAGCCTCCACCACCCCTCTAGCAAACAGAGACTCCTATATACTTATCTTCTTGCTTTTTTCTTACATGTATTTTGGAGAGGTTTTTCTAACATGAATTTTTGGGAACTACCATTTTGGAGTTCATGAACTTTCAGGTCAGTAATGTTTGTCACTACAAATACCCAAGTTCTGCTCACAGCAAAATAAGTAATTTTTAGACATTGGGGGGGTTTTCCAATCAAATGAGAAAACATACAACTAAGAATTCCACCAAATCTGGAAAATGCTTTTTTGAAAAGTGATGTTTAAGATATGGTAAGCATTTTCCAACGAAACACATTAATAACTTTCCTTTTCAGAGTACCCAAGTGATGCTCAATGGTCCCTCAACCATGCATTTGCATGGTATCTTGCAGCTCCCCAGACGTGTAGCCACGGTGGCAGACCTTGTCTAGCTCCTTGCGAGCAAGAAAATTGTTTGTATCGCTACCACGGAGTCACAAGGGTCAGATTTTCAGCCAGCATTACCTGCCAGGAAACAGAGAGTGACAGGATAAGCTGCGAGACACGGCCCGTTCGGTGAACACCGCCAGAGCCACGGCCCTGCGTGCCTTCGGACATACGAGAGCGGCTGCCCCGACACGCCAAGCTGAGCTCACCACGGCTTAAACGTGTTCGTGACTGGCCTTGTGCATAATTACAGGAACCCTGGAAACATGAAGGAAGTGACATGTCCAATCCTCTGTAAAATATGTCCCAGCTGGAGCTGACATCATGGCCATAGATCAGCCTGGGAGTGACCCGCAGTCCTGATCTAGGCTCTCGTTAAGACTGATCAGTAGAAGGAAATCAGTTCTGCACCGACCTGCCACAGGGAGGGATCTGCCAAAAACTTCTTGATCCAGATGGTCAAGTCCCCCTAGAACTCTTCTATAAAACCAGAGTAGCTTCTCTCTGAGGATCCTGCCACGCTTTACGCCCACCAGTCTGAAACGTTCGGAGCAGCTCCTAAGGCAGCTAATAGCTGGTACACTTTGTCTACAGGTAGGGAAACGGGGACACAGAACGGCTGAAGTGCGACACCTGAAACTATCACCAACTTAGGCAGCTGCCTTTATAAACAAATACGCTGGGTCATGGGGTTTTCTTTTGCCATTTCTCCAACATGTAAGCAGTATAATCAGCCAGGTGAATGAACTCGTATCATCAAGTGTTAAGGGCAGCAAACACATAGGGGAAGGTAAATTATAAATCTGCTCTGCTACAGACCCAGAACAGAAGAAACGTCATTTGAATAACTGCAGCTAAGCTACAGAGCTTGGAAGTTTTCACATTCAGACAGCAAGCCATGAAGTAAACGAAATACACACAAGAAATGTAGTGTTTAAAAAACAAATTCTAGACCATGGATATTTCCTGAGCTAAAGCACAACTAGAAAATACTGTAATGTCTTTGGAAGTAATTTTAAAAATTACAATATCTTGTCATCATTTTGAAATATTTTGATATGTATGAATATTAAAAGGGGAATCTAGAATTGCAGAACTTTCTGCCCACATCAAGATCACTCCATCATGAAGATGACCCCCAAGGTCCCACACAGTTTCTCCTCTCTTTTGCACTTTTTCCTGTGCAAGGTCTCAGCCCCCAAGCAGGAGCCCGAACAGATGTGCACAAGGGTGGTTTTGCCTGCACGCAACAGGTAGACACACAGCCTCCTCCCATCTGCACTGGGATCTATAAATTTGCATTTTGAGTTATCCATTACAGTTATTTTGGCTGTGACAGAAACCAATGTTTGCTCTACAAATTCCCATGGTTGTTGTAGCCTCACATCCATGTTTTTACCTAAAGGTTGAGAAGGTCTGGGATCAGACGCCAGAGCCTGGATACCTGCATGTACTAGAGCAAGGCAAAGTCCTCCTCCATTGCTCAGTTTTCAGCTCTGGGGCTTCCTCACCCACAACCCACTCCAGTCACACAGGGACTGAGTTTCTGGACCTTCCAAGTAACACTAAAAAGTGAGATCCAGCTTTTTTGCAAGGTCCTTACCTCCTGACCTACCTTAGTGGGATAGCAGCTTGAATGAGATTTAGGAGCAAGAGCTGTGGTTCTTCATTAGGCAAGTTTGTTGTTTACAATAAAGCATTATAATGTTTTGTAGAAAGAAAAGGTTGGACGTAATATGAAAATTACACAAAATAAAACCTTGAAGTGTTGCAAGCCCAAATAGAAGGAACATCCACATGTATGAAAGCTGGACTGTAAAAATCTGTCCCAGCTCACAGGCTGAGTGAAAGGTCTTCCAGAGATCTGCCCCTCGCTTCAGCGCACGTAGCCTCACGCGGCATTCCAGTCAATCACCGTAAAATCCGTACTCCCCTCCTAGACGTTATCCTCCACGTGTGTATGTTACACGCTCCGCAGGCTCCAGCAGGCACTGACAGACGGCAGTAGATGATGTAGAGGCGCAATCACATCAGACGATTGGGCGCACAAATCCATACGGCATAACGAGTCCTCTATTGCGTGCATCAGAGCTTTGAAACATTTTCTATTTAAATATAGAGTCTGAAAACTTTCCGCGTATATCATATCATCGAAACAACAGGCTTCCATTGTTCCAGTGGCATAAATCTATCATATTCTCCTAACAGCACATGATTTCCACTAGCTACAGGCTTACAGATTGTCACACGAGCAGCGAAAGTTTGGAGATGGAAATCGACTTACGCCCTAAGAACAAATTTTGCATTGTTCTGCACCTCGGAGTCACACGTTTCCATGATGACCAACGAACTATTACACAGATTGCTGGCAGGGTAAATCACGCTGAATAATCACGTGTGTTTCGCCTAGGGGGTCTGCTCGAGCGATCGGCGGCTCAGGCCTATCGCGGCAACAGAGCCCCGACAGAGCAGCCCCATCTGCTCCTTCTGCGTCACCCAACCACAGCGGCAGCGCACCACAACTACCCAAAGCTCCCACAAACTGGGATGTTCTTGGGGAAGCTCCTACCCCACCGGCCTCACTGTACAGCTGTCCCACGCCATGGTATGCAAGACCTCCACAGAGCTTGAAGCTCACCAACCCCAAAATGGATTCATTGGTTTCCTCTCTCAACTCTGCTGGTGAGAGCAGGACACTCCCTTGGAGGAATCAAGGAAAAGTTTACAACTTACTGTCTTGTGTCAGGATGAGCAGGCAAAGAGGAGGAGGTGTTTTGTGGCTTGCTGCCAGGTGAAAGGTATCTGCTGGCCTGGAGAATGTCCGTGTTTCATCTTTGCTAGCTGGAGCTCCACACTAGACTGCAGAACAGCTGGTGAGCAAGGTCCAAGAAGAGCCTGTGTTAGGCCCTCCAAAGAAAGGGCCCCACCATTAGGCAGTGGTTCCAGCAAGGAAGCCTGAGGCTCTACCCAGCAAGCGCTCTTATCAAGGGTGCTCTTGGGGCTGAAGATCACTGTGTTTTCTGCCGAACAGATGATGGGATGCATGTCCCTACCCTGCAAAAAGGACGCATTTCTGCATCAGAGCAGGCTGGCTGGAGGTGACTTCCTTATCGATGCTAGAAACAAGTGTTTCTGTCCTGAAACAAGATATGTTCCCGCTCAGCCTCCTGCCCTCTCACAGAGTTTTGTTTCTGTTCCCGTACCTATCCCTGGCCACACATCTCTGCAGTTGCCTTCTCCTGATGATCATACCACAATTGTCTATATCTCCTAGAGATGAAGACAGGTAAAATTATCTCAGGGCTCTTCTGGTAGCTCTCAAAAGCATGCAAGGGAGATATTGTAGCAGATGCTAAATCTGCTGGAAACAAAAGAGGCACGCTGCCCGACTCAGGTGCTGCTGGTTGGCCTCCCGGGCCAGGTACCTATCTCCTTGGCTGAAGTGCCCCCAAGAGCGGGTCTTGCACATCACACACAGAGGTGTCCAGAGGTCGCTTTAAGGGCAGGATGCTCTTATTTCCTTGAGGATATAACAGATGGAGTGCCACAGAGATGCTCTCTAGAGCACCTCCACAGCAAGACAGTGCAAACAATTGACAAATTTGGCCTCAGGGGCATGCCCACAGACGAGGTGAACATAGCCAGGAAGTCCGATTCATAAAAAGGAGATAAAATACTTTATCAAAAGTATTACCTTCCAAATCTACTTGGAGAGGGGATTAAAGTCTTTCTGCACTTACTGCTGACCCATGTCCTTCCCTCTTAGTGACCGTGTGTAAGGAGTTGCCCGTAACGCTCAGAGTATAATTCTAAAGGATGGCAGGAAATGACTCACTCACTATAGCTTGCTGTCGAAGGACTACACCATAAAATACTGGCTGCAGTCTCACATCATACCACACAGGCAGGAGAACTCGTATCAGCACACAGAGGCTATAGAATTACATTTTCTCATCAAACCCCAGATGTACAGCATAGATTACAGGCGCTCCGCTAGCAATGCGCTCGGCTGAAACAGGCTTGCGATGCACGTTCAGGAGGAGATTGGCTTGGAACACACACGTCTTGTGTCCTGCTGTCACTTTGCTGTACTTCCTGAAATTTGAAAACAAGAGGTCAGGAACTGCAGCCAAAGCAGGAGCCAGAGTAGAATTATCATCTTCCTGGCCCACAAGCAGCTTGGGATAAGGAGCAAACTGCAAATACATTCAACAAGAGGAGGACTGCACGTGTTGGGTGACCACCAGCAGGTAATACAGTAGCATTAGGTCAGGTCAGTGGCTTCCACATCTTGTCATACTCAGCACCAGGACTGCTGCCTGGAAGCTGAAACTCCGTTAGTGTGGAGAAATTATTATTCAGACCCAAAACACCAGTGAACTGGCTGGGACAAAATCTTTCACCTTTAAAAACTTCTATATGGTTAAATCATTGTGTTTCAATCATTTCAAGCATAACAGCCCATTAACATTATTTCTGCCTAGTATTATCAGAAAATATGTTGCACAAGTTCATAATTGCCAATGAAGTATTTCAACTCATCTGAACAGTGTTTGCTTAATGAACAAGTTTCAGATCTAGCTTTCAGTAGATTTAGGTTTCCATGAGTATTCTCACCGAAAAACTCAAATTTTAATGGAAAAGGAGACAAACTCATTACCAAGCACAAAGACAAGAAGTTTCTACACAGGAGCCCTAAAGAAACGTACAACAAGAGAGAGCCACTGACCAAGAAGATTTCTGGTTTACAGGAACGAGAAAAAAGGGCAGAGGAAGAAGCACTCAAAATTAGAAGATGAAAGTAATCTAAAAACAGTCTCATTCCTTCCCTACATCAAAACACCTCAAGCTTGACACACTAAAATGGCACTGCTACAGATTTTCTATTGAATTAGAATTTTTCACACGTCTTGACCTGGCTGTAGTCTGACCTGGCTGTAGTCACCACCTAAACCATCTTCAAAGTTGCTAATCCACACCATCACCGGTGCTCCAGCAGGAATCTCCTACCATGCTAGAAAATTTTGCCACGGTGTTACTAAAATCTGCTTTTTGTAACGTGCTTTGCAACAAATTTTGTGGGTTATGGGAACGCTACCTTACTTACAGATCTCGGATGCGTGTAACAAGGCCGTTATTACAATTTTAGCGCACAAAAGGGCAGTGAGACTAAATTCACTGTGTTTGAAGGTACATCGAAATCCTCAGGAAAATGTACCAGAGATAAGAGGGGCAAAACATCACCCAGCAACTGTCATACGATAAGGTCAATATATCGTTAGCTAATGAAATACAGACTTAATGCATCTTCTGCTGGATACGGAACAGGCAGGCCCTCAGCACCTTTTATTTGAATAACGCCAATTTGAAAATCGAGACATAAGTGGCGACGGCCAGACCGAGCAATGGTTTTTAACTGACCCAAGAGGGATAATCTGTGCATTTGACATCTCGGCTCCAAACACCAACAGAACCAGTGCTGGGACACCTTTCCCAGGCTCAGTCACCCTTCCTTTAATCAGGAATAGCCACCACCATGTTCAAAGTTTAATATAGCTAAGTATCTCTTACAGTGAGCACACAATAGGTGTCACAGTGCAAATTTTCCAATCCCCTGGGTGCATGAAGCCCTGGTTAGACTATTCCTTCAGAAAGCACCCAGGAAAGCCAGGAGAAGGCCTTTAACGGCTGTCTGACCCATGTTTCCAGAAGGGACTCTAACTGATGTGTCCTCATCTGACTGAAAAATGGGACTCTAAAAATTCAGATCTTTAATGCTAAAAGGAAATAACACTCATGCCTCACTACAGAAAAAAAAAAAGAAATCTCATTTGCTGTATTCAAGTTCTCACTTGCTCTCTTGCTAGCCACTAGCTGTTTCTTGCTGCTGTCACCTATATACCTGCATATCTGACCTTCACACTCGTACCTGGGTAGCCCGGCATTCCCCAGGAGTTTCCCCACAAATACCGTCACTCATTATTCCCTTCTGCTATGGGTTAAACATCTCTCTCAGGACATCCCTTTGATTTTCAGGTAGCTCCTAGGTATACCTGAAGGAAAACAAAATTGCAAACAGCTGAATATGTCTGTCTTCACATTTCTTTCTTCCTTCTCTGATTTCTGCTTTTCTCTTGTTCCCAATATCCCCCGACTTCCCTGCTTCCACTCTGTCCTGGGAACTAGAGACATACATATTTTCCTTCATAATGCTGAAATCAAAGGTTTTTTTCCCAGCGTGTTTTCCCGCTGGACCAATGTGGATATCAAAGAGCAGTGTTTGTATGCACACTACGAACCAAACACAAGACGACTTCCAGCCTTTTTATTTGACACTACTACGTGATCACTACTGACTGCGAGATTATCTATTGTGTACCTACTCTGCAGTGCCTTGATTCCCAAAGAGTCCACGCCCCCTAAGACTAAAAGTCTCTCTTGAGGTACGTATTTGTCCTCCACTGGTAACTGAGGGGGCTCACGCAATACCGCAAGGCAATGCAGAGACTGAGGTATGTCAGTGAGACAGAGCAAACGTAGGTGTAACTACCTGACCCAACAATTCCATGTCTACAAAATACTCCTTGAATCAACTAATCCATTACCTGGGTTGACAGAGTCATTGTTTTTTAAAGAGGAGGAGGATACTAGAATTAACTAACCTCTTGAACAACACAAGTCGACAGCAGCCTACCAAATCCTGCTGTAGCAAACCTAAAACATTTGTTTGAGTCAGTCTGTATTTTTAGATTTGATTCAAAGAATTCAAGAGATGGAGCCCCTGCTGTGAGAAAGGGGAAAACAACCCATTTAACCTGCCTACATCCCTTGGTGGTCAGATCCCTCCTAAGTTTCACATCAGCCACAAAAGCTTCAGCAGCAAGCATACCTTCCAGCCAGCGACATCCATCAGCGCCACGACACAATCCCACCGAAACTGGGACCTCGTCACTCCAGCTCTACCACAGGCTGGAACCACATCACTCAGCACAGCAGCCACCGCAGAGGGATCCTCCACCAGTCCCTGGATGAGCCCTGGCCCAGACTCCCTGTCATCTGCGGAAAGAGCACACGCAGAACTCCTTCAGGGTAAGAAATGAGATGCAAATGTATTCCTTCAGAGGTTGATCCAAAGCCCAGTGAAGTCAATTATTATTAATGTAATTAGTACTGTATAAGCAGTTCAAGTCATAATTGAAGTCAGAGCTCCATCAAGCCAGGCTGCGGACATATGTAGAGCAGAATTAAGGGGTTTACAAAATAAATGGGTGTGACAGACAAAAAGAAAGAGGGAGGAGATGCGAGGCGATACAAAAACAGCGGATAATCCACCACAGCCAGCCTGAATCCTGTGCTTTGTATGTCAAACCGGGCAGCCTTCGGTGGGAATCTTCCATGTTAAATCAACAATGTGTTCATTAAACAGTATTCTGAACCTTTATTTGTAAAGAATTTTTTCTCTCCTTATATTTTCATTAATTTCACCTTGCCTTTAGCAAACATAGGCACGCTTCTTATCGCTACAGCAGCGGCTGCATATTCAGGGTCGTTAAGCCAAGCCAACGGAGTGACCCTGTAGTTACAAGCACGGATGAAGAGCTGAACACAACCCCCACGAGCGTTGCTTTATTTGTATCTGTAATTCAAAACGCCCGAGTCACACTGTGCCCTTGCCGCACTCCTACGCAGCCTCCGCCAAGGTAACTGGTTTGCTCCAGCGCCGGGGGCAGGTGCCAATCACTGTGTGCTGGCATTGGCCCAAACTCCTTTCCCCCCCCCCCCCCCCCCCCCCCCCCCTAAGTCCAGAAGGGAGAGTTTCCATTTCCAGAGGGAAGGGTTGAGGAGAAAGCAGTGCGAAAGGGCAGGCGGCTGGGTGGGATGCGGAGGAACTCCTGCTCCTCCTTTGCTTTGCGAGACACCCTCTCCCCAAGTTCCCAGCCGCTGTGGCTGGTGCAGTGAGAGCACCCTCTGCTGCCCTCCTCCCTCCTGCCAGCGAGCTTTTGGCACCTCTCGAACCCTACCCAAACACGTTGGATGGGACACTCCAGGTACCCCGGCACCCAGCCTCCCCCGAGGCTCGCTGCCACCCCGCACGCCAGGTTCTGCAAGCCCACGGTCCAGCTTTACAGGTCACAAGGGGACACAAGATGGGAATCACAGACACCTCTACCAGTAATTCTGCAAACCTGCTGGTTTCCAAGCCAAGGGATTAAAAAAAAAAAAAAAAAAAGCTGGAAATTCTCCTTGTTCCATAACTCTAGTGTCCAGGTGTAACCAGGGATACAGGCTGCATCAACCTCGGTGATGGCACGGGCCCCGGGGCAGGACAGCAAAGGCCAGCTGACGCTGCGCTGGTGGGGACACAGGACTACCAGGTAGCCCCAAAACGGCAAGTCAGCCAGCCACGCTGGGGCAGACGAGGAAGAGCAGCGGCAGGAAGATCTTTTGTAGCTGGAAAAGGCAAGTCAACATGTAAATCCTAGTTAAAATATCCTTATTAGCAGCATTTTAATCACTTGCAAAATCTGGACCAGGATCAAACTAAACATAAGGCAGCAGCTGCTGTAAACAGCCGTTGTTGAAATGGAAAAATGATTAGCGCTGAGGGAAGGATGGCAGGCGTAACGAGCCTGACTTGAATGCTGCTGAAGCCAAGCACAGGGCGCGGCTGGGCAGGGCTGGGCATCGCACGTCCTGCCCCACAAACCTCTCCTGGGCCCAGAGGTGATGGGAGCTGGTGGTGCCCACCCAGATAACGTCCCCCGGCCACAGTCACAGCACTAAGGTGCTCTTCAGCCTCTGCGTGCAGGGGTGAACAATTAGGCTGCTGCAGGAGCCACTCTCCTTCCATCACACACGGGATCATAACGCTGAAAGCCGTTTAAATTACTGCAGAATTAGAGAAGACTAATTATCCAGCAAACCTTGAACGAAATCCCAGACATGTATTAGACACATTCTGGCTCTCGCTGCGTTCTGCTATCTTCCCCTCCTCCGCCAGAAACCACAGTCCAATGTGTTACCTGGTGCAGCTGTACAAGTCCAAGCTTTTTGTGAGAATAAAGTCAACAAAATACGTTTTAGTTAAATTGACTCAAACAAAATAAATACATTTTTAAATGCCAATAAACAAAAAGAAACATATCACATTGACAGCAAAAAAAATTCTCAAAACTGGAAGAAGTTTTATATATGTTTCAATTAACGCAACTAAGTTAATAAAAATGGGAAAACTGCAGGCAAAGTGCTCTGAATGTCAAAGGTTTTCCCATCTCCACAGCACAGAAAACAGGTGGCAGATCTTAAGCAAGTTCATAAATCTTTTAGTGTCATAAAACCATTTAATCAAAAAAGCAATCAAAAATCAGACAGATTAGAAGTCATGTACAAAAGCTTTGTCCTCTCCCAGCTCTCATCCCACCTTTAGCTACCGATGTGGCAGCACTAACAGCTTAGCTGGCCTTCTGCTAGACTCTGGCATAACGAAGGATTAATTACATCAATCTATGCATCGCCTGCAGGCATAGATCATCTTCCTTATCAAGATGAAGCTACATACACTGGGAAGAATCTTTTTTCCAGGAAGGACAAGTCTGCAGTGGAAGACACTGCCATGGGATCAGACCTGATCAGAGAGCTGGTGCTCATTACGAACAAAATCACGATGGCTATAACGGAATGGGAAGCGTGTATTTTGGTGAGTATTTTTTACGGTTGGTATTAGCATCTCTTTGGATACTTGGCAAGAGAGCCCAGGCAATGAGTGAGAAACCTATAACACAATGCACTCAGCCAGCATCAATGTGGATTTTTCATTATTTTAATTAAAAAATACTCAATCTGCTTTCACTGCACTTGTCACTGTAGCCATAGGAAAGGTGCAAAAATGAACTTCTAACCTAATTTTCAGGTTGAACTCTTCCACATAACTGCATCACACAGAATACATTTAGGTTACCCTGAAGACAGGTTCAGATATAACTGCTGCTCTCAAATGTTGCAGACTCAGCAATGTTCCTCCAACACCAGCAGCGCTTACCACGATGTTCTTGATTTTCATGTTGCGCTGACGCACTTTATATCCTCCCTGAAAAACAACGGGTCCATCTCTCCAGTCGAGATCACTGTGCATCGTTCACACCACTGCAGTGCGTGCTGGTTGCAGAGATCACCAGGAGAGGGGCCAGAGCATTCAGCAGTAAAATGAGCCAACCAGCTCTTCTTTGAACAAACCCAATTTAAAGAACTCAAACCAACAGAAAATTGGTTTTGCAAGAGCAAGAACATTTCTGTTCAGGTTCTTGCACCAGAACAATCCACATGAGCCAACAGGACATCTCACCGAAGCACCAAACATCAGTGGGATGATACTCATCGGCGTTAGCTCAAAATGCAGCTCTTCAACACCAGGACAGGTCTAGAAATCCCAGGAACAGTCCCACCAAGTCCGTGCAGGCTGCCGGTGGGTTCAGACGCGCTAATGGAGAGGGCAAGACCAGGGTGAGTGCAGAGCTGTAATCGCTCTCAGACAGGTTTCACCAGGAGCTGTTAAGCAGTCAAGTGACCACGCAAGAACATGCCATTACTGACCACACCTATGTAACACGCGAGCCCCCAGGCAGAATCGCTCACCTGAACAACTCGAGACTTCTTGTTATTAGCTAAGGCTGAAATTCCACCATCAGGGTCCAGTCGTGAAATGTCCTCAAAAATAGGTATAAAAACTATTCCAGAACTAAATTATTTATTCCCCATGACTTGGTTTTGCTCTGCGTAAGTCAGGGAGGGCTACAGTTACAACTTCCACTGTGACATCTTAGTCCCTCTCGCTACCCAAAGAGCTCCTCTCCCCTTCCTCATCGCCAGGATGCCACAAGAAATTCCAGCTTCAAAAGCAGCACAAATAATTTTGAGTACAAACACATGCACACACCATCATCCTTCATGCGTGTCATGGGGAGCATAAGCCAGCTCCTTCAATCACCTGCATTTCAGACGTGGAGCCTCAAAACACTACTTGTGTAGTGTTGTGTGAGAAGTTGCTTCATACTGATCAGCTCTTACTCCTGTCCAACTCCAGGCGGGGAGGGGGGGGGAGGAAAAAGCATTGTTTAGTATTTTTCATTTCCATAAGGGGGAGCTTGTGCACAGAGGATTACTGCTGGGGACGCTCCAGCCCCAGAGACTTCACACAATTACAGCTCATTGAGACCTACCTCGGCGTTAATTGCCCTGCTCAGAGAGGTGGTGCAAGACGAGGCCCCACGATCCGCGCTCTCACCCAGCACCCACCTCGCCGCACTCAGGAGCTGCAGTCCTGTAAGAGTGAGGATGGAAAACATTTCCGCATTAACCAGAAGTATGCGACCCATGCTCAAGTGAGAGTTCTGTTTACATAATTCTATTAGTGGAAGGTTAACATTTTTATTTAGCTAACATATAATTCATACCACCAACAAGGCAAATGACTCTCTGCGGTTTGGAGATTGACTTTACCCAGTAAATATTCACATTTGTGGGATGAGAAATAATTGGGGGCTTTTCGTGTCAAGATCTGCTTCAGGGTTACGTGGTAACAGACTATTGACTGCTAACAGTTGGGCTTGAAATGGAAGATCTCACTGTAATCAGTCTTTAGAAAACACCACCCATGTTCAAAGGAGAAGCAATTGTTTCTGCCTCTTATGGCAGCGGCTGAGTAAGTCAATGGCCGGTTAAAATTCAAACGCTTCCCACTGGAGAGGTGACAAACGTCATATGTGAATTATCAGGTGTTATTGGTGAGTTTGCATAGGCAGAGCAGGTCATAAGCTACTGAATTCCTCCATACATACTGAATTCCTCCACAACATATAAAAGCTTTTGTTGAATAAGAAGTTAGGAATGAAACTGTAACACTGCAAAGACCTCTGAGGTGTAGTTTTAGAGCTCTACTTCAAGTACCTTTGGAAAAAAAAATAGCCTTCCAATTAAACCTGTACTGTTTTTGAGAAAAGAGCAATGGCCACCATTGAACACCACGTACAGCAGCTGCTGAGTTCAATCACCTTCAAGATCTTCCAGGATTTCTGGGGTAAAACCAAACTCCCGTACACAGCTTAAGGCCTTCTCCTGAAATAGTCTGAGCCAGCTCTATGACAGCCAGAAGCAGGTCCCCTTTCCAAAACGGTCACTTACAATTTTGTTTACACTCAATTTTTAATTTCTGTTCTGTCACTGTTATAAATGAGCTAGGTTATGAAGACAAAATCCCCCAGCTCCTGCCTGCGTACCTGTAATCCAAAAAGGTGACTTCCGAAAACAGGTGCACACCCTGTAGGGTCTGCCATCCCCTATCTTACAAGGGATCACTCGTGCACATCAGAGAAATTATCTGAGATTTTTAGTTTTCTTCTTCCATTCTGAAAGTTACTCAGCCCAGATCAAGAGGTGCTACACACCTTTCTTCCATAACCTGAAAATGCACCCTGTTGAGCCAGCTTCCTGCAACTGGGAGGGAAGGAATTCGATGGGAATGCGCGGCCGCCTGGGCTGAGAGCAGTCGGGGAAGTCTGATCCCATCATAATCCCATAGAAGAATGGCTTTCCAGAAATCCCAGGCAAAGAGCCCATTTTAGAGATGCTCAACACAGCAAAAAATCAGGTCACTTACTCAGGCACCTCCAAAGCGATCCAGGTGTGTAATTTAGCAGGTCAGGCAAACGCTTTCCATGAGATCCAGCACAAGTTCAGCAAATTTTGGGTCTCACCTCCTCATACCCCACAGCGCAACAATGCTCTTTGCTTCTGCCAATGCTCTTTGCAATTGCAGGACACAATTCAACCCGGGACCAGTTTCAGATGAGGCCGTTACACAAATAATAATGTAAGAGTGTGCAGAAAGTCCACCCTAGTGACATGAAGCTTTAGTAACAGGAGTCAAAGAATGCATTATCTTAATTATTAAAATCACTACGGAAAATGATTAATTTCATGTCCTGAAGTCTTTCTTGCTAAATTATTACTATTACTGTAAGTATTATTTACCAGGAATCAAAGAGAATCTGTATCGTACCTCCTGGCTTTAAACACTTCAGGATCTCGGGTGAGTAAACGAGTTGCCATGCACTAAAGTCCCTTTTAAAATTCAAAGTTGAACACACCTACATCCACAATCTGAGCAGACAGATACTGAGGAGATACAATATCCGATCACAGTCGTGTTTCCTCTGGTATGGGACGAGGGGAGGTCAGTCCAAAGAAAACTACTTAGCAGATTGAAGCAGTCGCAAAAAAAGTACATTTACTTGTTAATGTCTAATAGTCTCAGATGTGTACAGTACAAAGGAAAGTATTTGAACAGCTTAAAAGTTTTATGGTTAGAATAACATTCAATAAAAAAAAAAAATACATTTTTGCAGGACTGGTTAAGAAACCGCAGGCAGGCGGGAATTCCGGGAAAGCCCAGGGGCAAGCCGTGTTCCTCCAGGGAGGAGCCCGCGGGGAGAGGGCTCCCCATGCTGCCGTGGTACACCAGAGAAACGGGGAAGGGATGTTCAAGGAGGTTTTTTCCCCCCTAACATAGTTTCTTTCTTTGATTGGGCAGGTGGGTTCAGTCTCAGAGATGTAGCTTTATGCTCAGAAAATCCCGAATCTGAAAGCTGGGTGCTATCTGCAATCTCCCCAGAAATCTGACACGTTCCATGCGTCACTGACACCCCACGTATCCGTGAGTTTGTTTAGAAAAAAGCCATGAACTTTTGGAACAACGCTGACTCCAGACAGAGAGGTTCTGGGCCAAGCTTCAAATACACCGACCTCAAGATTAATAGATTTGTATCAAAACCAGAGCCGGAGATCTACTGTTCCTCGTGATTTGAGAGCTGAAACCAGGTGAGGTTCCGTGTCCTTTAATGAGTTTGACCTAGAATTTTAAAATGCCTTTGATTCCCAAATTCAAAGTGAAAGTCAGAGAAATGAGCCCACATGAACCAGACCCAAGAATATATCTCCACAAAGCCCTGTGAAGTGAAAGCACAGTTTTGCAACAGCTTTTGTTGACGTTTTCCCTTGCAGCAAGATTCTAAAACTAACTTCTGACTGCTCAAATGTACAATGTCCTCACTGCACTATTCTCAAATCGGCTTAAAAAAACCTAAAATCTAGTTAGAGATTATACATGCATTAAGAAAATGCATCGTCTGACACAAGTATCTTAGGGGGTTTCCAGGAGTTATCCTCTCTCTCTGTTGGCATCAATTAATGTCAGCGTGAACTACAGGAGCATTAATGTGGAGAGCAGAGGGAATCACAAAAAAAATTAATGGAACAAGGACACCTGTGTAATATCCACTAGTGCTTCCCTGGCAGGTGTCTTCCCACACGTAAGATCACCAAAACCACCAGCCCAAGGTTTGCTGCACAAACGCAGGGCCAGGTAAGCACAGCAGTGCCCGCACCCATCTGCTTTTAGCAGATCCACTCGCGACTGCGCTGGAGTCTGAAGAGGCAGGTAGGGCACTTTCTGAACTGCTGCATACCGATACATTCCCTCGATCCTCCAGCCCAAATAACTCACAAGCTGGCTTTATAATGCTGTTTTTTCAAGTCTTGGTTTAAATACACATACATCTATTTTCTCTCTCACTGTGGTGATGTAAAGAACTGCTGGTCAGCAAAGCACGCAGCAGCCACGATCCTGGGAACACATTCTTCAGATCTTTCCGTATGAGAACCAGAGCAGAATTAGAGGTGTCTATACTTGTTTTTAACCTGACAGACCACAATCCCATATAGGTACCAACGTGTTTTGCACACACAGACCTCACAAACACAGATCTTTGAGCTTCCTGGCAAGCAGAAGTGGAAAGCCAGTTTTGGTGGTCTGAGACGTTGCTCCAGACGTGTCCCTTCTGATGTGCTCAGCACGTAGCCTGTTTTACTATCCATACCCCCACCACGCTTGCTTGCCTTTAACTCAGTTTTACCCTCTTGTGCCTCCTGCTATCTGCTCTTCCGTAGTTTTAAAGCATCCTGACTAGCAGGTACTACAACAGGCAAGAAGAAAAAAAAAAGATTGTGGTGTAGGAAGAAGAGACGCTCTCTCAGTAAAAGACATTATCCAGAACTCTCCTCTCGTTCAATAAAACATGATTACATTCTCTATTCCCTCCTTGAGCCAGCTGGACAGATGTTATACCAGAAGGTAGGCAGGTCTGGTCCAGCTTACTGGGAGGAAATAAAACATCAGTTTTAAATGAGAGCTATCGAAGAACAGGTCCAAGTAATTGAATGGGTTCATCTCAGTAATTACGTGAAGCATCACTTCTCCACAGTGTTTCTGGCCACGAACAGCAGAGCAGCAGCTGCCAGCAGCGCTCACTTTGGCAGGCTGCTCAGCGGGGTGTATGAATTAGCAACCAGGCTCGGCCCTGCCCGCGGCTGGATGACAACAACGCAATCCAGCTACATCTATAGATGCTATTAACTGGAGCTGCTGGAGAACACGAAGCGCCAGCGCTGACCTACCTGCACCTCCTCAGCCAGGACAGGCTTACATTAATACTGATGAATACAACCTTCCATATCACTTGGGCTTTTGAAAAATTCATTTTAGAGCCTATATACAGGAGCAACGCTGCAGTTCGCACAAGCTGCTGCTGTTCTGGTTAGCTGCTGGTACTGACTTGTCTACTGTCTAAAACCATCTGCAAACAGACAAAAATCTTATTGCTGTTGTGATCAACATCAATACATCGGCATGAGTCACTACCAGTGAAAAGAAAAAATGCAAGGAAAAGGTGTGGACATAAATCAGCTGTGACCGACTTGAGCATTGTCTGGTGATACTGAGCTGCACTCTCCGTAACTGAAACCCAAAGCAATCATTTTAGAAAGTGTGGATGGAATGAAGATGAAAAGTCCATGCTGCAAGCAACCACGAAACTCTTGCTAAGAAGGGACACAGGAGTATGAAACCCTCCTCCTAGCCCAGCCCACAGCCCTGTTCGAACCTCTCTGCTCTCTACTGCTTCACCGATGTGCTCAGGCTTCCACGCCAACACCACACAGCGCTCACCATGGGGCAATATCCACCCTGGCCTAGAACAGAGACATTTAATTATGATTATATGGTTTTCATTATCATGTTCTTGCTTTCCTGCTGGGTTTGTTACGTGGGTTTGGAACCTGCAAAGAGACAGGCACACAGCTTCACGAGTGCTAAAACCAATGACACCTGCTTTGCTGCACACTTCTAACTGTGGACCTTCCTCAAAGCTTTTCTTGCAGCTGAGGTAATCTCCTTGTCTGGACTCCCTGCTCTCTGCAAGGAAGTAACGCCCAGGACTGCAAGCTCTGACGTTCCTCCAGCCGTGCACTGGCTGGGTCCTGTCCTACCTGGTCTCAAGAGAAAGCTCTCACCGTCCTTCTCCATCAAACCTGGCTGAAAACGGCCAAAAGCTTCAAGAGTTAAATTAAATTTTATTCCATTTATATGGGCATAGAACTGGGTCTTTTGAAAGAAAAGTCAACAGGCTCCAGGCAGCACTCATGACAGGGAGATACTACAGGAAAATTGCTTTTGTTCATGCTCCCAAGACATTCACCCTAAACTAAAGGCGCTAAGTGTTGACAAGCTTCAGCACTGCAGATTAAACCAAGACAGGAAAAGTAACTAAGGGTGAAAAATAAACAAAGGAATATTTCAGTTATCTTGGGGATGAAAGGTTCTTTGACTGGCGTTATTAGTTTTCTAACACAAGCCTTTAGCTTTGCTTGGAAGAATACTCGACTCTCTATGGGATGCCAAGTCATGAATCCATCAGAAAAATCTACTTTTGAAATCTTTCTATCACACTACCCAAGTAAAAAGTTGTGTTGACAAAAGTGCCCATTGCGTCCGACATGGCCTTTCCTTGTTCGTCGTTTTAAGAAACACGAAGGAGGCTGGGACCAAGGGATTTATAAATGTTAAGCAAACCTCACCCCTTTAATCTGAAATCTCTCTCGCTTTGCCCTTCGCTTGACATTTATTGTTTAAAAACCTTGAGAAACTGTTCTGAGGAATTGCCCGTTCCCATCAGCTTGAGTATGAAATGTTTAAAGTGCACATATTTCATCCAGTGCCAGGTCCAGGATCGCAGCCAGCTCCTGCTTGACAAGCAGATGACTAACACAAAGGGGTTCCCCTCATGAAAATGTTTAGAAACGCGAGTTGGCACGGGTTGGCAGATCACAACGTCCCCTACCGGCAGCTGGAGCGCTGTGTGGGGCACACGGGCAGCCACGTCAAAAGGGCACTGCCACGCCGAGCCGGGAGCGATCGGAACGAACAATCAGGCAGGGTCATTTTCTATCGCTCTGTAATTCAGAGAGCTGCTTAAGGGCATTAAATGGAAGCAATTTTGAAAGGGAAAATGAGCGCTGACCGCACGTTGCCTGGAGGTTAAGCAATGCTGATGTGCGAGTTCGATTACTCAACACACACGCTGCCCTGCTTTCAGCACAGGAGCAGGGGTTCCCCACAAACCTCTGGACACGAAGCATTAACAAAAGAGGAGATAAGTGGCATTTTTCCAGGGTCTTTCTTTTCTCCAGCGTTTCTTCCAATCCTAAATTTCATCTTCAACTTTAAAATCATTTGTTCCCATTAACTTCGAACAGAAGTACTCTTACGCTGCCAGGAACTGTTGGATAAACCATGATCTAGGGATCTGGCTCCCGTCCTTGAGGTGATTATCAAGGAGAACTGCAATGGTCTCTAGACGACCTGGTGAGACCAGCACTCCTCCCAGCTGAGCCTCCACCACCAGGCCCCACGGGTGACCACCACGCTCCAGGGACAGCCCCTACGCACCCACCTCCGAGTTCTGTATTTCCTGGGCTTCAACCACATCCTGGCTGTCAGGAGAAGACAAGGACTTCACAAATGACATAGCCGGGGCTTTTGGAGTTCACGGAGAAATCTTCTGTGTTTATCTGAAGGTATTTAATTTTCCTAGGCATAACAAACATCTCAAATTTTAAACTTTTAGCAACTACGATGTGCATCTATTTAACAATGTTTATTAACATTAGGCTTGTATTTTAATTTTTGAAGTTTAAAAAGGACTAGAAATTCAGAACAGTTGCTAAAATTGCTGATACTGATCAACATCAGAGTCTATATGAGCAACAGATGATGTCAAATGTGTTTAGCAGATTTTCAAATACTGGAATTTTCAACTGAATTTAGAATTTTGACATTTAAAAACTAAAAATAGGGATGGTTTCAACAGAGAGGTTCTTAAATTTCAAAATCAAAGTACATTGGTGAAGGAAAGGTGGAAATCTGAATTAAAGCAGCTCCTCAGCTGGAGGTGACATGTGTTGACCACCTCACTGTCACTGAGGCAACACAACAGCATGCCAGAGGGCTGCCAGGCAGCGGTGGCTTCTCTTGAAATCCTTGCATAATGACCACGTAGTTACGGTAAATTAAACTGTGGTATTTTGCTTTAACTCAGTAAATATTTTGCATGAAGAGAAGGTAACATGATCGTAAGGAATTTCTTGGCATGTGCCACTCTCCCAATTAATATTTACCAGTCATCTCCCTGTCATTGCACGACATCATTTCCAAAATCCTCAAGCTATGCACGTACAGCTCTCCAAGGACAGATCTGAGTGAAGAGGAACCTTCTTTTGCAGATCTTATGAGGTCCAGTTGTTCCTGCAGCACTAACTGTAGCTTTGATTCCCCCCTTTCACCACCACCTGCAGATAACGCGGTCCACTTGTATGCATGAAGTGTGTAATTCAGCGCCTCGGGACACGAGACATCCTTAACATCAATCAGCCAAGCACCAGTCTCCTGAGTTTCTTGCAGTAAGGAATTGCTAAGACATTGTTTAAGGTCTGAGAGAAGAAACAATACAAAATTTTATACGAACTGATGCAAAGCCTACCAAAACCTCTCCATCAAAGGACTCCAGGCTTTGCATGGAAGCGTCTATCACCAGTTTCAGCCACAGCCTGATCCATCAGAAATAAAACTCAACTTTTCAAGGAGAATTCCTAGCCATTACACACTATTCTCAACATACCAATTACCACATTCAGGACCTTAACTATTCTTTCAGCAATTAGGAATTGATCTCAAAGCCTCCAAATACTGCCCAGGACACACCTAGAAGCAAGAAGCTCATCTCCTAGTAAGCTACTTCAAAAAAGCAAGTTTGGAGCAAGCGGAATGCATTCACTCACACAGAAACTGCCCTAGGTTGCACTTGTAACTCATCATCCACATCCCAAGTAACAAATTGTTGTGGTTTTGTTAGTGAGGGGGGGCCTAAGGTGGCAGCTTCTGTAGGAAACTGCTAGAAGTCGCTCCCCTTTGTTCAGTGGACTCGGCCGGGCCTAGGGCGGACCTGCTGCTGGCCAAGGCCGAGCCGATTGGTAGCAGAACATCCCGTGATAACGCCTCTGCCATAACATATTTAAGAAGGGGAAAACACAAAAAAAAAGAGAGGAGAGAAGACGTGAAGATGCTGAGTGGGGGCAGAGGCGCAGAGGGGGAGGTGCACGCCTTGCAGGCCTCACCCTCTGGCCTCTCACCAGGCAGCCGACTGGGCCCGACTCGGTCCGGCCCGGCTGCAAGAAGTGGAGAGGAGATGAGAAGTGAAGTGAATAAGATGTAAAAAGATCCCGAGAGACATCTGCCAATCTGTTGTGAGGAACGGCTGCAGACGCCAAGGTCAGTTCAGAGTGAGGGGGAGGAATAATGCGGCTCCTGGCCAAGATTCCCCTGCAGCCTGTGGTGACGACCATGGTGGAGCAGGTTGTCCCCCTGCAGCCCATGGAGGCCCACGGAGGAGCAGAGATCCACTTGGAGCCCGTGAAGGACCCCGCACCGGGGGAGGTGGATGCCTGAAGGAGGCTGTGGCCCGTGGAGGGCCCGCTGGGACAGCTGTTCTGAAGGGACTGCACCCCGTGGAAGAGATGACCCACACCGAAGCAGTTCCACAAAGGACTGTGGCCCGTGGGAGGGACCCCACGCTGGAGCAGGGGAGGAATGTGAGGAGTTCTTCCCCCGACCATGAAGCAGCAGCATGAAACAATGTGTGATGAACTGACCACAACCCCCATTCCCTCTTCCCCGCTGTGCTGCTCGGGGAGGCGGGGAGGGGGCAGGCAGAGGGGAAGGCAGTAGAGATAATGTTAAGCTTGGGAATAGGAAGGGGTGGAGGGAGGTTATCTTGTTCTCTGTCTCATTATCCTGCTCTTTGTAGTAATAAATGAATAGTTTTCCCCAAGTCGAGTCTGTTTTGCCCGTGACGGTAACTTTACGGATTTCTCCCTGTCCTTATCTCAAGCCTCGAGCCGTTTTTCCTTATATTTTCTCTCCCTGTTCTCTGGGAGGGTGGGGGGAGTGAGAGAGAGACTGCGTAGTCTGGTCCTGATCGGGGCTGAACTACGACACAAATACAATTTTGCTGACAAAAATAACTGCAGCCATTAACAACTACTGAGGAGTGTCCTACAGACAGAAATGTGTTGGTACCTGCTCCCTGCCATTCAACTGTTTACACACTAAGCTCAAAGAGTTTGTGACGGAAAATGGCAACAATTAAAACATTTTTGTCTCTCACCAGAGAACGTGTGAACAGCAGGTGTGTACTGCTGAGTGCGGCTCACGCAGCAGAGTGGCTGGGGGTAAGCAGAATTAGGCTATCCCCTCTGCTACTGAGGCCACACAATTCTAGTGACATGGTAACACGCTGTCCCTACATGAGCTGAGACCCCCGAACTGGGACTTCTGTAGTTTACACGGAGGGTAGGTTAGGGTTTACTTTGGCGTAACTATAAAATACCCACGACATGGACACATACCCAGGATGAACTCCTCTGATGCCAGTACAAGTAACTTTGCACTGACTGAAACGTTAGAGGGGATGTCTGAAAATCTACTCTTCCGACCAATCCCTCAATTTTAAAGCAGAGTCTACTCAGGAGCTCTTCACAGGACAATTCAGGTTGGAAGGGTCCTCTGGAGATCCTCCAACCCAACCTCTTGTTCAAAGCAGGTCAGCTCTGAGATCAGATCAGCTTGCTCAGGGCTTTCACCAGTCTGGTCTTGAAAACCTCCCAAGAGTGGAGGCTGAACAGCCTCTCTGGGGAATCTTGTTCAACTACCATGGAGTGTACTGGCATAAACCCAAGGCTATCTCAAAGTGCCTACTCAGATGTCCAGAGGTGTTCTGCTAGGACCACAGCCAGTTGCCTCCAAAATCCTTGCTGAAGCCAAATTTTCAAGTGCCTGCCTTACCACCAGCAGCCTCCATCATTAAGGAATCACCACGTCTCATCGTAAGAGAGGGATCATGTTCAGGGCTGATAGCGAAATGTCTTTCTGCCTATGCATGAAAACCACACTTCTTGCTTCTGTTTCAGAATACCTCCAGTAGGTCTCCCGTTTCGCTGCAGAACCGTTACGACACGTATCAACGCTGTTATAACAGCTGACAGCAGCCAGTAATTTCTGGAGCTAAGACTGCAAATGACCTTCAGATAGCGTTGCATTCCTACAACCGTCTAAAGTACCATGGGGACTGAAGCCCGATAAAATGGCTTCCAATTGTAACAGCAGACACAGAACACATACCCAAGATTTAAGTAATTTATGCACTGAGCTGAAGAAGCTGGCAGGCTATTTCATACGCTTACAAATCAAACGAGCAAACCCAGTGTTCAATACACTTACGCACACCCTCTTTTATTCATTCAGAACATGATTCTAAACTGAATGCAACTGAGGCTGCTGCATTTGCTTCCACGACTTTAGCGCTGAATCAAATTAACATGCAAAAGTAGAATAAATCTATTTTTACCAGCCAAAATGCTGCGGGTGAAGTAATCTCCGCTTACAAGAGCGGAGTACTCTCTTCACCTCCTGAATATGAAAGTGCAAAAAACATAAGCGCATGCTGATTTCTTGGAGAGAGAACTGGAAATAATTTCATTTCAGTGATGTATTAGAAACACGGTGAATTAAGTGCACAGCATTCATCCCCAGGACCATACTCAATGCCATCCTTACATGGTTTGCAGGATTTACTGTGGTTAATCACTGCTGACTGACAGGTCAGAGCTGTGCGTATATTCTCACCTTGAGTTCCCCTCTGATCAGGGGCCACCCACAGATGTTGAGAGCTGCTCCTGGTTTCTATCATTTTGGGATACAGAGGAGTTGTTACCGCCTTATCTTCCTGTTAACATTGCAGCGGCAGTAGTTACAGCGGCATGATTTAGGCTTATGCCGGGAGGGTGGGAAATGCTGAACATGGAAAAAGGCAGGTTATCTTCCCTTGGCTCTGCACCACGCCGAGAAAAAGCTCCCTGAACATTCCTGTCCGAGATTCGGCATCCAGCGCTGGCAGAACAACTGGTAAACTGGGACCTATATTTCTTACAGACATGAATATACACAGAACAATCATCCTGCCTTCATGCTGTGAACCTGCACACATCCTAGTAAAAGAAGGTTGGAATAATAATAACAGCATGTTTTTGCCCTATTTTCTGTCAATCCTTCCTATTGCTGAGCTGGCTGCCAAATAAATGGCTGCCAAACAAATTGACCTTGTCAATTTTAACACATCAGTTATCATAATTACATTATTGAACACAGCAATGTGCCTGGACTGACACCAGCAGGAAGATGCTCTCTGACAACACAGTCTCTTCCCATATGGAGACAGGCACGTCAGTCCATAGCACCTCTGCACCCATTTAAAGTCTGTGTTACACACTGTTGTCATAATAAAAATATTCTGAAAACTGGGAAGGACTCAGAGGGAGTTACACATTATAAAATAAAGAAAAAGTTTTATTTACTATAGCAAATACAAGGTAGCTCCCAAATTCAAACAACATCCTTACAGCAGCTGAGTCCAAAACTGCCTGCTGAGATCAATGCACAGCACTTGTTCAAGGCACCCAAAACCAGCTTGTGTTTGTATAACGCTCATCCTCCGAAAGGATCCAAGAGCACCTCAGCAAGTGTCTGAACCAAAGCACGGCCGGCTTTTGGACAGAACGGTTACCATTCAGTGTCAGACACCAGTCCTTTATGCTAGGTTAATGTAGTCAATGTCCGTGCTTCAAGAGGCTACGTCCTTTCTGCAAATCTTACACAGCCACCGTTGCACCTCAGCGTTATTTTAGGAATCGATCATTAATGCAGAAAAATGTTTTGCTCGAGTCTGGCTGACATGTCATTTCCCATCTTCCTTGAAAACCTGGCTGTATTAGCACCAATTCTAGGTCCAAGTATGGTCACAAGACAGGGATAACTTCAGTTTTGCTTATTTTTCTGTACTTGTCTTAAAATTTACACAGTCTCTATGAGTTTTTGCTCCCTGGATTACATTTTACTGCACTCCAAGACCAAGTCTCACAGATGCATCTGCAAGGAAGCTGGCACCCAGGCTGCAAAACGCCTGCGCAGCACCGCGGAGCGCAGTTCATGCTCACAGGAGGTTTCCACTAACTTGTTTGGACAAACCGAGCACATGTCAGTGGGAATTCTGACCCTGCGCGTTACATTAATCTTCATAACTACTTGGCCAGATGTGTACACGTTTCTAGGATGGGGATGGATTTTTTCAAGTTCACTTTTGCAGCCCATTGCTATTTGGAACAAGAAACAGAGGCTTCTGGCATCCCCAGCTACTTCTGCTCCTTGGCTCTGGAGGACAGAGATGGCTCATCCGCAGCAATGCCTGTCTCCGAGAAGCGGGACGAGGAGGGCACCCCAGCCCGTGGCAGGAGTGCACAATAAACCGTTCACAGGGCTCAGAACAACTCCTGCTCCCCCCAAACCTACACAGACTTTCTCCTACAAGAACCGCTGGTGCCAGAATCAAACATTTCTTTTGCCCCATTTGCTCTGCTTCCCAGATCTTCTTCCTCCTGCCATCCCCATCAAATGGGGGGCAAAACTCTGCCAGCCACAGGGGTCTGCAGCAGCAGTGGATTCCCCCGGCTTCACAGTCACGGTGAAGCACGCACCATTCCTGACAGCGCCGAGCGCGGCCACATTCTCAGAGGTTTCACTCTGGTGTTTCTTTTGATGATCCAGGCGTGAGAATGACAGACGGATGGAGGAAGGGAGAACAACTTCCCATACCATGAAGCCAGGTGAGGGCATGTTCAGCTCCCCTCTGTAGCAGTCTTGAGTTAGTGACAAAGATGTCTATGCCTCACCTTCGCAGCGCTCCGATGGATGAAGGGAAAGGGCTGTTAACGATGCTGTCAGTCCAGTACCAGTCTAATTTAAACAGTTTACCCCTGCCACGCAATCCAGGACTTCTAGCAGATACGATGCCACGGACAGGCAACAGCCAAGTCTATATAGCCAAATAAAGATACGGCACTAGGTACTGACATAGATGGGTACGAATAACCATCACAGTACACAGTCCTCATGTGAGGACCACAGTGAATCCATCAGTGACAGCCCTGGCAAAACCATGGATGTTTAATGTTCACAAGCAAACCCACCTTCCAAACCCACCTGTTAACACATGCAGAAGCTGGTGTCACTGCACTGTCACTGCTGCTGCTCCTCACCTCCCCGGACCGATGACCCTATGGAAACTGCAGGAAACCAGATCATCTTTATCACCTGCCACACACCCACACCACAAATTCTATGACTGAACTACAGATGTTTCCATCTATTAAACCACCTCCTAAACTGTGTGTGATTTGGTGTGAATAATTGCTGTTCAAAAATAAGCACAGTGTGCTTCTGCTTTTGTCTGCCACTGCCTGGTGCAGTTTTGTGGATGAGTTGAACTGCAGGCTCTTGTGCATTCCACACCTTCCATGATCAATTAAACAAAGCGCAAAGACAGCGGGGACAGCTTTCACTTCAGAACAGTATGTTGAGCTCCTTTTGTTTCTGGTTTGTTTGGTTTTTTTTTTTGTTTGGGTTTTTTTTTGTTGTTGTTTTGGGGTGGTTTTTTTGTTTGTTTGTTTGTGTGGGTTTTTTGTGTGTGTGTGTGTGTGTGTGTGTGTGTGTTGTTTTGTTGTTTTTTTTTTTGTCCCCCAATCTCAAAGTCCCCCTACCAGCAAGTTCTCATGACAAACTGAAGGTACTGACACCACCCAATGTGCTGGATTACCTGGAACTGATCGCCTTGCACTTCAACACATGTCCTTCAAAGGGCTGGCACATCCTCAGTTTGCTATTTCAGAGATAATGTTATTTGTTAGCACACTCATCAGTTTACCGAACAGAAAATGCAATGCTCTTTCTTGTCTCCAGAAGTGGTTGAGTGGTTTCTAGGCAGATTTTTTACAGCTTTTTTTTTTGCCAGCTGTTTTGAACAATGTTGTTTCTAAGATGACAGCCTTTGTAAGAGATTTAAAGTTTGCACTTCAGTGCGCATCAATCATGCCTCTCAAATGCTCAGCATTTATTAGATGAGCTTCAGCCCTTTTTGCTTCTACCACAAATACACCTTCTTCTCTTCTTGTGACTCATGAGATCACCAATTTGCAATTTTTGATCGACTAAAGGGCTATTTTCCAGAAACTGGGCTCAGAATGGGAGTAAGTCACTAGATCATCCAGTGTCTCTAATGATGCAGGACTGCTTCTTATAGATTTCTCAGATCACAGCTTCACAAGGTTTTAAGCTTCCAACAAGGCTGTGTTACCTGAACCAGCTGCTTCTCCGTCCGCTCTGGTCCAAAGGTCCCCAAACACTCTTCTGTCCCATAACAGCCTCTGGCCCAAAGAGAGATGGTGTGGAGCCTCCAGATGCAACACAGAAAGAACTGAGAGGACAAAGAGCTTCGAAATACCATGCTGATACATGGAGAAGGTGATACTCTGAAATATAGTGTCCTTCATTACACTGTTTTTTTAATATACAAATAAGATATGAATTCTAATTACTAGATTGTTTGAAATTATTGGTACATGTTAGAGCTGCTGCTTTGTTTCTCATTCCTGGTGCACAGTGATCATTTGTTTTCAAAAAATATTTGCCATGAGAACATCTGGTGCATGAAATGAAATAGTCCAGTCCAAGATCTGCATGTAAGACCGTTGTATTTCAACGGCTGCATTACAACAGGCAACTATTGCGAGAGCTGGAGAGATCCATCATTTTAGCTTCTACCTTCCCTGCTCTGATGTGGCCTGCTCCCATTCCACGGGCAACTCGTACACACTGATAAAGCTGATGGACTCACTGATTCATTCACAAGCCAAGAGAAGGCTTGGCTCTGGGAGGAAACAATTTCAAGGATGGAGTTGGTATCCCCCGCCCCTTTAACAGATGAGCAATTCACAGGATGATGCATCTCTTGGAGAAATGTCCCCATGTGATGATGTGAGCACCACAAGTGCTCTCACAGCAACTGAGTGCTACCTGGAGGTCTGGCTGCATGCCATGGGCATTTCAGGGCAAACACTGAGCATCCTTCTGTAGGATTTATTTTCCACCAGCTAAACGCGACAAAACTGCTCAGCCTAGGTTCCGACCAGTGAATCCATCAACGACAGCTCCGGCTGATCTTCCCTCTGCCAGAGCTGGTGAGATGCGTGAGGAGATAACCAGAAAAACGTAGATAAGGGTGTACTTAAGATGCCTCAGTGAAAGAAATGGAAATTACCTGGCCTGACAGAATCAATACAGACTCATTAACTGCAGTGAAGATTGATGGACTATGAGACGATTCGGATATATAGCCATTAATCTTTCCTGGGACCCTGCGTAAGTAACAAACACTAACTTCCCTTCGTTAGCAAATCCACACTGTGCAAACCGAGGTGAGCTACAGATGCAGGCTCAGCCCGATTTCTCAGCTTCTCGGCTTTTGTTTGCTGCAGTAGGAATGCATAACTGAAACATCCAAGAGAAGACCAGTGTCCAGATTTTCTCCAGACACCAAGCTGCAAACCACTTGCTCTTTAACTCCTTGTTCTCCTGTCAAAAACCAGGTTAACTCCACTCCACACGCTCCAGACGGCACATCTGGTTTCATTACTGTACTGACCACTGCGTCATCACGGGACCCAGGATTCAGTGGCAACTTTTTCCTTCTAGTTTTTTAATCACTGCAGTCCTAACCCTTTGTTCTTGACAAAAGGGCTGTGAACTCCTTACAAAAGCACAAACCAGCAAAGAACTGTGACCAGGTGATACTTTATATAGGGCATAATGGGGCCCAGAAGACAGACTGCAAGGTGCAAGCCTAGATTCTGCAGCATGCTTTAAATATTTCTCTTCCTATGCTGCACTAGGCTGAGGAATCTTCCCCCCCACTCCCCCATCTAGTATCAATGGAAGATGCACATTGTGACTAGAAGACACACATTGACATGCAAAGACAAGACCAGAGCACGTGTGCTCACGCAGCATCTTGCTCCCCACTCTCCCCGACCTCGCTCCCACAGCACTCACAGGAATGTGGACTCACGTCTTGGTGCCAACCCACCCAAGGGAAGGAGGGCTTCTCTGCGTACCATTGAGGCATTCAGCTCTGCAATACCCATCATTTATACTCCCACCGTACTTGCAATCGCCTACAGCGTACGATAAAACACTAAAAGGGCTGGATCGCCACTCCCAGATACACTCAGAGAAAGGAGAACACACAGTAATAATTGCAAATTCTGCTTCTGTAATCCAACAAGGGAAAGCTACATGCTGCACACCCTTACCAATAAACAGAGAGGACCTGAGTATTATTTTTGCCAAGACCGTATCTCTGCATACATTCGAAGGTTGAAATGGATCTTGTAAGTACTTAACACTGCATGATATCATCCGTAACACTATACGAGAAGCTTAAGGGCAGATTCGTATAGAAAATAATCAATCATCTGCTGAAATGGCCAGCAGCCAAAGTGACGTTACTCAAATACCATCTCTGCTGCGGCCGCTGCAGCTGAACCGGGCATTCCCCAGAGATGCGCTTGCGTTCAAGAAGAGATGCTGCTGCAGTGATACCCTAATCACGGGCAGGCCCCCAGCCAGCGCCTGGCACCCGGCCCGGGGAGAGCAGCTCCCTGCGGGGCCAGTGGAGAGCAGCTGGAGGTTTGCCACGCTGCTCCAAGTGGGAGGGATAAATAGCACTGAACTGGAATTACTCTCTTGAAGAGCTCACCGGGGGCATGAGGTAGAAGCTGAACTATGCATAAACTGGAAACCTCGGGGTTCAGTTCCACCGATTCTTTTGTTTTGTCCCTCCAGGTACGTGGAGAAGTTAACTGTACCCACCCTGCCAATGGGTGTGCCTCCAGCAACTTCTGCCAAGACGACTGGAGGAAGATGCCCTGCAATTTTATGCAGAGAAAAGGTCTGGGTGCCTACAACATGACAATGCCTCTTAGGGGATCCCTTACACTATAAACATTTACTTTCAGGCACCTCAGAATTAACATTTTGGTTTGAGTTACATTAAATGTGCCACAGCAAATAAAACTTCTAATGCCTATGATTTGACAACAGATGGATACAGTCACTTGGCTAGCACAAAACCCCTCTTTTCCAAAACTAGTCATTCACACAAGCCTGCCATTTATATGGCAGCAGCAGCACTCCTCCATTATTGCATTATTTGGTTTAATTACCTCTTTACCTCTTCTTACTCATTCTTTACATCCCATTCTGCTGGTTTCCCGAAGACGCTAGTCCTACCAACGTATTTGTTCTCCAACCTGGTATTTGTATCTAGAGAAACTTCTGCACACAGTACAACCCTCCCCACTCAGCAACGTTAATCCCATAGATCCTCTAGCATCTTTTAGGGATTTTTCCACTTCTTCTATGGCCTAAGCTGCCTTCCCTGTACAGTTATAAACGTTCACTGCCAGAACACCACTTAACCAAAAGCCCCTAGTCATCTGCAGGGCCCTGTGCTTTCCAGATTTCCCAGGGACTGACTTGGCTACGCCAAGGTCAGATGTGTTCCCCAAGGTTTTACTCCACAAAGTTCTTCATGCGCTGAAGTCAGGCTTCAGTGCACAGACATTTACATGTGAATTGATTCGCCTGAAGCCAGACCTCGGTGCAGAAACCTCACCTGCTGAAGCCTGGCTGAGTTGGGTTGCCTTAGGGAAGCTGCCAGGCTGAACGTTATTACAAGAACTGGCCGTCAGCTTTGCAATCTCCAGCTGAGGTCAAAAGACACTTAGAACACTAATTGCAAGTTGACCTAGCTAAAAATGATCCAGCTAAGCATTTCTAACTTGGTCAGCAGCTGCAACAACAAAAACACTCTGGTTCCACTGAAAACTGTCTCGGTTATTAAAAACTCAAAATGCCTCTAAACAACCTTTGATGCTCAAACCACTTCCAGTAAAGATTTTCCCATAAGAGAAAATCCAATTCTAATTTGTATTTTACTAGAAAACAAAAAATCTAAAAGTTTGGGATTACTCTTTTAAGGTTCTTTAGAAATTGAAGAGAGCTGTGTGAGGAAGCCGTGTGTTGGTTGCAAAGATCTCAGCTCATCCCCTCTGAAAGTGATGGACAGCGCCGCCATCTCACCAGCTGTCCAGTTCAACACTTGGAGTAGGGATCGGTTCCTTCCCACCTCAGAGCTTTGAACCCAGCTGGGATCCCTAGATGCTGCAGCAGCATTAAGTAGAAAGTTAGTAAAGGACCATTTTCAGTAGTAAACAGACCACCAAATTATAGTACCTACTGTTTTTCTCACCAAAAAAGGGTCATTAAAAGCGCACCATGAAGAACACTATGCTAGAAGTGCAACAGAGAATGTCTTTAAGACCACAGCTCTCCATTTATTTTCTACGTCGTGCTTCTCTGCTTAGAGTACAGGCAGCATCCAGATACAGGTCTAGTAATAACCTACCCCACCAAGCAGGTGGCCACCTCTCACCAGTCTCCTCTTGGGATCCCGAAATGTCCCCTTTGCACCTCCCTGGGCGCCGTACAAGCCGACGGATCCATACCAAGACAGTCGGCACAGGACATTCCAGGCATGGGTGAGCTCGGAGAGGGTGGCTACTAGGCAGAGGGACCTTGCTCTTCAGATAAACTTCTGAATGGAAAATGGCTGTGGGAGCTCGTGCAGAGGAGATCCATGTGTACACATATTTCAATAAAGAATGTAGGCAAAAACAGTTTTGAAGAATCACTACATTATGAGTGTGAAGCAAAGAAATGCTATGCTGGCCCAGAGAATTGATAACTCGCTAAGGAACCATGGGATTTCCCTTGCCACAGGCTGCTCTGAGTGCTGGATGGATGCAAATCAGCAGTCTGACTCCTAGAAGGGCTAGGTATGCACAATCCCATTACTGAGGACGTAAAAATTCATCAACTATGAAATCTGCAAGCTGTAGCTATGCCAGCACCTTGGAAAAGAGGTCTCAGGAATTTGAGCAGAAGGACACAAATGGATCAGGATCAGCAAAATCACCACTGTATGATTATTTTCAGATAAGCCCATGTGCATCCATCACATGCACTGCTGCTTTTTGTAACAGGATGGAAAAATTCACAATTTAAAAAACCTACTGCTAAAATTTCTCGTGCACAAGTAGTGTCTGAACTGCAAAGAGTTTTTGTTTTCTTTTTGTTGCAACAATGGGTCATCCTCTGCCTTTCCGTCCCCGAGACCTATGGGCTGCACTGCTCTTCTCACTTCACACCAGCAGTTTCCAAGGGCTCTTCCACCTTTTCCCAAAAATACCCCTCACTTAACACAAGATGGCACCGCTGACCACCTAAGGGGCCGAATGCGAGGCCAGGTACACTGGACAGGTTTGAAACCTGTTTATTCCACTGGTTTTGTGACTCCTGAACAACCTCCTCTTGGTGCTTCTCCTCCACATTCCTCACTTGGCTTTGCTACAGCCACAGCCTGTTTTCCTCTTCGTCTTCCAACTTGGTCACAAGCTAAAATCTTCTCCAAAGCTAATTAAGTCTGGCAGTACCTTGTTAATACGAGTGAAAGGAGTCATGACAGACTAATAAATATTACTCAGCATGTTAATGCATCTCTACTGATTCGCAAGTACAAGCAGCTCACGTGTTTTGCCTCAGTAAGAGGCAGATACCGCTCCATGAACCTAAGGACTCAAATCCAAATCTCTGTTAAGACCACGAGCGAGCTGCCAGCTTGGGTTCAACGTTCAAGCGCCCACCGAGCCGACGGCAGCCAGTCCTTTCCGATCCATCATGCAAAACTCCTCTGACGGGACCGTGCCTCAGTCTCTACCAATCTGGACCTGATTACTAAAGGAGAAAAAAAAAAAGGTTGACTTGATATTGGTGTTTCTCTTGAGTCCCGAAATAACAGAAAGACTGGGGGAAGGGTGAATTCCTTCCCTATACAACAGAGAATTACATCCTTTCTCTGGAATGTTTAAGCTAATTTGTAGAATTTAACAGACATTAATGTACTTGCTGCAGAGACCTCCACACCAGTCTACAGCTTGAGATAAATTACTTGTGAATCTTGTTCTACTTCCATAGCTCTCTCTTGAAACAAAGCAAGTTCTATAGCACTTTATACTTTTTTTAAAGTAGACTCCCCAAATCATTGCCCTTCAATGAGGTTCATGGCATTCCTTCAGCTGTTTTATACCTAGACAGGACTGAAATCCATAGTCCTTACTCAACGATATGTTCTCATGGTTTCTCATCTTTGAGGATACACAGACAGAACTTGCTCTGTACATATTCGCCAGGCTCACATTTTCCGTTACCTTCCCCTCCCCCTAAGGCTTTAAAGTCCTCCTGCACAGGCCAGATTTCTGTGGTTCTCACTAAATATCCCCCAATTCCAACTAAGCAACCAATTGGCTTTAACAGGTATAAATCTCACCATCAACTGCAGGACAACTCCTTGGATTTCGGGGGAGGTATTTCAGATATCATCCAGCTTTGCTATTGCTTCATCGCTACTGAAAAAAAAAAAAAACATTTGGCAAGCATCATCCATGGCCATAACAGGGATACAGGTGGGGTCTAAACCCCACAGGGTGGGCTGCATAGGAAGGTTCCTTCTATCATATAAAGAGTTGTACCACACAAACCCAATAGTCCACTTTGCAATTAATCTTTTCCTGATGGTATCAATATTCCCTACCTTATAGGACAGAGTAAGTCAGTTCTGAGGTGGCACTAAGGCCACACAGCACAGCCTCGTACATGCAGGTATCTCGCAAGGTCTCAGCAGAGAGCCCTTCTACCTTGCCCTCCCTCCCTACTCATGCCTTCAGGGTTACGCCCTGGGTTCTTCAGGGGAAATCCCAACTCTACGAAAGCCAATGGAGGGGCATTACAGCTTTAAGGCCAGAGCTGAACACGGATGAAGACAGACGCTGTACAGCAGAGCTACAAACACGCCTGTCTTGCTCTAGCCAGGCTCCGACAAGAAGAAACCAAAATACTGCCTTTGCTTTCCAGCCTCGCCTCCTCTTCCCATTTCTGTGAGATGCTGCAGCTCCCTGGGGATTCTACAGCTCTTCTGCCGCTGTGAAGACACAGAAATATGAGGGGTGTGATTACAACCTACCACACCTCAGCACACAGGACAGAGCATTAGTCAGCATGCTTGGTTTTAATGCTTGATCTTTGCTCTCTTAATAGAAATAATCATCTTGTTACAAAAACGTTTTCATTTTCTCCAATAAAATTCCCCTCACTGAATATTTCTGCACTATTCTTAGCACTTCCAACTTCTCTATGTATAATCCCTTTCTTTCTTGCCTCCTTCCCATTTCTTTTGCTGAGCTTTATCTTTTTACTAACGGATTAATTGGTTTACCAGATGATGTATCTCTTTTTCTACACTAGTTTTGCATTTCCATGTATTTACACACTTTACCTCCCTCACTCTGCAACTTCAGTCCTGATATTTTTATATTTTTAGATTCAGGCTCAGAGAAGTCTATTTTCTGTACTGGGGCTAAAACTAGTGATTGTAGTTCCTCTTCCTTGGTACAAACACTATCATAAAATCACAGAATCATTAAGGTTGGAAAAGACCTCCAACACCACCATGCCTCCTAAACTATGTCCTGAAGTGCCAAACCTACATGTTCTTTGAACACCTCGAGGGATGGTGACAACACCACTTCCCTTGGCAGCATCAGAACTAATCATTATGTGTCTTAAAAACGAAATCTCTCTTGCTATCAGTAGCATATGAATATAAACTCATAAAACTCATTAAAATTCTAATTCTGATTAAAAAGCAGTGGTTTATAAAACGCAAAGCTTATCCAGTGGAAACCTACAGTTCCCATTTCCAGTATTTCTCATATACTGGTACGAAAGAATGTAAAGCATTCACAGGTCCAGAAGGCCAATGTACCGTCTGGGACCTGTGAATGACGAGTATACAACATCAGAGAACATGTAGTTATAGCCCTAAAAAAAGACAAATGACTTCCATCAGCAGCAAATTTGATCCATACTTTGCAAATAAATTGGAACAGTCAAAAAATAATCATTGTTACAATCACTGCTTCCACCACCAAACTGCTGGAGGAACTTCCTCCCTGGTACAGTCGATGCTCCATCAGTTGATGAGCAGGTCTGTCCACCTTTCTGAAAGGCATGCTCACAACCTTCTAAAGTACACTTTGAACAGTGCAAAATTTAGCAATCTAGGTTCTCCAGTTGTCATCTTACGCATGAAGTTTGAGGAAGTGATATGCAACCTGCCCATACGTCCCAAGAGAACACACATGTGGCTCTGCGATAGGACCTGTTTGTATGAAACTCAACATTCAGTAAGCATGTAAGCTGCCTGATCTAGAACTTGACCAAGACCCTGAGTGAACTAGTAAAAGTGGTCATTTTCTAAACTATTGTTGCAGCATTCTGCGGCCACACCTGAGATTAAATCTGGCTTGTGAACTTCAGTGCAATCTTATTTCTCTGAGAATAAACTGAGAATTAATTTAAGTAAAAAGTTTTACATGATTGGAAGGGAAGGCTTGTGTGAGAACATACTCAGAGTATACAGATTCATGGGTAAAACACCAGCAAAGAACCTTTGAAGAAGTGCATTTGGCTTCAAAATCAGGCTTAATCTCTTTTTCAATTAGCATTTTCAAGATGCTTTCAACCAGGACAGGAACCCCAAAGCAAGCCAAAAGCTTTTTCCTATTAAAAAAACCTCAGGTGTAACCCTAAATCGCAAGTTTATCCAGAATCCAACCTCTTTGATGCCATTTGGCTAAACTGTTCTACTTGCAGCAGTAACTCCAGGTTCACAGGCTCCATCGGAATGACCTGTTCCTTGGCAGGGAAGCTGTTATGCTTCCATCACAATACATAAGCTCCACTTCAAGAGGGTGAGCAGGCAACAGGCCAAAGGCACAATACCTCTGTTTCACAGCCATTTCTGAGCCAAGATACTATTTTTTACTTTTTAAAAGCATGAGTGGTCAAAAAGCACTGCTTGGAAATTGAAACCATCCTCCATGCACCTCTGCTTCTCTCAAATGAAGCTTGAAAAGCATTGTGGATTACATGACTCACGCAGTGCAGGGACCGCGTTTTCCCAATCAATAACACTCTCAGTTTATATTTCTCATTTGCACCTCAGCTTTTTTCCTGCCTTTATCGCTGAAGTGAAGAGACGAGCCTGCGGATCCCTGCAAAGAGTCATAATCTGTGTCGGCAAGGAGCTCACCGGACGGTACGTCTTCATCGCTCTGGGACATCTGGTCGGTATCCGTCTTCCCTCCTGAAGGGTCCTGTGCGGCCACACTGGAAACTGTGAGGCAGTACTTGGAGTTTGGTAGACGGCCACAGTATATCTTCCTCTGCAGCACACCGTGGCACACTTTGATTTGTCTGACAGTTATATAGCTATCTAGGGCTCGCTTTCATCTCAGTAGCAGGCTAAAGTATTTTTCAAGCTGTAGCGTTTCTGTTTTATGACTGTCCAAGTGCTGCAAAGTTCTGCTGGTATTGCTATAAAAATCCAGGGGAAAAACTTAAGCTGAATTAATTCTGGACAGATCATGATTCTCCATGGGTTAACTGGACTCCTAGCGCTGACTCAACCAAACCTGGCCCCTTCCGTCTGCAGAGTACGGGTTACAGCCCAGTTTAGATACTGGGGAGTGATCTCTCTCAGGGTTTTATTCAAGTAGGTATTTTGCCACCAGCACACCTCTTAGACCGTAAACCTTACAATCCAATCCACAACTGAGCATTTTCTTTTTACTTCTGCAGAGTGCCTTGTGTAATCCTTGCGCACTGTGGAGCGTTTCCCTTTGTTTGCCCTAAAAACCAGAATAAAACCACATGGACTTTGACTGATACCAGTCAGTACATCCTGTCCCAGCAGATATTCTAACCAAGCTAGAACAGGCCAGAAATTTCAGAGAGTAAGATGTGGCTATTCCCAAAGCTGGACAGACACTATCATTACAGCCAAGGTAACTCCATAGGTTAACAAAACCTTTCTCTCCCAAAACTAAGGGAATCGGCACGCAAAAGCTGAAAAATGGAAAATTCAAGGACAACCAGAAGGTGTTTGCTGTGACACCTGAACCCTAAAAACACACTGCGTTGCTAAAAAGGCTAGAGATGCCTACCTAGCAAGTTTAGACCATCTGCTCTCAAATGTGTAGCCAAAACACCGCTGGCTGTGAAAACCTCAGCGCAGCAGCTTTGTGAGGGACTCTGAGACAAGTCTTAAATGACTTTGTGTTTCCTCGAGACAACTGCCTTTCCATCACATTCTGGAGATTCCCCGGAAATGCACATCCCCATCAACACATTGCAAACGCTCCAAAATCAGCTCTGTCAGAAAGGAAAACACGTGTATAGGTTTGTAGTAATGTTTGTAGGGTTACATTTTATGTTAAAACTAAATAGCTGATGACTAGTCACGGGATCATGCCCCTCAGTTGGGGGTTCGCTAGGGCAGCACCCATAACAGCGAGTACAAGAACTGGGCAGGCTGGCCGCACCCCGCAGTGCTTTGCTGACACGCTCACCCTCGCTGCTCCGAGAAACGTGCGGCTTCAGGACCACGCATACAACATACCCACCTGTCGGGTCTCACACGAGTACGTCGGCTTGAAGCCCACGTGAGTGTTTGGCACCCACACCACCTCGTGGCAGTGAACTCCATGCTGTAACTGCACTTTGTCTGCACAACTCGGATTCCAACTGTTTTCCTCTACAATGTATTCAACTGCCCACTATTCTTATATTGTCAGACAAATAAATTGTTTTTCCCTTTCTACATCCCTCACGCTGCACAACGTTACAGCTTCTCCTGTACCTGTCCCCAAGGGTCTCTTCTGGAGGCTGCCATCAGGTGTCCCCAGGTTGCTCCAGACAGTTCAGGGATGATACCAGTACGTGAGAGCCCACAGTTACCTACGCGTATCACACCGTGCACTGGGATACGTATACACAGCACACTGCCACAAAGGATTTCGTGCTCCGCTGGAAACGTATTAGAATTAAGTGCAAAAATACACATTCACAGGTACTAAGAGGCACATGGATTTTGACCATTTCAAGCCATAAAGTTAAAAGGCTAAATGTACATAATACACGATTTGCATTCAAAGAACTTATAGTTAGGAGAGAGAAAAGAAAAGGTTACCTGAAGTCTTAAAGAATCTTCATTTTAAACCAGATAAATGGTGTGTTACTCCAGCTTTTTTCTAACTTCCTGCGTGAAATCTCAATAAATTAAACTTCTGGCATACTTCAGTTCCCTAAGTTTTAGAAGATAAGAGGAGACCGGTAAGAAAGAGGAATACTATCTCCCGATTATCACATCTGCATTACGAAGGTACTCTTGTATAGAAGTCTCAGGTTGAAATCCATACTCACTGCTACTTTCACTTCTTTCTAAATTGCTGTCCTCCCAAGATGCCATACGTAATATCACAAACAGAAATAGAGATTAAAGAAGTCTTGGAGCAGAAAAATCCCCCCAGTCCATGATCAGCCCTCGGAGATGGTCAGTTCCCCAGCAATAAAACACGGTGCCTCCCTGTACAGCACATGAACGGGAACCAGAAAGCTTGTTCACATTCAGTCCAAGTTTGTGTGAGTAGCTTTGGTAGCTGATGAGGGGCTTTTGGATTGTTCTTTTTGATTGCTCTTCTGATTAAATTTACTTTTTTTTCAGCAAACAACACTGATACAACAGCTATGATAAGAGCTAATGATACGTGATGGCTTTGGCAGGACGGATGAACATTTGAACAGGAAAAGTTACGAACTGCAAACTCCTACCAGCACTGCCGTCCATTCGGTGTCTAACACTAAACCTTGCTGCGTTTAATGCTGATCTGTATTTTTAGCTTTGAAAAACAGCAAGAAAGCTCATGGCTGGGCAGAATATGAATAATGGGAATGACTGTACATGTGTCACCACCTTAGCCCCCCCCCCTCACTAACAAAACCAGAACAACATGTAAATAAGAATTTGTTCTTGTTTTCTGCTAGATGATAAACAAACAAGGATGGCCTTTTATATGTAGTAAGATTGTAAGTCAATAAACTTCTTCAGCAGGGTTTCCCATTTTCCTTCACATTATTTTTCTGAGCTAAACACAAAGCCAGTCAGAAATGCTCCTTATTGCACAACGTTTTTCACAGTATTGCCTCTAACCCAGAATTTGAAAACGTAAAAATGCACAGCAACTTCTAACCAGTACTGCAGGCCAAAAGAGTGGAAAAATAAACCAGGTGTGAGGGACTGCAAAGACTTCAGGGAGGGTGACTCTGTGCCACGTTGGTGGGGAAAGAGATCTCAAGGACAGCTCAGGATTCAGAGGATGAGACCTGGGAGAAAGACCTACTAAGTTTTGCTTCTCTAGAAACCACAGAGTACAGATATTTTAGCTTTCCCATTCCTACCCTACTCTGAATCTCTGTACTACAAAAAGCTCCCACAAAGCAAATTTCAATGCTGGGTCTCAAAACTAGTGATTGTTTTGAACAACACTGCATCTTTTCATTTTGTTTTGCCAAATAATCCAACTCAAATATACCTAACGCCCTGTGACACCAACAACGGTGAATACAAGACAGGCCACTAACTCCTGAACACTGCACAATTCCATGAGTTTCAGGGAACTCGCTCATAACCTCCAAAAAGTAAAAAGCTTCCTTTTACTTAAAACAAAACTGGTGGACAATTAATTTTCAAGGCCAACACTCTCCTTAAAATTCTCCATCATGGATGCTCCTACCTTTCTTTAAGGGCATTATACAGAATTATAAAGACAAATATTGGTCAGGGGTCAGGAACGTAAGATACCGCTCAAAATGGAGAATAGCCTGCTTAAAAACACCAAAGCACAATTTGTTTTGCTCTAAATTACCCACTTTTCCTGCTGCACAGCCTCCCAGCTGCTGGAGGTGCGCCCTTCGGTATGGGATGGCAGAACAGCCGCTCCCATACACCGCTTCACACAGGCTGCTGTGATCACTGCCTTCTCACTGCTCCTCACCCTGCCCCTCCACGCTCCCATGCGACGCAGGAAGTCTGTGTTGATACACATGATGTAAGTTTACTCTTTATGTAGACACACCTGTGGATAGATCTTCTACATTCAAGACTCACTTAACAGAAACAGAATTATATCATGCAGAAAACGAAGCAAATGCTGCAGACGACGACACGGGGTGACTACTATAGACACTGATCTCCACCAGGTTATGTAGCTGCAGCCAACCAGAGACCCATCCACTAAAATCGCTGTAGTTACCCTGGTGTGACACCAAAGACAAAGAAGGTCCGTATCCCTTTTCCCTCACCAGGTCAGCCTTGACACGGCTTTGCAAAGAGTATTTTTACCAGTTTACACAGAAGTGAAGTGCCAAACCCTCACCCCACCCCAGTTCAGGTCCAGGCTTTGCCATCACCACAGAAATGCGGTCCAGACTGCCCACCAGCATTTGTCACTATTCTTTATTCGTGCTTTGCCTTTTTATCCCGTTCCAGTCCCTAAACACTTCATGACATGATTCAGGGCGGCACCACTCACCAGGAATCGAGGTCAGCTGCCCAAATTCACATGTCTCTCCTCCCAAAGCTGGGACATGGACCTCTGCTCCACGGAGAGAGCAGAACCTCGTTACACATCGCTGGCAGACTTACGGGGTTTCTTCCGTGTTTGATGAGACAGGAATATGGGACTGTGAAATCTAAAAGCACAAACTGCCGGAACTAATGTAAAAACCTGGGGTGCCACAGTGCAAAAGATTATTTTGGTGTACAACAGCTGTGGTTTACAGACACAGTGCCAATGGACGGCACTCAAGAAGAGCAACACGATCACAAAACCAGTAATGCTCAACTTTATACTGCATTAAAAATACATACACTGTGCAACACTGTGTCAGAGCTTAAGGCTGCAGATGCTCCACAACAAAATATATATCTTTCTTGTCATGTGGGTAACACCAACACGGCCAGCAGTGCTTCAGCTGGCCTCTCCAGCCCCAGACAGCAGGACACGGCATGCGTTTAAGTAAAATAGTGCTTACTCTACAGAGTACAGATTCCACACTTAAGTTATTGGCTAATCACCTGTCACCATCATTTGAAACAGCACTTCTGTTTTCCCTGCCTCGCTCTTTGGAAAAAAAAAAAAAAAAAAAAAAATTTATAGGACATAGAGACATGGACAAAAGCTTGTGCATTCTTCATGCAAAGCTGAGTGCTTCGCAATCATCTTGAAGCCAGAAGTGTGAGCCATACATTCATGTTTCATTAAAGCAATGGATCACAACACGGAGCTCTTTATAAAAAATGGAGTAACAATCTGGTTGTTTTCTAGGTGAAAGGGCACTAAGGATGTGCTCAAAAAAAGACGCACTGAAGTCTGTGGAAAAGCCACAGAAGTTACTCTGGAGCACTAAAGTATCCTGGCTCCTTTGTGATGCCTTCCCAGGCTGTTCCTGCTCCAGCCATGGCCGCTGCTGAAAACCATTTGGTGCCTGTTACGACCTCCCAGTGCCCCTCACTGGCGCACACCCGGTCACTGATGGACCAGTGCTAAAGGAAAAGCCTGAGCCAGAGCTCACAGGCCAACACGTCTTCAGCCCCAGGACTGCTTGTAGCCTGCTCTGTGCCTGGCACCTGGGCTGTTTCAGGGCTTCGCAGCAGTCACACGAGGGTTCCCACTGTTATACAAATAACAGTTACATTTTCCAAATGCTGTTGATTTCCTTGCCTGTACTGATCACAGGAAGATTTCCTCTCGATGCTTATTCCCTGGGAGAGCAAGGTTCACGCTCGCTTCTCCCAAACTGCAAGGCAAGATACAGACCATTGAGAGCAGCTCGCACGCCAAACTTCAGATGCTCACAAGAGCCGGCAGCTGCTTCCAGAGACATGTCATCAGCCTTACACGCTGCTGCTAACAAAACAATCAGAGGTCAAACCAATATTTGTATAGAACAACTGTTTATCTCCATACTTAGAGATAACACTCACAAATATTTAGCTCCCTTAAAACCATTTTAAACAGAGTAGTCCTACCCACTGGTGAGTTTTGCTGGAATATTAAACAGTCGCTTCCTGGAGTACCCTACAACTTTCAGGACAATCTGCCTCTATTCAGGGTTGAATAAACCACACGAGCCAGCCCCGCTCCCCTCCGCAGCAGCGCAACCCACCGCGGGTCCTGCCTGCTCCCAGAGGGGCTCGCAGCACATCTTGTATTGTTCTTACCAAAGATGCCAAGCCTACAGACCTGCTTTGAATTTCAGCTTCTCCGCTGCAGCCTTACAGAGGTTTCCACTGGAATGTCCCTCGGATTCCCAGGCTTTGATGATGTTTCAATAGCACAATGAAAGGCAGGTCCTCGCCACAACAAAAGGCAAAATTCCGTGTTTGAATACGTGGAATTCTTTGGCCCCGCAGAACATGTGTCACTCAGGATGGTTTTTTTCCACAGATTCTGATCTTTCTTGGAGCGAGTTCCTGTTGTGGATCAGTAATGGTATTTGCTCTGATGCATGGGATCGCTATGTGAACCCAGCTAAAAATTACACTTGGTTACACAACGGAGGTACAAACATAGTAAATGAAAAGCAGTAAACTCCTGAGGAGCTACTACGACTGTTTGTCACAATTACCCACCCACACCACAGAACACACATCACATTTTCCACAAACATTTCACTTTTTTCAAGTGGATGTTAGGTATTTGTGAGGAAGCTCCTACAAACACTCCTCTAGTATAAAATCGGAATTTTATATTTATTTCCTATGTATTTTCAATCAGACTTACTTTAAAGCAGTTCTTGTTTCAAACTGTGTTCAAATCATTCCATGAATGTAGGCAAATATGTTTTAATAGATTTTTTTCTTACAAATGCAGATATACTGTACATAGTGTAGGTATACACACATCCTTTCACAGGGGCTCCTTTAGCCTACCCACGCAAAAATGTTTCTAATGGCAAAGGCATAGAGCGGGAAAAGTTTTCTCTAAGAGTATTACAGTAAATAGGAACAGCCACATTCAACAAAATTATGTTGCCAAAGAAATGGCAGCATCCTGACTTCCCTTCAGACCTCCTAAGCTGATCTATCACCTACACAAATCCCCAGAGAGCGCCTTCTGAAGTGCCTGTCCATCCAAAAATCTCCTCACCCAGCCAGCTCCCGGGAAGAAGCCTGCTGCTCCCGAAGCCTGCGTTCAGCAAGGCCGTGCAAAGGTGGACGCCAGCCCTCTGCATGGCTGGGAATTCCACCAACATCTCAGATTTCCACTGACAAACCTCTGCTCAGTTTATTTTAATTCTCTTCCTTCCCCAGCAGGAAGATGCACTTCGTTTAGACAAAACTCTCAAACTGAATGCAGTTGTGCAGCACATCTGGGATCAAACAGTTCTCATGGCTTGGATGGGATAAGCAGGGAGCAGGTAAAAGCAGATTCTGCCAGATTTGCTAAGAGGGAGAAACGTTCTCCTGGGCACTGACAAACGGCCTTCCAGGATGGATGCGGTGGCCAGGAAGGGGAAGGGAAAGACACCCCTACAGGATGACCCACCTTCTCCCTATAAGTGATCTGGGACTTGCATAGCAAAAGCAGGAAAGAAGCTGAAGCAGATAAAACCATGTTTGCAAGTCCAGAACCATGTGGCAGGTTTGGGCTCCCAGGCTGGCTGTTTCGTGTGCCACAAGTCTTATTACCCTGTTTTGTTGTGGTATCATTGTGTGCATTTTTTTTTTCTTTGTCTGGTCTCTACCTCTCTTCCTATTTTTAGTGAGGTTTTTTGTTTGCTTTTTTGTCTTTTATACACAATCTCTTTTTGAGCTAGCAAACTAAAAACTTGACTGCAGTTGCCTCTGGAGCATGCCTACTGTCAGATACCAGCAGCCAGCCATCATTACGTTAAGACAAAAAAAAAAATACAGGCTCCCACTGCTTGTGTGCAGAGACCCTTGCGATGTCAGGAAGCACCAGGCTTCTGTACGTCACTTGCACCAGCACCCAGGTGAGAGAGGACCATCCTCAGCGAAGGTCAGCAAAAGACAGACATCTCCCTGGAACATAATCCAAACAAATTCAGAGATGAGAAGGCTCCTGGGGACAGCTAAAGTGGTCAGTACCCAGCAGCCAACCTTTGGGCTTTACTCAGCACAGCGTTACAGGGGTTATCATCATAGATCATTCTACTTGTTAGCCTCACCGGGCCAAAAGGCCTGTGATTTAGCTTGCTTTTCTTTAATTAAAAAAAATCCTTTAAAAGTCGCTTTGATATTGTCATTCTTGCTAGAGGGGCTGCTGTATGTGTGGGTAATTCAGGGCTTTCCAACCCCCTTTGTTTTCAAGACCCTGCAATACAATGCAGTTTTTCCAGCTATACCAGCATTGCTTTGGTGCTAGTCAAGCCCATGGACCATTCCTTCATGAAGCAAGGTCAGCAGACTGCCTGAAGAAGCTGAACAGACTCCCTGGGTATCACCGCTCAATGGCCAGCAGGAGAGTCCACAGGAGGCATGCAGGAAGGACAGCGGGCAGGCCCGCGGCATGGCCTCTGGCACAGGATTTCCTGCACCTTGAAGGCCAGCAAGCTCAACAGGCATGGAGTCCTCAGTCTACTTGGGGAAACCCCAGGCGAACAGCCACAGCGTCCATTACACAGCTGGATCAGGCCAAACCCCTCTTTTTACACCTAGGGATGGTTCAGCGCCAAGGCATGAGTAGTGGCCGACACGAAACTACCAAGACAGAGCAAGAACTGGAACAAGAACGATCAGTGGCTGCAAGAGAAGGGGGTTGGACTATTTACCAATGTCAAACTGTATAAATATCTACGCACTTTTGATTGCTCAACCTGCTGTGTGTAGGGCTCATGTATTAAACACCAGCTCGCACATTCCACAAAGGGTTTGGAGGTTTTTTTTTTTTCCTTTTCTAGGCTGTCAAAAAGGATTTGGATGAGGTCAGTCTCTGAACACAGAACATTAAGTCTTAACTCAAGGAAGGACGCGAAAGCTATGTATTCTACTATACAGCATGCTGGCATATTGTGTGCAGTCTGATTTGTTTTATTATGAACAATTACCAGCTACAGCCAGGGCGACCTAGTGAACTGGCTTTCTGAAGCAGTCATTAGTCACAGCTCAACAGACAGCATTATACAGTAAAATTCCGAGTCCTGTGAAGTAAGGGACAGTTATCAAACAGTTGAAAAACCATAGACTAAGCACAAGCAGCCCTGTGCCTGCCAAGGGGGGAAGAAACCTCATGAAATCTGGAATGTGTTTCTACTTACTGTCCATCCTAGTAAAATAAAATGATCTCTCATTTGAGCATATGGTTCTGCTTAGACAAGAAACTGTATATATTGGTCTAAATCCAGAATAGCCTTTCTGACATATTACTCAGTATTAGAAAATCACTACAACCTGCACGCTCTGTAGCAATTCCTAATGCTAAGTGCAACAAATCTGCAATGATCCTCCTCCTCCCCCTCTCCTCTCTAGCTTTGTCCTGTACCTGTTTGCTGCTTCTTCTCTCTGCTTTATACCTTTTTCCACAAGGCCAGCTGAAAATGTCTTTCCCCCTTCTTTTCTCCACGCTGCTTCCATCTTCAAAAAGAAATCACAACTCTTCCCCATGAAAAGCCTTCCAGCAGCATCCCAGAGTTCCCAGTTTGTACGGTAACCTACTGATTGCACACAGGTTCAGCTTTCAAACAGCAAACACCTCACGGATAATCCACACACGTACGTTGTACGGCATTTCTATGTGTTAACAGATTTCTCAGCTTGTACTCACGCATAGTCAGAGGGACAGAGGAACATCCAAACCTTGGGGGCTGCTCAGGTGACAGTGGAGATGGAGTCCCGGGTCCACAGTGCCCCCGGAAAGAGGGCAACGATGGCTGGAGAATACCCAGGCCAGGCCAGCATCCACACAGCTGCTCACCCAGGGGTTAAGAGCTTGTTGTGCAGTTCAGCAACACCCTCATTCTCCTGGAAGTTCCCATCAAGTGTCAAAACACAGAAAAAGAATTATATTTATCTGAGAAAGAAGGAGGCTCTGCACATCTTGGTCAACGAATGGGACCTCTCTGAAGAGGAGCTGGTTGACATTTTTCTAACTGTATGTTCCAGCTGAGAATGAATTTTAGACATGATCCAAATTTTCCACGGGAACAGACTGATTTTCAGAAAGTGGCATTGCAAAAGAAATATTGATCTGAAACATTTCAGGGAGATCAAAACATTTGAATGGGGAAAGCTCAGTTTGTAAGAATGGATATGGATGGGAAAGGAGGCTTTGCCAGAAAACCACTCAGCCAACTGGGCCTGGGCTGGATCCAGCTACGTCAAAGATAGATCCAGCACTGCTAGGCTCTTCTTCAGCTGACAGAGCTGCACAGCCACGGCGAGGACAGAACAGTTCCAAGGCACTCGCGCTGAAGACGAAAGGAGAGCCTGGTCCCGCGGGGTCCCCGAGGCATGTCGGCAGCACGACCCCCGCCTTGCTGCAGGGAGCTTGGAGAGAACTGCAAACACCGTTGCACAAAGCACAGCAGAGAGCTGTACGTCAAGCAGCACAGTGTGAAAATCTAACCTACGGCATGGTAATGCCATCGTACAGAAAAATCAGTGGCAAGGATGGTCCACAACACTCCTAGAGAGCTCCTGCATCTATTAGTTGAGACTGGAAGAGAGCCTTTCCTTGAAAAAGCAGCTTCTTAGCTAAGGAAGATAATGTTTACACACACCAAGCAACAGGTAAATACAGCTGTATCAACAAATGTGCTAAAACAATTTTTTTATTTTTTTTTTAAAAACAGAGTTCTTCTAGGAAAGCATTAGAGAGAATGGCAAAATCCCTCCCCGCTACTCAAAAGGAAATTATTCCTTTGGGACTATGTTCATCTCTGTGGATTACAAGGTTATTTCTGAAATTCATCCCGGCTCCTAGTTCCTATTTAATCTGCCACCCAGCAACTCAAGTCTGGCTGTCTGAAGAAACAGGCAAGATCACTCTCACTAGAAGGTTAAAAGCTCTTTCCATTTCAAGATACAGAGAACAGAAGGGGTGATCTCTTTCAACAAAGAAAATATCACCGTGCCGTGAGGTCAGCATCCCTTCTGCGCACTGGAAAACTCCGTCTGTGCCAAGAGGACAGATTCCTTCTGCATATGAGAGACTCCTGTGGACCTCAGCCAAGATCAGGGTTTGTGCCAGGGATGAGGGAGCCTCTATCACTTGTGTAGTTATTCTAGAAGAGCTTCAATTATCTGACAAGGCTAACACATTGGCTGAGGTTAGAGGGAGCAGCTTCATAACCTCTTGATTTGGGAAAAAAAGTGTATTTTTTTAGAGTAGACACCTTCATCTAACCAGGGCTGAAGCACAAACCTGCTTCCAGGGAACACTGCCCATCAGCTGAAGCAAGGCATAAATATAGCGAGATAAGAAATCATTACACTAAAATGTATTCCTCAAAAGGAGCCTTGCAAATCAGTTGACTCACTTGCATTCACAAAAAAAAAAAAACCAAAACCAAAAAAAACTCTATGTAGACAAATACATATATATATTTATCTCTATATAACCTTTGAAATTAATTACTAATGCAGACAGCAAATAAGCTTATCACCCTCAGGACGAGGCACAGGGGCCTTTCAGCGGGCAGAAAGCTTCAACATCCAGTCCTGCAGTAAGAGTTTCATTTGCAAGTTAAAATCCTCGTTTGACATGGGATCTTTCTGAGGAAGCCTCGTACAAACGGGCACTGACTATAGCTTGTAAGAGCTAACACTGCTCAAATAACGCACGTGGAGAGGGGACTGTCTCGGGAAGAGCAGTATGTTCATTCCGCGGGAACGGAGACCACAGCACTCCCTAGACAGGCAGCCAGCAGAGCACCTGCACTGGCGACAAGAACACCAGCCGCAGCAAATCAAGTGCCATGGGATGAGAGGACATTTCCAAGAATAAACGCCGGTGTTTCCTGCTGACTTTGCTGAATAATTTCTCTGTTTTGTTCTGGTGAGATTGCGTTAGATTAGGTAGACTACACCATAAATTAATCATCTTTACCAGAGAATTACTTTTTCCACCAACTAAGGCTGAGATAAGTCCTTCTTCCACAGTGAACAAGCCCAGCATAGAGCAACATCTGCTTTATCAGCCAGAGTTTTTGTCTCCCTCTCCTAACGGAATTTCCATGGGATGCACTATGCCACTGGTACAAACCTCACATTGCTCTGAGCCCGAGCGCACACCCCAAACTGATTTTAGTCCCACACAACCCTTGTGCAGAAACGCAACGTGTGCACCAGGCCCACGGCGCTTCAAACCTTTCCCCCACACCTGCTTGGATTGCGCGGGTTCATGCCCTGGCCGTGCGCCAAGCCTGAGCTCACCGCGGGCAGCTGGACCCCCCTGTAACACATCACAAATCCTGACCGCGCTGCGGCCGTGCCGGCGCTTGCAGGAGACGCGGCGCTCAGGGCATACGCCGGCACCTTCCAGATGCGCTTGTTCCTGGTCCGGCATCTATCATTCAGCAGGAACCGGGGCCCAACTGGGAGGAAAGAGCCAGATGAGAACAACAAAAAGGAATAACACAGCATGGGAGAAAGAGTAAAGCTGGCACTGGTGGCGTACCACACAGGAGGAGGTTATGGAGTGAGGCAGCAACCCAGGCTGTGAGCAGTTGGACTGGAAAAAGGACCCCAGGGGACCTCACGACTACAGATGGAACTGGGATGGCAAAGCTGGGAAGGGAGGGTCAGAGGAAAGGAGCAGGATTTGGTAAGGAATGAAGGTGGCAGGGAGAATAGCAGAGATACATCGCAGTCAGTCTCAGCCTGGCTGTGGAAAGAGGCAGGGGAACACATTGCTCCCACAACACAGATATAGATCCTGGGACCGAGCATCCTCCTCCTGCCACCTTCTGCCACAGGAGAGCGATTCGGAAGAGGGCACGGAGAGCGCGGCACTGCTGCTCTCGACAGGCAGATTACTCATCCTTCAGAAACGTCTCCTGCGGATAACTCTGTTTTGTGGACTAGCAGCGAACCAAACCTTCCTGTGACAACAGCCAGAGCTTGGACAAGGACAACCAGAGGTCAGTAAGATGTGGGGGAAAAAAACCTGCAGAGATGACCTAGCATTTCACAGTAAAAGCCAGCTAAAGTTTACCATCCACAGCTGTCACACTCTGGGTGTTCACCAGCTATCATGAATACTGTCATCATCATCTCACTGTATCTCACCATATTGGCAAAGCTGCCTTCAATTACAGGTAACTGGCTAAAATAAATACAAACCGGGTTAAAGTCAAGTTTAATTGCTATGTACTGCTCTGTACTTACAAAGCTGTTGTGCTAAAGGTGTTGCAATAGAAACAGCAGGTATAAAAAAAGATCTGATTTATTTTTACGGCAAAGCGTGATGCATTTCTGTGCTTGTCTCCAACAGCAAGGGACTACTTGATGAATTTGGGAAGTCATTCAGTGATACGATTTATGTTACACATCAGCTGAAACATTAGAGAGAAAATAAAAAATAAAAAAAAAGAGGAATTACTTCCACTAAACGAAAAAGAAAAACCTTCAAACATACACACAAAAAAGCCACCACCAAAAAACTTGATCCACACCCTCAAATCTACCCTTTCCCTGGCACTTCTGTGCTCAGACCAGACAAATCTCTCTGTTCCAGCTATATAATAAAAAAAATCTTGCTAGAAATTTTGTGATACAGATCTCTATGAACAGTAAGAAGAGAGGCAGAGGAAAGCAAAGGTGACTTGCCTGGCAGGAGGTGAACAAAAGACCCAGGCAAAAGCCCTGTCTGTAACGTACCCACCCACTCCTCGCTGCACTCGAGAGCCAGAACACCATAACCCCAAACACAACCCCAGCTGACCTGCACTGTACTGAGCCTCTAAGCTGTCTCTGCATCTGTAGCTTCAATGGATTTTGTCTTCCTGCTCCATCGGCAAACCCTACCATGAAGATGAAGGCAACATGCAAACTGTGGGTGGAGTAAGTACACAGCCAAATGAGCACAAATTCTTTCAAGATGAGACCAGAAACATATGTGAGCCCATACTGCCTGAATTGGAAGCATGTCGATTTTCATCTCTTCGCCAAAATGTTAGAAAGTGAATTTTTACCAGATTTTAGAATTTCCTGTTACATAACAGGAAACTTAAGCCGTGTGGGAAGCTCTGGGATGCTACCCCAGCCAGCAGGCACCTCAGTGCGTATCCCTCGGCTTTATGCAAAGGAAAAGGAAGACAAATACCACGGAATGACAGGTTATCCCTTCTCATTTGACTTAAAAGCAAGATGATCCCGATTTACTGAAAATCACGAGGCTTGATCGTACAAATCAGTGTCTGATGCAGTGTCCCTCATCTCCAGCAACCAGAAAGAATGAATAGCAGGGGAGTGGCTGATTCAAAGATCTGGAAAACAGTGATGTATTAAGACTACCAAGACCAAACCAGTCTAGCCCCAGTTTAGTTCAGACAATGCCACTGCCAGCCAAAGTCTCATCAGTGACCAGAATACAATCAAAGCTACATTTAATGTGTTAATTTTTAAAATTTAATGGGATGTCTAGCATTAAAAACTGAAATATAAATTAAAAATTAAAAAAAAAAAAAAAAGAGAGAAAAAACACTCTGGGCAACCGTGCACTGGACACAGCAGCAGCAGGAAAAAGGCACCCGTAGGTGCGGCTTACGCAGCCCTTCCCTGGATATCTTCTGCCAATGCAGGAATCAGAGGCCACTTACAGCTGACCAAATGAGCAAGTGACAACAGGAGGGTCAGAAAAAAATTAATTTCTGCAATCCTCAAAGCCAGGCTCCAGCACTTTGCTGTGCACAAGCGTCTAGTTTTCTCAGTAGAAAACCAGAAGACAAACACATTTCATAAATATGTGTTATTATCTTAACTCATTTGCTTTTTATTACTGGTAATTTAATAGTATTTTCAGTCCTCCAATGCCTGTTTTTCAATCAAGCCCACTGCAGTCAGAGGAACAGTTTGGTTATTCACGCTGATGACTGCGGAACTAGTGTATCCTTGCCCATCCTCACAATTTGCACAAAGTTGGGACACCTCGCCTGGCGCACGGTCATTTCTCTGCCTTGAGATCCTGTCCTGCCGGTGACAAGGAGCCCTCGCAGCTGAACGGCAGCAGCGGGGCTGAAGCGGCATCACTAAATCCCCAGGGCCAGGCTCTCTCAGGCTATGCCGTGACTTACTGCAGGTAGGATTTGGTTTCTGTTTTTCTGAGCCCACCTCTTCAGCAGACGGGAAAGTCTGGTTGCTCTGGCTGTTAAATACCAGGAGTTTGGACTGCTGTTTTGTGTGCAGTGACCATTCTCTACTTCAATTTAGCAACGGTTTAATGCCTTTTTCTTTTTTTTTTTTTTACTGTTCTTGAAGCCATCCAACAGTTCCCTCAGACAATAAAGTGAAATGTAGGCTGATCCCTGCCCTCAGTACAGGCTTTCAAAGATAATAGCAGATTTCTATGGGATGGGATGTCAGAACGAAATGACTTCTCCAGCAGTCAAAGGCTTAGTTTTTAAAAATACTCTTTTCCTGTACCCTCTGAAGTAATACAAGTGCAGTGCAAGCACCTCCTCCCCTTCCCCCCAGCTCACTGTACCTGCTGCCGATGGCCAGGTTGATGTTCCACGGAAATCATTTTAAACAATCATTTACTCCTGTCTCTTCTTTACAGATCCTAACAACTTTGTCTCTTCCTCCCTTCCAACACCCTCCTTCTGCTCCGACATAACAATAGGTCTTCCCAACACCCCGAACTGCTCAGTGAAATGGAAATCAGCACAACCGTTCCCAACTTACACACAGTTTTGAAGCTTTCCGATCTAGAGAAAAACATGCACACCTCAAGTTATTTTTTCCAACTGTTACTCTGATTAAACCTCTTACCTTTGTTTATTTACACAATATCTTTATTCATGTTTAGCAACAGTTCTTGGGGTCCCTAAGGGAAAGAAACAAACAATATTCCTCCTTATTTCTGCTAACAGTGGGTCACTCTTCGTACTCCTCTATGTCAGTGACACTACTGGCATATTCATTATTATTTCCATTTGAGCGTCACTAAGAGTTTCAAACACGGGATCAGTGCTGAAATAGCCGGTTGGCAAATACTGCAGGAGACATCCACGATGTGGTTATTGAGTGTCTTTCACCGGCATTTTTAAGCACAGTAACATTTCCAACATTGCAATGCTGATTTTGCAAAGCAGAGTTTAGGGTCAAAAGCAGAACTACTAAAATGTTCATATATAAAACACGCAACAAATCGGACCCCAGCACTAGTGTCCACAGTAAATGGCTTCACAGGATTTCTCACTCAGAGGTCTCCACGTTAGCGACTCCTCTCTTCCCTGTGTGCCAGCCAAGAGACAGTCCATGCCACAGAATTTTTATCTGCTCGCTATACATCCAGGTTTTTAACTAGATCTCTGTATGGCAGGAAATCAACTGTTTGCTAAGAGCCAAGAACATGATAGCTATTCAGTTCCCTTACTGTGCTAAATGAGTCGTTCGTTACACTGAAGATGGCTATTGCGCTTGTTCAGCACAAGCTAGCTGTTAAGGAACAGCTCATGCCTCTCCAGTAGCTTTGCTCCCTCAAACGCACGCATCAGCCCTGCACACCCGAGCAACCGGCAGCGGTCCCAGCGCAGTCCTGCACGAGAATGGTTTATTCCCATTTTATGCTGCTAAAAGCTTTTGAAAACAGGTTTAAGGGGCAACATATGCTTTCGAAGGAAAAAGATAATTGCCTTTTCCATTTCAGTATATCCTTTTATTTTCGCTAATGGTTAAAGGCGTTATTAAAACAGAGGGTGAGTTCTTGGCTCATTCTTCATTTCCACTCTGTGCTCCCCAAGTTTTTTCACATCATCAGAATTGGTGCTTGGCTCCTTGTGTTTGTCACTGTCTCCACAGACCCAGCAAGGCACACCACAGAGTGCCTGCTGCTTGCTGCATCCTCCTCCTCCGTATATTTAAAGCTGACCTGCTCTGGAAGGAAACCCCTGCAAGGTTTTCACAGCAAATACACCAGACTCTTACAGCTTAATGCTCACCTCCTGTCTTTTTTGCTCTGTCTAGGTGACAATCAGCCTCCGGCTCTCTACACCAATATCCTAAAAACCTGACCCAGCAGAGTGCCCAACATGGGAAGACTTATCATTCAAGCACTGAAGGTTTCGAACACTTCCCAACACTGACAAAAGCCCTCGCAGTACCTGAAACTCCTGGAACAGTGTGTCCTCAATGAATAAACAAACACGAGCTGTTTATGGAGTACAGCAGTTTGTAGGGAAGAGCACCAAACTGTCGCAGAGGTTCAGAAATTCTCCCAACGCAACCCGTGCAAGTGGTGGCAGAAAGAAGAATGTAAATCCGGGATCCTGTTCTAAGGCCACAACTCAACCACAGGAACACTCCCTACACTGGAAGCATTTGCTTATCCTAACACGTTTTCTTTTCTTATACAGTACAGCATTTTTGCAAAAATTTTCCTTTTTTTTCTTCCCAGTCACAAGGTTCCTCTACCTTTCATAAAGAGACCAGAAAATCTGCACCAACAAAAGTGCACGGGACTTAAAATGAATGAGCCTGCGTACTCTCATGATTAAACTCATTCATTTGCTTAGTCTTAAGGAGATGCTGGAGTTCTCTTTCTTATCCCAGTCAAATTCCTGAAATACTTTGAAGAAGCAGGGTCTGTGAACTCAGACAGCTAGAGCTGGTATAAAGCCTTTGTCATAAAATACACTGGGTGTCCCTACGGAGAGAAGCAAACGCTTTACGTGTTCCAAGATGTTCGGCCACAAAGAGCGAGCAGACAGAACGCCCGTAGTTCAGTGGCAGAGAATGTGTTCCTCAGCTGCAGGAAGCCCAGCCAGGACACATCAGTCCTTATTTAAATCATCTCCCTCCAAATTATTTCTAACCAAAGGATTTAAAAAAAAAAAAAAAAAAAAAAAAAAAAAAAAAAAAGGCAGTGGATCCACACACGAAATCCACACACAAAATAATGTTTAAGTCAACCATGGTCCAAACAATGGAACTGACTGACACAGAAAAAGTAAGACCTGGCCAAAACCACAGCTTAGAAACTGTGCTGAACTTTACGGAGGGTTCACACAGATCTGAGTAATACCTCCCACCAGCGCTGTCCTGAGTCACAAGCCCTTCACCCAGCTGCCTTTACAACAAACACTCCCGCAAAGTCCAGCACGGATTCTTCCAACAGAACAGGTATTTGCTCCACTAGATGCTGCTTGCAAATACCATATGCCCTGGAGTTTCCTTACAGTGATCTGTAAGGACTCACAATGTCGTTACGGTACAATGAAATGCAAAGTGAGACTGCAAAGTATTTCACTGTATAATTCTGGGACTGGTGTGTTAACACCCAAAAGGCTGCGGCTTCATTTCTGTAGAAAATGGGATTAACCTCCGAGACTACGCCTGCTCCTCAAACCCAGGGATCTATTAAACATGTCGGATTCTGCTCTGCTGAATCGGTGTAAATCAGCGTAACTGACGGCGAATTTATTCCAGATTTACCACCGTGTTCCTTCCAAAAGGTGCAAAAAAAGCCAGGATCTGTTTCCATCACCATTAGCTAGCTGTAATGATGTGTGCCTGGGCACTGCTGCGCCTGTGATTTAAAGCAGTTTTGAGCTCTCAAACATTCTTCTGCTCCCTCCTAGACTAAAAGCCATAATGACAGTATTTAAATGACGCTGTTCAAAAGCCTGGACGCCTGAGAACACGTCTCTGAGTAAAATGAAGGATGTCAGTTCTCGCTACTGCCTAACTACAAGAAACGGGACAAAGCGCCAAGTTCCAGCACATACACCATAATCCACGACAGCTTTCAGCATCGGAATAGACAGATGATGACCACTGCTCCCTATTTTTAACTCTTTTCAAAAGGGTATTTTCTCATCGTTTATCATGGATACCAAGCAGACACTTCTCTGAGCAGTTACTGCAGCTGAGAACATGAGCTTGGTGAAAGCTCCTGCTGAAGGACACAGTTGGTGAGGGGAGATGAATAAATACTGGCATCTCTTTTATCCTGTCTCATTAAAGGATGGGATTTTTGAAGAACTCTATGGTTTTTTAGAGCACAAAATCTCCATCACTGAAACTCAGCACTGCTGAGCATCTCACTGTTTATTTGTACAATATGTACTGTAACGGAGTCACATCAGAAAGGATTCACGATTCTGGAATAATTATAAAATGCACAGCAGCAGAAGTAAAGGCTAACAAAACACCATTTAATGGTAGGAAAAATACAGTGAAACAATGTAATGACATTCTAGTTCATTTCCTATCTACATCTATTGAAGAAAAGTGCTATTAAAGACATTTTCTTCCTGTTGATCTAGCATCTTCCTCCTGGCACCTCACTTAACACGTCTGTTTCATTTTCTTCATCTTTGCAACGCCACACCGCAGAAACTTAGCCAAATCTCTGCCAGACCTGCATTCTGCAGATCTGTGTGTCTGCAGCATGTAGATAAAGTGTGGTATCCCATGGCAACAGCTTTGCTAACTGACACGCAGAGCCTGTGATTCCATACTCTAGCCACTCTATGAAGAAAGAAGCTGCCAGGTGAGATGTGAAGATGGTTCATTTTATGACCTCCATCCTTCCAGCATTCCATAAAATTATCCTGCCACTTCTGGATCTCATAACCCTGCTTCTCTCTAACGTGCCTCTGGTTACGCCCGACCTACAGCAGCACCCTGCAACAAGGGCTCCTGACGACACCGTTGATGACCCACGCGCCAGCACCCACCACAAGACCTGATCAGCCAGTCCAAACTGATTCACACAGCTCAAACCTCAAAGGTCAGAAACTGGCAATACATTTCAAAACAAAGAAAATTAGAGCAAATTATTGTTTTCATGTCAACGTGAAAGGAAATTGTGATCCTTTCTTAAATTATTATGTTTTATATGGAGCTGTTCTTGTTCAGCTACAGTGTTAGACCATGCGCTGGATGTTTTCACTGAAGAGACATTTCATAAAGCAAAGAGGCAGTGATGGCATCAATTACTTACTCTGCACTTATCCTAAAAATAAATAGCAACCCTAATTCATGTTAAATGCTATGCTTTACTTTAAGAAGCTATGAACGCGTTCCTACGCATTAAAAAGGTATGCATTAAAAAAAAAACCAAACCAACCCAACCAAAACCTAACAAAAAAAAAAAAAAAAAAAAAACCAAAAAACCAAACCACACCCAACAAACAAAAACCAAAAAAAAAAAAAACCCACACCACCAACTGGCAGGAGACATCTGTTGAAGAGCTGCAGACCCTGGCTCTGGTCCTGCTCTCTGGGTGGCATCGCCATGCCACTGAGGCACAGCAGAACTGCCCAGCCAGACACAGATCTAGCAGAAGCCTTCCTCCTGCCAACATCCACAGCCTCCTCCACGTGAAGGGGATGTCTGGAGAAAAAATGAAGGTGTTCAGCCATTAAGGCTGTGCTCACTGCCCAAGATTTGCCCTTCCTATTCTCCTTCAGGGACAAGATAGAGTTGGACAGGAACACCCCATAGGCTGGGTCTCATTAAAGATGACATGGGTGGTGCAGCTGTAAGTACATGAGGACCAAGGCAGACAGCAAAAGCAGCAGCAATCAGGACAAAATACAGCATCAACTGCATTACAGGATACCACGTAACAGCATCCGGATGCGAGTTAGTAGGAAGACTGGTATTAGAGCCCTCCAAGGCACAAGGGCTGACCAGCGCTAACAGTTTTTCAAAGAACAATGAGCACAAGGTGCTCAATGCCTGTTAGTATTTCAGTGCAATTCTGGTGCCTGTGCCAGTGGGTACGTGTTCTGGTTTTGTTAGTGAGGGGGGGCCTAAGGTGGCAGCTTCTGTAGGAAACTGCTAGAAGTCGCTCCCCTTTGTTCAGTGGACTCGGCCGGGCCTAGGGCGGACCTGCTGCTGGCCAAGGCCGAGCCGATTGGTAGCAGAATGTCCCGTGATAACGCCTCTGCGATAACGTATTTAAGAATGGGAAAACAGAAAAAAAAAAAAATAGAAGAGAAGATGTGAAGAAGCTGAGCGGGAGCAGAGGCGCAGAGGGGGAGGCGCGAGCCTCATGGGCCTTGCACCCCTCACCCTCTGGCCTCCCGCCGCGCACCCAACTGGGCCCAACTCGGCCCGGCCTGGCTGCAAGAAGTGGAGAGGAGATGAGAAGTGCCTGTGCCACTCAGGAGGGGAAGGTGGTAGAAATAATGTTAAGTTTGGGAATAGGAAGGGGTGGAGGGAGGTTATCTTGTTCCCTGTCTCATTCTCCTGCTGTTTGTAGTAATAAATGAATAGTTTTCCCCAAGTCGAGTCTGTTTTGCCCATGACGGTAACTTTAAGGATTTCTCCCTGTCCTTATCTCAAACCTCGAGCCGTTTTTCCTTATATTTTCTCTCCCTGTTCTCTTGGAGGGTGGGGGGAGTGAGAGAGAGACTGCGTAGTCTGGTCCTGATCGGGGCTGAACTACGACAGTACACGAAAGACCCACACAGCTCAGTACGTACTCTGGTCAATAACTGTACTGTCTCCCAGCATCAGAAACCCATATTGCTCTAAGTACAATGTAAGACTCCAACAAATTGAGTCTTAAATGGAACAGTTATAAGGAAAAGCAAGGACTGACTAATGAACTGGAATCATTTTATCAAGGGATATATTTCTAGCATAAGAGGGCAAAGCAATGAGAAAAATCCCTACAAAATAAACGCACAAAGCTCTCTGACTTGTCATAGCACAGGAGATCAATAATGCCAATCGCTATTGCTACAAATAAACATTCAAAACAAATTTCTTCCAGAGGGAGATGACTACCAACACTTTACCATCCATGGTTTTTAAATTCTTCAAACTGCCAAAATCAGCAGCACGCACCAACAGCAAAAAGGAACAAACAACCCAAACTTCAAGTGTAAACCCAATCAGCAAATACTTCTTTCCTGGCATGCTGTCCTCCAACTTTATTTTTATTAAAAGAGACACTGAGTAAGTGATTCTAAGTACCACACTGGTCCAATCGAGATCCCTCATCCATGGATTTACCACAAATGCAGCTGAACACAGAATTCTGCTGAATTATTCAGGTGCCACATGAAGTTTAGTCTAGGAGACCAGAAGATGGAAGAAGAGAGACCAAAGCAACACACAGATATGACTGTGAAGAAGGTTTTAATATCTCTGGTCTTAATAGCTTCAGTTATCTTAAACGTAATCTCAGGATTTTTAATAAATGCTGCTGAGCTCCCACAAATTGGAAAAACAGCTTCTTTCTCTCCAGAGCAACATTACTGCTAATCTGACCAAAAGGCAAGCTAAATTTGAGCAAATAACCCCCCCTACCACTGCTAAAGACAAGATTTAGGAAGAAAAAGGTTAAGGTACTATGATCGTGGTGACTGAGGGCTGCCAAAGCAATGCAGATGAAGGAGGGTACGTGCTACCCAGTGAGGCATTAGCAGAACTATTTTCCATACAGACAGAAATATTAACACCATTAGAAAACACAGGGCAATAGCATACCTGAAACATCAAATAATTCAAGAAAGGCCTCGTAGCATAAAATCCTTTTCCATGAAAACAGCTGTGATTGCTTCCACTGCCCACATACTTGCATTGGGTTTGTGTTTGAAATCCAGTGTTAGCATGTATAAGCCCATCCACGCTGCTTATTTATTTTTAGGTTTTGTTTCTTGATAATTTCTTCTTTGCTTTTATTAGATGGATAATTAGATGTTAAAATAAATCAGTCCATTACCAGAGGCTGCAACAGCAGAGGGCAATCTGTTTTCACGCACCTGAAGGCACCTGAGGGCACGTGTGTCCCCTCACTCAGCAAAACCAGCCCACACTAGCACGGCATTCAAGGGAACTCGGACTTACAAGCTGGGCTACCTGCTACCCGCATACCCCATTCTTTCTTCAAAACAAACCAAACGAAGACCTTTCTGGAGAGAGCTTCCCAGCCACAGTCCTGGGGGAGCAGGCAGGCCACAGAAGGGTCTCCGGGGCGCGGGGCAATATTCCCCACCAGTGAGCCCCACGGAGAGCCAGTCTGTGCCCCCCTTCAGGGGAGGGGGTGCTCCAGACCCCTCGGCACTGTAGAGGACCAGTGTAATGATGGTGTTACCTAACTGCGTCTTCTTCACCGGGTGCACATGAGAGTGAATAAAGTTAATCTCACAGCAAAGCTGCAGAGTGACAACGCCTGCATGACTGAACCTGTCTCCCACCAGGTATTTACATACAGCCTGCAGATACCAGCACACCGTTGCTATTGTCATTATTATGTATAAATAATAATATCCTAACGGTCTATTACATGACGTATGCTATTACAGATGATGAATGTGCAACAGTCTCCTACAGGATACACTTCATGCACAAGCCCGTTTATAAGCTAAAGATGATCTCAGAGATACCCTACCGTAGGCACCACACTAACCTATTTCTCAATATACAATAATCTATAGTTACAGCACACTATACATAATGACACACATTATTAAATAATTATGTAACTACTACAAAGTAATTTCTATTAATTACTAGTAATAACATTAAGCATCACAGGTAATCGAATACAGGCGCTTTACAACTCCTTGCAAGAGCCGTAACATTTAATGGTATAGCATTAAAGTGAACTGTATCCTTGGGGGTACTTGGATTTTTTTGCTTGAACAAAGAGTATTTTCCCAAGCACGGTCCCTCTGGTTCACCTCACGTCTTTACTCACCGTGCTCCTCTTTAGCTTAATGGCCTTAACTACTTACTCTCCATCTCGCCCTGCAAATCCTCCATTTGTATAGCGGCTTTGTCCGTATAAAGCCCTCCGACAACCCCATACTCTACTACTCCCTGCACACTTTAGAGCTCTATTTTCACTCACAATTAACTTTAACAACTTATCACTCATCCACATCGGTTTTAAAGTTTTATGTTTAGTTTTATGTAAAGATATATTCACTCCTCCCAAGCCAACTCCAGCACCTCTTTAAAGTTTAGCCAATTTTCCTTCATAGGCCATTTTCTAATAAGCACTGCCAGTCTACCTCACTTAATATATTCCTCATTTTATCTGATTGGAAGCTTTTTAAGTTTAATTCACCTGTTTTTGTATCAAACCTCCTACCGTAGCTGAAACTTGAAACACCAATCATTCTCTACCTTGAGGTTACACAACGTCCTTCCAAGAGAGGAAATCCAAACATTGTCCTCCCTATCTTTACCCATTGCTTCCAAGATCACAGTCCTAGCAATTCCTGGCATACTCAGTAAAGGCAATAAGCATAACATACCAAGAAGTTATATGTAAATGCAACGCAAACTGTGTAAAGACGACACCTCATCAAGCCACCATTCTGTATTCTTATTATCTACCAGCTCTAGGCAAATTATGTCCCATGAAAAGCCATCATTGCAACATCATCTCTAAAGGCCAGAAATCTCCATTTTAACAATGAAATTCCCAGACAGCAACACATCACCCAGTAGTTAATTCTTTTTTTTTTTTTTTTTTTACCTCCACCACTATCTTTTCTACAAGGTTTAGGCAAAGTTTGCTGAGCATCAGTCCTCTTCCGGACCACAGCCCCTGAAGTGCCCTTTTCCTCCCTCTCCACATGCTGCAGGGAGAAGTCGATGGGGGACAGGAGAGCTGGCCAGACCAGCAGAAGACACAAGGACGGCAGCCCTGTGAGCACAGCACATATCTCAGCAGAGGATGTCAGATGTTTATGCAAGGGAGTTACCGAGCTGCACACAAGCAGGTGGCCTTTTTGGCACACTCAGCAAGGAATGCTGAAGTCTGATTCCTTCAGCAGGGAAAAGAGCTCGTCTAGGGAAAGAATGTAAAAGGAATTTAGAGATGTCTTTATTTTTCCTTCCTCTGGGCAGAGGTGGGAGATAAACCCTACTTTGTAAGATGAGCAGCAGGAATGGGGTGCTCTCTGCATCATCTGCTACAGATGAAAAGAACCCTACTGTTATTTATTGTGCTGCTTCTTCAGTTGTGCTTCCCTTCTGTGAGGTGCAGGAGCTCACGTACTCTACTGTCGGCAGGAGAGATCAGTCTGCTTATGCAAAATACTGTTTCTCTTCTTGGCACACCAATCCCCAAAGGAGACAGGCTGGCAGCAGAGACTAACAAGGAAAACGGGTATCAGCCTTCATGAGACTCCAGCCTTGGCTAACACATGTAAATACACATGTACCAAGATCCTCTGGCACGGGCAAAGCTTAACGCGCACGTTTGACATGAAATCCAGCAGATCAACAAAATATCTCATTCTCTTTGCCACTTAGACACAACTGCTCTGGTAGGTTGAGACCTTCGCTCTCTGCTGTAACCACGGCTGTCAGCTCTCTGCCCTCTGCTCTGAAAGGGTGACGCTGCTGCACAGAGGGACCGGTGGATGGCTCTCCAACAGCAGTGCCCACGCGGGCAGACAGGCTGGTATTTACTGATCCTCCTTATTGTACCTAAGGGATCCGCCCGCTGCCAAAACGGTTTCGTAACAGGACTGGATACATAAACCAGCTCAGTATCTAAGCAGCCAGAAGAGTTTAGTAAATAAATTGTGTAGACCTACCAACCAAGCGCAGAGTTCTCCAACTTGTAAAATGAAGTAACTGGTAAGATTGGGGCCTAGGAATAAAAAACATCAAATCCTGCAGTGCCTGCTTTTAAGACCAGCACGTTCTGGATGTATCCATTAAGAAGGGGAAAAGATTTTGGACCTGCCTCTGTTCCCGTATGCGGCTGTGGGATCCAGTCCACAGTCCACCAGTGCAGTTGTGACCAGAGCCGCTCAACTCCCCGCCCGTGCCTGCAACCTGCAATACGAGACCTGAAAGGGGGGATTGGGCGCGTGAGTCACCGGAGGGGCTGCGAGGAGACAGGTCTGCTGCACGAGCCAGCTCCCTTGATCCCTGAGCACACGCCGTAAATCGAGCTTGCACTTCAGAAGTGCCACAGCCTCGCAAACCGACCAGCTGAGCAGTTTAATCCAGGTGAAGATTCGCATCAGCTTTTTTTGCATACTTGCCCAAAAAACTTGAGGGTCATCTAACACATGACTCAAAGATAGTTAGAAAATATTAAATAATTACTTCACTCACTCCAAGTGAGTGTTATTCTTAATTGCTTCAGGCAAGCTAGCTCAGACTGAGAGCCAAAATACTGTCTATAAAACCAGAAGAGCTGGAGAGGAGGTACCTTACAATTCCCAGCATCATCTAACCGATGCGTTCTACAGATCGGCAACGAAGCTGTCACATCCAAGCCTCCTTAGCTGGTGGACAAGATACGTCATACGTGATTGTTATAGGAGTACCATTCACCAGGACACGCAAGATATTCTACTACGAAACTGCCACTACTGCACTGACCCCAGCCGTACAAGTTACCATATAAAGTACATACATTCCACTGAAGAATTAGTACTGCCAGTGCTTTCCATTCAGTGATGACAGAAGCTTCCATTCAAAGCTAAGGTCAGGGGAACACAACGGTCTTTCCAACATTAACGTGTGGTGCATAAGAGCTGTTGGCAAAGCTCAGGTCCAGCAAAGGGCCAAAGATGATAAATGGACTGGTGCATGTGAGCTGGGACTGTCCAGCCCGGAACAGAGGAGGCTCCGGAGGCCTTATCAGTGTGTATAACTATCTGATGGGGCAGGGTGGGTAAAGAAGAGGGAGCCAGGCTGAGGACAGCAGTGCCCAGTTGCAGGATGAGAGACAATGGGCACAAACTGAAACCCAGGAAATCCGCTTAGAGGTAAGAGGTTTTGATTGTGAGATGGTCAAACACTGGAAAGTCTGCCGGGAGCAGCTGCAGAGTCTCCATCCACAGCGCTAATTCAGGATCTGACTGGACACACTTGGAAGCCACATGCTCTAGATGGCCCAGCCTGGACAAGGAGGCTGGACATCATGAGTCAATGTCAATATAATCTGGCTGATGAACCCAGCCCACAGAAGAAAATCGGGATGTGAGCAATCCCAGCTTTAAGTCTGGAGAAGAGCAGTGGCAATGCTATTAGAAGCTGGTATTTCTGTTAAAAGGTTTTGACATCAGTTTTTCTTTGACCAAAGCTTGAGGAGCAATTAGAACAGGTTGTCCTGTACAAAGCAGAAGTCCATCACTTGCCTTTTTACGGGGAATTAAATCCCATGACAGTGTTAAAAGGAGCTCTGGTATAAAATTCTTGCTATCTGTAATGCAATAAACAAAATGGATTATTTATAAAGAGTTATAACGATAGCTCACGTTGAAGGACCACATTCCATGTCAGCCTGAAACTCTGATCAAGGATTACTCTTTTATAGCACCACAGAGAATCAGAGAGGGAACGCACAGCTCGTTAAGAGGACTCAAATGATCAGGCGTGTGTCAAAATCTCTAATCCTTCAGTGGTCTCCCAGTGCACTTGCTTTCCCAGCACTGCACATGTTCAGGTGTTTAGGCGGCTGAACTGTACCTCACCAGCTCTTCTCAGGGACCTGGAGAAACAGCATCCAGTAACAACCAGCATCATCTTGGATGCATGTCAGCTGGGGGGAAAGGGCAGAGGGAGCCAGGCTACAAGGGAACAGATAAGAAAAAGAGAAAAGCTGAGTCATTACAATTTGATGAAAACTTTAGAACAACAGAAGATATGATGGAGAGGTTTTGTTTTGGTTGGTTGGTTGTTTTAAAAAAAGTGTAATATACAGTACCTGGCCATGATATTTTTATGAACAGTCATTTTACCAAGACTGGGATTCTCTATCTAACTAGTCATCAGATCTCATCTTCCATGAGTGGAAAGAAAACCTTTCCAGGCAGCAGTTTGTCTCAGCTAGGAGGAGTTTTCTATACTAAATCTGATGATCATGCACTGACATGGTCATTTCTCCCTCCCACCTACAAATGTAGGCTGAGGGCAGTAGACACAATGTAGACATTTAAAGTTTGGGAAAATAATCCCATTTTTAGCATCCACTTTACAATACTGATAATATTTAAGATACGTGACCCCTATTAACAGGCACTTTAAGGGGAACCAGTATTAAGACTCTAAATCAGCAGACTTACCTGCCTGCCTTGAAACCAATGCTATTTAATGTTCCAGCTTGGAGCAGTAAATATTTGTGTAGTCACTTCTTCTCAAGAACATTTGAAGTCTTCAAGAGAAGTCAGTAAAATACCGCATTTACTCCCCCACCGACCTCTGGGACAGGAGGTACTTGTACCGGCAGTGCTGGGCACCAGAGGGGAGAACACGGGGTCGCTGTCTCTTCTGCCTTCAGACTAGAGGGCTCCAATCGCCAGCAACACGGAAAAGGAATTTTCTGGTTTTCTGCTGTGGAAAGCCTTCCCCTAGACAACATAAAAGTGCAAAATGGATTTGGGAATGGAAAAAACAATCTTAGCCCTAAAATTACAGTTTGCTAAGGAAGCAAATAAACACCTTATTGAAAGTTTACGCAGGATAAACCCTACAGGTGCTTAAAATGCACAGAGAGAAAAGGACCTCCGCCCACTACCTGTGCCATAGCCAAGGAGGACCAAGGGAGTAATTCAAGGCTGGCAGGTAACACTTTTCCAGAATAGCCTTCAAAACACGCCCGTGACACACTCTTTGCACACACAAGAGCCTGCGGTAGCTCAGCACCCGCTGCAGCGGCCTTCTGGGCAAGCCCTGGCTGGGCTCACGTCCGAAGCAGACGGTCTGCAGAGCCGTGGGCTTCTACAACATGTTAGAGACGCAGAGGCAAATATTACAGCATGCAGCAGGGTCACGGAGGCGTGATGTCCATTAGAAGCCACTTCGCTTTATGACACAATACGATTTGGCACTGGTGTGCGAGGATATGCTGTAAAAGTCGGCATGAATTACATTACGATGCGAAGAGGGACTCATTAAACTAGGAATAGGCTCTCTCGCAGAAGCCAATAAGCATCAGACGGAGCTGTGGAAAGAGTTCATGACATTAGAATATAAAAAGGTAGGCTGTGACATGGCCGTTTGTTCAAAAAGCCAAAAGGCATCACATGAAAAGGGCCTATCATCGTGTTACAACGTGCGGTAAAAGCCAATATAAATTGCATTACGATTTTAATAGCGTAGTCATGGAATTACAACGCTAAATGGAAGCCAGCAGGTTTTACATAAGGCCACGAAGCGGGATTTGTCATCTTCCTAACAACGGGTACAAGCCGCGAGACTCCACGTGATGATATGAAATGGGGCTTCTCGAGCTAAACGGAAGAGGATTTTTCACGCTGATGTGTTATACAATAGAAGCCAACAGAAGAATGAATTATGAAGTGTGGAAAGGGACACTTCCTAAGCATATGCAAAGCTATGAAATAAAAATTCCTCCTAAACGTGACAGGATGGATGTAAAATTAGCAGCGCTACAAAGTCAGGCCTATACAGTACAACAAGAAAGGGGATTCACTCGGGCTGCTTGTTCCTCTGAAGCCAGCACAAGGTAGCGTTCAAGCCATAATGATGTTCATTTTGAGGAAAAGCTACTAGAGGAGCTTCTGAAGATAATTTTTGCTAAAACTAAACATATTTTTGAGAACAAAGGAAAAAGAAACAGTACATTACCCAGCACAGAAATTTCTCATGCAGATACAAATGCTGGTAACCCCATCATTTCAGCAGCGACATTCCAAACGCACCTGATGACAGCGCTGATTTGACTGTACTCTGTATTTCCAGCAACAGCACTCAGGAACCTGGAGCAGGGTACAGACAGGTGCCAGACGTGCTCCTTGACTTGCCATCATGCACCTGCACTACTATCTGTAACAGACACAACCTGTATTCCCCAACGTTACTCTCCTCAGATGCCACAGCAAGCACACGCACTGCCGGCCTCCCAGACTACACCTCACCCTTACTCCTGGTTTTACTGACCCTTCTGCTAAGTGGAAATTCACAACATTTTGTTGACAAATAACAACTCTGGTGTTGCAGACAGCAGCACAGACATGGGAAGCAGGCTGGGATGGTCATGCTGCACCCATCCCATCACAACATAAGCTGGTGCAGACCTACAAGGTCCAGTTTTCCCCTCCGCTTTTCCCAAAGTTGGCCTCAAGCCTGTCAGCATCACCAGTGACCATCATCTGCACTCACAGCAAAGGATGAGCTTAACTCTCAGTTTCTCCCACCTAAAAACCTCCTTCGCTGTGTGTACGCTTCTAGCCTGAAACGTGGACTGGGCATGAACCCGCATACTGGCGTGGACCAAACCCACGCTCAGAGGCAGCGCCCAACCTCAAGGAGAGCCCTGGAGGAGGATGCAAACTGCCAAGCAAATGCCAAAGCAATGCCGATTGCTAACTGGCATGAGAACTAAAGTTGTCACACAGAAAAAAATGAAAGACTCCTAACAGACTTCGGAAAGGAGGAAAGGGTCTCTCCCCAGCACGGCGCAGGGGAGCCTGGCAACGCAGCAGCCGGTTTCTCCGCACACCTCTGTCAAAGTCCTTTATTTGTTCCCAGACCCGCAAGGTCCTATTGCCGGGGCTCCACCACGCACAGGAGGACAGCTTTGGCATCTGCTGCAGCGGGTGAAGCATGTAGTAACCTAGTAATTATTTAAATCAATTAGCAAGCTGCATTTCCATTTAGACATCTCGCAACGTCAGGAGCTTTCCAAAAGTCTGTTTCTTCTCATGGTCTTTTTCCCCTAGCATGTTTTTAATTATGGGCAATGCTAATTTTAACGAGTTGTCTGCCTTCAGTTCTGCGTGACTATAATGTTCTCCAGCTGATTTTAAAAAATCAGAAGGTTTTAACTTTTCAAGCTGTCTTTTCAACAAAAACAGCCGACTGTTAAACGGCTTGGCAGCCAGCCGCGCTCTGCAAACTGCACCGCACTGCATTCCAGGCAGCCCTGATCCCTCTGCATCCCGGGACAGATCCATGATCCACAAACTCGCTGTAGGAAACTCTCGTGTGTGTTAACCCCACCTCTGCTGGGCTACACCAACACACCAACATCACGTAGCTGAATTTTTCACCTGCTTGTTCGTACTCTGATTCATTAAGCTTTGCAATATTTTCAAACTACAGGAAGCATTAATAGATTTTAGAGCAAAAAAGGAAGAGTTACGATAATGTAGCTAACTGCCTGCATAGCACAGCGCAGCAAGTCTCACATATGATTCCTGTGCCAGGCCAAATCTTTTTGGTTCAGATAAGATAATGTTTTTAGGAAAAGATTCAGTCTTGATTTGAATCATCCAAGTTACTGAGAAATAGCTCAGCAATTTATCATCAGGTTATTGGTAGTTCTAAACAAACACAGATAAATGGGAAAATCCAGGAATAGAAGATTGCACTTAATTTTGTTTAGAACAGGAGACAGATTTGCGGAGCTCACGTAAAAGAGCCTTCTGCTGCAGTTGTGCTTGTAGGGGAGGTTAAGGCCTGCAAGATGGATTACCTGCGACCTCCCAGCGTACCTGTGCCACAGAGGTGTTAAACACAAAGAGCTTCAGTGCTGAGTACACCCTTGAAATATTATCCAAATACTTGGCTTCTGGCCTGAGATCTTCATCCGAAAGTCGTATTACAATCCCAAGACCACTTCTAAAACATGTACAGCACACGCACTCCTCTACCAGCGTTGTGTGGTGGCTCTCCCTAACTGTTACTGTCTTATTTGCTGTTGGGTTTTTTTATTTGTTTGGTTTTGGGTTGGTTTTTTGTTTGTTGGTTTGGGGTTTGTTTTTGTTTGTTGTTTTTTTTAAAAAAAATTGTATCACATACATATCTCCTAAAGAAACTTGAAAGGAAAAATTGTCAACGTTAACTTAGCACAAAACTCAAGCTATACAAAGTTCATTTTTCACTACTAAAAATGTGTTCTCCTGTTCTCTTTGAATCTATATGCCTGCTCCAAAATTGTATTTTGTTTTTGCTTATTTAAGACTTGTGCTACCCACCTGATCCTTTCCATTTTTTTCTGTAGCATAAAGTAAAATTTAATTTTTCAGAAGCAAATTAAGTTTTCAGACTTTCCAACCCTGCAGGAATTTTACAGTTCATTTCAACTGTTCTGACAGACCTCTGATTTTGAAAATTACCCATGTGCTTTTGTAACAAAGCTGAGGGAAAGTCAACCACTACTGCACAAATAAAAACGTACACAGAAAACCACTAATGCAACAGAACACACGAAGTTGTAATGAAATGGAGCTGCTGGCTGAAAGGAGCAACACTGGACTGCGCTGTGCACTTACTGATTACCTCAGCTTTCAGCAAATTCTATATAATTATCATTTTAAAAGAAGATGTCTTTCCCAAAGAACACCTTTCCCAGAAAGACATCTTGTTGGTCCCCAAGTTCCGGATCATCTACCTTAGCCCTGCACTGGTAATAAAAGGAAAAGAAGACGACTTTTACTATTATATTACAATAAATTGTGCCTCTTTCTCTGACCCACAGCATAATCTCTCATGAACCTGTTTCATTTTGCCTTTAAATAGCAGTCAGTATCCTCCTTGTCTCCAGGCACACTACAACTTTGTATCACAGTTATTGTTTTCAGTATTTCTTGCAAACTGAAGGCTCATTCACACTGCAATGGAATTGTACAGCTTGGGTGCGTTCACAGAGCACGCGATACACAATCTGTCAGCGTGCTAATATTCTAAGAAAGTCCGTATGTAGTAAAAAACACTAGACATGAAAAACAAAACTTCAAACACATTATCATTATTTGAGAGTGAACCCAAATGATAAACAGCACAAACCCGCTGCCCAGAGCCTTTCTGACCCGCTTACTGGGTAAAGGGGCGCAAAAGACATTGACCCAAAGAGATGGCAAATCCCAACATTATTTTGAAAGAAAATTTCCCTTGTTTCCCACTGAACTAGCAAACTGCTCAGGTTTATGAAAAAGAAATAAGAAACCTAAGAGACTTAATTATTGTATTTTTCTTTTCTAGAACACAAAAGAATTAAATTCATTCCAGTAACACTTTGGATGCAGTTATGAATCCATCCTTACTTGGCCATCGCACCTTCACAAATCAAGGCCTTCCTTTGCAAGCAGGAGCACAGGCACCACCTTAATGCTGGTTCTACAGAGCTACACCGCCCTTCCCAAAGAAAGAGAGGAAGGAGCCGAATCAAAGCTCACTCAAACGGAAATCGCATTGAATTTAACAGGAGTTGGAACAGATCCTATACACGTAGTCAACACTCGTGCCGATATATAAACACAGTTCAACCACCTAACGTAGCCCTTCCATGCCATCGTTGTCTCAGACGTTGTCCGTGGAAGCATCTAACACTACAAATTAACAAGAGATTTATATACTTGTCATTATTCATGGCTATAAAACATTATAATGTTCTAAATAAGTACAAACATTTTTGCAGCTGCTGCAAATGTTTCACTCCTAGATGTAAGCTTGGCTGAGAGCACAGGGATCTCTGCACACGTGCCAAATTCACAGTGAGGTAATTAGCACGCTAAAAAAAAATCCATACCTAATGCTGTACGCTTCAGCCAGTTTTAACGTGACCATTGCTGGTATCTAACCACAAGTACAAACGCGTCCCAGGCTGCTCCCTTCCAGACAGGTAACTTTATCCCTTATCCCAAAGGTGTGGAAGAGCAAGGATGAAGTGTTACAGAACTGGAACGACGTCCTGCGTTACAGATGTGTAAAACAGCTGGGCACATGATGTCATTAAAAATACTTTGCCACCTCTGCTACTTGCTCTTGTTATTAAAAGCAGACATTAACTTTTTTACCTAATCGCACTGTGTAAACCTGTTGTGTCAAATGCTCAAGTAGGCTCTGTTCCTAATTAGCAAAGACAACCTGCAGCTGCTTCCCATAAACTTCTCCGACTGGCTTTGAACTTGCCGTGCTGCAACGCAGATGTGTTTTGCTTCTGAAATGCACATTTTTATCTGGATAACCAAGTCTTCTGAAGAATCTGTACGCGCTCTATTCCAAGCCCAAGGCCCATGGAGTATTCATGGACCATAACAGAAAATGAAACAGAAATAAAGCCATAATGCTTTTTCTCCACCTTGCCATCACAAACACGGACAAAACTTCCAGTCAAGCCTGCAGAGTAGCTCCACTTCTCATACTGGAGTCAACCAAACCTCTACTGAGCTTCTTAGAGCACCAAAGGCAGTTCCAAATTCCCCTGAAAAACCAAGAGTATCTTAGCAGCTTTCAATGGTGCCAAAATACAGCTTCTCTCAGTAAAGAGGAAACAGGGTACGTGCTTTAGCAAAGAGGGGCCTTAAATATTAGTACTGTTCTAGGTTCTGAGTGTCACCTTTCCAATGCAGCAAATCCAGATACTCCCGTGAGCCCACCAAACAAAGCTTTCATGCCTACCATACTAATCACAGGTAAAGCTTTCAGGAGTACTCAACATGGTTCAGCCCCGCTCTCGCTGAAATCCTGACTAATAAACCTGTTGACTTTAACAAGAGCAAAGTCAGGTCTGTGCTGAGAATCGAGCTCCATCCCGCAGACACATGCCTTTTTCCTTGTTTTAATTTTGTTATTACAGCAGACCAATACACCCGCATTACCGATTTTGATTTTTTGTTTATAGGCACCCAGTGTACCCCCAGTAACAGCACACGCGATCACCCTAACAGGCAAGAGCTCCCTGCTGTGGCCTGTATCCATATACTGAGTATTTTCTTTCCAACAGCAGCACAGTTCTCCTGGATTGTTGTTCAAGAGGAAAAAACCTGACTACATATTAGTAAACATGGGTAAAAGTGGGCTATTTGACAATCCTATGAAATTTGGATAGGTTTTAAGTAACTCCAGCTGACAGCGTGCCAGCTGTTTTACTGAACCGTGCAGCAGGACACCCAGCAAACAGCGCTCAGTGTCTCTTCGTAATGACTGGCTGTAGCCCCAAAACATGACCCCTTTAAAAGGCCAACAATCTTATTAGCTAATAAGACTACCAAAGAATAACCTAATATGGATTGTAAAAGGAGGAGTACGTAGCTATATTCCCTCTGCTTTAAAATTACAGCAAGATTTTTAAAAATTCCTGCTGGATTCAAGAGCTAATGCCTTCTTACAATGCCTTGTGAGAGCACGGCATCACGTCTGCCGGCACACCTCCACTTAAGACAGATGATAATTTGGTTCACGCTAAGATCTAAACAAGAGGTTTCTTTTTTTCCCTGAGTAAGAGAATGCAGGAAGAGACACTCCATAACAAAGATCAAGCTCTGACCTAGTGATAAACATGGACTTCTGAAGGACCAACCCCTCCTCCCACGCTTCTTGTAAGGATGTGGTATGGTAGACATCAGGAAGCTCTGGTCAAGCGTTTAACTCACACGGACCTCACAGAGGTAATTAGAGATGCAGCACGTACGCTGAGTGACTGCAGGAGCAGCACCTTTTCTAAGCCATCACTGGTCTAACACTGCAGAGGTGCTGAAGATGACAACTCCACTGGTCTAAATTTGACCTCAGCCCAGTTTTTTCCTTGCTGGGATTCTTTGAACTTCAGGAACATTACTCTGCACTTGCGCTGATGTAACCGACGTCAAAATCAAGCATCGTGAACAGAGTGTGTATTAACTACTACAAACACTTCTCTTTTCTGACATGCCAGATACTCAGGATTACAGCACATATTCAGAATTATCTCCTGCATTTCTCCTTTTTCCAGTGCCTTCAGATCTATCTCCCACCAGATCAATCAAGAAATACAGGTGTATTCCTTTTTTGTTTTCACTAAAATATCAACTCAAAAGGTACCCAAGTTATATCATTATTCTGACACTATTATTTCTTCAGGGAAAGTTTCACATGTGCAGCTCATTCTCCTAAAAAGCTGTTGCAAACAAATGTTCTTCTTTCCTATCATGTTCAAGCAGAAAACAAAAATACAACCAAGATAGCGTGAAAGGTCTTTTTGTAAGGAGACTTCTTGGAGAGGGTTGCTTTTTTTTTTAATCCCTCAGTGGGTCTAGCAAAAGGTGTAAAATGCTCCCTAATAGATCATTTCTAGAATGAGGTCAAAAGTCTTCCAGCGTAAGAGCTGAATGCTTTTATTATTCCTGGTAGAGTCACAATAAAAATGGAAAAAAAAGGATGAGAAAGTCCCTTCCTAGAAAAATCTTCGCAGCTAGAAAATGCAAAGCTGTTAGCACAGGATACAGTTGTCTGGAGAGGAGAAAAGAGGGGATAATTCCTGCTTCATCTTACTCACTCGGCTGTAAAACTACCAAACCTTACGTTTTCCAAATTTACTTCTACTATCGATAGGAACTGCCTATATTTTTGCACACACTGAAGAGAACCTTTGTTAGCACTTCCTCAGCTTTTGCAGTCAAGCTAAAGGCGGCAGAGATGTAACAAGTATTAGTTTTCTTTGCACTTTCTAGTAAAATCTTTTAAAAAATATATTTACCTAATACAGTCAATATTTTATTCAAATGAAACCTGATTATTTCAGTTTTTCAAGCTTTTAGGAATGATTTTTTAGAAAATAAGCTGCGAGTAGAAGGAACAAAGCGAGGCAGGAAAAGCAAAAATGCTGGTCCTTTGGCAAAGTAGCAGAAATTGAAAAGCAAAACGCTAAGTCACAGCTATTGGGGTACCTTCTCAGCAGCTGCAGCTGTACCACACGTGTGCTCCCCTCTCTATCCCTCGGCCAGGTCTCAGCCTCACACAACTCTCCGTACATCTCCCTGCCTGCGGGCCATGCAGACGGTATGCGATTTCCCAGCAGTAAGTGCAGCAGCAAGGCACGTTCTGTAGCATGGAATGAACTTCAGGTGTCTGCTGAGAAAGCTCCACACATCTTACCACAGCAGTCTCAAAGACTGAACAAACAACTAGAAATTATTCCTCAGATTTGATCCTAACAAAGAGCTGATACATAATCAGAAGGGCTGCTGATTCAACTTGCAAGTTAATTTTATCTTTGAAATAGTTCATCTACAGAAGGAGACCTTCTGCCATGAACACTCAGGGTGAGAAGTCGTCCTGATGGCTGCTTTCTTATCATATCTCCTAACAAAATTCCGCTGGGTTGTTGCAAATGAATCATACCTTTTGCAAGGTGGCATTATTTAGTGTTTGACTATTACTTTACTTATTCAACTTGCAAAATATATTCTAAGTAAAACTCTCTAGAAAGAAAACTATTTATTATCTTTTCTTTCTTACGATACATCTCAAGCATTGAAACTCTTCAAATATGACAGGTCACATACTACCAAGTGCTTCCAGTCCACGCAAAAAAACCCTGCATCTATCAAGAGCTCCTGGAGTGGGTTGGTCGTTTTCTTTACATTGCGACTCATCAGCAAAAGTGGACTCACAATAGTAATCTGCTGCTTTGGTTTTACAGCCCTTTCCACTCTTCATCTCAGCTATGTTCTGTGCCTTGAGTTATTCAGCTCTTATCTTTGCAAGGTGTGAGAAGACACAGGAACACCACAGTTTGGTTGGAAGCACACCTCTTCTTCGTCCCAGGGACACGGGAGCTGTCCTGAAGACAACACACAGATCCTCTGCCAGCGTGCAGCCGTGATTCGCTTCGTCAGGAGCAGCCCAGGGTGGACAGGTTTGTTTAGGTTAACGCTACCGTCACTGGTTACTAAGAACACCTTCGGTCATAAACTAATTTGACAGGAAGAAATCATTAACATTCTTGTCTTTGTGCCACCCTGGGTCTGTAAAGCAGACACATGCAATTTGTTAAGACTGTCTCCCAAAGAGTATTTAAGTCAAAGCTATTCTATAAATGCACCCTTCAGCACAGTTTTCACTAATTTTCTTCACAATAGCACATCACAAATATCAGTGACTTGTAACAACACACCTCCTTTTCGGATGCAATGACATCAGAACACCAACCTTTGCAAATGAACGTCAGCATGAAAGCATTGCTGAAGAGCACAGTGAAGAATCCCTCTTGACATGCATGTCCCACCTGAACGCAGACAGCAATAACAGAGCTCAGGACATGCTATCAACCAGAGCACCCTGTCTCGCCACTGAGCTGTGAAAACCAGAAAGGTATCTCCCCACATGGAAAGACACGAAATCAGAACGAGATGGGTATCCTGGAAAGCAAAGAGAGGCCAAAGAGGCACTGGAATTGCCTTGGGAGAAGTGGGATTGAATTACTCTGCCACTGGTTGGTGGTGGATGGAGTTCAGGCTGAAGAAGAGGAGACAAGAGCTGCTTGCCTTTAAAGGACATTTGGAGATGATGATAGGTAGTGACACTGCTAGAAAAACTCCAGCAATGGCTTTTTGGGTTGTTCCCTCTCCCCCCCTCCCCCCGCCTTAGCTCTTTTCAAGAATAAGACTTTTTAACTTGCATTTTGAGGTTGGCTGGAAAGCAGGCTCCTTTGGTTACGGGGAATAAGTTACTAGGGCTGGTAGGTCAGAGCTGCTAATAAGCAATCAGCTGTAGGAACCTCCTCAATGACAGCGCAGCTCAGAAGGCTGTACTCACACACCGAACAGAGAGTGAAAGTCTACTGGACTGGTTTGGATAACCTCTAAAACATTCAGATGCTCTTCCAAGTCCCCTTGGCTTCAAAACCAGTTTGGCAAACTCTCCCGAGCAGTCTGATTTGTATTTTTTTTTTCTTTGGCAAGTTTTCCAACACTTCCTGTTTTTGGCTGGGATGGCAATACCACAAGAATGGTCTTCCTCACGTATTCCAGAAGTTTCGCTTCCAGTCCCACCTCAAGCTAGGGTGTGCCGAAGCATGCGGAAAAGACAAAATATGAAACACTGCCTGATCGCAGAGTAGTCTGGATTTCCTCACTGTATGTACTGGCTGGAGGGCTGGGTCACGATAGAGAACAGCGAACCTGCCTCTCAGAACCAACTGCTCTGTAACCATCAATTCAAACAAGCAAATCATACAGCTTTACATTTTTTTGTGTTCTCATAGATAAGCTTTCTGAGACTCATTGAAAGCAACAGAACTGGGTTGTCTTTATTGGTTTGGTCAGATTTTTATCCCTAAAGGTCCTTATTTTCCCCCTTTTCTTCCCTTCAGTCCCATTACGACACCCAAGATACAGACATGTTCTGCACAAGTTCAGTAGGATTTGCTTTACTGCCCAGAACCCACAGAATTTAACAGAGTCATTAACAAATCCCTGACAGTTCTGTATTCCCTTTAATGAGCTCATACTGCTTCGATTTAGGGATCAACGCTGGACACCCAGGTTTCAAATCTTGTATCAAACACTGCAAGCAGCATTCCATTCACAAACAGAGCAAACTGAACTGTTACATATGGATGCTCCCAGTCTGTCCTGCTCTGCGCAAGATGGGGGCGAAGAGCTGGGAAGCGGCAGCTGAGCCTGTCAGGCGGTGGGATAACGGCTCTGCCAAGGCTGGGATGGTACTAGCGACCGTGGTCTTGGTAAGGTCCTGCGTACTGCAGCCATCACACAACTGGCAGGAATTGCTCTACAGCTAACAGATGCATCGCATTTATCTGAAGAAACTAAATCTTGTATTTTTCCATCATTTTATTGACATTAGAGTAACTACACTGTCAGTTAGCGCAACAGATATCCTCCCACCATGGCTCCACTACAGAAGAACAGGCCAAAGCTCCGCTACTCTGTATAATCACTAACATTAACAGAGAGTCTGAGTGCCTCAGGGGTTCATTTCTGTGACAGCACAGCAGCGCAGAGCGCCTAGAGGTACCAACAGCAGCTCTCTGTCGCACCCAGGACCGCACCAAATGCACGGCACAGCTAGGTCCCCGGTTTCTGACACAAGGCAGTGCAAACCTAACGCTGCAGCAAGGCACGAAGGCAGAGCAACACGCTGACCAAAGCACTTCACTGAAGGGAGGGTGAACAAAAATTCCCAATACTTCTCCATTCAAATTAGCCTGTATTTTTTTTTTTTTGCTTTTTCAAAATTTTGATTCAAAAGTTTCTCACCATGGAATACAAATGTGTCAGAGGACTTCTGTTCATACAATAGACTAAAGTACTGGGTTTGTTCCTTTTTCGCATGTTTTTATTTTTATTTTTTCAAGTAGTGGAGATCATCATCTGCTATTCACTGATGCTGGCCATCTGTAATATGTTCTCATCATATTTATATTTATTCTTTGAATGCTAGAGCAAAGACATTCTTCCCACTAGCAAAAACCAGACCATGTGTTTCCTTCTCTTACTGCTTTCAGTAGTGTACAAGAACGTGTTAAAAAATAACTGCCATCGTTAGGGACTGCTATTACAGAAGCGATAATCAGTTCTTCAAATTCCTTCTTGATATTTTTCAAATCTGGAAAATCTGGCAAGTCCCAGAAACAGTTCTCAACACTTTGCAGGTTTCCTGACTGACCCCAACAGTTGTCTTCTCTTTCTGAATTGAACCTTAAAGGCATAATTCACGAGTAATAAAGATGATGCAAACTGATGAATTACTAAAGCAGCGCAAGCAAGTGAGCAGTACTTCTTTTACGGGGTAGTCCCATTGATCTCGGAGTAGTTAGGGAGTGAACATTTGGCATCACATTTACAAATATTTTATTTCTTCTTACTGCCTACCTTTGAATATAAAGCTAAGAGGTTAAGCAGGAATAAAATGCACGCTGTTCCGGATGCACAGGACAGCAGTCGTAACCAGCACTTCAACATGTGCCTTTAACTTTGAACACGTGTTTCAAACCCCCCCGATTTCTTTGGGACTGAACTACACGTTTAAGAGCTTTGCACAGCAGGGAACAGTTACGGGATTACACATCCATCTAGAGCTGGTGTATGCGCTCTGGTGCTTTAGGCACAGACAGCAGATAAAGATTCAGACAGCTCAAACAATCCAAGTGCTTAAGTTTTGTGTTCAGAAATATTTTCCATAGCACCTGGCATTACAGAGAGGATGTAGGTCTTAATCTGTTCTCATTTTTCCTCAACCATCTGTTGCTTCTTGGATTTACAACTTTTTAAACAGATCGACAAATTAAGGAAATTCCTGTCTAATTAACACAAAGGCTTTCAGCCTTGTCCGAGGCTTTTCACTCCTGTTAGCACAGGAAAGACATTCCCACTATCTAAATAAGCTCAGTTTTCCCAGCCGTTGATGTGTCCTCTGAGCACCCATTTTTGACCTCTAACTTAGAGGGGGGAGGTGGGGGGAAGACACTTGAAAAGTCAGGCTGAGCTTCTGTAAGAACACTAGTCATGCCATGGCAGAGTAGGCATGGTTTGCTGGGTTTAGTCTGTTGCGGGATTTTTTTGTTTGGGGTTTTGTGTTGTTTTTTGTTTTGCTGGTTTTGTTTTGTGGTTGCTTTTTTTTTTTGTGGTTGTTGGTTTTTTTTTAGTATAAAGCAATGCAGGATAGCATAAAAGACACAGGTGGACACTCAGCTGGCTCTAAAGCAAGAGCAGACCTGTACTTCTCAGACATTCAGCAAGTAAAAGACGATCTGTGCCTAAAGGTGAACACAGAGAGCGGAAAAGAAAACTACATCTCCATTACCTGCTGGTGTCATCCTCAGGAACAGACATCTCTCTTTGTAGGAACAATTCAGGGAATTTACTGTCCCAGTTACCTCCTGGAAGTCAATGCTGAGATGTCTTGGGCACATTACTTCAGGTTATGCTGGAACCATGCACAGCGATGAGCTTCCCTTGACCACTGCCATTGTAAAATGAGTTAAATCATGCGAACACACCAAGCTGAGGAAGCCATTTCATGAGGAACCGTGGGATCTCATGGTGACGACCACGGACGTGTGTTTCGCAGACACTGAGGAATTCCAAAAGCAGCGTGAAGGCTGTACTACATCCTCTGGCACACCCGGAATACACCAGCTCTGCTAGTCCACAGCATAGGGAGACAGTCTCTAATTAAAAGAAATGTAATTGCATACCAAGAAGCCTCCAACTCAAGCATGGCTAGCACAGAACTAGAGCAATTCTAACTTGCTTCAGAAGCTGGACTAGTCCCAAGATCAAGCAATCATAAAAACAGCTTTAAGTAACATTTGTTTCACCTCCCTAGTCTTGGTTCAAACACAGCTTGGCCAGAACAGAAAACCTGGGCCACGGGCTTCTTCCTAAGCAATGTCTGCCTGAGATCCAGGGGATGGAAAAGAATTTTTTTTGGCATTTTCTAGGCAATTCTGTATTCTGACAAATGCGAAAAAAGTAGTTAGCATGATAAGAAGGACATGTATCATAGAATCATAGAAACATAGAATGGTTTGGGTTGGAAGGGACCTTCAAAGGTCATCTAGTCCAACCCCCCTGCCAGGACAAGGGACATCTCCAACCAGATCAGGTTGCTCTGAGCTCCATCCAGCCTGGCCTGAAACGTTTCCAGGGATGGGGCATCCACCACCTCTCTGGGCAACCTGTTCCAGTGTTCTGCAACCCTCATTGTAAAAAATTTTGTATGTTTCAAAGTGAAAGCATGGACTTGAGTACTGTCATCGAAAACAGGAGCACTGGGCAACGGTGACATGAAAAGCAGAGATAGGACTGCATTACCTGTCCGGTAACTGTATAAAATCCTAGCAGTGTCATCACGGCCACGCCTCCAGAACAGTTACTGTTCTCACTAACATGCTCCAAACCCAGCAGCTCCTGGTGCGGTGGGCAGTAACGCAGCTGGCTCTGCTGGGCCCAGGATTCCACAACAGCTCACCTTGCAGTCACAAATGGGGATATGCATTTTTCTATTACAAAAACTCAGCGCCAGGATGAGGTGCTACGACATCTCCCCTCAACTTGAAAAATCCATTCTGAAAAAGCCTCTTTTACTTGAAATGAAAACGTAAGTGGGGCAAAAAAGTATTTTCTGCCCAACTGAGATATGCAGATCACACTATTAAGATGAACACCACAGCTTCTCTTTCAACACTTGCTATCTAGCCAGTGCTACTCCTCAGTCCCTTTTTCACCATGAGATCACATCCTCTGACACAGAACAGGGGCACGTGGAATGAAGTCCTCACGCTCACGGCTGCCCTTTTCCTGCAGTCACAGACAAGTGTTAGAAGAAAACATTTCCACAGAGCCTCAGTTGACTCGTACAAGTGACAATGAATAAATCAGGCTCTCAGTTTCCTCACAGTATTTCATTAGCAGGAATATTTGATTAAAAAACAGGAACATTGCAGAGTGTTCATGAAAAGGAAATGTTGCATTTGCAACAGTGTTTGTGTGACAAATTTGATTGAAAATTATGTTCTCATTAATTAAAAAAAAAAACAAAACAAACAAAAAAACCACAAACATGTTCAGTTATGCACTTTGAATAGCCAAAAGAAAAGCAGCTCTAAAGAACTGATAGACTAAAAATTATTACACAAGTCAGTGAGAGAATTTAAAGTTACACTCATCGGAAACAACTAAACTTTCCTAATGGATACAACAGAGAAAAAAGGTGGTTTCACTGGAGGAACAACACATATTGCACTGAAAAGCCCGATAGGTGCACGCCCAGGTGACGGTACCTGTGCTGCTCCTGCCCGGGTCCTGCACGCTCTGCCCGGTTACGCCAGGACAGCATCCAGCTACCTGCTGGAGACCCTGGCCAGAGTGAGATGACCCGGCACTGCTCAGTGTTTATTCCATTCGTAGTCCAAGATGAAGTGACTGCCCATGTTTTTAATGAAACTTGATGAAACAGGGAAAGAAATTTGAAATCTCCGTTATCCTCAAAAAAAGGTAAGAGATGTCATTTTTAATTGACTATATATAAAAATTAAAATACACAAATTTCCTTTGGACAGGTCTCCACCCAGATTTCTGCCTGTTTCTGTCAATTTTGGTCATCCCATGTTAAAAGAGAAAGACTAGAAAGCAAGCGTTGGAGGATCTGACATATATTAAAGGTATTTTAGTCAATGAATGGAGGAGTAGAGTATGAGAGATTTGCCTAAGCAACAAAAGGAAAATGTCATTTAAAGGAGGGGAGCCAAAGCTGTGCTACTTGAAAGTGCCATCAGCCTCGGAAGGGAGATTTAATACAGCAGACAGTGGGAGAGGACTCCTAGCAGAGACACAAATTACGAGCGTTGACAAGCAAGGTCAGCAAAGGGTAAGCGTTGTGCAAGAAACTACGTAAGGCTTCAAAAACCAACTGTCCACTGTGGTTTGCTCCTACTGGTGCAGGGATAGAAACAATTTTTCATTAATATTGAGAATGCTAGTTTACAAAAACAGTCCTGAATTTTGAAAGCATACTCAGAAGTCTTATTTTTGTTGATGCTGTGCTCTGAGTGGTTTTGGTCACCCGTGTGAGGAAACAGAACACAGAGCTGTCACTCAGTCTACTCACAAACAGCAGATTCATTCATATGTTGAAATTCATCGGGAAAAAAATTCAGTGTCTGTCAGAGTACTGTCAGCAGTACCTCATGGCACCTCACACAGCATGCTCTTGCTCTGAACGCTTTTGCCAATTAGCAAAAACAAACTAGCCAGACAACGATGGACATGCATCTCCCATCCGGGTACACTGCAACATGAAGATCGCAGCGCTGAACAATACGGGCTGGGTGCTTTCTAAAGCAAAGAACCAGGAGCCACGAGATCTTTGTCAGTGGAAGGGAGGCATGAAGGGATTTTGAATCCTGATGCTTCCCAATACCAAATGGATCACATAGCAGGTCTATTGTTATTTGTTATACAGATACAGAAGGATGAGATGGAGGTGACCCCAGGGCTGAGGAAGATACAGCACCGCAAAGGGCAGCCTGTTGTAGGACCCAGCTGAAACAGAAGCAATCGAGAGGAGTTCAGCACTGAAGGGAGAAGTCAACTACTGCACAAATCAGTGACGGTGGGCAGGAGCATCCCACTGGATACGCAGCAGTAAAGCACTCGTGTTGAACTTTGTGACTACTGTTAGAGTAGGCAGAACCTCTCCAATACTCATCCACAATTACTGATTAATTTTAAACACCTAAAATTGCCCTCTGTACTCTCATTTCTCCTGCTAGAATGGGACCCACAACCAGTGCAGAACGGCTGCTTAGCTTTTCTCTCGTTATGCCTTTCCTTGTGGCAAGTGAAGAACCACAAGCTGTTTTGCCATCAGCTGCTCTGTACCTACAAACGCTACACAGTAAAAGCAAGACGAATACTGGGCGCAGCTGGTGCGATGGTCTGGCATGGAGTCTCACCTTCATAAAACTCTGCTGCTCTGGAGTGCTGGAGCTGCTGCTGGCCGCCTGCTTATTGCACTTCGTTAGAGAGCCATACTAATCCACTGCTTAGGCTCACACACGCCCCCCATTTAGCCACCTGCTCTCCCAATCTTGTACTCAAAATGGGAAGACCGAGGAAAGCACATTACTTCTTGTACAGTTTTACTTACATAGCAATTTTTCCAGATTAATTTAAAGTAGACAAAATAACAAGTGCATTTAGAGATTAAGAAAAAAGAAACCCTCTTGAGCCAACAGCCCTGCAGGCTCAAGTTCTCCTGCTATCTGCTTATGATAAGATGAGATGCAAGGTGGCCTGTCCCCATCTCACAGTCCCATAAGCAGCAACAACACCAAGTCTCACAACACAGGCACCAAGTGCACATTTCAGTAAGACTGACAACCACATTCCTGAAGAGAAGAACAGCTCAATTGTTTTTATTTTTTTTCTATCTGAGCTTTTGCATTAATGACTTCCAGCGCAGGGTGTTTTCTGACACTACTGAACTGCAGAGTCGTGAGCAGTCACCTTGCCATTTACTTACTATGGAGAAAAAAAAAAAAGCAAAAAACCAAACCAAACCAAAAAAAAACCACAACACAAAACTGTTGAGCAGAAATCTCCCCAAAACCAATCAGCTTTTAACTGCAAATTACGTATCTGGAGAGTCATTGGTAAGAAATTAATGTAGTTATTGCTCCATTTTGCTTCAAGATTATCTGTTCAAGGACTCTGGCAAGCGCTGCTTCTATATAGAAGTACAATGTGTATCTGCTTTTTATGCTGTATCTTTATTTCAAGTCTCCCAATATCCTTCTAATTATACGAAGTTTCACTAAGTAGAGAGAAACTGTACGAAATACTAATTCCAGAAGATGTATTTGTAATAGCTGTAACTTCTTCATATCAAGCAGATGTTATTTTTAAAGTTTCCCTCCCTTTTGTCTCCTGTGGCTTCCACCACACACTCCGTTGGCTTTGACTAATAAAACAAGTACATTTTACCTTTTGCAAAATGCACACCCAGTATATTCTAGATCTTGAGCAATTAAGAGCAAACACACAGTTCTGAGCTATTACCGCTGCATCGTGTTTATGCTTTTTATTTTCGTCAGCAGTCACTGCATTGGTGGAGGTTTCCCAGCAGTAACAGGGTATTTCATAAACCTCTGGCAGGCTCCGTAAGGGATCCGAGTCTTTTACACAAGATAATGTAAGCTTTCTTTCTCCTTGCTTGGAGCAGGTCGTTTTGGGAAGCACCCAAACTCACTTCAAAATATTTCCTCCCTGAGCCAGAAGCTGCTTTTGAAGTCCCCTGCCCAAGCCGCAGGCGCTCGGGTGCCAGGATGCTCCGAGCGGTACCCAGCAGCCCATAACAGGAAGCGTGTCAGCACTATCTGCTCAAAACGGGGGTGGAGGAGAGACAAGGGAGTGGTGCAGGCACTCACTCAGTGGAAAATCATCTGACATGTCCTACGTCTAGGATCAGATCACGGATGGGTCAAATGACATCCATTCAACTCTCAAGATCAAATAAGGCTTTATTCTTTCAGATTTTTGGCCCCTGCATGCGAGAGCATGTTGTAATATCGTGATTTTTAAAGTGCAATATGCAGGAAATCATATTTGAAGGGTCTGGCATGTACGGTATTTTTACGAAGTTCACTTTTCCCTTTTGCTTTTCATCTGTTTTCTACATTTTTTTCAGCGTGCTTTTCCTTCTGATTTATTGTTTTATTATTCTATTTTTAAAATAAGAAATATTTTAACTTAAGAGCTTTTAATGCAATACACATGAAAATTAGCAACGGACAAACCTCAAGCTCTTTAGAGGTCTGATCTGGCTAGGAGAAGCATCCAGAAGTTCAGAGGCTTATCCAAAGCTAATCTGAAAATTTCCAAACCTCTTCGGTCTAGACAGAGGCATAGGAACCCACTGGCTCAGGACTCCCACCACTGACTGGGCTTGCCTCTCACTCAGCTGCTCCCACACTGAATATCCAGCACCAATTTTTAAAACATCCTTGCCGAAGAGCACACAAGATACACAAGCATATCCTTTTATCCAGGCAAAAAATGGGCTCTGGGGATGCTCTTCTACACAACAACAAATAGATGTTTGAGCCTTATTAGGAATGGTGAGACTTTTGAGTCACTCAAGGGCTTTGCTTAGCAGAAATGCTTTGCCAAATTTAAGCTCCACGTATAATTAAAACTCATCATCACTCTCACCTACCCTCATTATGCTCTGAAGGAAACATTTATGTCTTACACATTTACACATGCCGTATCTATTTCAAACACAGAGGAATGAACATCCTAGCAGTGCGTGCCACACATGTCAGCTGGGTAGATGCTGGCAGGTAACTTTTCCGTGACAATTTTATAAAAACCTTGGCTTATAAACCCTAGTGTCCCCTAGAACTCATGCCATCCAGTGTTTTGAGGAACTCTTGATTCTACAAAACCCACTTTGTCTCATCCTGAAATCTGATCTGATACAATCACACTGCCGAGGTTCCTTCTGCAAATTTTGCTGGTTCCTGACATTTTCTATGGAATATGGCAGCTCTACTTTGGCCAGTAGGACTAGATTTGTGGAAGTACAAATAACAATTTTATAGACATTGATCAGGCTTCTTCGAACTCCACTTTCCTCCTCAATTCCTCCAAAAAAAAAAAAAAAAAAGATTGTGTTCAAGTTTCAGTTGAATTTGACAAAAGTTCAGCTGGGTTAATAATTTGCTTGAAAGACACAACATTAACTCTTAACATAAGCTGGCAAGGAGAATGCAGAACAACAACTGGAAAACACTGACAGCAAATAAAATGGTGACTGGTAATGGCGAACACGAAGGCTACTTTAGCAGACACGCTGGATCGCAGAGACAGTCACCTTGACGTTTAGCACCTGAATACGTGCAGTGGGTCCCAGCTATGGAAGACGACTAAATCAGAAACAAACCTCCTAACAGATTCCAAAAAGATGTTCCTTCTTTTCCCTTGGGAAATGTGTTTCCATTCAAAGACATTACAAGACACACTCATTCCTCCTCTCTAACTACTTAAAAGTAAATGGAGTTGAAATAAGGCAGTGTTTGGCTTTTTAGCAGAGTTTAATCTAGAACTGATAGATTCCTTCACACAAAGGAGAATTTCTTGAGATTCTCAGCATGTTGAATGGAAAGCAGAGTGAAGAAAAACTCAATTAAGTTGATATTTTAACAGCGAAGCAGACAGGATGAAGGACAGGGACTGTTATTGGAGAAGAATGGCCTTTAGTGGATAAATTTATTATTATAGAGATCAACAAAACACAAGTGAAAGGCAACCGCAGGGACAGGTCTAAGAAGATTATTTCTGTAGTTAACGACGATGATCCTCATCAATAAAAGAGACGATATCTACAAACTCAGGAAGACACCAATTTGAAAATTTTTTCAAGGATCTGTGATCCTGGGGCAAACTGAGGACTGGTGAAGGCACCTTGATGGTAACAGATGATTGACGTGGTAGGGAGGTACCAAAGAAAAAACAAGAGGTAATGGAGTCTGTACTCAGGCCAAAACTCCTGTTTGTAATAGAAATTTTATAGTGAAACTTTCACATGGTGAAGCAGCCAGCCAGGAGGGTAAGGACGAGGAAGAACTTCACCTGCAACAGACACACACACACACCCACCCCCCAGATGACACAGCTCATAATTCAAATTCCACAATGATGATGAGGTTTTACTTAAGTACTGTGTACTGGGCAACACAACTACTTCAAAACCCACCGAGTTGATACCAATTGCTGTATTAATACACCTCAGTGTATTGTGTCTTGTCAGACAAGACAAAAAGCTCCAAGCCTTGCTCCACTGTAGTTCAGAGAAATGCTACATATTTGATCATATGATGGCCAAACATCACAAATTCACTTAAACAGATGATAAATAAGACTACTCCTGAATTTATGTCCACTCAAATTCAGAGCAAACTGACTGGTACAATAGATACATGAACCTTCTTTTGTTCATGAAAATATATAAATTAGAAGAGCAGAAGGGTAGAAGGCTGGAATCTCCATCGTTATGCTCATGTTGTCACCCATAAAGCACATTTCCTCCTTGCTCATGGCCAAATTCTGTTTATCAAAGGGATTTACTCAAGCTTTCCTGGGAAAAGAACTCAACCTCTAAAAGATTTTTGGTTGTATATAGGGAGCTTTACCCTAAGAATTTGGCATTCAATGCTAAAAAAAGGAGATCCTTATGCAGATTCAGATGGTTTTCCACAGGAAGATAAACAGATGCTAGAAATGGGAAAACTGACTCCAATTTTATATTGCTGCTGTTTTGCTCTAATTATAAAAAGAAAAAAAAGTCTACTAGACTTCATCTTTTGTTTTCTTCTCCTTCTCTCTTACAAGTCTTTTTCTGGCCATGACCTCTTACCAAACCTAGTCAGTATATTAGTTTTCCAAGACAGCTTCAGCACCAACATCAAGTCACGTTGTGAATTCTACAACACTGCTGGTTTATTCCCTCTACTGGGAGCTCTGACCTGCCTCTACCTGTCTAACTGTACTCTGTGGTATAACAAGGCAAGGTTTAGAAACTGCAAAGTTTTCCAGTCTCTCCATCTGCAGGTGGTGCCTGATGCCATGCAGAGAATAACAAGTGTGGCTGCAGAGTTCCCAGGATCGCATCGTGATTCATTCACACTCAGACATTCTGGAAGAGAAGCACTCGAGACTGGCCAGAAGCCGAGGGAATGACTATTCGCTGAGGCTTTTTTTTTTTTTAAAACAAAAATATTTTAAACATTTTTCACTTTTCCAAATATCAATTCAGCTTCCCCCCTCTTTTTTCTAAAGCTTTTCGTCTGAAGTGGATAATACCACTTATGTCTGACCCTGAAATTCCAAATGAAATGAATTATACACCCAGTGACACGAGCTTCCCAGAACAATAACTGCAAGAGCATTTGGCCTTCTTAACAAGAGACAATTTGGATGTCTAGGTACATCCCAGAGCGCGTTCGGTGGCAGCACATCAGAATTGCCTGCCACGGAGCAAAGCACCTGCTTAATCACATGCTCTCTCTCTTTTTTCAGAGCTCACTATTCAGAAATATCAGCCATGTGAACGAGAAGGTTTCTGCCCTGAATAGCAACAACCACCAGCACGTCCCTTGCAGCCAGACCAGCTGCAAGGCTGGTGGGCTGGAACCCAGATCGGAACTGCCAAACAGGGATCACGCTTCTCTGACAAAGGGCCCAGAAAAGTGCTCACGTCGGAAAACTGTTTGCTTCACTTGGGTCAGATGGATTTGCAGAAGACAATTTACAGGCACAAGGACAGGTATCAAAAGTAAATTCACTGTCAGTACATAAATACAACCCACAGATGTAGCCTGAGAAGGTAAAAGCTTTGAGTTTGTTTTAAACAAATTAAGGGAAAACATGCTGAGAAGCATTACCATTGTGAATTTTGCTTTATTTGTACTTGTTATTCACTGTTCATTTGCACAGCTGAAGGAGAAAGGCATTGCGGGTGAAAGGGAAGTGTCTATCTGTAGTCCTGAGAAGGTCGATGAAAGGAAATTCTCTGACCACTATAACTGACACAGCTTTGATGGACAGCATGTCAACATTTAACATTCACAGTTCATCCACTACGGCCGAAGCAGAGAGTGTTACCCTGCTTTCTTCACACCAACTGTTATCTCAACTTCCTTTTGCTAAGCCAGGTCTCTAACCCTCTCTTCCTACACGTCGCTCATAAAACATTCCTCTTGTCCCCAGAGTACATCAGATTAATTTGCTTCCCTCTTTTGGCTTCTTTATTTCACCTACATCCCATTCTCAGATCATGTTATTAAAATAAATGTAATTGAAATAAATTTCCACAGTGGCATTGAAACAAGACCAGGAATACAGGAAGGCATGGTACAAACCCCAGTGAAGGCTGGTAGAGCCTCTGGAGAGGAGACCACAGGCCCTGCTACCTTCTGTCTTCGACTCAGTTTTCTACTATCACACTATCAAGCAGAAATAATGATCATCTACAACAGGGAAGTATGATTTGAAACTTTATAGATATAAAAAAGACTATTATTACATTCATCATTACTCTATAAATTATTATTTCAACATGTTTACCAGCACAGAGCGAGGCAAGACTTCAGCGCATTAGGGAGCAATGCATTTGCGTAAGGCCACCCAGGCAATGACTTCAGGGCAGCGCTCATTGAGGAGCAATAATGAAAACAGACAGAAAGTGTAAATCAGGCACGTGGCAAACTGAAGGAGAACGCTTTGTATCTTTTTCTGAAACTCATTACAGTAAACAGTTACTGATTTGTCTGGGGCATCAGTCTCCTGACACAGGAAGCACTACTTACATATTTTGCTCCTACACCAGCAAATCTGAGTCTTGCTCTCCGGGTCCACAGTGTTTCACATACAGGGTTGGGGGGGGGCAGGGAGGGGTGGCATGGAAGGTGGGGGAAGAGATTGTTCTTGGGGAGAGTTGGGGGTTTTTTAGTGCATTTTTTAGTGGGACAGGACTTCTGTCCAGTCCGACCTTGCAAGATGCTTCCAGATGTCTCCTGCTCTAAGCACACCAGAGGCTCTGCCAACGTCCCTGGGATCAATCTGTGCTTAAGGCAAACAGCAGCACCACTCAAGTACTACTTAAACTAGGCCATGTGGTTAAGTTTCTGGCTTAATAGAGTCTCCCTGACCTTCTCCTTGGCGTAGCTTCTCTATCCCACTTTTTCCCCACTACTTATACCCAGAGCCTCAATTAATTTCAAGAATAATTGCAAGAAATCATGTCGCTAAGTTTACTCTCAGCAGTTGCACTACTGCAGTGAATGGCAGTGTTCTCACGAGTGAACTCAGCAGGATTTGATACTTCTAATTAATTATCTTTCTCAAACTGGAGATTTACCTTAGAAACTGAATTTAAAAATAGCACAACAAAGGGACCCTCACACACAAAAGGAACAGGCTTCCACTTTTTCACCATTTTGACCTAGACAACCACTGTGAGAGCCCTGAGTGATGATTACTGCAGGTTCCCAGGCACAGTTCAACTGCAAATCCTCCCAACAACAGCACAGAACTGACTTCTTTTAACAACTTTCACATAATCTACAAAACATTTTGCTCTCAGTCCAGCATCTGCAGCTCTCCTACATCCACTTGCTATTCACCTTGACTTTATTTATTTGTTTGCGTTGACAACAAAAATAGTTCAAGATGTTCAACGTTAATTGAGCGTTCAGTATTTCAAAGGCTGTGCCAGGCCACTGATCCATCCTCTAGCTTTCGCAGAGGAAATCCTCTGACATACAACACGAGAATCTCTCACCCTGGGGTCCTTCTCTGATGCAAATATTAAGGTGATACGTGCAGCAAGTAACTCCTTTAGAGTGGAACCACACCTTAAAATGCAGGATGATCACAGGACACATTTTTCTCCCTTGCTTCCACTTTGCTCCAGACACACAGTAAGCTTCTCCAGTCCTCAGTACCCGTCAGGCTACCGGCCTCGCAATGTCCGTCACTGAACCGCGTGTGAAACGTGGGTCTCCACTTCTAGCTCTTCCCTCATCCTATTTTTGAAATAACTGGTTTGTGAATGGCAATTCACACATGAAATTAAAATCAAGGTCCAGAACAACACTGGTACTTTCTCCGTATCCCATCTCACAGTTCCCTGGAGGCTAGGACAAGCTAACTCCCATGGCAGCACTGCTTACAGCTGTACCTCACCAGCAAGCCCACTCCTCAGCTACCACTCAAGCGAGATTCCTACTGAAACGGTCCTAACTGGCATCAGACAAAGCCTGCTAGTTTTACACAAGGCTGGTAGGAGTTTACGTGGATTTGGCAGTGGGGCCAAACATTTCACAAAGAATTCAGATTGACTCGAATGTGTAGCACACGTTAAAGCTCATTACTATTCAAGCAAGGCCACCCAATCCTGGGAGGATGGCAATGAAAAACAGGAGAACCCAGCTAAAAGTAAGGAATCTTCTCAAAGAACTACTCAGCTACAATATTCAACTTCAGTTAAGTGTCAAACATCTATTAACCTATTATTTTTTCACTTAATATTCCATGAAAAGTAAACTTTCCAACAATTTCCAGCAGCCCATCGTTTAACACCACAGGGACATGCAGTACGTTGTTGTTCCACTAGATGCCTCCATGTGTAACACAATTAGCCACAGAAGATGTTCGTGAAGACGATTAATGTGAGGCTGCTATATGGAAAACCATCTATGGAGCTTTAATAAACAATTCTTTTGTTTAACACCAGGAGCAAAAGCGCAAATCCAATGTCAAGCACGTGTTCCCAGCAGTGCCAGTGAGAGCTCTCCTGCAGCTGATACACTCCTAATCCTCCAGGAACAGATCAAGCATCTTGGAGAAGAGAAGGCTTCAGGGAGACCTTACAGCAGCCTTCCGGTACCTAAAGGGGGCTACAGGAAAGATGGAGTGGGATTCTTGACAAGGGCATGTAGCGATATGACAAGGGGTAATGGCTTTAAACTGGAAGAGGCCAGATTTAGATGAGATATCAGGAAGAAATTTTCACTGTGAGGGTGGGGAGGCACTGGCGCAGGCTGCCCAGAGAGGCTGTGGATGCCCCATCCCCGGCAGTGCTCCAGGCCAGGCTGGACGGGGCTCTGAGTGACCTGGTCTGGTGGAAGGGGTCCCTGCCCAGGGCAGGGGGGTTGGAACTGGATGATCTTTAAGGTCCTTTCCAACCCAAACCATTCTGATTCTAAGAAGGGGAGGTAAACTCAGCTACCCAGTGCCTTAAGGGTCTTTTAACTCATTTTAGAGAAGTCTCAGAGCTGAGGAAGGCTTCTTTCATTTTGCCACTGAATCCCTAGCTTTACACTGAAGTACAGCTTTTCAACCTGCAAATTCCTTGGTGAGGGTAAGCCTTAGCAGCTTTGTTTTAAACTGACAGCTTATCTATAAGCTAAGAACAGTTATATGGATGCCAACCTCATGAAGTTCAACCAGGCCAAGGGCAAGGTCCTCCACCTGGGTCATGGCAATCCCAGGCACAAATACAGGCTGGGCGGGGAATGGATGGAGAGCAGCCCTGAGGAGAAGGACTTGGGTGTGCTGGTGGACGAGAAGCTCAACATGAGCCGGCAATGCACCCTCGTGGCCCAGAAGGCCAACCGCATCCTGGGCTGCATCAAGAGAAGCGTGGCCAGCAGGTCGAGGGAGGTGATTCTGCCCCTCTGCTCTGGTGAGACCCCCCCTGCAGCACTGCGTCCAGTTCTGGAGCCCCCAACACAAGAAGGACACGGACCAGTTGGAGAAGGTCCAGAGGAGGCTACGAAGACAAGAGGGCTGGAGCACCTCTCTTATGAGGACAGGCTGAGAGAGCTGGGGCTGTTCAGCCTGGAGAAGAGGAAGCTCTGGGAAGACCTTAGAGCAGCCTTCCAGTGCCTAAAGGGGCCTACAGAAAAAACAGGAAGAGGCTGTTCAGTAGGGCCTGTTGTGACAGGATGAAGGGTAATGGTTTTAAAATAGAGGGGGCTAGATTTAGATTGGATATTAGGAAAAAATTTTTTACAATGTGAGTTGTAGAACACTGGAACAGGTTGCCCAGAGAGGTGGTGGAGGCCCCATCCCTGGAACCTTCCAGGCCAGGCTGGACAGGGCTCTGAGCAACCTGATCTAGTCGGGGATGTCCCTGCTCCTTGCAGGGGGGTTGGGCTGGGTGGGCTTTGAAGGTCCCTTCCAACCCTAACCATTCTATGATTCTACACTGATTACTACCAGGCCTCCTTGCTCCTGTCCCAAAGGGATAAGAGTATTGTTTGTGTATTGTTTAGGTATGATTTGATTTTAACAAAGAAAAATGTACCCCACAATCCACATCTTGCTGTTATGCTAGATTCAGCTGCCTGAAGTAGATCCATGTGGCAGGAGAACATGATGCAGTAGACTATTTCAAATGAAGGGTATAATGATTCAAAAAGCATCGTCATTAAGCACATTGGTGAAGCTATTCCGTTTCTGCTGTCTTCCATGGGACTAATCCATTAAGTTTCCTGGAAAACTGGACCAGGCTCCTGCAATGGTGTACCTGCTGCATAGCTTGATTTGTAACGGCACCTATATCAAAAATTTGGAAATACTGCCCATACACACTGCCTCAAAATTAACAAATTCCAGAAAAGAACTAAACAGCAGGATATGAGGTGTTTTGAAGAACAGAGAGCCTCAATTAACTGTTGTGGTCTTCGAGTTAAGGGACAGGTATTCAAATAATTTCAAGGCTCTGTATACTGAGGTCTTTTGAGAATGCACTGGCAAATACGTCGCAGTAAGAGCTGTAGGCTCCAAGAGAGAAAGCTGAATACTGACAAAGTTCCACCTTTCTTTTTTGCAGATCTCTAGGGCTGCACTTTTCAGATCAGAGTTTCAATTTCCACGCACAGTTCTAGGGCTTGTGCCTTCTCCTTGCTCTAGGAAGCGTTAAATGTTATTTCTTCCATATTCACTGCAAGAATATTAGAACTGCCAGAAAAGCCATTTGCCTAAAGAAAACCAATGAGATTAGATGAATTAACAACTATCATATATAAAATCATAACAGGTACAAAATACCTTCATACAATCTGTCCATTGTCTTTAAAAGCTAAACTGGTATCTGTATTGATTTATTCCAGATGGGGGGAAAAAGCCCCACAGTAATCTACATCTGGTAGAAGTATGTTCAACCAAGTATTAACGAGGAAGAGTTTTTGCTCTGACTAGTGTGCACAACGAAAGTGTAATTATAAGCGAGGAAGTATGGTACATCCAGAGAACATGTGTTTGATGCGTGATGAATTGTCTGTGACACTAATCCCTGCATAGAGCAATCAGACTATTGACTAATTATTGTAGTAGAATAGAAAATGAAACAAGGATAACCTATCTGGTAAAGTGAAATCATAGGCTTTTCACATAATCTTGCAATTTGCTACCTTCTCATATTCTCCTCACTGACTTGCCAAGACAAATCAGTTAAAAATCAACGGAACTGGAGTAGTGCGGCAGAGATCTGGTGTGTTCTTCCCAAATGTAAAATTCATCGGATCTTTGGGGGTTTTTTATATACACTGACTATTTAGAACTATGAAGTGGATTCTTTCCAAACTGGAACTCATTACTCCATGTCTGAAGTTTAATCCAGCTTCCCAGAAAGGTGCGGGCTAGAAGATTGTTCTCCATAAAGAAAAGACAGAAGGGTATCACAGTGTCATTTGTAAAGAAATCTGCAGGAAAGGGACACAAAATTTGAATTCTGGGAATGATTTTCAGAACAGACTTTAACCCATCCTTTCCTGCGATATTTTGGTATTTTAAGTTCAAATACTCTTTAATTTAGCATGCCTCTCAAACACTTCATAGCAGACCCTCAGCCCTCTGCCTTTTCTGCCCAAGCTGTTTGAAGGTATGATGTAATTCTGATCTGCGCCAGTCAATTCGTCATCATCTCCAGTCTTACATCACAGCTACCCACTTTGCTATTTTTCACAATCCCCTCAAATTATTTCAGGAAACTTCAAAAAATGCAATAACAATATTACAATAGCAAAATAACAATACATTTGGAGGAGTCTTTAAGGTACCCTCCCCACCAGGTGAAACACCTGTAATTATCATCAAAACTCATTTGGATATCCATAGTAATACAAGGGAAAGAACAAGTCTGCCTGCAAACTCTACCTCCCCGGTTTGACAGATCTGCCTGCACTGCTGCTACCAGCTGGACAGCTGATGCTCAATTTGATAGCGATCTGATCTCTACACGTTCACTACCAGTAGGCTTAGTTATTAACGTTTCCTAGCACATCATTCTGCTTGGCCAGAGAGTTCAGCAACCAAAATGACTCTTGCAACCTGCACCTTCCACGTATTTTATTTCCTGGATGAACCCACTTGGTTTTTAAGAAAACAAGAGGCAGGCTATTTCTGTAACTGTTATTTCAGTCGACAGTTTCTAATTTCCATAGCTATAGTAAACAACTATTGCACAATATTTCAAATATTTAATTTTATTTGCCTCAAACATGACAAATACAACTGAACAGGTCAGGTAATGCGTGAAAGAAAGTATCCTGGGTGTGTTTCCGCCCCTGATTTGCAGCACAATCTTGGCCACAGTGAAGTCACTCTGAGCACGGGCCCCAGAAGTTTATCTGAACTCTGCTGGAAATCAGGGACAGCTTCCGATGCTCACTCAATTTGGAAACTGGGCCATCCAGTGAAACACATGTGAAATAACTTAATAGATGCCCGCAGGAAAATTAATCAAAGCGAGTAGAAAATGTAAGCTTTCTATAAATAATGCTCTACATTTACAATAAGTCTTCTGGTAGCTTTCCATCTGAAGTAGCAATTAACAAGGTCATTATTAACACGGAAACAAAGAGAATAATAGAAGAAAATTTTTCACATGTGTTTGTTTTGTTTCAGCTGAAAGCAGCAGCTCAGTTCTATCCTGAGAGATGTTCCTGACAGACCTCCAAAGAAACACAACGGTAACAAGGATAAACACATTTCCTGTGAAAACTGGGCAACTCGCATCATCCATGTGCAAAAAATCTGGGTTTGCTTTTCTTAGCATCCTCTTCTGAAACGTGATACGGAGAGACAGCGATGACAAAAGGTGTGAGTGACAAAATGTCAGCGCGATGTCAGACTACACTGAGTCATTTAATAATCACACTGGTCCTCGAGCAGAGAAACCCGATCGAGGTTATGAGATTCACAGTACAGCAAAGTATACACTTTCAAGCAAGTCGACTGAGAAGAAAATACTGTTTTCTTCTGTTACCTCAGAACTACAGCCACGTTTCTCATATTGCAAAAAGCCACTCCTCATTGCCTGGTACTGTATGATACTAGGAGGAGGAATTCAAACCTGACTGCAATGTTAGGAACCACTCCTGGTTAGCGCTTACAGCTGGAAGAATCCCAAAGGACTTCACAGGCGTACTCTTAACAGTTAATTTTTCTAGATATAGGCTCAAGTCTAAAGTCATGTCTGGATCTGAGTACTGCACACCCCATAACTTGAAGCACTTGGATCCCAGGCTTGGGCTTCAGCCAGTTCCTGTTGATGGGCCACCACCACGCTGGGCTCAGTACAGATGCGTCCACACGCTGAGTACACATTGTGCAGGACAATCTACACTACATAACCCATCCTGCTGTGACACCACGTGTTTCAACAACTACTGCACTACTCCTCAGAGGCAAGTACATCTCAACAATTTTTTTGACAAGATTTCCTCCTATGATTGCCTTCCATAAATACCCCAAGGCACATGAAATATTTTCATCAAGATCCAGACTGCCAGGTTTAAAGCAAAACCACCACCAGCCCCAAACCCTGCAACACAAAGTCTCAATCATCTAAAGCAGGCAGCCAGCTGCCCTTGTTTCTAGAACACAAACTGTTTTTTTCTTCCTCAGAACCTCCATTTTGGAGATATCCACCTGATTTTCCTTGTGCTATCAACAGGGGCACACTCCCCGCACTCTCTGCTCCTTTGTCATGGGCTCTGCTCTCCACCCAAGACAAAGCGCTATCAATGCAGACCTGCTCTTGAAGGAAAGGCTCAAAATCCACATTTGTCCAATTTCAGCACCTGCCAGGCTAGAGATGCAGATAACTCAGGTGTCTGAGCCCTTAACTGAGCCATACAACTTGGACAACTGGATACGTACATAGCCTATGTGGGAGCAGAACTTCCTGCATTCACAAACTCTGAAGCCACACGCAGGAGCTTAGTGAAGGAAAGAGCATGTAAGAGGGTGTTTTTCACTGCAGAAAACTAAGAAAAAATAACTATTCTCCCCAAGATTGAGGAAAATAAAAAGAATAGAAGAATGGCTTTAAGATCTCTGCCATTTAGTTAGATTTCGGAAAATTTGGGGTTTTTTTCATGTTAAAGTGACCATTAGTAGCTGGCTACATACTTCTGGGGAGAAGCTCACCAACTCTCTCCCTCTCTGTCGAGCATCTGACATTTTCTGCTCTCTGTGTGCAGGGAAGTTTAAATCCACACCTATGGGGCCGAAAGCACCTTCTCGGTTGTCTAATGACCAGAACCAACAGAAAACAGACTTCCTGACCCACAAAAGATTAAGATGACAAAACAGTTTCTACCCTGCACATTGGTACATAAAAATTTTAAAAAGACAAAATACTTTGCTAAATAATAATCAGGAGAAAATTCATTTCAGATCATAAGAATAATTTCTCACTAATAATTTCAAATTACTTTAAATTGTATTGATTCTAAAATTTTCAAAACTACAATTCTGTTTTCTAAAATAACTTTGAAGTTGTCAAAATGGTCGATTGTGGAAATATCTGTAGCAGTACTAAAATATTTATAGAACCAGTTTTAAATGAAATGTTTTGTCAAAAGTTTTAATTTCATAAGCTGGACTTTTTTTTTTAATTAAACGTAAAATATTTTCTGAAAAGTTTCCAGCTCAAACATTAAGATATCTAAAAAGGTATATAATAAGAAAACTGACACAGGCCAAAAAGCTGAAACTCAAGATCTAGCCCACCTGGGGAGCAATTTTACCAAGAGCAGAGGAAATCACTAGCCTCCACGTAAGGTAGGAAGCCACCACAGCCCACAGAGCTCCCAGAAGCATGCCCAGCTCCTGACTGCTACAGATGAGCTTCGGCTTGATGGCCACTGCAGTGGAAGATGCTGTGGTCCCCACCACTCATCCTGCATCTCTTGACAGTACAACCAGTAAAAATAACACAGCAAACCAACTCTCTGTTTACAAGTGAGAAAAAGGGAGGCACTAGAGCCTCTCTCAGCTGGGGAAGTTTTTATTTCCCTCTGCCCCTCCCCTGCAAAGCCCCATCTGCTGCAGAAGGCAGAGGGAAGGTTTTCCCAGAGACCTCTGCACATGAATATTTAGGAAGCCAGGATGAAGTTCAACCCAAAGCAAATCCCCCTGGTACCTCGGTGACTGAGAATTCAAATGCGTACCTTCCAGGTCTGACATCTCTCCCTGGGTTTTAAGGCTAATAGAACAAAGTTTATGTTGCTGTGGGTTTTTTAGGTTGCCATAGAGACCTTAAAAAAAAGCCACCCTGACCTCTTCAGAGAAATGACCCAATCCAGTGCCTCTAGAAATCCATGGGAAAGCTGCCACGGTCTAGCCCTGGCTTTGGACCAGACCTATTTTCTACGAACGCAGCATAGGAACTAAACCCCATTCAGAAAGGGTTGGGAAGCCCACACTTTCACACACACCTGCTCAGCAGAATGGAGAACAAGCCCCAGCGCTCTCCTCCATCAGGGCTATCTGTAGCAAAGCAGACATTTTGCATTGAATTCTGATTTTATTTTAAAAACTACAAAGCATACCAGGGCACTGGTGAAGCACATCCGTTTACATTTGAACTAAAAGCATACTGGCTCTCTCCCGTATTTTTTTGGGTGGAAAGGGAAACTCAGTGGGTCACAGCAGGGTAATCTCTTTTTAATGTAGTGCTCTGTGCAAAATCCACATGAAGTCAGCCAAAGGAAGACAGATATTAATGATATTATCTTGCCCACATACAAAAATAAAACATCTACAGTGTTATTAATCTGCCTTGATGGCTTTCTCAACACAGAAATATTCCAAATCACCAGCTCTGTTAAGAAGGACAGAAAGAGTATTCCTAGAATTAAAAAGCATTTTCCAATCCCAGTGTAAGTGTGTTTACGTTAGATACTTACATGGTCTCCACCACCTCAGTATCTGGACTTTGTACATTTTTAACATTATTTTTCTATGTGGCAGGAAAATATTTAATCCCATTTTGCAGATGAGGAACTCAAGAGCGACTCACCCAGCAACGGCCACCATAAGTACTTAATCAACAGCAGGTTTCAAAAAATTGCCTTTACAGTCACGAGTCTCAGAAAAACAATAACAGTGCTTTCTGTACTTGCCCACTGTTTGCTGAACCCAGAGATGCCTCTTGGTTTTTGTTCTCAAACATCTTTGAGGGATAAAAATTTATTTTAAGCAAAACAGGTGCACGAAGGCATGCGATTTCTGCATACAGGGCCTTCAAAGAACGGGAGAAAACTGAGAAACCCATGAAAGTCAGCAGCGCTTGCTCTGCCTTGACCTGGACTTGTCTTCTTTATACCAGAGCCCTGGATTAACAGGCTGGTTACTGCTTTGGCAGTGAAGGAGGAGTTGTACTGGACTCAGCAACAGCTACCGCATGATGGAGAACGAGGCTCAGACCCCACCACCAGTAACAGCCATGGTCCTGTCATGCTGAGGGCAGTGGGTATCGTAAGCCTGAATCTCTCCTTTCTGCAATGAAAAACCCAGTGAAATGGCAGTCCCCATCCCAGTCCCTCGTTTTAAGGGCACAAAAACTCATTTCTGCCCACAGCTGAGCCTCAAGCCTGACCAAAGGAAAGTCAAACCAATGAGAGAACCTACTAAATCTTTAAAATTATTTCAGTTTCATAAAAAAACTATGCAAAAACCCTGCCCATACAGAATATCCCTTCCAGAGCAAACATACTGTGGAAATGAAAAATGCTGCAAAAACAGGGATTATGGATGCAGCTACAGTGCTAACGCCACGGCACTGGCCAGAAGACTCACAGTCACTGCCTGGCACAACCCAGCCACCCAGCTGTAAGGGCAGCCTGGGCATCACCAGGAGATCAAGCCCGGCTCAGCCATCATACACAAGCTCTTTAGTATGCTAAGAGTGGGTCTGCCTGTTTCAGGAGGCACAGGTGAAGAGCTCTGAATTGAACAAGATGGTCAATGTACAGGTTCTCGACTTGCACAAATGTAGCAGCATCCTGGATAAACCTACCAGGAAGCCAGTCATGCCCAAGAAGGTCACCTCTCAGACCAAGAGAGCCAGAGCTGCCTTCTACAAAGTCTTACAGAATTATCCAAAATAACTGAACAAACAAATCTTCAACCTTATGCCCACAGCCACACATCCACTGGTGTCACTAGAAATCATCTCACTGCTCAGAAAACCATATGTTCATAATCAGAACAAAGAATCAGCCAACACGGCAACATGCCTTCAAGTCAGAAAACAGTGAAAAATCAACATTAACTCAAAGTCTTAGAGTAATTGGGCAGGGATGGTTTTGAGTTCAAGTTGCTCTGACTAGCAATTTGGCCAGGAATACCCAAAAGACACAAACCATTGAGTTCACCCAGAAACAAAATGTAATCATGCTGAAAATTTTGATTTTTTTTTTTTTTTCTTTGCTCCTGGACTGTTTGGAATTTCTCAGTCCATTATGGCAGTACTCAGAAGACTCCCCAACACTCTGTACCATGCTACAGACATGGGCTGCAAGTATCTCAAGAAGTTATTCCTCCTGAATTTGAAGTTGCCACCAAGTGGACCTAGAGAGGAGATCGTCTCTCTGGGCGGAACAAGCAGGCCCTGGAGCTGTGTATTTCTCATGCCAGCTGGCAGGACTGCAGTAGGGATTTTTCCTTGCCTCTTGGCTGACAAAATATGTATTTACACATGTAAATACATGTTTGCATTTGCCCACCTGGTTTATTGTTTCTTTATACAACATTGTTTCCCACTCTTGTGAGAACACCTACAAAAACATCAGAGCTGTTACACAAAAACCACTTATACATCAGGTCTGGTAACCACAGTAAGTTATTCACCGCATGCATCAGCTACCCTACTGCCGGTCTCAAGAGTTCAGAGTATGTTTAGCATTTATTTTCCTTGCTTTTTGCTTTCTAGATACTACTGCTACTCTTATATCATGTTTTCCCCAGCAAATGAAAGAATGAGGTAACTTCTGTCTTAACAGAAGCTGAGTTTGATTGAACTTCTTGCTTTATCAGCAGTGACATTAGGGAGTGGAAGTCTTGCCACTGGCATCGCTGAGGCAAGTGCCGTAAGGTGCCACGCGCCAGTTACCCTAAGAAAGACTGCATACCTACGGCTCTTATGTGAAAGAGCACCTGAATTGGCCAGTGCTTTCCGCAGGCGCACAGGAACAGATCTGGGTCAGCACCCTCCTCGGGCTCACTCCCACAGCCAGCTGCTGCCAACTCACTGCCTCCTCGCCCCCAGCCCAAGGGACCTGTCTGAGACCGGAACCTTTGAGCCAGCGCATCCCCGGGGGGCATGTGACCCCACCATGGTGCTTTGTGACCCATTGCTCGTCACAAAAGGCAGCCTTTTGCTACACCACTGCATCTTGAAAAGACTGGAGTTTTGGAGCTGCTTGTACAAAATTATTTAGGGGATGAACGCGGACACAGAAGGGAGGGAATAATGAGGCCAGAGAATTTTGTAGATGATCTCACCCCCCCAAATCCAGCACATCAGTCTTAACTCCCACAGAAACACGAGGGCAGGCGACTCCTGTCCCATCGCACACCTGCTCGGTGCTCAGCCTTACACAATAACTCAGCCACAGGGGAAAAAAAAAAAAAAAAAAAAGCACCAGAGTCTTAGAATTCAGGTCCTAATCACACCAATTCTACATCGATGATCTGGTTCTTCCATGCCATGAGTTTTGCGATATCGTCTTTATGCCCTTTAAAACAGCTGAATCTTTCTAGGGGTGGCCGGCAGGAGCGATTAAATTAACTACTACAGATTTTGCCAAGACAAAGAATACGACCCAGCATTTCATGCTCCTCAGCTTTGTACATTCCCAGGAACCATGCTTTGAGATACCGCAGACCCTAATCAAGCTGAATCTAAAGACCAGCTTCAGTTCCGTTTTACAAATTAAGCTATTAGATTAAATTTATAAATGAAAAACTAAGGTTGCCACACAGTTACCAAACCCACGAGGCCCAATTCACATCACCTGAACACCACAGGAATACTTTCATTGACATTAGGGTGGTTTTGATTGAATGGATGGAAAGATAATACTTCAGATGGCTACGAACCTCAGTTTCAAGACCTATTGATCAGCTTAAATTTCAGACCGGATCAGACAGCAACCCAAGCTTTTCATCTATCACTCATCATTTCTCAAAGTACATTACAGAGATAAAGCTTTCACTAAGAAGGTCTACAGCATTTACCAAGAGGAGGAACTTCACTTTTACTGAGCAACTGCCAGCATTTCCTAAGCATATGGTATCCAAATGCCCGTTTGGAAATAGCATTCATTCTCCCGGGGCAGGCACACACATACACCTCATAAAAACAGATTTACAAGTCAAAATCAGCTATGGTTTGGAATGCAGGTCCTTTCCGTGGATGCTGCAGAGCACGAGGTGCTCCCCAGATGTGCCTATTGTAATAAAATGCACACTTGCAGGAACAACCACCAGCTAATTCATTATGGCTTCCCACTTATGTGGTCATATTATAGAGCATAAAATCATTACGGCTCATCCACCTGATTAAAACTACCGTGCCAATCCTGCAGCGTGCACACACGGTTCACAGAGACAACAGTCAAATGAAAATAGTTATGCTCCACACAGTGTCACTGAAATACAAAGCAAGTGTGACCCCTCACTGTGACCCATTTGTAAACTCTCCGTTAAAGTGACTACTGTGGCAGAAATGTCTTTTATTTGGGCACACTTGGAGCTGGCAGAACAAATCTTTTTTAAATATTTGTCATTTTCTTCCCTATGCATCATGTTGGCATTTTTTTTTCCACAAAATGAAATTAACTTTTTTTTTTTTACAAAGACTTTTCTTCAATTGCCATTATCTATTTTATATTCAGTTTAGACTTGTTTCAGTCTGTAGGTCACTCCTCAAGTTTTAACTTCAGCTAGAAAAAGTTTACAAGTCACAACTGCTCCAGTCACTGGTTTGACCTCTAACAGCACACTCCTTGCACTGGAGAATAATGAATTGCACCTAACCTTTCTGAAAACACAAACGCTTACATGAAGGGCAGCCATCCCTGAAATACTAGTACAAACAAAACACACTTGCCTAAATTACCTCAATCAGTAAATGAGGAAGAGACAAGAGTTGTCAAAACAGAAAGTGAGTTGTAGTAGATTTGCTAAGTTTTTCTGCTGTTTAACTAACTCTGCCCTTAGCATAGAGGGGGATATTTTTGGAAAGTCTTATAAAATCCATTCAGCTGTTTCTGAGGCAGACGATTGTGGAAAAAAAAGCCTCACAGCTGTCAACTTTATTTTTTTGCTGGATGGATAACTCAAAAATGGCTTTCATTTAAAACTCCAGACTTGGCAAGGATAAATCGTAGCCGAGACTGAAAAGCGAGAGCTGTGCTTTAAGGTAAGGTTAAGAAATACCCACCTTATGGGCGTTTAAAATTGACTACTGAGCCTGACACACCACCAGTGAGAGGTGCTCTGAACCTCGGCAGGTGCAAAGGCAAGCGTTTGAAAGCCTGCATTAACATTCGTATGTTTGAACTTGGAGCTATTCGAAGCAACACAAGTGATGAAATACAATAAGTGCCTATTTAAAAAAAAAAAAAAAATCTCTACTGAAATCTGCTATTCCCTGCTAAGTCCCACAACTAAAGACCACATAAAACAGCATCTCCTTGAGATGGCACACATTATTTTGTTAATCATTTTATCTCTACTGCAATATAGCCTTAACAGTGTACATGCCAACAAAGTCACCTAACAAACTAACCAGACCAGGAAGAAGTTTTCACTGGCATGATAAAGCAGTACTGGAAACCAACGGCTGCACTGGTTGGCCATTATCAGTTTTCATTTGTTTTTTTTTTTTGGTTTTTTTTTTCCAGCTTAAATAGTTTTGCATGTTGCTACTACAATGGTATTGTGTGTTGAACATCACAGATTGTTTTCTACTTCTCTAAATGAAAATTTGCTCATAAAGTACAACCTCTGGTCAAATACAGCTGCCTAACTCCATAGTTCAAATTATGAACTCTGACATCTCAAGAGTCTTTTTCCGGAGGCAAACCCAGTTTATGAATTAAACTTATGTTGGGGGGGGGGGGGGGAGAAGTAAATTAAAGCAGAGCGTCAGTAAAACAGAGGGCTTTCAGTAACCTCCATTCAGTAGCCAAGAATTAGCAAGGAAAACACCATTTCCCGTTTTTTAATTGATGCTCATGCCAAAATGCCTCAGGTATACACAATCCCAAACAGAAGTCTCTGGGGAATGTCAGTCTCAGGAAACATACTCTCCTGGGCATAATGTGGTTTCCTGGAGTCGGTAGTTCTGTTCCAGAATACTGGATGTTAACTTTGCTAATAAGAAAACATTTTTCAAATGAAAAATGACTTGTTAAACCACTTTTATGTCACTTTTTCAGTAATACATTAAAGTAAACAAACCTAAGATGTTAAATAAAATAAAAAACCCACTACACCTGCAGAGTTTTACCAGCTCACATTACAAAGTCCTCTCTGAAGTGGTTGGTGAGCTATTTCCATTACAAACAGCAAGTGTTCTTGAAAGTAATTCAAAGAGTCAAATTAGGCAGATTACATCAGAGTATATTTCCCTGCAGCATAAGGACTTTTGAAACACCTGCCTGACATATTTCAACCACTGCAGAGAAAAATGGCACTGACTGGTTTCAGGAACGGCTAGAGTCTTGAAAGACAGGCTATTTCATATTTAATTCTACCAAACAATATTTAAATAACAAAACCATTTTGGTTGCTATTTGAACTTTTGTTTTTAAACACAAACCAACAATAACATGCAGTGACAAGAGGCCAAAAGCTGCACTAGCTAAAATTACGGTGAGTTTTTTTACACTTCATGTTAAACACTAAATGCCTCCTATTAGTCCCAGTATATTGCCAGACTTCATTTTCTGGAATACTTTTTACCTAATTAGATATACTACACACAAAACTCAAGTGACAAATTCAAGAGAGTAGTAATGGGAGAGTCAGACACCCCAACATCAAAGAGGTACAATTTCACGCTAGCATTGGAAAAGAGTTAGAGGGTACAGAAACGAATCTACTGTTACAGCTGAACCGCCCCAGATGCATCGCATCATAGGGTACTTAGCATCTGAGAATTTCAGACTGCTGCAATTGCCTTTTCACTTCACTTCAGTTCTTGGAAAAATGGTGGAACAAATCATTACACAAACATTTTAAGCAAGACACAGAGATGACTGATAGCTAATGTGGGTTTCTTAAGAGTAAATCACGTCAAAGCAGCCTATTTCCTTCAACAGCAGACAGGTTACGTAGACTGGAGAAAAGCAGCAGATGTAGCTCATGCCCTAAGTTATCAAAGGAGTAGACAGGGCAACGAGAACAGAAGCAAGAGTATCTTGATGTAATGATGTTTTAATGCTGCCTTTCAGGACATTTCTTCACCCTGATGTACATGCAAAGCTGGGTGGAATGAAGAAAAATCAAACTGACCATCGCTGTTTCCTGCACTCAGCCAGGCTCTGCTTGGTTCTGTCCTAGCTGTGGCTTATTTAGTATTTTCTTTAGTAACTCAAATGATGGAATAGGTAGCGTGCTTCTTACACACACATCTAACACTAAGCCAGACAGAGCTGCAAAGGGAGCAGACTACTACACAAAGTGGAAAGACAGATTGTAGAAAGAGCAGGGGAAGGGATTCAACTCAATATGGAAAAACACAAGATTTAATCTGAGTCAAGAATAATCTGTAGCATAAATCAGAAATCGGGAATACCTTGTGTCTGATACCAAAGACAAACACTGAAATTATTATCGACGAATCTGAACATTAGGCAGCAACACCGTTGTGCACAAAAAAAAACTGTACATATAAACTAAAAGGTAGAATGAGAGATGTACTGTATTCAGCATCAGACAGACCTCAGCTCAGATAATATATCCTATTCTGAAAACTTCTCAAAAATATATAACTGCAAGACTACATAAGAGAACAAATGACCAAAGAAACACCAGAAAAACTGAAGTTGTTTAGAACAAAAAAGACTAAGAGACACTAATAGTCTTCAAGTACTTATGGGATAAAACAAATTATCTACTTTGTTGTCACTTTGGATATTCAAGTAGCACGCAGAATGTGGAAATACAGCAGAATCACATCAGTAAAAGCAGAAATGGCTGATATATGTTGAAGTCAGTTTCATTACAACAAACTGCTGAGTCCTAAAAGAGGGTTCCATTTACACTGCAGTTTCTCTCAAAATGACAAGATAAAGCTACTGAGAATCATAAAGAATATGTAAACATTAGAAAAAGCTTTCCAACTGCAAAGACAGTTATGCACTGGGTTGGATTGCATTGCAATGCAAGGGATTTCCATCAAGAGGAAAGCCAAACCTTTAAACAGACGGAAAACACCCATTTCCTCTGGAAGCCTGTCCTGCTCCACTCAGCCTCGTCACCGGATGTATCAACAGTATCTACTGCGCTCTGCAAAACAGGAGGTGGCTAGCGCATGGGACCACCTCCTTTGGTTGAGAAAGGCAAGATGAACTATTGAGGTTGAAAACACTCCATGATCCGAGCAAGCTACCACTTGGATTTACATGAAATAAGTTTCAACAACGATCATCTGTAAGTAAATATGAAGGCAAGGATCTTGCGCATCATCTCATGTTAAATGTCTGCCTTAAGTTAAGGACATGACAACTCAAGTTGAGCTGAAAAGTATTTCCTAGCAGAGATTTCTTACTCTTAGTAAGAAGAGATTCTCTTTAGTCTTTGAATTTTAATAGTGCTCTATATTATCTCAAATTATTTTTCTTTTTAAAATAATTTTTTAAATCCTTTTCTAAATCTGAAGTTCCACATCAGTCTTGCAGTTTAAGCTTCTTTCCTTATAATGGACATCTTATGTCAACAGCGGAAGCCAGTGTAATTTATTTCCAGGATTCTTTTTTTAAAATCTGTGATTAAAAAGTTAAGCCCATTCCTCACCTTAGCAGCCCCAGAAGTCCGTCAAGATGACTGTGTCTTCAATCTATCAATTCCAGGCACTATTTCTGCTTTTTTCGATGCTAAGTTTCAACCGCTGCTGCAATGCGATGGTCTCTGGGGAACACAGCTGCCATTCTGCACCCATCCGGCACAAGGAAGGTAATGAGTTAAGCCTGATGCATTCTGTTAGCAGTGCTGCTGAAGCTCCCTAGGGAGCAGCAGAAGCAAAGTGTACAGGGAGAGGTAGGCATCTTTTATTAGACCACCTCATACAGTCCTCATTGAATCAGGACTACACACCCAAGTTTCTACTGAAATTGTTGACCTAGAAATTAGTTTAACACTTTCCAAAGTGAGTTTTTCACCTCTTATTTCTGCCAACAGCAAGCATGCCACATTGCAAATTCTGTACATAGCACTGTTGATGACCAGCTTTCAGGTAAAGATCAGAGGCTGACCTTCCAGCTCCCAGTTACATCCTTTCACCTGTTTTTTCCTGTAAGAGGACTGAAAAATCAAATCACCGCAGTCAAGAGTTATTGCCACAATGATCTCTGTTCTCACTTTTTCCTCCCACAACAAATTATTAAGTATTGTGAAGCATTTTGTGCTATTCTTCAAGCAACGTATTTCACGTCCAAAGCATTACTCCTCACTTGCAAAAGAAACTAAGGACCAAAGGTACATTCTGACACTTGTGGTTTCCTATGAAGAGCTGCTGCTCAGTGAGGAGGTAGGTGGGCTTCTGTCCAGCTACTGAAGGATGGCATGGTAGGCTAGGTTTTAGACAAGTTTTCATCACCTGCATGAATAAAGTACATGACTTCTAGGTGCGATCTGTTCCTCAGGCATTTAATAATTGCACTTGCAGTGATTTGTACCAAATAAATTACTAGCCTAAAAATATGTGACCACAAAAAGGCTGAAATATCTGGCCCCAGGTCTTAAGTTCCAGAAGCTTTCAGTCAGCAAAAAAGCCCCAAACCAACACGTGATCCCGAAAGCTACTGTTCACTTGTTCTGCTCTTCTTTGTGAGCTGAAGAATGAAGTTATGATACTGAAAATGCAGCATTACAACGAAAGAAACGTTAAAGAATTAAACAGTATTTCCCACTTATGGAAAAAAGATTGATTCAAGACCACAGCATATACTCAACAGACGCTCCCAGAAAACTTTAGCACAAGTTTCCATTGCCAGACATGTGTGCACAGCTTGCATTCACCTTGATGGGACACCTCCATTTCTTACATCAGATCAGAGCTAGAACGCTAGATTTCAGAACAACGTTGCCATTCCGTAAGTTAAATATTACTATTATATTTAATGGAAAGCTTGTTTCATATAAGCATCTTCTGCTGTGTGTTAGCATATCTTGAAGCCTAATGAACCTACCCCAATCAGCACAATCAAAAAGATGAAGATCTCTGAAGGTTTCACACCACGCTGAATATCATTCAGCTGCATGGTATGCACAAGGATTACGTTTCTGACCACAGCCACAGCATTTGTGGCTGAATATTGTATAATAGCTATTAAAAAAAAAAAACAACTAGACAGTTTTGCTGTTGACTCAAGTCTCATACCACTTTCCAGCTTACTGGAGCAATGACTTCTGCCTCTGGGCTCAGTGTGACTAAAGTCACCATTAGTATCCTTATACACTGTCATAACTACCCATGTTTTTATATAAAAAGGGTCACAAGGGTTTCAAATCACTGCACAAGCTCTGTAAGGCACAGAAATTATTTACACATAACTACTAGTGCACAGCGTTTTTCTACACCGCCCAGACGAGTAGTCCAGAGTCTACAGTAGGAAGCACATGCTGGAGGCTGAATACTTGAAGAACAGCTTCCAGAGCATGCAACTTCAGCCAGGATTCCACCGCAGTCGGCACTCTACAAACACATAATGATAGAAACTATGTCCTGAAAGTCTTAAGAGCCTTTCATACATACGGAAAAGAAGTGAGGCACCAAGAGCTGAAGTAATTTAATCAAGGTTGTAGCAAACACACAGTTACTTTTACAGGTCCCAAGGTTGAGTTCAATACTTCAATTAAAAGAGCAGTCTATCCTTTCAAAAACAAAGTGACACACCAATTCAGGGGTTAATTAACAGCTATTTAGCTTTACTGAAAGGGAAAAAAAATCCCCTACCTAGAGAGTACCTCCCTACAGACATCCCAATTCTTAGAAATTTTGTACAAAACCCATCACTGGTATAGTCCCATGTGAGTAATCTCAGAGAGTCTGGAGCAGCACCAGAAATAAAGACGTGCCTGTACGTGAGCTATGTATCACATGGTGGATACCACAAACACGGCCAACCAGCTGGTATACACTGCCAAACTCCTCAGGTCCTTGGTGAACACATCACTAACATCCCAAAGCATTTTAGCAGGTGTTATTAAACATGGTGAACCACTTGACAGATAGTATAACTATTGTCATGTGTTTGGTCTATATCACAACATCAGCCAACACCTGGCAAACACTGTCAATCTCATGGGAATTCTGGCAATGTCTGTAAGCAGTTGGATTCTTGAAGCACAGTGTGACTGCCTCAGGAAACAAGAGTTTTCCAAGCCAATTGGTGCAAGTTTTTGAGAAACTGAGAAGAGAAAACTGAAGGCATCAGGAAAGAAAGATCCTCACCTCAGAAAGTGGGCAGGACTTCTACCAAAGCGGCCCAGATATCACCACTGCAGCCTTTCCAAACCACTGTCAGTATCTTCACACCAGAAGAAAGTCTGAAGTTCACAACAGCACTGGATCACAGCAGTGGGGAAGTTTCTTCAAAACCTTTATAAACACAGTGTTTTCCTATCAGGGAGAACTGGGCTGGATCTTACATTAAATAAGCAGAATAAACTTATTTATTGATTTTGGTTGGTTTAGATCCCAGTACTTATCTTCTTCATATATTTCAATTCCGTTTTCCCCCCCTCCATTCTGGGAGCATAATCCAAAACAATTTAACAAATTATGAACCGAATGAAGTGACAAAAATACTGAGTAATTATGTCACAATGAAAACAGATGGATGTTGAAATTACTTCTCCACACACTGAAGGAGAGTCCTCTGGGAAAATCAGTATATTATGCCCAACTCTGACTCATCTTCAACTTCTGCAGTGCCCTCTCTTCTGTGTTATTTTTGGTATGGTGTTCATTGCAAAGATCACAGTAGCACTTAAGCACAATATAAAACTCAAAACATGATACTACTACAAATTTTAATAAAGGAACACTTTTTATTCAGAGTTAAAGCATTGTCTTGAGAGAATATCATGAACTCCCCCATTAATAAACTCTTGGTAGCCAGTTTCCCAAAAGGATGCTGTGTCATCAACAGAGATGCTCCTGGAAAGATTCAACCACAGAAGCAGGATGTTAACTGGAAGCTCATCAAGTCTCATTTACATTATGGCAGTATTCCAGACTTAGATGACCATAGAAATAAGAGTGAAAGATCGTTCTTGTCCTGAACCTACAAAGTAGGTAAAAAAAGCCCACTGAGGAGCTGAGAAAGGAAAGCAAGGACTACAATGTATACAGACCACTGGTACACACAATGTATATAAAGCTGACTTCCCTATCATACTCATTCCAAGAAATATTCTTGAAGAAAGCCTCATTTCTTAAGGCTTTTATTCAGTAAAACAGGTTTTTAGTTAAATGTTTGAGCTTCAACAAGTAAAGGTATAGAATCGCTTCAGTATTTTGTTGAATTGAGAATAAAAGCCGGATGTCGGGTTCCAACAGCGGTAACAGATACAGGTTGGATGAGCGACACCATGTACACAACCAAGCACCTTTCCAGATCACCTGCCACACAGCCATACTGCTGCTCCATAAACCTGGTCCTGAGCACCCCAACAGTTTCACGCAGGTTGTAGGCTGGCTGGAGTGATTCCAGCCACTCCGCAAGGATACCCACCTCCGGAGCAGAACAAAGCAGCTGTTTAATAGCACATCAACACCCCTTCAGGAGAGGAAGTGAAGGAAAATACCACATCCATTGAAATTTAGTTTGAAAGAATGCACACGTGGTTTAGGAACAGAGCGAGACGGAGACAACATTTCAAGAGAAATGCTATGCAAACAACTCCCCCTTCGTTATACACCACCACTCCCATCTTTGAGGGACCGAGTTCAGAGACATAACGGGGCCAAGCTCGTTAGCTGCTGGATAGAGCCCTTCCACAGGAGAGCATTCAAGACAGGAGTCTAATCCAAGTTAGCTCAAAAGCCTTTGAAGTGGGGAATGCAGTTTATAGTCCTCTGGTTATTCCCCCCTTGATAGGCTGGAGCTAAGTCCTTCCCCCCACCCCCCTCCTTTTTTTAATGGAAAATGGCCACCATTAGAAGAGGGGAGACTGCACCGATTCTGTCTGAGGGCACTCCTTATTGGCCTCAGGAGGGAGTTAAGGGAATTTATGGAGATGTACGTTCTTTTGATCAAACTACGTTTAGAGTTAATTTTACTTCGAGCTAAGTACACAAAAAGCTGTGAAAGGAAGACAGTTTTGCCTTGGGTCTGCAGCACAGAGACAGAAAATAATGTCATTGTTGTCACAGCTCATGCCAATAATACAGAAATATCTATCAAGCTGGCACATTTCTCTGCCCCCCCCCCCCAAAATAATTTCCTGGGCAGTGCAACTAAAAACCCCTGGCAATAATAATGTTAACAAAACAAATGATATAATTTACACACCTGTCTGATTCCCCAACAACTTTCCTCTTAAAAAAATAATCAATTGCTTCACAAATGCTTCAACTAGAAACTTTTTTCTTCCCCCATTAAAAAATTCTATCCAGTAATTAAAGTCAAAGATGCAACAAAAATAGAGGTTACCTTGAGGGTACCACTGAAATAACTGTCCACTCCTAACCAGATCATCTGACCTGTCAGGGGCCCAAAGATGCAAGTTACACTATCAGTCTGCGGACAGTTTCCAAAACAACACGCAGGAGCTCGAGCATCTCTTGGCCCAGCAGGATGAAGCCATACACACCGCTCCATTCTGCAAACTATTTTCTGTTTTCCCCTGTTGTCAGTGAAACTAACTGATCATAGTTTTGTTCAAATTAAGTTGAACAACTATCCACCCAACGCTCCCCCCCAAACAGTGGTACCTAGTGTACCAGCTAGGTCTCTCCAGTCCACACCGCAAGCAGGGTGGTGGGGAGGGTCTCATCCCTGCTGTGGTCACTTAGCATAGCACTGCACAAGGCTTTTCACTTCTGTGTCTCACCATCTTCACCCTTTGCATCCCTTCCTCAACTGTAAGAGCTTCAAAGACTCTTCTTCTGTAGTTCAGGCTAATGGAAAGGGTCCCAGAAATCTGCTGTGGTTCCTAGGAGTCACGATACAAAATACTCCTGGGATTTTTGCCGTTTCCCAAATGTAAGCCAGCAAAATTCCTGATTTAAAATATGGAGGAATTCAACCAAGCCTCAACTTGCTTTGGTGGAAGACACAATTCTTTGAAATATTTTGGATAAATGAACAACAACTAAACAAACAATAAATAAGCATCTACAGTAAAAGCCAGCAAATGTGAAGATACCCTAAAGTTTCCATCACCAGGAGCTAGGATAGAGTTAATTTTCTTCCCAGTAGCTGCCATGTTTTGGATTTAGTATGGGATTTGGTACAGGAAGGATGTTGGTAATACAGTGATGTTATTAGTTGTTGCTAAGAGATCAAGGACTCTTTACCAGCTTCCCAGGTTTTGCTAATGTGCAGGTGCAAGAACCTGGGAGGGGTACAGCCTGTACAGCTGACCCGTACTGGCCAAAGGAAATACTCCGTACCATAGCCATCATGCTCAGTATGTAAGTGAGGGTTGGCTGATGGTCAGAAATCTGGAAATCACTGTTCCAAGATTGCTCTTTGGGATCTTTCCAAGATGGCTCTCTGTTTCGCTTCATGATTGCTGTTCAGAATGCACTGTATCAGTCATCAGGCAGGGAGAAATGGTGCATTGTTCCTTTTGTATATTCTGTTATTATCATTATTAATATATATATTATCTCTTCCTTTACTGTCCTCGTAAGCTGTCGTTACCTCACTTTACAGGTTTTCTTACTTTTACCCTTCCAATTTTCTCCCCCATCCCCCTGGGGGTGGAGGGAAGTGAGCAAGTGGCCGCGTGGTGCTTCGTTATTGGGGTTAAACCAATTTCTGAAGCATGAGTCTGCTTTTGATACAGGCAGCATTTCTTAATAGCGTCTTTCGTTAAGGATAGATATGAACATCATTTCCCTCAGATCCTGTGTACCAGCTTGGATCTCTCTGGGACTGACCTACAGTTAGAGAAGAGTTGTGACTGCTTGCTTCCTTTGCTTCAGCTTCAGTTCTACCAGCGAGGGAAGATGATGCAGAAACAGAAAGCAGAGTTTTGGTTGCAGGACCACACTGGATCTCAGTTACAGTCAGGAGTAACCAACAGGGATGGAGGCGAGAGGGAAGAAAACAAAGGCAGGGTGGAAAAAGAGCAAATACAAGCAGCTAATAGGGCCTCAGAGGCTCCAGCAAGGTTTCCAGCTGTACTGTGACCACACGAACAGATACATGGCACACAGCGCGCTCATAGCTCCGCTGAGACTGCTTGCTAAGCGCACAGGTGAAAGAAAACAGGATCAAAGCAGTAGTGACTTGTCCATCATCCATCTGCAGGCTTGATGCCTCAATGGAAATTAAATACAGTCCTGTGCTACCATGTAGTATGCTCCCTCGAGTTGTTTCCACTCATGTCAGCTCATAGACAAATACTAATATGTTTGTAGTTTCCCAAGTGTCTTCTCTACTGGCCAGCATCCTCTTTTCTCATTCAGCAGCCATCCTGGGAGCAACATGTGATCCAGCCATGCTAAACTGGGTATGTACCCCTAGGCTAGCTCAGACCAAGGAGAGCCAATTCAAAGTCATGCAAAGATACAGAGATGTCTCCATTCAGCTGAGATGGCCTCTACCACGCAGCAGTAGGAGCCCAGCTCTCCATCCCTCTCCCAATCATCAAGCATCACGTTTTGAACTTGAGGCAGTGACTATGTTGCTTTACATGTTTGAGTAGAGCCTGCTCTGGTAGGGATTTTATGCATAACCAAAGCACCCAGGAAAGTCAGAGCTGGGCCACAAGGCACTGGCTATACTGTTAAAACCCCTAAATCCCCAAATCTCTTGGAGGCTGATTCCCAGCAGATACACTTCCTGAGCTAGGACTGAAACACATAGCTACAGGGAACAGCTCAATGCAGGGGAAGCACAAGCAAAAGAAATAATTGCAGACAGCATGATAAGCAGAAACAACAGCTAAGCTGTTTTCCAAACACAAGACAGTTCATCCCTCCTTGTCTAAGCAGTTTGCAGCCATCAGGACAAAACTGCACTATTGTACATGCAGTAGTTGTGGTTGCTATTTCACCTCTCCTCCCCATTTCATATGCATCTAGAAAAAAAAAAATCTTTTTTTTAATCATTTTCAGCGGTTATCAGTTTCTCTTTCCTTCCCACTTTATTAAGTTCAAGCTTTGGGATATTCCTTTAACTTCTTTCTCGGGAGGAGCAATAGACCTAGAGAATAGCAAGTCAAATTTTGGCTAGTAGAAATCAGAGATTCAACTAAAATTAGGTTTCTGGATGGTCCAGTATCTGGAGACATACGGGGTAGTGCAGAAGACAACCTCACTTTGAACAGCTGAAGATCAAGCCTGCTACTGAAATAGATTTAGGTGATAGTGGGGTTTATTCCAACAACTCAAATCAAAATGCCCCATAAACTTTAATTCAGCTTGGCAGCTGTACTTTGTATCTAAGAACTGAAGTGAAAGTTAGATTAAGAGACCAATCTTAAAACAAATCCATAGCCCAGTCCCTTATGAAAGCTGGGCCTATTGAAATCAGGCCTCAAGCAACTTGCCCAAGGATAAAGAATAAATCAATGTAATTAGATTGTTTCCAACCTGAGTAAATTATTTACAGTTTTCATGTTGAGCTAAAAGTTCTCTAGCTATCCAAATATATCCATATAGCCATTATTTTATAAACTTTCCTTTTCTGAAGGAAATGTAAATATATATATACAAAAACATCAAGGCTACAGACCCAAGCACTCAAAACTCAGGAAATGCCAGAACTAAGTTTGCATGGGCAAAAGAAAATATTTTTCTCTTAATTTCATTCCCAGAAATGGTGAAACCATTTTTTGTTGAAGCTTTCCAAACAATTCATCTGAAGCAGACATTCAGCATGGAAACTTTCAGCCCAAACAGTTAAAATTTGGCAAAGTTATATGCCACTGAAAACAGGGTCTTATAATGGGAAATGTGAGGCAAGCTTAATTACAGGCAGCACTACCAGCAGCACTTATAATATATTTAGGACTAAAATTTCATCCTGGCTTTGCTAGGTCTGTTTTTCTAGGAATACTATTGAACTAGAACTATTTGAATCTTCTTACATACGTTTAAATTGTAGACTGTGTTTGTAAGTCTGGGGTCTTTCACAAACTTGGCCAGAACTACAATGCAGCTATTTGCATTAGCCATCAGACATAGAAGTCATTACTTAAAAAAAAAAAATTCTCCCTTGTATGATACAAAGTAGAAGCAGCTACAGGTTTTCCAAGGATCTCAATACTTACTAAATTTTCGACTTTCCCCAAGTTTTAACATGGATATTTTTTGTATATTTCAGTCAACTCTAGATCTGGTCAAAAGGTGATGCTTTTTTTTGTGAGAAGTTGGTTTCACGATAGAAGCACATTATTAATACAGAATTTTCAGCAGATCTGCTGAAATGAGCAGAACTGCTTGGTAACTAGTACCTGGAATTTCAAAAGGAAGGGAACTAAGTTCAGAATAGACTGATGGATATGCTGGTGTCTAAGGAGCTAGCTGGCATCACTGCAGTGCTCAATTCTCACTGTCCCAGCTTTCTCCACGGGCTTCTGCAGCACGTATTCTGCGTTCATCTCCTATTCTTGATGGAATCTACAAATTGCAATGTTATCTTGTAACACTGCATAAATTCTTTATCAGGTAATAAATCACGATCTTCAACATTTGCGTGGTTATAAATTAGCATGTTACCTATATCAAAGAATCCTCAAAGTCCAAACATACAGTCAGGATTACAGGATTAATGTTTCTACATTAAACAGAGCACCAGACCATAACATACTTTTTGTTTTGGGGTTAGTTTTTGGGGGGAGTAGCATCATTACTATATGCAACTAGCTTTCTGTCTAACACTAACCTGCTCCCCACAGTTATTGATTTAGAGCTTTATGTTTTTCTTTGTGAAGGTAAACCAACCCCCAAAATAGAAAACTCAGGAGGGGCTGTTTCTATTGCAGCCTGAAGAAGATGGCAGTAAGCTTCCCACCCCACTCCTACTGACCACCCCTTCAAAGAATGATTTACAGGAATTCAGAAACGGAATATGGTAGCGAGGAGACCAAAGGAAAATTGTGCAAGAGCACGGAATGAATTTCTGTGCTCTCAGTATTAAATTCTGGTTTATTCAATTCATAAAAAGAATGAAAATATATTGCATGTAAATGTCAAGTTGTATTTTGTTCTAGGAGCAGTCAAAATGCATTTATCAAGAAGGAGAATGAGCTTTTGGCCAAAGCCTTGCCCAAGATGCAGGAGATCTGCTTCCAGTTCTCTTGTTGACTGCAAGCTTTCTGTTTAGCTTTGGACAATTCATTTACCTCTTCCAGGCCTCTGCTTCCTATTTTTGCAGTGCAAATGCCACCATCTCCTTTCTCCTGCTCTTTTCTAGTTCGGCAGCAGGCTCTTCCAGGTGAGCGCCGCTTCATTCTGTACATTCTATACCCCCACCTGCACAACCACAACACATCCTGGGAGGATTTCAAAGCACTACTACAACAGAAGTAAATCCCACCTCTCTATGCCCTCAGTTGATTAAATGCATTGTTCCCAGCAAATTTTACACTCCCATTCATTTCAATTAAACAGTCATATTTTATCTGGTGCTTCTTCAATTGGCCCCTTTTGAGTCAAATCCCCCGAAACTGCATCTAATATTCTACTCAGCTAAATGTACAGTGACTTCTTTATTCACTTCAATAATACGCAGTGACATAAAGGAAGCCTGTGAGGCACGGCATCTACGGTAGGAAAAATAAAAGTGACCTGTAAAGTACTTCTCCAACTTTCCTAAATACTTCATATTTGTAACTTATAAATTACAGAGGTTTGTTCCATGGTGACCTTGCCAATTATGCTACGTTGCAATGAACATCTTTAACAGCTCTCAGTGACACAATGGCTTCTTGATTGAGTGTATTTGCACAAAATTTCCTACATCAATCTCACAGCACCAAGGGAGGTGATGCAAGAAGGCTGGGAAATGACTATCAACTGTAAAAAAGCTAAGGTGGCCCTCAGCAGCTAAGCACTGCAGTTATTTTTTTCAAAACTGATGCTGAGGTTTTAAGCTTTGAGTGCAACGTCATCTTTTCGAAAAGAAGTGTGGAAGAACTTTATTTATAGCAGTAAATTTCACATTGTGTCTGTCTAAACCAAAGATAACCACTGTGATTAGAAGCATCTCCTGAAATTTACAATTCAACCATAAAAAATTTCTTTCAGACTTGTACTTGACATTAAAGGGCTCAGCTTCAGCAGCTGAAAGAAACACACTGCGCTTCAGACTAAAGAAAATCCTCTATTTTGTATGAAAAATTACAGAATACATCTGTATTTCTTTGGGGTATTTGCGTCACCACAGGCCAACATTACAGAAATGCAAGCAGTTCCTTACAGAGAAGCTGGGCTTTCAGAGCCAGTCTGACACATATCTAGATCCAATTTATCTCTACGTTCAGAGTACTTCATTTAATCTCTAACACAAATATGTTACACAAGTTCCTCTTACTACTTGTCTAGTTTGCTTATTTATAGAGGAGTAACACAGTGATCTTCCCTTGGTTGATGCATATATCCACGGCCATCTCTCCTAAAAAAATCTCCACTATTAATCCAGCTAATCTTGTTTTTACTAGAGAATTGCAGCACATTTTTTTTGCTCAAGGCACTGCTCTGAAAATTCAAACGGTGATAATTCCTCTCCACCTATACCCCAGGGAGGGTTTCTAAAGGAATGAGACTTGACCCACCTTTGACATGACTACATCTGAGGAGGCTGCAAACTGAGCAGGAGAGCCCCCACAGCTTGGCCACAGAACATCATTTCACTTGTGAAATGGTCCTATTCTAGAGCACTTTCACCAACAGTCTCAGAAATGAACTAGCAGCAGTTTTACATTGATGTCATATGAATCAAGACTGATGAGAATGCCCTCACCCTCAAAACCAGACTCATGACGCAGTTTTGCCTCCATGTTGTCTGTGCTCCCTGGGAGCTCAGGTTCAAACTGGGGTCTTGAACATTAAAGAAATGGAGATTTATTTTTTTTTTTTGTACAAGGATATAAGTTATTCTGTGGCTCTGTGGGCAGTTCAGGAAAGGGTTAAGCTATCTTACACCCATAGACCTAGTCCTTCTTTTGAGTGTTAGTATCCTGACACCCCTGACTCTGCTCCCATCAAGAGCTAGAAGGCTCAAGAGGAATGAAGGATGAGGGAAAAGATGTTCAAGTAGTTTTAGACATGCAAAAACTATAGCATTAAATTTCATCAAAATAGTTTTCTACTTAAATGAAGCATTTTTACAGTACTTATGTTAGATCTCAGGTGTATAAAAATACACAGATGTCTCCAGACTTCTCCCATATCAAACACATGGTGGAGGAACAGTGTCTTTACTCAAGCCAATAAATCAGATCTCTTTCCACGCAGTGTAAGAAAATGACAAGATTTTCTTACAGCCACATTTTAATGGAAGATGTAACATCAGTGAAAAGGAAAGGGTTTGTGGAACAACAGAATGATGGGCTGTAAACATAACTATAATCCTGAACTACCAAAAGTACACTAGCATAGCATCTAGCATAAAGCAGACTAATATCTGGAACTCCTAGAAAAACTGTCAAAGCTGCATTTTCCCCTAGGAAACGCCTATCATGGCTGCCAGTGCTGTGAAGCATCGGAGGTACTGCAGCATTGGCCTTTCTAGGGAGGAGAAGTCTTGACTCCGCTGCCCATTCGTACTACAGTGATGCAGCCTTCATCCTCCTGTTGCTGAACTGGAGGGTTGTGCTACAGCATGGTTTCAGGGTAAACTTCTGTAAATGGTGAGCAGCTTGGGAAGGCTAACCTAAAACTCCCATCTGCCAGCAATTATGCTCAGTCACTGAGGCACAAAAGAATTCTGCTTATTTGTCTTAAGCTGTAAATGCAACATGGCATTGGTTTCCAAATACAGAGATAAGCCTGTCATTACCTAAGCTGAAAACTCTACGTTATCAAAAAAGATAGGCATGTCAGTAATTACGTTCTTATTACTAAACTTTAATCTGGTTGCAAATAAATCAGCATTGTTTGCTATCTCTTAAAATTTATTAGAGCAGTAAAAAGAGATCCACTCAAAAACTAATATCCCTTCTCAAAACCATATTCTTACACACATAAAACCCAAGAATTCTCCCAAGCCTAACAGGCAGAGTCCACAGGTTCAAAGCTATAAACTGCTAAAGGACAAAGAGAGAGAGAGTGCTAATTATGTAAGAAAATAAATACATCCTATCAGGTACAGCCAACCTGCTGCTGTCAGCTTTAGTGCAACAGCATTTCATGGATGACTCTTAATACCTTGTGACTCTGAAGAAAGCTGGGGTAGCTGCCACATTCAGCTATATTTTACGCTACAGAAACGTGTGTTATTAATGTGCAGTATGTATTATTATTATTATTATTGTGCTATTACTCATGAAGAACACACCAATCAGCTATCTAGTATTTACCCAATATGCTTTGTGGCCTTCATGGTCAGGTGCCGTACCTCCCAAATTACTCTCCTCAATTTCTAGCTCCTGGAGACTGGAGCGACCTCAAGAAAGCTGTTATTCCGGACATCAGCAGTCACATCGACCGAACCATAGTACATACTCGGTCTCTGTTCTCCAGGGGAATTGTCTAAAGCTCAGAAGTCAAAAGAGGCTTCCAGAGGCAGGATCATTCCTGAGACTACCAAGGATGGGTAATACTGTTGTGTGAATGAAACCTGGCCTCCACGTCAGCCAGAGTAGCAACGCTGGCCAGAAATACCAGTCAGCATGCCACAGCCACAGAGCTGGTGGTTACAGAAGAAGCTTTTAAATGGTTTCAAGAGACATGGAAAATGCCACAATTACAGGACTGTAGATTCCTTATGCAAATATTTTTCATATGTTCTCCCATGCCAGGAGGCATTTGATTTTAGGCTTGTTTTCTCAGGGAAACAAGGCTTAAGCAACCACAAAGTCTGTTTGCTCCACCCAGCAACCTGTGTCATTCATTACTACATCTCTGTCGAATTTATTTTAAACTAGTTGTCCTGCAAAAGTCATGAAAACACATGGCCAAATAAAAGAGAGATTATTTCATGCCTGAGAGGGACGAACTCACACTGCAGCCTTTAGTACATACCACTTGGAGATCCCAGCTTTTGGAAACAAATCCTTAAGAACCTGGTTTCACCAACTCTGCTACAGGTGGAACAACTTGCATTAACAAGAAGGGCAGGAGAGGCAGCCTCATCTTTTGCACCCTCTTTCCCCTTATCAAAACACAGCTTACAGCAGCAGCCACACTGCATGGCCAGCTGTTTTGTAGCAGCCGACCAGTGCAAACAGTAGAACATAATAGTGTAAGTAATGGCAGAAGTCAGCATTAAAAGAATACAACCTTCAACTTAGAATTATGTTTTTATACTCAAACAAGGTAGCTCGTACAATCCCATTATTAAAGACTCCTAGCTGGAAGACTGTTTTCCCCAGTGAAGGCAATGAGCAACAAAATATTTGCCATACAACCCTCTTCAGTTCACTGGGAAGCATTCCACACTTAACAAGAGAAGGTAAATGAACTACGCCTTACTACTTCCCTCTCCTTGCAGCACACAAGGAGGAACTAAACCATAAACATGATCCGTAGCAACGCTTGGAGTTGGTATGTGACAATACAGTGAATTAGAAGCACATGTGCTAACCGAGAAGTGTAATGTAATTGGCACACTCGAGACGTGAGTAAAGCAAGACATTGACCAAGAGATTAAATTACCAAGGTGTCAAATTCATAGAAGGGATGAAGGCAACAAAGCAGAAATAGCTGGCAAGATCGGGAAAAGAAGCATTACATCAGAAAAGACTTTTTTAAATAACAGGATTTGTTGACACCCTAGAAGCCACTTGGACTAAATAATGGAAAAAAAAAAAAAAAAAAAAATGAAGAGACCGGAGTTGAAAGCAGCTGAAACACCTTAAGTCCAGACAGCATATTGTTTTATATGTAAAGCCTGTCAGCAAAAGCAAAACCAAGGTAGGCCTTATATCTGCTTATTCCCTAACCAGAAGCCCAGAGAGCTGGGCACAGCCAGCAATAAAGACTTTTGTGAACACACAAACATCAGGAAACAGGGTAAACAGAAAGGATTGCTGTAAGGTCAGTGCCGCATTGGCATCAAGACAAGGAAATAGCACCTGGTAGAGGATAAGACAGGAAAGCACTTCTGTTTGCGATGAAACAGAAGTTAAAGGGGAAGACGTGTGCCATTTCTATAAAACAAGATCTGTATTAGGTCTTTCCAGGCAGATGTTATTACCCATAAACTGGGTAACGATACTGAATTTGCATACAGTAATACTAATTTGCTATCAACAAGTATAAGATAACACAGCCTTACAGCCTTCACTGCCCATGGAGAATGGTAACTCCTGGTGTTATACACACTTAAGCATCTGTAATCAGAAAGAACTTAAAGTCTAAGACCTAGTCTAGAAAATTGAATGCACATCAAAATTTACATCCTCAAATTTATTAGGACTACACACAGCATTTTCTTTTTTTTTTTTTTTTTAAATAAGAGAGACAAGAGTTTTATATGTTTACAAAGACCTGAGTTGCAAGCTTTGTGGTCCAGGCAGATAACGGAAAAAAAAAAAAAAAAAAGAGAGAAAAAAAAAGCAAAACAAAAAAAACCAACACAGAAACCACTCAAGGTAGTAAAAAAGAAACATTCAAGGCCAGGTTGGATGAAGCTCTGAACAATGTGATCTGGTTGAAGACCTCCCTGCACCTTGCAGCAGGGGGGGTGGACTGGATGACCTTGAAAGGTCCCTTCCAAAATTAATGATTCTATCCAACCCCTAAACGTGTTCAGTCATGTCACGTCTCTCTTCCTCTCACTTCATCATATGTCTCTCCCTCAATTACTTGCTTTCAACTATTTCCTCCCTAAAAGCATACCACCTGAAATATTTTTCAATGAAGAATCCACAGCATCAACAACTCTGAACTTTCAGACACACTTGAAAATGGAAAAGTATGTTGATTGCTTTCAAGTTTATTCATTTAGATTGTGCTTTTCCTCCAGCAGGAGCCATATTCATAGACACAAACAGAGTTCATAACTTCACTTCCTCATTTAATGCCCTACAAAACCTGTTTATTGCCTCACAGTTTTCTGCTATGAACATTATCTTTTTACTTACATCATGAACTACACATTTGTGTTTCTCCCAGACAGAAAACAGTATTTTGACATCACCTTACACTTGTAATACATAATATCATTACAAATCAGTTGTTACTCTACTACCGTATGTCGAGCTCATGCTGGTTTTTAATGCCACACTGTAACACTCTGTTATAAAATTACTTTATTGGTTTTCAGCTAGAACTATCACCATTGAAGCCTGCTCCCCCATGAACACTGGTTTCTCACTCTATTCAGTCTGCAGGGGCAAATCATTTTACCACTATGGAGTGACACCAGCTCCCAGTCTGACAGTTCCTCACTATCCTGAACCATTGTTTCCAAAACACAGGGAGATAAATAAATTTGCTTTCAGAAATCCAGACCTAGACAAGAAGCCACTCAAGGACTATAGTAATGGTGACATCCCAAGAGCTAGAAAAGTAAAACTTGAGCAAATAACACTGATCAGACTCTTTATTACTTCCATGTATAATCAAATAAAAATAATTAAAGCCCATTAACACCTGAACAATTTTTTTCTACAAAATCAAGAGATAAATAAAATTGGGGAGGAGGGGGTGTTAGGAAAACACAAGCAGCAAGCAAACGAATAGGGGAGAAAACTCAAAATCTTGTTTCTTTTTCATAGTATTTCACTGTAAAAACAAAGGTAGACAGCCACTTACAGACACACACTCCCTCCACCCCCCCCCCCTTTTTTTTTTTTTTTTAAATAAATGTTGTAGGAAGCTCTTCCCTGACCTGGGCAGCTTCCCATCTGGGACCTTCAAATCCTGGCAACAGCAATGGAAACCACTCTGCTGTCATCTCCTTCAGCATCCTATCTCACAAGGATGACTAACTGGAGAGCCACTTCTGGGACCTAAAAATCATATTCCCTACCCAAGATGGGTCTTAGGAAGCATCTGTGTTTCCAATAAATAAGCCCCCACAGGCTAACTCATGGAGAACCAATCATCTGGGGGTGGAACAGGCAAAACAAAGCAAAAACAAACAAACAAAAAAACCAGCCAAATCACACCAAAGCACAAAACATGTAAAACCTCACCTGCTAAAAGGCCACTTACTTCCACATCAGAACAAAATTCAGCCCATATATCACTGCAAGGTCTGGCCTGAGCCAGTAACCTGACCATAACCAGGGAATAGTCTTCACACGATCTTTTCTAAATACTTAATCAACATTTCCTCCCACCTAGCAAGACATCTTTCCTGTACACTCAAATGCCCTTGACTCAGGACTTCACCTGGTACTCCAGCATATGAAGGGGAGGGATCATTGGAGCCACCTGTTCCAGGCAACCACACAGAGAGTTAAGCACAAGAAGGTTCCCAGAAAAGCCATGGAACTTCACAGCACCTCATGCTGTGTAATAACCTTACAGAAGCCACAGAAAAGTATTCCTGTAGCACAGGACATGAGCAGACTATCAGCACACCAGCTTTTTGTCTATTCCCTGTTTCACAGTTGATAATACAAACTGGAACATCAAAGTCTGCCACCCCACAACGTGCCCAGTGCTGTTAGAACATGCGTAAGCAGATGATGGGTATGCACACGGCAGACACACACAAAGCCATTCACTGCTGCTTATAAATGAGATCGTACCTTTGCAGTGCTTGCATTTATCACTCAGAGGTAATTTCAGCAATTCTGCTGGGACTTGTTTACACTGTGGGAAAAAAGAAAGGGGAGGAGAGGTCAGGAAAGGAGTAGATCAAAACACAAAGTTGCTTATTCACAAGTAAAAATGGGAATGATTCCTAAGTTTATCTCTATAACCTCCAAAGCAAAGTAATAGTCTCTGCAAATCTCCCACAAATTAAGTAAAACTTAAAACCCTGTAGAACTGAGCAGAGCACTTCAGTACCACAAAGCCTACAGCATCGGGGACAAGCCACTTCCTCCACAGAGCTGCATTCACGTGGGGCGACTGCCACTTCCCCTGAGGAGAGAGGTTTGCATGGAGCAGAGGCTGGGCTTGGGGGTGGTTACAGATGGGATTCAGGTGCAAGATAATTTTGTATTGCAATATGCATTCAGATCAAGTCTGAGGTCGGATGTGCTACAACTTTGGTCAAAGCCAACAACAGTACTCTAATTTAAGTCTTATAATATCGCATCTTTCATTAACAACTCCAATCCAATAAAAAAATTAAATATGACCTTCTAAAACAGCCTCAAGTCCACTCAGAGCATCCTTTAAACAGCTTCAGTCTCTGAAGAGGGCACAGGAGACATTGCCATGCTCAGCAGTCACCTGGTAACCTGACACTGAACTGAAACATCTTAGCCAAGTTCTTAGTTTGCATCCTCCAGATACTTTCAGGGTGTACCGGGAGAAACCAGCTTACCTTCTTAGTCCCTCTGGGACTGCGGTAGGGTGCCCACCCTTGGGAGTAACAAGGAAGAGAAGTCTGACAAAGACTCTGAGGACTTTGATACTACTTACAGTACACATGCTGAGCCTCACATTGATAGTCCTTACTCTAGCTGGCTTAACATACACTCTTACACACATGGAACAATCCTTAAAGAGAATTATCCTAATCATCATAACAAGATAATTGATTATCTTCTCACAGTTCTGCACAAGTGGAGCATATAATTGCAGCAGCTGCACACCTTCCTTTCACCCACCTAAAAGGTCACAGACCAGGTGCAATTAAACCCAGTCCTGCCACTCAGTCCCTTTTCCTCAGAAATACTGGCCATGAACACCTTGCAGTTATTTACTGAGTTCCAAACAAATCCTGGCTGCAACCAACCCCACGAGCAGCTTCTCTCCCATGCACGCCTGCCCTGCGAGCACTCCTTCAGCCAAACAGCGGTGCCCTCGCGCGGCAATTAACACAAGTCCCTTGAAATTACACTGGCTTACACCAATAGCTTGAACTAATTCGTGGAGAAGCCACAGGCTAACAACTGAGTCGGGAGAGTTTACAAAACATATAGCCTCAAGTACAGCCGCCCACCGCTCCTGCTATGGGGTGGGGGGGAATGGGGGAGACACGGGGGCACCCCACTTCACACAGCATCACAGCACCAAACACAGGAAAAAAAAAAAAACCAATGCTCTGAGACCGCAAGAGTGTCACAGAGCTCCTGCCTCACAAGCAGACGCAGCAAAACGCGTGTCCGTGTCCGTGTCCGTGGAGCCGCCGCTGCCGCCTCCGTCCCCGCCGCTGCGATCACGTGCTGCAGAAGCAGGGCGGCGCTGTGCCCGCGCCTTCTCCAGAATGTTCTGTGCAGCCCCGCCCCGCCCGCACCTGTGCCTGCCGCGCTGGAAAGTACCATCCGCTCCAGCGGAGGGGGGGAGGTGACAGGGAGCCGGCACTGCAGAAACGCTCTGTCTATCATTCACACTGAAATTACCAAGGCTGAGCGGGAAGGATGAGCAGAGCAGTCATTTAGCCCAGCTGCTTCGCCAGAACCAGCGACTTTTCCTTTCCCACCCGTTCCCGCACAATGGTGCGTTCCAGCCTCTGGGCAGAGCGGCGCGGGAAAGGTGCGGGCGACGCCGACCGGGTGCGCAGGAGGTGCGGTGGTTTTATCCAGCTGCTCTTCGGTTCAAGCTGATCATAAAGCAAACGTGGCTGGGAGCAAGCAGCTGAGGGAGCAGAGGGAAAGGTTCCCCTCAGAACGGGGAGGGGGGTGTGCTTACCAACGGACTCGGTGTTCTTGATGGTAAGGTAAAAAAATAACGCAGTGCCCCTCCCATAAACCATGCACTTGTGCATCAGAGTGATAAAAATGGCCTGAAACGCGCCCTTATGGGCCTGTCCTGGTGACTTCCCACAGCACAGGCTGAAGGCTGAGGGCAGCACCTGCCCTGCGGACAGGAGGGGCCCGGCACACCCACCTGGTGTGTCCAAAAATGTCAAAAAAAAAACCGACAGACATTTTAAAATAGTTTGTATCCTACCATTTGACATGTAAACTTCCCTCCTGGTTTCCTCTCTAGTTTGACAATCTGTTAGCAGGGCTCCCGGACTCACAGAAACTCTCACTGGAACAAAGTAAAGATTATGGTTTGGCACGGGGCGCTGTCTGATGATATAAGACTGCTAGCTGTCCCCAAAACTCACAGTTGCATAATAATCTTCTATCTTTTGCCAATATTTTGCCTTTGTGCTTCGAGCCACTGTCCCTCTACAGCTAAGAGAAGGTTTGTTTTCCTTCAGGCCCCTTCTCCTGGCTTTGCGGCTGAAAGGAAGATACAGCAGAACAACCTGTTGTTCAGAAAAGTGCAAAGATATTTTATCATCCATTTCCTTTTGTGCCCGTCTCCTATCTCACACCTGCTTTTAGTTCCCCAGGGGAAGGACAGAGTATTGCCTGCTCTCCCCAGCACCCGTCTATTTTGCTGGAAGAAGGAAGCAGGAAAGGTATCCAACCCAAACAGGGTTTTCCCTCAGGCAGGGAAGAACAGAGTGTGACGACTGACATGTTTCATCTTAACGTAAATCCAGCTGCAGCAAATTTATGATTAAACTGTAAAAATTTGCAATACTGGAAGGAATTAGTATCATAGAAGATCTTATAGTCAGAGGAGTTTTGGACTAATTACTCAGAGAGATAAGGACAAGGAGCTTCACCGAAAGACAAATTCATCCCGGTTGCACAATGCTTTTGCTGCTGTGAACCGAGAGTAATTTTCAGTGGGCAGTACCTGAAACATGTGGTTTATGCTGGTGTAACATGAGACTGAACTTTGAATTTTTACGAACACAGAGAAACAGCTGCAGAAGTTAAAACTCACAGTAATCCCCCTCCGTAAAGTATTTGGCCCAAATAAGAGTATATAAACTCGTAGGCTTTGTGCATCATTTCTCATACATGCAATTCAGGTCTGTTGCTTCTCAACACACACAGTGCAACAGCACATCCAGCCACATATGTAACATTAGATTTAACAAAAGGACAAAACTTGCAAGTACTTCAGACATTTATGTCAATCCCACCTGACGTAGCAGGTGGCCCTTCAAAGCACCTGCAGTTTATTTGTCAAGATAACTTAGGAGGTCCAAAATTACAAATTGGGATAGTATTGTAGCATAGAATCACATTGGAGAGAAAAATGGACCTCATCCATTAAAAAGTGCTTCGCTGCCAGTCTTAACATTCATGGTCACAGCTGTACTTTTCAGACTGTCGGTGAGCTCTGCAAGGCGGGTTCCAGGCTGTCGGAGACCAGGAGAAGACAGCCTCCGCAGCAAGAGCAGATAGGATAACCTTCACTGAAGGCGTGAATAAGCTGAGAGGATGATATGAACCGCTGAAAGTGCCCTCCTTAGTATGACCATATTAACTACTGCCAGTAAAGCCGTTGCTCCTTGGCTCAACAAAATGTCCATTTTCTAAATGGGAGACCAGGCCTAGAAGAGCAGAAAATGTGTCTGATTTCATTCTGAAAGGAAAGAGTGCAGAGAACTTGTTTTGTAGCCTGTATCGTGCTTTAAGATCCTACATGATGAAAGCTGTTGTTATACTTTCAGGGTCCAGTGCTGCCGATCCTTAACTGCACCAAGCAGCACTTCATTACTTGAATAAAACCACGGGGTTCAGCAGGTCTGTTTGCGTGAGGTACTGCTCAGACTGAGAGTTGCAGTTTGGCTTCAGTGTTAATTGCTTCTCCTATTTCTTCCTATGCATGAGAGCTCCTAAATGCTTTTCCAAGGAACCCAGAAAGAACATTGCATGTCTGTTCCTTTCTCATCTAAGATAAATGCTTGACTGTCCTTTACGATCATTATCAATATCTGCATTTAAGCCCTGAGAGTGGCACAGTTATTTTTACTGTTTAACGTATTTTGGGCTACCTTCAGTTTTGACTAAGTTAGTGTCTTGCAGTACTTGGTTTTTAAGGCCTCTCCTTACAGATGTGCAGTACTTACTCTCCTTACTTACTGTGCAGTAAAGCTGGTCACCGAGACTTTTACTTAATACTTGGTTCAAGGAATTGGATTTTTAGGATGTGGAAAAAAATCAAAAGAGCAGCTGCAGAGGGCAAATGTACTAGGTCAGAGCTCTGAGAAGTGTTACATAGACCTCCTGACATGAAAACGGTTTTAGGCAGTTGGGAACAGGCTTCGTTTGGGCACTTGAGTTTGACATGGCTGTGACTGAACATGATTGAAAGCCACTTTAGAGCCCCTAGAACAAGAAGATAAGTCGAATCTGCCACTTGAAAATTATTTCTTTCATATCTTTTGTTGGCAATACTATGAACTTCTAGTTAATGGTGTAGCAGCTGCAAAATGCCCAGATCACAGCTACAATTTGGGGAAACAAGCAGAAGTTTAATTTGTTACCCAAACAACCTGAGACTCTGAGATGCTGTTCCCTTTGTCAGCACATTCCTGCCATCAGAAGTTCTCTTAAAGCCCGTCGCTTCTGGAGCTTGTCACTAGTGCAAGGGCAGCTGTGCTACGTGAGAGTTCAGGATGTCAAATGAGACAAATTGCTTTCAACTAGCACAGCAAGTTTCAGCAAGACTGTAAAGGGACATTGTTCAAGGCACCCAAAAGGACTTGGGTATCCTATTGAAATACCATGAGTATTTAAGTAATAAACTCCTCCTTTGCGCTCTGGAGGAGCGGAAAGGAACACTAAACTCCCCTAGTAAGGCATTTAGCTGAAAATAACAAAGCTATTTTAAGTGAACACCAGCATGCTTTCAAAATAATCAATGAGAGCTCTCAATCCCGGCCAGTCATTTCAAAATATTCACAGCAGCAGACAGAAGCCTTTACAGTCTCATCGTTACAGTCGGAGAGAAAAAGCCCAGCCGCTAGCTTTACTGAAAGGGCATTCCTGATGGACAGTTACCCAGACGTGCTCCAGCTCTGCGTGAAGTTGTCTCCTGCGAGACTCGCTGGAGTGTTTCTGCAGTCATGAGACCAGGCTGCGGGAAGTTAATCCTTGTCATCACCTTTGTGACTCACCTTGCAGTTTCAATTGGACAAATTATTCCTCACATCTCCTCTTCAGAAAAATAAACCGCAGTGTTGAGTTGTTAGCGCAGAATGGCTGCCACATTCCAGTCTGGGCAGCTGGATTACAGCAGTGAGTCATCAAATTGAATGTACAGGCACGATAGCTGAGATTTACAAAGAAGTCTAGGCTTTCTTTATTTCACTGGAGTTAAGTATCTAAACCACTTACATTCTGCTAAAACGCCCAGTCAACAGTGGTAGCTGTATGTTATACACTGCAGGAACTTCAGTTTTACAAGATACTGATTGTTGAGCAATAGTGCTAACTGCCACATGATTTGCAGTGCCATGGTTAGGAACTGGGGAAGAATCATTGCAGATGTAAAATCTGGAATTAGTCTCAAAACAAACAATGACAATGTTCAGACCAAATGTGAATAAATAAAACTTTCATTCTTTTCATTTTAGCATCCTTAAAAAGTGCTTCCTCGAGGACTCTGACCCATAAAGCAATCTAGGACAGAGACGACAGCTTTTGTTGATGGTGGCGGTGTTTGTTGACAAACCAGAATCTCCAGGAGTAATTACTTTGAATATGTCCACACAAGCTGTCTTATTGTTTTCAGTTGAGATGTTTGTATAAATAAATAAATTTGTATAAATATTTATACAAGTATCTCAGTGTATGTAACCTAAGCAGTGGTGGAGCGGAGACGTAAATTGCCTTCCATGAAGAAGACCAGATTATATCCTCTTGTATTTTTAATATCTTCTGTCTTCTCTCTTCAGCACTCTTATCAATTATTTATTCAGTTATGGTCCCTAAACTGCCTAATGAGCAAGGACCTGAACACATTACATCAAAAGATACTGACGTAATAACCAAAGAACATATGCAGATGAGAAAAGAGAGCAGCTGGCAAAATAAATAAGGAAAGGAACTCTCTCAGTCTAAAATAACTGATATTGGTATCAAAATTGAAAATCACAACATGTCAGGGACCAAGAGAAACCTTTATAATACAGGTCCTGCTTTCAGTTAAATTACTTCCTTGTTGAACGGCCTCAGTTAGATGCCTTCATTTTGCTGAATCTCTTTAGGTTTTTTTTTTTCTGCAAATGTGGTTTATCTTATCCAACCCCTCCTGTATCTATTTTAGAACATATTTCACCAGTTATTTCAGATCTGCAAAGCTATTCCAAATATTTCCTGTGATGTGTTGATAAATAAACAATAAACCCAAGCCTACTGCCCTCAAAGTCAGACATCCTTGAGGTTCTGACCATGAATTTCCTTCAGATGCCTGGTACAGACAGCTCTCTCTAACACATCACATCAAGAGCATCACCTGCTCATAGTGCTCCTTTGCTGAACAAGGTGACCTCTGAGAGGCACTCTGAGGTACGCACTTTAGCCCTTTACCTTAGCCGTCGGGGATTCAGAAGTTACTACTCCAGACGACATACCAAATAGCCCCCGGAGGTGCCTTGGTCATTAGTCATCTCATTGCCAGGGACACCATTTGTCTATATAAAACATCAAAATTATAAAATGGATATAAAATTAATTACATTGCGAAATCTGAGCAGAATACGCCCCTCTCTGCTGCAACCCTGATGACTAAGTAAGGTAACAGGAGTACAGGTTAGGAATAGTAGGATTTTGAACTTTTTATTAACCCAGTGAGCAAGATCCCAAACCCACACAGGCTACCTGCTTAACTGGTAACCAGTGGTGTTCTTACAGCCGCATTTGAGATTATAACACACTTTGACATGAAAACTCAGTAAGATTTCAGTTTATCTAACCCCAAAAGACTCTCTGTGGGAGATACCAAGTCTTTTTTTTTTGGCAGGGAAACAAAAAAATTTAATTATATTTCATCAGAGCAAGATCTGTCCTTACACTCTGAAGTTGCATAGTTTCATTACATCACAGATCTCCTAAATCCTTGTAGCCCACAAACAGCTCCATCATCTCTCTGTTTAGTTACAAATTATCTTCACTTACACCAAAAATCTATGATGAATTGGATGAAGACCCTCTCACAGAACTGTTTTGCTATTTTCTGTGCCCTCTTTTCAAGCAGCAATGGTCTCCTCTTCATCTCTTCCAGAACCCTGAGTGAAACAAGATGTAATTACTTCCTCTAGCCCCAGTTCAGTGCTTTTACTGGCAGAACAGCCAGCTAATTTGGTGTAGAAAGGGCACAATCCGATTCACCGCTAACTTCAAGGCATGCAGCCCTGGACCTTGGGGTACGCCTTTTCTGAGAAAGATAATGCACGGTGTAAAGCGGCGTTAGATTTATTACTGCATATGTGCAAGGTGGGCAGGCAGATTTATTAAAAACCAAATGACAGCTCATTTGACTAAGCAGGCCCTCACAGAGAAGAGGAATCTTCAAGGTGCTTCACATAATATTCTACCTAAGCTGATGGTCATATGGTAGAAATAAATAAAGTAAAAATAATTGGTCTGCTTTATCATTGTGGTACTGAAATATTTTTTTTTCTTGTGTGTTGCTGTATGAATTATTAACTGGTTTAATTAACTTTTCACTCTAGGTAAGGAAATGCGATTGAAAGACGGTAAGAGCACTGTCAGCCGCCAAGCCTGCGAGCCGCTTGCTCATACTGAACTTTGGCAGAAGGATGCTAAGGAAACTACTCACCAGAAGAAAACCGAACGCATTCTCTGATGCTCTGTCAATGGCACCATTCAGTTCCTTAACCTCCAGAAAGCAAATCTGCCGTCTGTGCAGAATGGCGCAGAGCATCTGTGACGGGAAGCATGGTAGAATTATCAGCAGAATAGCTGCTGCTTACTTTAGAATTAAACTTCTCCCAGACCTTCTCTGTATCCATGTCAGGAACTAACAAGGTAAAATCCCATGTTGTTTGTTTAATACTAAAGAGTTTTAATTTTCCATGTTACAGTTATACCTGCCCAAACCTATGTTTTGAGATTTTTAAAAAACGGAGAGGTGCGTGTGGAAAATCAACACTGAGATGGGATTAGAAGCAAATTCAGAACAATGAAAAAGCCAAGGTAGATGTTAAATTGGACAAAGTTCTGGGCTAAGTTTATATGACTTGTTTCCTTTTCCAGTTGACCACATCTCTCTAAGGCTGTCTTTCCAGATTTACATTTGGAAGGGGCATCTTGAAGAAAATACAAACAAAAGCAGAAAGAACGTGGTAAAATGACTGATGCCAAAACTTGGATGAAATTTTTGAACAGTGGACTGAGATAGAAAGGGGAACAAAGGATTAGGTCCCTTGTAAGAGAACAGTAAGAAAAAGGTGGGACACAGGGGCATGAAATAGGTGTATGAGGAAGCAGGAAGGATTGGCTGTAGTTGAGTGGGACTTGAAAGAAGCAGGCACAACGGGCTAGATCCTCAGCCTGTTTAAGTTGGCATTGCTTCTTTGACTCAACAGAGCAGTACAATTTACACCAGCTGACGATCTGGCCTGATAGCTGCAAGTCTGAGGATAGACCGTATTCATCACAAGGCTGTAAACTGTCCCCACCCTAGGAAAACAAGAAGCGTAATCTGGTTCCTGAGCTTGCTGTAGCCAAGTAGAAAAGGTGCCAAACACCTGAATATCCCATATGTGAGGCTAATTATTTGGGGGAGGAAAAAAAAAAAAGACAATAACAACAATTTTACTGCCAAATAAGTTTCTCTGATGCTTTCCTATAGAGAAACAATGACATCCAGTGGTGAGTTACATTAATCACAGAGGCTTTACATTAAGCCTCTCAAGAAACCGCAATACCTGTTCTGGGGAAGGGATCAGTTGCTGTACCCCGTTATCCACATGCAGTGCTATTCCCGCCCTTGGAGACATCAAAACTGTCCTTGCTGCTTTCTTTTCTAATCAGCTAATTGATTTTTCTGCATTTTTCTGCCAGCTGCAGTTCTGAAGCGCTGCTCTAGGTCCTCAAAATCTAATAGGGGCTTGATAGTTTCTGAGAGAAACATCTCCAGGTGTTAGCAATATTATCTTCGTGAGCACCTGAAGACTTCTCAGCAGGGTAGGCAAAATAGAGTTTGCAATGCCAGCAGAGCAGATGACTGCCTGGCACTGTCCTCCCCATGCCAGTGGTGACTACCTATGCCCTGCCTCGCCAGGCTCACAGACTGACAAGCAGCTCCAGGCTGGAAGATAGAGGGAAGATGATTAAGAATACAGCCTCTCATAAGCCCCTATTTCTTACCCTTAGGATAATCTGGTACTTGCACAAAATTCTCCTTCTCTTCTCCCCTACTACCACCCCTGAAGAGGTCAAAACAGATCTTGACCATGATTAATAGTCCCAGACTGTATGCATCACAAAACCGCCTGTTCGTACTGCTTTGTTTTGTCCACCCCACCGGTGGAGACATGACCTTTGGCTTGTTGCTTTTGTTCTCATTCAGCTTGTGTCCCGCTACTACTTCAGGGAGTAACCCCTCAAGCCCAGTCTGTTCAATTTGATTTGTATTTTCAGTTCCTCTTTGGATTTGTACCATATACTGTCATCTATGTTTTACATTTGAAAAATTTACATTTAATTGATCATACGTTCCCATCCTGTGATTTAAGTGCATCAGGAGCATTCTGAAGAGAACAGAAGGGGGACTTGGACAACTTGACAGGCGACGCACTCCACAGCAAGGTACTTTATCCAGAAATGTTCTTGGAGTAAACTGTCACATCACCACTAGTCTGAAGGGTCTGGATAAAGAGCCACTCGCCAGAACTGGGACGATTTCTTTCCTAAGAATCCATTTGTTCTAAGCTTTATTTCTTTTACACTAGCTAGGCATCTCGCAGATTGACGTATCTACCACCACAAGGTACCCTTAACAGGAGATGGCACTGGTTATAGCTGTTACATTACTGGGAGACACAGTGGAACAGTAGAACAGAATTTATTGTGTATAAGCTCTTGGAATGAAAAAAACCTACCTGGTAGATTTTTCAAAAGAGACTGGACACTGGATTTCTAAAAGGTTTTTGTCATGTAGGTACTTTCAAAAATCCCGTCAGACCCCCAATGTCATCGTTAAGTGCCTAAACAATCCAAAGACTGCCCCAACTGTTTCTATTGAAGCTACGCAAAAACCTGTGCTAGGACAGGTACCAAGGAAAGAGTAAAGTCCACCACCTGGATTGAAACCCTATTGAGTGAATTGTTTTAAAAGCACACAGTTAGGACTGATTCTGCATTCTCATTTGTTTGTCATCTTCACAGGCAAGACATAGAGAGGAGACAGGGAGGCATATAGAGGAGAGAAAATTTTACTTAGGGGCACACAGCAAAGCCTCAAAATCAATGCCATTTCTGCTAAATCGTGCTGTTTGTACCAATTCCTTCTCTACAGCCTCTGGGGATCAGGGCTTCTAAACAGATTAGTTAAACGGTCCACGCTAAAATGGTTTTGCTGTTTAATTTTTTCTAACTGACCCCTTATATTAGAGAGCAATGCTAATTTGAGGAGTGGATTAGTTTTCATGGTATCTTTCTTAAACACCTCACTCACATACTCTCCAACCCTTACTTCTTCCAAGCTAAACAATTCTCACTTTTGCACTCTATCCTCAGATGTAAACCCCACCCAGCCTCCTAACCATCTCATGACATGCTTTTGGTGGACTTCCAAACCAAAGAGGTTTCAAAACTGAACCTCCAAAATGTTTGAGGTTTCCCCATCTCTGTATAGTACTTTCCAGGAGCACACTCCCATTGATTCTGGAGGCTGCCTTGAATCAAAACTAACCATAATGCAGTCAGGAACAAGTCTGGCTACTTTTTAATGAGGAAATATGCTCTTGGGAAGTATCATGCAGCGATGGGCAAACCTCAAACACATTGGAGGTTCTGCTCATAAACCTCTTTGATCTAGAAGTCTCACCCAATGGCAAAAAATTGATGATCGTGCATGCACAGAAGCATGCCAGCCATGACATGAGAGAGCTATTATCATGGTGGGCAGGCAGCACAGCCCTCACTACACACCCATGCTGCTGACTGGAGCAGTCCTGAGTTTTAGCAAGAAAAGAACATTTCATTACCAATAATGAAAGAAAAAATAACCCAGAAATATGCAATTCAAGTTAACAATCACCCCTCCCCACCCCATAAACTCCCAATGCAGTCGTATCTAGTAGAGCCAGTTCTAACATTGCTCTCAAATGTGCAGCTGCAAAGAGCCCTGGCCAAGCCAGGTTCAGATGATAATGTAGCTTTAACTGCATGTTCCACAGTGACAGAGAAATCAAGCTCTACTGGGATGCACCACCCTTTTTTTTTTTTTTTTTTAATTAATCTAAACTAAAAGACTTGAACTCTGGAAGAACACGTTTTGCTCCCAGCGCATGTCACAGTTCTCCCACTGGGACAAGTCCATCTACAGCACAAAGTCATTATAGTCTTAGCTCCAGGGCTGGCGTTTTATTTCAAGCTGCAGAGCCTCATGCTTTCTGCATCAGAGACGTGTCGTGTTAGGTGTGTGGTAGCCAATGCTAGAGAAACAAAGAACTCTGAAACCAAGGCAAAGCGAGAAAACAAAACAAGGCGCTCTGTGAGCGTGTGCCTGTCTGTGTGTCTGCCTCTTCTCTAAGTCCTGCATGCGAGGACAGAGGGGATTTTCAGTAACAGAGAACTTTTTCATTGTGCTGATAAGTGTTACGGAACAGAGAGCCTTTTTTGTGCTACAGACAATATTAAACTTCAGGACTTACTCTTCTGTAAGTAAGTAATTTGTTTGTTACGCTAGACAACTCCACAGGACACCAGGCTCTGGTGATTGGTTTCTCACAGGCTCCTCGTCACCTTTCTTTACATCCCTGTCCCCAAATCGATAGAAGTAATAGACTCAACTACCTGAGAGGTTTAGTGCATCATCAGAGTGCTGTTAAAGGCTTTTAAGTGAAACAGAAATTTGTTTCTTACAAAGTCCAAGAAAACAAGGCATTGCTGTTTTATAGTTACAGACTCTGCACTGTGCAATACTACAGCAACTCCGTTCGAAGAGAGTCATGACAGGTCAGAAGAGGGTCGTGTACCTGCAGCCTCCAGAAAGGACGGGAGGGAGTCAGCCTTAAACCTGTTAGAACGATTCCGGCAAATGTGAGCAACTGCTATTCTGTGATGTCCAACTGAATAATAACTTATTTCTAATTTTAACATTCAAGAGGAACTTTTTGTTTGGCCTGGCTTGGCCAGAGAGCCACTGGCAGTTGCCTATGGCTCAAATGCTAATATGTCAGGAATTCAGGTTGGCATCCTGCGTCTCGGCGCACTGATGAGGATGTGTTGTTTCTCAGTGAACTCTCACTTCCCGTCTGCTTCGCTGTCGGCCTGTACGAAAGCCACCGAACAGGAGACTTGCAGGTCATGTGGCTCAGTTCCCATGCACTGCAGGCTCTTGAAAACTTTCAGTTGTATATCTCTGTGGCTCCTACTCAGGTGAAACAGAGGTCATAACCAACCAGAAAACTTCTCAAGTATTAGCATTTTTATTTTTTTATTTGATATCCCCTGTAATACAGAAAGCTGCACAAATAGGCTGGAGAAAATAAGAAGTGAACCAAAGTGAACTTTTCACTCTAAGGTCTGAAGAGATTCCATTAACTTTTTATTATCAATAATATGTTACTTTTGATTGTCTTTTCATCTCTGATATCTAGCCAGAGCAGGTGCAGTGCCAAAACAGAAGAAACACTGTGCTCACATTTGTAACTGTACATTACGGTTTTACCGTGGTTAACTAACTACAATAACCTTCACTCAGGATCAGCAGTAGCCCTGAGGGTAGAGCTCTTAGTTGCCTAAGACTGGAAGGGCCGATGAGGAGGGGAGGGATACCCTCTCTTTCAAATCTTTGTGTAAATAGGAAGCTTGCCAGAGGCAACCACCCCTTTTAAAAAGTTCTGCCCCAATTAAAAAGTTCACAGCACTTCTGCAAGAGAACTCATACAAGCCTCACTAAACTTGACCCAACCTTTTGATCCACTGAAGTTCAGACAAGATAACCCCGAAGTTCATTAGTGAGATGAGACAGAATCAGCCCTGAAATTAGAAAGGAAAAATAGGGTCAGTCTTTTGCATCTCTTAGCCCTTCCTCTCATTCCTGCCCAAAGTTACTCAAGCTCTTTAGTCTGTATTTCACAGTACTTTTGTGTATTAAATAAAATGAAAGGATAGGGTAGCCATTATGAGTCTTAAGAGGTTCCTCAGTCCTCTCTTGCTAGTTAACCTGACATTTTCTTCCCTCTCACCCTTCAGATCTCATATGTTTCATTATGTGGTTCCTCTTCCCATTTAGGGCTTTCATATATTGGAACTCTTTCACCCTTCCTTGTGCCATAACTTAGTCAAATTCTCAATACTTACTTTCTTTTTAATTATTTCCCCTGAATTTTTTGTCTCCCTCACCTGATTGTTTTTGTGGCTACTTAATCCCCACCAACTCACTTGTATCTTCCATCCAATTTGGACACACACAACTGAACACAAGATCCCAAATCCCATGACGCCAGTGCCATCTCAGCAAAAAGCATAATTATCTGTTTAATATCTGATTTGCTGTCTCTGTATAACTCACAGGTCATTGTCCAATAATACTGCTTCCCAAATCCGTCCGTCTGATTAAGTACTTGCAGTTTCCTTTAGACATATTAGCTACATTTTTCTAAACTGAATCATGTTTGTTTTCTTCTTATTATGGCACTAATCTCTTGAGGCTTCTTTTGTACAAGTGGATGGAAAGAGTTTTTTCCCCTTATTATTGCACAAGAGGGGTTTTTGTCTTCTGATGTGTCATAATAAAATGGTTTTGGTAGCAGCAAACCTAATTCCTGTTGTTATTAAACCATAACACACTTCAGGACAACTTAGTCATTGTGGAATAACACTGTCTTGTGAGCACCACATATGCCTACAGGAAGTGCTGAAGTAAGAGGAAGTGGGCTAGAGCTAGACGAAGAGGAAAGATATACAGTCTGAGTAAGAAATTAAATTCTGCTACTCTTAATGAGTTAGTTTAAAAAAAAAACCAAAGCACTGGTCACTAACAGATAAGTTTTTATGTTACTCAAAAGATTTTGCAGTGACCTCCCCTTTCATATAAGTGAAGGACAGCAAAAGCATAGCAGGAAAAACTTTATTCTTGATTGTATGTATATTTTTGATGAAAAATCTATAATCCAAACTTTGTGTCAGCTGGAGGGCAGTATATGTCCTACAGCAACTATTGGGGTACTTGGTCTATAAAGAGGCTGCTCTCCTCTTAACTTACATGTAGTCAGTGTGTTTTATATGTAAAAATGGGCTTTGAAGGATTTACAGCCAGTCACAGACCATTTTGGGAAGGTATCTTCTTCACATTCAAAGCTGGCTTTTCTTCCTAGCCATTCCATCCTCCTGCTATTCCAAGTAACTGCTTGCCAAAGCAGAGCTGGTAGTAATGGGAATGGTGCAATTCTCTTTGGGAGAGTTGGGCTGACGTCACTCACGTAGCCAGCCTCAGGATGTCCCAGGCCTCATAACTTCTGGTAGTAAAAATTGTGACTATCTGAAGACAAATATATATATATGTGTGTGTCAGTAGGTTAACTTTGACCACCTTCGTGTAACACTGCTGGGTTTCTGTAGTGGCTGGTCTACTATACGTCTCTGTCTAGACTTGCCAAACAACCTTATTTGACCTAGACAGTCTGAATTTCAGGGGTTTTTTTTAGAGTGTGAACTGGTCAGCAAGAACACCAAATTTACAGCCTGACAGTACGGAAGGGAGAGCTCCCCACAACGTATTTTCAGGACTGGAAGGTTATGCTGCTTGAGTTTATTGCAAATCCAGTACCATTTGACAAAGCTGAAGGATAAAATATGGCAGAACGAAAATTCACCTGTGAAAAAACATTTTGGTCGTGAGTTCATCGCTTTCATTCAAGAGCCCTGGTCAGATCACACAACTCAACTGAAGAAGTTGGCAATGTACCACTTTATACTACTTGATACCTATGAATTTACATGATTTTGTGGCAGCTGCATGTATTATGCACCAGCTGGATGTATTTATGCCCAGAACCTAGTTTAAAGAGGCTTATTTTGTGAGGTACCTTTCAGAAAAATACCCCTGAGGGTTACATCACTTTAAAAGAGTAATAACCTGTGTCACAGGAGATGGTACGCACCTCAGCTTTGCCGTTCAGCCAAGAGAATATTGCACTTCAGAGTCTTCTGCTTCCTCACACTGCATTTTGGGAATGCTCCACCATTCATACTGCTCTGGGCAAAGAGTAACTTGGGAGGTCGTTGGAGAGGAGGGGAGCCAGCAGACTGAGCGAAGGGGAGCTCAGCGGCACGCTGACACCAGCCTAGCAAAATCTAGGCTAGTCCCCACAACCCGGACAGCTGAGAGGTGTGGAAGTGACAGCGAAGGAGGAGCAGGGGAGAGAAGCAAATAGAAGTAAGAGTGGGAGGAATTAACTGGTCCCAGAAAAGTGAAGTGGACTGGGAGCAAACACTTAAGTCAACAAACAGAGGGAGGGAACAAAGAAGAGGGAGACAAAAATTCTCACTTAACAGTTTATAGCAACAAGTCCTAGGAGAACTCCCTGAGTTTGCATCCCTTGGAAACGAAGCCATCAATAATGCAATCCTGGAAAAGCATCCCCACTCCAAGTCTTGAATAATATGGATCCAGGAAATATTAAATCCATCTGCTGTGGAGAAAATGTTTTATCAACAACAGAAAACCCATATGATTTATTCTCTAGACACTGGGCCCAGACTCAGTCACTAAGCTGTGCTATATCTAATGTGGTTAGACAACTTCTAGGGAACTAGCCTCTTGTTGCCGTTACTCACAGTGTTTGCTTTTCCCCTATTGCCTTACTCATCTGATTCCTCCCTTCTTATTATGACTCTGGTTGAGTTGATAGGTCATAATTTATACTACAAGCTGAGGCTTTCATGCCTTCGTCAGTAACTTGAGCCAGGGAAGTGAGTTATTCTTGCCTTTGCCTTGTTTCTCCGTCTCATTCCTTCTGCATCTGGGAGTTTACCTAGACCTAGAACACACAAACTCTGTAGTACTACCCATCACGAGAGAGGCTGATCAGCTTTCCCTCCAGTTTTAGTTATAGTTTGTGTCTGAGAGTGCCTTTGGATTTGTTTTTTGCTTGATACCAGGTATTTAATAGAAGCCTGCAGTGATACAGCACCATTAGTCCCAAACTGCTTTCCAAACCATAGATTTAGCCACCTAATTTATCTTAACTAACATTAAAACAGAGGCATCATTGGAGAAGAGGAGGCACACAGGCACTTTCCCTGCAAAGCTGATGTGTAGTGGGCTTTTTCCCAGGTATTGTGTCCAGCCCAGCTCCAGACACTTCGAAAAACATCTCACCTTCCTATGATGCTAGTTCCAGGTCAGTTAACTAGCTCCTCCCATGTGGATGAAAGCCAGAGCACGATTTACACTCTTGTTATACCATAGCCCACTCATGTTACGCAGCAGACACAGACTGAAATAACTCCAGTCCTGACAGGGAACCTAATTGCTTTCTCTCAATGATGACATGTGCCGCTAGTAGTACAGAGCAGTTCTCCGTCTTTCTAGGCAAGGACTGGCAGAGCAGCTATGTTTGCTGGGAGTGAAAGGCCCATGAGACCCCTTCATGTTGTGCAGCACAACCCACCCAGGCACGGGGATGGGGCTTCACTCCAGGCTGCAGCTGCACTGAGGTTCCTCAGAGTGTCAAATGCTCCTCTGTAAAATACCAATGACTTCAGCTAATTCTACAGCAATAACAAAATCAAGAACGAGTGGAGACAGGATCCTACACTGCCAAAAATGGCTGCCCTTCTAATATATGCTCTCACGTCCATACCACAATGCTGGTTACTAAGCTACGTGAAGATGTCCAGATCACTTACTGGTAGATAAAAGGCAAAAAATTCACATGGGGCAAAAAAAAACCTCTCCTCCCATCCCGTCTCATCTCAAAAGAGCCTTGCATTCTTCATCTTCAAAAAAGAGCTTCCCTAGATAGAGAAAGGAGGCCCTACCTCAGCTGAGCATTTTCTTATAAGAATTTAGGACATTCTCTGCATCTTCCACCACCAAGAGCTCAGCACGTTCATTGCCTGTGGCAGTGTAAGTCAGATCCGGTTGGTTCTTCCCTAGGTGACATCAAAAATAAAACGGTAAGGATCCAGTTAGGTAACAGTAAGGTATAATCAGGTGGCCTCTTGAGATGTCAAATTTCTTCCCAGGAAGGGTTAAAAAGTTGAGGTCACCTGCCACATTTTCAATAACCAAAGTCTTGAAACAAACAAAACAAAGCCAAAACACCCTCCTCTCCAGCAGAGAGAAACATATGAGAGAACTCGAATTAGCCCTAGCCACACAGCCAAAAGCAGAGCTGGCACATTAAAATACACTTTACCTGCTTCAGAACTGCCCTCCTGCTCTTTTGAATTGCCGCAGCGATCCTGATGTGCTGTCTGACAGCTGCCACGGCCCTGCCAAGGGTGGTTCCTTCGCCGTGGTGAGTGAAGTGATTATTGTATCTGCAGTCAGCTAGACACTGCAGCGTGGAAACCCGGGAGATGAAAGGCACCGTATAAATAGACAATATTATTACTGCTATTACTATTATTTCACTGGCCTTTTGCCTCGCTTTCTGGTTGAGCAAGAGAATATGAGTATTCCTGAATGTCCCCAGTCCTGCAGTTAGTCAAGTCTCGTCTTTAGCACGGTAGACCTTCAGATATAATTTTTTCCCATCATCTCAGTTCACAGAGCCACAGACCATGTTTCTTTACTTGGTATTAACTTCAAAGTATTTCTCCTTTTAAAATACAAGTCAATGTTATTTGTTAAATGACTGTTTTGAACTTGGATCCAATATTTTTAGTTAAAAAAAAAGAGAAAAAAGTTTTGTTTTGTTTTTTAACTGGAAGGAATCCAAACTATCCATGGCTTTTATAACCCAACTTCCTTATGAGTCAGGACATTTATTGCCAGAAAAATATTATTTTAACTTTATTAGTGCAATATAGTAGTGACATCTAGTGGCTTTCATCAGCGTCGTGATGAGCGAGGGAGAGGCACAACTGGCAGGACCTGTGGGAACAGAGCCAGCTGGGGGTTTTATTGTGCCATTGCTGAGAGTCACTGGAAATTGAATGAGCTCTTCTATCATGTCTATATAGTTTATTAAAATTCTAGTAATATAATGAAAAGAAACTCTAAGGTAAGAAAGTCTACTGGTATAACACCCATGTCTGATATCTTCAGCTCAGGTTTGTAACAAGAAAGGTAAAATTCATTACTTCCTTTATCCAAGCTAAAATATCTCATTGTTCATATTAGTTCACCATGAACGAAAGAAACTAACTTCTCGGATTGCTAAATCAGTGTTCAGGCCGAGACGATTTGCAGGCTGTGTAGCCTAAATGCCACAGGCCCATCCCAGCTCCTTAGAAAGAAGCAGGAGTTGTGCCACAGTTTTCCATAAAGAAAGATCATTTCTTAAAATTTTTATTTTTTCCCCAAGCTGAAGCTCCTCCTCAGGCCTTCAGCCAGGACACATTTGCCTACAGACTTAATTTTATGCTCAGGAATACCGAAAAAGATCAAGATTGGCCTTTTGGTAACAGGATGGAGGCAGTGCCCTCACCAAACTGGCAGCAGCAGGGAATGCTCACAGGGCTCCTGGTTACAACATTGCCAGATGTGCTTTGAAGACAAAGTAGATTATGCTTGTCTGACAATGCTCAAGTGGCTTTGGAGCTTCAGGCTATTGAACATTACTGTGATTTCAAATTCTACCATAGGTCTTCTTATGCTTCTTTCTGTCCGTTCAGCTCAAAAAGTTCTTCATTACTTGGTCAAACTTTCCACGTAGAAGGCCCTGGTTAACAAAAAGGCTGTAAGTGACAAAAAGCTGTTAATCATTGTTTTATGTACTCATGGGCGCTAGCTACGTGCAGAAGAGGAGATTAAATATAGGAAAATTTATTTTGTATAAGCACATTACCCTGTGTTGGCTGGCTGCAGCGGAGATAAACGACAGGGCTGTTCTGTCACGGGCAGAGATCTTGCACGAGCTTTACTGAGAAAGCCTGCGTCATGCAACAGTTGGGTTACGGCTCTGCAGGTGTGTGCCTGGGCGTGTGTGTGTACATGTGCCTGCATGTGTTTTATTATGAATGGATTTACTTTTCCATGTGCAGCAGTGACAGCACCCCAGAGGAAGTCGTAGCTGGGAAGTATCTAATATAACATTTGCACTGCGTCTGCAGTTTGTGTCAGCGTGCCAGCGTTGTTGCTCCACTCTCCCTCCTCGGGATTATTAGGGGGTTTGTAACATTAAATGTAATGACCGTCTTTGAAGTTTAGACTTAAGAACTGAGACGGTTTTTCCATGTTGGCAGTTAAGTTGCCTTCTTCCACGGATGGCAGGCCAAAGAAACAACTGGTCAGCTCCATGTCGCCTGAAGCACCTCCACAGAGTCAACCTACTGCTTCCACCCTGGATAAAGCTTCCACCCAGCCTTCGCTTGTTGCCTGGCCCCACCTCAGTTGTGCTCCTACGGACCTGGCGGTGTCCTCCAGTGCTCTGCAGGCAAATCCCCCTTGGGATAACGCAGCCCCAGCTCCAGGGCCACGGCCGATGTCTCCAGGATCTGGAGTGCTGCTGCCCACAAGGCAGCATTCCCCACATGCTGGAAAGTGGTGAGTCAGAGCAGCGGCTTGAGGGAGGCTTCAAATACTCCAACAGGTCTGGCAGAAATATTTATACACCTGCATTTTCAAATATGCCCTACTTTCTCACTTTATAAATACATGGGATCCAGTTGAACACTTGGCCTAGCAGAGCCAAGCATGCCCCTTTTTATTTGATGAACCAGCTGTTTTTCTGGCCTGTTCATATAAACATATTTGTCTGTGTTGATTTTGCAGTTCATTGGGAAAAAGAAACAGATGACCGGTCATATGTGCATTTTTGTTATGTGTATAACTACCCCATAGAAAATTCGCTTCAGTCCATATACTTGTTTGCTTTGCATGAAGGGAAGCAGCACATAAAACAGAGAAGGCATGGGGCATGGACTGCTAGTGCTTTTTTAACCCAACAGATGCAAAATCAGTTCGTACAGGTGAGGTGTTGCAGTGGGTCTGTTTACAGATCACCACAGGCTGCACTATCATGTGATGCGAGTCCACACACGGGACAACTGGTGTAGCCTGGGCAGCGAGCTCCTGCTCACACATTTATTCCTTTGGTTTTGGCTTCCACACCCGTGTTTCCATGTGTGAACTGGCAGTGGCATTCAAGATTCAGACCAGGATTTTCAAAGGATCTGAGATAGCCCTCTGTGGCCCTAAAATGCCACTCCAGTTGGGCAGTTTGTAGGTTGCTTCAATTCTCTCCTTCCACACAGGGAGATGAGTCAAAAACATGCCCCGCTTACCTCTGGCATTGCACGTAGGTGGACCACAGAGGCAGGCTTGCGCTCCTCCCTGCATGGAGGCTTCTCAGGAGCTAATGCAGTACGACAATCTCAACCAGCTCATAAAATTATAATGGGACGTCAGGGAATTTATTCCCAAGTCTGAAAAAGAAAAACATTTCAATATCCTATTATGGCCTCTCCCCCAGCCCTATAACCTGCTGAGAACTAGGCTTTAAAATGCTGTACTAGCCAATCCCTCTGAACTCTGACTTCTATTTGGAGGCATTGTTTTTTATTCTGCTATAAATAAGCTGAATTATGAGCTTTTTCAAGGGGGACGTGCATCTGGAACATTACATGGAAAACCTCAGGTTAATGCTCTGACAGTTTGTCTAGGCAGTAAAAGGTAATTGCATGTAACACCACAAAAGTTGTGCAATTCCCAACTTAGGGAACATTGCTTCATGCAAATCACTGGAATTAGACAAGGGATAGGATATACTCCCTGGAAGTGCCACATTTCATCTTGCCAGTTTTATTCTTTATACTTACCTGAAGAATACAGTTATAATTTAATATTTTGCTCTATTTCTGGTTGTCTTTGGGGACAAACTGGAGAAACTAAAGCACTGTAAAACGGTTCATCCTGGCAAACATTCACATTTCACCAGCTGCTTGAAATAGTTACAGGGTATTTTCACAGCTATCTGCCTCTTCCATTTCATCAGCAATATCACCACATTCCTTATTTTGTGCAGCAAATGAAATTTTAAAGATCTTATTTTTGTCTGTGATTTTTGTTATACAATTTCACAGCCAAGCCAAAAGGGAGAAGACAAGTTAACAACCAAAGCCCATTTCTCAAAAGAAAGGCTTGTGTTCTTGATAATATCAGATATAACGACGGCGATGGATGTGCATAAGCCAACATGATAAAGCGGTGGAGCAGGACTCGCCAAAAAGATATCAGTAAGCTATGACATTTTATTTCATTTTGAAGAAAAAAGTAATACATTCTCCTTCCTTTGGAATTTTACACAACTTTTTATTTCTTTGTAAAATTGTGAAAGCAGCTCTATTTGAAAGCTCCCAAGGAGGTGTGGGGACAGGACACTTGTGACGTACCTGCACTCGTATGCTCTTTAGAAGTGAGTGAATGGCTTCACTGGGGAGAAGGGAGATGTGACTGCTCTACCTAAATGCTCGCTATGCCTTTCAAGCGTGATAAGCAAATAGGGACCCCTTCAGCTCTCTTTGTCAGCAAGGCAACCCCAGTTGGATGGGCCCCAAAAATAAGTGAGGAGAACAACCTACTTAATCGACAGCTGAGCCAGGTGGCTGAATATATGGGAGAAAAATAATTTCTAAGTTGCGTGCCAAGCTCATGTTCTCTGCAGAGGGGCCCCATTTTGTGCTGGGGAAGAGTTAGGACTCTGAATCGCAGTGTCATGGGATGCTTTGGGCAGAGAATCGACTGCTGTTGGCTGGAGGTGCTGAGAGACAGTGCTGATCTTGCTGTAGCACTGAAAATAGATCTGCACCTGCTATTAGCGTCAGCTTTGCCATCAAAATCCTGTCCAAGGGTGTAAATAAGTTACGAATAAGGGATTTTGAAACAGACTCCACTCTTCCTCCCTATCAAGGAAACAACCCAGACAAGTAGTCCAAATCTTTTTGAGCACTCAAAAGTCAAGACTGAGCATTACAAGTGTTAGAAAGAAGGAAGCATAAAACCTGCACACAATTAACAACGATGCAATGAAAGTGTGCAACAAACTAATTAAAAATGTGGTCAAAGATCCAGGTATAAATTGACTGGAGTGTACCTGAAGAACTACTGCGGCAATTAAGTGAACTTGCATGTGCCAGCTTCTCCGCTCCTTTTCTTACTCTCTGCCTTGCACCTGGGTTCCAGGCTTGCCAAAGCACTGGCTGGCTCCTTCTGTCTTCTGTTTTGTACCTGCCGTCCCTGCTGCCCAGGGTCATAGGGTCACAGTTGCAGTTGAATGTGGTGAATGAAAGTATAAGAAGGTAACAGAAGGTATCATAAGTAAAAATTTTCAGAACAGCTAATCATTTTAAACATTTTTATCCTGGGGTATGACTTGAGCTGCTTGAATTTCAATACCTGGGTTGCAAAGTAGTTCACAATGCCTCTAAATTAATCTTCAACCACTGTGATTTCCAAAATCATATGACATTTTTCAAAATCTTTGCCTTTGAGTTTAAAATGAGGACAAAAACACTGTCTACTCCAGGGAATCTTTATCCTCCAGGAAAGTTGGGGGGTATACATTTGGAAAAGGTTCTTTTTGAAGGTGCTCACAAACTATTTAGAATCATAGAATGGTTTGGGTGTGAAGGGACCTTCAAAGCCACCCAGCCCAATCCCCCTGCAAGGAGCAGGGACATCTCCAACCAGATCAGGTTGCTCTGAGCTCCATCCAGCCTGGCCTGGAATGTTTCCAGGGATGGGGCCTCCACCACCTCTCTGGGCAACCTGGGCCAGTGCTCCACCACCCTCAGTGTAAAAAAAAAATTTCCTAATATCTAGTCTGATTATCTGTCTGATAATTCTAATATCTAATCTATTTACAAGCAATAGGTTCTGGGATGCTGCTAAGAAGGAGCTTGGTAATGAACAGGTATACACATAAATAAGAAAAACTGATTATACAGGGAATATAAATCCAAAGAGAGCAATAGCAACTTCAGCTGTATGTGTCTGCTAGTTTTACCCAGCTGTAGGCTTGAGGTCACTGCACCACATGGTTTTAATCAGTAGTTTCCATATTGTATGCACAAGTAACATTTCAGTTCAAACTACTTCCCACCTAGTGCCCAGATTTTCCCATTTGACCAGCCACTTTGCTTACTGCTAACTCAGCCAAAGCAGAGCATGCAGAGCCTGTGTGTGACTGGGACAAGCAGAGGGTCTCACCTGAGACCAGTTCTCATGCTGTCAGCCCATACAACAGCACATACACTTCCTAATCAACATGATACTGATTTTATTATTGGAAATTGGCTGGATTTGTGCCGAGCTGTCCTCAAAGATGAAGAATTAAAGCTTCTGGTTTGGCACAGATGACCTTGAACTATCTCAGAATAAGCTAAAATGAAACTATTCTTAGGGTTGTGTCCCGATTTACCTTGAACTCTGATGGCCCTGTTGTTCACATGAATGCTGATGCTCTTCTCACTCTGCACTGCAGCACTGGCTGGGCAAAAAGGACATATCTCTAGTCCATGAAGTTCCTGCAGAAAAAAAATACTGGTTTTCCTTAAAGAGGAATATCATCTGGATGCCTGTTGTATCACTGCAGTAACTGAGAAGGAGCATGGCCCAGCATATTTGGATTGTGTCACATGGGACAAGTTAAAAGCTCAGCAATGGGCTCAGGAATTGCCAAAATGTCATAGAGGTAGTGGAAGAAGTAAAAGTCTCGCCAGCTCTCACATGAATGTGTGCTGGCTCTAGCATTCACGCTGGAAGTCTTTATGTGGCAACTTGAATTTCCTCATTTCACTCCTCTTATTTCAGTTATCCGGTCATGGAGTGAAAAAGCAAAACAAAACAAAAGCACCCAACGTACATGATTAATCACTCGCTCTGCATAACTCACAGTAAATAGCCAAAGGCTAGTCACGGCAAATAATTCACCAACACTCCGCAAGCTGAAATATATTTGTATGGAGTGCTCAGCCAGTTCTGACTAGCAGACTCTTAGAAAACTGGGTATTTGCAGGAAACTCATCAATGCAAGAAAAATATGGTATTTGTTACTGGCATCTTTGCTGTTTCTGTTATTTGCCAAATAGGGCAAAACATGGGAAGGGTGAAGCAGAAGTTGCAAACAAACCACGATACGCTCACCAGAAAACCAACCAGGTACGGGGGTCCCATACCACCTGGAAAGATACTTGAGTTTAGTGCCATGCAGGATTCGGACATCTCAGCAACCGCAAGTGGGGCACAATTTTAAGAAGCTTTGCTAAATTCAGCCCCGTACACGGCTCAGATTTTCAAAAGCATACGATACCAGAGGTACAGAGCCCTTTTGAACATCCACCCGCCCAATGTGGTCCCTAAATAGGGCTGAACTCCGCTGAAACTAACCATTCAAAGCTGATAACCTGGCTCCAGGCTTGCCATTATCTCACAGTGGTCATCAGACACAGGAGAAAAATGAAACCTTGAGGCTGAAAGATCTTATCCAAGATCATCAGTAGAAACGCATTGCTCTGCAACCTTGTTTTCTAAATGGGCTCCCCTCCCAGTATACCCATGTGGCACATGGCCTGAAACACACATGGATCAGCACCAACGCATATACAGCTGTAAATAGATCATATATAATGGTGTTTCATTTTGTATTCCCAGCTTGCCAACAGATATTGGGCCATGTGTCTGGTCGTGAGAGAGAGAACTTAAGCCCTGGAATAATAGCTACAAAATTTTCCTTTGTATGTGGTTGTGGAATAATGGCCCCTAAGCAAGATCAAGGTCCTGTTTGTGGCCGAGTGAAATAATTCATGTCAAGTCATGAACGAGCAGATGAGTATCTGAACTGGAGCAGAGCCCACATCTCTGAGCGAGGGGAGGCTGCTCACCAGCCCGTGCTCACGCTCGCTGCACAGAAACTCGACCTCAGCTCCAGCTCTTCCTCACGGCTGGGCTATTTACCCCACCACTTTGATTGCCATCTGAAACAGTGTCGTGGCAGAGTTTGTACCAAGGAAATAATCTGACAAAGCCAGGCTTAGTGTAAGGCTTTCACCCTAGGAAGCTACCAAAGCACATGGAGAACCCCAAACCGCTATTACTGACACAGGTACATTTCAGATTAACAGCAACCAGAGAGTAAGGAAAAGACGACACAGAAAAGAGGAAAGTAGAAAGAAGTTCTGCTCTTAGTCTGCTCTGCTGCAGCGCTGAGGCATTTCCCAAGAAATTGTGCTGCTCTAAGGTTAGTTACCAAATACGATGTCTGTGTTTGCTTTCCCTCTCGCATCCGCGCAAAATAACTATGCACTCCAAAAGAGCCACAGCAAAACAACCAACCAACCAACCAGCACAGGCAGGTCTTTGTTGTACTTGTTTGATGGTATTGCTTGTCATTGCCACAAAATGTCCCTGAGCAATTTAGGGCATTTTGGCCACAACTTTACAACTTGCCGTTGTGTTAAACAGGGCCCCGTCGTATCTAAAATGCAACAGTTGTAGTGCAAAATGCCTGCAGGCTTAATATTTTCCCCAGGGATTATGCAAAGTAGAAAGACCTCAGACATGTAAATATTCAGAAGGGGCGGTACAGAAGAGAGAAATACAGTACAAGCAAGAAAACAGTTGTATATGGAGACTCAAAGCTGCAAATATCCATGTTTAGGGACTGCGTGCATCCCAGCAAGTACACCGAGAGGAACACTCAAGAGGGCATCCAGTCTGTTTTCTTGCCCAGTAACAGCAGCAAGAATAGTTCTCTTACAGAAGTAAAACAGGATGGATGCATATTTCTTCTGCTCCCTCTGTTCTGGAAAGCCCACGTTCTGCTCACCAGGATCTTCCAAAGTAACTTTAAAGCGCAAGCTGCTACGAGGAGGGCACATAAGCAAACCTGGCAAAGCTGGCACCTGACAGCATTATCGTGCTGATCGTAGTGTGGAAATTACCTCAAGCACCTGCTAACCCCACAGTAAGCCAGACCCAGTAAGCACAGCTTTGGAGGAAAAATTAATTCCTTCTTCAGCATCAGTATTTGCCTTGCTAGTCATGCAGGGCTAATTTTGGTATTGCTTTCCTTGCTGTTCTTGCCCTCAATATAGGATTTTTCTCCCTCCATTCCAATTTTCTTTCCAACTCCTGTCAAACCAACCAATGCAGGCATTTACGGCCTTTCCGTTTGCTGAAATGTGATCTTTAGGAAAGCAAAGTCTGACCTCTTCTGCATTTCAGCTTTCTCTTAAGGCATCGCTGGCAGTGGGCACACAGTAGCTTTTTCACAGAACAGTAAGGATGCTGCTAGTGAAAAGACAATATTTCAGTAATTTTTCAAGGTGAACAACACATACTCGCACACCTCCCACATCTGTGCCTTTGTCACATTTCCAGAGGGTGGGACCCCAAAGCAGAGCTGGGAAGAAGTGAGGACCAGTGCACCTCCAGCAAGAGATTCAAACTGCAATGCAGGCTCTCCTTTTTTTTTAAACAAATAAATACAGAGATACCTCAGTACCAGTCTGGCACTCTGCTTAACCACATGCCTGCCAAAAAAAAAAAAAAAAAAAAACCAAACAAAATCTGTGGGAACATATCTACTTCCACACCACCAATGTTTTTCCAAGTCTTACTTGTAATTAAAGTCCCTGGCATAGCATCACCTTCTTCTAAAGTCGTTCCCCACCATCTTAGTCCACAGCTGCCTCCGTAAATTTGGCAAATGTATGCAGTGATGAAGCTAACCCAGCTACTTGGCAGCTGCCTGCTGCTGGCCATGCTCTTTGAGCTGGTCCATACTTCTACCAAGACTTTCTGATGCTTGAGAAGATGCACCATGGCTGTTGCTGTGGCAGACCACTAAGGAGCGTGTTGTCCAGTGCTCTCCGTTTATCTCTTCTCTGCCGGAGCCAGGCAGTTTGACCTTCCTCAGCATTACTAGAAGATTTAAAAGATGGTGTTGTGTATGGGATCAGGAAGCATCTCTGTGCGGCAGCATCTTCTCCCTCAGCATGCCTGCTCAAGCTCTCCCCTCCAATTTTCGCTTGCATTTGGGCCTTTAGTTTATGAATTTGCAAATTTTGGTCAATTTTTGACACCAGCAGCATGAAGAGACAAAACCAGATGGAGATGACATGAGAGCACATGTAGAGTGCATCAGCTTTGCTTTAAATGTACGCCTGAAACACCCGGTAACTGCAGCCCAAGACGATCACGTCCAGAGAAAAGACAGGGTTGGCACAGAGCTTCACGCAATGCACTGATCTGACCGCTTTATCCAAGACATAAACCTTTTAAAAGATATAAATCTTCTCCTTTGTGCTTCAGCTCCTTAGCAGTGAACAGGGATAGCACCTCCTTTCTCCCATCCTTTTTTGGCCTCATCTGTTCAGAAAAATCTGTTCCCTCAGGTACGCACCATTCGTTGTCACAGCACAGACAGACTCCGCATTCGCTCCGTTTTCCACGTACCGCGTAACGGTTTTTTCTAAGGTAAAAGATTTGGAGTCCAGAGCTTTGCTGAGCTAGATTAGACAAGTCAAGCGAACCCCACGCTGGAATGAACTCACCAGCTGAAGCTATGTAAACCAGCACGTCAAGACAGCAGGAAGTCTTGGGAGGGTGGTAAAACCAAATTTTTCCCCAAGCAAAACATTTTTATTAATTTGATAACCACCAGCATTTTATTTTGACATTAACTAAGATTCCAATCTAGATAATGGGAAATGGCAGCTTTCTGTTAAAAGCTGAGGGGATTTATTCTTTTTTTTTTTTTTTTTTTTTAATAACAACAATCAAATAGCTTCGAAGCATTTGCTCTGTTTCTGGTGGAGAGTTTCACCTATAAGCAGCATACACTGGTATGTGTTTTAAAAAATATTTCCATATGCTAAAGGAATGCACATGGTTGCCAAAGAAAGTGGCTGTTACAGCAGCAGGCTGGGGCTGTTTTGAAACGAAAAACTGCTGCAGAAATGAGGTATCCACAGAGGTGCACTAAAGCAACACTAACTGCAGTGACCTTGAGATGACCTAGACCTCCTCATATTACAAAAATGAAAAGGGAGTTAGAAAATCTGAGGCCAATTAGGCGCTTTTTTTTTTTCCTGGAGACATGATGAAATTTCCTGAAACAAAAACTTTAGCAAATTCTATAAAATACTTCTAGCTTTGGTGGAAAAATAAATTATTGCCTTTTTATCTCCTCATTCCTGAGGCACAGAACTGGCCCACTTCTGTTTGTGCAGATGGATTGGAGGGAAAACACCCAAAGAAGGGCCAAGTGGTGAGATTCTTGGCACGAGCAATTAAGTGTGAAGTTATTCTCAGGGCTGCCTATTTGTTATTGCAGCAGGAATCATTAAGATTATATGGAAAGATATTGTCTGGGAAAAAGTGTGAAGTAAGGATTATATGTCCTGAAATGCAATTAGTGAGCAAAGCATCGTCTCTCCTCAACGGGGTCTCTCTGGACCGGCGATACGGAGATGGCTGTGCTAAGGTGGCTCCCAGGACGCTTGGCTTTTGGTCTGGACTTCCCTTCTGAAGCACATCTACTGACCAGACACGGAGGCAGAAGGCATCACTGACGAGAAGTGATGCCCTCCGGCAGTGTTCATTTGTAGCCGTCTCAGTGGACGTTCACGGCAGCGTGCAGTTTCTAGTGGGTTCAACTAGAAACTGTGGAGCATCACTCCCGCCATGTGCGGGCAGAAGCTGATCCTGGAGGAGGGTTTGGTGTTCAGCAGCTTCTCATCACCAGAGCCAAGCAGGGGTGGGTGATGGCTCAGCCTCCTGTTGAGCACGTCCCACACTTGGGTGTCTCAGGGAGAGGCACGATTTTGCCTGGCCTGCACGGGCTGCTGGCACCCCAGGCAACACCAGCCGTGTGGTGGGAGGAGGCCTACCTCCCAGGAGAGCTGTGCCCTCAGCTCACAGCTGAAGACAGCTTGTCCATGCAGGGCTTACCTCCTCCCCAAGAACACAGCTGAGGCTCCCACGGGACATCAGAGACCGTGGCCCCTCTCCTGCTTTGCGCTTGGGTGGGCTCCCCAGCCAGCAGGCACCAGGTCCCGGAGCCAAAATGGCAGGGCAGAAGGATGAAGGGTCCCTTCCTTCTCTGCTGCTGCTCTCCCTCCACCAACTTCTGCTGTCTTCCATTTCCCAAGACAGACGTGAGCAGAGGGGTAGGGCCAGGAGTGCCGGTTCAGCTCCATGCAGCCCAGAGCATGAGCACTAACGTAGAGCACGGCATTTTCAAGTCTTCAGTGTCACATCTGTCACCAGTGCCACCATTCCAGGAGGCAGTAGCTTTCTCAACTCTTCCCATTCTAAGCACAACAGCTCGCTACTTTCTGAGGAGCAAACTGACCCCACCAGCATGGTGCAAGCAGGTCTTATACCTCGCTGTCAACATAGCTACAGCTTTGGCCCAGCTTTGGAAATGAGGTCCCCGGCGATGGACAGGCTCCATGAAGGCTGCCAGCCCCATGCTCACAAAGCCGGTGTCCGCAGCCTGGATAGGCACAGCCACCGCAGAACAGGGGCAGTCGGTGATGGGCCTTGCTGTTGTACATCTGTACCTCCCTTGGACACCCCGGGCCCAGCAGATGGGTGCCCCACAGATTCAGTGAAGCTCACAAGGCAAAGGGCTGCCCCCACCTGTCACTGTGGCTGTCCATTGCCTTCTTCATCCAGCAGGAGCTGAGCACGATCCATATTGGTTTCTCTAAGAAATGGCTGCAACCAGGACAGATGAGGCATCTCATCAAAGCTTTCCCTGCTGCCATCGCTGGTGGCACACCACGGGGCTGCTCCTCACCCACCGCTGTGCTGCTCTTCCCATCCCCATGTCCCCTCCACATCCCTCTTTGGTCTGCAGGCCAGGATCAAATGGAGAGGGGCTGCAAAGAGCCAAGGAGCAGCGGGATGGGCATTAGGGAGTACGAAGGGTCCTTGGCAGGTCACAGCCAGACCATGCATCAAGGCCTACCTGCCCATCTACGCCTGTGTCTGTCTAAAACCAAGAGTCCACGTGCAAAACCAGTAAGCCACTTTCTCTCCCGCCCAAGGGGAAGCAGAGGTTTGGGGCAACACCACCCTGGCCACTTCCCCGCGCCTCTCTTCCTCACTCGGCGCAATCCTGTTCAAGAGGGAAATGTTTGCATCTCAATCCAAATACTGGTGGTTTGGACTTCTCCTTTCACAGCTTGAGTCTCGTGGCATCTGCTGTAAAGCATGACAAGGGTTTGTGAGCTAGCCAGGAGCGTGTGCCGAGATAAACGGATGCCTACGAGCGCTGGGGAGGAGCCGGCAGGATGTCTTTGCCTATCGCTTGCCAAACCAGCCCGGGGGATCTGGAGTCGACGATGCGTGTGTGAAGGACTCCAAGCGCCTTTTCTCAATCAATTCCCCCCACACCACCTCCGAGGAGCCGCCGCAACGCCGACAAGCACGCTGCAGGGTAAAGAGCGCAGAGACATGCAAAACTCATCAGAGACGGCGTGTTTAGACAGGAAAGACCTGCAAGATCATCTGGTTCATCTGCTGGCAAGAGGCTGCGTTGTGCCAATACCAGAAATCCCACAGGCAAGAAGTACCTGCATTCCTCCGGCACGGCCAGATTACCCGACCGCGAGGGCCGCTCCGGGTTTACAGCTGCGCTCAGACAGTAGGAAAGACGATACGGGGAGAGAGGGTGGTCGGACTCCAAACCTTTCCAGACGCAGCCGTAACTGAATACTGTTCCCACAGCCCTGACAGTGCTCGGGCGAGGCAGCGGAGCAGTGTTAGGTCCCTGGCGAAGAGAAGACAAAAAGTGGTCGTTTCTAGTGCCTAATGGGATACATCAGTGATGTGTGCAGAGATGCACAACCATGCTGAAAATTCTACAGGACCTCTCTTTGGTTCAGTTGCAATTTTGGCTTGTTAAATTACTGGTTAGAACAGTTACCCAAAAAAATTCTAAATGCTAAAATGAAAGGAAAATCTTCTAAGGATAAAATCTAACTGTTTCAACCGGTGCTAACGGTCTTTAGTGGGCACACACCACGTATTTACTGATGGCGGAAACACCCAAGGAAACTGAGCAAGCTCAGACTCAGTCAAGATGTGTCTAGATTCAAGTAAGTCCTTCATCCTGCTAGAGCACCTTGACTCAGGCCCAACCAGGTCTTCAGAGAGGATGTTAGCTCTAGGTTTGGGTGATTCCTGCTGATTTTGGTCATCTTATGTCCTGAATCCCAGTTATACTGGAAAATAAAAGGCATTTCTGTAGAAGGATACAGCACTACGGTGAAGACGCTGCCTCTCCTAGCAGTACTTTTGCCTGGTGTGTAAGCGATTAACAGCTGACTCGCGGCGTGTTTCAGTACCACAGAGCACAGCACAAATGCTTATAAAGTATCCAGGGAAAAGCTGGAGCTTGGAAAAGCCCATGAGTGCTCCGGCCCACCCCACTCCAGAGCAGTGACATGGCGAGGCTGCAGGAACACGGGGTCCGACGCTGCGCGGGGCGGCCATAAAACCTGCCACTGACAGAGCACGGCAGTTTGCTCGGCAGGCTGGGCCTGGATCACAATAAAAATCCGTCAAGCCACCAAAGAGCAACCAAAATGCAATTTTAGCATCCCCAAGGGCTAAGTCTGCCTGCGTTTTAAACTGCACTGACGATCCCGGCCTGTTTCAGCGATGCTCTGGGCAATGTGGCTTGCGTCTGGCACGTGCTGCTTTCTCTCCTCGCCTCTCTGGTGGAGCAGCGTGTTCAAGGGAGGGCTGTGTTCCCGTAGGTTGGGTCTGGCCTGGGATTTTTAGGAAAAGCACTGGTGGGGTGGGGTGGAGAGGAGGATGCCCTGTTGTTTAATTCAGGCTGGAAGCTTTTGGCTGTCAGAAATCCATAGCCCAGACTGTTACACACCTTGAAAATACAGACCTTGGTCTTGATCCAGTGGGATATTGTGGTTGGTGCTGTAAAAATACAGATGCCGAGGGCATGAATCTGGACTCACGCTTTTGGAAAACACCGAGAACTCAATCCTGTAACGCACTTTCCACATTAAGCAGGTGGCTCCCGTGGGAAACGCAGCCTCTCTTAGGAATGTGCAGCCTAGAGAGTTGCGTGAAGGCACTGGCTCCACCAATCCCAGGATTTCTTTCCAGCTGAAGATTCACATTCTGAAATCTCTCTACAGCTTTTGTTTGTTTTTGTTTTTTTTTTTTTTTTGTTCTCTTGGGTTTGTTTGTTGTTTGTTTTTGGTTTGGGGGGTTTTTTTGTTTTTTGTTTTTTGTTTTTGTTTTTTTTTTTACAAAATACATGAGGATTTCACCAACCATATTAGAGAAACATATTTCCCATAAGTTCACTTTCTTAGCAACAGATCAGTTTCAGTAAAGCTATCAAAAAACAATAAGAAAAAACAAATCCCAGAAGATACCATTTTGAATCCTTTTGTGACCTGTTGTCCCTATTACTCGTCACCTGCAGGAAACAAGTGAGCACCACGGGGAGCACAGGAAGGGTCAGGCAGCGACTGGAGGAGCATCTTCCCATGGGTGCAGGTAGGACAGCGCCCGGGCCAACAGATCAGCTTCTCCGGCTGAGATCCGGGTGACCAGCATGGCGTGCACCAGCCCTCACCCTGAGAAGACAACGAACAGGGCAGAGGTAAATCCCTTTAAAGCTCCCAGTCCGAGCCCCAACGGCTGCTTGCTGGGGAGTGACCGCTGCAGGGATTCATTCTGCTGAAAGCTGGAGAGCAGAACAAGCCTCCCGGCTGCTCACCTCTCAGAAGAAATTGCGTCACAAAACTAACAGCCATGTGGGACTTCTTAAACAGACTCTTCTGTCCTTAAAAAACAAAGCATGGGTGTTCACAGCAGCTTCTTTCCTGCCTCTTGTGAAAACCAGCCTGCTCATTCAAAAAATAAACAAGTACATGCAGAATTTACCTTCGGTCTCTTCTCTTCGAGGCAGAAATTTGGCTGCGGAAGAGGCACCTTTCCTTCCAGCGGAGGCTTTGCTGGAGGGATGCACCAGCTCAGGAGCAGCCTTTGCTACCGAGGTGGCTCCGTGGGCACCCCGTGGTCTTCTCCGGCTGAAGGGGCAGGCACCACCTCTTTGCCCATCGCCCTCCTGGCCGAGAGGCTCATCTGGCAGAGCCAATGCCCCTGGCCCCCAACTCACTCACTCCTTCCACAGGGAAGTGCCAGCTTGTCTTGGTGGAAGACTAAAAGGAAAAAAAAAAAACCAAGCTTTTCTTCTGAGCATGATGTATTCAGAAATTAAAAATAAAACCTTCAAAGGGCTCCTTCAAAGGAAAAAAAGGAGGAAAAGAAAACACAAAATTTTCGACTGTGGAAAAAAAACAGTCAAGAGATACAAACGCATCTCACTGTATTTGCACTGGCCTGTGCCAAGGAAAAGATGAAATTGCAATTCTTTAAATCGTTCAGATGAGGAAAGCTGTTTCTACTTCAGCCGGAGACTTGTCTCCAGATAAAAAAGGGGCCACCCAGCTGGGGCTGCCTCACCGCCCCGGCTAGCGGAAGCCGGGGCAGCTTCTGGCACATGACAGCCCAGCCGCCCCGTTTGCGCTGCCGGGTGCGAGGGAGGCCGTTCCCGCACGGAGACATTTCGCACGAGCGTGCTGGAGCCGAGCAACGGATCCATAAACACATAACAGGAATGTTTCCCAGCTTGTTCTCCATGTCCAGAGGGGAAACATCTCCCCGGAGCAGGCGCTTGCCCCCATCGATCTCCTCCTCCCGTTGGCAGATGAGGCTGCTGCTGTTCGTGGAGCCTTTCCAGCAAGTACCAAGAATAAACCTCCCAAAATATCCACCCCTTGGGCTTCTCCAGAAGGGAAAGTTGCTGTTTCTGATCCTCCCGGAGGCTTTTGACTTGTGAGAGCTGTGGCTCTGTGTCGCAGCCGAGCAGCTCTTGGAAAGGGAGAGCAGCAGCTGCCTCCTGCGGGCAGGGACGCGGCGGGGCTGGCAGCACCGACCCCTGGGGTGAGGCGGCGGGTGCCAAGCGCAGGGACCCACAGCCTCTGCGCTGCGGCCGTTGGAGATGCGCGGCCGTGCCGCCATCCCCAGCAGGCCGTGGCAGAGCTTGGCCCTGTCGTGTTGTTGTTTGAAGGTGCGAGAGGGAGCTGGGGAGGAGGCAGCGCTGTGCTGGGATGGCGGCATAGGCGGAGGCACGGGCACGGGCAGGGGGGATTTCGGGGGTGAAGAAACTCAAAGCCAGATGGAAAGCCAGACCCATGGGGACAAAAGGGACATCCCCTGGAAAAGAGGCAGGAAAGCTCCCGCTGCGGAGGTGGGGAAAGGGGTCAGGACAAGGTGGTCCCTGACACGATTATCATTCCTCTGCAGCTGACAGGAAGCACCCACGCTTGGAAATCAGCTCAGCCAACAGGGACACCAAAGCCCTCGCTGGACCAGAGTGCTGCAGAGCAGCCAGTCACAGGTCCCGGCCCCCTATAGCCTCTCCAGCCCCTAGAGCACGTCATGAGTGTGCAAGCACTCAGCACCCGCCTTCCCATTGCCACCCCCTGGCCGGCACAGGCCCTAGTTACTAGCCAGCAGCCACACACCGCCTCAGTCGTGAAGGGGTTGAAGGTAAAACAAAGTTTTGCCCCCAGCAGCCCTGGTTTGTGAGCCTGGGTAGGAGTGGACACATGCTGCCACCTCCTTCTTCACCAGCACCCTGCTGGCTCTTAGCACCTCCGTGATTGTTTCCACCTGATCCCCGGAACAATTTCTGGAGATTTTTTCATATGACTTGTACGAGCAACAGATCTGAGACTCCTTCTAGGGGCTTGGCTGCGTTGAGCCATGGCTTTTGGAGGATGCCTGCCGCATCGCCCCGCTGCTCCCCCAGACCCTCCAGCGCCACTTGCTGCGAGGTAAAGCTTCAGGAGGAAAGGCCAACGGGCCATTCCAGGTGCCTTCCGTAATTCAGCCCGCGAGATGAGAGACCCTTCAAAACGGGTGTTCATAGTTGGGCAAGTGCTTCCAGAGTCACCTCGCTGCCTGCAATCAATTCCTGTTCGGTCAGAAGCGGCATTTGTACAGCTCTCGCTAGGTGCCGCATGCGCACACAGCCACGGCAACGGCACTGAGGCAACATGGAGCAAGACGTCCCGAGATGGGGACGGATGCTGGGCCCAACTGGCGGCCCTGGCCGGAGCTGAACGGCAGCTCAGCCGTCTCCCAGCCCGGTGGGCGGGCACCAGGCAGTGAATGGGACAGGGGGTGCAGAGCTTGGCAAACAGTTAACCTGGAGGAACTCGTTAGCTGTGACAGCGTTTTTAAGGAAGTATTTAGTTAGCAGAACGTTGTGGCTTACAGCTGTCCGTACGCCATTCCGACACGGCTGTACCTCGTACCTTACCTGTCGTCAGCAGGCAGCTTACGGAGCCGTCCATACGTGTGCGTAGCCAGGCAGATGCATTCCAGAAACACGTGTTACCCTCCAGCTCACATGAGGAACTGGAACAGCGTCAGGACAGGCCTGTTACCTTCGTACCATCCTCTTTTCCCTCCCTGAGCTCCCAGCTCCAGCCTCGCAGAGGTTTGGTGTCCGGAGTCACAGCTCAAGTGCAACAGCCCAGCCCACTGCAGTGTATCTTCAAATACGAGTTTTAAATGATACTCATAAAAATAATTTGTAGTTCTCTGTTGAGCACTTGTCCCCTCCAATCCCCCCGAAAAAGGATGCCCACAGCCGTGCCAGAGCAAACCAACCCACTGCTGCCCAGAAGACAAACTCACACTCAGTGACACGGCTGGCTGATAAAAACACCGCTGCCCCCCACGCAGGGCACTGAGGGGCCTCACACACCCCCATCACCAAACCCCTTCCCACCGCCTGCTTACCCAAAGCCATCAGCAGCCAGGACCGAGCCCGGGGTCCCCCGGCAACACTGTGCAGCAAAGCCGCGTGCCACTGTACCGCGGGGAGGCAACAGCGGGGTAAAACCCAGCCCACCCGTACGGGTGAGGGCCAGGGCGACCTCATACCTCGCAACCCAAAAACACTCTTAACCAGGGCCAGATGGTCCCCAGATCGGCCCTCCTCGCCTGCACGCTCTCGGCATGTTTCGCAGCAGCACAGTTACATCGCGCCCAGGGCAGCGTAGCTCCCAGCCTCCCGCGAGAGGGAAGAGTCAAAAGGGGCCCCAAACCACAGCGGGGTGGGTGGGGGCACCCGGCAGAGAGGTGGGAATTAACAGACGGCTGTGAAATGGGCTACAACGGCAGGGAAAAACCCAACAAAACAACCAAAACCAAGGGCCACCCAGGTAAGAGGGAATTTTAAAGTCTGACCTCAAATTTATAGCCCCATTTTAGCAGATGCATCACAGAGCTTTTACGGCTTATTTGGACAACGATGTTCAGCAAGACGTTCACCTCCCCGTTAACAGCTCAGCGAGGCTGCACTTACAGCGCACTTCTGGCAGAAAACACCTGGGATTTTACTGCCTTTCCTCTCACTGAAGCGCAGCTACGATCTGAGCAGCAGCAACACTGCGCTGAAAATCACTGTCCACCACGCGTCAGCGGGCCACGGAGAGTAAGAATTCATCTACATTAGAGGGAAATCTGCCAATACTTGGCCAGAACTTTGTTCGTATTCCTAGCACAGAGCTTACAGCACCTTTAAAAATATTTCAGGTTTGTGCTTCCAACAGACACCTTACCAAAAAATAAAACTTTAAAGAGATTGCTAGTGAGCCCTGCGCTCGCCATACAGAGCCGGCTCAAGCACCGCAGAGCTGGCCGAAGCACGACGCTTTAACACATTTTCACTCCCGCTGCCCTCGTACCTGGAGCTTGACAAGCCAGCAAGGCCCTGGCCAGTCCCCCCGCGCTACCGGCAGAGGATCTGCACGATCAGTCACTTCCGGTCTGATCGCTCTTAAATGAACTGGAGCAACTCATTAACCACGCAGCAGCAGCGTCACAATTGTTTAAAAGTGAACTTAACTCACAAACAAAACTACTGACAGAAGACCAGGGGAGAAAGGACAAAGGTGAGAACTTTGAATCACTTATCCTCACCAGTCACTGCACGTTAGCTGAAGAAAATCCAGGGAAAGCAGTTTTTCTGGAGACGTATCCAGCATCTGAAGAACCCTTTACCTGCGCAGGGCTCAGGGCACAAACACAGATTGCTTCGGCAGCCAAGGAAATGGTAATGCTTAAAAAATTCTCTCTGCACTCTTGATCAAGTAAGAAAAGATCTTTTTGTGATGTTTCTGCTGACACGTGACACGGAAGCGCTGCAGCGAAGCGGGAGTTAGGTGCCTCAGACGGGTGCACCAGCGCAGCTCCGTTTTTCACCGTCTCCTCCCAAAGTACGCACGGTAACAAACAGAGGGGCAAAAAACCACCAGAACCGCACGCGCCCGTACCGAACACGCACCCAGGCCACTGCAGACGTCTTTCGGACTCAAATGCTTTGGCCCAGTAGCCACGTGCCTTACACCGGGCGCTGCCGAGTGACCGGGGACAGGCACCCGCCGGGTCAGCGCCACCGGCACCCGCGCCCAACGCGGCCCGAAGGAACACGTACCCACGCCGGCTCCAAGCTGGCGTAGCTGCGCGCTGAGCTTGCATCAACTCATGCACAATACCGACGTTTGGTTAGATGACGTTACTTATCCATTTATTGGACAAATTAAGTTCAAACTTTTTTTTTTTATTAAGCACATTCCACAGTACAAAGCTTTAGATCATGAACGATATCTGTACAATTTAACAGTTTCAAGAAGCTGTTCATACACCAACTTTCCAAACAGATAATTGGCAAATGTAATTACAAGTTAGAATTAGACTATCCCAGTGCTTTGAAACATTAATATCGCAGTAATGTACAGTTGCTCAATTATGGTTAGCAAAACAAAGTCCAGAGCGCAGCCAGGATCACTGCCATGAATCCCAGGAGGCAAGTTCCTTGGGTGCCAGTCACAAAAGTCCACGGCTGTGTTACACGAAGCACAAAGAAGTTTCGACTGCATGTTCAAATACCATTATCTCCCAAGGAAAAACATGAATTTAAATCTTACACATGCATTTTAAAAAAGGACTCCGCTCTTCGGGAACAAATGCCTTTTTCTTCAGGGCTGCGACAGGTTTTTCTTTTTAAACAGTTTCATATTAAAGCTATTAGATGAGAGGGGAAAGTAAGACACTTCCACGAACTACTGTCAAGCTTACCAAAAGTGATCTCATGGACGCTTAGGAGCACGTTTTTACCTTCTGTACTTCGTCACATTCGGTCATCTCGAGGAAATAAATATCGTTGCAGTAACACGTAAACGGGGCTGGAACTCAAACACCGACCCCGACACCTCTCTCAATGTGGAGGGTGCCGGGGAGAAAAGCTGAAGCCGCGCTTCTGTAACGGTTTGGGAACGCCTTGACGTACACTCGCTCTGAATTCACTTGACACAGAAACGATGCGCCAAACCACGGCTGTCCCGCCGGTGACGCGGGAGCGATCCCTCGGCAATCGGACATCCCTGACCTTTCTGATCGTAAAAGGGAAAAATGCAAACCCAAGAAAGTGCTGCCGGAGGACAACAACAACAAACAAAATACACGACGTACAAACGATCAAAGGAATGACAAAACATTTCTGTGCCAGCACACATCTTCTCCAGGAAACACGCTGAGCTCCACTGAGGCATGAAAGAAAAGCCAGTGACAGGCATAGTCACGCATGGCCAACGCAGGTGAAATACTCACATTCGCATTTATCCAGGTCTTATTCCGACGTAAGAAAAATGCAGTGGCGTTTCTATGACTACACAAATTGGAGGGGAGACCATGACAACGTAAGAAACTACTGAGGCCTCAGAGCGTGCCAACGAAGAGGAGCCATGGGCGGGACATCGCACCGTGGCTACAGAAAAGAGAACCCGCTCGGTAACCAGAGCTGGGACTCGAAGGGCCTCAGCGTGAGGAAGTGTTACAAATCAAACATAAATAAATTTCCGTTTGGCCCATGGCGCCTCCTGCGTTGAGCAGCCAAACTAATGCTAAAGGAGGACATCAGCAGGCGTTTGTGGGGACCTACTGGTGTTAAAAGAAAGCCATCTGTAAATACTACAGCACAAAAATATAAGATACAGAACATAAATTAAACATTTTTTAATTTTTAAGAAGTTTAGAAATTACATTTTAAAATATGTAGTTCCCATTAAAAAAAAATTCTAACGAATACTGAAAACCTCCGTTCGCAGTGAAAACGCCTCGGTAACTCATCAGCCCCTGCGGTGCCGGCTGCCGGCACGCCCCGCTGCCCAGCGCCACCGCAGCTCGCGTCAGTGTGTAGTGTCAGGAGGGCCCGGCGCCGGCACCCGCGGGGCCGCCGTTATGTACATCCTATCTACATGCTTACACGGTACTGGGAACGAGGCAAGCACACCGGGAAAGGTTCTGCCATACCAAACGTCGGGAAGCGCGGGACGGCTGTAGTACGGAGCACAGGGAAAAGGAAAAGACAGTGCTATACAACTAGTTCAGATAACCTAGCCTGAATTACAGGTAATCTTTAACTTAAAAGAAAATTATTGGTGCGGAAACAAGTAAACTGTAATCCCAAAATATTACTGAGCAATTCAGAAATATTTCTAAGAGTCCAACGTACACTCCTATCAAACAAAACGGGCTCTGGATCTGCCATGAGAGTCAAGTCTAAAGGACAACGGTGACTCGGAAAGCAAAGCTCTGTACATTCTGGGTTTGTGTTTGGCACCCAAATTTCATTGGAGAATGTTTTTTCTTTAAAGTCAGACAAAAGTGCAAAGCAATATAAATTAGGCCAAGTCCTTTCTTGACTTCTGGTTTATTTCTGAAAAACAAGCCGTTGGAGTTCAGTTTCTACTGACAATTTACACGTGAAGCTTTGGATTTCTCACTGCAGGGAAGGGGAGGCTTCTGAAATTCGTCTACTCCAAGTCAGTGAATTTGTAGTAAATTCAAAGACGACCACTGAGAGCAGGAAAGATTAGGAATTTTAGATAGAGAGTTGTGCTGCTTTGCATCTACACAGCATCTAGAACCAATTCTGACTTTAGCTGTCAATCAACATCTTCAGGCATGTAGTAGCCAAAAATCCAGTAGTTCAAGACTGTGAAACCCTGAAAGAGACAAAAGACAAGCTGAACGGGAGAAGAGACAAATCAAAAGGCAACATCTGGAGCCATCCGGAGGAGGTTAGGCCCAGGCCATCTTTTGCACTCCAGGCTGAACTAAAAGGGCAAAATACCTGGGAGGAGCACAACACGTTAGGGGTGCTCGCCACTAAATACTGCCCTCTGTGCCACAAGTCCTTCCTTCCAGGAGAGACGTCTCCGCAGGGCACCGTCTTCGCTGTGGAATCTGCTCTAAATTCAGGTGAAGCAAGAGCAAGATTCCCGTGGCACTAGTCCCTGGGGGTCACCTGTAGGCTGGCAGTTTTCTTACACGCGGTAGGAATCCAGAACCCTGCTGGGGACTAACGGGAACCACCAGCCGGCTGCCCAGCTGCTGAACGCTACGTACTGAACAATGGCCTGCAGACAACTGCAAGGAAGTTCTCCTTTCTCCACGCTGCAGAGGAGCAAGCTGTGCACAGGATGCAAGTTCTGTTGCTTTAATGCACGAGTTTTTAAGAAAACAGACAGGAAACTCAAGCAGCTTTATATTCCGGTTACCTTTTCCAGCCACAGGATTCCACTATTAGCTTGCAGCCGGTGCAAGTTCTTAGGGTAATTAAATCTGAACTTTGATTTGACCTGCCACTTCCCAAACCTGTTCTTACGGACGATGGAGAACTACCCTCTCCTGACACGAAATCCCCGTGAAAGGTTAAAACATCTTTAGGGCCTTCCCCTCGACTCCCCTCCCCCAGCCCCAGGCCTAGTGCTCAATATCAGAATATCGGACTATCATATGGTAACAATTTTTATCGTGTTACAATAAACAACAGGAATTCAACAGAAAGCAATAAAGCTCTCGCAGCCAACTGCCAGGACTGTCAAAAATGATCCGCTCTGAAGAGGCAGAACATTGCAAGCCTTGTAAAAAAGCGTACAGGGCTGCTTCAAAATTCAGCAAACGATAATGTCTGAAAGCACGTAAAACCGTTTCATTAAATGTCACAAAGAAATATTAGCTGTTCGGCCATAGTATTTATGTAGATTTACGGGTTTGGGATTCTGAAGTCAGACAAACCTGTCCAAAAGGGACATCACAGCATCTCTCCTCCTCAGGAAATAATTACCAAGGGACTGTCGTTACCAACACCACCAAGCCCCAGGACGTGGAGGTCTGCGTGGTTTCAGCTGTGCGTCATGGGACAAGCGAGACATAAGCTGTGCAAAACCGTCCAGTGTGCAGAATGTGAACGGAAGGACACACGGACACACTGCCAAAGGCATTTCGTGTTTCTCTGACAGAGCTTGGTGACAGCGGGTCTGGGGGGCCACACGTGGCAAGACAGGAGAGTAAGGCATCAGCATACTGCTGGTCGAGTGAACTGATATCAATTTTATCCAACTCCTCATTTCTTTTGTGCTTAAGACACGCTGCGTATAGCTTTTCCATGAAGCAAAACTAGCAAGAGAAGCCTGCCAAATACACTTCTGTAATTTAAAAAAAAAAAAAAAAGAATTTGTCAATCTCAAATTATCTGATAAATTCACCTAAGCAAGCACTGGTGTATGAACTGGTAGACAGATGGACATTGTTCCTAAAACTTTTGTGGTCTTCTCACGCAGTCTACTCTACCTGCCTCAAGGGGCAAGGAAAAAAAAGAACAGAATTACTCAGAACAGAGGAAAAAAAGATTTTCCGTCGAGAGGGAAAACCATTCAACTTCAATGAGCCTTGGTCTTTCCACAGCAGAAGTTCACTTGGGTACGGACCCAGGTGGCACAGGAGCCCCTGGCAGCGTCTCTGTCCGAAAAGGAGCAGGACAAAGTCCCCAGGGACACGACCAAGTGTGAAGCAGCAAGCTTTCCACAACAAGGCCACAAGCGTGTCACCCGGGATCAAACAGTAGTTCTGAAGCGGAAGTCCCAGGTACGCGGCGCTGCGGGAGCTGGCTCTTCAGGGAGTTTCAGGATCTCTCTCCCAGGAAGCTGTGTCTGTTCGCCACCTCCCCACCCCTATGAACGTTAAGTTTAGCAGCTTAGCCTTTTCAGATTTCTGTTGTCCCGGCAGGACAAGGAAGTGCATGAGTTTCACTGAACTGCCCTTGCAGCAGTGTTCTTACACTGTCGTTTTAAGGGAAGGTTCCATTAACTGCTGATTCTGCACACGAGCTCACTGTCATAGCGTAAGACTTGTTCCTTAATCGTGCGTCTAATTATATGAAGTAATTACAGGGTCAGAAAGGCAGGCAACTCAGTCTAGCAATGGCCAGCGTTTCGCTTTGACCCTCTGTGAGACACAACGAGCCAGCAGATCCAAGCGTCAGATCCAAGACGTTATCTTGGCTTTTTAAAAAACGAGCAGGAATTCAGCTGGTAGGGAAGGCAGCCCACGCTTTCCTGAGGAATGCTGACAGGTGAAAGAAAACTAATTTTTAAGAACCAGCATCTCAGAGCCGCAAAGCGTGTCATCACAAGGGAAAGCACTTCCTAGCCAGAAGCAGAGGTCCTACAGGAGGAGTGGAAAACCTGAGGAACCCATTGCCACAGCAGGGATAAACACAGACAGACAGATAATGGAAATCCACGCTTATGTGAAGGCAGGGAAAGCTTTTCCCACAATGTTTAAGTAAACTATTAATTATCTACTCCAAATAAAATAAATCCTTCCTGTGGGGGCAATGTTATTCCCAACTCCTCTTGCTGCGGTGTCTCCACTTCCTTGGAAGCCTCCACGCTCAGCACGGGCAGAGCCGGGCGCTGGAGAACGGGGTGCCTGCTCTGCTGTGGAAAGGCAGTTTGTGATTCCACGTCCCAGCGTTCACAGCTATTTATGGCCTGAAGTGCAATTGTTGGCAGCAGTATAGATGACATAAGGAAAATAACCCACTGTCCTAACAAACAGATCTACAGCAGAGCTTCCACCCGCCGCGCTTCCAGAGCTAAATGCAGCTGACTCGCAGAAAAATGGAAACTAAACAGGCAAAGTTCACGTGCATCGTTTCTGACAGCTCCGAGTTGTCATGCTGCCTAACACGATGTAGTTTTTGGTTCTGAAAGCTTTCCCTGCTATTTGCAGTTATCTCGGAGCCGCTCGTTGCTGATGAGCGTGTGTCCCAGGCCCATCTGTATGTTCAGTTTACGAGAGATGCATTACAGCGCTTGCTGTAAAGATTGATGCAGGGAGCAGGTGCATCGCGAACTCCAGCAGGCTCTGCTTTCACAGGGTATCTTGTGCCATACAGCTCCTCCGTTTCCAGGAATGCGTGAATATGTAGGAACTTCCCATAAAACACCTGAGTACCCAGGTATAACCAGGAGGGATTACAGAAGGGGTGAGGTAACATAAATTACAAGTTTTATAAACTGAAGCATAACCATACAAACACTAACTAGTGAAAGAAGTGCCATAAATAGGTTTTATTTTCTTCAGGAAAACATCAGCTTGTTGTTCTGACTAAGCCAACCCACAGACAGAGTGATCATTTCAAATATATGCAATACCTCCACGAAAAAGCGGGAGCCTTACCTTCTGAGGGTAGTAAAGTGCAGACTGTTATCTGGAGATGTACGTGTATGTTCTAGACGGAGAGCGAGTCTCATTCTGGGCACTGGGTGGCACGTTTAAGAAATCCCAAATCAGAATTGTATCGTCATGGGAACTACTAATGATCTGAAATTCATCAAACTGGAGCCTAAAGACACGTCCTGAATGTTCCTGCGAGCGAGACGGAACCAGTTAGCGAGGCAAGAGGAGGGCAACGTTTCACGACGTTTGTACTCACGCAGAACGATGCACTCAGGCTGCGGCGTGCTGGTTAAGAAACCCTCACTTACAATTACACTCAAGTTTAAGAAAAGTTGATTTGGTATGTCAGCTTTTCTTCAGCAAAACACATGGCTTCCAAATCCAGTGCCTGTAAACCCCGATCCTCCCCGGCGTGGCCAGCCGTAGAGGCTGGCATTATTAAAGAGAAAAGCAGCCTGTCACTCCAGCAGCAGCAATTTAGAAGATTGCCTGGCACTGACGACCTGCCGGGGCTCCCTCTCTTACACAACATTTGCATCCAGCACCGCTGCTAACTCCGTTTTCGTGCAGCCCTGACACACCACATCGCAGCCTCGGCCAGGACGCGTGCCGAAAGGATCGTTACAGCTCACTCACTGCGCCAGGCTGCTGTGCTCAAACGCTGCCGTGGCAAAGGGAGCTGGAGTACGTGCTCCGTCAGCTCTTTCAAGAAATCTCAAACTGGCACTACGAGGCCCAGAAAAGGCTCTCTCCGCTTTGTCCTGCTTATCCATTTTTAATACATTTACAATGAGCGCGGTACCTTTACGAGAGAGCTAACCGAAGCTGTCAGACTGATCTCCAAACTATTAACCTAAGCTACGGCGTACCCGCAAACGGGAAAGAATCAACGTTTAAATACACTGCATTTATACGGAATAAAGGAATAGTTACATCTCAGCTCCATGCAGAGACCACTGAATAGAAAGAAAAATCCGAAGCATTTCTAGGAAGCTCTTCTCTAAGTGCTGGAAAGGCCAAGCACACGCTGAAGCCAGTGACCATCACATCAAGACAAGAACACTGGGTTGCTGCTAGCTTGTCACACTGACTCCTGAAGTAAAATTTCACGCACGTTTCAGTGAAAAGATCAATTAACTCATTTCGCCAATTTATTTTTAATTAAGTTTCCTGTACTAAACCAAAACCCCTCATTACAAAGGAAAATATACTTAAGGAGTAGCCTCAGATCTCATAGTCCCCTGAAGTGATTCGAGTTCCTGCGGTAATCCTTTCAATCCCCCCTTCCCTCTCCCATCTCTTCCTTCCACACCAAAGGGTTAGGAGAAAGGTTTGGGAAAGGCTCACAGGATTCCTCCCCGCTTTTTAATCAGAGGAAATTTAAAGCTGGCCCTACAGTTATACTGGGGAAACACACCAATAACTAGAATTATTTGATATAGTGTCATGCTGATTTTTTTAAGAGTATCTGATAATCTCAAACTAGAAAAACTTGATCTTTCTTTTAAGCTCAGATCCAAATCATTCAGGATATAATGATATATAATTAATTCCTTCTTTATTCTTAGAATAAGAGCAGCGTAGGCTTTATCAAGCATCCTGAGTTTTTCACCTGTCCCACTGTAACGTAATAAAATGCCTCTCACTTACAAACAAAAGATTCAGATAACCCCAAATGAATTAAGTTTTACATACCACTAACGTACGCAAGCATAATGTACTTGCTGGGGCACGAGGGTCAAGAGCAGCTTGCAAGTCCCAAACTTTAATTTTGCTATAAAGTAAAATAAGAAGATCATTATGAAAGCATTGTTTCAAGCACAAGCCTAGAAGAAACACCTAGAGCCATGGAAAGTATGCCAGATTTTCCCTACAGCTAGTTTATCGGGATCAAGCAAAACATTAGCATCTATGGAAAGTCACACTTGAGTGGTAACACAATTCAGGAGTGGGCTAAAGAGCATCAGAAAAGCAGTTTCTTGGCTACTTAAAACTGCAGCCTGCTGCACTGAAATGCTCAAGCAGAAGCCACTCAGTTAAGTATTGATCCACGAGTCAAATCTGAACAGAACCCTTCCACAAGGGAACAAAAGGCTCAATGGCCTTCAGAAAATGCTTTGCTAAGAAAGGCAAAATTTTTATAAATTGCTGTCAAAAACATACCCATCGTAGGCTCCACTAACAATCCTCTTGTTGTCGAACCTGATGCATCGAACCAGTTCTTCGTGGCCTTCTAATACTCTTAAACAGGCACCGCACTCGATGTCCCATAGCCTTAAAAGAACAGAGGAGAAAGCCTTTCAGAGCTCCCGGCTCAGCACCGTCCCCCAGCCCCACGTGCAGCGGTGTGAGCACGCTGCCCAGTGGTTTTCTGGGGGAGATAGCACATAATTTGCTTAAAAAGGCAGCAGAACCACGAGATGTCTCTCGCATGTGATTCAGAGATCAGTTTGTGTTGCAGCTGCAGTACATCAAAATTAATTCAGTCATTCAGGATCGCACACAAGTGAAGGTTGGATACGTGTTATCCTGGGAAACTTCAATACACTGTCTTCTATTCTGCATAAACCAGTGATGAGAGCATCACTAAGTAATTAAGAAAACCAGTGACCAATGTCTTCCTCATCTCTCTAAGCAGAACACAAGGTAATAAACTACAGAAATCAATAAGAAGCTTTGTTTACCTTTGACAGAAATCTCAGCGTCTCACTTTTCACAGGGATGGGCTACATTTAGGCTCACACTGAGTTGTCTCATTCATGCATCATCTGCTCCAACAGATGATGCATCCATCGGATAATAGATATCCCAACAGATGATCCCCAACCAGGGATGCTGTGCACACGCAGCGGTGCAGGACAGCATCCGCGGTCAGGGGAAACCCTGTTTTCACACGAGCAAGCGTACGCTGTCACGTACCGACAGCAGCTGGGGGCACCCACCTAATGGTATTGTCTGAAGATCCACTGACGACGAGTCGATCCCTGTACTGGAGGCATGCGATGCCACGCTTGTGCCCATTCAGAGTGCGAACAAACTCACACGTGCTTGTACTCCAGACCTGCGAAAGACAAGATAAATGCTCCTCTGAGAATTAGGTCTACACAAGCTTTTTGAATTTTTAATACAAGTCGTTACGGATTCATAAACAGAAGAGGTGTGAGGGTGACCTTTGCTGGACAGTGGAACGGAAACACACATCGTATTTTTACGGGCAAGGAGCGGGTACACCCGGAAAACTGGAGCTACGGGGACCTAGCAGTGACAAGAGCCATGGGCACTGCTGTTGGACATCAAGTCAATCAAAAATTTGGTGGTGGGGACGTGTATGTAAAATATTTTCAAGTGGTAGAGACTGTACCTAATGATTTCAAAGACTTGATGACACTTGAATCTTGCTAAGCTCATTATAATTTTTAAAAGTGGAAGTTATCACATACAGAAAACCTCCACATTTTTTACCAATTGCTAGTAATCCATTAGCAAAAGAAGACCAAAACCATGGCCTGTGAAAGTTTGGTGGCTGCTTCTTTCTTAACATTAAATGATTCAATCAACTTTCCCATTTTTAATGAACTGTAATTGAAGGTGTAACGCAGAGTATCCAGTGGCTGCTTTTCCAACACAGAGTGCACGGGATCTTTGGCAGATATTTGGACATTAAACTGCCAAGAGCCTTCTGGCACAGTCTAAGGCAGCTCTGGTTCTGGAGAGGGAAGGGTGGAAACGCCTTTGTTACATGAGTACGCTCTGGGTAACTCAAATCTTCTGGTATGCAATAGCTTCAAACACAGCCTCCTAATTCTTCAAACACAGCAAAGGCTGGTTGAGCTGCTGGGAAGGCGTGGTGAGGAAAGGCAACTGCTGACAGATTTCACGTCTGGAACAGGACCGCCAATTGAAATAAAAAAATACCGCTTGGAAAAAGGCACGAAGTGTGCCACATTTCACAAACAAACCCATTGGAGACTGGAGTTCAAACAGCAAGCGGGCTTTACATTTTGCAATTGTACGACAGAAGCCACAAAAATGTTACGAGCCGAGTTATGCGCATGAAGACGTTAACAGCTAGCACGAGGAAGGAGCTGGCCGAACGGTAAAGGAGAAGGCACAGAACTGCCTACGAACAGCTCGGCTATTCAGAGCGTGACTCAGCCCCGAAGCTTTTCTGGCTTGGCAGGCGTGCAGACCTAGATCAGAGCTCTGCTTACTTTAATGGTCCTGTCCCCCGACGCCGACACGATGTACTTGTCATCGAAGTCCACCACGTTAACGGCAGCACGATGACCAACTAAGACACGGCGCAGGGTGATGTCAGTAGGCGATGCCATATCCCAAACAGCAATTGATCTGTCCTTTGAGCATGTCACCATTAAGCCGTTGCTGAACCTCAAATGAAGCACTGCCTCGTTGTGATGAATCAACGTGTTCAGAACTTCACCTGTATTTACATCCCAAACTCTGCAGAGAAGAATTTTATTCCAGATGAAGGATGATGGCTATGCAGGGTATAAAGTGTAACCATGCACAAGTCTGCTACTATCCCTGGTTGTTTACCATCTGCTAGGGCTTGGGGAAGGCAAGAAGAGGGGCGCTGAGAAAGTACCCTAGCTCACATCTCAGACTCAGTGACAATTAACAGCAGTGAACAGTTAGGCCAAGAAACGCCTAAGCTGAGACCACTGCTAAGAGAAAGAGCTGCTGAACAATTCTACGGCTGTTCCGGGATGACTAAAGCTTGCGTGATGTATAAATTGAGGGAACAGACCAAAACAAATGCTATCCAATATGGGGTTTTTCAGTTTTACACCATTCATTCAGATCTCACACACGCCAGTAGCCCTTGCGACGCAGCACCCTCCAGGGCTAGCTAGTAGCTTCGATGAAGGGAAAAATCTCTACTTTATAGTACCTGAAGGGTGTTTAAGAGCTAATCTTAACTTTTGAAAAGTTCTATAGAACTTGGTAGAGCAATGAAAGACACCAGGAGGAGATCATGCGCTTCCACTGAACTCTACCTGAGTGGCTTCATATTGGACATCTGCTGAGCACTGAATTCATACAAGAATTTAAACTCAGTATCACTAAAACTGCAGTCAGACAAGTGCTCCGGGTATACCAAATACCTTTTCATTAACAGTCATAATTTAGAGATGTCAGAAGGCAGTACAAGAAACCGTAAATGAAGAAATTATTGTATAGTTGGCCAACAGCCACTCTACAACTTCAGGACATGCCTTGCATCACTCGGGTCATATTCCTTCCAGATTCTTAACACTGAAAAAAAAATATTGAATGTGATGCTTTGCCAAGTGTGGATATCTTGTTTTTTGAATAATATTATCTCATTCATATTAGGGATGTTTGCTGGTATTTAGAGATCACTGTAAGTATTCCCAGCCGTGACACTCAAACGATTTTTGTGCAAAAACTTAGCACTCACCTCACTGTAGAATCTGAAGATCCAGTTACAATGACTCTTTCGTCATACTGCAGACAAAGAACCGAGCCAGTATGTCCTGTTAATACTTTCAAACATTCCAAGCTTGTTTTGTCCCAAATCTGTTAAAAACAAGAAGTATAAATGGCTTATCAAGAACATGGATTCAAGATTTGGACACTGCTGCAACTGCGAAGGAAGGAAGAAAACGAGACAGCAGGAAGAATCCACGGGCAGTTAGTCTGTCCAGTCAGTGGGCCTGTCCTCCCTTCTAGCTTAAGGAAGTCTTGACACAAGTTTTTGAAATAGAACAGTGAAATAACCAATGAAAAGACAAAAGCCTGTTTTGCAGAACAAAATGCCAGACTATTAGCATGAAAGAAACCTACTAGCATGAAAGCAACCTCCAGCAAAGACAAACGACACAGCTAAGGACGGTGGCACATGCAGTCTTCGCTCATGTTATGGGAACTCTGATTTCACAAGCATTTCTTTGTGATCAACAGTATTGATCTGTCTGCCATTCCCCAAAGCTCCCAGAGCAAAGGGCAGGTGAGAACTTTGCCAGGCTACAGAAGATATCCCATCTTCATAAATCCTGCACAGATAAATACCAGCCCATGAAGAGAAATCAAGGAAACACAGGCAGGTAGCTTCCTCAGGCAGAATTACTCACTTATCTCCAGGGAAAAGACTGAAAAAAGCGTTTACCTTAATGGAGTTATCTCGTAGGCCACTGATAATCTTTTCATCATCATACTGTAAACAGTAGACACCTTTGCTGTTTTCCGAGCGGCACTGAATCCTTTGCAAATTATGTCGCCCGCATCGCCAGTTCGATTCTATAGTCTAACGAGAGGGGAAACAATCAGGAGTCAGGCACGAGGCCGCGCGCTTCAGCATGAACACTCATATTTCAAATAAGAAGAGATTTCAAATAATTCAAACTTACTTTGCCTCCCATCCCTTAAAATGTGTGGAAGTGTAATTCTTAGCATTTTCACACAGAGATATTTTTAAGGAAAAAGACCTGACACACCTTAAAAAGCCGCAAACTGTTTCATAGCAGAACCAGGATTTCCATGTTTTAATCCGCTTTATTACTTGTAAGACAACCAACGCTGGTTTCAAAGAAACGTGGGATTTTGGACAGGAAGTTCATAACAACAACCGTAAGAGAATCCGCACCCAGAACTCCAGGCCAACACCTGCAGTACCTAAACAGGCTGGGATGCTTTCTGGCTTCCAGCATAGGCACCAGAACAGGTCATTTATTTAGCTATTTCCCTGGGATCCCCCCCAAATCCTGCATAGAAACCTGGAGAGAAGCTGAGCGTTGCCAGTTTGTTTGGAAAAGCGTATTTATAACCAAACCCTAACTTTCAAAGCCATAGCAGGCATCTCTGCAGCTCCTCTAAGACTGGAAAACAAGTGAAACGCTTATTAAAGACAAAAATGCAGAGCGACTATGAGGTCCCAATTCTAGGAAAACACATCTGCTCCAAGGGAAAACTAACGTACCACTTTGTTTTCCACGCGTTTGCTCCTTCAGTTGTCTCCCATTATGCAATTTGGAGAGAATTACACAGTCATAACACAAACCTGATGTGCCACAGGAATTCGTCTAAATCACAAGTACTAAGAGACATTTCTAGAGGAGCATGCTGACAACTTATTTATGCCCTCTTATTCCCTTCCAAGTTGGTGGAGAAGCTAATGAAATTAAGATAGCAGGTCGTCTGTCAGTTTGAGATCAGCTTTTCTGGCCAGCTAGTGCGCTGCTGGTTGTCAGATCGGGAACCGGGCTTAAAACGTTCCAATCCGACACCGCGCTGGCTCAGCCGTGGACTCCTGCCCTGAAGGTAGCAGGCTGCTCCTTATGCTACTCGCTCAGCATGGGACAGAGGTTTTGAGGAGGAAGGACAGGCAATTCTCAAGCTTCATCTGAAGATTTATCATCTGTGCTAGGAGCGCAGAACTGCAACTCATTAACTCCTTTGCTGCTACAGAGGTGACCCTCAGAAACAAGGGGACTGTAGACATGAGTAGCATGAACCAATATAATTATAGATCTGAGGGCAAGATATCAAAAATGCAATACTAACACTGAAGACAGAGGAGATAAAGCATCACAGATCTGAGTTAGCCAATTTGAATAGTTCTAGAAACCACACACATCCACATATTCCATTCTAAGAGGTCTTAAGGGGAGTTTTCCTGAAGCAGCGTTCTTGAAAAGCTCCGAAATAAGCAGCTGTAGATAACACGAGCCAGATTAGCATCTGAGCACTTTTACACCGCAGCTTCCTGTGACAGCGATTACTGATAGCGGCAGATTACAGAAACACCCCAAATCAGAAATTTTGCTTGTAACAGTTTCCCAAACAAAACAGCGGTCAGGAAAAGCACGCTCACCAGACATTCGGGACGCTGGCTGGCTTAATTCTTACAAGTGCACTATTGGAAGCTGCTTAATAAGCTCCCCATAAGAAAATGCTGGCTTTAAATGAGAGAAACTGAAGTATTCTGTAGATCTATACGAAGGCACTACAAAGCAGTAAGTCACGTGCAGGGGCACGTTTTAGTTCTGCGAATAGATGTCATTTCATTTAGACATTATACGGTGTGGCTACTGTGCGAAAATACTTCGTGTTTTTCGAGAACTTGTAAAATCCCCTTACACTGCGTAAATTTTCAATGTGCTGGGAAAGGAGCCACGATACACAGAGAATATACAGCAGCATTTCAATTGGCAACAGAGTGAAAACAGATGTGGATGTATAGAGAAATAACATTATTTTAGATGACTAACTACGGCCGAGTGGGTGGGCAACCCGGAGGACCCTCTGAAAAGGAACATGTTTAGTACAATACTGGCAGCCACATTAAAGCTTCGAGCTATAGGAAATTTCTGGTTGTTACCGAATAGCGCAGTTAGTGAAAGTCTGCATCTGCAACCTCCTTCCAGGAGGTATTTCCGTAGGCTGCGTATACGCCGAGTAGGTAGGCATGCACGTACAAGGGGCGAGGAAGATACTGCTGTGCTTTATGGACTGTTACAATTACAAGCATCAGGGAATCAAGGATAAAAAGACCGATGGTTTATTTGCATATTTATGGTACCAAACCTAATACCAACATACGCAACACCCACTACTGTATTTTCCACAGGTCTCCTCAAAGTCTCCAAGATAGCTGCCTCTCAACTTGGGTTTCGCAATTAAAAGCAAGATGTTGCAGAACGCTATCTCCTTAGTTCACACCCACACAGAAAAAAGTTCCTCACACTTTCCTAAAAGCTCACTCGAGCAATAGCAGCACGTAGCTGACAAATGCTATATAACCAAAAAAATCTGGACATACAAGGGACAGAGACCAAGCACGAAGCCAAAGCATCTGCCACAGCAGGAGAGCCATTTGGCAGCTGAAGAAATGCCTAAATGGATAAAAAAAGACATTTAGAGAGAAAAGTACACATAAAATAATAGTTCCAAGATGCAGAGGTACAGCCAAGCCCTGAGCATGCCAGAATATGTTCACTGGTACAAAGATGCACCATAAAAAAAAAAAAAAAGATGCAATTCATCTGGATTAAGAGCTGGAACATTAACTGTACTTTGGAAGTGTTAAGGATAATCTGCTAGGAACAGGGGCTTTTCCCGTTTGATAACCTACAGTGTGTTCAGCTCCTTGGCTACAAATTGCATTTTTATCCTTGTGAATGTTATTGCAGAGTAAGTGGGTTTATCTTAATCCCATAAACCAAGGAGTTTCTGTTCCCTCTGAACACACAATTCTGCAGGACAAATGGGGCAGAAAAAAGGAATACACACATTTGTTACGTATGTAGGGATTTCTCCTGAAGCACTGGGCATTTACACCAGGGCACTTAAAATCCACACCCTTGTTCTTCACATGCTTTCTTCAAAGAGAAAAAAGAAAATCCCTCCTGACTGTGGCACAGGAAAGGTAGAAGCTAATGAACTTATGTCATCAGGGTAGAGAGTGCTTAATATTTCATTCGTTAGGAAGTTAAGAGGGTTTGATAAGCAACAACAAAACGTGCCAGCAGCAAAGCCTCCCGCCAAAGCAGCCCACAGGGATAAAAACCCTGCAAGTAAAGAGCATCCCCATCTTTCTTGTGAGTGTCATCACTTCTGTAAACCACTGTTAAGGAGGAAGTGCCAGTGGTAGGCATATAGCAGCAAAGACAACTGAAAACTCAGACCACAGGAAAGGGATCAGCACCAGGTCGCAGAAGAGGGACCAGATTTGGATCTTACTCTCAGAATGCTTTGAAATGTAGAAGGCAGCAGCTCGGGGAGCTGCATGACACTGTGTTCCTCATATGAGAACTGCTTAGTGCTTCAGTTAAAATTTACACACTACTGATCTGAAAATGCAGGCTTAGGCAAACCAGGTATAAACTGATGTTTCAGACCTAAACAACAGTAATTCAGCCTTAGGAAGGTGGTAGGGCCTGACTTGCTGAGGGAGACAGGACGCACCGCAGAGGCAGGACACGAGAGGGTTTCATTACTCCCGCGTAAGTGAAGCATAGCTGCATCATGCGCATCTGTTACCAGATGCCGTGCTAGCCAATCTTTGATCCAACTGGTGCAGTTGCTCTGTTTCCCCAGGGAGGGAGTAAAGAATCCTCTGAGCTCCTACTCAGGAGAACCTGTCACAGGAAGATGCAGATGAACAAAGCCATTGGTCTTCCTTGCAAGGTCTGTCTTCCCTACCAAACACCTCTGCAAACACAGCCGCAAAGCACAAGATCCCAAAAGAGACTCAAGGGGAGCACCTGACAAAGAATCTTTTTCACCTCTGCAGCTGCAATGATCACAGTAAGACCCGCTGGCTGGTGATCGGAATCTTCAAAAATACAAGCCAACAGCAAGGCAAAGAGAGCGGTCCTGAGGCACTTCAGTGACACGTGCATCTAGACTACGCACAACACCTGACAAAAAACAACGGTGCTGAAAAACAAAATTATTGCACCTTTTAGGTTCCATTGGAGACAATAACTAAGTTTATGCACACCACCATAAAAATACAAAGTTCTATTTACACAGGTAGTTATCAGCCCCTACCAGAGCACAGGGGCATTCAAAGTACTCAAACAGGAACAATAAATCCCTCTTTCAAATCCGCAGAAGATAAACGACAGCCTTCCTTGGCCTATTTGTGGAAGAAAGTAGATGTGATGTGGACAAAGTGAACAAAAAAAGCCAAGCCACACATCCATCCCACGCTATCTGAAAGGAGTCTTCTGCCCTGTTCAGATGTGAGAGCTGAAATCTGTGCCATGCACCACAAGAACTTTGTCCCTGTCACTCAAAAGCCTCTCCTTTCCTGGGCCAGCACGATTTTTAAGAAATGCCTTTCGGAAAGTGCCTGCGGAGTAGAGATTTCAAAGGTTGTCTGAAAAAACTTCTAGGCACGTAACGCTGACCAGATTCTCCCCACACAAGCACATAATATTTCTCCAGCATCATAATTAGAACAGTACTAAACAAACCCATTTCCCTCAGAAATTATACACCGCAACTTTCATAAACAAAGACCTCCCAATACTGGCAGTGACTTAGGGTGAGATTTGACTTTTTCCCCTTTCCAAATTTTCCAAAGGCTTTGAAATTTCAGTTCCAGTCCTAAAATCTGAACTTGGTGGTTATCTGATGGTCTGGCACCAAGTTTTTCTAAAGTCTTCAGAAAATCATGTTTCAATTCTCATCTTCACTAGGTGGACTCAAGTCTCCATGGCAACAAGATGAGGGCACTCACCATGTGCCTAAAGATAAGGGGAACGTTTATGAAGCAAGTCGTCTCAACCCATCACAAGAAACAGATACTTGTGCTAATCCTGAGGGGAAAACAGAACAGTTGGCCAAGCTTCACAAATAATATGGAAAAAATCCAGGGACTTGGGGTTCTGGAATCAGCAGTATTAAACTTCCCATGCTGGCACCACACTGATTAACACAGCCCCATTAAAACAGCCGACCTTCCCCGCAACGCTCTGGGACTGCACCCAGGCACAGGATACCCCACACCAACCAGATCATCTCCATAAACAAGGTCTTGCAAAACCAGGTTCAGTTTTCTAGGTTAAGCCCCAAATCAGGTTTTCCCTTTCGAAAAGCTCCTAAGGAAGCTTGGCAATTCAACATGTCACTTGGAGACATTTAAAATTACTAGACCACCTCTTGTGAAATGAAACCTAATTAAATATTTGGCTTCACAGTGGAGGTGGAGAGTAACTACCTCTTTCCAAGAACTTGCTCTCAGATCTCTAAATGTCCTCTTATTTTCAAATCCAATGATTTCAGAAGCGACATTATGTTCCTAAAATGTGTTTCGCATGAAATAAACAGATATTGGCACTAATAAATTTTCAGAGAGGCAAGGGAACCTCACTTTGCCAAATCATTGCCTGTATTACCTTGCAGCTAGCAACATATTGTGGCTGCACGGACTTTCGACCCAAAATGCAAATAGAGTCCAAAGGAAGGAATTCAAATTTGCTATTTATCATTCTTCATTTTTCCTTCCAATTGTTAATTCAGGTTTTGGATTACTTTTCAAATTCTGTCAGTCAACGCAAAGGAGAGAGCACAATCTCCTTTGAGCTTATCTCTACCCACAACGCAGTTTAGCACCAGTAAACTAATAACTCTTATCCTTAGAAACAGTCTAGCAGAATTCAGCTAATCTTTGTGCTCCACAGACAAGATTTTAGAGTAACATCAAAAAAAAAAAAAAAAAGTCCTTTGGACAGAAGATAAATGTCTTATAAAAATCCTTCTCTAACAATATAAATGCTAATATGGTAGCCTTTGGCTCACCACGAGCTCTCAGAACTCTGACCCTCTGACAGGAACGGGCAGATCTTATTAAAGGTCCAGGCAAATATTTGAAGAAAAAACATTCTGGTATTCAGAGATACAAAATTCTTCATCACAGCTAAGATGAAAGTCTTATTTAAGAGCTTCTGCACATTGCTTTGAAAAATGAAGGACTGGGAAAAGTACAAAACTGAGGGAGAGCACGACTTCAGGCTTAAAGACAGAGTAAGGGGAGGAGAAAGTGAAGTGCTCCTAATCTTACAGCTAAGTTTTGTCGTTATTGTTACTCACCATCTACATCTTTAAACAGTGTTAAAAGCTTCTTTTGACAGTTCTTTAGGGAAGGAATTTGTGAAAAGTGCTTTAAAGGCTGATTTATTGGAAAAATTAAACAGACTTTTGGAAGCGGAAGAATTATTGGACCCTTGACTATTAGCAGAAACACTAGTCCCCCTCCAGGTTGGAAACCTGGAAAGCAGCAGTATTTCAGAAGGCCTGAAGGAAATACGTGAACAAATTTGACGTGGCACAATACCCCCATCCTTCTGCCTTCCCCCTCCAGTTCAGCAATTTCGAAGAACCAGAAGTGCGAAACGCGCTGCCTGTATAAACGGAGCAGTGATGATTCTGGAAGTAGCCATTAGTTTTCAAAGAGAGATTTCACCACTCTAGAGGGCCGGACAAAGACGCGTTTGTTTCCTGAATTTGGCCAAACGGAGGCTTACACTTCTGCTGAAGCGAAGTTCAGACGGGTCCTGGCTCCTTTCAGCTTTACCAAAGTATCCATGGGCCATGAGGCTGAGGTTGGTTGCCAATATCTTAAATTCTACTCCAAGTGATTGACAACTACTAACAACCAAAGGCTTTTCATAGGTTTACAGACATTCTACTCCATAGAAAGCACAGAACTGCAGGAGATTTTCCCTGAACAGCCCTAATTCTGTCTCTCCATTCTAGCCTCCCGCCGTCTGAGTGTGAGACCCACAGGAGTTTCCTGCGTGCCCCAGTAATATTTAACATCATTAAGGATATAAGCATTAGACAGAAACTATGGAAATCATATGTAAAAGTAGCTGGACTGCCAGGCAGTTTGGAACGGGCAGAAACTATGGCAACAGCTTAGAGTTTACTCTTTGACAACTTTTCCCACGCTCATCACTCACGTTACTATTTTTAAGCGCTAGTGCCACGGCCTGTTTTACATCCAGCACCAGCTCCCTCTCAAAGCTTGACATGAGATAACCCCTTACTCTGCAGATTCCACATTTATCACTTCATCCACCTGAGCATTATATAATTAGAAATAAAAATTTATGAGTCGAAACTCTGGAAGAAAGTTAGGGTTCAAAGACTGTTTCTTGACTTCCAACCACCAGTGCATTTTCTATCCATATTGAACACATGAACCCGTACTTTTCAGGGAGTGCAGTGCAAATTTTTCTCCTAACTTGAAAGTTTAATATATTTACTGTTATCTTAACGAAACTTAGTTTTTAAAAAAACATGTTCATTACTATGATACATTTTTAGTGGCATACTCATTCCCTACTCCCAGATACTAACAGACTGAAAACTTCTGCATTTAATATATTAGCAACAAGGGACGCTTGAGAGTTTGGGTTTTTTCCTGCTTATTTCATACTAGCAAAACCTGCCCAATTCAGTAACTTCATTTCTGTGCGTTGTACGAGCACATCTACAGCAACTGAAGAATACAAGTATTAAACAGTAGATTGTGACAGTTCAAAGGCCTCAGAACATCTCTAAGGAACACTCCCGTCTCTAATAATAAGAATTCCTATACAAATGTTCTGCTTACACCTAAACAAACGAGTTTCAGAAAAATAACTTTAAAAATCTTTGTTATAATAATGCTGAACTCCTTCAGTGTTCTACATCATTTCAAAAGTCATCTTTTCACATCACTTTTCACGCATTATTGTTACTGAACAGCACCAGAATTTTGCAGAAAGCAAAAAAATACCGCATTAAGAGTTGTCCTTAATCCCACGGGCTTCTCATCACTGCAGCATCATTCTGTCTTTCCTTACAGAGAACAGGTATCTCCCTCCAAATAACAGAATGTGTATCACCCGGCTCACAAGTAATTATCAAGTTGGATCTCATTTTGCCTAGGCTACATTTCATGCTTAGCTCTTTATCTTTAGATGTTTAGAAATTGTGTAGCAAGGGTTATAAAACATATTTGAAAATTGGATGATGTTTTCCAGCAGATACATTCTACAGATAGGTTAAGAGCTCTCCATAATTTTGTTTACTGAGCGCCAAGCAACACAAACTCACATTTGCCATAGCAGAATGATTCCATTAGTTCACATCTGTCTTAAACATCAAAACATGCGTTTCCCCACTAAAGAATTTCAGATCAATAATTTCACATCCATCATATGGCTGAAATAAATACAGTCTTAAGAGTTTTGTGGTGGGTACACAGCAAACGGAGCAAGAGAGATTTTCTGCTGGTATGCAGAATACCAAGATGATCTTGATTTATCAGAAACATTTTTAAATAAGTGACGAAGCCTAACTTCATAATTCTTAAACAAGATAAGCAAAATTTTGTATGAAAGAAAAGGGTATTTTTTTTTTTTACGTTGTCTGAAGAGCCAGAGCTCCCAAAGTAGGAGTGATACAAACACATATGAAATGCTTCATTGCTCCAACACGCACCACCTTTGAAACACAACACACAACATTATTTCTCCTGCAGATACTAGATGTCAGAAAACATACCTCTATATCCTGTATTATCTTTGGGTATAAGGACCTGTAAAACGAATTTGGGGGTCCATCTGTTGGTCTGTTTTTAAACAGGTACTGATCCCTGAAAAGAACCAGAAACATACTTTTCAGTTTATCACAAAGAATCCAAACTTTAAAGGAATTCAAGATCTGCACAGAACAAACCCTTATGACGTGTTCTCACAGAATACTTGTAAGAACCTTTAGTATTGCTGTTACAACCCTTGTGACTTTACAATTTGACCAGTATTTAAAATGTCCAAGGATAAAAAGATAACTGGTGTTTTCCTTATGGTTTTCCAAATGAGCGTTCACTGCTTCATAATTTTAGCCAGCAGGGGTGTTGTCCTCTCGCTCTTTACAATATACCTTGCATTTTCTTAGGCACACCGCTAGAGAGCACAGAAAAGCAGGTTTCTGAAGCAGAGCACCTCATCTCTTCAGATACTGGCTAACGGACAGAAAAACTCCACTGCCACAAACATAAATGGTTTCTCTTTGGGAGCGCCTTCTGCAGTCCAGTCAGCTATTTTACATTTTAAGAGAAAAAAGTTTAATTGAAAATACTTCACTCAAGAAAAAGCTCTGCAAGACATGTCGTCGCTAGTTTTTGTGAGCTGATTCACATGTTAGTTCTCCCTGCGAAACAGGAATTACAAATCTGCAGACAGACATCACAAGAAAGCAAGTGTTGAAAAACACTGGTGCACAGCAGGACAGGGGACAAAGCCAAAGGAGAAAGAGGAGCTGACAGCTTTCGCCGGAGCTACCCCCACTGCCCCATGGCAGAGATAAGGATCTCAGTGGTATCAACTTACTATAAACTCACGTTTTGGCAGAGCTCATGATAAGGGAAATTCCTGAGAAAGAACACTGTAAAAGGCGAATTTAGTGATTGTCACGGTACTTACCAACCCCTTCTTTCTGACAGTCCCTTCCACAGCGGATCTGTGCGTACCATTCTTTCAATCAGTTTTTTCCATAGCATTCCCTCAGAGATGACTCTCTGCCACTCCTTACACACCAGCTCTGCTGCACAGAGTGATCTGGCATCAAGATAGGAAAGGATGTTTTCTGCTATGTGATCTAAGCCTTGCTCTACAAAGAAATAGAGGTAATCAAAACGTCAATCACTTCACAGTCAACTACTAAACCAGTTTTGCAATACATTCAGAGAAAGCCAACACAGCTTTAAGGCACTGGAGCAACATGATAATTAAATTATTATACATAGAAACAAATTAATCCAAACAGGTACACCAAAATACCTTCACTCCTTTTCTAGTAGTCTGCCTACCGCACCATCCCTTTTCCACAGGGTGAGAACGAGCACAAACCAAAATTCAGCATAGCATGCAAGCAGCAGAAAGCATTTTGCTGCTTCTGGGCACAGAATCCTGGACTTCTTGAGCACATAATGCACCAGGCTCCACGATCCAAAAAGAAGATAATCTTCAAGCAGATGCTTTACTAAGCAGCAGTAGTAAGAAATTAAAATACCGATTCCTTTACTATTTTCTTACACATAACAATAGATAACTCAGCAGAAGACAGGACTGCACAGGAACAAATGCAGACACATCCAGTAGAAACACGAGCAAAGATTCTGCAAAAACTTTCTTGCATCAAATGCAAGGACATCTTTTCTGTTTAAGCTCTTTCTATGATCTGCAGGTGCCAATTCCTCTCCTGAATTTTGTTCAGGACTCTGGTGGTGGAGCATATGCCACAGACACCATGCCACCAAACACATTCATGGTTTACCATCGCTAGACTCCATACTTAGGACAAATTATTACCAAATTACTTTTATCAGAAGCTGGGGGTTTTGAGGCTTGTCTTCAGCTAGAGAAGAATTAAAGAGGTACAAGTCTTCTGAAACAACTTCCAGTTGAGTTAATCAGACTAACATTCCATACAGCATTTATTTTGGAGCCAAAGGATGGATTCGTTCCTAGTGTGAGAATCAGCTAAGAAACCTCAGGATCAGCAGGAGTCAAGTAACTCTCAAATAATGAGAGGTGACAGCCCAGCTTCTGCACCGTAAATTCCAGTGCAAAGTAAATTTTGTTTAGCTGCACAAAGATTTCCCAATGTATTGCCAACAGCCATATGAACAGATACTATCTTAGCATCTTTGCTACATCTGCTGCTCTCCCACCCTCAGGACACGCTACCTTCTACGGCAACGGAGCGATGCGTGAGTTTGCAGACTGCTGATTTCACGGCGCTAGCTTCACTGGGTCAAAGAATGAGTTCAGCAACGTACCACAAGAAAACTCCCAAGTAAAACAACATTACTCCAAAGGAAAGCCCTTTGGCAGGACTTACACATCCCTGAAACATCATCCACCTGGGGGACTCACGCTCTAATTCACCTGCAGCAGAAGGTGTTGGTCAACAAGCCAATAGCTATTAGTCAGCTGGGGAAACATGGACTTTCACCATGGAGATCCTAGCTACCAGGAGCAGCTTAAGAACCCCTGCGGTCGTTTCATATCATAGCAGGGTCAGATTTACACATTCAATGCACTCAGTTCAAACACACCACAATCGGGGTCCTGCCCATTGATCCAGGTCTGCGGAAGGCAACGAGCTGCGACAGATTATTTCCTAAACACCAGTTAATACTCATCCAAAAGCACTAGGTACTTAAGCTGAAGCTGATAGAGAGAAGCAGCACATCAATAAAGATGATTAATACAGTAACAGTTGCCACCACGGATCTATCAAGACATACAACAGGTGGAACACTGCATGCATTTGCTTATGGCCTTTGTCTACACCTTCTCTCCTGCTGAGGCTGTTACGCTTAAAAAACATGGTTGCAACTGAGTAACGGTACACACAGAGACTACTGAGATAATACGCTTACACTAAATCTAAAGTAGCAAACTTTTCTTGTTCTTATTCCAACTACAGTGTCATTGGTCCCACAAAAGAAAATCGCTGCTAAATCTGGACATTAGGCTGGACATTAGGAAATATTACTTCTCGGAAAGGGTGGTCAGGCACTGGAATGCACTGCCCAGGGAGGTGGTGGAGTCACCGACCATGGGGGTGTTCAAGAAACGTTTGGATGTTGTGTTGAGGGATATGATTTAGCTGAGAAGTATTGGTGATGGTTGGACTGGATGATCTTTTAGGTCTTTTCCAATCTTGATAATTCTGTGATTCTGTGAAGCGCGGGACCCGGCACTTGGCCTTGCTAGTCCTCTGTGATTCTGTTACTTATTTCCAAAGATGTGTAATTTTGCTTTCCCAAAAACTCCACTGAATCAGAGATCTAGAATAACCCCATTTTCACAAACTGCGTATGCCAGTTGGCCAAGCATAAAAACAAATCTTTCAAGCCAGGAGATGACGACCTTTTTAATTTTCCACTTTATCTCATGGCAGTCTACTTTAGGCTTCAAATAGTCCTGAAAACCCAAGGAAACTACTGTTGATTTTTTTAAAGAATTAAGAGATTGTGTTCATATGCTCCTCCACTGCTCACTAATCTTGGAAGGGCCTTCAGAAAAACAAACAGTGATAAAAAGGAGAAACCAATACATGTAGTTGAAGAGCATGTGTTCATTTCTTTTACTTAATTTAGCAAACTATCAAAAGGCTTTAAAGAATAGTGAAAGCTCCTACAATGTAAATTGGGTTTATACAATTTTTTCAATACCAGTCATAACAGCAAATTCAAATAACTCCAACACAGTAAGGTCCAAGCAACTGGCAGATCTCAAATCCAACCACTTCCAAACCAGCAAATCCTCTGACACCACCGTATCCAAGAGCAGCTTTAAGCTGCACCATCTCCTACATCAGCAGTTTGAAGAAAATATCAGGGCATTTAAATACATTGTAAAGGTGGTCCTCCACTCTGCCGCATCCCAATCTTTCCAGTAAACAACAACTTTGAGATTCTAAATACTGCTTACTTACGATGTATTTATCTTACTGTGATGGTATGTGATTTGAAACAGTTCTCAAGGTTTTTCTGGAAAATATAATCATTGCAAGGTCATTTTTAAGAGTTAGTTTAAAATCATGAATCCTTGGTTATCAAGAAGACACGCGAATTCATTGGGCAAAGTGGAGGACACAGCTAGATAAAAATAAAGAAAACATGGGTCGGCTGAGAACACATCTCTGGTTTTGAAGGTTATAGATGTGACGAACAGGGCACAAATTGTGTTTTGGCGAAGACAGATCTAACGGTTATTTTAGACTTCAGTACAAAACAGTCCTGTTCAACAACAGAAATCAACCTATACAGAGCAAGGGTCTGTCTAGTACATCTGCAACACTGCAATCAGACAACACAGTCCTTGGCATATTTTCCAAGCACAGAGGACATTGCAGTTTGAAGAGGAAGAATTTTCTCCATAAAATATTGCCGTTCCGAAAGCAAACAGTGCAGAGGACATGGCAATTAACCACCATAATGGCAAACTCTCTATTAGTAGAGCGGCACACTGAGGTTCCTGTCTAAAGGGTGTTTGAGGCTCCCATTTCACGGCACCATTTTTCTTTCCATAGCCATTACACAACACCTGAGCTTAGCTCACCCTCCTCTCCCTCTCCAGAGTCGCGGTTTAGTGCACTCGCTGTCCTCCCAGCATGTGTACCGTAGCTCAGGGTGAGGGGTGTATTAACAGTCACCTCACACAGGGATATGTGGTCAAACCAATGGGTAATAAAAGAGAATGCAGCGCTAAGGAATGACAGAAATGACAATTCAGTTCAGCTAGTATCAGGCTACTATGTTTCAAGCTTACTAACTAAAAATGAATGATTGCAAAGTTCGTAACAAGTTAGAAGAAACCAAGAGGAAACACCAAAGCAGGCTACAGTTAAACCAGCAGACCTAGAAATTATTAAAAAGAGATGAGGGCACTCTGAAGCCAATAGTATCTGCAAAATACGGCAGAATGACAAAAGCACCAATTTTCGGCTTCCAGCTCTCCGAGGTACAAGGATGCTCTCCTGTCCTTTCCACATGAAAGGCATTTTTAATCAGCAGTGCCACGGTGAAGAGCAGAGGCACACATCAAACTAACCTTTTCAGGTGACCTTAATTCCTCTTTGTTAGAAGAAAAACATGCTCCAGCTACATTTGGGTTCCAAAAAAGCCAGCAGCACAAGATACACTGATGACAAGCAAGCCTTTCAATATCTGCACTTATAAAGTTCTTTACTCATGCACCCGAAAGATTGCAGGTGAATGAGCAAATGAATGATGCAAAGTTCATCAAATAAACTGTACAGTCAAAGGAACAGCTGTCCTTAGCAGGCACATGTGGGTCAAAACGCTGCTGTTTATCTCTAGTAGTCGTAAAGATGGGATGGTAGGATCCACGCTGAATAGATACTGGATGCTCTTCTTATTCCAAAGATGGGAAGTTTAATTTTGCCCACTTGGCATAATTTGGTAAAAACAACCATCACACACGTGGACTAGTATTCTTAGAAGGGGGAAACTTAGTACGACTTGACTAAAAGCATTTAAACAAACTCTGCACTTGTTTCAACCATAAACCCACAGAAAGGTTCCGGGACAAAGCAGCCATGCTGGCACTTTAATCAGTAGCTCACAACTTGCTTGCAGCTTTGAGCCGTTTTTGAAGTGTAAAGATCATGAACACGCCAGATGTAAAACGAATCCCCAAGGGAGAAAGTGACAAATGGAAGATGTTCAAGTGATGTTCATGCACGAAGTAATTCTTTAGACATTTATCTGTTACTGCCATCTCCTGGCAAACCAAATAATAATCCTTCCCCGAAGGAGAGATGAGAACTCTGAGGAGCTGTAAAGTTACGAGTAGCCAATCTAATAAAAGAGCTACACTGCACAGCATCCTTGGAACTCGACAACTGCACGTGGGGTGTTGGTGGTGGTGGTTTTGGTATTTTACTCCTACTCTAATGTACCCGTATCATCTTTCGACAGACACTGACCAGGTCAGCTCGAATGTGGAACTTGAAATGCCGTTCCGAGTTAGGACTACCGCATCGCCTGGTCTCTGATAGCAGGCAAGTGTTTTTGAATGAGGTACAAACACTTCAGGGGTGTGAGATGCAGCATACAGCACATTCCATGATTAGAAATCCATACGTTGTATTTTAAATCCTTTGTGCAAGTAAGAACGCACATGTCATTGAAGTAGTTTCAGAAGAATCTGATTTAGATGACTAACCCGAGACTATCAAAAAGTGTTAGGATTACAGTGAAGATGGCAGACAGCACACATCAGGGCAGGCTTTCCATCCTAACACCTTTCAGCACAAGGCAAACATAGGAGTGTTAAGTCCATGGTTTTATGATTTCTTATATAGAAATGAACGTGATGTCTGAGGATGCACAACATGTGTATCCATCAACTTCCGTTCAGTTGCTTTTAGTTTTCTTGTGAAACGCTATTTTTCAAAAAGATACTTCTCCAGATTAAATGCAGTTGCATAGAACAATTAAGAAAAATGACACACGACAAAGCAGGAACGTTTTGCAATTGTTCAGTCTTTCACACAACTGCGTTTGAAAGAGCAACAACCAACCTCTGAAAAACAAATTATGAAAATCTGCATCTGAAGCCACCTCTCCTGCTTCAAGTCTGGAAATGCAAGCTGAATGACTGAAGTACCACCACCAATTCATCCAAAAGCCAAACCTCTTGGAGACATTGATGTTGCCATTTCCGGCTCTCGACAAGACGATCTGAAGCAGAGGTGAATAGGCGACAAACCACTGCTGAGGCACCAGCAGTCACCAATGCCACTTCCTCAGACAGACAGGCACAAAACTCACCCTGCCACCGGAGAGCGGGGTGCAGCATCCCCAGCCAAAGCCTTCGGGGAACGGCGCAACAGAGACAACGCTCCAGAGTGCGCACAGGACTGGGTATTACAGTGTTTGGTGCCCTTCTGTGGCATGTGCAGAACTCGGGAGTACTGGGCTAAGACCCAGGCCCTTCTCAAAATCCAATTTTAAAAAACCATTTCTCTGTAACATGCATACCAAGCATTTAGAGACACGGCTAGAACACGGTTCCTAGGGAGAGTAAGTCTCCAAATAAATACAAAGTACAAGGACAACCTTCCTTCCTAAGGCGACTTTTGTTTTCTACAGGTCAGGGATGTTCTTGAGAAGATAAAGACTTGACTGCTATCTGCAGAAGTACGTTTTATGGAACTATTAGACCAAGTGTCTGGAGAAACAAAAACCAAGCGATAAGTGCTCGGCTTGTTTTATTCACTTCACCTCACTAACCCAAAGCTTCTTCAGACTCTTGCTTGTGGTGCAATCCTAGTACCAAACGGTGGAACTGAACTAACCCAAGGTTTTCAAGAAAAGCTAACTGCAGTCAGCTACCACACCTGCACAACAGTGGTATCATAGGCAGTGTGTCAATCAGGGACTGTACGCTTCTAACACACACAGCCTGTTCGTTATGAAGCCAGTACTTCACTGAGTTTTAAGGATCAACTGTGAATTACCAGGCAGAAGCCCTTTATTAAGATGCATAATTTTCACAATTCTGTATAACACTGGTCACAGTTAAAACCAGATTCTTAAAAAGTCCGAAACTCAAGTGTTCTCTGATGTTCAAATACGGCAATCTCTATGAATACACAGAGCCTTGGAAGTTGCATACTGAGCACAAATACACAAATGCTTTGCTTTGCCTCCAAGTCTGTTCTTAAGATCCTTACTGCTTGCACAAGTGCACAGGTTTAAATTGTTCACGTTAAGAAGACAGACATCAAGTGACACATGCACCCTGATTAACATAATAGGAACAGACCCAAAGCACAGATACTTAGGCTCACTATCATTATTGCAGACAACACGCAGGACTAAGCTCAAGACACAGTAAGGCCTGAAATAGCTGCATATACCTATGTTACATTAAAACACAGTGAGCATTTAGCTTTATAAACAGTTTCTGAGATAAGTTTTAAACTATTACTTTTATTTTGTAAAACGCATCTAGCATTTATCTGTCCACTTTTCAAAGAAACGCGTTACTCTCGCAGCTCTTACGCCTCTACAAGAGCTTTTGCAGTTTTACAGAAAATGGCAAAAAATCCCAGCTGTTATTGATTATAGGTACCAGATGAAGGTTTGGTTGAATTTCAATAATAAATTAAAACAATTAAAATCCCCGGGGATTTCAAAGCTCAATGTGTAAATATCACTTTGTATGAAAATGAAACCCAAATGTGGGGTGTCAGCTCTACAAAACTGACTAACGTTAGAGATGAAACAGGCACACAGATCATGCGACTGCACAGGCTCTTGTTATTTTAGAAACCAATTTCAAAAGAAGTCCGGCAGGGTTTTACTTCCCTGACACAGCATACAGTTCTCTTACAGTTTTCTCAAAAAAAAAACCAAAACCAAAACCAAAAAAAAAACAGATAGGGAAGGGATTTTCTTTCCTAATGAAGGCTGGCAATGTGGTGCTCAGGGGTCACAGCCATAATTCGTTTAACGGAAGGACACGAGTTGGATGAGACCATGCAAGGAACGTTAAGATTAACATCGTATAAGATAATTAAGAAAATCAAAAGCACGGCATTATTCTTGCAATTATGCTGTCCATCACAGGCCACTGTCTTTTGAGAGTTGTTTTTGACACGTGAGAGGAAACATCATTGGCAGAGGTGGAAAAACAAGGAGCACAGGCTTCTGTGCCACCCGATCCACGGGACTTGCCACAGCCCACAGAACTCTATACCATGCAGCTCGAGCTGATACAGCTTGTTAGATGCCACAACAGGGATTTGTAGGAAAGGAAAGAGCCCAACCACAGCCCCCCTTGTAAGAACAGGCGCTGCAGACTAAACATTCCGCCACCACTTACAGACCAGCGCACCAGAATTATCACTTTTTTCCACTGAGGCAAAGGGAAGCCAGATACAACAAACTTTTTCCATTTTTCCTGCATTCTCACAGGTGTAAAATCAGTAGGGACAGTAACAAGCAGAAAATATTTCCATTTAAAACAAAGGAATTTTACTTCCTTAAGACAAGTGAAACTATCTTTTAAAAGACAGTACTTTACTGTCACCTTTTAATGTGATGTTAGTCCAATGCAGGATTGATTTCCATCAACTCAGATTAAGCTCTTGGGTAAACTTACACAGACACTCCTCAAGCATCACATTAACTTTAACAAGGGCTGCGCATGGGAGCAGTTCTCAGTATTTACATCTTCAAAGCCAACAAAAGTTGTGTATATAAAAATACATATTTATGTTTACATGCAGCATAAAAAAGTGTCAGCTTATGCAGCCCCTCAAAATTTCTTAGGAATAAATATGAAAGAACTGTGTATTTCCATGGTATCAGCCCTGAGGTACAAAATAAAGCAAATAAAACAAAATTATAATTGAAGCTCATACTTCACAGGATGACCATGACTGTCTATTTCACTTTATTTCTAGAAACATCCCACTACCTAAAGGAGACAGCTCTCCGGTCAAAAGGAGGAGCACATTTTTATGTGTGGCCAGACAAGCTAAGTCTTCTATAAAATAACTTCCAAGAAACTGACGTGTGGGGGAAAAGGACACTTCCTCCCTTCCATAGCGCTCTTTCACATTTTAAAGCCTGTTTTTCAAGAAAATAGAGCACATACAAGATTCCGTATCCTACTCCACGTTCTTCATTCCCCTGCAACTACTCAGAAGCTCATTTCAACCATGCTTGACAGAGCCAAAATCCCCCCATCACCTCCAAAAGCTGAATTCCTCGAGGTTTTATGAAAATACAGCAGCACTATCGAAGTGACATTCTGTCCCAGGTACCAGGAAAGCCCATACCTGCGAGACCACCCAAGCACACCAACAGCTTCAGACAACAACCAATCTTTAAAGGAACTTCATTCAGTGGTCCCTGCGCTTAGAAAATTGCCCGTGTCCAAATCCCTCTGTATCAATTTGTATTGCCTTCTCATCCACTCTCAGCACTCATTGTCCTGGAATTCCTGGGATAACATCCCCAGGCTACTCACTCACTGCAGGTGTGAATCTGTGCTATTGTACTGCCAGTGCAAAGAGAAGATTTTGATCACTTATTTCACGCTTACTTCTCACTCTGGAAACAAAGTCCAGGCATTTACCTTTCAAAGAATCAAATGAATCATTCTCCCCAGCAGCAAAAATCCACAGATACAATTCCTTCCAGAAATTAATGGAAAAATACATACAACTTGACAGGAGACTGACTATATTTCTACATATTTAGTTATTAGTGTTCCATATTTTGGAAGAAATGCATATAGCAAGCGTAAGAACAGATTTGAACCATTGATACAGGTTTACACTGATGCGTGGCAGAAGAGATTCTGAGCAAGTGAAGGAAGGAATCATGGACTACACAATAAAAATCCACAAGTGCTTTTTCTCGAGTCAGCAACAAGACCAGACAAACTAGATGCATTCATCTAAGCAGGTAGCTTTTAATTTAAGATTTGGGAAACTTAGAACAAAATTTAAAAGTATTGAAGACTTCACAAATGGAAACACCTCTATAGTATTTTCTACACCTGTGGGGTTTGTATGAAAGAAGAGACAGACACAACTTCTACGACAACTCAGTTCCAATTTCAACATGAACTGCTCTTCAGGATATGCTACTCAACTGCTTTTACATGGAACAACACTGGCATCCAGTGGCCAATTCAATTAATCACAGAAGGGAACGACTTCAGCTACCCTCCTGCGCTTCTTTTGACTAGGAAGCATCACTTTATTTATACAAGACAATCTAGATCTGGAGGATGTTCTGAAAAGTTTGCATACACTTGAAGGACTAAACAACAAAAAGTATTTATAAGTGCACATCTTGAGAAAGAAATATGAATGTACCTGGTAACGCAGTGATGAAGTCCCGTTGTAACATGGGCTTCAAGTAAGAGTTAATATGTCCATGCTGATAGTGACACATTCGTGAAATAAGGTGTTCCACAAATTCAACTTGATCTGATTCAGACCACTGGTCAAAATATTTAATACACAAGTCTTTTTCCTTTTCGTAGTTTCCTTCCGATGGTCTTTTTCTTGAGACAATCACAGATGAAGTTCCGTTACTTATCTGTTTTTAGAAAAGGAATATCAGTATTTAAACATCCACAAGAATAGGAACAGCTTTATAAGAACGCTCTTGAGGAAGAAAATGTGAGAACATGCAAAGAACTAATTGACAGAATTAAATTTTAAAATATATTCTTAAAGCTTTGAGTTACACCATACAAATTTCACCTTTGATAGATAAAGATCAATGAAAGGACCTTGCTTATAATTCTAAGTCACTTCTTACACCGAAAGACTTCTGATTCCCTTACACCTCTTAACATTTAAAGAGCAAGGAACTTCATTCTTCTTAGAACAAACTTTTCCAGACTAAACCAGTGCTTTCTGCTGTACGCAGTTTGGAAAGTTTTTCCAGTTTGCCTCTACTGCATACCTCAGTCTGCCTCCGCAGATGATTTACACAAGTTCCAGCAGTTAAAATAATACACACTTAGAGACATACCAAAGCTGAGTATTACTACTCTAATTAACATTGAAATTCAAGATCCTCATGTCAGTGTTCAACTGTCTGTCCATAAATGAAAACAGAGAATTATATGATGTCAAGGGCTTGCTTTGTTTTTGAAAAACAGCTCATGTCAACATCTGGGACATCCAGATAAAAACCACCATTAAAATCCAGGGAGCTTTAGCCACAAATAAGGATGCTACAGAACACCACCCCAGGAGAGATGGATGCCAGGCTCTTTTGAGCCCTTCAGGAGACCAAGAGTGCTGCTAGGGAACAACTGTCAGCTCTCTGAAATATTCCCAAACCTCTTCAAAGCAGACTGGCTGCAACTCCTTGCCACGCAAAGATGTTGAATTTTTCCTTTTAAGTGTCAGTCACCTGCTCAGAAAGGTTGCACTGTATTCCCAAGAGTCCTTCGACGCAGAATCGTCCTTTCAAGGTCAGCAGAAACCACAAGATCTAAGAAGATCTAGTCATTTCTCAAATATTATTCATCAGCACCATCCTTCACTTGAAGGCTGAGCTAATTTTAGGATGATACACTCAACTACATACAAGAAAGATTTTGCAGGTGCAAGATTTGGAAGTTTCTCAAAAGCAAGAATATACAAAAACATGCCAACTCTCTTTCTACACGCGTGTTAGTCCTACCTGCCATAGGGTATTTTTCTTTGGAGACTCATCTTCATTCTGATCCTCCATTACTGACGTGTTCTAGGGGGGGGAAAAAAATATTACTTCAATTTTGTATTCTATGGCAATTCCTTGCTCTACAAGCATTATGAAAAAGCAAATCAATGGAACAGATAAAATTCATTTTCCCAGTGAACAGAATTATCAAAGATTCCTGGCCACAAAACCTGAGTATTATAAATAAATTCCCCTTTTAACTGACATGTTTATCAATTCCATTTACTGTAAAGATAACTCCCCAACCTCTCTTCAATTTCCTCTGACAGGTTTTCATGCAGCCTTTCAACACTTTTCTCACTGGGAAATAAATTCACTTTCATCCTACTCGAGCCAAAGTAATTAAACCTGTCAAAGTAATCAACTAGCACTTTCTGCCAAAGTTAAATTGCATACGTCTAGTTGGAGGGGGAAAAAAAAAAAAAAAAAAAAGAGAAAAAAAAAAGAAAAGAATCACTATACACTACTTACATGCAACAGAATATGATTATTTTTTTTCCCCCAGCTCTAGCTTACCACAAGGAGGAGGGACCGTTCTCTGCAGAATGTCTCTGTAATTCACTGCCACAGTCTGTGTCCTATAATCCTTGGCAGTCCCCATCTTTCTTCACCCTGACTTAATTACAGTGCTCTCCCCACATCATAACTGCTCCTCCCTACTGTTTTCTTCCCTTTGTTCGAGAATGAGATGTAAGAATTTCTAGAAACATTCAGCTGCAAATGTTTCTGTTAGTTTACCTCCGTTTTTCAAAATCTTTCACTCATTTCTTCTCTTTTTAATTATCTGCTCCCCTCTGCTGCCCATACCACAACTACCACCTATTTCTACCTACTCATTGGTACCCCTCACCTAGGCAATTACCGCTCCTTTACCTTCCCATCAGCCCTGTCCTCCCCATCATTCCTGCCCAGGGGACGCTGGCTCACTGACAGAGGGATATAATGAAAAACTGAACCTCTTCAAATATCGTCTGTCTTTATTTCAGCCTTCTTCCCCTCTGTCAGCTGTCCTGGCAGAAAGAGGAACAACGCATTCAAGGAGAACACATGATGGAAGAAGTTCCTCTACTCTTGCCATCACAGATTATGGATTAACTCCTTAACAGCTACATCCAACCCCCCTTTCAAAACACAATTCCACCTCAAAAGCATTCACTGCTTCATCTTCCTCTCTTTCTTGCCACACCAAAACCTCGAAAAATTTACAGCACTGCCCCTATAAGCAAGCCTTCCTCCACTGCCCCACTACGGTGCTTTCTCTGAAGTTTACCTTGAATCCTTTTCTGCCTCGCAGTTAGGTATGAAAAAATATACAGCACACAGACAAAAGATTGCATTGTGAAAACTATTTCCACTGGGTGACGGGAAAAGTCAAGCCTGTCTGGTTACGACGCACGTAACAATGACAAATACAAGCCCAGGAGATGGCTAGGGAGGAAGCCGAGAACGGACAAAGGCACTGAAGGTTCTGTACGTATATTTTAGTGTTTCTGGACATACGTAGAACAGCAACACTGGAAAAGTAAGCCACCCTTTCCACATTTTGAAAAATCAGAGTCTCTGGAGGGCCACTGCAGTTATTTGTAACTACACACTGTTCATAAATGGCACTACCACCGATGTGAAAGGATGCTCTCCCGCTGCATGGTGCCACAAGAGGGAGCACAAACCAGCCCCAGATTTACCGGTACCCAACTGCCCCACACCAGCAGACATGACTCTAGGGAATTATGCAGGGTTTTTTTTTAATTTTATTTTAATTTTAATGTGAAGGAATACTTATTAGAGTGATTATATGTTGTTACCAGTGTTTTCAATTATTATGTGCTTAAATGAGTAAGGAATATCTCATTCCCTTTTGTATTTGAGTTGATCCCATGAGCTAAGAGCAAGGAACAGGACTCTTATTGAGAATATCAAACACGGATGGCTTGGGTCAACATATTCAGCAGAAATCGCACATTACATCAATTTAGCCCCAACCTAACTTTCCTTCAGTAGGCCACGGCGAGCCTCTGCCATCGCTTTCTTCTGCTCCTTTATTGGGAAAGGTCTCGGAGATCATTGCTACCTCCCTGGGACATAGGCTAAGAACTGCCTCCTAAATGTTAGATCTTTTCACTCTCGGAGCATGCAATAAAGCTGTAGCAGAGCAGCACTGTAACGCAAAGCGTACAAGAACACAAACTTCACCAAAATGATCAGACTTCTACCCAGGCTACTGACTGTAGAGCAAGCTTTGGTGTTTGAAGTGCACCTACTCCGTTCTACTGTGCCTCTGCTGCTGTCCAGGTAAAGAAAACCGGGTAGCAGGCTTTAGGGAGACGCTACATCCTTGGCATGTCCACTGATACACGGGAGAGGTAGGAAAACTGCGTTTCTCCTGTCCCTCTCCATTTGTCCCTCTTCCTTCAGAGCATCAGAGCACAGTCTTGGCTGAAGTGACAGCGTCTTAGATACACAAACGTGTGACTTGGCACTACTGCTGCTGAGAGATCATTTCCACGTCCTCTCAACGTCTGGGCCGTGAATGTGAGGGCAGACTACATGGATTGATTTTTAGGCTGGAAATTTAACATTGTAGCTACGTATTTAACTGGGAAGCAGATAGATGAGTTAATTTAATGGTATTTACTACAGCGTTTATTGTGTTTTCTCTTTTTTCCCATCCTAAACTCACTCCACTTTTTCCTACTATATTTTAGAGCTTGACAGTTTTAATCCTTCGTTCTTTCCCTTTCTGCTCCCAAATATATATTTTGTTTTCCCTATTTTATCTTCTCTTCCTAACAAATTCGCTCTACTTCTGTTTTAAACACTGAATTTTGGGAGTCGCTCCCCAGATGACATACATCCTAACTCAAGACTCCAACGTGTCTCTAAATCACTTTGCCTATTAAGCAAAGACTGAAAGATAACCGGGTGGATCCTGTCGTGTTGTCTGGAAGAAGCAATTAGACAACTCTAATTTGTCCTGTACATCCACAGCACTTGGCAAAGGAAGAATTTCAAAATTCCTAACAGCTGGTGTCACCAGTCCCTGCTCAGGAAGGCCTCCAGCTCTTGTGCAAGAAGGACGATAGGCATCTACAAGTTCAACTCTTTCCTTCTCTCAACCTGGACCTTGTTGTTCACTCACCCGCCTTCTACAAAGCTACCGCGCCGGCCACCTCCTCACTTTTCCCGAGCAGCTTTAAAGTGGATCTAACACAGAGTCCACTCCGTTTCCCTGCAGCTCTGCCGCCGAACAGCATCAAGACCTGGTGCAAACGACGGCCTCTCATGCAGTTACTCTGGCAAGGCCGCAGGCCCCTGCAATACAGCCAACCTGCACTTGCAGACTCTGAAAGAACTGGCTTCATTTTTTACCCCACGACCACAAGCGCCTAGCAGCTTCTCACAGTGGAAGCATAGCTTCTAAATACTGTCAATGAAGCCTGTTTATAAGCTCATTTTTTCCAGAAATTCTTGTTAAGTTGCTCACAGCTCTTGCAAAAGTAGAATGATATTTCCAACCAGCTGTCATTCCTTAATTAGGCAGCCTGGAATAAACGCTCTCCATCCTCTACTGGGAACAGCAGCAACAGCAAAGTGATAACAATGGGTCTAAGCATAGATGTTTTCCGTTGCCTTATATTCGGGTTATAACCTGAATGAATAAAGTTACACTGAAAAAAGTCTCTGTCTTTATTTTCACTACTGGTAAAACAAGCAGTGGTAGTAAAACTTACAAATTGCTCTACAAGCTGTAGAATTTTAAAAGCTTGTTTCCTGAAGATTTGCATCCTACATTCCTCACCTAATTCTGCAGTAACATCAAGTTTTTTTTAGCCTTTCTGCTCCACAACGCCAAGTCTTCGGGATTTCTATGAGATGCGGAGGAACACGGCAACCAGGTTCAAAAGTTACTTGGGGAGGAAGATGTACTGACCAGCACCATAATTACATAAAGCTCATTTTCTCTGGAGATTATAAAAAGCTTCCAAAATAAAAACAACCATGAATGATACTCAAAAGTAAAAAAAATTTGTAGTATTATAGAACTTCATAGATCAGTTTCAACTAAAATCCTTCGATATCTGGTAGCAACTAAAAGCGGTGTCTCAAGGAGAACAGTTCCACATATGTACGACTGTGTGACATCAGGCGCAAAAGCACTTAAATTTCAGGCACTCAGCCTGCAAGGCTCATCTCACTCATGAGATATAGGAAAAAAAAGCTGCAACTTTCCTAGCAGAGATCTATCAAACCTGATTTCTAACCAAATTTCTACCAGATTTGTGTTAGCTAGAGGCAGGCACTGCTTAGGTTTGCAGCATGCTTCAGGACTTGGGAGTGCCTTTAGTCACTTAATTGACTAAAGATAAAAAGCATGGTGCAGCTTTGTTCTTTAACCTAGTTTTAGCACCAGTATCGAGAGAGCAATTATGGAAGTGATAGCAGTAATCCTGGGAACTGGGACAAGACACACAAGTAGCAGCAATAGTACCTAGCAAGGCAGAAAACATTGCTGAGTTCCTTTGATGAAAAACTTTCCCCTACCAAAGAATGGCTTCACAGGATACAAAGGATGGATGGACAAAAGTAGGCAATAGCTGTGTTACCTTGAAAAAAAAGAATAGCAATCTTCCATGGCTATATTTTTTGGTATAATGAAAGGGAAAGTGATAGAAAACAAGAACTTCTATTTCCCACTACTCTTCAGACTACAGCAGTAATTCTGACCTGGGTTAAAGATCAAGCTAAGCCTTTAAAAACCTAATTTTTGACAAAATTCCCACTAGAAAAGATACCAGGAAACTCCAGTTAAAATTACAAAATAAGCAAAACTAACCAAAACAGTTCCACTAAAGAGGCTCAGATCTCCTTTAGCAAATCCCACCTACATCTGACTACAGAGAAGCTGAAGAAACGTTAAAAAAATAACAAATACATACTTGGATATCTTGAAGTGAAACCCAGCAGATTAAGCTCGCGCTCTGTATACCCAAATTGCCTTCTGAAACCAGCTCTGCCAGCACAAGGACTGCTGAAGGTATTAATTACCCATTCAGCCAGAGGAGGAGAGGGATCCACCACCCAATGCGACAACCGGACCACATCAGTAAGGAAGAAAGCTGGGTAACCATCTAAAAGCAATGAGCATGTGTCCTTCATGGCTTCCTGCTTTTAATACAGCCAAGAAAACCCCAAAGGGTTTAAAGCATTTCAAAACGAATGCAAGGCTCTCCTCTGCATGTAATGGGCACCATTTTCTAATCCCGGCACCCGTTAAGCTGTTTATTAACAACATCTTGATACTCGATCAGGGATGTGGGGGGTTTCTTCTTTTAACTAGGGAGACTCTTAAAAACACACCGTAGCACAAACACGAAACAAAGTTAGAGAACCACTAACTCAAACTGCACAAGACGTGAATCAACTCTTCTAACAGTAAGGAGCAAACTCCTTACTTATCACATCCCTCAAAATTAAAAAAACCAAACCAAAACAAAAAACAGTCTGCAAAGAAATGCAAAAATACTACAGTGCTTCCAAATGTCAGGTCAGACAAAGCGTGCTTATCCTAAGCACTGCAAAGATTCATCACTTCAAAACATTTCTCCTGAAGCACATCCATAGGTTATACACAGAGGAACGACATAAAAGGTTCCCGTATCAAAGGCACAAGCATTAAAAGGTATGGACAGTTATTAAAATCTGGGCAATCAAGATGTTTGGCTTCACAAAGACAACAGCACCAGCAATAACATCCCTCCAGCTACGGGTTTAACCTCATTCACATTGCCTACAGAAAACGGTTCCTCGCAACGTTTTGCCATTAATTATGTAACAACATAAAACATGCGCGTTTTAAAATGTAGCAGGATAATCATACCTTTATGTCAGGAGAAAAAAATCCCTTGAGAAAAGTAGGAAATAGAGTCCACAGCCAATAGATTTTCCAAATAAAGAGTTTCTGAAAATATCTGATGGTAGCTAAACTCAATCCACTGTTCATGAACACTATAAAGCCCTTTGAAAACAAAGCTCTCAGGTCCATCAGGTTAAACTTCATTTACTTTTAGGTAGTCCTGCAAGGAACAGGGAGTTGGACTCGATGATCCTTATGGATCCCTTCCAACTTGAGATATTCTATGATTCTAACTTAAGAGTTAGCTCTGCTGACCACGGACAGGTCTATATTTGACATTTGTATTAGTAACTGCTTGTTTCAGCTTCAATTAAACTATTTATGTAAGCTCTAGGGATCTGCACAAATTAAGCTCAGTACGCTTCACTTCTTACCTAGCGAGCTATTCTCCCAGTTGCCAGGCTTTATTTTAGTGTAGTTATTGCTGGAAGTTCAAACAAAAATACACTTGAAATACTAAAAGAGTCTACCAAGATCCAACAGCTGAAGGCAAAATTAGAAAAAACGCCTCATACTGAACAGAAGGCGTCATTTTTATTTGGCCTCTGCCTAACCACCAAGAAGTTTACAGTATCCAATTTGTGTTTCAAGTCTCTAAAAACAAACACCATCGTTTGACAAGTTGTAGACATGATGTTTTTAAAAGGTACCCAATGCTTCTACATACCCAGCTGGACACCTCTCAAGGGCCTACTTTTAAGGAAGTTTTGCCCAGATCAGTAAACCCTAAAACCCAAGAGCTGCCTGCTCCTGTCTCTCTGCTCACAAAAAGAAAATCTCAAGTCATTCTTCACCTAAATGTTCCAGAAGAGTTAAGTTTTCAGGTTCAAAAGAATACAAGCAGGTACTAAACAGGTTATCTTGTTTAATCACTAACGCTTCCATGACTGGCAATTAGTACCACTAATTTAACTTTGTTTCTAAAGTATCAGTCTTCACCTTAACCTCATTAGAAAATTAATTTGTTGATCTTCTGTAAACACATAACTGCTTATCTCTTATTTAGTACGTCTGACCAGCGTGGGCTGTGTCCACACAGGACGAAACTACGTAATTTGTTTCTAAAACGAAATGATGCTAAAATTAGTAGCGGTTCAGAATTACTATTCCGATCCAATTCCATGAAACGCTAAACAAGCGCTTGGACTCCACCAGAGCTTTCTGTGATGGCACATCCTTTTAACAGGCAGCTGTACGTACAAAGTGCAGTCTGTAACTACCCAGAGGAGCTGTGGATTTAGTAACTCATACCCCAACCTGCAAAGCACAGCTGCTAACGAAGTGAGTACCGTAGCAGCAAAATCACCCTGCTGGCTTTCAGAACTTCAGAAACAGTGTAATACAGATTCTCATAAAAATTAGTATTAAAAAAATATTATTCTCTGATTAAACTAGCAGTCAATTTAGGATGTAATAAGAAACAAATGAAACGGGCTACTTTTGTCCTATTACCAGCTATTTTCAAGCACGCCTGTACTTCCACTCAGCAAAGAGACATGACTAGGAAAAAAAAAATAAAATAAAAAAAAACCCCAAACGAAAACCCAAACCAACCAATTATTGCAATCCCAAGATGCATCCAGTGTTTTCAGCAGCAGGTACAGTTTCTAAAATTAGATGGGGAAGAAGCTTTTGATCCATCAACTCATTCAAGTTCTCTGTGGCTGGAGCTCTGCTTTTTTAAATACGCAATAGCTTATTACTTCTGCGGGGAGGGCTTACCTCAACAGGTACCGCGGGATCACGTCTAACATACTCCTTGCGTAACTGTTTCAAACACACCCTAGCTCTCATTTAATTTTCTCAGTGTCTGGAGCACAGTCAGTCACCCAACAGTGCCTGTATCCATCCTACATGAATACGCTGTATTTACAAGGACAAGGAGTACCGAATTGTGTAATGGGAGCGATCGGATGACTCATCCCTGCACCATTCCGAGCACTGAAGCATGGCGGTTTGCAAAACCTGCACATCATGCAAGCTATTTTGCTGAACATACGTTGAGCCCCACACACATACACTGATCACTTTCTCTACACCTGCCCCTCAAAACTGAAAGTATCAATTTATGCAGAATCAGCTTGCTAAAAACAAATGGCAAACGCGGTTTCCAGTTCACCTAGGCAAGGTTTGGGGGCCTTACTGTAACATTTCCCAACTTGCTCAGCTCAAGCTGCTAGCTGAAAAAATTGAATCAATATAATAACAATCATCATCACCAGTTGTGAGAGAGCATCCAGCAAGTCAGCTATGACAAACTAGCTGTAGAAAGGTGCACAGGCATCAGGAGAAAGGCACTGGTTTTCTTTTTCTTTTCTTCTTTTTTTTTTTTTTTTAAATTAAGAGAAGTTACCTCAAGTTCTCAGCTACAATTACTGTTATTGTTTTTGCACTACCAATATTGCTAATGGTTCATCTAATTAATTTTCCAAATAAACCTACTTAGGCAGAATCTATTCACACTTCTCATCTTAATGCATCCCGAAGTAAACCAGTTTTCCCTCTGCACTTGTAAGGCTCAAGGGAAACTTCAAATTGTGTTACCTGTACAGTGAACTCACTGAAACTACTGAACCACATGCAACAAGTTTTTAGAGCTCCCACTGCATCACGGATGCTTGTCCTGCCCTACATATTTGTTCAGAACACTTGCATCTACAACTCTACCAAACACTACCCTAAGTAACCGGATTTTGTTAGGCAGTTAGGAGGATTAGATGTGTCAAGCTTTTGGGGTATAATAGAAACATTTAGTAGTATTTCTACCTGAGAAACTGTCTCTACCTAGTAAAGAGCCCCTTTAGCTTTTATTTCCCGTATTTAAAAAACAAACAAAAAAACCCCCAAACAAACAAACAAACCAACAAAAAACCCCCACCAAACCAAACAGAAACAAAAACTTGAGGGGAACATACTGGGTCAAGATTATAACAACTTTTCTTCCTTCCAGAGCAGATGCAAAGAAACCTCTTCACATTTGCTCATCTATTCATTTATAGGACTTGTAAAAGGAAAACCAAGTATTTAGAAAGCTGCATTTCACTGCTGACTGCTCAAATTAGTACACCCATCAGAACCACTCTAACAGAGGAATTCAGGCACACAAGCAGCAGCTGACTTCAAGGGCTCTGTAAGCAGCCAAGACACTTCAGAGCTAACTGATGCATCCCCACAACATGCTATTTCTGCTCTCCCCTACACAATTAGTAAGCCCGTTAACAGTATTTCAGATTGAAGGCAGGATAAGTAACATCTCAGAAGCAAATTTCAGGCTAAGCTAACAATTAGATGACTTTGATTCATCAAAAATAAATTAGGCTAAATTAAGATTAACTACATTTGCAACTCGGCTGCCTAGTGCAAAGTTAAAATACTTCAAGGGTTATTCCTGGATTCCCAGAGGGAATTCAGGTTCAGATCTCTGCTGCTGCCTCCACGTGAAACCAGCTCTGTTCAAACTCAGTTACCTCAACGTGCTGGCCAGAAGACAGGCACAACCTTCACCATGAAGGTGTCAGAAAATTGTATGGAGGCCAGGACACTAATGGGCATCACAAACACAGTTAAAGATCCGGATCATTAAGCTGTTCTTCCAAAACCTGCTCAGTTTTTTCTCATATCCACTACTCCTTAACACGTGCATTGGTGCTTTTTGTTCCCCTAAGCCCTAGAGAAGATCCACAGCCCTTTAACCAACACAATAAAGTGGAATAGAAGGAAGAGAAGCAGCAGACGTACTCCCAGCTTCAGAAAAGCGGCTGCGCAACAAGCACAGACTCCACAGATCGAAGCACATGTGAGTGAAGAGTAATTGAAAAATAAGCAGCTCCAAACAACTACAAGCCCACAGCCACAAGTTCACTGGCATTAAACACTAATACACGAGGACTGGAGAACCAAAAGAAGTCACAAGCTTCAATTAAGCATTCCACACTCTTCTCCAAGTAAGCCTATGTATTTTCCCGAATTTTTCTAAGACCAGATTCTGGCACTTCTTCCTCTACATCCCTCCTGGCTTTCCCTGGCCACCAGAACTACACCACAATTTAATCTCATTCTTTGGTTTTTTGCTCTTCTCCAAGGATCAGCAAGACTTAACCAGATTTTGAAGAGGTTTCTACACAATCTTTTTCTGTAAAAGTTATACAAAGGTTACTCAAACACTGAGCAGTCTGAAATAATAAAATTGCAGTAAACCCCAAGTATTTGTCTTTTGCAAAATAGAAAGTATTTGCACACAAATTAAATATAGACAAAGTAGCCACCACAATAAAGCATAATCCTAAAACCAGTCAGCTACTTCAAGAAAGAACTGTGTGCTGTTCTAAATCAATTTTTTTCCTCCAAAGATGTACAGCAACATATTCCAGATTTGGCAACTCATGAAACTGTATCAATCCATCGTAACTATTCAGGAAATCCTAATAACTCATTAATTGTCTGAAACACAATCTTTGCTTATGCACAATTTCAGGGTGTTTTTGTAATCGCTGATATCCAAGCAACCGAGAGCCTGGAGAAAACTTTTACCTCAAAAAAGCCCGAGGACTAACTTCAGCTGAAGAAAGAAGCCTTCAGTAATACAAGATGTAAAAAAATACCCAGATAATTTTTTCAAATATCCACTCAGTTTTGCCTGACTCCTTATTTCATCTAGGTGTTAAAAGGAATGTGCAACTGCATAATTTAGATTTCACATGATTTATACAATGAAATGCTCCTGACCTGTCCAGCCAGCACCACCCGTCCTTACAACTTCAAGTTACAGCTGATTAACAGAAGAAAGCCCAATTCTTTACAGAAAAGGATTTGAGAACGAGAGGAAAAGTTGCCCAATGTCTCAGGTTCCTCTTTTTGGAAGAGTATTTTTAATCTGTATCACAGCAGTGACTGACTTTTCGTTACAGCGTGCCATCTTGTACCGGTGTAAACGAAGGGTGGGAAGCTGTCGCGCGGGGCAGCAGAACGAAAAGGCAGAGGACAGCCGAAACCAACATATTGTGCAACGAAGCCCCAAAACCAAAGCTGTGACCATCCCAGCATGCCAGCAATCATCTCCTGATTTCCTGCAGAAAGCTGGCTTTGATGTCACTTCAATAGGAAAACTGCTGGATGTTTCTTTTAGTTCTGAACAAAAGGACAGCATTAAACCAAGTGCCAGCTATGGTTTCCGTGGCCTGAGCTGCAATCTCAAAGGGCTTTTGCCTCCAACAAGCTGCACTGAAGGCTAACTTTGAAGTTAGCAGGGCTCAGAAAGAACGTAATAGATATTGCAGGAGAATATAAAAGTCTCCAGATCAGATGTGATGACAATCGCTTAGCACCAGGCATCCTGCCTTTCTACTAGAGAGGTACTGAATTCCAAGCTTTTGGCCTAACTCTTACCATTTCTCCCAAAACACATACTTACACACGAGCTCGAGACTTTGAGAATACGTTTGCTCTAGCAACCTGAGCTTACGTGTACAGAACTGTACGTGGATTCCTGTAACACTATTGTAAATATGTTTCCAGTATTACATGCCTTAAATAAATTCTCTAGTTCAAGTATCTTCCAAAGAAGACAAAAGCACTCCGATTCTCAAAGTAAGTTCAGGTGCACGTTCAAGCCCTGCAATCATATCTACATCTTTCAAGGCCTCTTCACTTGATCCTTGTTTCAGTGATTTTCCAAGTAGAGCATTTAAAAACTGGCTACTGAGTATCTCATACAGAGAGAGCTTTAAAGTCCGTTGTCATTCATTAATTTTTTTTTTTTTTTTTTACTATTATCTGACAAATTTAAATTTCTCTTTCAATGCAGACCCTAACCTATTTGGTACAATGACATTTATCACTTTAACATGCAAATTCCTTGACGGGAATTCTTCAATTCTGAGTCTCTATCCAAGAAAAACAGCTGAAACGTCCACAGACACGTCAAAAGATCTTTGCATTCATATACTTTATAGTAAATATTTTTCAGTTTATTTATTAAAAAATAAAATTAGAAAGTGGAAGAAATGCAAAAAAAAAAAAACCCCTATGTTTAAAAGTGTAGTTCGAATCATCTCTGAAGTCTGGCTTAATAACTGTATCAAAAATTGTGTGTGAACTTGAAGAATGAGAAAAACACAAAATTAAAAAGCAAAGAGTTCCGGTGAGAGTCTCTAAAAACACCAGCGCAAAGCCACTGAACAGAATTCAATACTTACGAAGAGAAAAGGCTGGGATGAAGATGACCTGCATTATTTCTGTAGGACGAAGACAACTCTCAAACTTCCAAAGTACCCTAAAATCCACTTGTCTGAAGCACTGAGAGCCCATCCTGTGCCACAAAGTAACACCTTTCCCTTGTGGGGCTTTGCAAACATGACTGGTTTGCCACAGAAATATCACGCAAAATAGTGAAAGGTTTTGGTTACAGTTCCTTCCTTCTCTGCTGCACCACTTCTTCCACGCTTGACAGATGGGCGTTGGTAAAATTTCCTGCGTCCTGCTGTTGGGTTTGCAGACAGCTGGTCTGTCCTTGACTCCAGTGCCTCCTTTGGTTTATTCAGATTTTATCACCATTTCAAAGGATCACAAAAACCAAACCACTTATGTGAAGACGCATTTGCCAGAGCCTTGAAGACCTACAGAACAACTCCTCGGATTAAAATAAAGGAGGCCCAGGGAACCCTGCCTGTTAAGCACCCCAGGAACTTTTCACACTGAAAGAATAAATGTCCTTAGGATGATGACCCTTAGAGTGGAATTATTAATATTGGCAAAATCCTAACTAACACTGGTATCAAACTGCTGGTTAGTTCCCCACAAGCAAGGGTCCTGATCCTCCTGCCTGTGACGTTTCTGATAAGAAGTCTGCCAGGGCTGTGCAAAGATACTGCACAAACTAATTTCAACCTTAGTGGGAAATATTTGATTAGAATTTTTCTCCTTCTTTGAAAACCCTTCTGTGGGAAACAGACTGAACATCTGCAAAGAGGAGGAATAAACTGTCTTGCATTTCCTTCTCCTCTCCTAAGAAAGATCTCACTCCCTCCCAGCATAAGCGTGGCGCTACCAGAAGGCAGGCAGAGAGCAAGGCACACTACCTAGCGATTTCTTTGCATCATAAGAGGATCAGATGGGGAAAAAATCCCCTCTTTTCCAAAGGAGGCTGAGAAACCACACACACAAAGGCGTGGCTTACATCTCTCCACTCAAAGATGCAGTCTTCTGCAGATGCATCGTAAGAGGTATCGGGAACAACAGCTCCTGCCCACTACTTGTGAGATATATTTAAGCGTAGTGTGACGGTGTTAACTTTTCTGAGGAACATAAATTTATATTTGAAGTGATGCTCATCTGCTGCAGCTATAAGCAACAGCTCTGGATTTACTCAGGCAAGGTCTAGTATCTTGTGTTGATACATCAACCTATCATCAAAACACGTGCTTGCTCCTTTGGGACATATCCTTCCCAGTCTGAGAGACGACAGATTGTGATCTTGAAATAGTACAAAAGAGAAACACCAGCAAAAGGCAGGCTAGCAAGTGGCCCAAAGGAAGAAGGACCGGATATCTAAGCTCACATTACTTTTTCTACGTTCGGAAGTCCCTTCTGCAGCAGGCACCAGCTTAGTGAAATATCTCAAGAGGGAGTCATATCACCACATCCTCCTAACCTCTATCATAAAGATTATTGATTAATTACTAACTTCTGAATATCGGCAACTTCTGAAGGAGAGACAAAGGTGAGAGAACAGCCCACCAACCAACAGCCACAGGTGAAATAACTTGAAAAGCTGCTTAGAAAGTGAGGCATACTCCTGAAAGGAGTCACTCTTCTGTTCAAGCAAGCTTGCAGCTTGGGGATGAAACGTATGATCCTTAGTGCTCTCTAAAAACTACTGAAAACAAAGATGAATAAAAGCACTCATATGTATTAAGCTGTTTCTACCAGCAAAACCCTTTACCCACAAGCAGAAAGGCTCGTGGCTGGCAGCACTCAAACAACCCCACCCTGGAGAAGCCACTGCAGATGACCCAAACCTGCACAGCAGTTTCGCAGGCTGCCCTTCGCCTCCCAGCCCGCAGCCGCCACGCTGCAGCTGCACGCCTACCACAGACCAGAAGGGACACAGTTGGACCCATGAGGCAGAAGCCATAGTCAGCTAGAAGTGACTGATGTACGTCGCATCTGGGGAAAAGGAGGAACCAAAACTTACAGATATTTACTCCATTTGCTGGTCTCTGACACCAGGGAACGCACTTCTGCTCCTCAGCTAAGGAAACTAAAGAGGAAGAGCTCTGGTCTGTAGCTCAATACTAACTCATTGGCTAAGTTTTAAGTAATCTACTAAGTAAGCACTCTCTTCTACTTGAAAACAAACAGTATGAATTGACCCAATAAAGAGAAGGTCTCTCTAGGCTTGCCCCTAAGAAAGAACAGGCTTAGTTAATAATTAAAGTAATAAAACTGAAAGCACTCAGATACACAAAGGATGACTGAAAAAAGTGCTTACCATAACACTTTCCATCAGATAATAAATCACGCACAGGAAAAAAAAAAAAAAAAAACAAAAAAAAACAATCCCTGCATTTTACATTTACTTATCTTACTGGTGTCTGGACCTAGCAGCAAGCCACGGCCACGCCATCAGAGCGCACCACGACAAGCTGCTGTCACCCTACGGAGACTGCAGCCAGAGTGAGACCACATCCAGAATACCGGCCCCAGTTTTGGGCACACCACTACAAGAAATAAACTGGAGTGTGGACTGGAAAAGGCCACCAGGATGGCTGAGCACTGGAGTGCAAGGAAAAAAAAATAATAACTAGGTAAAATTCAGTGATACCTTTTGCAAAGTACTTGCAATATATGCAACTAACACCCAACTGAGCTGTCAGTTCAGTTCTCAGAGTCTGGAACATACACCCCAAGAACTTAAAAAAAAAAAAAACCCCAGAAAAACTGCTGAAAACAAAATCCAAACTGGTACTAATTTTGAGAGGAGACTCCAGCTTCAGCCAGAAGAAATAACAATACTGGGAAGCACTGCTGCTGATCAACAGAGGGAAAACTGGACATTTTTACACCAGATCTACAAACGGGGTAATTCAGGCCATCTCCCTGCACAAAACGGTCACAGGCCTACTGCACGCACATCTACAATACCATGCTTACTTTTAAAGCTTCGTGTCTCAGAAAGAAGTCTGTTTAAAACAGAGGGACAAGCCCAAATATTTCAGATATCGGAGAGAACATTCTGTTCCTTTAAAGAAAAGGAATCAAATATGCATTTCTTTTTAATGGACCTGTTGGCCTGTTTCCAAAATGAAATGGTAACAGTCCCACTGGTTTGAGGCAAAATACCAGAAAACATGTCAAAGAAGTATTTGTAAATCGCTTCAAACCTACCAGAAGAAGCAAAGCAGTTGCCTGGCTATGACAACTCATTTTAACAGCTGCATAGAAGAACAACATTTTCAAAAGGATGCAGACTACACAGAGACAAGCTATTCATCATTTTCCGATTAGCGATTTCATGCACCGTAGGAAAAGGTTCTAGCAGAATGCATCTGCGGCACTCGTTGTCATTTTAAGAATACTGCATCATGTTTGTGTCTGAATTTATACCGTGAAAAAAGGACGATGAAGTTTTCATGTCAATAAATCAGAACTCTTAGTTTTCAAATACATTTTTTTCCAAGTATACTTTCTCTTGTTATACTTTCCTTCTGGTATCTGAACAGAAATATCAACCAACAGAAGCTCAAAATTAGAAAAGAATAACAAACAGAAGCTTAAGCAAGTTAATGCCAAACAGTATCTTACCAATAAATAGAAAGAAACTTCCTTCTCCTTGCCTCCGCTCAGCTGTGATAGCACTGAGATTCCTTATGGCTAACAGATAATTTCCTCTGCAGGGAAGTTATTGTAAGGAATAAATATTAAAAGCCTAATGCTCCACAACTCCACTTGCCACTGACAAACAGTAAGTTCTTCTGAACAGTAATAAATTACGAATTGGCCAATTCAAAAGGCTTTTAAGACCATGTTTTTGTGAAGACAGCTTCCAGCTATGGAGAGTAAATCAATACGCTCCTGCCTCAATCTATAAGCAGGAATGACACGGGTAAGAAGTAAGTCAATGTCACCTTCCTACTGCTCGCCCACCACAAGGGCACGTAGTGTCAGAACGGAAACGCAGATCCAGGAAAATCGATCAAGCTGGACATCCCACTGCGCAGAAGTCCAGGATACAGGACAGGTAAAGTGAAGCGCACTATCACCGGGTACGGACCACTGGGTGAACGGGCTGGGAGGAGTCAGGGCAGCCTCAAGTCTCAGAAAGCCACTACATGACTTGTAAGATCTGGCCTCTGGAGGAACAATTTGACTTCTCACACCGGAAACTCTGGAAGTGAGAAGTTTACTGTTCCTATGGTGAATCAGTGCTTTGTTAAAGGAGTGGGTTAAAGGAGTTAGGAGTTTTAGAAGAGTGATATGATGACTTCTTAAAAATAAAATAAAATAAAAAAATCAAGGAAAAGTATAACTGAATATGAAGAAGAACAAAAGAGTTGGGTGAGCAGTATTTGGTTACCAGGTTAATTTAGTTACATTTATCCAATAATTTATTCCCCAAGCATTATTTCATCGCGTTCTACACAATGCGATAATCCAAAGCGACATTTGAGTACTTATCTTCTGTTGCTTAATGATTAATCTTCAATTCACACTGGAGATGTTTCCATACAGAACTAAGAACACTGGACGTTTCTCTTTGCGTGACAGTGCTGTTGGAGCTATTTCCCAAATCAGGGTGACAAAATCTGTTCTAAACCACTGCGATGCTTCACGAGGATGAAGCTACGGAAGGTGATGTATCCATATGGCTGGACTGCACAACTGGTAACAGAACCAGTTTCTCTAAACACCTAAATAAGAGACCAGTATGCTTTTAATCTTGCAGTCAAATCTATACTAAAGAGAGGATGAAAACAGTAGCTACTTGAATCCAAGTGTGTTCATAATGATAAGCTCCTTGGTACAAAAGCATTATTAAAGACAATTAAGTAGTTAAAAATAAGGCCTCAGAACCTACAGTACTTTCAAGTATGATGACCTGGCACTCAACACTTGTTTTTCCATAGAACAATAACAAGTGATAATAAGTGTCAAGGACTATTTCCAAATAACACTAATTTTGCTGAAAAACAGAATAGATGAGAGCAAACTTCAAGCCCTACAAACAGGAATAAATATTTTTTAATAAATTATCTCTCTTCTGCATTCACTAACAGCCCACAGAATGCAGAAAGTTAAAACCTCTCCAGTAAACTACAGGATCTACGAAGATATTTTACTGCGTGAGAAAAAGCCCAGAATACAAAAGCAGACTAACTGTGGAGAACTACCTCCAATCCACCGGCATCAGAGGATATTTGCTTAGAAGTTACAGCTTGATTTTAGAAGAGTCTAGACAGGTTTTATGATTGCTAACTACATTATGGAAAGGCAAGAATAAACCTCATCTCTGCTTGCTTCTTTTAGACTGATGGTAGATTACTCTTGAAGCCGAAATGTTTGAAAAAGCACTAAGGCTGAGTAAGAGCTTCCTGAAGAAATTCTGCAATGCTCCAGATTTAAGACTAGGGTTTTTCCCTCTTTCTGGTCCATTCACTACTCACTCTACACATACAAGACACACAGGTAACAGATACAACTCCCAGATAACTTAAGCGAATCTCTGAAGGGCTTCTATATTTCCCTTCTTAAACTTCCTATTAATCATCGTTACATTAATTGAATGTGTGCTACAGAACAAAGATCTCCTGGTACATATGTCCTACCTGTTTTACATGGGGGCTTATAGCTCAGGCAACAAAGAAGGGCAAGTCATGGTACCAAAAATAGAAAATGGGGAAAAGCAGCTGGTGCCACTTTCACTTCCAACTTCCCCTTCAGGCATCACTGAATCACACGCCGGAAAAGAGAACCTTTTTTTTTTTCCCCCCTTATTTTTTAAGTATCTGCCACAGATGCTTCAAAAAGATTCAAAATCTCTTACCCCTGGTTGCAGTTCTACAAAAATCAGACTACCTTTTTTTTTTTTTTTTAAAGCCTTTATTTTGGAATGAAATTTAAATCAAAGCAGCTCTCTCTACACCTTACCAAGCAGCATACCCCACAGGTATCTGTTTAGGACAGCTATTCCTCTCACTCTCCAAACAACCCATCAGGAGAGCGCAGCCAGCAGAAAAGCACAAGCCCTGGTGAAATCCCTCCTCAGGAACTCCTGAAGTGCAACAGACTGGACACACAAAATTGTTCCTTTCCACACACTGAGCTCCTGACAACTTCAGAGCAACCCCATGACTTGAACAACGCAGCTGTCCTTGCCTTGGTTTATTAATATGTTCAGTTGAGAAAAAGAAACAGTTCATTTGCCATGATGTGCTAACCTGATGAGAAATTTCCAAAGAGCTGATTTATAAGAAACTTGGGGCAGTCAAAGTTCTCAGACTGATCATTAAGGAGTCCTCGCAACGCCCAAATCAGGTGTTTGCAGAGATGCAGGCCTTGCATGCAGTAGGGAACCTGAGCTCATTAAGGAGCTCCCTAGCCTGACCAGTCTTTTTGGAACTCACTGTGTGTGGGTTCAGTAGCTAGCCCTCCCCAAGGCTTGTAGTCCATGAAACCGAGACCTACACCTACCATTTAAAAGACAGTTATTAACTGTGAAACGGCTCCTATCCTGAAATAGTTCTCAAACTGCTAAACACAGTTAGGCATAAGTCATAAATTCAAAAGTCAGGTAGAGAGGAGGTAAAATAGTTAAGCATGAAAGTGTAGGACTGCAACCTGAGGTCTGCCCAGAAGAACAGCCTCACGACAGCAAAGCAGCAGTTGTACCAAGCCCACTGCTCACATCCCTCACCAGTGTTCATTAACAAGCCTTGAAACCTCTACTGGCCCATCTCAGCAGACTCCATCCAACCTACTCCCAACATGATCGCTTGCTGAAAAACCTCAAGATGCTCTTTGGCCACTGACAAGTTAGGTCCCAAGAGGAGGAAAAAATAAATAAATAAATAAATAGAAAATCCCACTGAAACGTTTTATTTTACTTTTTCAGTGAGGGGGTGAATGCTGCTGACCAGGGAAAGAGAGCAGGAAGACCTTACATGAGAACTAGATTGTAAATATTCCCAAGACACACACCAAACCTCTGTGACTTTGCCCTCTCATGACTATAAGCATTCACTATAACCATTATTTGGCCATAAGGTAGTGTCAAGTTTCTATAAAATTGTATTGTCCATCTATACATTTATCTTGGTCATGGGTTTACCTCCCACTTCTGAATAGTACTTCAAAATTGGAAACAAAGCATTCAAAGAGAAAAACATGTTTGTACTTTAACAGACATTTTGAATAAATTTTTAATTCTGAAACACAAATTTGCTGGAATTCAAGCGGCCACATTTTGCAGGCAAGAAGAGAGGCTTTGAAATAAATGGTTACTCTCTACAGCAAGACATTCATGTTATCCAGTGTCTGAACTCAAATGGACTAACAGCAAACAAAACTAAAATTGTTTAAGTTTTCATTCACAAAAGCAATTTCTTTTAAGTATCCATTTTGTACTCACGAAAGGCTGAACCACTGAATCACGCTGTTATGTTATACAAAATACCAATATTAAATAGTAGTTATGTTCTGCCAAAAACGTTACATTCAGAAACACTTTAGAAAGTGCCACACAGTTACTACACATGTTCTGCATTTTCTTTCCAAGGGAAGTATCCTGGATGTTCAAAACTGTTAACTGGTATCGAAATCTCCCTTTTTATCATTTTCAATCCCTCCCAAACCAGTGGGAAAAAAAAAAAAAAGCAACAATTCCCCCATCTATAAATTATGCAGGCTCAGCTTCAACAGCTTACTAGAGGAAAAACAACAGAGAACTTGAGATTTAGTAGTCTTCTATGCAGAATAAGCCCCCCATCCCCGGTTCTTCACTTTTTAAAGGCTAAGAAGCTAAGTGAACAGAGTAACCCAAAGAGCTCCAGGACTATTCTGCATTCAAACATGCGCAAAGACTGTAATAATGGAAGGCTAGAACCAGGATCACACCTAGTAGAAAATAAAAAGCTTATCCTTTCTAAATCAAATCACACACATATTACAGGCTAGTCAGTTCATTGCAATTTAAAAGAAATGGCAAAGCTCATTATGTTGTGTTTTTTGTTGTTTTTTTTTTAATTAAATGAGAAAGCAAAACGTAGCAGGCAACATGCACAACTATGCTACTTATATCACAAGTTCAGTAAACAGGCAATAAAACACACAAGCTCACCACCCCCCGCCAGAGCCTACTGCACAGAAAGCTCTCTTAAGATTCACTCCTACAATGCAGTTAAGTAGAAGATTTCACAAAAGGATGCACAAAGAAAAAAAAAACCACAAAACCAAAAACATTTAGCAGACTTAACAATTTGATTTAAACAGAGTCCTGCGAGGTTAACAAATGTTCAACAGCATACGCATAACATTTACAACAAGAAAGAAGAAAGGCACCTGGAGACATCTGACACTGGGCATGCTCTGCAGGCATCTCAGTGCGCACATGCTCTCTACCAGGTTGGAGCAGCCTAGCCACAAAGACCTTGGCACAGAACACTGCAGGGTGACAAAAAGGAAGGAAGAGAAGAAGCAGTTAGAGATGCCACAACAAATCACTCAAGGCAGGCAACTCATTAGTAAGTTAACGTGGGTACTTATCTATGTTATTTCTACATTAAGCACAAGGTTAGCGGCCAAGGGTAAAATAATGACTGAAGATCCTTTTCAGAAAATAAGCCATCCCTCTGTCCTACCACGGATAAGGAGCTGGTTTTCCTCACGTGCAACCGCTTGGCTTTAGTGCCCAGCTGAACATTTGAACTTACTACCAGCAGTGTCAGAGTCGTTACACTTTGGGTCCGTCAGTTCAGCGCTGCATCCACGTACCGCTATCGACAACCAGCGTTCTGCTGCAGCGGGGGAAGGTGCCTTACCCAGCAAACTGGCCTGGCTGCGATTGCTTGCGAGGTTTTTACCTGTGCAGTCACCCTTGGGGAACAGAAGTGCAGGAGCTTTTCATTAGGGTGGCAAGTCTTTAGGACAGAATCTGGAGGAGCTTCAGTAATTCAGGTTTGGCACCTCGCACTGTCTCAACTTTCCCAAACAATCTGTGCTTATTTACTCCGACAGCAAAGCCGACATTAACTTCTGGGGTTACAGTCTATGCACTGGGACATTGACACAACCAAAAAATTGGAAGTATTTTTCAAGAGGAACAACATCTAGCTAAGTTCAAATTGTAAGACCAAGTTCTGCTTGGTCAAGACTAACAGTATCCTGATTAAATGGGTTATTGGGGGAAAAAAAGTTTGTATTATCAGTTGAAGGTATCCTAAAGCCAAATTATACCCTAGCTACATTTATTACTCAAGCCAAAAAAAAACCCAAGCTTAACTACCAGACTCCACACTGCTGACACTGAAAGTTAGGAAAAGTTTGGAAATCTTTTTTTCTTTTCCAAAGCTGAGGAAATTTGATGCAGACAGACTCCCCAAACCTTTTACAGCTCCATGACATTATTTCACAGTTCCTTTTAAGGACAGGATAGTACACACACTACATAACCACCAGATAAAGATACGGAAAAGGATTCAACTCCTCACTATGAAGCAGTGCACAAACCCAGCTCTAAAATTTGGCACAAATTGAGCTTTCAATAATTTTTACAATGGCTTCCCATTCAGTTATACCAAGCACTAAATCTTCAAAACAAAAATCCCACACAGATCAGAGTTCAAAGGAGAATAACCGGAGGTGAACACTAAGGCAAAGCGGTTGTTGTGCCAGTAATCAGGGGAAGGAGGGAACCCAGAGCAACTCAAGAGGTTAAAAACTTTTTTAAAATTATTTTTTACTTTGTATCTTATGAATAAAATAACAACAACAAAAAAAGCTTAATATTTTCATCTCCGTGCTAAGGAGAGAAATTAAAGCAAAAACAGGAGAATGACCCTAGCAGCACCAAAACACACTGGAATTCTCTCTCTTCTTTTCAAGCAGGAAGGTTCCAATTCCATATGGATGTTCTCTACTATGCACTCGTCATATGATGAGTGGGTGCATATACCTTATGTACAGAGGTAAAAACCAATGTATTTATGCTCTGTTGTATTATTCTTGTTCAATATATAAATAAATCACAGGTTTCCATTATTAGAAGTTTCTTATTTAAGTTTAGAGAAATGCGATTTTTCATTTAGCTATCAAGTAATTAGTCTCGTATATCTACAATTACTTTGCAATAATTTACTTTGACACGTCCTCACATCAACACTTGAAATTTAGTTCCCAGAACTGTTCTAAGGTAGTCAACCAGTGACATTAGGGAAATTACTTTAACTTCAGTGAGACACTTAAAAAAAAAATTAAAAATTTCTATACCTTTAAAGAAAGATAGGATGCACTATTCAAACCCACTGATCATGATACTGAAGATGCAGGATCTTATACAGACCATTCACAGCCCTGCTTCAAAACAAGCGTATAGAATTCAAGAAATTCCCTTTCTAATCTGTTTCATTATTTAATTCTATTTGGCACAACACCTGCATGGTGCTTCCACAAGACTGAACGATTGAAATTTAGGGCATCACTGCAGGTATTCAATAAAGCCCAAATAATGTTTTTTAAACACACAGGCCAGGTCAAGATTTTAATTCTGCTCACGTCACTTTGTAAAAGTCATTGATCGAGAAACCCCACAAACTTCTATGATTTTCAGATAAGATGTATTAAACTCTGCACATAATGTGTATAATGAATCTACACCTGCAGGAATCCACAGCTTAGAAGTTAAACATCACTGGTTTAGGTTATTAAACTGTGGGGTTTTTTTTTAGGAACTACTTTAGCTAAATAAGCTGAATTTTAAAAACTTAAGAGAAATACGTAACTTGAGAACAATTTTTAAATTTAGTTCAAAATACTTCAAACACAGAGGCCATTTCCACGCCAAGTTTAAGCCACACAAAAACCTTTCCACAGCATTATGAAGCTCTGAATAAAAGGATTTATAAAAATCACTGGAGACTTAGCTGCAGCAATAATATTGCACAACACCACAAATTAAATATTGCATTCTACTTCACACTAAAACAGGAATGTGCAAATATTAGTGTGCTTCATTGACATGTTATTTCTTGACCCTGCTTGCATAGGAACTGTCATAAATAAAAGCATAACAGTGTACCAAAGATTTAATTTATGCATAACAAGAGCCTGAACTTATGCCTTCACTTTCTGCTTGCCTTTCATCAGCATCCCAGGGAGCTGCAGCGCTGTTTAATAAACTTTGGGAAAGGGAAAATGACGCTGGCCAATGGGTATAACGTTAAACGCACACAGAAGCCAGTGTCAATCCCATCAGCACACAACAGAACCACACAGGTTAAGAGGAGGGCATTCAAAACTCAGATTTTCAAGGAACAAACTAATTTGCAACGCAGAGTTTTAACGGACTCACATTAACATAGCTGGGCGTTCACCTGAATGCACTACTTGCAGCTAAGGAGCAAGCAAATGAAAAAGGGCCTTGGATGGCAAGGAGTGCGTTATGCTGAAAGAATAAAGACAAATAGAGAGATCCTCACTCTGACCTTTTAGGTACCTTACATTTGGAAAGATTAATACATTAATTTTATTATTATATGACTGATGATAATCCTATACACAAATAACTAGTTGGGTGGTCCAGCCTCAGGAATTAAATGTCAAGCTTTAGGTTTCAATCTTAAGTCTCAAATTTAAGAAATGCTTGCGTTTGCATTCGAAAAATATAAATTTTCAGTAGTATCAGTAGAAAAGGAATACTTTTCTACTAATGCTTCAATGTCTTTAAAGGTCAGATGCTAAGAACTTCTTATATCAATAGTAAAGCACGCAGCAGTGTTCTTCCAATAAAGCAAATTTGTAGGTGGTAACTTTTAAGACAGAAGCACCAAAAAAGCCCCAAATATACACCTATCGGCCCCAAACAATCTGAAATTTTTATTCACCTTGTACTTTTCATAGGTGTACAGTACTGACATTTTGTTAAAGCACTGTCAAATGTCCAGAAACCTTTCTTGTCAGTGCACTGGAAATTAAGAGTTACAAACAGAAATCCTCACGTTTTTTTACCCCCTATTAAAAAAAAAAAAAAAAAAAAAAATCACCCATTTATCCTATAAAGCCCACTAAATTACTCTAGAAATTAATACGGACTATAGCCTGTGTTTCTGATAGAACTAATACGTCTTCAATATCCAAGGATGGAGATACTGCAATGTCATAATTAAGAATGACAGCATTTACATAACCAAGCCTTTTTGCTGGAAGTTTTATAAAGCATTAAAATTATGACCTCAGAACTTTTCACCGCATTCATTTTATTTATTCAAGATAATTTAAGGAATCCAAATTTATTGGTATGTTTACTGTTTGGAAAATTCTGTTCTTAAGGCAAAAATATCCTCGCTTTTGAAAATCAGTTTATAGACAGAGTCCAAAAAAGATGGGCAAGAGGAGGTATTTTGGAATTTCAAAGAAAAATGCAGGAAAACAAATGAAGGAGCTAATTTACTTCATTTGTTTTCAAGGAGCATGGCTAATTACATTAATTCACTCCTCCTCCAACAACTTTTTTTTCTTACGTAGTTTATTTACAAAATGAAATTCAACATAAGAGCCTAACACATGACTCAAGTTCACAAATACTAAAGTCTGAAATGCTTTTGCCAACTTTCTTGTGACAAAAACCAGCTCCTCAGTCAGGTTAGTTCATGTTCAGGACATCCCCAGGTCTATGAATAGAGATTCAGGCTGGCAAAAAAAGGTACAACCAAAAAACTTCAACTTTCATTCTGAATTCTCTTCAGGTTTTTAGGTATAGGAAACTCTCACGCTACTCAACGTTGGTAATTTATTGCTTAGTTTACTTTGATTTAGGCCTGAACCAACAGAACTGATATTTATTTCCATAAACTCTTAAAATTGATAAATTCATGGGGTACTTGCTGTTTAGTGCAAACCCCCTCTGTGGCTGGGAAAACCAGACATCCCCGGTAGCTCAGATTTAATGCTGCAAAAAGGAGTGCTCTGAAAAGCAAATCTACACTTAAGGACAGTATGACTGTTTATGAAAACTATATGCTCCCAGGAAAAATTCAGTGTCAAGCTCAGCTCTTAGTTTCTCAAAAATCAGCATTAACCACAATAAGATATAAAAAAAATATAAGGCAGTAACACTCTTCAAAGGCCTTCAGTATTATTTTACTCTCGGCAGGGAATAGTTGCCAGCTACTCAAACTCTATCCCCTTCTGTTTAGCTGGGTATCATCCAGATCTTACCTGGTAATTTTACACCAAGTGATTTATTCAAAATAGTGACAAGCAGAACACTGTTGAACTAACTACATATCGGAACAAGTAGTCTGAATATTTGCAAGAGGTGGAAAAGTAAAAGTGTCCAAGTATACTCTTAAGTGTGAGTACTTAATTGTAAATAAAGTGTGGGGGCATGCATGTAACAAATACGCGTGTTCCACAAGTGACAGCCTGGCTTGGCACGAGAACACATTCACTACGCTGCAAATTTTGGCACAACACTGAGTATCTCGAAAACAAAAAAACAATTCACATCAGACCAATAGTAGTACTTTGTACTCTTCCTACTGTCTTTTCAAAACTAAGCTGTCCCTTGAGAGATGCAGCGTATACATGCTCCAGACAAGTTTGTTGGAATCAGTGCCATCACACCACTATATTTTCCATGTCCAAAATGCAATCTTGTGCCCAGTCTTGAGTGTCTAATTTGGAAGGCTGTTTGAATACCATTCGTACAATGTCTTTCCAAAATCCATGGAGTTTTACATACGCATTCAAATGTTCTGCTTCAGTTTAAGAACGGCTACAGTCCCAGGTCAAGAAAGCTGTCCTAGAGGTAATTTACTCTTGCAGTTCTGTCCTTCAATGGACTACAAATGCAAAAGTGAATTTCTCAAAAGTAAGTATCCACAGAGCGGGAAACTCATTTTAACTTGTGAAATGTTTTGGATTATTCCTTTATTGTTATGAGATCAGTCTTAAAAAAAAACAGGTAACCCATAGCCGAATCACATTTCCATTAGGAAAAAAAAAAAAAAACAAAAAAAAAAACTATTTAGTTAAATGATTGCCATTCAAAATAAAAAGTGCTCAATGTCACAACCTTCCAATAGCCATTCAAGATCTGCACGTAAGCTTCTTGCAGTTGGGGAAAATACTAAGTGAGGAATCAGCAAATTTAAAGCAAGACAAAGGGAAAACAACTTATCAGATAAATTCTCCTCATTACCACACCGTTGTTCTAGATAGGACAAGGAATTCACAGAAGGGTGATCGGTAACGCAGTCCGACTCTGCTCCTGAAGATCAAAGTATGCGTTTGCTACAACAAAATGAATGCTACAAAAGGAATATGGGTTCAGTGCAGGAAAGATTAAATGCTTTCTTTGCATATAACAACAACCTTACACCATTATAATTTATTCATCAGGATAAGACTCATGAGCTACAGTATCTCATTTTCAGAAGGTACAAAAGACTAGAAAGAAAATCCTAATACGCTTACGTAAGTCACTCTGATTGTTAACTGAAATAATTTAAGTTTTCCAAAACACACAGTATTTAGATTAATGCTTGCTTCCTTCATGTACATACAACCCAATTCTCACAGTTTCCAAACTCCAGAAGTGTGATTTTCCTTTCTGCATCAACATACCCTATGGTACGTTAAAAAGGCCATTTCAAGAGAAAGAAAGGCTTTCCTACGCCCATATGCAGCGGGAACAGAGGTGCTACAGACATCTACAGACAGCAGCACACCTGCTCATAGTAAATCACAACTGGGGGGGGGCAGGCGGGGGGGGGGGGGGAGAAACACTGGAAAGAGAGCTAGCACTGCCAACTGAAATAGTAGAAACTAAGTTAAACACTTAGAAAAGTGTGGCTGAAACTCGTCTAAGACATTAAAAGCTGTCTTAGACTCCTTTCTGTATTAATATTTTAAGGATGAGGCCTAACACAATCCAAAAATAATATTAACTCCATCTAAAAATCTAGTATAGACAAGGCAGCGTGCACTTTAACATGACAAATTTAAATGCATATGAAGTCTGGGCTCAGCAGACGATGAAATGCTGGCTGCACATTCAGGGTTTGTGCATCAAATGCTGCAGAGGAATATTTACGTAGCCTTTGACAGCTGACTTGCATTTCAAAAAGTAAAATGTAAGATTCTAAACCTGGGCAAGAACTAAGCCTCCAACCTGCATATACTTACATTCAAGTTCAACTTTACTACTGCCTTTGACAGGACTGCTTCATGTTTCAAAAAGTTAGGCAGTATCAAATACCATAACATCAGGGATCTCAGTTAGCAGGAGTACACGTTTACGCTTCCCCTTCCCCCTGCCCCTCAGTGTATTTTAAATTATTTCCTCTTTTCAGTTCTCGTCATTAAAGATGCCAAGTTCACTTCTGCCTCCTCATTCTCTATTTTAGAAAAAGGCACACCCTGAACAGTAAATACGCCATGGGAAGAGGTTATTTTGCAGTGTTAACTCCAAAGTGCGTCCAATTGGTGTGTGGGACAAATTCAATTTGCTATTAGACGAGACTGCAAGAAACGTCTAATAGCACGTTTCGACTAAGGCTAAGGCTAAGGAGTATTTACCTTAGATTCTCCCTCAGATTTTTTTTTAAAGAATCATGCTAAAAAAGCATGCCCAAGACTTCTCCACCCTAACCAAATAAAATTCAAGTACTCCAGAAATCAAACCAGGAAACAATAGCACCCTGTGCACAAATAATTCATTATGTATGTATTCATCAATTACATTAAAGTATAATTTTTGCACAAAATACCACGCCAGCAAAAGAAACGCAGAGCTAGAACAATACATGAGATCAACAGCATCTACAAGAGTTTCTTCTACAGTAGATTAAATATGGAGGCCTTAACATTTGCTTTAATAGCTGTCTACAAAAGAGAACACTCAAGCGGCTTAGTGTTATTGCTATTAATACCAAAAAGAATTGAGGCATACTGCTTCGTACTAACTTTAGGAATAAGTTGCCGAGTTCATTAAAGCACTAACTTACAATCAAGCTGGGCATTAGGAGAGAGGAGAGATGCAGGTCGCTCATTCACACCAGACATTTAACTCGCCTAAGTTATTTTCCTATCAGCCAGGGAACCGGCTGTCCTTCCTAACTCACACAAATACCTTCCAAACTCGTCTTTGCGATGGCATGTTGGAGCCTCTCACAGTCATCTCAAAACCTCAGATGAACGTGATTCAAAATACAACCAGGCTCCCCTACGCTGAAATAAACCTGCTATAAACTTTAATGCTCCTCTTGAAAACCATGCCTTACAACTGGCTCAGCTACGCTTTGAAAACAACGAGGAACAGAACTTTATGTCGAAATCTCAGGAAGGACTTAAAAGGCTGACTGCAAGTGCTGCCCGCAACAGAATTTCAAATGGAACTTCAACAGGATAGAGCTACTGGAATTTGTACTACAAACAGCTAGACAAGTTCTCTAAATTTCTGACGAACTCATCAGAGAACATGGCTAGAAATCAGAGCAGATAGCTACTACTTTCCTAAATTCAGCTGAGAAGTTCAGTGAAGTCATTGGTAAGGCTGCTTTCTCTGTTCAGAAGCAGGATTTGTAAACCTTTTGCTTAGTGCCCCGAACGTGTAGATACTGCTTTCCAGCTCCAAAGAAGGGAAGTTTACTGTATGCTGCGAGGTTCGTTCTTCAGAGTAGATCTGTGATTTCTCAATAAAGTGCACATGTACTTACTGAATATGCCCTTTCCTACTCTAAGCTCGGCAGCTAACTTGGTCTCTTCTAACACTCCGGGGACATGAAGCAGTTAAAGCAAGGTACTGAATGTGCAGACAAACTCATCTAAGCAGAAGCAGCAAGATATAGTACAGGGTGACTTCTTACCTGAAACTTTGTTTCTGGGCTTCAGATCCACCAATCCAGAATGAAAGGGGATTCGAATGGGTTTTCCTTCTCAGACTTGTCTGTTAAAAGAGAGCAGCCAATCATCTTCAGCTTGGTGTACCTACTTCTTTCTTGAATGAAATCCCAATTACGTGCTCCTAATGCTGTTAGAGAGACCAGGCAGCCTAGGCACTTAGCAGTCCGGTAACGACTATATTAGTGGGGTCATCGGATTGGTGGATCTAAGACAAAGAAACGGATTTACAGACAAGAAATTGCTCTTTCCCCTGCCCTGAATCATCCAATGCACAACAAGTGTTTTGGGGCTACTGCTCATTTTGCAAAGATGAAGGAAGATGAGAAGAAACCACAACGCAGATAACGAAGCAAATGCTAAAGCTTCAACTGCTGGCTTACGCCTCAACAGGCCTGCTCCATTAAGTGCCAGAACAGTAAAACACAGCTTTTCAAAACAGCCCAATACAGTTCTCCTAGTCTGTGTCTCTGGAAGACGATCTAGAACTAGAAGAGAATAAGCCAAGGCATGCTACTCCCGAGACAAGAAAAAGTCACCTCTTACTGAGCAAGATGATAAAAGGCCTTCATCCAGTACTTTCAGGAGCACACTCAGAGTACAAGTGACTAAAAGCAGCTTTAACAATGACACCTAAGAGATGACGGAGTTTGCAGGTACAGCCTACAAAATTTTCCCTAACAGCAGCCAGAAGCAACAGCAGTGTTTTTTAGAACATAAGGCTGCAAGATCCACAGAAAAACGTATCACTGCTGTCTCTCACCCTTTTCTCTGCTCTCCAACACCTTCGGGGAGCTGAACCAAGCATTCTTCAGCCTCCACAACTGTGCCTCACGTCCCAAAGCACCAGCAGCTTGGAGCAGGGTGGGAGATACTGTCACTGCTCACAGCTGTGCCAAGAAGCTGTCTCGATGAGGGCAGGCAATGTCGCTGACTGCCCAGAGCTACCCAAAGAAAGGAGCATCCTCATCGTGGGCCAATGTTCTGCTTTTCTACTGCTGGTAAAGCAATAGTCAATTATAGGGCGACATTTCAAGGACAAAGCAGCACTGTAAACCTGATACCACGTCCAATCTACGATTTTTTAAGGCTGCCAAGTAAAGTGATAAGATGTCAAGACGTATGACTCAGAATTTCAAGCGTACAGTATAGCTCAGTGAGAAGCCAACTATCAAACTTACATAAATGTACTGATTTGCTAAGTCACAACAGAGCCAGCAGGGTGTTGGAAGGAGAGGCACTTCACCATGAAGGCATTCCTTAAAAGTATTTGCAAGCGGTACAGCACAGGTCTGATTTTTGTCTCAAGAAGTACTGGCGTGATGGAGACAACCTGAATATCAAGTTTCCCTGGCTAGTCCTTCGCTGCCCACAGAGAACTGCCTATAAGATCCTCTATCAAATACAAGCTGTACCTGTAACTTCAGTTTTGCAAACGGATTCAGAGTAGAGATTTTCAAAGAGCTGTATGTATTTTGGTCCGAAATCTTTAAACTGGCTTGATTGAAAAGGATAGAAGGTTTGAACACGGTGCCATCATGCAAGTCATCCTGAAATACAAACATATGCCTCGCAAAAAGGCAAACAGTGCAGGCTGTCACAACTTCTTTTGTGCCCAAACTCCATATTCAAGAACTCCTCAGCAGTATGAAACTCGGAACGCAGCCCCACAACTCGCAGCACTGAATATCTAGCTGTGTTTCTCCTCTAAGTCAATGAACAAAACAAAGACCTGTAGCATTGCCACAGCTAGAAGTTGACCCAAAAAGCTTTTTTACCAGTTTACCCCGAAAGCACATCAGTCCTGACTCCTAGCAAGCAGGTAGCTACCTATACCTAATAAATTTCTGTCTGTATTCGTAAAAAAAATAGGCCCAGGAAGCTGAACTACTCTTTGATCACCAATAAAAATGTTAATTTCCCAGGGTTGAAGTACAGGGATGCAAGTCCTGAGGGGACCTGGATTAAAAAGCAATGAAGAAACAACATGCCTTCAAATGCTCCCATTGTTAATTCAGCCTGCGTGAGAAGCAAGTTAAGTTTCCAAAAAGATTCAGCACTTTTTTTGTTGTCAAAATACAAAACAATATTGCATTATTTTTGCATTATCTGGTCTCGGTCCTGCACTACTCATATCGGGAAATGTGTGGAAGTAGTACAGGAAAATAGAGTGGGCTGTCAGATGTCACAGCACTGAGCTCATAAACACACCAATAAAGTGGGGAAGGAAGGGATTTTCCAGAAAAAGTGGATTTGCTATGAATAATGAAGTACTAGCAACACCATGAAAATCAAACTGAGAAATCAGATTATATAACAACATAAACAGCGGCATTAGTATAAAGAAGACATCGCCAGAGAAAAAAGCTGGAACATAAGTATTGTTATTAATAAGCATTAAACAACTCAGTAAACATTCTCATTTCCCTTCAATTTATTTTCTCCCTTGCAACAAAAGATTACTTGTCACCGAGCAGCCCTCTTATAACCATGGTCTCTTATTCTCTCCCACACATCATTCTTCTCGCGTTGGCACGGTTGCGGCAACATCCATTTCATTTTAAACCCATCAGCAATCTCGCTTTGCACGCTGCTGCACAAGCACTCGAAGCAGCACAGGAAGATGAAACTGAAAACGCCAAAGCAACAGTGACCTCTAAACTCCACAGCAATAAAGTGTAACGCATCAAAAGACATACATTGAGCTGACCGTACACGTAGCGAAGGTGTTTTGGAAAACACACATGAAATGAAAAGGTACGTCCATCCTTCAAAGAACGTTCCCAAGTCTCTCTGAGGGTACAGCTTGTAACGAGACAGTTTGTTTTGCTGCAGTGCTTATGGTTGACCCAAATTTTTAGCCACGTTAAACAACTCTAAGGGACACAGTCAGCACAGTCTGAAAGGCAGAAACAGCATACATGTGCTTTACAACTTTTTAAAGGAGCGACCCAACAGCACTTCAGAGGGGGTAGCTGGCGCGCATACCAGCGTGCCTGCAGGGATGTGATCTCATTCCACAGTGACACCTGGATACCGGATTTACGAGCACAATTCAGGACCTCCCGGTCCCAAGCCTGAGCTCACAGGCAACTCACTGCCCTGAAAACTACCCAGCGGTGCTCACACACAGGAAGCCACACACGTGGTTCAGGCAGCAAGGGAACTTTCTCTGCTACATGTTACTCGCTCAGCATTGTCGCAAAGGTCAAAAAAATTTAGTAATTTCAGAAGATTTAATTGCATTGTGAGGGGGAAAAAAAGACTCCGAATCTCAAACGAGATTTTAAAAGCTTTTGGTGAAACACCAGCGCTTACGTCTCCACAAGAAACTGTAACTTTTTTCTGTAAAGAACTAAAAGCAATTTAGTTTCATAATTTTCCCTACAAATGGAGCATCTGCATCTTTCCTTCACCTGTATAAACTGATGGCTGCTGCCACAACAATCACAAAATTCAGATAACTTTTTTCTTTGTAACCTCTCTTTTGCATCTCCTGCGTCTTCCCTTGGCCACCCCAGTTCCCCACTCACTCCACTGTTCCATCTAATCCTTCCCAAAAGATACAGCTTTCCACGCTTCTTTGTCCATTCCCCCATTTCATCACCACTCTGCTGGCTCTGAATTCAGCTGCCTTGGTCTAATTCATTTTCTTAAGCTCTTCCTTCCCATTTTCTGCACTGCTGCCAAAGTCACAGCAATCTATTCTCTTCGTATTTGCATCCTTCCTCTGACAGGCACTCTCCGAAATGTGACTGTCACTCTGGCAGCCTGTGCAGCAGCACAGATCTTACAGCCCCTCTCCAAAGGCTCATCTGTGCCCTCCGAAAAGGCACCTAACCGCCACCTCTTTAGATACCGGCTCTAACCACTTCCTTTTTCTCCATCTATTAAACTGTCCAGCACGCCATCAACTGCAGGCTTAAATGTCTGACACGCAGCTCTCAACTCTGCTAATTTAGCTCCTGAAGATTAAAAAAAGGTAACTGCAAAGCAAACAGATGGTTATTCTACTGAAGAAAGCACAGCTAGCTCACACATGGGTTTACAAACATCTTACTAACTCTCCATCTACTCCCAGCCTTCGATTGAGACCCAGTCACATTTCAGCGAGAACAGTACCTCCTTTGTTTCAGATGCAGAGATGATTGCTGCCTAGTCCATCTGTATTTCTGTTGCAACAAAAGTAAACTCTTTGAAGGATCTCTCTAAGAATGCATGGAAAAAAAAAAAAAAAAAAAAAAAAAAAATCACAAAAATGTAACTGCCTGCTTGGCTTGCAACGATTGAGATAGGGAAGAAAAAAGCCAGAACATTACAGCCCTACCGAGATATATACAGCAGCTGTATTGTGGTTTCCAAACAGAATGCTAAGACTTATTTTGCACTGTAAAGCTTTAAATAGCTTGGGGGTACAGCCATCTCCCGTTGCAGTAACCCAAGGAACTTCAGGTACCGCTGGCACGACCTACAGAGGTTGCTGCTGGCAAGGCAGGCCTGCGTGAAGTACTTTACTCTGAGATTGTAACCTTTCGAATTTGAAGTCCTTCAGCTCACATCAAAGTTCTGCCAGGAGAAACCAAAAGACTTTTGGCAAGATATTCAATTTTGGTTCTTCATTTATTATTTACAGAGGCACTTAAACACTGGGCACTTTTATGAGAGAGAAAGAGAGAGAGACATTCTAGACAGTAAAGGCAGGATATTAGGAAGAATATTTTCCATATATATAACTTCAAGATACAAATGATAACTCAATTTAAACAAGCGCTTGTCAGCTTTATTCCTAGGCACGGTCTTTCCATAACCATTTCATGCTACTGCCGTGGAGCAGTGTTATATTGAATTTAAACTGCCAGCTCTGCAGCAGGGGGATCTGTGTTTGGAGAACAGCGTGCGCATCAAGGACGCAGTGGGAAGACAGATAATAAGCTCAGTCAGTGAGAGAATTTACACACAGTTGGCTTCCTGCTTCAGTAACCACGTCCCATAGGTGCCTGATGGGTACAAGAGCCTGGGAGCATTTTTTTTTTTTTATACTATCCACATCTTATGCTGTACACAGTTCTCCCTACAAACGCATAACTTTAACTTGTATTTAAAAAAAAAAATGTTATTTCCCATACTTACGTATTCTTTTACAACCACTTTAATGCAAACTAAGAAGCTAATTACCCCCTACTTTGAAAGTCTGCTGGTAAAACAGAAGCATGGTTCAGTGAAGCTTTCTGAGAAAATGAAAAACACAAGGCTTTTAGCAGGTATTGAAGACAAACACATACAATGAGTTTGATGCAACTGAACAACACAGATTTTATACAAAACTCTGAATCTGTAGGCAAAAAACTCTATTTCACAAAGTGTTGTTGATGGCACTTCACCTTAAGAAGGGAAAAACTGATTCTTTAAAAGAGCACAAAGGTTACAGTTATCTAATTTCACAGAGAAAATCAAAACCAGGGGAAGAAAGAGCCCTTTCAATCACATTTGGCTAGCCCTCCATCTGTTCCGGATTACTTCCTCACTACTCATTTTCTCATAGTTTGCCCACTCACACAAAGCATTTAACTGAGACAGCGCCAGTACAAAGGGATCTAAACTAAAACCAGCCCCGTCAGATACGCTGTTAGCCTACACCGGGACCTCCCGCAGCCAACACAAGTTAAAGTTTGCGGCCTCTTGAGGGTGTCTTGCCTGTGGAGGTAGATACCATCTGCAAATGAAAGCCGTGAAATGTCATCGCTAAATCAATTGCTCATCGCCGTTACAATGGCTAGATGACATGACGTGCCAAACTAGAACATGACATGCGAAGTCTTAAGCTGTCCTAAAAAACACAGTGACTTCAGAACACTCACTAGAACTCCACGCGGCAAATGAAAGTTGTCACTCTGAAACCTTAACGTATTTCTCTTAATTTCAGCTTTAAAAATAGAACAGTATTATTTCCGTGACTGATTTTTCTTTAAATAAATGCAAATTATCTATCCAGTGAAGGCACAGTTGAGGGCTAGAACACTGTGTTCTGAAACTTCCACGCAGTTAACATGTTGACACATTATCTCTTGTTTATCAGCCCCTCAGAATTTTGTTGTATTTGCTCCTCAGAACCTTGCCATCATACATTCGCTCCTTTATTTACTACAGATTCATCCTTGGCATTGGAGGGAAGCCATCGCGTACCAACAGGGCACCAAAACCAATCTCCTGCATCAAAGAAAGGCGTAAAACATCCTGCTTTTAGTGAACAGTAACATTCTTCAAAAGAAAAGCATCCCGCTAAGCCTGGCTCGCTAAGAACATCCCCAGTTTAGGGACGTCTGCCGGCAGCACTAACAACAGATACCAAAGTTTGCATATAATACTGAAATCACGCACTGAAAACTCTGGCAATACGGCTTCTGCTTCTGCTGTGTGTATTTCAATGCATCTTCCAGGGAATCTCGTCTTCTACAACAGACAGGAAGGCAAAACCTCCAAGCCATGTCTTCGTTTAGGAACGACTTTCGGCGATTTTAGTGAAATGTTTACACTCAAACACGTCTTTCTATGCAAGCCTTCACTAAGGTTGAAATTAAATTCAACCGCCAACTACATGTTACAAAGTACCATTTTCTACCGGAAACTAGAGAATTAGTTGTTTGTCTTATTAAATTCTTAATAGTCGTTAATTTCTTGTGAAAGAGAGAAAATGTGTTTCTTAAACCTCCTACCACGTAATAAAAATCCTAATAACCCCATTGATATTTGTATCTAACACATTTCCCAGGTCCAACTGTAAGCAGAGGCTACAACAACTAACAGCAAAAGTTACCTTTGCTCCTGCCTGCTGACAGTTTGGCCCCAAAGAGAAGAGACTTCTAAACCAGGAGAGTGCTTACAGAAAGACAAGCAAGAAAGCTGAGCAAGGCAAACACACCTTCCAGCCTCAGAATGCTATTTCAGCACCCCAAACAACCCAAGGCCGAGGAGGATCAGTACCCCTCTGTTCCACGCAGGAGAAAAGCCACCAGAACCCGCTTTCCACCTGGGAAATTTTGCAGTCATCTCTTTTCTGTAGGAGACCGGTCCTGTCACGGACACCCGGCCAGCCGCCCCCCGCCCGGGTCCGCGATGCTGCCGCCCACTAACGCGCAAACAGTTCTGATGTCACCCGCGGTTAAGTGCAAGATCACCGAATCGATAGGCGTCGGGAAGGGAGGCTCGCGGAGAACAGCTTCTAAGCTACTGGCCTCGGCGATCAGAAACAAATACTGACAGAATCACAAAGTTTTTTTGTGTTTCTCTCTTTTTTTTTTTTCTCCCCATTTCTGCTTCTCGAGAGGAGACAACACCCAAAGAAAGTTCCTATTTCCCAGACCAAGTAGTTCAGCAGGAACTGTACTGCCTAAACAACCCATTTAACGTCTCCGCTGAACCCAGCTCACCTTCAGCGTGCCTTAGAAGCCAATTTTCGCATTCCACCACTCAGCTCTGCAGTACTGCACAAAATTTTGTATGTGAAAGCAAATTACACTTATGACAAATCAATTAGAAGATGTTTAATGATTACTATTCTCTCTCAGCTCCTAACTCAATTTTATTCATCCCTCAAGGCTGTAAAATTAGGGCCTCCAAATATTTGGCTACAGAAATCTAAGATTTGCTTACTCTGAAAAAAAAAAAAAAAAAAAACAAAACTAAAACCAACCTTCTCTTTCTATTGCTTCCATCTGGCCACTAACCCGAATTCAGCGGCGTAAGCGTTAATTAGGGGGTATAACAAACACACCAATTAGGGCTAGTTAGATAATCCCGCGTTTGCTGGACCGGAGCTCCGGCACCGGTGCTGCTCGGGGGAGACGGGGGCTGCCCCCAGCACCGACCCGAGCGGCCCCGGATCCCCACGCCGGGAGTTTAAATCCGGTCCCCCGAACGCCCTCGCCCCCTCCCCGGGCCCGCCGGCCTCTCGCAAGGGACAGCGGGGCGGCCCGGGGAGCTCGGGGGGGCTCGGCCGGAAAGCAGAGGGGGCTGCAGCTCGGGGGGCGGCGGCAGCCCGAGCCCCCGCGCCGCCCCCGCGCTCCGGGCCATTTCGGTTTCGGTTTTTTTTTTGTTTTTTTTTTTTTTTTTCGCAGCGTGGCCGCATCCCCCGCGCGATGTTCCGCGCCTCCCGGACCGGCTCTGCCTTCTAGAGGGGGGCGGTTATTAAATATATATATATATTTTTTTTTTAGAAAATTTATTTCTTTTCAATGAAATTAAAGCGCTCGGCGCGCCCCGGCCTGCGGACCGGCCGCGGGGGAGGAGGGGAGCGGAGCGGGCCCCCCGCGGGGCGCCGGGAGGAACGGGGCGGGCCGGGGGCGCCGCCGGCCGGGCGGGCCCGGGCCGGGGGCCGAGAGCGGCCTCGCCGGAGTCACCTTCGCGGCGGGGCGGCGGCGGCGGACCCCCGCAGGCCCGGGCGCGGCGGCGGCGGGGGGAGGGGGGGCGGGGAGGGAAGCCGGGGGCTGCGCGGGAGGCGGGGGCCACTCACCATCAGCTCGATGGTCTTGTCCTCGATCACCGAGTCGGGCTCCATAGCGGCGGGCAGCTCCGCCGCGGCGCCCCGCCCGCCCCCGCCGCCTCCCCGCGCCCGCCAGGCCCCGCCGCCGCCGCTCGCCCGCCCGCCCCCCCCACCGCCAGCCGCGCGCGCGCAGGCGCCGACGCACGCACGCTGCGTCCTCCGCGACGTCGCGGCGCCCGGAAGAGCAGAGAGGCGCCGCCCGTCCCCGACCACAACTCCCGGCGGCCCCCGCGGCTCCGCGCCGCTATTGGCTGCGGACGGCTCCCGGCGGTCCCGGCGCGGGGGGTGCTGGGAGCCGGGCCGCCACAGGCCTGGCCGAGGCCTTACCGGGGCCCGCGGGGCCTCGGCGGCCGGAATAGCAACGCCGCGGGGCCCAGCGGCTCCCAGGAGCCGCCCCGTCTGCCTCAGAGCGCCTCGGCCCCCGGGCAGGGTGGCGGGAGGAGCGGAGAGAGCCGAGGGTCGGCTCCCCCCATAACCGCAGGCCGAGGAGGATCAGTAACCCTCTGTTCCACGCAGGAGAGAAGCCAGCAGAGCCCACTCGGAGTGGAACAGAAGGGCTTACGGTTCCAGTTTGTGGAAGCGAAAACGGGGTGCTGGAAAAAGCCTTTTCCCACTGGAAAACGCCTTTGAGACCCCGCCGTCCCCTTGCCTTGTGCTCCTGCTGCCCCACCACATCGTCCGCTCCTCCTGCCTGCCGCTATCCTGAGTTGCTTAACAAATCTCAATAGACGGCTTTACCCTCTTCTCAATAAACTTTATCCCCATCAGTTTTAATATCGTGGTATTGAACCAGAGGTCTGTTTCATTTCATTTTCCCGCTTTTGTACCAAGACCAACCAAGGGGGAGCGAAACCTGGCAGCCGGGCCCTAGGAGAGTCCCGCCATCAGCTCGCGCCGGGAAGCATCTCTGAAATCTTTTTGGCTTGCCCAGAGAGGAAGGTGGTCCCGGTCCGTGTGCCGCACCTGAGAACTACGTTCTCGTGCTTGAAAAATAGAAACTCTTGTAGAGGAAGGAGGACGAGCGCAGAACAAGTGAAAAAGTCAGGCACTACCCCGGCAAGCTGTTGTCAGCGTCGCAGTAACCTTTATACGAGGGTGTATGAGGAGCAGCGTTTGCATAACGAATGATGCTGCGGTTGGTCTTGTGGCTAATTGCTGCAGGCTGTTACAGCACCTCCGACCGGCCTCGTCCCAAACGAGGGACACCCAAGAGGAGCTGCAGCCGTGCCGGTACCTTGGGAATAGGAACCCTCCCAGCCTGCGCTCCTGCACAGCCCGCAGCGTGACAGGAGGAGGCGTCGCCGCCTGGGACTCGGCCTCTCCACGGGGCTCTAAATCAGTCTGTAGGGACCCGGGGGTGGAGAACGGCACCTCATTTGTTTAACAAAACAAAGCACGAACAGGAGTTTAGGTTCCCCTTTTTCCTCATAATCCAGTGAATGGACAGGAACTTGTTAGCATTATGGGTTTTTAGAATTATCAAACTGCGTGGTGCAGGGTTTTTTCCGTAAGTAGCGGTAAGAAATGAAAATGGAACCCATGAAAAACACCAGCTTCTGCCAGCTGTACTTAACGAGGGAAGCACTACAAGACGCCAAATCGCGTGCTGATTCTGCGCGCCGTACTGTTTATTTAACAAACAGTTTTATTTCATAAGGCCCATCCTGTCCAGTCCTGTGCCTCGGGACTTACCTTTCCGGCACCGCTTGGCCAGGCGGTCGTGTCTCTCCTTTTCCGCGCGGTACCTAACTCTTGCTTTGCTGCTCAGCCGCTGGCAGACCGTCGCTCGCTGCCGTCCTCCACGACCGCCGGCGCAGAGGCGGTCCGGCTTCGGATCCGGCCGGCTGGAGCGAGCGTCAGGCGGGATTACAGCATCGGCGACGCTGAGCGCGCAGGTGCCTTGGGTGACCGAGGGCACGCAGGCCACGCTCCGGTGACACAGCAGGGACCAAACAAAGGCACGTGGTAGGCATTGGAAATTGGAAGCAGAAGTGTCATAAACAGCAGTCTGGTGTAACAGCACAGCGCTGGCGACGCTCCTCGCGGTGAAAATGGACGCGGTAGCTTCGTGCTGAGCGCTTTTTTCCGTTACCTGTTTAAATCTCTGCCAAATGGTTAAGAAATGGAGTATGACAAATGGAAACGGTGCAAAGTCCTTCCTTATTGACAGCACACCTGCTTTACAGGACAGTTATGTCCGCAGAAATGTATTTTATTCATGCTAAAATGCTTAAAATAATACTTCTAATGTGGTCTAAACTCTTCACAGCATTTAAAAAGGTGAACTGAGAGCAGCAGGTCTCCCTCCCCATCAAACAACTGCTGCTGCTCAGAGCCTGGGGGTGAAACTTTGACGTCCCCAAAAGCTGCCCCGTGTGTCATCTTCTGGACGAGGTGAATACCAAACATACCATCGCCCCAACGTTCCTCTGACTGGGACTGCAAAGCCCAAACTTCGCACCCTGGTGCCGACAGCTTAGGCTGTGCAATTGCCCACTGAGCCTTACCCAGACACACTCCATTTCCAAAAAAAAAAACACCAAAAAAAAAACATCCAAGGGCTTTTTCTGTCAAACCTGGGCACCCGGGCTGGCAGCTGAGCTGAATTCTTTCCACCTTCACATCATGACCTAGCACAGAGGACTCGCAGGTCAAACTATACCCCATCCTCCGCGTTGTGTAACGCCGCCGACCTCGGCGAGCTCACTGTGTCGCCGAGAACAAGGCGGGACAAAATCCAGCTTGCTTTCGCTCTCCCTGTAATCAGCCCTTTCCTCGGGAGATCTAACGCGGCAGCAGATATTTGTTTGTGACAGCGAAGTAAAAAAAAAAAAATCAGCATGTCTCAGTCTAAATATACGCAGGGAAGAGATTTGCTGAGCAGCACAGGACTGTTTTACGCGGCGCTTTCCAATGCAGAGCTGTACGGTCAGGCGAGTTGTCTGACTATGGAAAGGATTGCCCAGGACATAGGAAAAAGAGAAAAAAAAAAACATAAAATAGAAAAAAATAAGAAAAAAAAGGCAAAAAATCCTCAATTTATTTGAAGAAAGAGTAAATCCATGGTGTCATTCTGGCAGTCTGAATGGTTAATGCATCGCAACGACGAACGCTACAGAAGCAGGCGTGCGTCTTTGAAACGGTGGCGCGAGCCGTCAGAGGGAACTTGAGTTCCTGTAATCTGCTTTTAACCACCCGGAAAGAACAATTTCTCTGGCGTGAAAGAAAGAGAGGAATATTGAAAATAATGAAGGAAAGCATTGCAGAAAAATCAAATATTTTGCCTTTAGTGCAGAACACCAAGCAAGAGCAGAGGATATTGATCGTTACATCTGTAAATTAAAGTCAGATTGTTTCTGAGCAACTTGTGACTCAAGAGCTTGTCAGGACTGAGCGACGTGCCCCAGCCAGGGTCTAATAAGATGGATGAAAAAAAATAGTTTATTCTGGCATACAGAATTCTGGTGAAGCCAAGCACTGTATTCCCACGCGGATGTGAACGCAGGGCCGCGGTCGTTCGAGGAGCACCTCTCGGGGCGTGTGCTCTGAACTGGGGTGAACAGGACGCCTACGTCTGCACGTATGGCCATGTGCTGACAGATCTGTGTCACACATCTGCACATCAGCAAAGCGGGGACAAAGCTGCTCGTTAAGCGCTAACGATGACCTTGCTCCGGGGGAAGAAGGGTGGCGGGGCAGTTTCAGCCTAAGAGGACTCGCTCTGCCAGTTTTCCAGCGAGGATGAGGACGAAGGGGAAGTAGAAGCGGGAAAGCCCCGGCGCCAATGAACCAGAGACACCTCCAGGTTGTGCAACAGGGCAAGAATTAATTGAGGTTGATGTTGTCCTCACCTCATCAAAGCAGAAGTAATTGTGTGTTTAAAAAACCCTGGAAAGCTCGTATGCTGGGATGCAGCCTCAATCCATCACCCCTTGGTGGCACCTTTATCGAAATATGGCGATTGTTTTAAGTCCACATTTTCCATACGTTCGCCACGTGACGTACCGAATTCCTCTTTCAGCAGAGACACACGGAGGGGACAAACGGTGTCGGGGCCGGGCGGGCGGCGTGGAGGGAGTGCGGCAGGCAGGCGTGCCCCCGGCGCCTGAGCCTGCCCGGCCCCACGGAAGGATTTGCTCCCTAATCTCCTTCAACCTCTCCTCCCATGCCGGCAGCTCTGTCTGCGGCTCACGCTGCCGTGGACCGGCACCACACAGCGCCCGGGGCAGGACAGCAGGACTGACACAGTATGGAAATATTTCCCAGTGAGAACGCAATTCCATTTTTTTTTCTCCCCAAATCTTTTCTGTATCATCAAGTGATTTCTTACTAAGCCTGTTTCCATTTTCTGCAATTTTTTACGCCTCAAATAGCCCAGTCAGATGGCAATCATCCTGCCTGCTTGTCCCATATTTCACGGATCCCCCTTGATGTTGAACACTCACGGGACGAGGATGAAAGCGACCGGTCATGGTGCCTCCCAGACAGGCTCCTCTGTACCCACAGGCAAGGACACTGCCCCTAGTCCCACCACGGATCCAGCAAGGCTACAGACAGGTAAAAAAAAATTTTAAAAAAAATTAATAAATAAAAAATAAAAGACAGGCAGTGGCAGAACGACATAACCTCTGGGATTTGGTATGGACCAGCCGGAGCTAACTGCTCAAATCCTCCAGCACCTCCGTGGGTATCCATTTCCCAAACTTCAGATGCCTTCCCGAAATCCCCAGGCTAACGTACCGTACTCACTAAAACCCTCCTCTGAGGATCTTAGGATTGTTTATTTGGCTGTTTGGACAGGGGTCAGGGGTTACTCAATGGCCAGTAATGAGTTACAGTGCAGGAAAAGCAAGGGCAGACACATTTCAAACGCTCCTGCCGGAAGAATAATTACTGAATTACAGCTGGTGGGAGTACAAGACAAACGTTCTTGTTAGGGCAGGGATGACTGCACTGGAAGTATGAAAACGTTCTTCCTTCAAAGAAATATTTTGTAGCCAAAATGTGGTGACTCCAGGTGTGATGATTTTTTTAAAGATCTGGAAAAAAATCCTGAGCAGATGCAGAAGGATTCCCGCTCCTGCCCAGTAACACTGCTGCCACGCAGTCAGAAGCAGCCGGTCCTCATCCAGCTCGGCTACAGCTCCTAAAACACTGAGGTTAGGAGCGAGGGGACTGGAAATATCACTGTTTGTGAAGAAGGAAAGGAAAATAAAATAGTAGCGCAAAGCCCCCACATCCTTGGGTGAAGGAGGAGGTGCCGCCTGCCGTGGGACCGCGCGGGACGCGAGCAGCAAAACCCGCGGGGCTGTCACGGGAGGCTGGGGCTGCTCCTTGCATGGGAGCAGGGTGATAGGGCACCCCACACCCCCAGGGAGCACAGAGCTCCCAGCACAGCAGCCCAGTTTGACTTCCCGGTGGCTTTGTTCATTCGGTAAAGGTGTACGGATGTACGGAAACCTGGTCTTGAATATGGGATAAAATTTCCTGTCACATGAAAGCTACACATACACACACCAAAAAAAGGGTCAGTTCATACAATTCAGAAGGATATTTGCAAACTGGGAATAATTTAGAGAGTGTCAGCTTTGGATTATTAAGAGAACAGCCCCAAACTTTAATAAACTGTATTTGAAACTGGCTGGTTCACCAGAACTGCCCAGCCCCGGGACTATCGCGTGCCAAGGCACCTCTTTAATTGGCGTTTTTGAACCATTTCACTTTGTTTTGGACACATAAGGAATTAAAACGTATTTTCACCCTGTGCCGGATGGAGAGAACAAAGACCAGCACCAAAATCCCCGCGCTAACTTCAGGGCCAGCCTCGCTCTGCAGCCTCCCTAGGGCTCTCACCTGTATTTTCGGGTGGGACAAAACAAAGGTTTCTCCATCCCTCCTGGCACATCACCGTCCGTTTTGCTGGCACCACACGATTCCTAAACAGAACCAAACCTTCTTTAGGGCTTGGCTTGGGACCCAAACGGCGCTGCTCAGCTCGGCGGTGCCGGTGCAGCCCTGTCGCACGTTAAATACGGCGGTGCTGTCACTATCAGCCGACCACAAAGCCTGAGGCCTTCTCCTGGCCTTGGCTTGCTTCGGCTCGGCTCAAACCCGACCGCGTTCCCCGACAGTGCAATGGATTCTCCTCAGCGGAGCGACCGGCCCGTCAGGCGTGCAGCGCCTCGCTGTGCTCCCTGCGTTAGGTTTGTGCAATTGGGTGTTGCTGCCCTCCAGAGTGGGGTCGGTGATTGTGCTGCTAAGCTCAGTCCTCAGCAGTTAATTAAACTGACAGACCCGTCGGCAAGACGGAAGAGTTGCCAACGGACTCCCTGGAAGCAGACAGCTTACCTAGGCCAAGATTCTGACTGTGGGAGCAGGACAGCAGCTCCTGCCCGTGGCAGTGCCCGGTGCTGGCTCGCCATCCCGCGCAGGAGGAGGTGACATTTGGGCAGCTGGTGTCCTGCCAACTGTAAGACAAGCTCATGAAGCCAATAATTGGTTGGGAGATGACATTAAAGCTGCGAACAACCTGGCTGCGCAATGCAGCGCCCTTCGGGCACATCCACCTAACCACGGCAAAACAGCGAGGGGCCCTGAGACGCTGCTCTAAGCTGCTGCTGGGGCAGCTCCCAGTGCGCCTCGCACCAAAGCCACATGCGGGACATTCCCCCTCGGTGCCCTCCTTACGCCCCCAAAATTAAACCCAACCAGGCTGAAGCACAGCAAGGCTCATCTCCAGAAACGCAGAAGTGGGTCTACAGAAAGACAATCCCCGCTCCTCCCCGGCTTTGCCATCCCTAAACGCGCTCGGGAAAGCTGCGCAGACCTCGGTCACAGCCGGGATGCACAGAGGACACAGGAGGGAGGTGTTTAAGATTCGCTCAACCATGGATGCGACCGAAACCCATCCCAGTGTAATAAAATAAGCGGGTTAAGTGGAAAGGCAGAGCAGCAAGGAAGAGGCAGGGCACCCTGATGCGTGACGAAACGGGGAATGATGGTGGCAGCACCCTCCCTTCCCTCCCCGCCCTCCAGAAATATGTTCTTGGCTCCCAGACGCCACTGACTGCAGCTTACGGCAGCCGCTCGCTACACCTCTGACGCTTGTGTTCCGCGCGGAAAGTCCCCGCGCTTCATCTCGTATGCAAAGCACGGAAATGGTCTTTCGGGCTGGTCACCTGCCGCGTTCCGCAGGCGGCGAGTCAGCGGGAGCTTCCTTAGGCTGTCCGTGCGGGCAGCGTAGAAATGGAGTTGGGTTTTTTTTTTTTCTTTTCTTAATGCAAACTGGCTCCAGGAACACAAGATGGTTCCTCTGCCCGTCCCCATCGCCAGCCCCCACGGTGGGCTCCTGCGGATCACTCCAAAACACCTCTGTGCAAGCTAAGCACTAGGCAAACGTTGCAAACCGCTATTTAAACAGACACAAACCCCTTTCTTTAAACAGAGACAATCTCTAAGTAAACTTTTCCCTTCTAGTTTTCTGACCCAAGTGGCTTCAAGCTGTCAGCGTCCACTAAAGCCGCCGGGAAGCCGACGTCCTGCAGAGCAACGGGGCAGCCGGTTTGCAGGGGCTCCAAATTTCTGAAGCGGCATTTAAAAGCTCACGGGAGGTGCTGGTACCCAGAAGCGTGTCTGGCGGGGGAATGGCTGGATGGCACTGGTGTACGTGGGTTTGGGGCTGTGCTGGCCAAACAGTCCTGGGAAAGGCACCGAAGCCTCCAACAGCGCTGGGGAGCGTCGCTCCCCGAAGGCAGCGTTTAGTTTGTGACCTGTAGGATGACATTTGTTCAGTAAAATGCTTTTTTTTTTTCCCTAACATAACCATGGATGTTTCCAGGCCTCTGGACGGAGGCACCGTATCAGCAGGAAAAAAAACAAGAGGATGCAGGAGGGAGGCACTTCCAGCTCAGCTGAGCACCAGCAGCGAGAACACGGCTGGCAGCCCTGCAGCCGCGCAGCTGGGGACCCTACGGCCACTGTCCCCCACCGCACTGGGCAGGTCTGTGACCAAAGTCACCCGGTGTTCCTGAAGGACGGCAGCCAGCTACAGCAGTGCTCAGATGAGACCAGCCATCCCTCCCTCTTCTCTTCTGCTGCTTGTTTCTTCTAGATTTTCCATTTTCCTAGCTAGGAAAATAGATTTTTCACACTTTTATCTTTCAGATCTTTCATGCGGGGAGAAGCACTCATGCAAGAGGCACGGGCACGACATCGCACGCGTGGCAAGCACAATTCCTTGTACCAACTCAGATGCTTGAACACCTCTGGTGAGTTTAACTGGGGAGCGGCGGCTATCTGACACGTCCTGAGCATTCCGAGAGGGTTCAAGTAGCGTGAGCAGCAACACAGGAGCATCCAGGAACTTTTCTACTAAATTACAACAACCTGTGCCGAAAGCAGCTCCCAAGAAGTCAGCTAGAGAGAAGCCGAGGGGTTTTGTAGAGCCCCTCTGCCTGCAGCCTGCTTCCCGGGGGCTGCACAGCGCCGTGCCCAGGGACAGGGCAAGCTTCTTGTGGTGCTGCGGGGGCTCAGCTCCTTCCCAGTGCGGCACAGGACCCCATGTTTGGATGCTCAGAGCAGCCCCCTGACTCCAAACCCAGGCAAATCCCAAAAAGGGGCAGAGAACCCCAGAGGAGCAGCCTGGAGTGGGGTCAGTGCCCGTGTGAACAGCGCGGCACAACGGAAACCGCTATCAAGATGGAAACCAGCAACCCTGTGCAGGGCTTGAGGCTTCGTCGGCTGGGACATCTCGCAGGGTGGGCTGAGGGGCGCGGGGGAACCGGGGTGCTCAGCTCTGCGGCGCCCAGCAGCATGGGCAGGGTCAGTCCTCCCCCGGGGTACACTTCAGGGTGTCCTGGAGCTGGCCGGGATTTTCTGGCAGCTGCACAGCCCGCGCGCGGCCAGGGTCACTGCACATGTCCTTCTGGGAGCGGTGGCTCAGCACCGTCTTACCTTCACGGGGCTGTCAGAGCCTGGGCAACGTGCAGGGCACCTCTGGGTAACTGGAGGCTACTGGGAGCCACAGCCAAGCCCAGTCGAAGGTCTCCCCCTTCGAACCAAGTCCCGAAGTCAGGGCACAGGGGAAGAAAGCGGCAAAGCAGCTGCCTGGGACTCCTGAAGCACGCAGCAGGGAACACCGAGACACGGAAACTCGGCTGGAAGGATCCCGTTGCCAGAGAATGAGGTTCTTTTTGTGCCAGCGTGGAAACCTGGTGGCCAAGCAGCTTCTCACAAAACTCCTGCCCTGGCATTAAAAAGAAGAAACCGTGGGTTAAAAGCTGGTTTTGCCTTACAGCTGCAGAGGTGGTTGGGGCTGAACGGAATAGTTCAACACATGACAGCTCGATAGTTGGGCACCCGGACACGCAGCATCCCTCAGGAGCCTCCAGGTCCCGGCTTTCGGAGAGCTGCCACGTCCAGCGCGTCCACCACCACAGCTCTGCGGAGAGCAGACCTGCAGGTGCGGCACGCCACGGAGCAACGCAGCTACAGCAGTGCAAAGCAGGAGATCCGGGGAGGCAGAGGGAAATGGGTGGGGGCAACCCTGAAAGGGGCACAGGGAGAAGAGCAAGGAGCCAGGAGCCACCCCAGCACAGCACCTGCACAAAGCGGTGGCTGGGGCCGCGCAGCCACATCCTACCACCCTCGCGGCCCCTTCCCAGCAAGGCAGCGTCCGGCGGCACAAAGCTGGGGCTCTGCCCCCCTGCCCGCACTCCGCCTTTTCACCAGCTCAGCCTCCGCAGCAGCTTAAGGTCACCTCCTCATCCCGCTCGAGAAGTCAGGATTTGCCCTTTGATTTATTTAAGCACTGACAAAGACTCAAAAGTGTTGGAAGTGCAGTTTTCCACCACTGACTAAAAATAGCCGAGTGAAATTCCAGAGCTGCCTTTCAGCGCCACCGGCTGCTCTCGGCTTCCCAGGACAATGGCATTTGTAGCCTGCTAGCAACAACAGCGCAGGCCGGGCTCCAGCTCCCAAAATAACAAGTTATAAAGGGCAAATTCTGTCTTTAATTACAGCTATGCAAAAAGTAGCATTTAAAAAGATCGTTATCAGAGTATCTGAGCATGCGGTGCCAACTTAAAACGGAACCAGGGAATGCAGGAAGAGCAGCATGGACTTACTATACGTGAAATAAAAATTCAGCGGGTATTGCTGAGGGTGTAAGGCACACGCAGCTGAAGGATTTAGAAGAGCTGAAGCCCTTTGGCACAGGAAAAAAAATGCATTCAGGCAGCAAGCAGAAGCTGATCACCCGGTCCAACCACTCAAGCGGCACGCTGCTTCCGTTTTCAGGTGTGAAACGGCACAGGGATGAGACTCTCGGGACAAGCTTCAAACCTCTCCGAGATGCACAGAAGCAGCTCCACACAGCACACTGGAAACAACACTTGATTTATTCTCTTCACTCCAGCTTCTGGGGAAATAACTATTTAACAGCCCGCAGTACAGCAGGCACGCCAGCCATCCTGCCCAGCTTTCCTGTACAGACCTGCATCCTCTGATCACTGGTGTCTGAAAGCACCCAAACTCGGCCCCAGACTCCCTTCCTAACTCCACATGGCAGCAGTGCCGAGGGCTGAAGCCGTCAGGTCTCCCAGGTCAGCACTACAGGGTGCTGCTCCTCTTTATGGGCCAGGAAGAACCCACCTGATGCTCTGCACTATTTGCTGTGAGAAAAGACGACTGTAAATCAGCGCTGTCAAACAGGAGACAATCCCAGTGCTAACACTGACCCCCATGACAGGGAGAAAAGCAAGCCTGCGACAGGAACTGCTTTCTGAAGGGTTAGAAGGACCCAGCGACCTTATTTTGGCAGCTCCAAGGAGGAAAACAGTTTCACCATGTTTCTCTCCAGTGGCCTTGTCTGTCTCTAACCATGAAGTGCCTCTGGGAGGAGGTACAGATGCGAGCAGTCAGGCAGCCGGAGGGGACCAGACACGCACACGGAGGGGATCCCGCTCATAGCTCCCGCCACCACCCTGCGGACTAGACGCACTTGTGTTTTCTCACTGAAACGTGAAAGGGAAGAGACGTGAGCACCAGCCAAGAAGATCAGTACGTGAGGAAACAGCAGCTCCCCAGCACGTCCAACGTGGAGCATTTGTGACGCTGAACTAGGGAATCCCTCCACAGCAGCCAGGCTTCGCTGCTCCTCGTTTTCCCATTGGAATGCAAAATGGAAAAGCAAAACCCAGGTTTGCTGTTGCTGCCAGAAAAGGGTTAACCGAGAAGCATTTCTGGTTTTTTGAAAATAGTGTACATCCACATGCCTGGTTACACCACCTGGTGAGACTGCGTGGGTAGTTTTCTGCAAGCGATAGCTTCTCCTGTGACGTGCGCTGACTGATGGGGTTTGCTTTTTTTAATATTTTGTGCTGATCTCAGCTTGATGTTTTCATCTGCACCACGAGCTGAACAGTGATCAGTTTCCTGTACAGAGGTCACAGACAGCACCAGACGCACGCAGCAAAGTGGGTTTGTGCATCATCTCTATTTCTGCTCCAGCAGAAGCGTCACATCTCCAAAATTGCTAACCGAGGACCATGAGCCACGCTCTTCCGCCTGCTACGAGCGCAGATCAAAGACAGCGTGAGGCAGCAGATACAAAAACTGAAGCTCCCAGAAAGCAGCTGTTAAAATTCCTGGTATCAACAATGTCTTTAAGCTAACAGAGGAGGCAGGTCCTCTCTGGGAAAGCCATCAATACATCTGCCTCAGAAAAACAAGGGCTGGCAGGCCCACGCAGCAAGTACACTTCTCATCTGGATTTGTCCTGCACTAAGAGGTAGGGTAGCAAAGGCTTCTTCAAAACAAAACAAAACAAAAGAACAAAACATGCGGGTGTTCTTTGACTGGAATATTAAGGGCAGGTTGCTGTATCTGCAGGGTATTTTTCAGCTGCCTCAGTTGTTCAGAACACGACCTCAGGTAACAGTGGCAGCACAACCTTCTCTGAATTTGGGTTCTTGGGTATTTTTCCCCCCTTCTGAAGTTAGATTTCTGCTACAGCTTAAAAGAGCGGCTCAGTACGATGAAGAAACACCATGTTCAAGCCCTCCTGTGAAACAGCAACCTCAAAACTCAAGTACTGGCCTGAAGCTGGCACCGAGCTGCGAGTAATGCAGGTGTTTCCTGGACTAAAGAAAAAAAATCAGGAGTCCGTACTATATTCTTAAATATGGTTTAATACTCTTCTCCATTTCTGTACATCACAACACCAAGATATCACTGCTTGGGATCTCTCTGCAGAGGCTATATAGTATGCGAAGGCTAGGATTTGTCACCCCCGTTTAACGTGTTTGTATGTGTAAGTGTAATACATATCAGTATATATTGATATACACATCAATATATAATGCAATATATATCACTGAAGAGAACACATTGATTAAAGAAATACAAAAATTTGGCATCATTTCCAAACTTAAATAGTAAAAATAAAAACTACAAAAAGGAGCTGCATACCCTAATGTATCATGTGAAACAACAAGCAGTATATTCAAAAATGTAAATTTACATCCAATTTTTCTGGTCTTGTCATGTCACATCAGACCCATTTACAATGGCAAAATCCAGAACACACCACCGTGAAGACCGCAAATGTGCTCAAACCTGGGTTTGCGCAGACCTACGGCAGACCCAGTCACACCTTCCGCGAGAGATTCCAGCTTGGATGTGAAAATGACAGCAAAGTCATCTGCCAGGTTATAAACCAGGGTTACAAATTATATCGCTCACAATGACAGGGATTTTGGACCTCAAAGAACAGCATGGCAGGAATTTCAAGAGAAGCTCCCCCTCCATTCAAGTGAAACAGGATTATCGGGAAAATAGGCAGGTATGCAACGTGGAAGGGAAGCTGCTTCTGACCGGTGCACCAGGAGTGACAGAGCCAGTGAAGGACCGAGCTCCGCGGCACCGCAATGTCAGAGTGCCCATCAGAGAACCCAGTAACTCCCCAAAAAAACCCCAAGACTTGTGCATTACCTCGTGCCAATGGTCACTTCACCGTCTGCCTGCCAGACCACCTGAAAAACCCTTCGCTGTTTCTAGGAGGTTGAAATGCATTCTACATAGCAGGCAGGACAAAAAGCTTTCTTGAGTCTTGATGCAACCAGAAGTTTTGACCCATTAAGGGTGCATACGAGTTCAGCATCAGATTCACAGGACGTTTGTGAGCCGAGACGGATGGACTACCTTGGTGCTGGGAGACGGACGTCCCCAGCGGGTTGTGCCGACGTCCAACGTATTGGTATCAAATGCTCCAAACACACCAGCACTAAGGGTTCCGTCAAGGACTCCACTTACTAATTATTCCTGTAAAACACCCGCTTCCACTAAAGAACTGTGGGTTCAAATTCACATAATCAAGGAAACCTTACGCAGTCCTAAAGCAAAAAGAAAAAAAAAATCAACTTACTGAGCAACAAAAAGCAAAGTGTACCTTACTTCACTTAAATCATATGTTTATTTTTGTCAAGACTGAAAAAAAAATCCTGAAGGCTGCACTGCTCAAATCCAAATTAAGCCTAAGACTTCAGCAGCATTTTCATCGCAATCAATGAAGTGCGTTCCTAGTTTGTAAGAGCAGTGCTTCTGCTAATAGATTAAAGCACGTTTGGCTGGTAAGCCTCCCCAAACCATCTGAATCTGCAAGCCACACATAAGGTAGCACTCATCCTTTTGAAGAGAATGAATGGCTCCAATTTCCTTACAGTTCCTCCGCAGTCTAAGCTGAGAATGCCATGTAAATGGGTCAGGTTGCTGCAAAATGCAGCGATTGATTTCTCCAATCAAAGTAAAAAGAAACAAACCAGTAGGATCTTACTTCTATTAATTTTTGAAGGAAGAGGTTTACAGCAGTTAATGTATCATGAAGGTTAAAAAAATCATTTTCATAAAATACAAGAGCAACCAATTTCACCATTGAGTAAAAGTAAAAACTGGGATTCTTTTTAAATTAGTCCAAAGTGGCATACAGGAACTTAGTAGTTTGCTGCTGTACTGACACTATGACAAATCAAAGTGTAGGGTTTTGCTTTTTTAAATCCAATGCTTGTGGATCAAGTTCTGGAAATGTTCCAATTCTAAGGCAGGGATCTGTTGTGTTTTCCACCATGAGTTTGCTCCTTGGGTTGGATGCTGGAGGGGCGAGGCACGTTTTGCCGGACCCAGGTCGACTACCTAGTAGTCATCAAGGTCAAAAAATTCATCGTCTCCTCCTTGGTATTCCATTCCCTGGAAGTCCACTCGGTACCGCAAGATACCTGGTAAAAACAACACGCTTTAGCTTCTTCGAAATCCAAAGAGCTAGAAAGGCATTTTAAGCAATTTACTGAGCCCTGTCTGCACGTCAAGAGTTTCTCAATTAAGTTTTCAGAGGCTGACTTAGCACTTGCATTGCAAGACAGGCTCAACTGATGGCTGGCAGCACACACGCAGCCAGAGCGAGAACGCCACATCCGTGTCACAGCCTGATGTCATTTATTGCCAAAAGGAAGAAACACCTACCTGTCCAGCACAGACCAGCTTTCTTCTGGAAAAGCTGAGCCTGTTCTAGGAGGACTGTATGTCCAAAAAAAAAAAAAAAAAAAAAAAAAAAAAAAAAAAAAAAAAAATACCAGTACCAGAATCATTGGTCCTGATATAACTGCTCAGACCCAGGCCTATCGGTTAAATTCAGAAGGCAGCTGGCACTGAAGTAACTTGCACAACGGAGTCAAAGCAGCACTTAGCGGCTGTCTTCTTGGACCCTTCCCACCCTGAACACCAACTCAGGTTTCTGGGAAGCCTTTATCCCTGGAAACATCTACTTAGGGGAAAGAATATTTCCCGTCAAGATTACAGGGACTCGAGCATGGTAGAAAACAGTACCCCACCGTGCAAGGAAGCTGGATCTGGCAAGGTGGGAGAGACTCCTGGCATTAGAAACCTATTGCTCCTCATGTAGCCAAACAATTGAAGCTTGTTTCCTTCTGATATGTGTTCTCCGGCCCCTAGAAACTACTCTTTACAATACACTCTTCTCTATTTTACATCCATCAACCTAAACACAGTAAGTGGCAACAGTTGGCTTACCAGCAAATAAGCACCAGCTTTGCCCTGGAATCCCTAGTCTGGGGAAAACAAGCTGCCTGGCAGGTGGTGTTGCTCTACCCTGCTAACGATTTTTGTCAGGCTGAAGCGCATGAGCTATCTGCGCCTCTGCCAGACTTAGCTGAAACTGGCCAGTGAGCTCCAGAGGAGGACTGAAGGATTTCAGAAGCCTCATTTCCCCATAAAGTTGGGCTAAAAATACTTTTTAAAAGAAGCAGAAGACCAGGAAGCAAAGTACAGGGAAGTTCTGAGAAAGGAGTAACAGATATCCAGCTGCTTCAGAAACTGGGCTGGTGTTCGTCAGACACCACTTCTACACAGCAGGGCATGGGCTGCCGCAAACCAACTGTGCAGAGACAGAGCGAAGCAGTTCACAGCCCTGCTGAAACTCAGCAGCTGGAAAGACAGACCATCCGCCCTCTGAGCACGCCGAAGGACAAAGGGATCTGAGGAACAGTCTAAAAGGGACAGCCCATACAGCATCATCTTGCTGAACATGGAATTAATTCACCTGGAGATCCCTGCTGAACATGATATTTCTTAACCTGGTATCGTCTCTAATAGGAGTAAGATTAATCTGTTTAGTTTTCCACTTCTGTTGGCAGCAGATTATCAAATCAACCATTCAAAAAGACAAACACATTTCTCTCTTGCAGTTTACCTCCAATTCCTCCAAATCCTTTCACAAATTGGGATCCTTCCTGTGATTTGTCTGTAACGATTTCCAATGTCGCTCCAAATTTCTTGTAGTTATTTGCAAACCACTCAAGAAGGGGCATACTTTCTATGAGTTCGTGTTCCTGGCCAGTCTATATAGACATTTGAGGGGGGAAAAGAGTAAAATAAATGTTATGGTCACTACATGTTAGGTATTGAGAAAATTCATACCAAAAGTTTTCTTTGGCTTAAACATCACCACTGTATTTTCAGCCCTAAGACAGACACCAACCATCACGCTCTGCAGGCTGGAGCAGCCCGACACACTTCCAGGTGGGGTAAGTCTGGGGGGTAAGCATTCCTGACACACTTGTATCAGACAAGCGCTGGCACAAGCAGAAGGCTCCTTGTGCTAAGAAATTAAACATTCACAAGCCTGGCGTTGGGTCTCCATAGCATGGAAGTTAAGTGCGGAAGCAGGAGAGAAGAGACCTTGTTTATTTTTCTGCTCAGCTGTCACCTCATGCTACACTCTTAGATTCCACTGTTTCTTTAGATTTGCTTTAAACCCCAAAACCAGTCCATCGCCACTCATCTAACCAGGCAGTGTTTACTCGAGGAAATACTGATCTATGCAAATACAGAGGCAAAAGCACAGTTTTGTCAGTAGAAAGTAAAGTGATTATTGGCATAGAAACACCACATCATGACAGTGTAAGCCTTCCGTGCCCAGAAGGAGTTGGCAGTTACCCCACCAGGAGGGAAAACAGCTGGACATGGCTACCCTGGCAGTCCTAACGTGAGACAGAGACCATCACCCTTTTTGCAAGGGACAGACTTTTTTTGTCCAGCTTACTCTGCAAAGTAATACAGATCCCCCACAGGCAAGAAACTCCCAGGCAGTGAATGACAGACCCACATTTCAAATGTATCTAGAAGCAAAGACTCCCCTGCACCTTACTCCACATAATGGTTTCTAGCCTGACAGTTGTTTTGTATTGACCACATCGGTGCGCAATAAACAGAGTAATGGTTTGCGACCTTAGCCTGTGTGTTGCATGATGGCTACCAAACCCTTCTAGTGGATGGTTTGATGGTGGTCGAAGACCCTGTATTGCCTGTCACTTCAACTCATTTACACAACCTTGGAACTGGCAGCAGGAAAGATTGCAGAAAGGTCTAGAATCCAGGGCTTACACTGAAGATGAAAAGGAGCCATAAGCTACCATTTTGAAGTCTCACTGAGTGTCAGAAAGGTCATCGTACTCACATGCTTGCAACAAACTAAGCTGAGACGTTCAGAATGCTGCACTAGTGCACTGAGAACAAGTCTACAAGCCTCAAAGCTGAAATACCTCTTTGTCTGTGAAGTGGGATTTATCCTTCTCTTGCTCTGGTGTCAAATACAGGATCTTCTCTTCTGTGAGAGGAGAGAAAAAAATACATTAGGTTGGATAAGATTGGCAGATACAGGTTAAAGACAGCAAGACTGACAACACCCAGCAAATTACAACACAGAGGGTTTGGTCGTTGACACTGCCTTTCTTTCTAGCTGAAGCTCTGTGAGAAGCCAAACAGGGCACGCCAGTAGAGAATAATTGTAGTGCCAACACCAAAAAAGCAGAGGTTCTGCTGTAGGCATACGGTTTGTCTAGAGTCAGTAAGACTTGTGTTTCTGGCCATGAGGGTCGAGAGTCTCCCCTCTCTAATGCACTGGTATGACAGTCATACTTACACAGCTGAAAGGCAGGTTTCATGGGAGTTCTATGACAAGCTGCCACCACAGCACCGCAATTTTTTCTTGCTAGTTTTAGGCTTTTCCCCCAGAGTAGCTGGGAAGCTGCAAGTTAGTGACTTGCCTACACAACATCCCCTCCATCGAGTCCTTAATGATCTAGTTAGGGAGTTCCTCCAGCATAATCTATCCAAGTAAGACAGCTTTGGCGTTAAACCCTCACGGGCCTTTCCGTCTCACAGAAGCGCTACCTACCCTCCGTGCCTTGGCAGTGCAGAACGTATCTCATGATATCCAGATTTTCGTAGACTATCAGGATCTCTACTGCTCCCATTTCCAAAGCTTTTAGTGTATCTTCAACGCCAAAACAATACTTTCCCGTGTCCTGACTGATTTCATCGAAGTATCGTCCTGCAGCCAGGATACAAAGAGAGAGATTGTAATGAACACTGATCATGCCACATGGATTTTTAAACAATCCTGATCTGAATGCAAGAGGAAGCAGAAAGAATGCAATGCTACGCTGTCTGCTGACAATCAAACAAGGGATCATTTTACTGCCATCTTAAAACAAAACAAACCTTAACTCTAATCTTGCTGAAGATGTAAAAAATCTGAGTAGATCTTTTTCCCTTCTCCCACCCGAATGTCACCAGAAGGCCTGAAGCTAAGGCAATCTCTGATGAAACAATAAACAGAGAAGATCAGAGATATTTGGTGGGAAAAATACCCACTCCTTGAAGTCTCATTAACTCCTGCAGCATTTGAAAAGGTGCCCAGATAAGAGAAACCATCACTACAAGTCATGCTCTGCCCAACTCAGAAAGCATCACAAGGCTGAAACAGCACACAAAGGCTGATCTAAAGCCAGGAGGTCTAAAGCCAGATCAGCATTTTCAGTCAAGCAAGTTTAGCTCAGGCATGTAGTCACATACCTATTAGTTTCTTCTCTTGAATGAATTTCACATTGGAGAGGACCTCAGTCGACAACTCAATTGCTTGATTGAATCCATTTTCTCCTCCATATGAAATGTCAACTAGTTTGAGCACTTTGGATTGCAATCGCTAAACAAGAAAAGAGGAGAGACGAAAAAAAGTCTATTACACAGCACTGCCATAAGACTACTTCATAATGCTACACGAGTAGGTACTTGGCAAGAGTCACAGCATCAATCTATTTTGCTTCACTTTAGAGGTTCTGAGTCAGAAGAACCTCTGAATGCTTAATATTGAAGAGTTTTCAGGCAACAGGAACACAGAGATTAGGTTTAGTGGAGTTTAATTCCAATAAAGCTTGACTTCAGATTTGGGAACACAAAGAACGTGAAAGCCATTCCAAACCAGGGAGGACAGATTTCTTATTAGCACTGTTATTAAGAAAAAAAAAAAAAAAAAAAAGAGATTACCTCCTTGCAGGAGGTATCAGGAAAGGGAGACCTCTCTAGGATACACCAGATTTTCAGTTTTGATCAAATCCCTCGAAACATCAAAGTTACATTCCTCCTGAGATGCATCTTATACCAAAGCAACTGCTAATATCACCATGTTACTACTGACAGCTTAAACGTTTGCACTTGGCTCAGAAAAGGCCACTCACCTGATCAAACATGTCCGATTGACTTAATTCAGTTTTGAAGTCAGCTGATCCAGCTAAAACGAGACCAGCCACGTTCACCTTGTCGCCAGAAATGAACAGTTGCACAGCCGTCTCTGCTACCTTCCTTACATAGTTGTGTCGTTTTTCCATTCTCAAACGAGCAAAACGCAAGGCAGACTGACCTCCTCTACCTTTACAAGAGAACAGATGCGAAGTAGCAATTTGGAAGTCATTTCATTTCAGGAACGTTATTAGTACATGGTCCCAAGTGGGGCCTGAATAACTGAAGCCAAAGGCAGAGGCAGCCTTCAGAATTAGTTTGCCGCAAGCAGAGCCAGTGGCACTCATTGAAACAGCAAATGAATAAAGAGCGTTCATTCACAGCAAGAGATTTTTCTCTATGTATCCCACAGAGGGAAATATGTTAGGATTTTTTTTTCCCTTTTCATACAGACTCACAACTCTCCATAGAAACTTTGAACATCTGTGCACATTTTCCATGTCCTGAGCCTTCGCTAAAAGCAGTTTCCTTTGTTAGACTGCCTCAGATACTGCTCTTGCTGCTGCAATGCATCCCAGCAGCACCAGCTACAGAAGTCTACTGGGGGAGATATTTCCATTTGACTTTGTCCCATCCTAATCTACAGAGGAGGACGGTAAACCAGGAGTAGCTAACAGACAGTGTGCTGAATTCATTGGCTCACTACAATACAGCATCGTATAACGGAACCAGAATCTTGCTTGCTCCGTTTGGCTTCCGCGCTTCTTGCAAGGAACAGCTTCCTGCAGCACCATCGGAGGCAAACTTAAACAACACTACCAAGCAGTATTACTACTTGTGCTAGTAATATTTAGTTAAGACTGTCCCAAAACCAAATAAAGGGTCAAATGCACCAAGAAATAAGAAGTGCCACTTTAAGAAGATCAGCTGCATATTGCAGTGATTCATTAATTGTGACAGAAGGCTCCGATTAGAGCCGTTGCTGTCATATTTCAAGGGAGCACAGAACTGAGTAGAGCTAAATTCCTACAGGCCAAGTTCCCTGCTTCTGCCCTCACACCCCACCCCACGATACTCTGCAGCAAACAGTCCAGAGACAGAATAGTGTGTTACCATGCTTCTTTGGAAGATCCACAGTGAATTTGTGCAGGACTTCTCTTGTGTTTCCTTGAAGAGTTCCAAAGAGTGCACCGCTACCATCTATTACAATAAAGCCAAACTTGCTGTCGTCGGAAAGCAGCGCTGTAAGAGCCTGGAACAGAAAACCATGTTGTCAGCAGTCAGCACTGGTTCAGAAAGGCTACCAGAAACAATATACCTCAATAAATTTTAGTTCTGGAAGTGGTCATTGCTATTTTTTAACAAATAAACTAGAGGAAGAGCAGTAGATTCAGGAACTGAGACTACCCTTCATTACTATCTCACACAATGCTGCCAAGGGCAGAAAGAAAACTGATGTTTAAGCTTGGTAACTATTTTCACAGCATTACCAGTTCATCACACGATGTCACAGGCAGGTGTAATAGCAAGATCAGCTCTGCAAAGTGTTAAGTGAAACGGATCACACCTCTGCGAGGCTGCATCGCCTCCCCATTCGGCAAAGCTGGAAGAGTAATTTTCCTAGCATTCCAGCCAGGAAAGCAGAACTTGTTTACTTCACTGATCACTCAGTTTTATACTACAAAGTACCAACGCAGACCAGCTTTCAACTTGCCAACTACCACAAATCCTGGTTTGCTGCACCTGCTCACTTCAAAAAGTCCCCAAGTAGAATAATGACATCTACAGCAGCTCTGACAAATTCAGCCTTACAAAGCAGAGTTAAGTACGAGCAGCAATAACTGTCCTGTGCGTAACTGGCTGTAGAGCAGACAGCCATAATATTTCCTGGAAAACGAAGTTATCCTTCAATTTTCTTCCCTTTAAAGAAGGCAGATAAATTAATCCTATTCATAATTTGACTAACAACAAAAGCGCTGCTTAGTATCAAGGCTTTTGAGTTCCTTTTGTCCAATTTCCTGCCCAGCCCTGGTTCTGGTGCTGTGGGACAGCCACAACTACCCAAACTCCACACTCCTCAGAGAATCTTTCAGCTGCTGTTCCCTCCAGGGCAGCCTGAGCGGGCAGGCACAGTGATTGCATACACACGGTTCCGTTCACTTACACATGCCCAATAAAAGTAATAACAGGGATCCTCTTTCTGGCTGGCAAAACCACATCAGCAGGATGGAGAACTTGTCAAATTCTAGACTTTATGTCACCAGTTCAATACTAAAAGAGTGATTGGTGTTGGTTTACTGCACAGGACCTTTAACTGGCTGCACGCCTGCCAGCTTGGCTATTGGGCTGAATGAAAAGAATAAAGCCCATCAGTCGTCTTTATCCAAAATCCACACAACCAAGTCTACAGCTTTCAAGCTTAAAAGAAACAGACACTAAGGTTTAATGGAACCTACTGGCCAAAATAAATATTCTGCATTAATTCCTCAGCAGTGGGATAAATGAGAGGAGGAAGTGGCATATTACATTGCAATCTATTTAACTGGGACAGAGCCAAGCAAATTGTGTGTCTGGAATGAACGCTCCAGCCAAGGTATCAAAATAAGTCATTGTAAATCCTACCCTTCAGACACACATCATGGCTCATATCCCTCTTGGGAAGTTACTTCGGTTTCACGCAGGCAATAAAATATCTAGAGGAAATCTTATCAGATACTCTTGCCAGGCAGCAGATGACTACAGCTCTGGTGTTCCTAATTCCCTCTTATTTTAATAAAGTATCCAACGATCAGCCATTCCTCCAGTTTCCCCTTCATTAGTTCTATGCCAGCAATTCCACCGTTTGACCTATCAAGCACAAAAAAGGGACTATTGCTTTTATTCCGTTCCTTCAGCCTGGGCTGAGCTTCCTCTTTGCAGCTTCAGCCTAAGGGTGAAGATCACATCCTTTTTCTGCTCCTTGACACATCCTCACTTTCAAGAAACCTGTTGCTGTACTGAGCCAGATGCCCTGTCTGTTGAGTTCCAGTTGCATGTTGGGGCCAACCACGGGGTTAAAAGCACGGCTCTACAACCCATTGAGATAGACCAATCAGAACTTCAGCGCTAACACAGTCTCATTGCTCAAGACAGTACACAGCAGGCTTTTAGAGCCAGATTTGATTTTGCAGTGCAGACAACAGCAAGTAAAATAATCACGTACTCAAAAGACACAGGAGAGCAAACGGCCCATGGAGAAAGGTGCCGTTAGCAATCACATCAGCAGTAGCAGCAATTGCCACCGATTCCTCTCAAGTTATTGCCACTCCTTCTGAGCAATGCTACACACCAGCAAGAGCGTACGTCCAGCTGTGTCCTGGGAACAGCCCCCCCGGCAGCAGCTACTTATTTTTTTACTGAATCAATGTCCTGAAGCAGCAGCTGCCAAGACCAAATGAATGCCTTTGCCGATAGGGCAGAAGGCAACCCACCGCTGTCCACCCACTGACAACAACTGCAGGGACAAATATCTCCCTTGGCTTTGCACCTCCGGCTGTCTCCCAAATTCTCTTATTTACCTCTTGCTTTCAATTGCCTATACATCTGCGGGCTTAGCAGAACTTTTGTTCTTCCTGGTAGGGCAAAGATGTATTGGGATTTCATCCTTGGTGAGGAGACAGAACAATAGGGATGTACCTCACCTGTGCAACAAGCATACCCTTCCTTCCCGTACTCCCATACCCTTTGAAAGCCAGCCATGGATCAGATCTCCAAAAACCCAACCAAACAAGCAGAGCTACATCACTGAGGGGCCTGTCAAACCCATGTCCTACAGGTTTGATGACAGGCAATGAAGTCTCAATCCACACACTTATCGTGAACACCATGGACATAAAAGGCAGCCAGTCATCTGCTACAAATAGAGACCTCTGCAACTGCCAACAGAGCCAAAACAGACTTAGACACAATAAACTGGCTTCATGCAGTCAAGACTGGTGTAATCCACATTGATTTAAATATGCCTCAAACCATTCATTTAACTAAGATAAGTAGATGCTGGATAAAAACTACCCCACTCTACCCCAGACAGATTAGCTACATGCCAGTTCTCTATCAAGGGTCTCAGTTAACGCGTCTGATATCAAGACTGGCAACACTAATATTATCTTGGCATTATTTTAAGGCCTGGCTTAGAATAAGATCTATGGGCCTCTAAGGTTAAGGAAAAATCCACTGCCTCCAGTTACAGAGAGAAGCTTGTGCCCGTGAGTTACACAAACTCAGCAGCTACTAGCTGGGCCATAAAGTCAGCTGTAGTAGGAGCGGGACAATATGTCAACTCCTTTCAGCAAATATCACACATTTCTGAATCCTAGCCAGTCACAAGTCATCCAGTGCCTTCACCCGCAGGATGCCTGCTGTCCTACAGACTGTGGACTCAGGTACACCAAGGATTGTTTCCTTGAGTCTAGCAATGCAGTCTGACTACTGCAAGACCCGCAGGCAATAGGAGACTTCTTACCTCTGTGTGGAATTTGTTGTCACACAAATACAACGACGTATTGATTGGTTTGAAAGGTTCAAAGTCAATGTTGACTTTCTTCTCTTTTCCTTCTTCTGTCACAATTGTTCCACAGTAAACAACCAGACCATTTGGAGGTACTACGAAGGACACAAATCAATTTGAGATTACTAAGAAATATTACAAGCTGTACCCATCAAAACCCAACTACTAGGCTTTGAGACCTAAGGCAGAGATGAAATTGAAGTTCTTAAGTTTTTTTTACTTTCCATTTCCCCTACCTCTTTCCCTCTCAGATCTCTAAAATGGAAAACAAATTTAGTGCACCTACACCGGACAGCTTAGAGCAGGAAGCTAAAGTGAACACTGATGGGAAGACTTAAAGCTGCAATAACATGCACCTGGTCTGTTAAACCCATCAGCTTGCAAGCTCAAAGAATCCAGAAAAAGGCTGAACATCCCTGTGAACCTTTCCTGGTTCTTATACAGCCGTTTATAGACTGTCCATCTCAATGAAGGCCAATGCCAGTGTAAAGACAGTAGCGATGAGCTCAATTCCAGTACTTACTTTAGATGGCCTGAGTCTATTTCCTCCCAAACTGATGGCAGCTGCACAGTGGCATGCAGAAGGCATAAGTAAGGTTCTGCTTGGTGGAAAGCCACTAGTTTAATGCAAATGAACTATTGTGGAACAGCTCTCAAGGCTGGCTAAGTTCAGAAGGGTCAGCGCTTACTAAAGAGTCTCAAGGGCTACCCCTGAAGCAGTCACCCATGGGCAACACGCTTGGAATATCAGTGTGAAATAGCAGCACAGGCCAGATATGATTAGCAAAAAACTGCGTAAAGCAGGAACTTACAGCTGTTTCCCAGCAAGGGCAGTTTGCCAGCATCCATACAAGCTAGAAGTTACCTTTGTTATAGAGTTTCAGTCTTTGCTGTACAGATGTAATGGCTCCCAGTACTGAAAGGCGATTCACTCGAGACTTAATGTTGGAGGCGGTGCCAAACTCATCCGCTAACATTTTTGCCACTCGCGAGATCTGGTCTTTGGGGGGAATGATCAACGATATCATGCTGGTACCATTGCTGAGAAAGGAAAAAAAGACGGGTTGTGAGCAGCCACCAGCCAAAGCAACAAGTGTACTCATACCGTATTCCATGCATGCAGCTGTCTCTCCTCCCACCCCTCAAGAACACTTCACTTCACTGTTATCCGTGCAATTCCCCTTCTGCTGGACAGTAGTGAGAAAGAAAAGAGAACAAAACACGGTGTTCAAAAGATTTGACTCCATGACCAAGTGTTCAGGTGAGCCACCACCAAGCAAGTCCTCCAAAAGCTGCTCGTTTAGCCTGGGATACTACTCTGGAAAAAAGAACATAAGGGCTGCAAAGAACATAAGAACAAAAAAGACTAAGGGCTGCAAGCTGAAGGCGTGGAAGCAGTCTCCAGCAGAGATTATTTGAAACAATGCAGCCACATACTTTAAGGACATTTTAAAGCCCATTCCATTTGTTCTCAGACAGCTGGAGCACTAGCCAGCCCAAGTGCTGTTTTAACACTTTGTTCTCCTCAGATCACGACAGAAAACTGAACTGGAAGGATCCTTTTGCAGCAGTTAGTCTCTTCTGCTTTCCTGATAGCGCCTGGCTTTATAGACAAGCTCACCAACTCTGGCAGCTGCTTTAAATAAAGCACACTTAAGTATGACTGCTAGCTCAGCAGCACCAACCCCAGGCACAGTCAGGAGATAAGACCCCCACAAATCACAGAACTGACTTAAATAAAATGAAAAAAAAAAAAAAAAAAAGTAAGTTTGATATTAGTTTTTCCTATAGCTTTGGGGTGGATCCTGCAGAGGTCTTAATCCCCAAAGCAGCCTAATGGTTCAAATCCATTCAAAGCCAAAAGGAAAATGAGGGAAGTTGCCATCCACCTTCCAGCAGGTACCTCCCATTTGCCACTGAGTATCCCAGATGTTTGAGTGCTGCTTCTGCATTATCTCCAATTTAACCCAGACCTCCTACTTCACATTAGAGTAATGGCATAAAAATCAAATACCTCATCGTATCCTCTGGCTGTCTCAAGGGCAAACCAGCTAAGCTCTGTGAAAAAATCTCTACTCAAGATTCTGAGTCAGAGCGCCAACAAAGTGCTTTCCTGCCATAAAAAAGGGTTTTGCTCTTTTATATTTCTTACTGTAGAAGACTACTAACGCAGTACCTGCCTGCTGCTGTTTGAGCTTGTCATGCACCAGCGTCCTGCCTGAAGTGTTTGGGCTACAGAGACAGCAGGGAAGTGCTTTAAAAAGCATCACTTCATTAGCCTCTTTACAGAAGTTGTACACCCTCTTCCCAAGATCTTCAATTCAGGCCAAGTTGAAACAGATGCTGGTAGGTCAAATAAGTCCCTGACCTTAAAGACAACTAATTGGTTTTAATATCCGAGATCCCCATACACACTAATCAAGAAAGTCGCAAAGAGACACTTGCACACATTATTCCCAGAAGGAGCTTTGAGCCATGCTGACAGCTATCAGACTTCCAGGTCACACCAGCCAAGAATACTCCATACACCGCTCAATTAAAGCCACCAGCTACCCCAGCGAACGGCACAAGCCTGAGGGGAGATATAATGGCCTCTCATTCCCAGCAGGCTCCTTTGAGTAAGAGGCTGATCAGGACGAAAGCAACTCTTCCTGACTTTTCTGAAAGTAGCACTCTTCAGGAAAGCTCACGCAGTTCGTTTCTTTAAAAGAAGAGATTCTCAGACTTCCCAGAGATTAGAAGACTCTGCGCATCACGCCTAACTTGCTGCACAAACTAAGGGCATCCTGATGTGGCACGTGGGAGATGGGACCGTTCTGCCCCTTGGGCGCTCCACAGCTTTCCTGCTAAGAAGAGATTTCATGGAATTTTTCCTATATTGAGGACAGAGGGGAAAGAGCAGACAGCAAGCTAGGGGAGTAGGTGGGAATAGCATGGAGGAAGACCTCCCAAGACCAATTCCTCAGTAAAAAAGCACTTGTAAAGGTATCTTCAGTTTTGAAATGCAAGCTACCCCTCAAATCCCAGCCCCTGGCCTCATGTTATGTTCCACTGCCCCCGAAATACTGGCCAGATTGACGTGGGCATTAGCAGAGCTGCTGGCCAGAGCGCACCTCTGCATACCGCGAGCCAGCCTGAAGGGGCCACCGCGACTGGTGATTATTTATATTACACACATCTTATCTATAAGGCAGTCACACGTGTCACTCAACTCGCTGTTCCTTAGTTACACCCTGCCCAAAGCCCCCTGAGGTAACACCGTGGACTTCACGAGCCCTCGTGATTTATTACTGCAAACAAGAAAACGAAAAGGGTCTCCCAGATGACGCATTCTCCCTCATTTATGTCCTCAAACTAGTTTAACACAGCACAGTACTGTGCTTGGTCCAACCCTGCAAGCAAATTCCAGCCTGGATTTATATCCAAAAGCACCTTCCTTTACCATCATCAAGTGCATTTCTTGGGTTTGATGTGCTTTTGCCACTATTTACTCAGCCAAAGCTACTTCAGGCACTGAGTCGTGCAGAATGCAGCAAAATCGCAGGCGTGCAGCTTGCCACGGGAGCAGCGGCAGCCGCAGCACCTCACAGCATCCCAGGCTGCTGGAGCCTGGAGCACAAGGAGTCAGCCAGCTTGTCATCCCTTGTCCCCGGGCACCCAGCAGCTGCAGATTTGCACACGAGTGACCAGGATGGCTGCAGGACTCCCTCATACACCACCAAGACCTTGTTATCCTACCCCAGAAAAGCAGTTTTCCCCCTCTCAAAGCAAGCTTGTACCTGTACATGACCCTACCGAAGGACAGCAAGTTCTGAAAACCTGGCTGCATCTGTTAAATTTACTTTGATGAGGCAACATGAAGCAAAGAGTTTCTAATAAAACTGAAGTTCAAAAACACTCAGGAAAAGATAGGTGACTCCGCATAGCAATACAACGTCCAGGTTCCCTGTTCGTCTTCACAGCCACTGTGCCTGAACAAGGTGACAGGTATTTTGGCAAAATCCCAGCTGCGCGCTGGGTTCTGGAGTACTTTTACTCTGCTAACGACATACGGGAAATCACGCTGCCTACAACCTCCCAAAAAGGGCCTTTCCAGAAACCAGACCTAAACCCAACAGGCTCTGCTGTGGACGAAGCACACGGGACATGTGCTGCCTGGCAGGCCACTGCCAACCACGAATCCTCCAGCAAGCCCACTGCCAAACAGAACTTCATTACAGAATTGTTACAGCGAACAATTAAGCAATCAATCTAGATTAAGGGCTGCGCTCGCACTGGCAGCTCGGGATCGAACGTGCAATGAGCTGGTTCTTCCCTGTATCATTCCCAGCACTCCTGCAGGAAGGATGGACCCAAAGCACTCCAGATTATATTCTGCTCAGCAGGATCCCAATTTCCAAACGCAGTGTTGCTGAGGTTTCCCTCCCTGGTTTTAGCGCACCCAAGACAAATTACACTAGATCAGCTGGAAGCTAACATTGTCAGGCTGAACTGAGGCAGGCGGTTTAAAGCAGCTAGAGACAGTTGCTGTCCCTGTTCTGGGCTAAGGACTGCTTGCACAGCAGCCAAATAGCTGCCACTGCCAGGGAAGCGCATGCATCAGGACCCAGAGCGCTCCAGGAGGTTTGCTTTGTCGGAAACCAGCACCCGAGACCACAGGACAACACATGTGCCACCGCACAAGGAGCTGGAGAGGAGAAAACAATTAAAAGCATTAACTGCACCTGTCCGCATGCTACAAAGAAACAGGGGGGCAATTAAGTGCCAACCTCTGGAAAGGTAGGAACACCTCACTGTCTGGGTGCTATGGTTACTACTCACACGGCGCCAGCCCTGCCAGTAATTGGCAATTAGCTCGGGTTTAGCATGGCCTGGAAGCTACCAGCATGAGGTATCTCTAGGATAGATGACGACGATTAGGGCTCCGACTTTGCTCCCAAACCACCACAGGTGGGCTCCAACCTTGCTCCTACAACCTCTGCCAGAGAGCTGTTTGGGAGAAATGGGGAAGCAAAACCAAGCCTGTTCTATTATTGAAACTCGAATGTTACTATAGTTTGAATTTCAGACAACTGCACCACAAACCAAACAGACTTCCCAGTCGCAGACAGACCTAAGAGCAAATGTTAACAAGTTATCACAGCGAGTGGCAAAATTCAGCGGTGCTGAATCACCACTAGCCCAGCCCCAAAAAGGTGAAGGGAAAAAAAAAAACTTTGCCAATATTACTACGATCAGGTACTATGACACCCAAGCAGCTTGTTTTCCCTGCAAGATCTTCCTGCACTGCCTAAGAGGTATGATCCTACAGCATCTTGCTGTGCCTTATGACAGCTGTGGCGTTTCAGACCAAGAATGGTACCTAGTGGGTTATTTCTGGAGGAGCAGGGATTTCACAGAAGACACACCAGCTAGATTGCTGTGCTGAGTCCCAAGCCACAGCTGGCACGAGGAGCGGTGCCCACAGTGTCTGTGTTTGACGGTTCAGCACGAGGAAGCCACCGCAACAGAAGGCAAGGGCACAACGCGCGCAGTGTATCACATTTGAAAGAAGCTGCCAAGTCTATCCCATGGATGGCTTTCAGTACAGCTGGCAGTTGACCCGCCTGTTCTGGATGGCCATCGTCATCTACAGGGATTCAGTTTCCACTTTTTGCCCACCAGAAGGAACAGCTGAGCAGATCCTCAGACCTTCAGCTTTCAGCTGAAACTAGAAACTGGTCTAGTGTTTTTCTAAAAGACTTCCACCATCTGACATAGCTTTAGGTCAGTGAAATGGCAACCCGCACGGCCACGTACCACACAAAGTACCAAACACAGAAGCACTGACTGTAGCTACCCTCGACACAGCAGACAAGAGCAATCCCAACCAGAAGCCCAAGGAGGAACAGTCACTCAACCTGTCTCCTGGAATTTGGGATACGCGCTGGCAAGGGAGAGCATTAATTTAACAGACACGCTATATAAATAGCACTTCCTGGCCTACCCTGTGGTATCAGAGGAGACCTGACAAACAGCAGCTGAGCCATGGTTGCTCCACAATGAAACATTTCACACTAACAGCACGCTGTGCAATGTGGGAATGCAGGGGCAAGGAAGGTCAGTCATTCCCAATGACTCAAAATGAGCTTATTTTTACAGGGCACTGGCTTCACGAGTGTCTCGCCTTCCCCAGGAACCAAGAGCAGCAGGAGGCCTATGTGCAAGTGCCAGAGACTGGCAGGAGCATGGAGCAAACAGCCTTCAGATAATCTGATCTTAACCACACACCACAGCTAGGAAGCTTTCTATGAAGTAAGTGTTGCCACATACTGCTTCAAGCCATGTTACCTGCCCGAGGTAACATCTGTCGGTCTCCATCCAAGAGCACTGTGGATTACTGGGCAGGGAGCACATGTACCGAGGAGCCCAAGCCTCCTGGACAGCCAAGAGTACTCAAGTTACACGACGGTTAGACCAGTTCCATCGCTGACACATCCACAGCCAGCTGCAAGACAGGTGCCAGCAATATCTACGTAATCCAAGGCAGAACTTCACCGGGCACGCACCACAGGTCCAAGAGAAGAGCACTGCTTTTGAACAAATATCCACAGAGTGCTGCAGGCACACAACGCTTCAGCAAAGGACTACGCTGAGAGCACAGTCCACCCAAGCGGCGATGCAAGTAAAGAATATTTGAGGTTTTTTGGATCCTGTATCTCAGCAGAGATGTTGAATGAAGTGTTATAAAGTGTCCTTTGGTACAGGCAAGTACAAACTGCTGGTTTTGGTTCTCTTACAAAATATAGGCCATTAGACACTCCCTGTTCATACCGCCCTGTATGCAACAGCACGGACCTTGCCGTAGGGAATTTCTATGCATATGCTCTTACAACTTATGAATTACGGCTGTGAAGCACATAAACAGGTCAGAGCTGTGCCCTTTAAAGATTTAATCAAATAGGCAGTGGCTCAAGTCCACTTGAGATGCCAAATCTAGAGAGATGACAGCAGATGCAAAAGCTACGTAACATTTCCTGGAAATCCTGTCAGCTTGCTAGGAAAGAGCAAAGTCTAGGATACCTTCGGGGGCAACGTCACCTGGAAGCCTACCCAAAGACGGCACTGCCTCTATGTGAGAACATCAGTTGAACGCTTTGCTACAAACACAGCCAACACGCCTCAATCTAATTGCTGCTTGAGAAGCAACAGCTTTTTGTGGTGTCTCCATGAGAAGCAGATGAAATCCCACTCGCTTTTCAGATGATGGGCTCAAAGCACAGCTCAAGCAGGAGACAAGCTGCACAGATACCTGGACAGAGCACACAACACCAGTTAGCTGACAATGGGACCTACCATTAGCTCCTTTGAAGTTTAATGTAAAGTTGGGCTGAAAGCTCTGCTGTTTGCAGTACTTTCTACAGCATTGTTTCAGCAAGAACCTCATAACCGTCACCTCAGAGGCATTCTGCATTTCCCACAGGATATACGAGAACTCTACATCGTCTACTAAAAGGCAACATCAATACAAGTTGTTCCTCAAAGGTTTCCAGGTCATCCAAAGAAGGGTATGAAGGTATGGAAGAGACCAGTTCCCAAGCAAAAGTAAGGCAGAGATGACCGCTCTAGATCCAGTGCCACCTCTTAACCACAGAAAAAGCACAAGATGGGTGCAGGGTGGATAGGAGGGAGGGATTGCAGAGCCAGAAGACCAAGTAATTCTTTCCCCAAGAGTACTTTTCAGCGTAAGCATTAATTGGAGAAAGCCAGCCTCTCTCCCCGAGTCGAAGAAAGACTCCAGACAGCTAATCCCCATCAGTCTTCGAATGCCACCTCTACTCTGGACAAAGCAAAACCACTTAGCTGCACAGCATGAGGCCATGCAGCTATTACTGCCACGGCTCACACAATGCCAAGCTCCCGTGCTGTAGCTCTGTCCCAGAGCCCTAGAAAGGAATCTTCTGTCACATCTGCCAGCATTACAGGAAGGTGATATACAAAAAGCACTCTGTGTAACCAGAAACAGATTGAACATGGACATTAAGACTGTCCTGAAAAGGTATTCTCCCCTCCTACCCTAACCCACTGACCTTTTCAAAGAGGAAAAGCCCCCAGATGCCAAGCAAGGTTAACGACCGCAAGCTAGGGAGCGAAGCACCAAACCAGAACCCACCCTAGAAAAGAGAAGTGAGCCTGCTCTCCTCAGTGCACACCCTGCTTCGGCAGCAAGGGAGAGCCTCCCACAGGGAGGCAGCAGATGGTTGCTTCAGCAAAGGAGCGGAGGCAAGACCAGCTAGTGTCTCACCAAGGGTCAGGCAAGGTAGTGCTTTCCCCCCCCCAGCAGTCGCTGGGCTGCTGCCAGGACCTGCCTCCTGAGCTCAGCACACAGCACTCCCCAGGGACAGCAAGGAGGTGAAAGAAGAATCAGGTCACAGACCTCTATTCCCCCACGTCGCAGAGAATTTGGCCAGGTATCACGCGTCCGAAGGCTGCACGGGTAGCGGGTAACAGCAAGCCCTTGCCCGTTGTTCCACCATGTACTACCTGCACAGAGGTCAACACAAGCAGCTCCATGCTCCGAGCTTCCTCCCGTCCCCAGCCACACCCAGCTCTGACACCAGGGCTGCTGCTCCGGCAGCCGCCAGCGCCCAGCACCCGAATCAGTTCTGCGGCTCCAGGAGCAGACCCCGACTCCAGCCCGCACTGCTGAAGAGCACTGAATCAGCACACCCCACAGGGAAGGTGAATCAATGCCACTCTGAAATCCTTGGATCAAAGGCAACACATCACAAAACATAATTGCGTAGGCATGTTTTGAATAGGCCTTACTGGCTGCATCTGACCTCATGCAGAAAGCCCGGATGCCCAATTACTGGTAAGTGGAACAGACATTTCTGCACTTCAGACGTTTGTGACTCACTGGGAGGCTCAGTTTTGCCACAGCTCCCCTGCTCTCCCTCTCCTATTATTAATGCTCCAAGTTTAAAAGACTTGTTGCATTATGCTAATGGGCCAGTTGGGTACAAGACGTACACAGAGGGACTGAAGCAACAAATCCAGATTTGCTTGTTAAGATGTTAATGCCTCAGAGCTACATGAGAATGGGGAGCTAACAGGAGAGGGGAAAAAAAAAAAAATCCAGTTGCCACAAAGCCAAAAAGGTCTGTCCTCTTTTGAGATGTTCGCTCCCATCATCTACCACGTCATTTATCTTCAGCAGCCAGGGTCTCATTCATTAGCTCTATGTGAATGATGATCTGCGTATGAATCACACTGCTCACTAATGATTCACGCGGCTGTAAAAGGGTATCAGGCTGCCCAACTACCAAAGGCTATAAAACACTTACTAGAGTTCTTGTCTGGCACTAACCCTTCTCCCAGATCCCGTCATTTTCTGCCACTTGCTAGTGTGTACTCTCAAAACAGCACTTCCTAACTGTTGCTGTAATTCAGAAGGAACAGGTAGAGCAGGCAGATGAGAAAGCCCAGGAAGTGTTTTACAACAATTAGACACAGGCAGCCAGCAGGACGTCAACAACCCTTTGGACATTCTCCCGCGCTCCGGCTGCCTTCTGGCCTGGCACAGGGACAAGGCAGCATTCTCAGACCACCCATCCTCGACTTCATCAGAACACCAGCTCTTAAGAGACACTGCCTCTGTCCTGAGAGGTCTCATCAGCCCTGCTCACATGAAATCCACGCTCAGCTTCTAACCCCAGCACTACGAAGAGACTGGAGCAGTCAGGGCAGGGAAACGGCATAAGCAGCTGCAGCACATCCTATGTGATTACCTGCCACAGAGCTCTCAGGTATCACTTCTGCCCTGCACTATTTCTATTCCGGCCTCTCTGCAAATGTCCCCTCCTTCTCCTCACCAGGAGCAAAAGACAGTATTAGTATTTGGCTTAGGTAAGAACTTAAACCGTAACCTCTTCCCTAAACACTCCACACCTTAATAATGGATCATAAAGCCAAAGCAGAAAATTCAGTGTCAGTAGAGACAAATTCCACGTGTCACCCCGCAGATGCCACTCTTCCAGTCCTTGCCCCACTCATCTGTCTGACATTTCCCACAGAGCAAAGAGACAGCCATTTACTCCAGGGCTGGCCCAGCCCAGTTCCCAGCAGAAGCAAAGGCAGGCCCACTGGAGACATCAGCTTTTGGTGGAGAGATCCTCAAGGCTATCCCACAACAGGCACTAGCACGGCGTATCAGCGCTGCAACCTAGTTAACGCAGCAGAAGTTGAAAAGCCAACTAGTACCTGGCCTAGCACTGCTCTTCACAGCTCCACCAGCTCAGGGAGGTCTCCATCACGCTCCACGTCCTAAGGTGAAAGCTTCAGCTCTGCAGAAATGGATCCTGTATCAACAGTTGAACCGTTTTGCAGAACCCAGACCCGAGGCACAGCTGTGATGACAAAAGGTTCTTGATACAGAAGGCAGGGAAAGAGATCTGCTGCCAGCCAGGGAGTCGGGGAGGAAGCCTTTGAACCGACGCACCTCTGGCACTACAGCCCGAAACCAGTCACAGCGACGAAAGACCACACCAAATCCTCCTCCTGGTGTATGACATCACTGAAAGACAAGGTAGCTATACCGGTACTCGCCTAGACACGGTGGGGGTGTTACACTCACACGAGATACAGCACACCACTATGTGGTGTACCGTATCTTCTGTGCATACGCTGTGCAGCAGAATTCACACCAGCGTTAAGAATCGACTCTTCTAGCACATTCAACTGTCCAACGGTTATTCCAGCACAGTCGCAGCTTCAGTGCAACGAAGCTGCACAGCAGAACAAGCCGTCCACAGACAAGCGCTGCAGACGCTCCCAGGAGCGACTGAGTATCTGCACAGCCTAAGTCAGGAGAGAAACACAGCTCACTGACACAGCCCAATATAACCCCAGCACCAGTAGCTTCCCAGCACTTTGTTCAAAAGAAATCAGGAAGCAGGGAAATCCCTACAGGACATCTACTTGCAACTGACCCCAGTTATTCCCCACATGCATCCCAGCAGCTGGCACGGCTGCAGCGTTCACAGCGGCGGTGATAACCCACAGGAAGGTGGGCTTTGGGGGTCACTTTTGGAAAGGCCTACCACGCTAACAGTAGAACAGGCCAACACTATCTTGCTCTCCAGAACCACCAGGTTGTCCAAACAGGTCTCAGCCTCGCCAACTTGTCTGGTCACAAAAGTGGCACCATCCCAGGACACACCAGATCGAGGTGCGGAGGTGTGCAGTCTACCACCCACCTTCACCTGAGCAGCCTCCTGTCCCTGTCACACAAGGTTGGAAACAGCAGCAGCTTCAGGCTAATTCCAAATTTGGGCCCTTCCATTGGGACCAGCAAGGCTCAGGATGGACTGCAGGAGAGCCCAGCTGCGAATGATGCTTTCTGCAACACAAGCTGGGCAAGTCATTTATGTCTAAGCAGCAGGTCAGCTTTTTCACCCTCAAGCCAAACCAGTACATGTTTCACTCTGCAGGAACTCCCACACATTTTCAGGCCCCTGCTCTTCCTGGTGTCTCACGTTTGGTTTCTCCCATAGAGCAGCTGGAAGTCTCCTGCTAGAGTTTAGATTCTGCTAAGTTAAAACTGCATCGCTTTGCTTTCCCACGGCTCTGGAGACACCAAGACTTCCCCTTCTCTCGCCATTTCTCCATTCTCCTACCTTAAGACATTTCTTCCAGTTACAACCAGAACAAGTTACTTGTTCAGACTTAGTTTTTGCATTTGCTCAGAAGCCTGCACACACCCTGTTCCCCCACCTTCCAAATACTTGATTTGTAAGCGTTCTTCAACACACCCTGTCAGCCTTCGTTGTGCTTGCAGACAGAGCCTTCAAAGACACCGCTCTTTTTGCCTCCTCTTTCCCTGTTTCAGTAAAACACCTGCTAACGGCTACTGCTCCGAACAGAAGCCTAGCCTGGCCTTTAAGTTCAAGGCAGGAGAAACGTCTCAAGGGAGCAGGTTCCTGAAGGTTTTACCATTATATCGCAGCTCCACACCCTGCATCGGCGCCTGCTGCGCTCTCTCTCGGGGTCAGAACACCCATCTGGCCAGCCGAGGTGTTCGCAAACTGTTTCTGAGCAGAGCTGTTTGCCCCCATTTCTAAGACTTTGAGAAGTTTTCCAAATGTGATTCAGATGTGAATCCGAGGCCTACACCTGCAAGGAGGCTGCTAGTTGTTGCCGATACTTGGTTTTGCCAAGCATTTACAGCTTAGATTAGCAGAAAAAACTGACTGTAGCTCTGCTAACTATTCAGAACTGCAACAACCAAAGGAACAAAGTGTGATTGTCAGTTTAGCACTGACACTGGAAAACTGCATGAAGCAACAGCAGAAAAGCCCTAAGAGAGAGAGGATAATGGGAAAATATAGTGGCTAACACCGCTTCGACTTGAGCTGCTGCAACATCCACATGCAAAGACATGGCTGCAACTTCTCAAAGGCACAGACTGTCACCGAGACTGTTTTACACAAAATAACTGTGGGCTGAAAGCAGAATCCCTTCCCTTGATGAAAGTCGGAGTGCTCCAAGCTACCAGAGCTGAGTGACAAGGCTAGACTTCTCACAAGGGCACAGCCTGCTTATCACCAACCTTTTACCCTCGTCTTCTTCTGGCTAGAAAGGTTAATTGCCTGCAGCACGGAACTCGGGCCCCATGTGCTCTCCCTCGTACACGCTCTGCAGATACCAGCTACTCCCCCTTCCCTTCTCATCAAATCGGAAAGATCAACTCATTAACTTTGTACAGTATCAGGCAGTTTGCAACTCATCTTTGGAAGAGCTAGGAGGAGATAACACACACTTCTGGTTTAGGAAGCAAGACACAGACAAAAGCTCCTTCTACTCCCTGCCAGCAGAGATAGGGTTTTGAGGTAGGTTTGCGGGGTTCTAAAAATTTTTTTTGTTGTTGTTTTGATTTGCCAGGTTCTTGCTATCCAGAGATCAGTGCGAAAGCCAGCTTTCCTGAGCAGGGCTGGGAAAGTAACACAGGCCATTCTTGCTAGGATGTCACCTTAAAGTTTGAGAAGCAGTCTTACCCTCGCTGGCCTCTAGCTGATCAGCTTCTGGTAAAGCTGGGGCTCTAATCTTCTCCCTTGCTTTTCTGACCAAACACTGCCATTTACCTCGTCTGTCCCAGAAACGATAAAAGCATTTCCTTGCTTTTATGCTCACTTAACATTTTGATAACATTCTGCAGATTTCACTGAGATTTTACCAAAATAGCTGGATAACAGCAGAGGCGCCCCAGCTGCCACTTGCGAACTGAAAGCCTACCTCCAGCTTCCTCCATTTCCCGTCCCTTTGATCCACTGCCGGAACAACCAGCGCATGAAACTGGGACACCGCTGCTGGGTCACTATTAGGAGGACATGAGTAAGGGAAGGTGGAGACGCCAGGGAGTCCCTGGCCCTCCACATCACCCTACTTAAAGGCTTTGCCCCCTAACCCACCCCAGAACAGGTCTTCCTACTCCGCAGGAAGAGGAAGCGACTCTCCCAAAGGCCGGAAAAGCCTGTTTCACTGCCTCACACCTCTTGTGCCGGGGAGCCTAACGCTTCTGGCAGCAGAAGCTGCAGCATCTCTTCCCCTCAGTGGACCCAAAGAGATCAGGATAATTTTAACTACGACTCCCTGGAAGCACGATGCGCTTTTACAGGTAACAGGCATAACCTTGCTTACAGCAAGGATTGCTAGCATCAGCAGCCTGTGCCAGGTGGAGGTTTAGCAGCTAGCACATATTAAACTAAGGAACAGCAGTATCACGACATTTAAGAGACATGCTGGATTTAGAGGGCTCAGCTAAACCTCCTACATGCGTTTTATTGAGCTTGCAGCATCATTACCACGAAGTAGAGATGTGCCAGGGATCACCGACAGGGAAGACACCTGGGCTGTGGCCCCAGGAAACAGTTTCCCCTACCAGCCACCCGCTCCAAGCTAGCCCTTCAGCCTCACCTCTCCCAGGAGCTCCCCAGTACCAGTTTTAATCTTGTTCTCTGCCACACTCGTCTACTCCAAACAGGAGAGCTGTCGCTAAAGGCAGACGTGCTTATGCTACCACAGTTTGAACAAGAGTGCCAAAACACTAACTGTACCTTTCCAAAACACAGCCCAGCCTCCCTCAGCGCCGTTACAGGGACCGACAGCCGTTTCACAAGCTGCAATGGATGTCCGTAGCTCCCCAAGCCTTTCAGCTCCATGGCAGGAGGCATTTACACGCTCCCGCGCTGGCTGGGACGTCCCCACGCGTACAACGTGTGCTGTCAACAGTGCGCGAAGGCACAGCTGAAGGATCAGCTTCAGCAGCCAAAGTCCACTCTGCTGCAGGGAAGGAAAACCCTGGCTCCGCACTCCCTTTTCCCACACCCCCCATCCCTTGCACAGCTACATAAGTCAGATAAAAAAAAAAATTTAGGGTGACCTGTGGCTTGGGTTCCCCTCCTGCCTGCGTTAGTTTTCAGCTGAATGATTCCCCAGCCCACTCCACACACAAGAACAAACGCCAGCGCGAAGGAAAAAACAAGACAGAGTCTTGGCTTACGCGAGCTGTCCGAAGGCAACTCAACTTTTGGGTAGCCAGAGTACGACGCCGGCGCTGCCCTCGCTAGATGAACACCAGTTCAGGTGAGCCTGCGGAAACTGGAGCCACACGAGTGGCTAAGGAGTCACCCTTCATTTTTATTTTATTGCACTGCATACTGAGGCGCACGCTTGCTTTGATATTTTACAGCTCCGGTACTGACAGTTCTTACAATTACTCAACTCCGAGTTGCTCCCTGACCCATGCAGCAGAGCACTGCCGAGTCAGCCACAGAAACAGGCACCGTGTCACCTCTGGCACGGGACAGGCTGTAACACCCAACCATTTCACTTCTGCTGGGGGAAACAAAGAAACCAAGGCGCACGGATGACACAAGTGGGATCAGAGACTTTAAATTTAACACTAGCCAAACTTTAGGAGAGTTTGCTTAGCTCCCTGTCCCCCAAAGCACTTTCACTGGAAGGTGAAGGGGTGAGAGAGATCAGGGAAGCGTTGTAAGAGAAGTAATACAGTAACTGCTGCCTCGGCCCTGCCGCCCTGCCTCGACCCTGCCTTCCCCCAGCCAGCTGGCCCCTGGGGAGGAGCCCAGGCCTGCCCGGGGCCCGGAGGAGCCGACTACTCCCGCTGGAATCCGCCGTTCCCCGGTGCCAGCTGGCACGGGGCGGCCAGGAGGCACGGCGGGGCCGGGCGCGACGCGGAGCCCCGCCAGCCAGCACGGGCCCCGCGGCCCCTCTCCTCCGGCCGGGGACAGACACCTGCGACACCCCCGCGGGGGCGGCCGGGGGGGAACTCACCGGCTTCGGGGGCGACGGGGGGAAAAAAAACCGCGGAGGAGCCGCGGCCAGCGGGGAGCCCGGCGGCCGGCGCTGCCCTTTCCCCCCGCGGGAAACGCGGTTAAAACACGGCTACGCTTCCTTTCTGCGACGAAGCCTCCCGCGGCGCCCCGGGGGGCACAGGGCCCTCCCGGCCCCGGCCCCCAGGCCCCAGGCTCGCTCCCCTCTCCAAGCGGGGACCCGGCCGCTTCACCACGCGGCGAAACAAAAGGGCACCGGGGCCCGGGAAGGGGCCGCCGGGACGGGGCTGCGCCTCGCCCTCCCCGCGGCGGCAGGCCCTGGGCCGGCCGGACCGGTCAGCGGCCCCCTCGCTCCGGCTGCCGCTCCGGTTCGGACCCCCACCCTTCCTCCCTGCCTCCCTCCCGGCTCCCGGGGCGGCCGCCCCCCGCTTGCCCGCTCCCCCGGCCGCCGCCCCCGAGGCGGCGCAGGCCCCGCCGCTCACCCGCGGGCCGCCTCCAGGCTCTTGATGAGCTTCTTGATCTTCCAGATCTCCACGTTGCGGTCGGCAGCGCTGGGATCGTCCGCCATCTTCTCCCTCCTCCTCCTCCTCCTCCTCCTCCTCCTGCTGCGGCGGCGGCGGCTGCGGCGGCCTGCGGCGGGCCGGCGGCACAGACACAGCGGTTAGACCCCGGCCCCGGCGCGGCGCGGCCCCGCCGCCCGCCCGCCCGCCCGCCGCGCCCCTCACCTCAGGCCCGGTCCCCCCCGGCGGCGCGCGGCTGGCGGCGGCGCTGACGTCGGACACCGGCTGCTCGCGCTCCCCCTCTCCGCGCTGCATGTGTTGCAATCGGCTCACATGGGGCCGCTGACATCACTTCCGGGGGACCCGGGGCGGGGGGCGGGCGCTCGCCCCTCCCGCGCGGGAGCGGGGCGCTACGCCATAGGCCGCCCGCCCTCCCGCCACCGCCCCCTACCCACGTCGCTATTGGGTGATTCTCCGCGCGAGGCACTATGGGGCATGTAGTCCGAGGCCCGGCCCGGCCGCGGCGCTCGGCGGGGCGGGGCGCAACGGCGGGTCTCGCGAGAGCTGCGCGGTCGGTCCCGGCCGCGCTTAAAGGGCCCGCGCCCGGCGGGAGCAGCGTGGCCCGGGGCCGGGTCCTTGCTGTGGCACCGGGGTCTGTCCGTCCTGCCCGGGGCCCGCCCTGCCCGGGCGCTGCGGGTGCCGCCTGTCACCCCCGGGCGATGTCACCCCCTCCCGTATCCCCCCGCCCCAAGCAGCGCCTGATATTGCTGCTTTTGGGGGGCTGCGGCCGCCCCCTCACAGTTGGGGGGGTGCCCTGGCTCGAATTTTGGAAAAGCCTGGTCTCTCCCGGCCATCGACCATTGGAGGAAGCCAAGTGGGGCAGGAGGCACGGGGAAAGGAGACGGGGGGCGCGGAAGCGTTCTGTGGCGCCACGGGGTTGTCCCGCATTTCTCCTTTCCCTGGAAACGTCACCTTTCCGCCGTTCTTACCGCGGCCGAGGGCAGGAGCAGCGCGTGGTGTCCACAGAGGCCTCGGCCGAGGTGCCAAGGCAATGGTGACTGTCCGGAGAATGGCGGCGAGACGGGCCGGGGTGTCGAGGAGAGGCTGGGGAAACGGCGCCCAGACAGCCCAGGGCGGAGGTGGCGGTGGCTGGCGGGGGGAACCGTGCCCCCGCAGCCCTGTCCTGCGCGGGGAAGATAAGCGCCGGGCTGCCTGGTGTCCCCGGCAAGGAGCCTCCCTGCCCCACGCCACGGCCGCGGCCTGGCCCCGCAGCCCTGCCTGGCCGGGGCGTCCTCCTGCAGAGACCCCCTCGGCGTCCTGGATGAGTGAGGGACTCACAGCAAGCCCCTTCTCGGGGAGCGGGGTCCCCCCACAGCACCCATGAGCCAGGGCTTCTCGTTTTAGTGCGCCCTTTGAGGTGACGCATCCCGGCATCACGGTGAGCACGGCTCGGTGGTGAGACAGCGAGCCCACCCTTGTGCTCGTGAGGACAGCGGGGCTGTGGGGCGCTGAGCTGCCTCTGCACGTCTGAGCACACAACTGCCTCTAAACGCAACCACAGCCTCGGTGCCCAGGTTTGCAAACCCACAACCTGCCTTTATTTGCCCCCAGAATTCCAGGCAGTGGGTTTAGGAGTGCCGCAGCCCAGGGAGCACCTGCCAGTTCTGCCTCAGCGACATCCCAAAATGGGACTGGCTGGAAACACAGTGATGAACCGATGCTGAAACCATTTACTTGTTTCTTTTCTGAAGTGGCAGAGGGGAGGCTGCTTCCCTGCAGCCCCTCCAGAGGCGATGCTCTCCTGGTGATGCTGAGCAGGCACCGACAGCTGGATGCTGGGGGGTTCCTGGCCATGGTGTCTCTCCAGCCCCAGTCTCCCTCCCTGGCCCCTGGTAAACCAGCACTGAAGCCCTGCTGGGAGCTGGGCACGGGGCACAGCCGGGCCACGCAGTCACTGGAGCAGAGACTGGCCTGGGACTCGGCCTGGAGCTGGGTTTTTCTATTGACAGGGTCACGCTGGGGAAACGCCATGGATTTCTGAACTACCTGGCTGTTTTTAAAGTCCTGTTCCTCTTCTGGGACAGAAAAGTATCAATTTCAAGCCTTACAGGTATTTTTTCGACGTGCATCTGGTCCCACACAGCCCTTTATAATCCTCCTCCTCAGAACAGCAAGACAGTGGATTATGCCTGGCTTTAGATGATGTGCTGAGATGGAAGTTTCTGTGCCTGATACGACAGGGACAGCGTACACAGGTGGACAACAGCTTACCCCATGCTTCCCTGGCCATCCTGCCCTTCCAATTCAATCAGGGATTCTACTCCAAAAAGCACCCGCTGCGCATCCCAGTTACCACCTCCCAGCCCGAAGCACCCACTCTCCCATGGCACTTTCTGCTCCAGCCTTCCTGACGCGACAGACGCTGCCGTCAGTTGGTGAACTGGCTGCTGACACAGATGCCGAGCAGCGCCTGTCTCCCACAGCCGGCACAGCTCCACGGGAACGAGGACAGAGCCGAGAGCAGCAGAGACACTGAGCTGGAGAGAACTTTTTCAATACACTGCTGCGCTGTTTAGAGAGGCGTTTTAAAAAGCAGCCGTACCTTCACAGCAGTATTTTGTGGAGGAGGAGAGCCCGCGGAAAATGCTGTTAGGAAAAGCGGAAGAAGCCGCTGCGTGCAAGCGGAGATACCCTGCACCTAGTGGAAAGCTCAGCCTTCTCTCCCCTGTTCACGTCAGGTAGGAGCTGCGAGGCTGGAATCCGCTGCGCCAGGCCTATTTCGGTTACTGAACGCGATTACGTTAAGGCAGCCTGGCTCGCAGAGCCCGAGGAGGCTGTGCCTTGCGCTGACCCGCGCCTGCCCCGTGAGGATGCAGGTGCATGGAAGCTCGCAGCACAAACGTTCTGTACAGGCTTCCCAAGATGAGTGTCAGCCTACATGGAAAGTGGCAGCAAACAATGAACCCCAAACACCCTTTCTCCCCGTGCTGACAGACAGCTTCCCAGCAGCAGGACGGCAGCAGGACGCCTCAGGGCACGAGCTGCTCATTTTCACGAGAGATAACAGCTCGTTGCTGCATTTCCTGCCTTCCTGGTTGTTTTTCACAGCAAGAAACAGTTCTCGGCACGACACACAGCACCCAGTTTCACTTTTCCCTCCCTCATTCAATAATTTAGCTTATAAAGGAGGAGCTAAGAACAGCACATGAAAAAATAAAGAACATCTATGAAAGATGGCTTTAAACTGAGACAGGGAAAATAATTCCTTCAAGAAGTAAAGGCCAACCCCGATCAATGATTCAGGACCCCAGAGGCCACAAGATGATGATCCATCCTGTGCCTGATGGCACTACAAGCCCAGAACAGAGGTAAGAGTGCACAAGCAGCAGCCCCTGGGGGCAGCAGCCGTGTCCTGGGCTGCCCCTGCTCTGCTGCAACATCTGGCTGCAGTTTCAGGGAGGCAGCAGGAAAAGCTTCCATGGAGGATGGCTTTTAAACAGTTTCACTTAAGGATGTTTCCTTTCAGCACCCAAAATACCCAACTCGCTTTGCCAGAGAATTCCTCCTCTTTTTCAGACTGCAGTTTTATACAGGGGATCACTTTTGACAGGAGCAGCAGCAGAGGGAAATTCAGCAGAAAAGTCACCTGCTATCACAGTTTGTAAAGATTATTCTCCGGAGATGCACAGCCAAGCGCTCCCTGCCGTTACCCAGCCCACATGTAGGACAGGAGCAGTGCTGTGCTGGGACAGAACACGTAAGACACACGCAGTCACACACCTAGATGCCCTTGGGAGCAGCAGCTGCTGTGAGCATGCACGTCCTCAGCCACATGTTCCTCAAGCTTCCAGGGAGCCATGTTAGTCACACGGTCCAAGTCCACCTCAGTCTGCCATTACCTGTGACAAATAAAGCCCTGCCACTTAAAAGCCAACAAAACAGGACCTGGGCTCATGCACAACCCAATAGTTTGTGTCACTTGTGGAAGATCTACATCCACACAACCAGCCAGTCAAAGCCCCACAGGCTGGGTTGCTCTCTAGAGTGGAGAAAAAAAAAAAAAAAAAAATCCTTTCTTTCCTCCCTCCTAAATATCTGAGCTGTACAGCGAAGGCAGCTGTAAAGTTTGTTTTTTCCTTTGTTTGACTACACACACACAGAGGAAAAAGGAGAAACAGATAAACACATCGTGGGCAAGGAGACTGCACCTCCTTGGGAGACCCGGCTACTTAAAGCAGCAGTAGGCAACAGCTGCTCAGAGCCTGTGGGCCATCTGAGAAGGCTGACTGAAGCACAAAGTGCCTGACGGTGAAGTCCCAAGTGCTACGGCAGATCACGGCAGGACTCAGAGGCACCTGACTGGACCCGGATCTGACACTAGATTCCTTCTTTTCATGGGAAGGAAGCACAAATTCCACAAAGCTGTGCCACTCCAGCTGGCTGACCGGTTCCGCTGCAGGAGCTCTCGCAGGCAGTTAACATGTTCGTGTTCTCCATCAAAGGCCAGGATACCAAGAACTCCATGGTGGACACTTTTCTGCTTTTATTTAAAAAAAAAATCCAGAATGGATCCAGTAACGGTTTTATTATCAAGGAAATTGTTTTACCATAAGCAGAGAACAGACACAGGATGGAGCAGAAGGCTCAGACAAGCAAAGTATGTAACTTCTGCATAGCCTCTTCATAAGAAATAATGTTACAGCTAAATTTGAAGTAACCCCTCTCCTCGAGACCAAGGGTACTAACCTAGCCGCAGATCTGAACGTTCTCTAGCGACAGAGCCAGCCTTCTCACTGCCGCTCACAGGCCTCGTTACCTGCTCACGAGTACTCAGATCCACGAGGAGGGTCCATACAGGTGTTACTCTCCTCCCAGTTCCAGCAGGACTTCCATCTCCACCCTTCCATTTCAGTGACATGGTTTCCAGACTTTGATATCAGATTTAGTACACCATTGTGTCAAGTATCAGAAAGAAATGATCAGTGAGTCCCCAGGTGCCTCAGTTAAATACCACGGGGTCAAACACTTAGAACTTCGTCTGGCATGAATTAACTTTCATCAAGTGACAATTTACCTAGCAGACACATCACTAAGTTTATACATTAAAGAATTTTATATATAGAATACTGCAAAAACACAGTAAGTCTGAATTCTGCCCATTGCTGCTCAGGAAGGTCTCTTCTCTCCCAAGCGTCAAGAAAATCGACCTCTTCTTCATACTCTAGTCAAGGCAAGACAGAGACTTCTTATTGCTTCTCTTCCTTCTGATCCCCCGGGCTTCCAGACCCCTCTCGTTCAGAGGCCATCTGTGAAAGAGTCGGCTTATTAGTTGTAGTAACAACAAAATGCTTCTTCTGGACATTTTTCTCCTTGCTAGCTGCTGAGGTTAGATCTAGGCTGAAGAAAGCCCTCCTTCAGTGAAAAGGGTAACTGTCCGCTGGGCAAGGGAAACAAGCTTCATCTCTGCACGAGTGCCACTGAGAGGGAGGAAATCACCTTCCCATTACTTACGCTTTCGCAGTGGACGTAACAAGCTTAGACTGCAGCACTGAACATTTTCAGTTTGACACAGAAAAGCACCTTTCCACAGTAAGGAGAGCCTAGCCCCACCAAGGTCACCCAGGCAGAGCATGCCACTTCCACCCTGAGACTTCCCTGGACACATCTGCCCAGGGTGGGCCTTCCACGGGGAGGGAGACTGACAAAGTCCCGATGGCCTTACTACTGTAATTTTAGGCAGACTGAACAGGAAGCCTGTTATACAACCATCCTCAAAACAAGTCCAGACGTGACGCTACTTACGTAGGCACTCTGCCCACCTAGGGGAAAGTCCTGTCCGTGCTCCTCTTGATGCTCCTTTTTAGGAGCTTCCAGTACATTTCCATGCAAAACTCTACAGAAACATTAACACGCTGCCTGGAAGCCGACAGCAGGACAGGCAAGATTTCAAGCCTCCAACTCTACCCCACTTTCTAAAGCAAGGGCACTTGGAAGGAGCTGCACTGAGACTCGGCGCTACCTCCAAGCACAGCTCTCACCTAAATTTTTCCTGCCCCAACTCACCCCTCCCCATCTGAGGGCTATAAAACAGAAATGACTCTGAACCTACCTTCTTGTAAGCCATTTCAAAGAGTTTCAGGGAAGCCTGCTGCAGGCTGCTTGCTGCCTGCCTGATGTTTTCTCCCGTTTCAGTATCTTTACGAGCCAGAAGTTCCCTCATTTTTGCAATTTCTTCCTTTAATTTGTTGCACTGCAAATAAGTGACAAACAAACATGGTGAAGTTGTGCACTTTGTTCCCCGAGAATCTCATTCGTGTCATTTCACCCACCTACTGGCCACAGCAAAGCTACTTTTTTTTTGCCAAAAGCCATGAAATTAAGTCTCAAACTGAGCCATACAGTCTGCAGGGACCAGGACTACGCTCAGTTCCCAGTGGGCACCTGTCCACCTCACTAAATGTGCCACAGTTGGCATTAATCGGTCCCCTTGTTCGCAGCCTCAGCAGAGGCGCCAAAGACAGAAAGCCCTGCAGAGACGGAACAGCTCGCCAAGGACGAGAGCCGCTCTGCCTGGCACACCTCACCACCGAGGCGGTTACCCCGGCAGCCGGGTAAAAAAGCTGGTTTTTATCTATATTTAAGACATGTCAGAAAGCCAACGGGTACGGCTGTTCATCACCCTGTTTAATCCCTTTGTTGCACATGGGAGAAGGAGCGGAGAGGCAAACCAAAGCAATCCGGTCTCATCCCAGCCCCTGTAGCCATCTGTCAAACCCTCCGCGCAGTCTGGCATTTCTCTGCCAGACTGGCACGCTGCTGGAGGCAGGTCTGGAGAAGCGAGGTTACTGGGGGACAGCTGTGCCGGCAGCGCTTGCTCAGCAGCGTTCGCAGTTAGAACGTGGGCAGAGTTCTCATTCAGACCTGCGGGAAGGGGAAGGCGATCGACGCCTTCTGTGTCAGGCCACCATCTCCATCCAGGCACAGGGCTTCTTCTAAGCTCTGCTACCCACTTGCCCTCGGTGTTCCCCAAAAGACCTCACAGACAACAACAATCCTTGCATGGCACGAGCACTTACGCTCTGTGCCCCTGTGAGAGGAAACTCCAGTAACCATAATCCCAAACACAGAGTCAGCCAATATCTACCCCAGAAAGAGGAGCTGGCCTGAAAACTAGCATTTAAACTGATCAGAGGCCACTTACCAGTAAACGATAATCTTGTTCCCCCAAACGCCTCACAGAGCCCCTAGGAGCCCTCTTACTCAGCTTCTGAGAGTTGTTAACTTGAAGATTGTGCAAATCTGTTTTAAACTTGGCTTTTGAACTTCATAATAAATTAAACTGTCACTTAGAATGGTCTGAAAAGCACTCTTTTGATACTAAATATCCACTTTGCTCCAAAGAGAGAAGAAAAACTGGAGTAGAGTGGATACAGTAATTTTCATTGCCTCCAAGCTCCTGGGTGCTGCGTTCGTACTACTGAGGCTGCGAGACTGCACAGCAGCTTTGCCTTTGTCCCTCTGCTAATACATTGCTAGGCACTGTTCATAATCTCTAGCTTCTGAGCAAAACTCTCCTCTCACACAGGCCACGGCACAGCTCTTATCAAATAACCACAAGGCCAAGTCAAGGACACAACTCGTGTAGGAACCTTTCTTTAACAGCCTCCAGGCTCTTAGATCTTCAGTGACACTGAACTCGCACTTTGAAGTAGGATATTTGTTATTATCCAAGCCATGTTCTTCTAAGTATGTCCTTACATCCTCTCATCAGACACGTTCATCCCACTCAAGTGCAAAAACCGGAAGAGTCAACAACTGTGCCATCTTTCCACAGCAGGGAAATACACACAGAGTTGGTGCCACCGGCCAGAGCCAGCCGCGAGTTAAGTGAGAACTTGAGCAAAGACATAGTAAGGACTCTTACCTCCTTTACTCTTATGGGATCAGGAACTACCTACCTCATCTGCTGGCAGCTGATCCTTGAACTCCTCCATCTTTGACTCCGTGTCATGGATGATGCCTTCGGCCATGTTTACAGCTTCCACACGTTCCTGGGTAAGAGAGCTTGTAAGGGCCTACTGCATCCATCACGGCGATACGAGTTGTGTTTGTACGAACTAGCAGCTGACATGTTCTTCCCCAAACTACCAAATTCTGTTCTAGCTCCTACCCAGGGCCCTTCTTAATGGCAAGGGGGGGGGGGGGGGAGAAGAAATGCAAGCAAACCATTTCTTCCTGCGTTCTGGCAGCAAAAAGCCCAAAGAGGCAGTCCGTGCAGGCCGTGCTCACGTTTTCACACTCAAGCTCACTTCCCCAGAAGTAGAAGCAACTAATGCAGCATGAGTGCTGGCATACTGAAAAAGCCAGCAACTGCAGAGACAGCACAGCTCCCACTGCTCTACTCCTTGGGAGAGCAATAGAGCTTCTGGAAAATATTTTAAGCTTTTTCAACAACAGCAGCACTAGAGAACTAAAATGCTGGGCTGTTTTACTCATGTCTTATTACAAACGCTTGTAGCATCTCAAGAGTAGAAAAACCCCACTGTGCTATGTAAGAAATACCAGTTCCTAACACTACTGTGGCAAAGACAACCAACAGGGGACAGAGCAGCCTGTAAGTACAGAGCAGCAGCAGTCCTGCTGAGATGTAATTCAGTCCCAGTGTCTATGAACTATTTCACTAGCAAGCGTCTCTGGGACAGCCAGCACTCTCCGTCTGAAAGACCTGTCTACCTGAACAAGGGTGTGATAACGTCTCAGGAGACTAACCACTCACAGTGGAAAGCTGATGAAAAATAATTTTGTTTCTACACTACGTCTTCACTCTTTGTGGGATGTCAACATTCACAGCAGGATGCTGAGTCTGGCAGAGTGATAACTTCACTGTGTCTGCTTAAAAATCAATGCTCTATATTTAGTAGCATAATTCATTATTACTACCCTCATTAAACCAATTATTTCCAACCATTAATCTTATATATATATATATATATATCTCACAGGTTCAGTCACTCAACCATGGCAACCGCCAGTCTTTTCTTGACAAAGTCAGTGAGGCTTGCACACACCTCCTGATGGCTTCACCTGTGCCGAGCGCAAGTACTGCGCTCAGATGAATACAGCATTCGAGATGTCACAGTGGGGTTTTAAGCACTACAGAAAGCAACTTCCCCCTTATGAAGGACGAGGCTGAGGTATAGCTTTGCTTGGCAGGTTCTATAAATTAAGCTTTAAAACTCAGAAAAGTATCCTAAATATCCCCATACTGCCTTCATTTAAATGGAACATCTCTGTGAGAAGCCAGCTGTAGTAGGCTAGCTTCAAATAAGCAGCCAAGATGAACAGGCAGGTGGACGGTAAAGAGCATTGATGACAAAAAGCGTAACTGCAGTTGCAAAGCTCAAAGCGGTTTGTTGTAAGGAATAAGCAGGCGAGTTTGCTTACTGCTGCCTCCGTGTCCCAGTACCTCTTAGGGAGGAATTAAAATGCCAGTCCTGCAGGGCAAGTTACCCAACCCAAACACCTCTGTGTGCACCTTCTTGCAACTCTGGAGTGTAAACTGAACACAAGGAAGCAAGCAGATATTTGGGTAACTGCAAAAGCAAACAGCTCAAGACAACGCAGAGGAGAACCTGCGGCTCCTTCACGGCGGGCACAGTTAAGAGCACAGAACAGCAATAACCAGCAGGTACACTACTGGCTGGAAGTTACCGTGACGGTCACGTTACCTTTCTTCGCCTGTCTTCCTCTGCATATTTCTCTGCGTTCTTCACCATGTTCTCAATTTCATCTTTGCTAAGGCCACCAGAAGACTGGATGACAACTGCATTAGAGAAGAAGCATTATTAAAGAATGCACTTTTTGAGGAAAGGAGAGTATTATTCCTCAAACCCTCTCAATGGCAGCAGCCTTGCTCAGGGGCTCTGCACCTGTGAAGACCTCGTGGGCAGCACAAAGACAGCCAGTCTGTGAAGAGGCAGCGATGCTGCTGGCAAGAGAAAAGCCTGACATCTTAGATCTATGAACTCTCCAGCTCTGCCAGACGCTTCCTGTCCAATGGTCTGCAAGTCACTTTGGCCATTCTTCAGTTACTCCTCCTGGAAAGCGAATGTGTACTCAAAGCCCCTAAATCTGCATTCTAGCAGGTTAAAACCACAAAACTGAGGGAAAAAAAAAAAGCAAGCAGAAAACCCAACTAAACTTAAAAAAAAAAATCCAAACAAAAGGAATCATTTTACCGGGGCACAGACATTCCTTTCACTATTGGAAAGCAGCCCAGGCTGGTAGCAGGATAATACAACATTCCCCACCCATTGGAAAAGGGAGGGCCAACATCCAGGATATCGCAAAGTCAAAAAAAAAAAAAAAAAAAAAAAGGGGTATACCAAGATCCTCACGAGAAATAACTTTTCTGCTTAGTACTTGTCAATAGCACAAAACCCTAAACAAAAACACACACACATGTGCCCTTTGGAAGCAGATGTGGGAGGAGACGGTTCAGTATTGTAACATAAATCACATCTCCAGGCAGCTAAAAACTTCTGGTTGCCTATTATCAAGCGACGGCAGCTATTCAGAGGTGAAAGGCTGCCACACACTGAAAATCTACAAGGAAATTAAAGTAACAAGCAGTGTGTTTTTGCTAACAAATTTCTGCCAAAAGCCAACACATACCTTCAAGTTGCCAATACAGAGTTAACAATATTTTTCTCAACCGGAGCGAGCATTTGATTGCTCAAGTGGTTGTCTCCAAGAAACAACTGAAGGGCAGTATAGAGGCTTCCCAGTTAGAGGCACAAAAGAGATTTATTTTGTATCAGGGGAATCTACAAATGCTTCTAATTAATTTTCTGAGCCCACAACAGAGCTTTAGAAAATGTCAGCCGTGTCGTTAATTACCCCAGAACAGCAGGCCTAACATTTCATCACACTACAGCGCAAAATATACTGACAGCTTGATGTCCCCAAGCTTTCTGCCACTTAGAGATGTTTCTAGCCTAAATGGATGAAAATCAACAAGGTGGTTACACAAAATACCTGATGCTCAAAACACTTGAAATTCAAGATCTTTGTAATGAAGCAATTCAAAACAAAACACGTGCAAGGAAGGGGCATCCTTTGGTGGCAACGTCTGTCAGCAGGCTAACCGAGATGGCAAGCGAGCGCCACGTGTTTACAGCAGCTACGGCACCATCACTGCTCCACACCTCTCCTCCTCATCCCCGAGCAGCGTCCCAGAGCACTTACTTTGCTGTTCGCGGCCGGTGCCTTTATCCTTGGCTGACACGTGAACGATACCGTTAGCATCAATGTCAAAAGTGACCTCGATCTGGGGCACTCCACGCGGCGCCGGAGGAATCCCAACCTGAGAACAAGAAGGGCTTCGCCATTAGCTCTCTCACGCACACGAGCTCAGGTACAAGGCTCCAGTGATCTTGGTGATCTGTCAGCTGAATCAACTGTTAACTAACCCTCAGAGCAGAGTCCTCTAAATGCCTGTTGGCATCACGTGGTGAATTGGCAGTACCTAGATTTAATAGGATACAGATTTCTACCCAGAACAAGCACGCAGAAACCACAAGAGCTAGCCCCCAAGTTTGGTTGGGAGGTGACACAGGTGCTGCTTTATTGCTAAGCAAGCCACTCTTCCCCTCCAGGACATGGCAGGATGCTCTGCCTCCTCAATTCTGGGCAGGACTGGACTTCACTGTCTATCTTTGAGGCCATCATATTAAAAGAGTGACAGGCAGTACAGCTTCCTTCAAAAGGATAAAAGGCAAAGCCCTTCCTTTCTGGATGGCCTTTCCTAGCAACAGCAAGCTTGGATCAACAGTTATAACAGCACCAAACTTTGCCAGCACTGACAAAACTAATTCTGCGTAGGGAGCTGGTTAGCCACCCACTGCGCACATGAATCCCTGGAGCACAGTAAGCAGGGCAGCTCCACAGGCTTTCACAGAAAAGCAGTACTGGGCTAGGAATGGGTTTCTCTAGGGACTGCAGGTAACGTGGAGCCTGCTCCAGGTCTTGTCTTTGCAACACCAGAGGAAAGGCCTGCATTCCGGTCATCCGCTGCACAGGCCTGGTACTACAGGGCTCTTTTGGCTCCTTGTGCCCAGAAGTAGAGAGCCCTTCTAGGTGATCAAGCCCTAAAGCTGCAGTAGCCCCTGTGCCTCATAAGACTGCTTAGAAACTTCAAGCTCCATCTTAAATGTTAGTTGCTCCCCTGGCACTGAAAGGCTGTCCCAGAATCAGGCTGTGCCTTCAGAGTCTGCTTTTTTTTTACTACAAATAGGGTCAAACGTCTTCTGTAAGATGACTCCTTTCCAACACCGCCTTCAGGGGTCAACTGAAATGGAGGTGGCTTCAAACTTCTCAAAGAAGGTCAAGTCCAAGGTCATGAATACTGGCTAGCCAACGTACCAATGTGAACTGGCCGAGCAGTTTGTTGTCACTAGCCATCTCTCTCTCCCCCTGGCACACTTTAATCTCCACTTGAGTCTGCCCATCAGCAGCTGTAGAAAACACCTGGAAAAGGAACAGGAAGTTACTGAGTAGCTAGTAAATTGCAACATACAAACTGATGTAGTTACAAACTGACAAAACAACCAGGAAAAGAAGAAAGAGAAGCTACTTTGAAGAGAGAAAGAATCATTAAATGCTTGCGGTTCCCCTGTTCCTCTGACAAAACACCAAGACTAGCTACAGCCAAGCTCACTGGAATCTCATCCTATATGCGCTTACGCCCATAAAAACCGGCAAGGCCATGCCAGCAAGCAGACTCCAGTGGCAGCCAGCCACAGTACCAGAATGTTGCCTCCTGAAGCAGGAGGGCTCCTGCCTCAACTCAACACCCCAGAGAGAACAAGCGTTATCAGTAAGAGCACACACAAGCAGACCCACACAAGGCAAAATGAAAGAAAGGATCACACCCAAGTGTACTACTAGGGCTTCACAACACAAGAACAAAAAAGTAATCCCTTCTGCAGTATGCCACCCACAAAAGGTGGTCTCAAACGGGTGTGGTGCTCAGTTACAGAAGGTGTCCACACAATTCTTCTTCAGAATGATGTGTTGAGTGTTACATCATGGCACACACACTTGTCACTAGGCCAAACATCCTGGGGTACTTTGGCACACCAAATCAACTTACCTCCCCTCTCAGCCACACTAATAACCAACACAGATACTCAGTGGCTGACATTAAATCTGATTTTTACGATGCTTCTCCTTGCCCGATGAGGGGGAGACACGACTGTCTATTGGGATGCTGCGGGCAACCTTCACTGGGTGCTTGAGACCACCACAAAAGACCCACCCACCTAGAGTCAATTTGTACCTGGCTCTTTTTAGTTGGTATGGTAGTATTCCTGTTGATGAGCTTTGTGAAGACACCTCCCAGCGTCTCAATCCCCAAGGAGAGGGGAGTTACATCCAGCAGAAGGACATCAGTAACGTCACCAGCTAACACGCCACCTTGAATAGCTGCACCAATAGCAACGGCTTCGTCAGGATTAACTGCTTTGCTAGGAGCACGGCCAAACAAATCCTGTACAGTCTGCTGCACCTGAATGGAGAGAAAGCACAGCTCATACGCAGAGTGAACCATTGCTGCCCAGCGTTGTGGCCATAAGACGACACCAGCCTTGGCTAAAGGTCTGTATCTTTACGCTCCCGCTGCCTTGTAACCCTGTGGGATGATAGAAAGCTTCAGCCTTGTGACTGCTCCCTAATTCCCCATCTTCCACACACCCTGTTAAACACACTTGTTTCTGTCTAGACAACTCCTTCTCTGGAGACTTCCTTGCAATCAAGTTTGCCAGCTGCAAGTCAACCTACATCAGTCCTCTCACGCAGCCCAGCCACAGTCAGAAGGGAGTTATCAAGCAGCAGTCAAGGACTGCTCCCCTCAAACTCGTACAAGCCAACCCTGGGCAGAACACAGCTGTCAAGGACAGTACAGCTGTGGAGGCAGAGCACAGGGAAAGCAAAAAAAAATCCAAAGCAGAAGGACAGTTCATCTTGTTTGTGTGTAATAAAGGATAAAAAAAGGAAATCATACGAAGGACAGTATTTTCAAACTATTTGGGCTGCTTTGCCAGAGAAGCAGATTTGCTATGTCGGCAGACAGCCTGAGCTGCGATACTTGCTTTTCACTGCTCTGCCCTTTCTGAAGGACGTCGTCAAGACTGCAACAGCTTTACTGAAATATTCAGATGGGAATGCAACAAGGTGTCTGCACCAGAGCACAGCTCAGCAGCTTTACAGGAGAAGGGTGTGAGCCTTCACTCCTGCTCACGGCTTCCCTCGTCCCTGAGTACATCCGTTAGGGACCCATCAGCACAGGTGAGCATGATGTGCCTGGAAGCTGTGCTGTAAGCAAACGCCCAACTCCTCAGCACTTAAGCCAAGAGACATCTGCCGGGAGTGTTCGTTACAGAGGAAACTTTACGTACGAGCATATAATTAAGTCTTTCCCTCTGGAGGCATATTTTACAACACAAAAGAAACACGATGTCTAACCACCCACTGTAAACTTCCTGGAGCACTGGTCACGCGAATGCTCCGAAGAAAGCACGTTCTCTCCTCGCAGTGTAAAACGAACACAAACAACGCACGCAAGGGAAGGCTCTGTGCGACACACAGGCACCGATCTCGGAGCCAGAGCTGTAGCTACCGGCACTCAGGAAAGCATTACACAAGCTCAAAGCCACAGATACCAGGCGTTATAATAGGGCATAAATAAGTAAAAATAATAACTAAAAATTAAAATCAGTATTTAAGTAGTGTCTTCCATCCCCAAGGGCTACATAATGTTTCAGGAAGGGCTTCCCCACTTGTACAACTGTTTTTAATCACTTTACACATAGATAACCACACCATTTTTCTTTTAACCAGCTGGGACAGCAGGGACTTCAGGAACATATAGCACAGTTACTCCACTTGAGCTTTGGCCAGAGCAGCAGCTTGTGTTTATCTTGTTGCTCTGGTTCCCCTGCCTGGGTGACCTTCTACATGCACTAATATCACCCCCAGCCACCTGGCTCATTTAACACTTAGGGAAGAAAAAAAAGAACCCACCACCAAACCCCAAACCAATCTCAAGCAGGCTCATGTACACACCTACAATCCTAGAAGGGACCTGCAAATTACAAATCTAAACAGTAAACAGATAGTCCAAGCCTGATCGATCCCTATGGAGTGAGATTTTGATAATCTCTGCAGAAAAGGACAAGCTGCACCCCGGGAAAGTGCAGTGTTCATACACGTTCATCTCTGACTTCAGGGGAGCCAAGCAGCAGTCTGCATTGCTACGAGCAAGAACAGTAAATCACCAGACAGCGCCTCACCTGCAAGACTGTGCATGTCAGCAGAGCAAGCTTTTAAGTTACCTGCTGGTGCTTATCACCAAGAACAAAGGGCCAGGTATTGGGTAACGGGGGTTTGGAATAGCCAAGTTAAATACGCTTGGCAACGCCCAGCCTCACACAGGTAGCCGAATACACGCAACCAGCAGGCAGAGTCGTTCTGCCTGTGCAGTTTCTTCACAGCTAGCTCTAAGTGCTCTACACAGGGGAAGAAATCCACTGGAAGGCAAAGATTACTGACAGGTTATTGTCACTGAAGTGTACCTTTATCACACACCGAGTCCCCAACAAGAGAAAACACCCTGTGTATCTGAACAGCGCTGCTTATGTTCGGTCCACATCAGAAAGTCGAGCTGAATATTCAGTTCCTGATACCTCCCACTTGTCTTTGTAAAACACAACTCAGCTGCAGCCCCCAGATCCAAGCTGAACTAATTAAACAGGATGAGAGAGTCCCTTGCCACTGTTTTCATGTGACTGCTCTGCTCCTGGGGGCCTTCAGCTGCTGCAGCTCCGAAGTTACCGGACTCCCAGCTCCTCTGTTACAGCTCCCCCTTAACAGGAAGCACTGGGTAGCTGTGCCAGCTTTGCCTGTAACAGGGACTTATCTCATACCTTTGGCATTCTGGTCATGCCACCGACGAGGATGACTTCACCGATGTCACTCTTGCTGACTTCAGCATCCTGCATGGCTTTCTGGCATGGCGCGACCGTCCTTTTGATCAGATCAGCGACAATGCCCTCAAACTGCGAGCGACTCAGCTTCATGTTCAAGTGCTTTGGTCCAGAGGCATCCATAGTAAGGTACGGCAAGTTAATATCAGTCTGCAGCACAGAAACGGACACGGAGTGAGAAACAAGAATGGAAAATAAGGCAGCTACGCGCAGGTTTTAGATGAAATTACAGGTTCTGTTCTGCTGTACTGAAACGTGCCTGCTCACTCTGCAGCCCAGTGGCAGCAGGCATATTTTTGTTTGACATTTCAGACAAGAGACAGGAAAATTATTTTGCTAGACATCTCACAGTTACAACTGTGAAGTTCCAATTTTAATATTGTGTTATTTTGAGGTCTTCCATTGTTAAGAAAAACAATTTAATTTCTATCACAGCCAGGAGGTAAGAGCTGAAACACTGGAAGTGGCAATCTTAATCCTCTTCCTTAAACACAACACAGAAGAAAGCCCATCTTCAGCGTTCAGAAGGACTTTGTCAAATGACTAACATTTCAGGTAACATTTCGTAACTCCTGACTGCTTTCTAAATGCAAACAACCCACGTCCAACAGCTAGTCCACTGCCATTTAACACAAAGTTCATCAGGGCCTGGGACCATAATCCCCGCTCTCCGTGGCTATTTGTGAATCACCTTACAAATTCACATGCTGCATTTTTAAAGCAAATCTTATGCTGAAACCATCTTGTTCAAGTGCTGAGTCATGCTGACATCAAAAGATACTACAAATCACAGCAATTAAAAACATTAATGCTTGAAGCTCTAGAGATTAAGTTTACAGAACATGAACTAAACCCATGTTACTGACTAGAGGCGTGCATTCACTTTGTGTGTGCATGGTCAAAAATACTAAGGGAAAATAGGGCCAAAAGCAAGTTGTTTTCCCTTCAGTGCTAAAGAGTTAAGGAATTCAGCTTTTCCTGGTATGAACAGACTGTATTTGCCAACTGTTGAGCTGGTAAAATAGAGCCTGCTATGTCTCTGGCAGAACTATGCATCCATTGTGACAGGCCTAAACTCCTTGCTATGAGCTCCCCACTGGCCAACAAAAAGACCACCATCAAAAAAAAAAAAATGTTTATTCAGAACCTAGAAATTGGCAGAGTCCCCATTTCAATTACTATATAATTGACCTTAATTTCACTTAGGCAAGACTATTACACCCCCAACTTGCTGCTTCTCCAGCTCCTTATTCAGTATTGAATAAAGGACGTGCCTGAATGCACTAATAAACAAAGTGGGTAGCAAAAAGAAAGGGAGTATATGCTGCCCATTGTCTGGACAACTCTTCTGTAGTCAGATTAGACTCCTTATAGAAATTATTTCTTGTCATTAGTCAAATTAGCTGTTTCAGTGGAATGAGTAGCACCAAGGTTTTGGAACTGCCTGCACAAAGCCACAAGTGCTTCCAGGAACTCAGCTGCGCTAGCTGCAGCTAAATGCCCCGATGCCCATCACTCTTCTGAAAAACATAAATTGAGAGCAAGGTCACATTCCCCGCAAGATGAGAAAACATCGTGCCAGAAGAAAGGCAAAACTCAGCACTCACTAACACTCTCAGCTTCTGGCTACTAACTGTGCTCCCGAACAGCCTACCCTGCTAAAGGACTTTCCGTTAAACTGACTTTATCCGGTTACACAGAAGCTTGCTCTGCCACCACAAGAAAAAAGCAGCAGTTTCATAGAGCTTTGTAAACAAAAACAATGCAAAACTCAGTGTATGGAAACTCCTTACTGGACTGCTTTGAACCCAGCCACCTACCTGCACAGATGACGAAAGCTCACACTTCGCTTTCTCCGATGCTTCTCTCACTCTCTGAAGGGCCATGTTGTCTTTAGTCAGGTCAACACCCATCTAAGCGACAAACAATACGGGTTAACAGACTCAGCCCTTGCACAGGAATCACAGAATCATAGAATGGTTTGGGTTGGAAGGGACCTTTAAGGGCCACCCAGTCCAACCCCCCTGCCAGGAGCAGGGACATCTCCAACCAGATCAGGTTGCTCAGAGCCCCGGCCAACCTGGCCTGGAATGTTTCCAGGGATGGGGCATCCACCGCCTCTCTGGGCAACCTGTTCCAGTGTTCTATAACTCACATTGTAAAAAATTTTTTCCTAATATCCAATCTAAATCTACCTCCCTCTATTTTAAAACCATTACCCCTCGTCCTGTCACAAAAGGCCCTGCTGAAGAGTTTCCCCCATCTTTCCTGCAGCCCCCTTTAGGCACTGGAAGGCCGCTCTAAGCTCTCCCCGGAGCCTCCTCTTCTCCAGGCTGAACAGCCCCAGCTCTCTCAGCCTGGCCTCACAGGAGAGGTGCTCCAGCCCTCTCATCATCTTCATGGCCTCCTCTGGACCTTCTCCAACTGGTCCATGTCCTTCTTGTGTTGGGGGCTCCAGAGCTGGACGCAGTACTCCAGGTGGGGTCTCACCAGAGCAGAGCAGAGGGGCAGAATCACCTCCCTCGACCTGCTGGCCACGCTCCTCTTGATGCAGCCCAGGATGCGGTTGGCCTTCTGGGCCGCAAGAGCACATTGCCGGCTCATGTTGAGCTTCTCGTCCACCAGCGCTCCCAAGTCCTTCTCCTCAGGGCTGCTCTCGATCCACTTTCCGCCCAGCCTGTGTTTGTGCCTGGGATTGCCATGACCCAGGTGCAGGACCTTGCACTTGGCCTGGTTGAACTTCATGAGGTTGGCACGGGCCCACCTCTCCAGCCTGTCAAGGTCCCTCTGGATGGCATCCCTCCCTTCCAGCGTGTCAACGGCACCACACAGCTTGGTGTCATTGGCGAACTTGCTGAGGGTGCACTCTATCCCACTGTCCATGTCACCGACAAAGATGTTGAACAGGGCCGGGCCCAACACAGACCCCTAAAGGACCCCACTCGTGACCAGTCTCCACTTGGACATCGAGCTGTTGACCACCACTCTCTGAGTTCAGCCATCCATCCATCATGGAGAGCTTTTCATTGCAGTTCACCCTCCTGTCATTCCTGACAGTGAAAGTGCTTGCAGAAAGACAGCACGATCTGTGCACTTCTGCCGATCTCTCTCACTTCTGGCAAATGTATTCAGCATTTCAAAAATACCTGTTAGCCCTCTCTGCTCTGGAAGTGATTATACAGTAAGTAATCAGTTAAAGCTTGGAAAAGCTGCTGCATCGCAGAATACAAAGGCAAGACTGAATTAGCAAAGGATTTGGAATCACATTCCAGTTTCCTACAGCCAGCCTCGTATTGTGTGCATCTATGCTGACACATTCCATCAGACCACAGATTTTTAATATTAAAAGTAAGCAGACTACGTATAAGATAATCCTACTACACTAGAGGAAAAAAGGCCTAAGTCTTGCTATTCTGTCTTCCAGGAGAGAAACATTACACCTCAAGAGAACAAGTGTAAGAACTGCAAGCCAGGCCAACAGGTGTCTAATACTCTTAAGTTTCAACTGTGCCATAAATTACAAACCAAGTCCTAATAATTTAAGAAAATTCTGTTTCTTCTATAGAGGCTGAAAAACAGCGTAACACATGATTGGATTTTGATGAGACACCTTACCTCTCTCTTGAACTCTTTAACAATATATTGTAGCAAAGCCTGGTCAAAATCTTCTCCACCTAAGAAAGTGTCACCGTTGGTGGACTTCACCTCAAAGACTCCTTTCTGGATTTCCAAAATGGAAATATCGAAAGTGCCACCACCCAAATCGTAGACCGCAATACTGTAACGACAGATGCAGAAAAACATTACTGTCTAGTCAAAGTTGTGTGGCTCAAAAATTGTTCTCCTCAGAAGATGAAGTGTGCAGAATTCACATTGCTTTCCATAAAAGTTAAAAGCCCCTCTGAAGACAGCTTTGAAAAACAAAAGTCACAGGCAATGACAAGGGCAGGGACACCAGAACCATTATGAAACATGTTTTTCAAAATGCGAGGCTTTCCCAGCACTATCATCTACATCAGAAACGCACAACCTGTAGCAAAAGCTCTGCATTTATGTAAGCACCTGTGACAGCAACAGGAGGCTGAATGCAGTCAGGGAGGAAGTTGCAAGCTGTGGATACCAGGCACCAGCCCTCAGCGTACCTCTCGTGCTACACTTCGGCACCCACGCTGACAGCCTCTCACCCAGCTGTCCTCAGCCACACCATCGCTGCTACCAGTAGGTAAGGTAATTAAATTGACGCTCAGCTTTGATAATTAAGTTGTAGCTGCAAGTTATGAACTCACTTTCTCTAACAGGTATGGCTGGCATAGAACAGAGGTGAAATGACACAGCAGTGACTCACAGCTGTGAGTCTACTTTGGCAGAACTCCAATGATTTAACAAACCCAGAAAGCAGAAGCAGCATTTACAAAACAGATTTCAGCACGCTTATTTAAGAGAGGGTGGGTGTTATGAACAGGAACTCACACTTTATCTTCAGACTTGTCCAGACCATAGGCAAGCGCAGCTGCTGTTGGTTCATTAATCACCCTCAAAACATTCAAGCCAGCGATCTGCCCAGCATCTTTTGTAGCCTGAGGAAAAAACAGGAAGAGTGCTAAGTACTGAGAGAAACTAAACACAATCTGTAAGCCAAAAAAAAAATTAATCTTACAGCTCAGTGAATACCTGTCTCTGAGAATCATTGAAGTAAGCAGGGACTGTGATCACAGCGTTCTTTGCTGAATGTCCCAGGTAATTTTCTGGAGAAAAAAAGGAGATAAAACAGGAAGTTACCTTTATAAGAAGGAGTAACAATGTTATTACCATGTTGTTTGAAATATTTTTCCTGAACTAAGAACAGAAGACAGACTTGCTGGTCAAAAACTTGCTGCTTTCTGGGAAGATGCAGAGGGAGCTGTGCAGAAATCAAGTCCTTCCACATAACATGGAATAATTTCCAGATTCCAGACAGAACAGCAAAGCACCTCCTCAATTCAATCAGTAACTGGATGCCACTAGCGAGTGAGAATTCATCTGACAGCCTGTCTTTTTAGTGTGAGACTGAAGTTGTTTTCCATTTCTTTGGAGTGCCCAGCATGTGATGCACTTAGAACGTGAAATAATTTTCGTCCTTTGTACAGTTTGCTGTAGGCAACCTTTATATGGTACGAATAATGTAAATAAACTGATTTTACAAGTGTTTGACACAGCAAGTCAAGAAAAATACGCTCTTAAGGTCACAAATTTCTTTCAAAAGAAAAAGAGGCCATCAAACGCAGATTCAGACCTGCTGAAAAACAAGCATGTGCATGATGCAGTGAGAATGCAGAGACAGGACTTACGCCTATGCATCAGCCCTGCACAGACCTTACACTCTGCATTATTCTGTGTTGCTTGCAAAGTCAGACCGTTCCCTAGTTCAATCCATGTAGCATCCGGGCCAAAAGCCAACAGACCTACAGGAAGCAGACCCCTGCTTAAGGCTGAATAACACCATCCTCAGACTAAGTTCATCACATCTAGATGCTCACACACTACGTGCTTGTATTTTACTCTTGGGTGGAGCTTTAGCAATTGTCCAGGACCTAACACTGGAAAAAAAAAAAAAAAAATCTTTGGATGAAGCTTCAGTAACAACCTTTAGTCCTGCCCTCCAAACACTTATCACTGGATACACAACGTTTACCCATCAGTAGCTGCCTTCTGCAGCCTGGGAGGCACAAGGACTGCAGTTCACAAGGAAAAGGAGCTCCCCCTTCTGAGTAAGTGTGCATTCAATTCAATTACAACCGAGTATCAACTCAATCAGTATTCAACTTTGATAAGAACATGTTTTAAGCAAAGTACAAATCTCTTGCCAAAAATCCCAGATTGAGGTAGGCACTCATCTTCCTTGAGGCTTCGCAACAGCTCTTCGCTGCACCCGTCCACGATCCGCCCCATATTAAGGGCCAGCTATACCAGGATTCCCGTACTAAAAAAGTGACTTTATGGCTCCTGCACTTCCATTTACCACGGCCTGGCAGCAAGGTCACGCCTGCGTGCACAGAGGGCAATGACCAAACTGTACCAACCTGCAGTCTCCTTCATCTTCATCAGCACGAAGGCACCGATCTGGCTTGGAGAATAAAGTTTCCCATGAGCCTCTACCCAGGCGTCACCGTTGGAGGCACGGACAATTTTAAATGGAACGTTCTTACTGAAAAACAGAAGAATTCCGCACTCAATTGCTGTATCAGCATAGAGCAGAAAAACTCTACAATTAAAATCAGCAGATGAACACGTACAAGTTCGAGACAAAGACTACCGAACTTGCCAACAGCAGCCTTGGATCCAGGGAGGCCCAGAGGAACTATAAACTACTGCTTTTAATCAGCTACATCATTTAATCACAACCCTTAGGTACGATTGTGCAGCTTTGATCGTAAATGCCCTCACGAATGGGAAAAGTCTCCTCTGGTAGATGCTGCCCCTTCTGCACAGCACCAGCAAGGCTGTCGGGGGGAAGAAAGCCTGAAGGGTGGGCCTTTTTTCTTCTTCTTCTCTGAAAACTCTTAAAAAGATCAGCAACTAACGTAGCAAAATACAGCTTGGCCCTTGCAATATAAGCAACGAACCTTTTGAGACATGAGGGCATAGCCACTCCACCCAAAAGAGGGCAGTACTTTAAAACAGGTCTTGTCATACAGCATTGTATTTTATGCGTTCTTGGAATGCTGGAAGTGGAGTTACCCTTCCCCCTCACTTACATATCCTTCTTCACTTCAGAGTCATCAAAGCGCCGCCCGATGAGCCGCTTGGTAGCGTAGAAGGTGTTGTGTGGGTTAGTTACCGCCTGCCGCTTCGCTGGCATTCCGACCAAGCGTTCGCCGTCGGCTGTAAACGCAACAACTGAAGGCGTTGTCCTGGCACCTTCGGAGTTTTCCAGCACCTATGTAAAAAACATCACAGGATGCCATCAAAAAAACCATTCCTCTGAAAACACTAATTTGGATGTTCAACTTCTAATACCGTCACAGCAAGCTGGTATCCATTTTGTACTTACCTTCGCTTGCTTTCCTTCCATAACTGCCACGCAGGAGTTTGTTGTACCCAAATCAATTCCAATAACGGCACCTTTAATTGCTTCTGAGCTGTAAAGCATATTATAAAAAAAAAATACAATTACTAATAAAGGAAAATAACTCAACAGAAAAAAAATCTTTCTACTGTGAAGGCAGGACAAAGCGATTTTTCACCAGATGTTGAAGCAAACACATTGTACTCTGATGTAAGGCGTTCTCTGACTCTTATACAGGAATTCAAGCTTGTGTGCCTCTGTATTCAATTAGATCACTTACAGCTAAACCCTTGCTTGTTTATTTAAACATACAAAACACTGTTCTTCACCAGAATAACCTGTACTACATATATGCTCCACATCCCTTAAGATTTTGACATAAAACAGAGTTGTAACTAATTCTGTCCCTACGCACACAAAGTTTCCTGGACTTGCTTTGGGTCATTTTTGATGTTCAAACATGTTTGAAAACATCCACCTGGAAAAAAATGCTAATAATAAATTGTAGTGATTTATTTATCGCTGCTTAGCATGAAGAGAAGAGCACAAAGACAGCAAATTAGTAACCCATATAGAGAGTTCTCCGAGCCAGAGCCAAAGATAACCATCTTTTTGATCCTGAGGATCAACAAACTCATTTAATTCTGAGAAATGAAACTGGTTCTTACCACTCTCTCCAGTTTACACAACACAAAGCAGTGTGTTGGAAACGTGCAAGTGCTCGGTTTCTCCGTACCAGCCAGCACTGGGCAGTTTTCCTAACACAAACACATTTCCCACTCTGCGTCCTGAATCAGCATTAGCCACAAAGCATCTGACCAAGTTGCACAACTAACCGCTACTCTTTTCCCACTGTCTTGTAACACAAAAAACAAGTCCTTAAAATGTGTGAGCTGTTTGAAATAAAGTTTATCTGTAGCGAAACGGAGCCACTCTTTATCCCCACTTCATGCCAGCGTAAAACAACTTGTTCCACCAATGTTTGGGGTACTTTTTTATTTGGTTTTTTTGGGGGGCTTTTTAAAAAAAAATCAAGCAAATCTCAACAACCCACACTTTGTGGGTGCTGCTGGAGGCAGGAGAAGGGGGGGAAGAAGAATTCTTAAAGATTCACTGGAAAAAAAAAAAAAAAGAGAAAACGAGATAAAGAAACAGCCTTAGAAAAGTTACATGTAGAGGTTCTGGTTTTGCTCTGCTGTTCCATCTCTGACTCCAACAAACATTTCTGCTACCTGTACAACAGTAAATATAAATATCAAACAGCCAAACATGAAAAAACAAGGAAATACTTACGCATATTTTCTGCTGGATGCTGCTCTAAGAACATTTTGACTGAGGCCATTCCAGAATGTCTATAAAAAAAAAAAGAAAATTCTGTCTTAAACTTCAAGTGATCTTCAAGGCAAGACTTTCAAAAGCAGACAACTTCTGGAGTCGGTCCTACTGCAACGCTGCACTTTTAAAATCTTAAGTGCAGACTAAGGAAGAATTTAAGAAAGACTCAAACGGCCGTAGAAAGCCAATTACTATGCTTATCCACCTGGTGTGACGCTGGTTTGTACAACCAGAACCAAGCTACTTCCCCCACACAAACCAGCCTACAAACACGCTACCAGGCAAAAGACACCTCTGTAAATTAACCCTGAACCTTCAGCTTTCAACGCACAGCAGCAGATAAACATTAACCCCGTTTCTCAAAGCTTCCTGCGTGGTCAGCAACAAACGATCCGCTCCATCCCTTCAAGAATTCGCAGCCAAGTCTGAAGTTTTCTTGCGGCGGCCGTAGCTCCGCAGGCGCAAATCAGTATCTCGGCGAACGCTGACAGCGTCAGCCCCTGCGCCGTGGGGAGCTTCTAGCGAAACGCCCGAGCGCACGCAGCGCAGCACCGCACCGCGCCGCACGCCGGTATTTCCCGATCGCTCCAGACCTCCGCGTGCGGGTGAGGGTGCGGGCGCCAGGCCTGCAGCGCGGGAGACGGCACCGGCCGCCGCAGGAGCCGGCGTCCGCTCCCGGTGCGCGATGCCCGCCTCGCCCGCCGCCTCTAACAGTTTTCTTACAAGTAAAATAAAATGAAATCCACTCCGCGCTCGCGGCAGACCGAGCGGCCCGGGACTCGCACCGCTGCCAGCGGAGCCCCACGCCGCCCCCGTGCCCCCGCCTCGGCCTCCCTCACCCCTCGGCACCGCCGACCTCCCGGGCCCCCCCCGTCCCCTCCGCCCTCCCCTAGGCCGAGGCCTCCCCCGTTCCCCCCGGCGGCCCCGAACCCCTCACCCCCCCCCCCCCCCCCGCCCGCACCTGCGCCAGCCCGGGGGGCGCGGGCGCGGGGGCGGCGCGCGGCAGGAGCAGCGGGAGGCGCGCGGCGGCGCGGCGGGCGCTGAGCATGGCGGGGCGGCGGCGGAGCGGGGCGGCGGCGGGACGGGGCTGCGCGCGGCGCCGCGGCTCTTCTGGAAGCCTCCACCCACGTGGGCCGCGGGGGGGGGGAGATGGGCCGCAGGACCCCCGGCGCCGGCTGTCCCGGTGATAGCCTGTTCTTTCTGCGGGCTTGCGGAGCTCCGCTCCGTTCCCAACACCGGAGAATGGCTCCGCGCTGCCTTTCTAAGACCGTGACAGAGCTCGCTACCTCGGCCGGTGCGGAATGAGGCGAAACACGGGCGGCGAATCGGCCGACTGCACACCGGCACAGCCAGGGACAGCCCGGGTCCTGTAGGCGGCCGCGCACTCAAGGTCGGACAGGATAAAGCGCAGGGCGATTGCAGCGGCCTTGCGTCAGGGCGCGCGGCGCGCATGCGCTTCTCGCCGTGGGACGCCGCATGCGCAGGGAGGGCGCGCGTCGGGCCAGTTTATCTGCGGCTGCGCAGGCGGGGCCGCGGCGCGCGCGCATGCGCAGTCGTGTACGCTGCCGGCTGTCCGTGTGCGGGGCCGCGGCGGGCCTCGTCCGTCGGCTGAAACCGGTCCCGGTGCCGCGGAGCGTGGGACACGGCCCGGCCCCAGGCCTTCCCCTGCAGGCAGGAGCTTGCACACGGCTCCCGGGGCTGCTGGAGGCCCCGCCGGCACCGAGGCTGTACCCGTTTGGGCCTCTGGCTGCAGCGCGGCCTGGTCTGCTCCCCAGTCCTGCCAGGTTTACCCCCTTCTCCCAAAGGCGCGTTCGGCTCAGCGCCTCTGGCAGCGGACGGCACGGAGCCCGGCCTTGGCGTGCTGCTGACACGCGCTCCCTGCCTGACAAGCCTGGCTTGTAGGTTGTCAAGGGACGCTCGTCGTTTCACCCGCTGCTGGCGCTCTGGAAGAGGCGGTGGAGGCTGAGGCTGCCTTTGCCTGCCAGTGCCGTGGGTTTGGGCTCTGGCCGTGGGGAGAGGCGGGGCTGGCCGGCCTCTGTCCCCTCACGGCTCGTTCTGTAGGGTGAGGAGTGGTCCCCGGGGCCCAGTAAATACCAGCCGGTGGAACTGAGCCGGGATTAGCACACGCTCTCATAACCCTTCAGTCAGATCGTTTCTGCGTGGCTCACAAGAACCTGAGTTCCTCCCTCAGGCGTCTTTGCTTCAGTAAATACGAAGTCTCGCGGTGGGCCGCCTCTAACCCAGCAAGGCGGGAGGGTAGGTACGAGTGTCACCCTCCGCAATCGCCAGAAAGGGGCAGCAGCCGGCCGTGCTAGCGCTGCTTTCAGGCCGCTCCTGTGAATCATAATCCTGGGAGAATGACAGCTTAATTCACGTCACTGACAACTCCCAAGTCTTGGCAAGGCTGCGATTAAAACACTAACGCGTTTAGAAGCAGCTCTCTGGGAGCTGCCCCTGTGCCGCTCCTTCCTGCTGCCCTTTCACCTCGGAGGCGAGAGGCTGTCCCGTCCTGCAGCAAACCCCGGGCTGCGACAGGAGCCCCTCAGACAGCTACCGACAGCGCAACAGGCAAATCTGTTTCAGCAGAGCGCAGCGGTGGTAAAAACAACAGAAAGAGGAAATCCTCCTGCTCTGCAACTCTCAAAATCCCCCTCCGGCTGCTTGTGAGACGGCAGATGTGACCTGCAGCAGCCCTGGGGTCCGGCTGACTTTAGGTGTCTGCCTGGGTGTGCGCCTTCCAGGCACCACAAACTCCAGGCAGCGAGGGCCCTCGGAACTCCCCGGTGAAAAGCCAGGACACGAGTCCAGTCTCCCCTTCAAATTACCCTTATTTTTTTCCCGTTGGTGCTCAGGGGGGTGAGAGATCCAGAGCTTTCAGCTTGCTGGCTTCAAGTCACCCAGAGGAAGCTCTGCATCAGGTAGGATCGGCCCCTGAGCCCTGCCCTGGAGCCTTCCTAGGGAAGGGGGAAAAACTGGGAGGGGGCTGGAGGCAGGGCGATATGGTTCCTCCGGGACGATCTGCGCTGAGGAGCCGGCACCAGCTGCCCGCAGCGCAGAAACGGTGCGAAGGAGCTGCCCTGTGGGGACCCAATTAATTTCCTTCCCGTTAACCGTTGCCAGCCGCGAGGCTGCTTTGAAGCACTGCAGAGGCTGGTCTCGCGGCGGGGCAGCCCTTCGGCAGCTGCGCACGCAGGGCTCCACGTGGATGTCCCGGCCCCGCTCCCGCCGAGATAACAGCGGAGCGTTTGCTTGACTCCCGTGGGAGCAGCGCCGGGCTGTAACGCCTTTCCTACAAAGCCGTGTTCGTCAGCTCTGTAGGCACCTCAGAAGGATGTCGCTGTCAACGGCAAAAATGTGAGGAGGTTACACGCAGTTTTCAGCGGAAGAAGCGTCTCAGGCAGGCAGCGAGACAAGGCCTGTGGGGAGCTCTGCGTTAGCTTCCCCCCCTTCGTTATTCCAGGGATTTGGGGGCAGCTCCTGCTCTCTGGCGCCTGCGTGCCGTGGAGTTACCCTGAGCGGTGACGGCGCGGCTTTAGGTGACCCGGTGTGAAAAGGTTTGTGGAGGCAGCTGCCAAAAAAAGCTGCGCTTCAGTCGCTTTCCTGCTCACTGACACGGAGCCTGATAGAAAAAGCAGTGATGGGTCAAACGCAGCGTGGCGTCAGCCTGCGCCCTGAGTCGGGGTGAATCGCAAACCAAGTCCCACCGCGCGCAGGGTGCCCGAGAAGGTCGCGTTTGAGTTCAGGGTTATCTCCAACGCTTAGCGAAGGGCTGGCTGGGGGAAAGGCGGGCTGCAGCATACAGAAGCCATGAGAGGAGGGCAGGAGGGCAAAAATAAGCCCTCCTATTTGCAGAGGTGGCATTTCTCTTTAGCTTGGATATTTAATCCCTCATATGCACCAGTGCTGTAATGAACTGCCAGCCAGATGCTTGGTAATTATCTCGGGGGGATCACAGCAGGGACGTGAGGGTTTGGGGTGGGCATTCAACACAGAGCTGGTTGACCCCACAGCATCCTTCCAGACTTCCCTCGTTTCTCCACGATTCCAGCGCGGCTGACAACAAGCATCAGCTTGTAGAGCATCGCAGAATAAATCAGAAAGCGGCACAGAAGCAACAAACCAGCAACAAGACAGTTACGGAGGCTGCCTGCGAGCCTGCCAGCAGCTCACCAGTCCGTCTTCCTCCAGCGCACGTGGCAGAGACCCGTCACTCAGCTGAGGACGCGGGCGACCGGAGGGAGCGGCAAACGGCGTCTCACCCCTGCACCACTGCAGCTGCCGTAGCAAGGATCTGAGGTGCCTCCAGGAACCGTAATAATGAGGGCAATTAGCGTGTTACAAATGAAAACTTCCAAATGCTTTACTCTGCAGATTTTTTTTTTTTTTTTTTTTTTTTTTTTACCCTGAACTGAAGCGGCTGCGGCTCTGGCCTTGGCCCTGCAGAGAGGACAGGCTGGCTGGAAGATCACCCATGGCCAAGCTGCACCGCGGTGGGAAGGCTGACAGGGCTCAGCCAGCTGGCCTCCGTTAAGGATTCACGTCCCCCCTCGGCTGAGCAGGGCTGGATTCACCCTCTCCCCCTGGCCCACGGCGGGGTTTTCCGGCACACACCAGCCCTCTGCTCTGGCCCGCTGCCTTGGAATAGGCCCATCCGCTCTCCCACGTACCCTCCAGCATCCCAGCGCGGGACCCAAATGTGTTTCCCCATTTCTGCTTCCCTAATTTCTCCCTCATTAAATGGCTCTGGAAGGATCGCTCCCTGGAGACATGCATGCCTCTGCTGGCATGAGTCTCTCCCTCGCTGCTCACCTCCTGCCCTCCCCAGCCTCTCCGCTCTTCTTGCCCCTCTGATATTTGCAGAGCCACCAAATTTCAGCCCTGGGAACTTCGAGCGCTCGGTACTCCCTCCTCCAGGCCATCACAAGAGTGCGTTACCACAGTGATCCCTGCGAGCCGGTTCCTCGCAGCGCCCGTTTCCCCCTGTCCCTTTACCCGTGCTAGTTTGACCTGCTTTCTGCATTTGTACCCAGCAGCCCACAGGCACCGCTCCCCGTTCCTGACGCAGCTCAGGGGACGCAGAGCTCCCCAGCCAGCACGTGAGTCCCGAGGCAGCGCCTTTGTCTGTTAAGAAAGAACACGGCTTTATATTCTGAAAACAATATAAATCACTCCATTGATACCTACTTGCTGTTTCCTTTGTTATTTCCTAAATACATGTCCTTTCTTTGTAAGTGACAACGCTGCTGTGGGTGTCTTGCAGCTCCTCTGTGCAAACGCGCTTTGCTTTGTGCTGACTGAATACGGAGCTGAGAGAGAAGGACCCTTCCCTGCCTGGCAGGAGCTGTGCCAGGAAGCTCCTGTTGGATCAGCCGCTGCCAACACACCTGGCCCAGGTAGAGCCTGCAATTTATTTAATACGTACAGTTACAACCATTCCATTGTGAAATCAGCCTCATGAGACGGGCGTGAAACAAAAGGGTAACATTTGGAGGAGAACGATTCCTGATTCGGGCTTAGGCAGAAGAAACGCTCCTCTCTGCTGCCTTGGCAATGAGACAATGAAGGAGGAAACCGTAAAATCATTCACATGCCTGACTCCCTCCTTCCCAGTAGCACCAGCATATATTTTGAAGAGCTTCAACGCAGGTTTTTACTGCGGAAAATAAAGAGTGAACTGTGCCCCCCACCAAGCAGCAGCAGGAGAACACATCCCAGCTGCCTCCAGCCTCAGCTCCTCTCCTCCTGCTGAGCCTTCCCCGCTCAGCCAAACCTCACCCTCACCCCTGGGTTCAGACGTGTTTGGTGCAAGCCAGCCCCTTTGTTGCTGAAGGACACATCCAAGACCTCCATGTCTCGATCTCCGGGGGCTCCCGCAGCCCCCACTCATCTGGGAGCTGAGGGTTTATCGACTGGTGGGCTGCAGGGTCACACGGGGACCCGGGTTGCTGGAGGGCTCTCTACCCCTTCACCTTTTTCCAGGCTGGCTTTCCCCAAGCCGATTCCCTGCCGAGAGGACTGCAGCACAGGACAAGCACAAGCAGCCAGGCCAGGCGTGGAGGTGGCTTAAATTGATTTCAGCAGCACTGCAGCCAATTACAAACCCAAAGTCTTCGCACATGTTTTTCTCCTGCAGGAGAAGCCAAAACCCCTGGGTGTAATTAGCAACACACTGCATGGCGGAGGGGCCAGCTCGGGTGACTGTGCTCTAATCTGCTGCTCGCGGGTCACATCCCTTCCATCAAAAGGAGGTGGTTCTGGCGAGGATGCAGGGGAGATGCTGCCTGGCCGGATCAGGGAGCCATGCGCATGGCTGCCCTGCTGCGCAGCAGGAACCTGATGCCCCCTTTGCGCCCCTGTGCCCTGCCTGCAGCCCACTGGCTGGACCCAGGAGTGGCCCGAGGCCAGTGGGCGAGCAGGCATCACGCCCCGGCCCCCAGCAGCCGTGTCCCAGCCCCGCTGCAGTGACCGCTCCATGGGCACGTGTCCAGGCGCCTGGGGACGGCACAGACACCCCTGTGCAGTCTGGGGAGCCCTACCCGAGCCGGGGCAGCAAAGGAGGGGATGTCCCTGTCCTCCAGTAACTCAGCAGTAACCAGGGAGCTCCAGGGCCCTCCAACAGCCTCCCAACAGCACTGCCTCTCAAACTCTACCGGCACCTGCTGTCTGAGTGGGGTTTTTTTAAGCAAATGAGGAAACAAGACACACAAAGCACAATTAACTCAAACTCATGTGCTAGATTAGGGGTAAATTCTGACTTGGGGGTGTTTTCCCCTTGGATCATATCACTCCTTTTTCAGTCCATCAGCAGCCCTGATGTTTTCAAGCCAAAACCAGCCCTGCCTGTTTTCAAGCCTCTCAAATGCTCTCCTGACCCGGAATGAGGGAAACCAGCCTTACCCTGGGCTCGCGTGCTTTCTGCTTCTGTCTTTTCTTGGCAAGGTGAGCCCCACACCTAACCACATGCCACATTTCAGTCTCGTTGAGACCAAAGCTCTTCACTCCTTGAAGCTGGGTACCTGCATTCCTGGGCGAGAAAGATCAGAAAGGAGAGGGTGGGGAAAAATATGAGGAATGAGCTCAACACCAAGTGTGTTATTTCTATAGAGGCATCTCAGGTGCTTCCTACCCCTGTGGTTTTGGAGGCAGAGCACCATTTAGCACACTGATTCGAGTGACCTCCACCATCAATCTTTGCAAGGCTGTTTTTTTTTTTTTTCCTCCAAGAGAGCAGGCAATTTTAGCGACAGCATCATTCTGGGGGGAGGGAGAGGGAGGTGGACAACTTTGAAGATACTCGGCTCAAAGACCTAGTTATTCTGCCTGGTTTTCCCTCACCAGCTTCAGCAGCAAGAACACATAAATTGTGTGTCGTAGCTGCCTTTTCATCTGTCCCGGGAGTTATAGACTGCACACATAAGACAATTCATGTTCCTCTGCATAATGAGGTGAGTTTTATAAATCATAAATCTTCACTTAATATGCAGGTGGTGTTTGCTGCCAGGTTTAGGAAAACTGATGCAGTTGCCAAGTTCATGAATGTCATAAATCATTCATGCTAAGGCAGGCTGCAATTGCTCAGTCCTTTGAGACAGACCAATTTCAAGGTGGTTGTTTAACACACAAACGCGATCTTCATTGATTGTTTATACAAATATATATTTTCATTAAGTTTTTCCCTCTCTGTTTTTTTTCTTCTTTAGGTGCCAAGAGCGATACCCTGAAGAGACCCTGCTTTCCAGTTTTGAAATTCCATCAGAAATCCATTACCAGGTGCATAGAAATCCATGGATTTGTAATAGAAAGAGCCTCCTAAAGCTCAGCAAACACGACCTGGATGTCTCAATAAATCTCAATGCATGTGATTAAAAAAACACAGCGAGAGAGCGTGCCTCAATTCTTCACAGGGTCATTTTGGACGTGCAGCATTTTCTGCAAAATTGCCATTAATTAAAGGTGCGCTGATCCCAGCAGGGTTTTCATCTCTGCTCGAATGGCGGCTGCTGTGTGCACAAGAGCAGGTAATGCATCCCCCTCCCACGGGGAATACCCTGTGTGCTGCTGGATTTAGCTGAGCCTACACATACCGCAGCTTGCTGGGTGCTCTGCGGCCCCTGGGGATGTGCACGATTCAGTGGGAAGTCTCGTGGGAAAGCAGCTTTCCCGTGAGATCTGCGGTTTTTAGTGGGATGGAAAATTAGAGCTGTGTAAATCCTGCAAGTACCTGGGATGAGACCCACCCCATTGCCTATCCCGAGGGGCTGAGCAGGGATAAACCTGCTCAGGGCCGTGGGGAGGTTTGGTTTGCCAAGCTCAAACCTGACGGGAGATGCTTCTCCTGGCCCTATGTCTCCCAATCCCAAATGTCCTTGGGAGCTCTCAGCTCATGGTCTTTGTGCCTCATCTTCCTGTCTCACCACTTCCTTGGCTTTACATTTTGCTTTCTGGTTTCATGTGACCACATTATTTCTAGGCTTACATGGTGAAAGCTCTGTCCCATCTTGAATTGTTTAGGGTCATCTAGGGAGGGCTGTCACCTCCCCCGCAGAAGCAGGACCTTGGATTCTCAAAGCCTTTCACTTTGCACCTGATTTACATCTCGGAGAGATCCAAAAAAATAAGGCACAGTACTACTGGACAGTGTAGTAAATCAAAAAGTGTTTAGGCTCAGAGTCACCTGGCACTTGAGAGGGTCTGATATTGAACAGCACATTAATTTTGAGTGGATCTAAAAAAACTGCGTAGGTGGAAAAAGGCAGAAAATTTTTACGGCTGTGCCTATCTTCCATCATCCCTTGCTGGCGTAATTAACTGCTCACAAATAATTCAGGCACCGAGTTCTCTCTCTTCTTTTTCCCTGTGATCAGCCAACAAGTGCTGAAGTTTCTCGAGTTTATTCCTTGTTCCAAACTACTCACCGAATAATTTTTGCTAATCACTCCCCTGCTGCAGATTGCTCTTCAACACCTTGTTGTAAGCGTGTGTCAGCCAGAATTTGAGAACCGAGCCGGACTGGTTAGTTTTGGTCAGATAATGGAGCTCTCCTCCCTCCATTTAATGAGCATGAAACCTAGAAAAGGCTTTTAGGGAAAAGATGACTTAAAATTTGGCTTGCTACAAATTGGATTTGGCTCCCAGCCTGCCCTGAGATTTCTGTAATTTCAGTGTTACTCTTCATGATCCTCCACCGATCTCGTGGTTCTTGGGACAAGATGAGATTGGTAAAACGTCCCGTTTTTATTTACACTCCTGCCTGCAAATCAATTCAATGAAAACTCAGCTCCGGCACGGGTGCTGCCAAAGGAAGCACACCCCTCCGTTGCAAGGTTTCCGCCCCCTCACTGCGAGGTGCCCTTCAGGGAAGCATCTTTCTATGGAGAGCAGCCGATGACCCTTCCCACTAATTTGCAGCTGAGAAAACCCAGGTGAATCTCAAGAGCTGCGAGACTTTCACGGCTGTAGCTCCCTCCTCCCGGAGTATTTATTCCTGGTGCCGATTAAGCTGGGTTGAGCCGTGCCTTGCACTCCTCGAGGTGCTTTCCGCCAGTGAGCCCGTGCTGGCTTTGTGCTCTGTGCGTAAGCAAGCATAGGGTCAGAGTAGTGCCGGTGTGCTCCTAACCGGAGAAATTAAACCCTGGTGCCTGTCTCCTAGAAAAAGAAAATAAAATGTTGATTACTTCCTGGGAGCTCAGAGTTTCTGGGCAAGAGCCATCACAATTCCATCCTGTGAGGGGCAACGTCTCCTGGGAGCGGTAATCAGGGATCCGGGATGTCAGAGAGCAAATGCTGAGGGCCCACCAGGAGTTACTAGTGGTAAAACCTTGCCAGCAAAAATCTGAGCTCGCTAAAATCCAGAAATGGCAAAATACAGGATTATCTGAGTTATTCCCACCCCATTTGCTAAGGGAAGGAGCTTTGGGGATGGTTTCTGTGAGGATGTAGACGAGGGATTCAGACTTCCCTTTAATTGTTCCTCCAGGTCATAAACTACAGAGACGCTCAGACGTTTCTGTGCAAAATGCTGCGCTGGCTGGGGCAGCTCCCGGGGACAGGATGGGGAAGGGGGGCAACACAAAAAAAAAAAAAAAAAAAAAAAAGCTAGATCTCTAAAAGTGAGGAAAGCATGGAAAGAAGAGAAGAAAAAGTCCAACGAAAACAGGGAAGAAAAAAACTGCAGGGCTGTGGCAGCCATCCTGCTCCCGTGGGTCCCCGCTGCCACGGCGGGACGCGGGCACGCACGGCAAACCGGCTGGGGCTGCTGCGCCGCCGCCGCCTGCGAGACCCCTGGTGCGATTGATAGGAAATGGTATTTTTCCTTTCCATTTTGAGTTAAACAGGGGAAACTCTTCTGTAACCTGGGGAGTCGCACACACTCAGCGGGGCACACGGGGCTTCTCAGTGTGGCAGGGACCGTGAGGAGCCCCGCTGCGCCCAGGGCCGCGTGCCGGGTCCCGGGGACAGGGCCATCCCTGGGAGGCAGGCGGTGACAGGGAGCTGGTAGCCAACACGCAGCAGCGCTTTCTCCCTTCCTTCTCGTTCCTTCTGCGTGCGTCCTACTTCTTCAAAGCTCCTGACCACCCCAGCCAGCTCTTTTCTCCCCTCTCCTTTCTCCCAAAAGTGTGACATGACCACCATCTGTGAAACTGCCAAATGAGCCACTTGCCTTTGCGTTTCCCTGCAGGGCTGCTCTTCAATTAAAAGCTTTTCTTGATGTTTTAACTCTCACTTCCCTTAATTGAGGTTCCTTTTTCCAGCCTCCTCCTCCTCTTTTTTAATGAGAGGCTAACACGCCGGTGAACGGAGCTTTGCAACGGGCAGCGCCGGCGACCGCGCGGTTTGGAGGGCGAAGGCTGCCAAAGGCCAGCGGCTCACAGCCTGGCCAAGTGTCACGGAGCCTGGGAGCAAAAGCCAGTGGAAAAAAATAGCATCCAGGCCACGTCTAAAACGATCCTGCCCTTGGTGCGTGCTCCCAGGCTCCATCAGTCAGCACTTCGGCAGCTGATGACGGCGCGACGCTTCTCCTTTCTCTGTTATGGATGCAGGGCAGGGACCCGAGCGAAGCCATGGAGGCGAGCCGGGCACCGCTGGGTTTGCTGCTTGGCCGGTCCCAGCCTCACGTCTGGCACCCAAATCTCCCCTCCTGGAGCACCATCTCAAAATATTTTAAAAGCATGAGTTAAACGTAGTGAGAGAAAAAAAAAAAAACAAACAAAAAACCAAACAACAAAACAAAACTGTACATCCTCTGTAATTTGCCTGCTAATTTATGAACAGGTAAGCCTCTCCCCGCCGAGCTTTTCTTCACACACACACAAAAAGAGAGGCTTAGAAACACTTCATTAAAAATATGGAGCACTTCACAAATTTTGCAAGTCCTTCTTGTGCAGGGACAGGGATAATTTTCTGTGATATACTCATTTTTAAGAAATACAGCACGTGTGCAAGCAAAGCAACCGCACACCTTTATTTGTTTTGTGTCCAACCTTGGCTCAGTTCAGAAGCTTCTGATTATGTACGCTCAGAGGTTTTTAAAAGCTGCTCATTTGTGAAAACCAATCTTCTTATAAAATAATGAATTGGAAGCTTTTATGGGAATTAGCCGCGTGCTGCTGGGAAGCGGGACACGGAGGATAACAGAGATATCACAGAGGTTTGCAGATCGGCTCTGGGCTGGTGGCCTCGGGTCGCTGGAGATGCGGTGACTGCGTGCTCCGGACCGGGATGAACGGGAGTTTTTGGGGCTTATTCCAAAGGGTTTCCTGGCAGCGGGGCTGATCCCCGCTCCCGGCGCGTCCCCTCAGCCCATGGTCCTGCTGCTGAAGGTCCCTGGCTCTTCCGCAGGGCTGCTGCACGCGCTGAGCCGCTCGAGTCCAGGCGGTGCCGGATGTCCTTGAAATGCAGCTGAAGGGACAAACGGCTGCAAAACCACTCCTCTCTTACCGTCCTGACCGTTTTATTTCTTCCTTCGTACGGAGAGCCTCGTAGCTTGTAAATGCTTAAACCATCCTCGCCAACTGTCAAGTGGCTTTAAACCCAGAATGCCGCATTGAAATACCCCCATGGCTTCAGGTGGAGATTTTATTTCTGGCCTTGGGACAGTTTGAGAATTTCTGAAGTTACGCGCTTGGTAGTCTTTAAAAATTGTTCATTTGCAGCCTACAACTGCCTTACAAAGTCATGGAGTGGGATTTGGGGAGGGAGAGCAGGAGCTGGAGCAGAAGGGCTGCTCGGAGTCTGGGAAGCCCTTCTCAAAGCCTCGTGAACTCTTGCATGAAAGCAAACAAAGCGAGGACAGCAGGACGGGGGGGAGGGTGCAGGAGCAAAAGCCAGGAGCCGGGTTTCCCAGCCCACAGGGTTGGAAGCCGCCGGCAAGGAGTCGGCACGCGGTGCTCGGCAAACGGGGCCCCTGGCGCCGATGCGAAGCTGTGGGCCAGCTGGACGATGGAGGAGACTCGCAGGCAGCTCATCCATGAGCGTGGAGATATAAATACCCAGCTAAAGCTTTGGGATAAATTCTGGAGGAGGCATACGTATATTTTTGTAGGCTGTAATTTTGATGAAGAGACAGAAAATCGGTTTTATAGGGGCTTGTAGGAGGGCGTTTGCCAGCATGAATAAACAACAAGCGCTTGTGCCCGGCTCCGAGGACCGGCCGGGGACAGGGCTGCAGGGCAGAGTGAGCCTCAAAGGGCTCAGCGCACACCTGGGACCACATCCACCACCCCTGCTCCACAGGAGCTCCAAGCCTGGCCAGCACCAGAGCCACTGGAGAGAGAGAGGAAAAAAAAAAAAAAACCAAAAAAAAAAAAACAAAAAAAGGTTTTACCCTTTACAGATCGTTTAATGCTCTAATGAGATTCCTTAAAAATACAAACGAGCTACTTGATACAGCAGGATGAAAGCCTGTCTCCATGGCAGTGATTTTCCTGAAGATGCTTTTCATCTTTGGCTGCTGGGAGCTTCGACGTAAAAATTTATTGCATGCTCTCCCCTAATAAAATGTGATGGTTTTACTGTTTTTTTTTTTTATATAAATGTACATTTAGTTTTGAATTATACCAAGAGGCAGGCGCTGGCTTCGGTCGAGTCTGCGACATGCAGCATAAATCACAGCTCCCTAGCAACTTCCCGGGACCGCGGTGCTCTGCCGGAGGGTACGAGTAACTTCTATTGACTTCAGTGAAAGTTCCTGCTATCCCGCAGCGAGGGAATGGGCCCCCAGAGACTCATTTGCGGTTGATTAAAAGCAAGAGACTAATAGCGCCGCGCACCGCCGTGCCGCTTCCCGCCTGCGCTGCTGCCTCCACTCGAAGCCCAGCCCTGCTGCCCTGGAAGCCCGAAGCTCTCCAAGATGTGCCCTGTTTCTGACCCCAAAAGCGCTTTTTTGGCTCTTAGACCCCTGAACAGCCCCCAGTGCCACCCCAGTGCTCCCAGCTCCTCCTTGGTCACCTAGCAGCCGTGCAAGGCACAGAGAGTCAGGGCAAAGGCGTACGGGGTCACCAGCTCCATTGCTCGTAGCGAGGAGCTTGGCTTTTCAGGTTTTTTTGCCTGTCTGAGGCTGGGGGGGGCAGGCAGCAGAGCCCCCCGAGCTCATGGCTGGTGCATCAGCTGATGGAGCAGCCACTTTTGATCTGATTGAGCGTAACGAGCAGCACCGGACCTCGGGAGATGCACCATCAGCAGGATTAGCCACGTTCCCCGGGGAAAGGGCTACGCCGGGGAGGTGGGAAGAGGACTGGTGATGGAGGAGGAGCAGATGGTCTCTCTCAAGGAGAACGCCGGGACAGTAATTACAAGAGACAAGAGGAGAGCTCCTGGCTCGCTCACAAGAATTTGTGCAAGCAATCATGGGAAGCGTGAGCCTCTCCAGAGAGCAGGGAAGGAAGCACAGCAGGAGATGAGGACTTTTGCCTGCAGGCTCCCAGTGCTGCAGCCAGAGCCCCTCCGCCTCTCCAAGGGGGCAGGGACCCTCCCTCTGCTTTGTGCTGTGCCTGCGACTCCCTCCTCACCAAGAAAACCATGGGTTTATATTCTTTAAGCTTGGCTTTGCCTTCTCCTGCTCCACGTTGTCCAAAGAGCATCCCAACCACTACACTGCTTGTCCCAGCCGCTTCCCAACGGGTCTGAGATAGAGCGACTCTGGTTCTTGCTTCCCCTTGGCTGCATGGGGCAAGCCGTGCCGGGAAGGATGGGCTGGCGTCCGGGAGCATCCCTTCCCAGGGCTGCTCGGGGGGGAGGGGGGAAGGGGAAAAAAAAAGGGAGCAAAGCTCACAGCAGCAGGGCTGGATGAGCAGGAGACATGGAAACGGAGAGAAGGGCTGTGCCCTCCCTGCCAAGCTGGGGTGCTTTTACTGCGGGAGAACCCCCTCCCGTAGGTGCCCCTTGGTGTTTTAGCTCTGCAATGCAGCCTGAGCAGTAGCTGAGACCTGCAGGTGACAAGGAAATCGGGGCTAATTAGAGCTGCTAATTAGATCTCTGCTGAAACACTGCCTCTGCTCTGTGCCCGTGGGCTGCACTCCAAGATGGGGCTCTCCTGCTCCGAGGGGTCCCTCTGCCCACGCCACCCCATTGGCAGCACACACACGAGCCAAAAAAAAAAAAAAATAACAAAGAAAACAAACCCTAAAATCATTTTTTATAAGACCAAAATATTTCATGTCATGCTCCCACTGACTTGGGCAGAGCTGCATCCCCGGCTCCACTGAGGTCGCTGAGCCGGGAACACCCAAAGCAGACCCATCGCGCCCCATCTGTCCAGCTCAGCCTTCGGGGCGAAGCTGCTGGGCGGCTGGGATGGCTCCGTGCGTGCTGGAGCAAGCCCAGCCACCCGGACCTTTTTGGTTTTGTCACCGCCACCACCGTCAGTGTTTGTCTCGCAGGACGCAGCGTTGACCAAGGCAAAGGCGCCCTCGGGTCAATACTGTTCGCTTTACACTGGCGGCCCCGATTAGCAGTGCCAGACCGGGCCGTAAGGCCCTGATTTACTGGAGCACTTAAGCCTGTGCCTAACTTTAAGTACACAAGCAGATCCATCGACTTCAGTGGTTTAAGGTTCGACGTTTTTAAGTAACTTGCTGAACAAGGACCTACATTATTCATCCGAAGCCCTGAGTAATGTGTTCTTAGGAAATAACCATAGCAAACTCTACAAATCCCCACTGAAAGGACATGCTAAAGCCCTGGCCCGCTGGAGACATTAGCCGGGTTTGCTTTGTAAGCAGCACACACACAAATATGTATATTTAAATCAGGCAGCGCAAGACGCAGACTTGCAGGAGTCCCAGCTCTGCCTCCTCGCTGGATCTCAGGAGAGAGGACACAGCAGCACGGCAAAGCACGGTAGCGCAGACCGGCCCTCCCCAGAACGCAGCCGCAGAGGGGGCAACACAATCAAATTTGTACCAGGGCCCACATCAGCCACAGCCAGTGCTTCCACCCCGGTTATCGCAATACCGTGGTGTGAAGCCACACAGAGTTAAGGCCCAGGCACAAAAAGCTACAAGCAGAGGAAGCGGGCATCTCCCTGTCTCAGTGACCCTCCATGGAGCAGCAGGACCCCCCACGGTGCCCACCCACGGTACCTGCGGGAGGTGAGCAGAGCCAGCCCACCGTGGCATCAGCTGCAGCAACGAGGACAAGCCCAGGGACTGTGGTGCTGGTGAGGCATGAAAACCACCCCCCAGCCCAGGTGAGAGGTAAGGGGGCTCGGCTTAAATGCATCTCCCAAGAGAGGGCGGGAGGCCCCCACAATGAGGCTGCTCCCACCCCCCAGCACCCACCTGCCCCAGCAGCAGGAGCCCTGGGCACAGCTGTGCCGCATCAGGACCCCAATGCTCGCAGCCCTTCAGGCACTTTTCCATGCATCCCTCCTATTCCCTCAGCCAGAGGAATTTCCTCCAGGACAGGTTTGGATGGCTAGGAGGGAGAGCAGCAACAGTGCAGGCAGGATGAGTCCCACTGGCCAGGCTGCTCCGTTTTTAGGGGCCCGGAGAGGAGCAGCGCTCACCCACGCGATGTTTTCTGTTACTGCCGCTGCAGTTGTGCCCTGCAAGTCGTCAGGAGCAACCTGCGCGGCGTTCGCAGGGAAAGCACCGCGCGTGCTTTGCTGCCGGCCTCCGGAAGGCGGCTGGCAAAATGAGCTCAAATGACATGGTTTTGAGCCATTTCACAAAATGTAATAGAGAATTACATCCCTGTTGTGCAATTTCACAGGATGGTTGGGAAAAAAAAAAATACAACCCAGAAATCTGTGGAAAGGATCTCATTCTGCATTCAGCCTGATGAGCAACAGGAGAAATCCATGCTGCACTCGCGCCCGGTCGTCGGCGCCCCATGAGACGCACCGTCACGCGACGCGGCTTTCCCACGCAGATGACCACGTCTCGGCATGCGGACGGGGGTGTCTGTGTGCGCAGACGCGTCCCCGCGCCAAAACGCGGGAGCGGAAGGAAGAGGGTCCGCACACCGGGCTGGCTTCATCTCCCCCCAGGTTTCGAGCGGCGGGGCGAGCCAAACGTTATGGATCCCTCAACCGCTGTTATTTGTCCCCATGTGCATTGCTGGTACTTTGCATTAAAATATATGTTGTTAAATTTATGCCTTTATATATATGTGTGTGTGTAATACGGCTGAGTTACGGTTGCTGTGGGAACTATAACTTTCTTCTTTCCAAGAGGCTGTTATGTGTCTTATTATGGTGTATCATCTGGAGGTTGGCTGGAAACAAGATTGCTGCTGTTAATCCTTCGCCGTGGAGGGCTGATTGAGCCCAGCCGTCCCCTCCTCGGGCCCGTAGCGGCACGTAGGGCCCGTGTCACGCGTGCACGGGCAGTCCTTGCGTCGCAGGCTCTAATTAGGCCACTCGTTTGGGGCAGAGGGCCTGGGAAACGTCACGGTGTAAAGCATTGGTGTGAGCTGGATTTTATTTTCTTACCTGCCGCGCTGGCGGGGTGCGGGGGGTTGGCTGGGGACAGGACCGGCCGCGGTTGGGTTGGGGACCGGCCGTGCTGCTGCTCCCGCCTCGCTGCGGAAGATGAACAGGGTCAAGCTCCTGCTTCCCCTGTAGCGGTCGGGGCTTGGGCAGGATTCAGGTCGGGTCCCGTCCCCACCAGCCTGAGCCTCTCCATTGCTCTCTGCTTGGGAGCTGGGAAGCAGAAGAAGGGCAAATCCAAAACCCTGTGAGATACGGCCCCGAGACACTGCCCGCTCCTGGCCACCCTTCCAGTTGCCATCAACAGGGCATACGCAACTGTCTCTCCACGGCGTTTGCTGCCATGGGAGAAGCACGTCCATGGCCCCTTCCATGTCTGGTCCCGGCTTGGGGAGCATCTTCACCCCCGTGCGCAGAGACGAGGCAGCCCCCGAGGGCGCTGAGATGCTGCTGCCGGGACCCTCGCCACACTAAACCCCGCTGACAGCAGGATTCGCTCCCCAAAACCCGGGTCCTCCTAACGCCTCGGCGAGGTTTGTTTGTGTTTCGGCTGCCACAAGTTGCCGAGGTGGCAGATTAAAAGCTTTAATGGGCCGTGGAGCGGGTTGATTTGCTGGGAGGCTGCTGTAAAAAAGATGGGAAGGCTGCTCAGCGCCTCGGCCACTGGAGGTATAAACAAAGGATGGATTTTGCTCGCACATGTCCACTCTCCTCGTAATGAAACGCAAATTGCTCGCTGAGAAACTGCTCCGGGATATAGATGTTTGTGAGAGGCTAAATGGGCTTCTTACCGTTTAAATATTTATTCCTTTCCTCACGCTTATTTTTTTTAATTTGCAGAAGGCACCCGTGCATAAAAGCCTCAATGCCCCATATTTAAAGAGAAGGGAAGTCATTTCCAGCTGGTAAAGGCTGCCCCACCGGACCCCTCCCTGGCTGCTGTGGCAGCCACGTCTCCGGTGGTTCCCTAAAGAGCAACAAATTCGGGTGCAATGGGACCCACGGGGATGAAGCTCCCGGCTCTGAGACTCCAGACCCCAGGGGAGACCCAAGCAGCAGCCCCCCAGAAGGCACGTGGCGGGGGAGAGGAGGTCCAGAGGGCAGGGCTGAGCGCTGCCAGCCCCTAAACCCACCCTTAAGCTGGGTCTGGGCCTGGCAGGGTGAGCAGCTTTTCCTTTTCCCAGCATCCATCCCAGGCGGGCTCAGCCCCGGAACCCGGACCCAAGGGCTGGCCCAGCCCAGAGCCACCCCATCACATGGGCAATGTCCCCCATGCTGAGGTGTTCTCCAGAGCATCCTGGCCTCCTATCACTCTCCTGCTGAGGACGATTTATGCCAGATATAAATAATCCTCCAAGTGAAGCCGCAGGAAGGAGTTATTTACAGAGGAGGGACGAGTCCCGCTGCAGGGTGACGCTCCCCGCATAACTAATGGCTCTGGTAGCACTGTTCCGAGTCTGTCCCCACCGAGAGGAGGGTGAGAGGCAGGGAATGGCATGGGGACTGCATGGTTTTGGGGTGTCCTTGAGCCTGAGCCTCCCAGGAACTGGCTGGCAAGAGCGTAGGAGGAAAATGGGCAGGAGGAGAGGCTTCCCTCGGGCTTTGTACCCATCAGTTCCGATCCCTCCCAGGTGACTTCTCAGCTTTCACACTGCCGGCCTTCAAGAGCAAAGATTTCCTGATGAAATTAGAAGGAAAAACTGGTATATTTGCTGCTTTGAGCCAGGGCCTCATTAAAGCCCAAATTCCCACTCACGGGTGGGGTGAGGGTTTCTCCCCGTCTCGTTACAGGGTGATGGGGCCAAACTAACCCCGCAAAAATCCCAACAGCAAAAGCTTGGGCGGTGTTGTTGGAAGATGAGACCGCGTCCTCCCCGGCGCCCCAGTGGCACACATCGGCCCGTCCCTGGCCGTGCAAGCCTGGCTTTGCTCCCACCCGCGCGTCCCTCCCCGCCCAGCCGTGGAACGCGCGGCGTTGATGGAAAAGTACCGCAGTGGAGTGACAGAGATTTCCCTTCCACAATACTGATGTTTTAAAGTTATTTATGTACTAAGCGTACCAGGGTGGCTATTGTCTCCGCAGCTCCGTTTATTGTGAGGCACGCAGCATGAATTTAACATCCAGGGCTTTGTGCTGTGCTCGTGGCACAGGCGCTGCGGGAAGGAGCAGTCGGAGCCGGATCCAGCATCCGTACTGCCCTTCCCACCTCCCCAGTGCTGCCCGACCTTGGGCCAGGCGCTTACTGGTGCTTCTCATCAGGGCAAAGGGAGAGCTCGAGGTTTGGTCTAGAAGGTGCTTTCCAGCTGTAGTGAGAGGCAAGCGGAGGTTTCGAGGGAGGAGGGCGGCAGGGACAGGGCGGAGACATTAGGGCTGCATCTGGGCGATGCTCCCACTCCCATCCTGGCCTCAGGGTGACAGCAGGGTTGGGAGGACATCAAGGAGGGCACCTGAAGGTCACGCTGCCTGCCCGCCCCGTGCCTCAGTTTCCCCATCTGCAGAGCGGGGCGGCCGAGCTCCCTGGGGTGGCTGCGGCCAGCGTGGGTGCCGTTCGGCAGCCCCATGGCAAGGGCACCTCACAAGCCCTGTCCTGGGAGTCGCGACGCCCCAGCGTGCACAGAGCCAGGTCCTTGTCCCCAGCACCCGTCCCATCTCTGCATTTTGTCACCGAGCGTCGATCCGCCTCACACAGCTGCGTTTCCAGGAGCGCTGGCTGTCTGAGCTCAGCTGCCATCGCTCTGCTTTGCAGTTTTACCTTCTGCTCTCCAGCCGAGTTTGCTCCTGCCCTTGAGCCGCTGCTTGGTTTGCAAGTCACTCCCGGCGCGTTGTGCCTCCGCGCGGCCCCGTCTCTGCACTGCGTTGCTCTGCCCTGGTTCTGCCTCGCATCGCTCATCATCTCCTTCGGGTTTTTTCCCGGTGGCTGGCTGGCGTTGGGATTTGATGGTCTGATGCCACTCGCCTGTGTTTTTTTCTGCCTGTTCCACATTATTAGTCCTTTTCTTCTCCTTTTCCCCCCACCCCCCTTATGTTATTTGTTGCAATTTGGATTTCTGACATTCCGTTGGGTTTTATTTTTCTTGGCATCACATCTTTGGGGATTTCACTCACATCATTTCAGCCCAAATTTGCATTGACATCATCATGTTTCTTCTTTTCATCTGGCCCGATTTCTCTCTGGAGCCAGCACTGTTTCAGTGTTCCCTGATGCGATTCAGGGATGGTGCTCTTTGGCTTTCTCCTGGAGAGTTTGCCTACTTCTTTGACTCAAAGCTGTGGTGTCCGTCCTTCTGGTCCTCACCTGCTGCAGGTGCATAGAAGCCCGAGGAGCTCCCTGGCGTCAGGTCCTTCCTTGCTAAAGTTAATATCTCACCCAGAAAAGCATCACAGTTATAGGCAGCATGAATTGTCTGGGCAGGGACTCCCAGGGATGTGACAGACTAGCAATAGTCATAGAATCATTATGGTTGGAAAAGACCTCCAAGATCATCAAGTCCAACCGTCAACCCAACACCACCATGCCTCCTAACCCATGTCCTGCAGTGCCACGTCTAAACATTCCTTGAACACCTCCAGGGATGGTGACTCCACCACTTCCCTGGGCAGCCTGTTCCCGTGCCTGACCACTCTTTCTTTAAATACATTTTTCACCATATTCAACCCTGATGCAACTTGAGGCCATTTCCTCTCATCCTAGTGCTTGTTACTTGGGAGGAGAGACCAACACCCTTCTCCCTACACCCTCCTTTCAGGGAGCTGTGGGGAGCGATAAGGTAATGCAGATATCAGGGCAGTGCTCACGTGGGGAAAAGCACAGAGTTCCCCAGATCCCTGCCGAATCCCAGTGCATCACCTGCCGAATTAACAGTTCTCATCACAGGCCATTCCCTCGCTAGAGATCTGCTGGGCAAGGGGACTGGGGGGAGCTGGACAGACAGATCCACCACCAGCTGGGACGTACCAGCCGTCACACCAAGCCTGGGACATCCCAAGGTGAGGGGAGAGGGATCCTCAGCAGAAACTCCTGGTGCCACCACCCAAGGTGCAGCCCTACAAGAGGCTCCGAAAAACAGCAGTGAGACCACCCCCACCCACCACGTCACCCCAGTGGGACGTGGTGGGTGGGGGGAATCAATGCAGTGTGAACTGGGAGGGTTGCACAGCAGGGAAGGACCATGGCGACGAATCCGTGTGCCGGGCTTTGCTCCGGGGCCGGATGCCCACCGTCTGGGAGCAGGCCGAGCCTTGGCGTGGTGCTGGTTGTGGTGTTGTGCACAACTTGGTGCTGTGCCCGGCGGCGGAGGCTCTCAGGAAGGAGAGCTCCTCCACCACACTGTGTAATCCCGACTGCCAAGCGCTTCCTCCCAGCCTGCCAAACAGCCGGAGCCTCAGCCTACCTGAGATCCCAGCGCTTCTGAGCTTGGCTGGAGACGCCAGATTTTACCGTCAGTCAAAGAAAAGGAGATGGAGGATGCATGGAGGGAGCCAACAGGAAAAACATCACAATCAGACACCCTGAGTCACAGAAAAAACCTCCAGCACGGTGTGTCTGAGCAGAACAGCACGTCGCTGCGAGAAGCCCGTGTGCTTCAGCTGCTGCTAAGCAGGAGAGGGATCTCAGCGCAGCGACGAATGGGGGCACTGCGAGTCCCGGCGTCATCAAGCACACCCCAGATCTACATTTAGACTCTTTGGGAAGCGCTGGCTGAAAGGAAGCTGGCAGAAAAATTTCCATTTGCAGTCGCAGGGGTTGTGGGGAAATCGGTCTCTTTAGAGTCCTTTGGAAACCGCAGCCCAATGGCTTTAAATATTTACGGTACTCCTGCACAGCAGATCCCACATTGCAGGGCAGGTTCTTCCAGGCAGCCTGTTGGTTTAGGTGCCGTAATCCTCCAAACCACCCTGCGCAGGTACTGATGAAAACCGATCCTTAATATGATTGTGATTTGCAGTTCAAAATCTGTGCGAAGCTTTTGGATTTGGGAAAAAAAAAAAACCCAGAAATAATTCTTGTGGCTACATTAGTGTGCTTCGTGCTTGGGGCTGGTGGTGAGAGCGGGACGAGGAAAGCCCACCCAGCCGTGCCCACCGTCTGCTGCTGCAGGGATCGGGGACAGAAACGCCTTCCTGGCATCATCTCCGGGTGCTTCTGTGGTTTTGGATGATGCGACCGGGGAAACTGGAAGGCAGAGATAACGCTTGTCCTGCTGCGCAGCTAATGACATTGCCATCTCGGAGGCTTCAAAGCGGGCAGAGCGAGCATTAGGAGCCTTTGGGATCCAGCATGTTTTCTCTTAAGCGTAACAGCAGGTATCATCTCTTTTTCCCCTTTTGAAGATGCCTCTGATGTCCCCGCCTGCTTCAGGGAGAGCCCTTAATCAGTCCCCAAATTCAACCAGACACCGGGCAGGAAGCTTGTCTCGCTTTGTTACGGCCTCTCCCGAAGTGGAGCCCTTTTGCCCGCTCCCTCGCTGTACCGGCACAGGGAGCCAGGGCCAGACGGGAGGCTGCTCTGCTCTCCAGGCCACCAAAACCCATTGTGGGTGCTGTGATCGGCTTCACCTACACCTGGAGCCCCAAACCCACAGCTGATGGCAGCCTGGAGCCACTGGCAGCCCCAAGAGCAAGGGCGAGAGGCACAGGAGACATCAGGGACCTGTGACTGGCAGCAAAAGCGTTGTATTCCAGTTACAGCATGTTGGATGAGGCTGTCACGAGCATATTTGGGTGGAAATCTCTAGAGCTGACCCGCGAGGAAAGCCTGGAGACTGAGCAGAGCATGGCAAGAGGGTGTCCAGCACCCACCCACGCTGGCCAGGCCACAGAGGAGGTGGCACAGGGATGTCTTCATCTTCCATCTCTGTCTTCTAGCCCGATTGCCATAGGTCTCTTGATGAACAGCACATCTTCATGTGTGTCAGAGGCACCTAGTGCTAGTGGAGAATCTGGGCAGCCTTATTCTTCCAGTCTGGAGAGGTCTTGAGAGCAGCCAGGAGGCACTTTGGTGGCTCATGAGGGATGTCCCGCTGAAGCCCTGCTGCTAATGTGCAGCTCTCACCCTGCTGGCACTGTGGGCTGAGGTGTGCCCCATCCCAGCAGACGGCTCTGGGGGATCCCCTGTGCTGTCCTGCGCTACAGCAGAGCCTTGGACCAACCTGGGGGCCTCTGACTGTTGAGATCAGTTTGTAATCAGCACCAAAACAGATGCAGGACGCCCAGCAAGGAGATCCCTACCAGGCAGGGATCAGTCCTTAAACAAGGAGGGCTGACCAGTGAGCTCTGGGCATCGTTCCTGGGCACACGGTGAAGACATGACCCAACACAGGTGATGCTGTGACGTGCGGCGAGTCCTCCATGCGGCAAAGCCCCCGGCAAAACACCCTGACAGGACGCAGAGCGGCCAACCCCGCTGGGCACTGCTCAGGGCACCGCTCGGGCTGATCCGCGCTGTTGGAAGGTGAAGGTGACAAATCTCACCCGGTGCTCGGTGAGATGAATTAGGGCTCTGTGTGAAGGCAGCAGGCAGGGTCTTGCTTCAGATGTCCCACGCCACGCGGGCTGGAGCCTGGCTGCAGTGTGGGTGCGCGAGTATTGCTGCAGAACACGGAGAAAGTGCAGAGATTTAAAAAAAAAAAAAAGAAAAAAAAAAAAGATAGATGGTTTTGTGAAGGAGGTCTGGACTGCATTCAGCTGTTTGTGTAGCCAGGCCAACATGGCATCGACTGCTGCCTGAGCAAACAGTCTGCCTGACGCGTCCTGAGGGGAACGGGCCGCAATGTCCTTAAGGCTCACCCCGGCCTTTTACTGGAGCGTTTATTCCTGGTCGTTATAAATCTGCTGGTTGTGCTGCTGGGCAGGCTGTAGCAGGTCATCAGCATCCTTCTGAACAACCAGCAGCCCCATGCCACAGCAAGCTCTTCAACCTCACCTCCCCATGCCGCATGCGTCCCCAGGACCATGGCCACCCAAGCTTCTGCAACCGCCCCGAGCCCCAGAGAGGCAGTGGGGCGGGGATGGACACAGCCGTCGCTGGAGAGGGCCCGTGCTGCTTTGCATCGCTGCGGGGTCGCTGACACCAGCACAGCTCACGCCTGGGGGTAACTTACCCCAATTTGCCCAAAGGTCCTGCAGACATGGAGGTGCCGCTCGCACTCGTAGGGTGCGCTGGGTCCCCCGCCGATGCTGCTATCGATTTCTGTGGGCGCCTCCAACACGTCTGAAAGCTGGAAAACGAGGAGCACCCAGAATCGAACGTGCACAGCCAGAATCTAGCACACTTTCTAGTAAATGCCACGGGACGTAGGCTCAGCTGTACGAAAAGCAGGGCTGCGTAAGTGTCCGACAGCTACGGCGGTCACTGAGCACCCCCAAAGGAACCAGCTGGGAAACGTGCTGCCTCTGCTTCAGAGCTGGCTTATTGATAAAAAAGGAAAAAGCAAGAAGCTTGTGGTAAAATCTCAGCCTCATCCAGCCTGGCTCTCCCACCTACGCTGTAAAAGCGAAGCAGAGGCAGGCGATGTAAAACCGGAGCACTGCTGGAGCCCTGCCCATCCCCAAAACCGCCTCACCCATCGCCCCCGTCCCGCGGCTCCTGCTCCCGCTTGCCTCCCAGCAGCAGTAATCTTAGGTTTAATGCTGAAACCCCAAAAAGAGGGCAGGTTAAAAACCACATTGGCAAAGAAGGTGGAAACAGAAGGGGCAGGTTGAGGCAATCACTTGTGACAGGGATCTCATCTGGCTTGGACGCGCCTTTGCTGCGGAGCTAACGGCACATGATGCTCCCCGGCGCATCCGCAGGGATTTCCCAGGCATGTGCAGGGATTCAGGGAGGAGACCCAGTCTCTGAAGGGCTCATGCTGTGCTCTTGCCATGGCACGGGGAGAGGCATGGGGAGAGGACACGGGGCTTCGCAGCGCCAGCACCCTGCGTCCCCAGCAAAGGCAGAGGAAATCTGGTGCCGAGGATGAGAGCGAGCCCCGCACCGCAGTCAGAGCCCTCGGGTCCAGAGAACAGGAAAAAAAAGTAACAGGCTTATCAAAGCCTAATTAGGGACAATTCTAGCTCCTCTGTAGTCAGTGAAGTTTTGCTATTAACTATTATCAGGGCTACATTTTACCCAAGGAGATTGCCTGTTAAAAACCAGCTTAATCAACGCAGAAAGTCCTTGTAGGTCTCCCTGCTCCCACGCTGGCAACCCAGGTTACAAACCCGCTGCGTCCCAGACACGAAACAGGGATGGAGGGGAGATAAAAGGGATGGAGGGGAGATAAAAGGGACGGAGAGAGCCCAGGGGCTCAGCTGACACGTAGAGAGATGGTTCCCTCACGCGGAGCCAGCGACTCCGGAGCACAGCACCACCCCAGCATCACCCATCCTTTCAGCCCTACCCGAGCACCCCCCACCCATAAAAGCCCTTCCAGCCCATAACCACCTGCCCTCCCCCAGCAGCCCTTCATTTGGTAAGCTGATTTTTTTTTTTCTTCCCGCAGATATTTTAAGCACCTGCTGTACCCAGATTGTTTGCTTTCTGATGGAAGCAGGCAGCTTCACTCTTCTCTGTCAGGGCAGACGCGAGCCAAAGCCAGCGGGGTACAGGCCAGCCCTCTTCAAGCTGGGGAATAGCTTTATGTAACCGCAATAAAAGAGCCAAATTCAAGAAAGCTCCTTTTATCCCTGCCCTGCCACAGACCGGAGGGTTCAGACTGTGCCGCGGTTCCCTGTCTGGCAGCAGCCGTGGGGTTTTGGGTGTGTGGGGTGCACAGGTCGCCCCGGGTGCTGAGCGGGTGGAGCGCTCCTCTCCCTCCAGGCCAGAGGTACCCGTGCTTGGCCTCCCGCCCAGGAAAGCATGGACTCCCAAGGCTTGCGTTGGCACGGGGGACTGCTGCAAAGCTCCAGTCGGGATGCTTGAATTCAGAATCTGCAGGACATATTTCGCATTAATCAAATGAAAGCATCGTGTGAGGCATTTTCTATTTCAGCGTCTGAAACAGATGCTAACTACGCCGATCAGCGTGACACACGCGACGCGCTCTGGGTCTGGAGGGTGTGGGAAGCAGGGGCTCCCAGGCCGCGAGCTGCGTGCTCGGTCCGTGTGTCAAGCGACTTGCTGAGGACAGAGCCGCGATTAAGTGCCGATTAACCCACGGATGGAGAAAAAGTAATTCTGCAAACCTGCTGCCCAGACTGCAGAGTGGGAAGGGAGCCCTTCTTCGCAAGACCTCTGGACAACATGTAGTCATCTCTTACAAAGAGCCAGAAATAATTAATCCAGCTCTAACTTTTCGCATAAACCAAGAGTTTTTCAGTGCCGTGGTGCTGCTTGCTTTCCTAGAGAAGCCTTTCCTGCAGACTTTCCTTGTGCGATGACGGTAAACTGCTAGGATTTACCCTCCTGAATGCAATACGTAAGGGTGGCTTGTGTTGGTAGCTGAGCTGCTTATTGCAGGAATGGCAGCCAGATAGTGCGGAGAGAGGTGCAAGAGCCGGGCTCGGGGTGATCAAACAGTTCATTTGGGATAAGCATCCAGCAGGACAGGAGCTCAGCTAATCCTCCCCTGACTTGCTGCTTCCTCAAGGAACGTGGCGAGAGCAGGGTTCCTTGTGGCAGTGTTGGGTCTTTCCAGGAAATACTCGGAAAATACACTTTCCTAAGCTGATCTGGGAGCTCGGAGAGGCTTGAAAATGCAAAATAATTGCTGGAAAGGAATCTGAAAATGATAGCTCCTTTTCCTGCGTGGCATTACACTTCACTTCTCCTGACGGAGAGTTCAAGAGCCAGCTCTTTTTCCTCTTTTCATTAACTCCTATGACTACATACATTTCAGAAAAGCTTCCATTAGTCATTAGTCACAGTTGCTTTCCTCGCCATCCTTCACGCCTTTCAGCTACAAGATCGGGCTAACTGGTACCCGTGTAAAATAGATTTCATGATGATAAGCGTTTCCCGAAGTCCGGCTATGATCTGAACATCGTTGTGTCTGCATAGCGTTACCGCTTTCTGAGGAGTCACGATGAGTGCAAATGCAGAAAGTAATGATTTGGGACAGATACCTGATATCAAACAAATCCTCGCTCCCGCTCCTACCAGCGCCGGTTGCCTGTTGAAGAGCACCAGGCCATGAATGAGCACCGTCAGCAAGGCGATCCCTTCCAATTATCTGGAACTTAAAAGGTCTGGCACAGCACTGGGAAACTCAAGTCTCCCCCAAAAATTGCATCAGCCATGTCTCCCACCCCTTCTCATCTCAAAGCTGCCCCAGCTGTGGGCAGGCGGCTCTCGGCGCTAGGACCTGAGCGGCTTTCCCATCAAGGCTTTCGTTTTAAAGGTAGTGGTTTCCATACTTGCTCCCTGGTGAAGACTACGTTTTCATGGAAAACCTCTATGATGGGCAATGAATCCGCCTTCTGTGACCGTGGGGACTGCCTTTCCCCTTTCTCAGGCGTGAAAAACTCACGGTGAAAGTGAATACTAAGAACGGGCAGCTTAGCAGCTGGAAACGAGGGAGGAAAGCACTGGAACATCTGATGAGCCAGCTCTGGCCAAAAACTGAGAAGCTCGGCTCCCGTGAGTTGTCATTTGCCCTTGGTCCGAAAAGTGAACAACATATTTTTCCCTTCCCAGCTCGCCGCCCACATACAGAAATGCAGCCGGACAGAGGAGCGGCACCTCCGCGGCGCGTGCCAGAGGTGCCGTGCCCGCGAGGCACTCCAGATGCACGCTCCGCAGCGAAGCGAGCTGCCCAGAGCTGGCACTGTTTGCAAACAGGAGGATCTGTTGGCTCTCCCCGTAGCGCAGGCTGTTCCCCTCCGCGCTCGGTTAGCTGGCACCTCGGCCCTGCTGCTGGCGTTGCACCCTCGTGGGCACGGTGCCACCCTGGCAGATGGGCATCGTGGCAGAGCTGCGAGAGGAACAGCGTGCACATCAAGTGTCGGTGTATTAGAGGGAGGATTTGTGTTCAGGAATGTTAGAACAGCAGCTCACGCAGTGCCCCAACCCCTCCGGCGAAGGAGCCGAGCCGCTGAACGCCTGGAAGGGACAAACGCGATGAAGCAACCGTCAGCTCCCTGTGCCACCGCAGGGCAGGTGAGGGACATGGCGGGGACTGGGAGCCGACTGGGAGCACAGGTATTGCCACGTGCCTCCACGATCCTGGCTCTCTGCTGGAGAAATCCCTTGTAGCTCTTTCCCAAGAGCTCAGTCCTCCTCTGGAAGCAGCCACAGGCGCTCCACAGCTTCCACGTAAGGGGGCCATGAGCATCCTTCTCTGCTGCAGAGATAGACAGCTACGACCCATCCTGACGCTGTGCCCGCTCGGCGTTGGCCCCTTCAATTACTGCAGCTGTAGCAGCAGGATCTGAGGAGTGACCTCAAAGTAACAATAGGGATGTGCTGTGAAATTCCTATAGGAAACAACAACAACAACAAAATCTTTATTGCTGTTAACAAAAGTAGTAGCAGCCACGCTTTGTTCGAGTGGAGTTTTAACGCCAGGATTTTAACGCGTGCCCAGGGGGATATGTGCCGGTAGCGCACGGCATCACAGCTCCGTGATGCTCCTGTGGAAATACTGGCCCCAAAATCTTAGGGACTGCCCAGTGTTTTGTCTCCTTCTGCATGTTCTATGTCGTTCTTGGTTGGTGCAACGAAAGAAAATAAATTGGGTTTGGGTCCTTCTGTGCCAATTTATTACTCCTGCAGATGTAGGACCATTGCGTTCCAGCAAAAAGGGGTAAATAGGTATTGAGACTTCACAAGCAGACAAAATTGGCCACCTAACCTTTGGAGTGCTACTTGCCACCGCTGTCTACTCATGTAGAGAGCCAAATCAAAACATCCCTGGAGTGATCCTGTCATGCCCACAGAAAATGAACATGCACCACACTCTTAACACTGAAGACCCAATATGCCGTGACCCTAAAATAGCCTAACCAGGGGATCGTCACATCTTCTAGGAAATCATCAGCCCCTATTCTGTTAATGTAATTACCGCTGACTGTTCTTAAAAACAGAGCCAGTCTTATCTTGCTTTTTAAGACACGATTGCCCAGACCATCCCTTCAGTGACACCTGGGCAAGAGCTGATGAGCTCACCCTGGTATTTGCTTCTGGACGCTGAGTTCATCTGATCCCTGTGCCATTTTGGTCTGGTTCCTCCAACCCACCGGTGAAGGAGGCCTGCTCTGAGCAGCGTTAGTGCTTGGGCACTTGGCTGAAGGCGCTTGCAGGCTTTCTGCAGCTTTATGTGTCCTGACGGAAAGCTTGAGAAGATGAACGGATCATTTCCCTTGCAAGTGCTTATTAAAAATGTGAAATGCATGATGATTGCCTGCCAACCATCCAATTACTACTTCTGCCCATGACACAGAGGGATGGTGAGAGCATCTCCCAGCCAGGCACAGAGCAAATCAAAGAAGCACAAATTCTCTTATTTCTGCGGGGTCAGAGCTTCTGGCCAAGGACTAGCTGTGCTGGACGGACTTGTTCTCCTCCAACGCAAGTAACTGGCATAAGGGGTTGTCAGCACTCAGAAGCTGAATAAATGAGCAAATTTAGGTTGGAAAAGGAAGGGGAAGCCTGTTAGATGTTGAATATAGATATCATAGTATCTCTGTGAGTTGTAGCTGCTTTTCCTTGATGAAGGAGCTGCCCTGGAGCCAGGGAGGAGCCCAGCCATGCCCTCCGCTTAGGCGTGGAGGGCAGCTGGGTGTTCGTAATTTGTTTCTGCCCTAAGGATTCTCCGTTTCTTCATCGAGGCCTCACTCATCATGTTATTACAGCTCAGGTCACTGCCACGCTGGGTGAGGGCACTGGTTTACCAGGTGAGTGTCCGCTCTTGGGTAACCGTCCACCCTGGCTCCTGAGAAGAGCAGGTCTCCACCAGCACATGTGGCAGCTGTGCAAGGTTTTCCTTGGAGGGGGCGGAGGAGATTAACTTGGGCCCTGGAGCATGGCGTTGGATTGCTTCTGTGATGTCATTAGTCTGCAAAACTGCAGATGTAATGGGTTGCTGGGGAGGTGCAAGCTTGCAGGAACAGAAGCAACGGAGAGGTGTCCAAACCCACATACGGGATCAGCAGCGGAGACAAGACTCGAGCAGAAATCCCCCTGATTTTTTTCTCGTTGTGTTATCCTACAAATGCTAATAGTGACAAGGGAAGAGGAAAACAACTGAAAGCAGGATGCAGATGGTGCCCATTGCCACGTGCATACTGGATAGCACTCGTAGGACTTGCCACCCCTCATCAGCCCCAACACACATACCACAGGCCTATTGATATTTTGTGATGGGAGGGGTTCAGTACATTTCCTACCACCCACCACTACCAGCAGACAAAGTTATTTCTGATTTCCAGTCAGCAGGAGATCCACAAGCAGGTCAAGCTCTGATCATCTCTCAGACAGGGCTGGCTGGGGAGCAAGAGCTGTGGAGCACAGGTATTACAAGGACAGAGCTGTCCTCCACTTCCCCATCCACCCCAAACACTGCTGAGTCAACCCAAAACTTTACTGGGCACTAAGGAAACAAGCTACAATGTGCCTAGCCCGGACTTTCACCCATGATGGGTAGGAGCAGGGCCAGCACGGATGCTGTGGTCCCCTCAGGTCCATCCCTGGGGCAGCAGAGCTGTTTGAACGGCACACACACCCTTTACCGAAGGGGGTTGGAGGATCTGTGGCTTGGGGCTGGTGTTTCTTGGCTGTAGCCATCATCCATTGTAGGTGCATCATGTCAACCCAATGAGAAAGATCCCCCGTCCAAGGGCTCTGCACTCAGGCTCTGGTCATCCTAAAGGGAGGCTGCAGGCCAAGGCGCTGGAGATGGTCCGGTTTCAAACACTGCGTGGCGACCATCACAGTGTCACTGCTGCTGGGAAGGGCCCTGCTTCCACACACCGTCCTCTCCAATGGAGATGGCCAGGAAGAGTTGGGGGGATGCAGGTCTGACTTTTCAGTTGAACATCACCCAGGGTGGCCCATCCACCTCTCTCTCTGTATTTGACCACGCACGCTCCAAAGTTTCAGGCACTTTTCCCAGGTCCGCTAACGGTTCTTGGCAAAGAGCTGGCTCCCACCGCCAGCTCGCTGCAGCTTTTACATCTACAGATTTTCTGTTTTTACAGCCTCGCAGACGTTGCGGCGTGCAGCGCTTGTATCCGTTCTGTATCCGGAGATGGTCATTAGTCGCAGTCGCCTGGAGAAGGCTGCTGAGCTCAGCACTGTTACATTTATTATATGGTCAATCTCATAAAACAAGCGCTAAACTCAGGTGCCTTAACTTGGGTCCTCCATTTGTCAGACGGTTAAATCCACACGGAGATGGCAGTCCTCCACCGTGTAACAGCGCAGTCAATCCTGCCGGGGAGCCAGGGATGCGTGGAGCGACCTCTCCGCCTGCAGTGCCTCACGGCCTCCTTCAGTCAAAATCCTCCTCCCCAACAGCCCTGGAAACTCTTTTTTTGGGTGGCAAGTAGGCGCTAAGGCCCTCACACTGGGCATAATCCTACCAGAGTAGAGCCTTCAAGTTCATGAAGGAGTCGCCAAGCAGTGAAAACAGCTGGGTACACCCGAGACCTCAGGCGCGTGGGTGCCTACATGGGGAAGATGCATGCAGCCCTGTGAACCAAGGCTTTTCCCATTAAATATTTTCATTTCTATTTGCATCGCTTGGATCTGAACCCTGTTGCTTCTCTGCCGTGCTCCCATTCTGGGCTTTTTGCTCTCGCATGAGGATGGTAAATATCTCACCGTACCCACCCGAGAAGTGCAGCCCCGGCCAGTTTGGTGTTGCCAAGTGTCTTCAGTGACTAGCCACACCAGCTTCAGGAGTTGTCAAATGTTCTCTGGTTTTGAACATATTTTAGCTTAAAATATACTTATTTTAGCTTTAATTGCAAAAATAATTTAAGAAACTTTTGCCATAACCGCGACTTTCTCTAGGCTGAGATGACTCGCGCAGCTCATCCGAGCTGCAAGGCAGATGTCCGTCGTCCTGCCTGTCGTTTTTGGGTTTATTTTAGCTAGATTATTACCAACTTCTTCTAGCTCCAGTTTTGCTTAGCTTTGTGCAATTGCACGATTTTCCCCTCCATTAAAGAACTCATGCCGCACAGAGAGAAGTTCAAACAAACCTTAATAATCATGGCACTACGAGCTGTGCAGAGCAATGGGAAAGGGGAGAGCGTAACCCGTCGACAGGCATGAGCTAAAAATGCATAAAAATAACCCCGAATGAACCCAAAACCGAAGGGGGATGGCTCCTGCTGTGCTCCTCCAGGCAAAGCCCGTGGGAACCCAATGGCTCTCCCTGACACCGCGTCGGAGGGTGAGAATTACAGCGGGGAGAGGAATGGGGACGTGCAACTGGGGTTTCATGACCCTTTCCTTTCTCTCTCTACCTCCGAAGCAGAAGAGACGTCGCTGCCAAGAAAGCAGCTCGGCGAGGGGCAGTTTGTGGTAGGCTTCCTTGGTGCCAGAGTTTAATCATTTCGATTTCTTTGAGCCTAAAACGGAGAGAAAAGTGACCAAAACCCATTAGTTTGGGGAAAAAACTCCCACGCACCCAACCAGGTGGGTCGATTTTTGGTTTATAATTAAGCTCCCCCTCTGGGATGGCAGTGAGGGCACGCTTTTGAATGAGGCAAGGAGCAGGAGATCCTTTCCAGGCTGTTTGCCGGTGAGGGAGCAGCACGACGAAACCGTCAGCAACTGAAGAAAGGCAGAGGCATTTGCAGCCCACCTCCCAGCACGCTCCCTTATCCCGACAGCTGGAAATGGCCTCATTTTAAATATGGTTAGTGCTTTTTTTTTTTTGTCCTAAGGAGCATAAATCTCTGTGACGATGATGCCATCTGTCCATCCGAGTATGTACGCGGTGATGCGTCTCCCCACAGACATTTTGAGAGCGCTATCGCAAATGTACGTGGGGACGGCAGACCTGATCAGGCAAGAAATATTCCCAGATGGGAAGGTTTTCCCAGGACAGAGTCAGAGAACCATCGCTGGAGCACAAGGAAGCTGGAAGAGCCATGCTGCTGTCTCCTGGGAGGCTGCCTTGCCTGTGGGGATGGGGCGCAGCCGCCACGGAGGTGTCGGCAGAGCCGTGCTTTGGGAAGCGCGTCCAAAGTGAGGGGCTTTGCACGCTGGACACGTCCGCCTGGTCCCTGGCTGGGTGATGCTGCTGTGCTGAGTGGAGCGGCGCTCAAAAAATTGCACCTCATAAACCCGGAACTCCTGAATGAGGGCAAGAAAACTAGATTTACCTCCTGGCTACAAAGACTCAGCCACCAACTCCTCTTCTCAAGAAAGCCGTGTTTGAAAACCCAAGGGGACAAGAGTGCCCCTGGCGAGAGACTGCCTGAAATGCGCGGAGGGTTTTTGTTTTTTTTTCTTTTAATTATAAACGTGACTTTTTAATTCTAAACTAAGCATCCGGAGTCTCCTTCCACCTGGTGAATGGCAGATGCTGTGTTGTACTCCACTGGCTTGGTTTTTCATTTAAATATTTCTCACAGAGGACATAGTTGGGTTAAAAAGACTAAAAAATGTAGATGCACGTGTGGTTTTCTGCTATCAGACGAGCTGGCGATGATTTGAGTGGTGAGACTGGAAAATTCATCACAGCTCCTCATCTTGGTGCCCCTGGCAGAGAACACTGCTGGTGTCTCCCACCCCGCGAAACGATAACGCGGAGCATCCCTATGGCAATTACAGCCTGGAGATAACACGTAATTTGCAATGTTGCCTTAAATTGACAGCTTCGTGTAGAAGGTAACAGCCTGTGCTAACGAACGTGTGATTTATGAACTGGTGAGGCTAACGGTCTTTGTAACGTGAAATAAGAGCCTGCGGAAAGGCGGATCGGGGGTACGCGTGACCCAATCTCGCGTCACCTCTGCCCACGCTGCTTGGCTGCGGGTTATGGCCGTCGGTAGGAGACAGGGCTTTGCATTGAAGGGACTGTATCTGATAAGTTTAAGTCAATCTCGGAATTTCTAATTAGGAGATTAGCTGGAGAAAGGATTTTCCTTGCAGAACACTTAATCATTGTTCTGCTAATTGTCAAGGATCATGAGTAAAGACCTGCAGTTGCATCTCAGTAGCAGCATTAGATGCTAGTGCAGCTGGTTTAACAAGGATGTTATCACTCTCTGAAAATAGTTGACATGAAAAATCCCCAATATTTTCATCTTTTCTTGAAACGCAATGTTCTGTTTCCTCAGGTTTTGTTTTCAAAACCTGAAACATTTCTATGATTTCTGAAATGCAATATAACAATGGAACAATTTGCTTGAAAACAAAGGCTGGATCTCTTCCAAGTCATTTAACTTCCAAAAGTTTGAATTCTTCAGTTCAAAAAAAAAAAAATTCAGTCTGAGCACTTCTAACAAGAGTATCACAATTATACTTAGCCTGCCACTTGGGATTTCTCGTTACAGTGGCTTGATTCATGGGGGAAATTAACTTGTTTAAAAGTAACAGTTTTTAATAGAAATGTTCTGCTGACGATTCTCCTTGCCCATTAGCTGGATCTGTCTTGGCACAATGTCAGGTCCTGGAGGCTGGGATGAGCTCCTTGCCCCGTGCCTGCCTCGCACCCGCAGAGCGAATCCTGCCCACAGCCTGCTGCAGCAACACAACGCGTACCAAGAAAGCTACTGTAATCATTTTATTTTTAAAAAAAAAACATTTAAAGTCTTGAAAACTTCCAAAGTCAGCACTTGAAGAAACATGAAATGCAATGAATTAATGAGAAACAGAGAATGAATCATTAAAATTGCATCACTGCCACGTGTTCCTGATCGCATCTCCCATAATGTTCTCACAGCCTGAACAATTGATTAGGAAAAACACCGCAGTACGCTAAAAATTGGAAACAGTTAAGAAGAAACAGGATTAGCAAAGTCTTAGAGGAAAGGTCAATTATTTCTCCCAATTTATTGCTAACCTGACATCTGTAAACAAATCACTGGAGGAACTCCCCAAAGACCGCACTCTGTCCAACAAGACATCCTAATTAATGAGGATGCGCTACGCAAACACAAACAGAAGCGGAGAGAGATCATATCTGAACCCAGCCTCAAAAAGGTTCAGCGGAACCGGTTACCCAGAGGCTGCGGGAGATCAATAAATGAGAAGAAGGTTTGGGAGAGTCAGAATTTGCTGTAAAGGCGAATAATCTTTGCGGTCATCAGAGCTAAGATGGCAAAATGAATTAAATGAGTGCAGAGAAGACTTAGCGAGGCTGGCTTAGCGATCAAAGAGGTTGCAGTCACCCGTTCGGCTTTGCGGCAGCTGGGGGCTCGGCCAGGGTTTTCGGTTGCCCTGCCCGCGTGGCTTTAGATGCTCTTGGACTTAGCGAGCATCTCGCTGACCTTCACTGGCTCTGAAGGCCAAGCCATCGTGCCTGCAGAGCGCTCCAAGGCGGTGCCTGATCCTGCCATTGTTCCAGCCAAGTTCCCAGACCCAAATGTTGGCTTTTTCTCCTCTCTGGCTGCTGGTTGGCGGCCGTGCCTGGAGAGTCGTGCACCACAGCGGCATCCTCTCCACCGGCCAAATCCGCCGGGCACGGCGCCTGCTCCAGAGCCCTCCGCAAGCAACCCTGGGTCGTGGTGGTGAGTATTAAAGATCCCTCTTCATCAGTATCCCAACGATTAAATATGTATAGAGGCATCTGACATCTAATTTATTTCTTTTGTGTTGTAAATTCCTTTTCTCGTTGGCTTTTTTTTGAGCTGCTTATAATTAAGACCTTCAGACAGAGCTCAGCATGGCTGGAAACCCGCCACGCTGCTGGTGTACCCAACGCTGTTAAAGTGCATCCCCTCTCCCAGTCAACCAAGAGATTCTTCTTTATTAATTCCAGTAATGATTTGATTTCCTTCTTTCTTAACGAACAGAGTGACACTGCATTGAGTCACTGATGTGCAACTTGCTGTTTTTTCCCTCCCTTTGGAAAGTTTTCAAAATATTTGTAAATTTTAAAAGGAGCAGAGAAAGAAAGAAAATAAAGTTGCATTGTGTTTATTTGGCTAGCGCTCCCCTTTCTCTTTTCCATCAGCGGGAATGGTGATCCATCCTATTGCCCGGGCTGCCACGGGGCTGCCTTCGGCAGGTGGATGGATGCCCGGCATCCCCTCTGCTCGTCTCTCCTTGCCAAGCAGTGCTGCCAGGGGACCAGCCACCACACCAAGGATCAGAGACCTCTGTGCCCACTGACCCACACCTCGGGGGGTCTTCCTCAAAGGGGGTTATTGTGATGGTGTTGCTTTGGGAAGTGCGTTGAGGTCTTTGGGCAGTTGCGAATCCAACCCAACACCCATACATCCCAGAGGAGCTGTTCCCCATTCCAGAGAATCCCCAACAGCAATGGCACGGGCAGCTTCCCTCTGCAGGGTCCTCTGCTCCCCTCCCAGCCCCTCACTACCACAAAATGCTGGGGAGGAGCAGTCTTTTCCTCTTGCCTGACGTACTCGGATGTGAATAACCAAGAAAGCTTTAGGAGCTGTTGAAATGCTCAGAAAGTGTCTGCATCCAGACACCGGTGGTCCTGTGGGACTTCTGCCATTGCGTCATGGTTAGGAGCCACTGGTTCCTGGGGACGACGCTGCACCTGGGATGCAAGCCTAGCCAGGAGGAATCCGCACAAAGGATTCCAAGAGCTGTCACCTACGCGGGGGCAGGGGGCGGGGCGGAAATGCAAGCGCTGAGCCAGCTGCGGGAGGAACCGGCACTGAACACAATTAGGATGGGATACACCAGGCTCGTGCAGAAAGTCACCACCTGGCTGGATGCTGCAGTTGCAGCTGAAGGTGACGAACTTTCCAGCCTTGTCAGTTCAGGAAGTCAACAGAATAGCAAGGACGGTAACCACTGCCAGCCACAGCGCCAGCAGAGATTAGACTCTGCAAGAAGCACCGGGAGGCAAATGAATGTCCTGCAGATTCAAAGCAGGGGACTGCTCCAAGGCAGAGAAGTCTAAGGAGGGAGATTCCTCTGCAAGCTGGAGCACGCTCCTGGAGACCATAGATGGATCAGATGGACCGCCAGGTCTGATCCAGCTCTTCCCGTGGGACTCGAGAGACTCTCAGAGTAGACCTGAATCCTCGACTCTCTAATGCAAACCCCAAAGCTCAGGTCTTCGTGGTGTTGGGGCAGCATGACCCAAACAGTAAATGGAGCTCTGGCACGGTCTCAGCCCAACGATTCTCAGAAAGACATTTTCCATCTTTGTTCCTACCTAAGACAAGCAGTGAGAAGATGTTTCCATTCCCCTGTGCCCAGGGCTGGGAGCGAAAGGGGCAGATCAACACACTCCTGGGGTCTTGACAACCCCAGGACACTTCAAACCCCAACATCTTTCACCTCCTGGCTCTGCCCGGGCTGAGTCGGGGCTCTTGGCTCCCGCCCGGTGCGGTTCCTCCAGCCACCTCCACATCAGCTCCTGCACAATCTGCCGGCAGAAGCATCGCTCCCTCCTACAGCCGCGGCGTGCTCTGCAGCGAGGAGTGACTCTCCCTCCAGATGGCTGTAAAGGTTAACAAGGAATTTATTCAGAGTTACATACAAATCAGATTGTCTTTTTTTTTTTTTCCAAGAGGGAACAAAAACAACCACATAATTTCAAGCCCACACAGGCAGCGCAGCCTTCCAAGGTGGCTCAGTTGCTATAGACGACCACAGGCAGCCGAGCTGTCACGCTGAGCCCCATGGCATCGCGGGGACCCGCCGTGAGTCAGGGGACGGGGGTGAGCTGCGCTTCCGTCCCCCTGCTTGGCGCCCGGCTCCAGCCGGGCTCCTCGCCTACCTCCCGGGATGTACCAGGCAGAGGGATGAGCTGGCTGCCCAGGCTGCCTTCCTATGGCACTGGGAGGACCTGCACTTCTCCAGGGTGATGTCTGGCCCCATCTGGCCATGGCCAGTGGAGAAAGGTGGCCCATGGTGGCACTTAAATGGATGGGGTGGGTTCCTCTGCAGGGTGCTGAAAAATGGAAGGATGGGAGATGTGGGGCAGAAACCGAAATCTGATGGTGTTTTTGCCATCACCAGTGGACACTCAGCTTGGTGCTGCTCTGTCCCTGCTGCTCTGCTCCATTTTCCCCCCGACACCTTTCCTTCACACCACGTGGGAACCCCACAGCTTGTGGCCAAGCCAGTCCCCACCAAAACTCATCGTCCTACCTGCAAAACCTCACCCATGGCCAGCCAAGGGGCGTGCCCACCACCCCACTAGCTGATGGCTTGCACATCACCTCTTAGGGACCAGGACCACCAAACCTCTTTGGTTTAGTCTGCGAATCACTCAGCACACCTCTGGCCTCCACATGGAAAGGGGTAGATGCAGAGATACCTGATTTTTTGGAACCCTTCAAGGCTTACACTAGCAGAGCACCGGGTCTGTGATGCTGCAGAGGTTCGTAGCAGATGGGAACTGCTGTGAACGTGGAATGAAGATAGATGTTTGTGAGAGAAATCTCCAGGAGGAACATCACACGAGAGCTACGAGAACTACCTGTATCGATCACCTGAGGACACCATAGCAGTGACGACACTGGGAACCCCCAAGGACTGGTTTGCACCGAGATCTGGCTGTGGACAGCAAAGACGAGCAGCCTGCTCCAGCACCGGATCTCCCCGGGGACGGCCCTACAGCAGCTCTTGGGGGAGGCACCCCGGTGGCAACGGGATGAACATGGCCTTTCCCAGCAGTGATGGACCATCTGCATTTTGGGCGGCGATCTCCCAGGTCCTGGAGGGCTGCGACATGAATTCCAGATGCAGATTGAGTCCTTTACCAGCCTGATAAGCCTCCCCCAAAACTCTGATACAATAGATTTTTACAAGTTCAGGATAGAATTGGGGTCAGGAACAGAAAGGTCACCGAGGACATTACTATTCATGCAAAAAAATGTTGCATTTGAGTGAGACCAACGCAGCAATACAGGATCACGGGACACGCTGACAGGTGTCAATCATTTCCTACAGCTTTGCCCCCAGCAGACACAATGCAAGGACTTGGCCAGACGTACAAAACCTCCCCATTTTTTTTTGTCCAGGGTGGCTCCCTTGGCCCTGCCGAAGTGGGCTAGTGGAGCAGCGACATGTCCCTTCTCATTTTACATGGATGGAAATGCGGAGGGCACAGCAGCTCGATTTGGGGGGGGAGGAAGGGGAAGAACGTTTCTCCCTCCCCTCCAAGAGAAAAGGTGATTTATTACCAGGTTCCTGGCGATTCCTCTGGGCATACAGTGGGGATAAAGGTGAACAGAGAGGGTTGATTTGAGTTTGCAGAAGGAAAGAGCGCACTTTCATCTCCACGGGGGCTTGAAGCATCATCTGATATTTTTAAGAGTAGTTCAAGGGCAGATTGCGTCCTGCCGTTCTTGCCACACAGCCTTATTGATCAAATACAGCCGGTGCCATGCCTGGGCTACCTGGACAGAAGACGCTTCTCTGGCCCTCCCGGATGGATGCCAATTTAGGAAACAAACGGGCTCATCCCACCCCGGACACCACTACTCTGCAGCGTAAGCCCTGTGAGTTCGAGGCAGACCCTCAAAATAGTCTTCAAATGTTCACCTGGACATTTTAAAGCTGTTTAATAGAACCAGGATCACATCTTTTCATGTCATCGCTGGCCGTTAAATCTGACAGTCGAACGGAGAAGAGGAGGGGAAGAGCTGAAGGAGAAGCTGTAGTTGGCGATTATCAGTAAGAAGAAGCAGAGCACACGCCACGTTAGGAATGTGCTTATAAAATGTGTTCCTCGGCTGTACATTTGCAACATGTGTGTCTTCTTTTTTAGCACTGATGTGCAGCATAATCCAAAATCTGGCACTGTGGGTTTTTTCCCCCCAAGCCTGTCCTGTTACCCAAATTGCTTTGGCTCAAAACATTAGTTCCCTTGGGCATCTGTTATCCGCAGACCTCGCCATGCCAACTGAACGGCTTCCAGGAGCTCTGATGTCTCTCTTTTTATTTTATTTTTTTTAATACTGTGAATCACTTTACTCCATCCACCTTCTGGAACAATTCTCCAGAGGGTATTGATTCTGCCAAGTATCTGCTCATGCAGGAAAACCACAGCCATTCTTCCGCTGGAAGTTTTCACTTCTTATGGCCATTAAAGTCCCTTCAATCCTATTTCCCGATAAATCTTGGGGGCAATGTATCAAAACAAGTTGTCCCTGCAGATATCTGTGGGGTGGATTGCCTGGAGCCCATCCCTACTGCTCCCAGATGTTTGATGCCCACCAGGACTGCAAGCAGCTGCAGTGGCTCTTCCCTCTTGTTCCCCACCATGGGTCATGGTTTTCCCATGGGTTTCCCCAAAATTTATCCTAGACCCTATGTGGAGAGTCACTGGAACAGGAGAGGAAAGGACTGGGGAGTGAAATGACAGCTTTTGTTGATGGTCCTAAATCATTTAGGATATTAAGGACAAGGGCTGACTGTGAGGAATTGCAGAAGGGCTTTTTGATGAGTGACCAGCCAAGAAAATGACAGGAGAAATTCAGTGTGGATAAATAGCGGGGCATGTGGGAAAAAGCATTCCCAACTGCAGAAATAAAATGATGGGCTCTGAGCTGCCTATTAACTTTCAGGAACAAGATCTCAGGGTTATAATAGATAGTTCTCCGAAAACATCAGCTCTTTGCTCAGCAGACATCAGAGAAAAAAAAAAAAAAAAGGCATCTTGAATGTTAGGGATTACTCAGAGGAGAATAGAGAGGAAAACAGAGGAAAAATCACGCCGCCACTCCATAAATCCCCTGTGCACCTACACACTGAATGCCATGCAGGTGAAAAGGGATGTAATGGAGCTGAGCAAGCTCTGGAGAAAGGTGGGAAGGGTGATTAAACATGCTGAACGGCTTTTGCACAGGGAATGAGGACGCAGGTGGGGAGCTCTGAGGCTAGAGCTCCACCACGGCCTTCCACCCGCGATGACAAGGCTTTCCCACCCACGAGGAGACAGCCGGTGGCCACGGCTCAGCCCCTGACTCAGCGGCTCCTCATCAGAGGGTGATTCAAGCCCACCTAGTGCTTCCCCTGGGTTTCCAGTTGGTATTTCCACCGCCCCCTCCTCTTGCCACGCAGGAGCCGACGGCCACCACGCACATGGCACCGTGCTCCACGGGCACCGCGTGTCCCCCGCGCTGGGCAAGCGGTGTGGGCGCCGGGGAAGAGGAATCGGAGCGTCTTGGCAAAAGAGCAAGGGACGCATGCCAAAAAAAAATAAAATAAAAATAAAGGAGGAAGATCTAGCTTCACCTTCTGTTCTTGTAATTCTTCTGTGCTGGCAAATCTGGTGGGAGGAGGAAAAGGGAAAAAGGCAGAAAATCCAGCCCACCGATGGAGGCAGGATTACTGCACTGGAAAGGAAAGAAAAAGCAAGAGAGTTTGGAGCTGAACCCATCCACCACCATTTGAAATGCTCAAGTCCATATTCTGCCTCCCAGCCGCAATTCTTGGGTACGGCAGGGGCTGGGGAAAGTCTTAATCTGGGATGAGACCTAACACCAAACACCTTCTGGCACTGGAAATCGGGGCAGCGGATGGCTGAGAAGAGAGGGAGGGATGCAGAAAAAGAGAAGGACAAGAGCAAGGAAACACTTGTGCAAAGCAAACACTTGTGCAAAGCGGCTCTAAGGAGGACAGGGACGTGTAGGATGCACCTGGGGACTCCTCACCAGCCGCGGTGGCACGGGTGAGGAGCATCACCTACATCCCCGCTGCTGGGGCCATCGTTCTCCATCCGGATGGCACAAAAGGCATCAGCCCGGCTCCTGCGTGCGCAGCGCCTTGCACCAGCACACTGGTGAGCCACCGCGGAGCAGCTGCCCGTGGGAGTGCGTGAACAGGAGCGCAACCGCCGCCGTAGTGGCAGATGGAGCAAGGCGGGAGCGAGGAGCGGATTCGGGCCGGCGAGATGTTAACAAAACTGTGGCTCCTGCTAACACTTATCCGCAACTGGCCGGCTCCCCTGCGTGCCGTTGTCTCTGCCCTTCTACCTGGAGGGCTGGCGTGCTTTTTGCAGACAGGCTCTGATGTCTAAATACAGCCGCTCCCGACCGTTTCTGCATTATCAGCGAACGCAGGTTCCCTTTGCAAAGGGAAAAAAGAAATTGAGCGTGAACGTGTATATAAGCAAACAGCTCAAACCGGCGTTTTTGCAGGATTCGCCTTATCTGCCGCTGGCAGGTTGGCGCGTGGCCACGGGGAAGGAGCGCTGGGGCGCGGGAACCGGCGGCCTCCGCAGAGTCAGGCTCCCCTTTGGCGGGGTGCGACACCAAGAACGAGACCATCCTCGCCTTGACAGCTTGCGCGTGAGGAGAAAAAGCAGAGAAAAAAAAAAAAGAGAGGCGGGAATGGAGAGACATGTCCAAGAACACACGCCGATGGGCGGCACGGACAGTCCCAGCCCGGCGCGCCGCTGCTTCCTGCCCTTCAAGTGATGCATCCCCTGAGGTCCTCCTCTCTCAGCTCCGGCACTCCTCAGGTCCTCCAGACAAGGACAGAACAAGCCCGGTGGGGAAGAGCGGATGATATTTGCAGCTCTGGAGGACTGGGTATAACGTATCTCTTCATTTGGTATGCGTGGTTTGGCTTGGGATATTTATTGCTGGGGCAACTGTCTGCTCCCAGCACGGCGCTCGTCCGTTCACAGGGCAGCAGGCACCGCGCGGAGCAGGAGGAGGAGGGCTGCTCGCTCTGCCCTGTGCAGGGACATCTTCACCTTTTCATCCCTTCCTATCATTTCTTCCTCGGGTCTCCTCCAGCATCCCTGGTGCTGCCAAGGAGGAATCGCAGCTCACAAGAAATTACAAGGAAATAAGTTTGTCCCCGTATAAATTATTAATTTTAATCACATGGAGAAATAATAGATTCCGCTGCACACTGGCCTTCGCCCATCAGACAGAGCGTCCTTGCAGAAGCAATGACTAGATTCACCCTCCTTGGAGATATTAGCAGAATTTTGCCGTGTTCTGGAGCAGGGAAGGAATTTCCACCCATTACTGCATATATCTAAGTTTTTGCCAAGAAAAGTTTATTGTGCTTGGAGTGAATTATTTCCCCTTGGTCTCCTCCTGCCAAAGTCCTGCCCTGAAATCAAGGAAGCTGCCTTCAGGAGAGGATGTGACTTGAGAGAAAGTCTTTAAATTTTGCGTCGTTGTTTCAGATTGGTGCACACGTGAGCTTTATGGAGAAAACCAGCGAGCAAAATCTCACATCAGCGCAGCCGATGGTCCCGCTCCTGCCCGATCCGCGGGGGCTGCCTGTGCGCCGTGTTGCACAAGGGTACCGTGCGATAACGCGCTCCTGGTGTGAGTTTGGGGACAAGCTGTCCTCGAGCAGAATTTGACGGAAGTGGGATGCAAATCAGGCACATTGATGAAGGCAAAGTGCCTTGCAGGGGTACGGCTCGCTCAGGCCGGACCAACCTTCTGGCGAGAGGGCGACACATATTTACTGCCTGAACCAAACCCGCGAGGTCAGCACCAGACGAGAGGCAGCTCTCTCCAGTTCATGCCTGGAGTGCAGATGGAGGGAGGAAGCACGAGCCCACTCAGGGCGACCGGACCAAACCCCAAACCCAGACGTCCTTTTCCAGGCTGCCGTGTCCCGCGGCCACGCTTCCCATCGCTGCTTCTCCTGCCCGCGCAGCAGACGGGGACCCACCACCACCTCCTCTCCCTCTCCTTTTGCAAAGCTTCCTTAATCGCCGGGGCTGCAAGGGGTCCTTTTACAGAACCTTTTCAATTCGCTCTTCCGTTTCTCCGTACATCAATTTTTTTTGTTTCTCCGTGGTTTCACAGGGATGTATGTGGGATTATGAATAAGGCATTGTGAGCTGCACTGAATGTGTTATTTAATGAACTGTATGAAATATTAAACCATGCCTGATATGAAGCATGGTGAATTCTGTAAGAAATAATATATTACACTTGGGGAGGACTGAAGATAATCAAATATAATGAATGAATTTGGAATCAGGACACACAGAGCTTAGAGAAGTTAAGTTTTGTTCATTGTGAGCCTGAATTATATGTGACAACTGTTCAAGGCAGGTTCTTCCACCTCATGTTTTCTCCTGTTGTGAATGACATTATTGTATTTTTCCATTTAACATAAATCTATTTTTCGGAAGGCTGCTTCCACCCGAATGGCATCGGCAGATCCCATTAATCATGGTGCTCTCAATCACTCAGAATTATTTAGAGCCCCTTTTGTGTGGCTCTGGCTCTTTCCTCATTTCTGATTAATCTTAAACTAAACCAACTAAATAAATAAAACTGCAAGGATCCAAAGAGCATCCCTGTGAAGATCTTATTTAAGCGAGACACATGTTGACAGCTTAGGAGCTGATCCTGTGCAGGCTGGGAAATTTCTGCTCCTGGAGGCTTCAGGAGGAGGAAGGGGATTTTTTGGTCCAAAGCGGGAGGTTCCACTTGGAAAGGAGCCGAAGCCTTGATGTCGATGAGTCTCAGCTTTCTCCATTTTGGGATCTTGGGCATAGCCCATCTCATTTGGTCCTGAGCCTCTTCTACCTCTACATCTGATGTCTGATGGGCCACGGTGGCCATCTGCCACACGGTGGCTTGTGCCATCCATGTGCTACGGCCAACTGCAAGGACGGGGCATGGAGAAGGGTCTACTTTTGAGCTCCATTCCAGGTTTCCACGCCAGGGCTGGATGCCAAGCTGAGCCAACCTACTCATGCAATGTGAGAGAACACTGCTGCTCTGGCTTTTCCGTACCTCTCTGTTTCCCAGGTGATGATTGCTATGGCAATGCCACCCCCTGCCACCCGCCAGGAGCCAGCTACGCCCCAGCAAAGCCAGCCCTCCAGGTGCTTCTCCAGCAAAACCCCAGGAAATCACCATCTGGATGCCCGCACGTGCAAAGGTGCTGCTGTTTCTCCAGCTAGAGCCACGACGGTGAAAAGGTGGCGGATTTTAAAGCCCGTAATTTTAGCACAGCTACGCGCTGTGCACCAAGCACACTGGAAGGAGCGTGCAAAACTCCTACCCGATACCTCCTGGCAGAGACGTATCTGGAGTTGATGAGAATTGGAAATGGTCGTTTAATTCCCAGTGTCATGGCCAGGGTACGCTGCAGTAAGCAAGATGAATATAGCGTTCGTGTGTTAGAGAGTCTTTCCTTGACAGAAACCCCAGGATGCTTGGTGAAGCATGCCAACGGCGCACATCCATACGTTAACCCCAGCCCTACATCTTTATATTAGTGAGTGATGTATTTTTATGGCTGTTTTTCACATCCATATTTGGGCCTTAGAAACACCACGTGCATGAGTCACAGACGCCAAGGCCTCCCTTCTGCGCGAGTTTCGCAGCACCCTGCTGCGCGGGGGGGTGCTGCGCGCCCCTGCAGAGCTGCCCAAGGAGCCGGCTCAGCCTCGCCACGTGCCACAGGTTAAACTCTGTCCTTGCCAGATTTGGGGTATTAGGGCTAAAACAAAGACAGGGTGGCAGGCAAAACCACAGGGATCACTTTAAACGCCCATCGCGGGGCCGATCTCTGACGAAGGGTGGCTGCTCTGCCACCTCTCCGAGGGTGCGACGTCCCTCCGCGGTTCGGCTGACTTTGGTTCTAGCTAATAAACAAATTGATTCAGCCTGGCTATGCGGAGTCCTGAGTAATTTCAATATTGAACCTCAGCTCTAATTAATTCACTCAATACAGTCAACACAAACCATAGGCAACGCAGGGATGCCAGTGCCACGCTGGGCAGCTCGAGTCCCCCGCACCCGGGCCGAGCCCAGAGAGGGGGACACTGCACAGCGCCCAGGTGGGACAAACATCCCAGGAAAACTTGGCTGGGACACCAGGGACTCCTGCCTACCCAAAAAACATCCATAGGACCCCAAAGGAACCAGCACAGATCATCTTCACCTGAGACACCCACGCAGCCCAGGCCGAGAAACAAATGCCTGCTTCATTTGGAGTAGTAATTTTGGAGTTTGCAGGCAAAATTCTTTTAAATGCAAGAGCTTGATAGCCCTGAAATCGGGGAAAAGGGCGAGTGCTCTCATGGGGACCTCACCCAGCCATACGCTGATTGCCATGCTTTCTCCCACCGGGCGCGGGGAGGTGTCCCAGGCTGCTTGCGGCCAGGGCACGAGGCCACCCCGGGCACCCAGGAGGTGAATGAGTGCCTGTCACGTCTAGAATATAACTCCTGAGCCACGAGACCGAGTTTTGTGGAGCCTCGTGGAATCCCGGGTGACGGGGGCTGTGGAGTGACGGCGTCACACCCTGTTCGGAGCAGCCCAGCGAGGAAGCCAGGGAGTAGGAAGGACCTTTTTCTTTTTTTTGCTGGGAGACGTAAAGGCTGCTAATAAATAATAGAGAGCAGTGTTATTACTTTTTTATCTTAGGAAGTCAGACCAGCTTATGAAACCCAGACTGGAGCAGAATGCTAATCGGTGAGACTTGGCAGGATGAAGTTATCGCTCCTGACCCGCACAAGAGTTAACTTGAGCTGAAAGGAGAGGAGCCTCCCTTCCCCGGCATTTGCTTTGCACGGAGCCTGTCTCTCCAAATGACTCTGCTCCTACCTCGGAGCATGCCTGGCTGATGGGCAGAGCCTCCTCCCAGTTCCTTCCCTGACTATCGCTCCCCTGATAAACGCCAAGGACGCAAGGCGAGCCTTGAGAGGCTGAGGATGCTGGCTGGGGATGAGCGCGGCACACGTGCGAAGCGAGACGTGGTCCTTGTCCCGCAGCGTGAAACCACCGTGGGAACGGTCAGCAGCCAGCAACCGGGGACCCACCAGCCTGATATTTAACTGTGATGCTTCATCTCTTTGCCCTCCCTATCAAAGAGGATGGATGGTTTCTTGAGGGCAAGGATGGTGCGCACAGTTGCTGGAGGTGGTGACACCTGCCCGGAGAGCTGCGCTTTCCGCATGCCCAGGCTGGGGTGCCAGCTCCGGGAGAGCCTCAACATCTCTGGCAAGCGCCACGTGCTCCAGCAATTAACGCTGCTTTAGCTTTCTTCAACGGCGAGGAGCAAACAGGTCAAGGGAGGAAGAGTAACAGGGCAGCCGCGAGGAAAGGCAGCGCAGTTCAGCAGGAAGGGGCAAGCAGGGCTGGGAAGCAGAAGGCAAGCCAACGACGCGCTGTTTGGGATGAGGACGTGTCAAAGTTCGCTTTTCCAAAGGTGAAACACCAGCTCACTTGCCAAACCTCCCCATTGCTCTGCTGACCACGTGCGAAGCTGCGGGTTACAGCGTGTCGCTGGGCCCAGCACTGTGACGTCAGGGGCTCCGGGGTGCTCTGCTCAGAGTTCGGGCAGCAGAACAGCAGCAAAGCGCACACCCGTGCTCTGCCTTCAGCGCCGCTGCTATTTCTCAGCCCCCAGGCTCCCGCGCAGGATACGACCCTGTAGCTCACACACCTCTCATCGCACCAGCTGACTTCAGATAATTCCCTGAGAGTTGTTTTGGATAAACTGCTATTTAAGCGTGCTATTTACAGATGGTGGAAGGTGCTATATCAGGAATCTGCGGAGAGCAAAATATTCTGTTTATTCACAAGGGAGACACGTCTGATCCTCGGCAGTGCCACCTTCGCCGCCGTGCCGGCGCTGGCCGCGGGGACGGCCCTTTCATGGCAGGACCGGCCTCGCTCCGCACGCTCGGAGACGTGGCACGAGCTGTTTTCACTTTTTTCTCCCCACCGGTGCAAACGGGGGCTGTGAGTGACGCCGACAGAGGCGAGATGGCGTACGGGCTGCCAACATCACCGCGACCAGCCCAGGGGACTGGTACCCGTGCCACAGCGCTGGCCTCGTGGTCCTGTCTGTGGCAGCCCATCTTCACGAAATCCTTTCCCTGCACGTGCCCGAGGGATACCGTGGGTTCCCGGCGCTGATGCTCACCGCTCTCTCCCCCGTGGCACAACTAACGGCAGCTGCGGGGAGCCCTGTCTGCCTGCCCAGAGGAATTACAGCGAGAGTATCGAAGCGCTGTCATCCTCTGAATGATTTTGCCTCCTTCCTCTGAAAGCAGGGGGCACACAAGGTGGCAGGGCTATTTTTCTAATTATTAGATTTTACTGGAAATCGATACGCAAATAAGATGATTTTTTGGTCCTAATACGTCCATAGCTCTTCTCGCAGGGCCCAGGTATTGCACAGCCCCCTCCGAGGCTCTTGCAGCGGTGTGATGGATAGCCCACATCTAACCCTGCTCCGGACCTTTGCTGGCAAGTGGGGTTGGATTAAGCCATGAGTACAAGACGGGGTTAACCACGGTGTGAGGATGAAGCCCAAGGTAATTATCCCCTAAGTTCTGCAGGATTTTGGGATGTTGGCTTCCCTACAAGCCCTGCTGCCTCCTCAGAAGGACACGCGTGCATCTCTCGCTCTGAGAGCCGCCTGAATTGCCTCTTAATTTGAGCCCTGTCAACACAAGAGCTAAATGAAGAGCCATTTTCTATTTGAAGAAGTGCTACAAGAGACCGGTAGGCCCTTCTCAGCCTGCGGAGCCAGGCAGCTCGTTAGCGGGGCCAGCGCGCTTCGCCGCCACTGCAGCTCTGCCGGCGAGCTGCCGCATCCACCGGCTACCGCCCCGCACCGCCGGCACGTCCCGGCACCAAGCCAGGGAGAGGGGATGAAGGGCAATTCCCCCTCCTCCGGCAGGATTGTTTTGTTAAGCATTAGACTTCCTGGAGATCACTAAGTATCTAAGACCATTCTTCATCTTACTGTAAAGAAATTCCAGAAATTCTCCAGAAATTCTCAATATATATTAGAATATATATAACAATACATTTTAATGCTGCAAGGGGCTCTGTTTTGGAAGCCTAGCCTATCTCTTTGCTGAAGCAGCAGAAGAAAACAGTAAAACAGAAGTAATTAAGGGAGGAGGCAAGCCATGAGCGGCGCTCGGCACAGCAAAACCCACGCGAAGGCACTGGCTCCGCTGTTGCGGTCCCCTGGGGCTCGCTCCCGCTCACCCGGGCTACCCAGGGAATGCCAAGTCCTTGGATGAGGAACACGGTTTACAGAGACCTTGTAGGGGAGGGAAAAAAAAAAAAAATTAAAAAATAGGCTGGGATGATTTAAACAAACCTGGAGTGAATAAATTAGTGGGGGAGCGGAAATGAGTAGATGGAATTACACGGCAGCGTTACATAAAAGCAGCTGACGTCTGACTCCTGCGGTTAATTCAGATTGGGCTGAGCCTGGGCTGTGGGGAAGAATAGCTGGTGGGCGGCAGCGAAAGTGAGGAATAAGCAGTTGTGTTCTGAGCTGGGGGGTGCGTAGCCATGGTCCCTGCTAGGGCTGGGTGTAACGAACAGTCTTCTTCAGGACCTGTACGAGTACATCAGCGAAACCCCCCGGTTTTAGGGGCAGCTGGGGGGGCTGGAGAAATCCAGGGGGCACAGGCAGAGCGGGGACGTGGGGAGGGAGGCTTGCTTGCACCTCTCTGCTGGCTCCTTGGCAGCCTTTCCTCCATTTCCCCTAAATCCGGAACCGGGATGGCCCGAGGGTGACTTCAGGATTTGGCTGGCAAGGCCACAGGGACCCTGGGCTGGAAGAGACCCCCGGGGGCACCTCGACCATCCCTGCTCTTGCAGCCCTGGCATCCCACAGGCATCATCTGTGTCAGCGGCTCAGCTCCCGGCGGAAAGTCGTCCAGCGAGCCATGCCTTGCCGTGCTGCCAGCCGCCGGCAAGGCACATGGGGCATGGAGATACAGGGACAGGGAGGTGACCCTCAACTGCATCTCCTATAACCTGGACGAGGGGAACGGTGCAGTGATTGCCTGTGAGAGGCCCTTATGCATCGCAGCTCGGAGCCAAGCGCAGCGATAGAACCCACCTCAGCCCCTGAGCACCGACACCCGCGATGGCATTGCTGCGCGTGGTCTCTGGGGTTTAGGAAAGAGGCTGAAGGGCAGAGCAGCACCCTCCCGCCAGCAAAAGCATTCCCTCGGATCTCGGGGTTTGCCGTCACACTGCTGGGCTTCCCTCCGGCAACTCCCTGTTCTTCCAAAGCTGCTTGATCCGTGCGCAGGCGACAGCTCCTGCTGGTGTCCAACCTAATGCTGCCAATCCTACCGGCTTCCCTTCAACCTGCCTGAAGCGTCCCGTTTAATCCCTGTCTCTGGCCCTTCAAGCGCTCTAACCTTTAGATGGCTCCTGCTCCACGCAGCACACCCGGGCGTAAAACCTGCCCGTTCCCTTGAGCAGGAGACGGAAACAGGCATAAGATAATGCCGATGACCAAGAAGCTTTGTGTGGGGCAGCTGAATTTGGGGTGAACCCAAAGCTTGTGAGCAAAAGCCCCGTGGGCTCAGCCAGCCTTTGGGCTGGTGCTTCAGCCCGGCTTTGAATTCAGGACAGCGTTCCTGCGTTCTAACACGTTGAATAAATCTTCTCCTGCAGTCTTTATATTTGATAATCTGAGGTCTGTGGGAGTCTCTACTTCATAATCCATAAATCTTGTGACCCTCTGGAAGCCTGACAACTATTTCATGCTCGGATGGCTCCTTGCTCGTCTTCGTGCAAGAAGAGCGTGTCCTGACTGGCACAGGAGTAGCTCGTATTTCCATCATGCCGAGGGGACGATTAAATGCCTTCAGCCAAGAACAAGGCAACTTCAGCTGGGTTTGTACTTTGGGGCTGGGAAGAGAAGAGCTCACGCCAGAGCATGGGGTCTCCAAGCCTCTTGCACCCCTTCTCACCCTGTGATGCCACCGGAGGGGGAAACGGGATGGGGAAACTGAGGCACGGCTGGACCTGGTTGCTCTCCTTGACCAGTTCTTGGCGTGGCTGGCGTGCCTGAACGCCTGCTCCTGGCGCTGTTACCTGGCAGAACCCCGGCGCTCTCACTGCCTGGCACTGCCCGGCACTGACCGGCTACGGCAGCGCTGCCCAGCCCCGGCGCGGGGGCTTGGAGCGCTGCCCAGGCAGGATGGTTTAGGAGCAAAGGCAGGTTTTGCTCTGCGAGTACAAAGCTCCCGGCTGCAAATAAAACCCTCTAATAGAAAAATGGTACAAAGGGAGCAGGGCTCTCGGGGCCAGGCTGGAAGTGAGAGCTTTAAATCGGAGGATAAAACAGTTGCCGCAGCCGCTGGTCAGCCCGTATTTCACCATTTCAAGTCGCAGGAAAGAGGAAACATTTTTTTCACAGCTTCACGCTATCATCGCTAAACCTCACGTACGTAAAGAGCCAGCATCTTTTACATCCTCTTGGGCTTTTCAGTCAATCGCATGCTTTTAATACGCTCCCTTCCCCACTTCCCCTGCTCCTGATGCTAACACGCGCGCTTCCCCGCGTTCCGGAGTCAGGCACGCTGCCACCGAGGTGCCTGGGCATCGACGCCCATCAGACGCAGTGGAAATTCAGCATTTAAAGCAAGATGATGGCTCTGGGTCCCCTTTTACTTCTGATTTCCTGATGTTAACCTGGGTATTTCTCATTCGGGGATGTTGCCAGCCCAAGGCACCTCATCAAGTCATAGCCCAAGAGGAGAGATGGGCATTTCCCTGGGGTGCAGAGAAACCTCAGGACGCAATTCGGAGACAACCAGGAATGCTTTGGTTGCGCCCAACGCTCTGCAAACATGACCTGTGCAGTCAGCAGCGCAGGACCAGGAGATTAAAAAATAGATCATATTTCAATATTTCCACAATTTTCAAGCCAGTCCCTTGAACGCTGGGGACAGATTCAAGGTTTTGAACCCTGTCCCTCCTCACGCCGCTCTTGATAAACCCTGATAAGCCTCCCGGTGCTCCCCAGACTCCTGGAAGTAGACATGAACGCGTCCCAAGTTCCCAAACAACCCCAAACCTCACACCCCCTTGCCCCGGCTCTGCATGCAATGCAAAGGCAATGGGAATCAAAGACGGGGAACACCAGTAACACAGTGGTACAGGAATTAAAGGAGAGACCTGGCCACCAGCCACACCGTGATACAGAGAATCTTGTTGCTACCTGGTTTTTTATTTTCCATGTCAAACCCCTGGCTAGTGGCGGTGGGCCCGATTAGCTCCGAAATGTCAGCCACAAGCCCCCACGAGCGTGCAGCCGCTTGCTGGCCTCCAGCCCTCACTTTTTCGGCTGTGAGGCTCTAATGAGGACATCAGCTGCACTCTTTATTAAAACAAATGGTGGAAGGCAGCGCGCCGCTGCCCAGCCCACGCTGCGCTGGCTGCTGAGCAAACGGTGACCCCCAGTCCCGGCAGAGAGCGGTGCCAGGGCGGTGGGGGCTCCAACGGGAGCTCTCCGTCTGCAACCGCCCTCACAAAGACGCAGGATTGCTCTGCAGATCAATCCCTCCCTCCCCTTTTGTCCCACCTGCCAGCCCTTCTCTTAAATTCTATTGACTTTGGTATTTCACCTAATTTCCTCTCTCTTAAGTTTAGTCTGAGGTGCCCTCTGAGGGCTCTTGGGTGTCTACAAGCAACTGGAATCTCTTCTTCTAGAGATATCTAAAGTGCTGGAGATGGAGATAAGACTCCATAGCACTTACAGTTCCTCCTTTCTCCATCTACCTCTTCCATCCAGACCTTCCCAACCTCCTTCCCTGGAGGCCAAAGTTTGTCCAAGGACTTCAGTGTTGACCATTGGCCTCGGAGGAGCTGTTTCCCCGGGAAGATGAAGCATCACATTGGCTCCATACATATGTCTGGTAAAACGATGAAATATTATAAAAGATTAGATTTATCAGTCCGGACAGATTGGCCTCTTTCACTGTGCCTATAAAAGCTCTGAATGATGCCATCCATCAACGGGCGGACAGCATCGGCTCTGACTGAGGACCAGGCAATTTTGCGTTGCGGGGGCCAAGTGCCAATACTTTAAGTAATCCTAGGTTTCATTAAAGAGGCAGCTGGAGGAGGGCATCGCTTTGAATTTTTTTTTTTTTTAAGTCAGCTGCAGGACACTTACAAGTTACTGTGGAACTGATGGTGGGTGACTCGTTAAAATTAATTATGGCCATAATTAGGAACATTCAGGAAGAAAACCAGAGGAAAAATTGTCCATGGAAAGATATTTTCTATGGTCATATTTTAAAATGAAGCAAAAATTTGCAGCTGCTTTATTAATTTAAATAATAAGATACGGCTTTTTCTTGCACAGCTTCGGAGGGTTTCTAATGGAGGGGATCTGCTAGATGAGGCATTTCAGAGGAAATCAAACAGTCTCATAAATAAATGAGTTTTCTTTTTTTCAGGGCATAACTGTATTCATTCTTACAATATTCACAGAGCATCACATTACAGAGGGAAAGAGTCAGGAGGAGCCTCCAGGCTGTTCCTGCATCCTAAGGACACACTTCTCCAAGCCGCTCGGTTTAACGGCCGTGGTAATGGAGAGAGGGAGCTGCCAGCAGCTTCAGCAATGAGTTACTCTGCTCTAACTTTGAAACGCTCCCGGGTGAGGAGGACACTGGCAGTCCACTTCCCCAGAAACCTTGTCCTGTATGTCCAGCCACCAGCTGGGATCAAAGGCATCACGCCCACTCACGGCAGAGCACAGTGCGGTCGGCGCTCACGGCACAGATGGAGCAAAATGGGTACAAACAGAGTCTTCTGCCCGAGCTACAGAGATAATTTCACTACTTGAACTGGTTTATGGGTTCTTTGTACCGGTGAAGTACCACAAACACCCACCCTGGGAGCACCTTTGTGGGGACACAAAGCAGGAAAATTAGACCTTTGGGGTGATTCGAAAGCACTGGCGCTACAAAAAACCCAAAATGTGGCTCAGGCACCTAAGGGATCTTCCTTTAACCAACTACCGTCTTGGTCCAAAGCACGCAAAGCCCATATGACCCTTTCCAAAGGTTCTGCGGGTTTTGGACCCTGACACCAAGAACTCCAGGTATGCATGTATCATGAGTCTGTTAGCCCAAGGATAGAGGTCTTGAGGATGCATCATGTGAAGGAAAGCCCAGATTGTCCTGCACATCCTGGCGTGGCTGTGGTTTCCAGATCCAGCTCCCTCCACACCACTGCACTGAGCTGGGCAGGTCTCTGCCCCGTGCCCCCTCATTCCTCAGCAGGGCAGGGATGTGCCCACTGCTGCCTCAAAAGAACCTGAGGAGAATTACGAACACAAAGATGGCAAACTACAGCCCCTGGGGGATCCACGCCAAAAGGTTAAGGAATTTATTTGGATTTTTCACTGGTGGATTTTCAACAGAAAGAGCCTGCTTTCCTATTCTGCGCCTCCCTCCAGTCAACAGCCCAATTTCCTCCTGACAAAGAAATTCATTAGGAAACTTTCAAGCCGGTCCCAACCATGGCAGCGAGTTGAAATTGCTCAAACCCTCTCTAGAAAACCTCCTTACAATACATCCATCTCCGACTCCTTTGCATCCCCCGGTAACTGACTCAAACTGGTAATGACCTACGAGCCACCCGCCTGCTTAGTCCGGCTCCGGCGCTCCCCGTAGCTGTCACGGCAGAAATATATTCTCACAGATTTATTTCCAAGCAGTATTTCTGGACTGAGGCGGTTTCTTTCAGCCACCTTCTTTCATGCGATAGTTGTAGGAGAATTGGTGAAGCTTCAAAAACCGTTTCCAGTTTATTGCTCTTCCCTTGCGAAGCGGGCAGGCGTAGGAAAGGAGGGGGTCGAGCAGAGAGAATCTGCTGCTGCGGGGCCCTGGGTGACATGCTGGACATCAGCACATGGAAAAGCAGCGGGAGATCCAGCGTGGCCACGAGGATGAGGAGGGATAACCGGCCACGCTCAAACCGTCATTCCCAAAGGATCGCGCAGGGCTCATTAGCCACAGAAGAAAGGCCTAATTTTAGATTGGGTGGCAATTAAAAAGCATTGTGTTATCCTTCCTGCGCTAAAACAGGCTGTCAAAATCTTTGGGTAAAACAGCAGTTAAACGAGGGGCTGATGGAGAGTTACAATAAGGAAAGACAATGGCATCATTATATTGGGATTTATCTTCCCGAGACAGGATTGTCCTCATTATTCAGGAACGGTGTACCTAAAAGCCGCTAATAAGGCTCCCTCCCAGGATGGAGATAAATCCCAAGCCTTTTGAAGGCTTTTGAATGGAAATGCTCTGCAGCATTCAAAGTGCCCTTTGATTTCAGCACACAAGTCGCTGGTGCCTGCGCCGCCGGTCCTGCCCAAGGTTAAACGGGCTTTGGGGACTCCATGGTCCCGGCCAGTTGGGACCAACGTCTTGCTGGGATGAGGGAGCCGGGCTCCTACATTGGATGGATGTTTGGATCAGCTCGGGAGGGAGCTGGGGAGTCTCACCCGCATGGGACTCGGCCACCTGAACTGCCACGGCTGCAGTGGCCATGGTGAGGATCCTTGCGAAGAACTGGATCATCTCCATGTGACCTGGAGGCTCTTGATTTGGGGCAGAACCAGGGTGTTTGGCAAGCCATCTTCTGAAATGCAGCGATGAAGAAAATGGGAGGAATCCAAGCAGTGGGAGAGAAGTTTGTAGGACAACACCAAACTGGTCGGTGTGCCCTCATCCTCCCCGCTGAGGGGGTGGGAGGCTGGGGATGGCAGCTCAGCTCTCCTATGCTTTGTAGCGTAATTAAATCGCATCCTTCCCATTCATCACACAGAAAAATCCCTGCTTCAAAAGTAAGTAGGACACTTCCTTTTTTAATGTTATGAAATAACAGGGTGAGCGTTGTATTCAGTCCATAGATGGGAGGTGCTGTGTTGTTTCAACCACTGTGCTTTAGCCTGCTCAAAAAGAAAAAAAAAAAAAAAATCCTGATAAAAGCCTTCGGTGTCAATACAGATTTGGAAAGGCAGGTCAGTTCAGCTGTCAGCAGCAAAGTGGAAAACATGGCTTTTTCTCTCCACGTTTCAAAGGGCTCAGGGGGCGCAAACAGCACGGGGCTGGCTCCTGCCAGCGCTGACGTTGCCCCTGGCCCCAGCACCGTCCTGCTTTTCTCCACCTTCCAACGGGCTGGGCTGTAGCTCAGGAGTTCCTCCTCGCTGAAAGGATGCGGTGCCTGCTTTCCAAGCTCCTGGTGGAAACCCAATTCCTTCAACGGCACTAGAGGTGCCAAATCCTGATGCGAGGCACACCCCGTTGCACCCATGTAGGTCTGCTGCCCAAGGGAGGTCCTGTTACAGGAAAGCTGGAGGAGGAGGGGACCCCAAAAACATCTTTTTTTTTAAGAGGTAGAGAAATCACAAAAGACTTTTTAATGCGAGGAACAGAGAACTTGTGAGACAGGCGCATCCTGCCCTGCCGCCAGGAAGGCAAACCCAGAGCACACGCAGGGTGGGGAGCCCCAGCAGATCTCTCTCATCTTCCTGAGGTCAGGGTAAATTTTAATTTAAAAAAATTACATTTACTGAGGGCTTCAGATGGCTGCAGTGAGGGATCCGCGGGAGGCACGGGAGGTGAAGCAGAGGCTGATATTGAAGAGAGTGTTCTCACTGATGGAGCCTTTGCGGAGAGCAGCGCTGCCCATGCCGCGGAAGGCGTTTCTCTTGCAGTAGCTGGACTTGGGGCATTTTCCTGGGCTTTGAAAGTCCAAAGTACAGCAGATTTGATTATAAAACCCCCTGAGACCGGCATCCCTGCTTCTTCTTCCCACGGCAAACCGTGGCCATCACACTGCAAGCGCTGGGCGCCACGTCCCCGCGTCAGCTCACGGAGATCTCGCAGCTCCTCCGGGCTCAGCATCACCCAACACCAACCTCATCCGGTAACGAAACCCCGTGGTTAATTTATCCGGCTCTGCCTCAGGACTTCCCCGGAGCAGCGCAGGAGCACGCAGCCTCCAGACTCAGTGTCCCGCGGCTCACTCCCCTGAGCCACGCGACACGGCGCGCTCTCCTCCAGACTGTTTATCTTAGCAAAACCATTTAATCCTCGCCCGTTTCTATTTCACCGTTCACGAATGGAAACCTTTTAAATAAATATTTAACGGCTCCTATCGGGTGCTGGGGTGATAATGGGGCTGGTAAGCACACAGAGCCACGTACCCACAGGTAAAGCCTGCAGCAAAATGAGGGCTCTTGTTTTATTGTTCCCGATATTATAAAGATTGACTCTGCTGTTAGAGCTTTCTGGAGGCTTTCTCTGGGATAAAATCTCCGACTAGCAGAATTTAATCAGTTACTGATGAAAAATAAATTTCAGATGGCAGCAGCTTTTAAATAGGTGTAACTTCCTTCCTGAAAACACGGCATCCACTCTGCTAATAAACCATCCCGCAGCCGCGACCTGCCCAAACCCGCCCTATGCGCAGCGGGCACGGCCTCCCCCGTTACCGGCCCTGAGGGGCTGCGAGCGCTCTGGTCCATCACTCCATTCCCTACGGACAGGCCAGAGCGGAGCAAATTAGCAAGGAACTAATTAATAGCAGTCCAACACTATGCGGGCTTTAGTTACAGCATGCTTGGGCAAGAGAAAAGCCTTGTTTAAGGGTAGGAGTGAGGTTGGGTTTGGTTGGGGGTGGGTTTGCTCCATCCTCGGCTCTGGGATTTGAGGGGCACAGCCCCTCGCCTTTCCCCACCCCCAGAGAGAGAGGTTTTGCGCTTGGTGGGATTCAAAAAGCACAACCCCAAAAAACAACATTGGGAAGGGAAGGAGGAGAGCTTCAGCCGCGTCAGGAAGGGAAGGAAGGAGAGCTTCAACCGCGTCGAGGAGCAGATTGAGGCTGGCGGAACGAGTGGCCCCGGCCGCGCCAGATGCTCCCGCGGGCTGGGAAGCGTTTTAGCTGCTGGGCTCTGAAGGCAGCAGCTTGGAGCCGATGGCCCTGGCAGCCTCCCGAAAGGAGGAGAGGCTCCATCTGCACCCGGGACAGCCCCAGGCCCCGCGCGGCAGCAGCTGAGCTGTGCGAGGGTGGGGGGCTCGCTGTCGTCCTCCCCTCCTCCTGGCTTTCTCCACTCCATCCCTGGCCTGGCCAAGGAAGTTCAGCTACTACACAGTGTCAGGAGATGAATTACATGAAATTATAATTACATTACCCTTGCCTGCTCTGGGCAAAATGCAAAAGGTCATCTTCCCTCCCCTCGCTGCCTGATCTTTAATGTGTTAGGCCACTTATAGACACTGCCGTGACATTTACAACAGGGCCAGAGAGATGCTGCACCCGCACTTGCATGTTCTCCCTCTTCCAAGGGACTTGATTTGGCAGTGGACAGCCAGAGCCCCTCCGCTTTCGGAGCCAGGGTTTGCTGGAGGCTTACGTACCCTTTCCTAGACCAGGGGGACTGTAGGGTTTTCAGAGTGGGTGACCCCAGCACACAGCAGCTTTCTCATCTCCCAGCTTGGAAGCTGCTGTGGCTTCAGGAGCAGCAACGCCCAGGTGGGTGCAAGGCGCTGCCAGTGAAGCCGGTTCGCCACACAAAACACGGGGCTACGCGCCCCAGAGATCTCTGCAGAGGCTTTCACCCCCCTTCACCCTCCCAAGATATATCCCTGAGGAAAACCACACGGCTGAAAGACTTTAGGTACCGTTCAAGGACAGATATGAGCTGACGCTAAGGTTGCCGACCCCTCTCTCGATACGAGACGCAGCACCGACCACCTAAGGCGGGTTTTGCCGAGCACGCGCTGCCGCAGAGCCTCAAGCCAGCGCTGGAGGTTGCTCCAGGTATGCCCGTGAGACCCGAACGCATAGCAACATGAACCGCGACACCGTGGGTTTGGGGGTAAAGGTCCCCCGGGGTGCGGCGTACCCGTGCTGCAGCGAGCGCAGGGCTGGGGTCCCTCGGGGGCTGACGCCGCTTCCCGGGCACGCAGCCTGCTCCCCCTCTCCTAAGGTGAGAAGCCAATTTCCTGCTTTTCACAGCAATTTTCTTCAACTCCAATGGTTACAAGCTGCTCTGCTGATTGTAAATAAATACAAGGGGAGCTCGGCCCAAAATAGAAAGCAGAGAAGCCTCCCCAGCTCAATAAACTGTAATAAACACTCGCAAGCAGAGAAACTGTAATTTGCGGGGCCAGCTCGCCCAGCGGGATGCAGGCTCAGCGCAGCCCTGGCTGGCTTCCCTTCATCGCGGTCCAGCAAGGACGGGGAAAGGGGGTCCAGCCCCAGCTGAGCCCAGCCATGTCCCTGGGGGTCTCCTCTGCCACAAAGCTGAGGGCACACCCAATTTACAGCTCCCCTTGCCAGAGAAGCTCGCTCACGGTTTAGAGTACAGGGATTTTCCAGAGCAGCCCACGGATTTGCGTGACACACCGTTTTAGAAACGACTGAGGTGGCGGGGGTGATTAGCCATGGGAACAGGTCACCAAGAGGCGGTGGGATTCACCATCTCCTTATCGTCCATCAGGGCCCAGTGTCCCTGTCAGCTGGGACCTGCTTTAGCCGAGCACGTGTTGAGCTACTGGTCCCTCCTGGATGAAGCCTATGGGCTGCCACACAGTGAGTGCCCAAAGATCCAGAAAGCAGAGGCGCGTGATTCCCATGGACAAGGACAGCAGCTCCCCTCCAAAGATCCCTACCTAGAAACCCCTTTTTTTTGTGGCTTGGAGATGCTTCCCAGCTCCAGGGCGCTGGAAGAGGCAATGCCACTCACCCAGCAGTAACAGGCAGGACCCAGGCAAGAGCTGGACCCCATCGGCACACACGACCTTCAAATTGACCTCGTTCCTCAGGGAAGAGATGGTTCCCAAGGGACACCTGGCCCTAGCAGATGGGAGGGATGCGTCATTCAGGCAGCGCTGCCTGATCCACAGGTTGTCTCCCAGGGATGCCACCAGCAGGGAGGCATCAGTAGGGCATCCCCCCACCACAGCCTCTGGGGTGACTAATGCAAGCTGGGGAGAAACTTGCCTCTCACAGGCAGCCCCAGAGGTGAGCCACGGAGCTGGACATCCACCATGATGCTCCCTGCAATTTCGTGAGAGCACCTTGCCACCACAATGCTTCACAAAAGCCTCCCACTGGCGTCCCCCTACATTCAGGGGAAATAACATCCCTTTGTCTTCCGTGGTCCTTCCATGCTCCCGAGAGATTTTGTGGCCACATCAGCTTGGGACAAGTGAGGCCACCATGCCCTCTGGCCACCTCCACCACTGGCAGCAGGGTGCTAGCCCAGCACGGTGTTTTCAGCTGTTTGACTGTAGCAAGTTCCTTCAAGCTTGTGGTTTGCTCCTTTAGTAACCTGTAATAGGTTTTCCTCCTCTCAGATAAGACCTCAGCAGCAGCGGTTTGCCATCTTATCAACAGTATCAGGCACTCTCATCTGCTGCAGGTACACAGAGATGAAGATTTCAGAGTCCTCTGAGCTATGATGTAGACCTTTCCACAATGCTAGATGGTGATATTTCCACTCAGTAGTGTATTTATATCTTCCCATTGAGGTCAGTAACAGAGGATCCCTTGAGCTGGGGAAAACGATGAGTGATGTCTAGTAATTACAGAGACCATAAGGCAACAGCGAATCTGATTTTGACATTAAAAATCATGACCAGCCCCTCCATTGCCCATTTTATTTGCTGGTTTGGATGGCGAGGTCCACCGCTGCACGAGGAACAGATGTCTGCACACAGGGCACGTTCTGGGGTTGTTGGAATCTAAAGCAATTAACTGCTTTTGCCTCTATCTGTTCTCTGGCACCGCGCCTGACCTTGCATACGATTCATCTTCCTCATCCGTGTTGGATGTTTGCAAGTCATCTTGCTTTGAGCAACGCGGGCCGCAGTGGGGATTGAAACGTCTGATATCGCCATCCTTCCCCTCTTCCCTACCGCCGAGGCAGCCGGAGCGCTTTCCGAAGGCATGTTTTATGGCTGCACACTGCAAACAAGCAGTGAGAGTGTACTCTGAAGATGAATTGCACAAAAACAACTCTCCAATGAGGCGCATTTTGCATTTCAAACACCATCGCTCCAAATGCCCAGCTGTCTTTGCCAGAGGAGTCGATGGAAATATTTTTTCATTCCCATTTCATACGAATACCCTTGTTTGTATTTCAGTTTTAGAAATCCAACTTTTCTCTGCAGCAGTAAGACCTGAGCACCCAGGCTTCCCAAATTCAGGATGGAGGAAGCCAGCAAGAGCTCCAGCAGATCTGCAGACAACAAGGCTTGAAAACCAGGCAGGCTACTTGATTTAGGCCATTTCTTTGGAGATTTTGGAAAAGCAAAGCTTTGTTTCCAAAGTTATCACAATTTCAGCTTTTCTGTGGTATTTTTCATACTCTTCTCTAGAAGCCAGAGGAGATGTGACACCGCTTTTGGAATGATCCAGAATCACAGAAAATAGGGCTGGAAAGGACTTCAAGCGTTGGCCTTGCCTCAAGGTAGGGTCACTCTTTATTATTCTCCAGAGACATTTCTCCAGACACCTCTGATAGAAGCTCCATAACCTCCCCAGGCAGAACATCCCAGTGCTTAATTGTCGTTACCGTTACAAGATTAGAAATCTGCTTCTCTGCGATCGCAGCACTAATTCCCATCTTGAACCTCCGCAGGTTGGACAGAGAACATTCCATCATTGAGCTCCTTAAGGAAAATACCGACTCCTATTAGATCAAGGACAGATTCCTGCAGAAAGTCACTCAATCCATCCTTCCATCTGACAGCAAATCATTGGCTTCTCTCGTCTGATTTCCAACCATGCTTTGCACCTCTCCCACGGTGGTTTTAAGGAGACCTGCTTACTGCCCTCGTTAAAAGGAATATTATGTGAAACACCCCAAAATCCTAGCGAAGCCAAGGCATCTGACATCTCTGCCTTCTTCTCAATCCAAAATATTTAGTCTCATCACACAGGGAAATCATATTGGCTTGACATATGTTTTTTCTTTTGGGAGGAATTCTTTCTTTTTTTTGGTACTTAGAAATGCTGTTTTTCTGGTAACTGAGTTCAAACCAGTTAGATCACAATGCTAATAACAAATTCTCCATGGCTCCTCCTTTCACCCCTCTGTAAAAACAGGTGTTACTTTTGCCTCTGCTAATCTCCTGCAGCATCATAACAGCCCTGAGACCACTTCTGCTGGTTCCTTGACCAAACAAGAATGAAGTTCTGGCTTTGGTCAGTTGGAAAATGCTCTATTTATCTGCAACTGATCCTTATTACCCTCTATAATCCCTGTTCATTGCACAGCATTTGACACCCTGAGCTGCCTGGTTTCATCCCCACCTGCTCATGCCACCCAACTTGCTGTTGGGAACACGACCCAGCTTTTGGTCCTTGCTGCCCTTCCACCTCTCCCAGAGGTCAGTGATGAGCTAGAGCTGGCCTGAGCTTCATTTCTCATCCTTCTCATCCCTAAGGTTTGGGTGATTCTGCTATTTGCCCACATCAAGATTTGCTGAGCCGTAAGACACACAGGCCAGCAGCCTCACAATATGCAACCAGATTTACTAACCACTCAGTCTTTCTGTAGGTCCCACATCTCCTTATTCTCTAGTGCTTGCAGCAAGCACATACAACTTCAACACGTACAGCAAAACCATCTCCCTTTTCCTCGGTTTCTTCTTCCAAGACAAGTTGCTCCCCTTTCCGACATCATCCCATGCCCGAGAATTACTTGGCCTCGGTCATGGGCTACCCAGGCATGCTGTTCAAGAACTTTCTTGGAGATCTCTTTGTATCTGTTTGGCTACTTCTTCAAAGTCTGCAGAAGTGAACTGGCATCACTTCACCAGTCCTGCAGGTGAAAAGCTAAGCCACCGAGAGAAAAACTGGTTGGCCAAATCCAAGAGCGCAACCCCAGAGTTCTCATTTCTTTACACTCGCTGTCCTCAAGTGGTTAATGCCACCTCAAGAGCATCGAACAAGGTCTCAACACATGGATTTTGGTTGGAACCTCCTCCTTCACTCCTTGCCAGACAAGAAAACACCACTAGATGAAAAAGTGCAGAATGTGTTCGCGGCTCAGTTGCTGTGGTCTTTCTTCTGCCAAGCCAGCCACACCAACAAATCACTGTCAAATCGATCTTCCAGAGGCTGGTCACATTGACACGTGCAGAAGATATTAATTCCAAGCAGTTCATCATCCATTTCCGTCAGGAGAAATCACATATAGCGTTTGCTACAGGAGATTCATGGTTGTGATGGGCTTTTTCTTGATGAGTTTGGAATGGGTGCTGGTGGGACGGGGAGGGAGAAGGAAGAGCAGCTGAAATCTGGGGGCTTTGTGCAGCTGCACCTGAAATCCAGCACAAGCTACCGCCGAAGCACACTGTGCCGGGGGATGCAGACAGCTGGGATGGGGCGCTAGGATCGTGTGTTACAGCTGGCAACATTACAAACAACTAAAGGACAATTGTCCTGACATTTTTTTATGGCACATCTAGTTCTTTTTAATAAGCGTTTCTTTCGTAATTGCATCTGTTCCCCAAAGGATTTATGGCGGATTAGGAATCCCAGGTGAACACGGGGAAGCAAACTGCGATTAATTATGCTCAACTTGCTCAAGGTGTGCTGAGGGTAGGCACACAGAGGCTAAAGATGGGGTAAAAAAAAAAAAAGGAACCGAAGTAACTGGGCTGGTTTTTTGCAGCAATGAAGCTCTGAGTAGGCAGAATCCTTCAAAACTGCCGCCTTCCCACGTGGGTCGGATAACTGCTGTGGCTTCCTGCCCTACGGCATCCGAGCACGGTCGGTTCACGTAGACCAGCCGAGTTCAACGGGACCACCGCCTGCTTAAAACCGAGCATTGGGGCGCTTGCTAGAGCTGGGGGGACACGGGGAAGCGGAGGGCCCGGTTGCCAAGGCACAACCTGCAAAGAGGGTCCTGTTGCACAGCGGCGGTGGTCACCGAGCCCCACAGAGCAGCTGGCAGAACAGGCGCAGTTCGTTAGCGGCACAACCCCCGCGTCCACCTCCGTGAGCTAATCAATAAACCGTTTTTCTACTCAACCGAGAGCCATTTGTCACCGACACAATGAAAAATACCCTGCTCATCAGGGGACGGTGCCCCCAGTCACCGACACATGGGCGGAGTGGACCAGGGTTTCTGAGGTGTCTAGCCCCGTCCATGGTGGCCTCATCCTCCTCCTCCCAGGCAGCACCCACTTCTCCCCGCTCCTTCCTGCACTACCAGGAATAGATGCCACAGGAATATTTTGATCAGGAAACAAGGGGGATCCCCTCACCTTCGAGCTTAGCTGGGAGGAGGCCTCTCCACAGACACCTTGGTCTTCGGAGCCACGAACCGTTGTATGATTACCACCACATTGAGAAGGAGCTATGAACCACCGCGCAGTTACCATCACATTGAGGTCCATAAAAGCTTAGAGAGGCCTTCAGCCCACCCTGCAAAGTCCTCTTCGCAGGGCTGGGACACCCGCCTGTGTCCTCCAGCAGCCCAGTGTGTCTGTGTGGAGACAGCAAAGCCCTAATTACAACTTCACGGTCGTTAGTTGAGGAGCACAAGCAGACGATTTCTGCTCTTTGGGGAGATGGGTACTAGTTCTCACGGCTCCCTTCTCTTGCAGAAATGGCACAGCTCATTCTAAAGCCACTCTGATTTTGTTTTCCTGGCCTCTGCTTCTCAGTCACCTGCTGAGGCTGCTTTCTGTGCTCCTGGATGTCACCCTTCCCAAGAAGAACACTCCATCCCGCATGGTGCGTGATGGAACAGCGCATGAGAAGCAATGAGAGGGTTAAAGACAGAATCAGAGATTGAAAACCATTTGATCCAAGCAAGAACATTATTTTAGGATGGGGAATTTCTCCCTCTAATAAATATATATGGGAAGGGAAAATCGCTGCCAGTAGAATTACTCGTAATGTTATAAATGAAAATGGATTTGGGGAAGCTGGGTTTTTGCACAGCAAGAAAGACTTCTAGACCATTAAAGCTAGAGACATTCATTGCTTTCCTTCCATACACACAGCGGAAAATAAGGATCCTTAGATCTGAGTGCTCCAGAAGGCTACACGGTGGTTTGTTCGACAGTTATGAAGGACATAGCTTTAAATTAGATGAAACGCAAGAAAATGGTGACAATATAGAGACTCTCACTCCCTGGCTGTTGCGTTTCACACGAGTTTGGCAGTGCTCAACTGGGGATGCTCGCAGGAGAGGCTGGGCTGCTTCGCACTCTCGGCGTACGGCTGGAAACTGATGCCCATGTCATACCCAAGTAATAAAGAACTATGATGAGCATGATTGCAATTACTGCTAATTAACAACAACACCACTGTTACTATTAGCTAGATGCTGATCGCCCCACTGATTTCCAAGCATGGAGAACCGGTGCTCGTCACTGCTGAGAACCCCAGGACATCACCAGGCACTGGTGCAGGTAGAAAAAGACAAAAAGACAGGTGAGAAACCCCGGAAAGGCGGCCCGGGTCTGGGCAGGGCTGCCCGGCGTGCTGCGAGGCCGGCAGCCGCGGCACTGGAAGGATGGAGGACTGGATGCTCTTTTCAAGATCTGTCAGCTGGACATTAAATTCCAGTAGAAAGAAAAATACAAAAAGAGCAAGGCAAACAGTTTGAATGAACCCAAGAGGCACATCCAACTTACAGAGCAGGGAAGGGGACAGTCATTCTGGAGAACGTGTGCTGAAAACGTTAAGCAATAAAAATAAAGTAAGAACTCCCCGGTTTCCGTGTGGCATCGAGTGTCAGGGAGCTGGGGACGCTCTGGGCCACCCGCAAGCGTCCAAGGAGGTGGGCAGGAGTCACCCCCCGGACTGTGCAGTTATGTGATCAAGGCTGAGAAAGAAGAGACGCAGGAAAACCTAAGAGGGATGCAGGGCTCGCGGCTTCGCCGGCAGGACCGGGCTGAAATCCTCTGAAGCGTTTCCCCAAATTAATGCTTTTTGAACCTGACTACATCATTTAGAAAAGCATCCAATCTTAATTCTAAAATCACCGGTGAAAAAGAATCCATCACAAGCCTTGGCAAATTGTTCCAATTGCTGATCACCCGTCCCGTTACCCTGGATTTGTCTGGCTTCACCTTTCAACCATCAGATCTTTGCACGCTAAATTGAAAAGCCCTCTGTCAACAATTTGCATCCTTTAACCTTCCCCTGGAGAGCCACAGTCGCTGTAGCGTGAGGAATTTGCTCTAACCTTGAAACCGCCTGTGAAATTACGCACAAAAGCAGCTCAGGAAGAGAAGTTAAGAGGGGCAAGCAGGGGATTTGGGGTCTTGATGAAAAGACAAATGCTGAAAATTGATGTGGAAAAAGGCTTTCTGAAAGAACCCTTTCCTTGCACCAGAGTGGTGGGCTCACGGACACAAAGCCTGGGGACACAGTGCGGAAATCAATCTCAGACATGGTGCAGAGCTGTCCAGGTGTCCGATGGAGATGATGTCCCTCGTTTCCACCCCAAACCCTTGGGAAGGCCATCAGGAAACCAGCAGGTTTTGGAAACATTGAAGACGAGATGTGGTGCGAAAGCCCTGACGGAGGTGGTGACCCTGCCCACGACGCCCCGACAGGGACCCGCAGCCCCGGGCTGTGCTGCAGGAGATGGCCTTGCTGGCCCCCCTCCACCTGGGGCCGGGACTGGTGCACAGCACAGCTGCTGAGGGGCACAGATCGCTATTTTCTCACAGCCTGTGGCATCGCCTCCTGCACAGCTTGGCCAAAACTGGCTCTGGGTCCCTTCTTTGGTGCAACATGCCGGGTTGGACCCAGCAGGGAGGGATGAGGTGGCCTTCACCCTGCGCTGGCGGCTCCCCCAGCTCCCTGCTCAGGTGACAAGGCGGCATCAGGCCTGGGGCTATTGAGGTCCCCGTCCTACCTCGCTTCTCCCTTGGTGGTGCCAGGAATTTACATCAAGGGAAGCCCCAAGACTCCAAATACTGGCCGCAGAGCCCAGCTGGGGCTAAGCGCAAAGCTCGGGCGCAAGGTAAACAGGTCAGGCAGTGCCCGGGAGGGGAGGGATGCTCTTTTGGTTCCCTTTTTTCAGTGGGGAATGAGATCTGACAGTCTGAACTCAAGGGCTGAGAGCTCAGCTCCTGACTGTGGTGATTTAGGCTGAAAGCAGTTGAATCTGGAGGCAGTCACAGGTGTCATGAGCATCCTCGGTGCTCTGCAGCCTCCAGGGATGTCTGGAAGGCCCTATAAAGAGCGAAAGGGACAAGAGAAAGGCTCGGCCGTGGATTGCAACCAAGGGAGGGGAGGGTGGGCGCAGAGAGCAGAGCCAGGGTGTGCTCTGCATCATGAGAAGGCCCAGAGGGATGCCAGGGGCCCAGTGCCTTCGTTTAGGCTCCAATCACAAGTTTCCAGGCCTCCCTTCTCCCTGTTTGGCTGTCAGCGCTTCATGAAATTGCTCACCCAGGCGCAATCCCTCTGTCCTTGCGATCTCCCACCCCGCGCTGATCCCCGCACGGAGCTCCCTGCGCCTGGTACCCCACTCCCCGCAGACCCCCCATCTCCCCCTCACCAGCAATTCAGGGATACGCTCTCCATGCGCGTGCCAGGGCAGATGTTGGCCCCAGGCAGTGACATTTTAAAGATGGCAAAGGCCTTGAGGCGTGGATTTGGTGAAGCTGCAATCAGCTGCGGGTCCCTGCCAGGAGAGCTTGGCATAGATGCTCTCCTCCGGAACACCCCGCACGCCTCGGGACCCCGATAGTGCTTCCAGCCAAGGTCTGCAACTCAAGAAAGGGCAGGGACGTCCCGAGGGCAGGCAGGTTTGGGGACCAGCAGCACGCACCACACCCAAGGATGTATTTCAGCTGCTGCTGTGACTTGCCGGTGGCTGGGGGCAGGATGCTCAGGGACCCCAATGCGAGGTGCCAGGGAGGCACCGACTCGCTGGGTCCAACGGAGGGGGACACGGTGGGCTGGCATGCGGCTGGGGATGAGGATGGAAGCCAGGCAGAGTGCTAGGAAGGAGGTTTTACAGTGTAAATCCTTCAGAGTCGCTACCAGAGGCAACGTCTGGCCACAGGCTGAACCCCGCGGTGAGCTGCCGGTTCAGCCGCTGCACTGGGAAGGGTTGGTTTCGCTGCAGAAAACAATTTAACACGAGACATCCAGGGGCACTGAGGGGGACGAGGCCGCCCGAGCAGCCCCGTGGCAGGTCCTGCCGCCGTCCCCTGCAGCCTGCAGCAGCTCCCGCGGCGCAGGCAGGAGGAGATGCTCTGCTCTGGGTAGTGCCAGCTGCTTTACTCCAGCCTTCCCAAAGCTGCCCGCAGGCAAGAGGGAGCCTGTGCGGGACGGCACCCAGCAAATCCCGCTCTCCAGGGGCGCGATGCTCGCTCCCCGGCTGGCACACTCCGCAATTACCCTTCGGGGGACTTCTGCAATGACATGGCTGGGGTTTCTGCTACATTGAGTCATTGCCAACTTGGTTGTTAATTCATATTAGGGCCCATGTGAACACTGGCGTGATATTTTCCGGGATGATTTCAGAGTGTTTACCGCTGCCATGTTACCATGGCGATTAATGCAGTGCCATTCGATGTGATAGTCCTATTAAACACCTACACATGGGGCTGTTTCCACCAGGGACAAGTTCCAAGCCCTTGGGAGCCTTCACCCAGCTCCCGCTGCCCATGCCACAGCTTCTCCCTGTACCCCATACTCAGCCGCATCCCCTCCTGCCCATCCCCTGCCCCGAGAAAGGACCATGGTGACCGCTGGAGGGATTTGTCCTACTTTGCCACACAGCGACTTGATATGCCCAGGGAGTCTGAGAATGGCTGGAACATACAGCACCTGGCAAGAGGGTGAATACAAGGGCAGGGCCAACCCTGTGTGCCAGTCCTCACAGCTACAGGCTTGCACGGCGGGTGTAAGGAGGAGAGACATCCACCAGCCTCGGGCCAGCAGTGAGCATCACCCTCAGTCTACACTTTAGAAATCCAGCTTAACACTGTTAAACACCCTTCTATAACCTCGGCGTGGCCATGGCAAAGTGTAACCTGCTACTGTGGTTTAACCCCAGCCAGCAACTAAGCACCACGCACCCGCTCGCTCACTCTCCCCCACTGGGATGGGAGAGAGAATCAGAAGAGTGAAAGTGGGAAAACTCGTGGGTTGAGATAAACAGGTAAAGCAAGAGCTGTGCATGTAAGCAAAGCAAGGAATTCATTCACTCCTTCCCATTGGCAGCAGGTGTTCAGCCATCTCCAGAAAAGCAGAGCTCCATCAGGCGTAACGGTTATTTGGGAAAACAAACACTGTAACTCCGAACATCCCCTGCTTCCTCCCTCCCCCAGCTTTATATGCTGAACACGATGCCATGTGGTATGGAATATCCCTATGGTATGGGATGTCCCTTTGGGCAGTTGGGGTCAGCTGTCCCAGCTGTGTCCCCTCCCAACCTCTTGTGCACCCCCAGCCCACTCGCTGCTGGGGTGAGAGGCAGAAAAGGCCTTGACTATGTAAGCACTGCTCAGCGATAATGAAAAGCATCCCTGTATTATCAACGCTGTTTTCAGCACAAATCCCAAATATAGCTCTGTACTAGTTGCTACGAAGAAAATTAACTCTATCCCAGCCAAACCTGCAGGATCCCTGGAACGGGCAGCGCTCCCACGCTGCTCGCTTGTACAACATGAAGTACCTGACTGTGTCGTACACGCAACATCTTTTATGACCACTTGCCCCCCGGCAGCCCTGATTCAGTATTTATGAGGCTAACGCTGCCGTTAGTTCCTGCTCCCGACGCTGGGTGATTCCTGGGGGATGCGGAGGCGGGAGGGGATCGTACGCAGGATACCGGGCAGGATCGCCCCTGGTACAAGCCTGTGGGCATTTGTCAGCAAGAAACGACGTGGTTTCTGTGCAACCCGCAGGAGAAACAGCTGAGGAGCCCAGGGTAGCTCCTCATCTCCCTTTCCCAGCCCAAACATTTGTGGCCATCAGCCCCCAGGGCTCACAGGAGCAGCCTGAGGGAGCTGTCACCATGGGGGTCACCTACCCCAGCGTGGCTTGAACACCTTGGGCAAACTGTGAGAGAACGAGTCAGGAGGAGAAAAACAATTTTCTCTGCTCTCCCTTGGCAGCAGCCTCCCTGCAAGCATCCACCAAGCGAGCACAGAGGGCATCATCCCCCACTCCCCTCTTCACCTCGCACCTCTCAGCTCCTTGTTTAGAGCCCTGCCATCCCAGAGGGACAAAGGCCATCTCCTTCGCCTGCCCTCGCCAAGCCCTCATGAGGTGAAGCCTCCATCAGAGGGTGAGCTCCTTCCTCCAGGCCCAGCCCTGGCCCGGCCCAGGGGCACAGCCCGCGCCGGGGCGGACAACCTCTGGCAAACCCCTCAGCCTCGTGAATCTGCATCCCAAGGAGGCATCTATTTCATCTCTAACTATTGTGTTTTTCTGACATATTTATGAGTCCTCTGTCTCATTAATCTGGCGAGTATGCATCAGGCTTTCCTTTCATGCTAGAATAGCTAAGGGCAAAAGCCTCTATCCATCTATTCGGTGCCAAGGAACCTTTCGAGAGTCAACTGGATGAAAGGTTTTCACCTTTTAAAATCCTTAATAGAGTTTTCCCAGCAATATGTCTTACATGTTTTAGGAAAAAGTCAACTTCCTCTTTACGGCACGCCTCGGGTTTATTTCTTTTATTACCTTGACAAGATAACACTCACCTCCTCCCTCAACGCCTGCCTTTCTTTCCCCAGCCCACATCACCCTCGCATGACATTCCAGCTGAATAGCGATCTGTCATGGCAACAGCCTGATGGGAGAATCTTTAAATTAAAAAAAAAAATCCAAACCAAAAAAACATGCCGCAAAAGGTTGCCTGGGTGGCTTGGTGCCCAGGTTGCCTTTGGTGGGGTTGACCTGGGTGCCCTCCCTGATGTCCCGCGGGCTGGGACCCCCCGTGCTTTGCCAAAGCCAAGGCTTTGCCAAGCAGCTGGGGGCTCGTCCACGGTGCCAACACGGCTCCAGGAGTGCGGAGAAGCGGTGCGGGCAGCCTTCCTCCGGGAGCTGGACGTGGGCAGAGTAAAGCCCGGGATGGCGAGCACTGGGCAGGTCCCAGTCTGGGGGAACGCTGGGTGTTTTATCGCTGGAAACAGCCCGCTCATCTGTAACTCTCCACGCCAGGCTGGCCGAGCGCTCCTTTCCAGGGCTCTAGAAATAATAACAACCGCTGAGGCCTGGGCCGATTCCCCACGTGAGGGTCCTTTCCATTAGAGCACTCACTAGTAATTGCTTTTAATTTACTTTTTCCAAGGGTGGTCTTCACATTGTATCTGAATCAATATTGTAATTAAAACAAAAATATTTCAGAAAAGCCACAGAGCAGTAAAAACAGGGAAGCAATTACAGGAAGCCTTCAAGCATTAGCACCAGAAAGGAAATAAAAGAATAAAAAGCTTTCAACCTCCCATTGGAATCATTCACAAAAGCACTCCGGCGCAGCAAATGGCTGCTAAAGTGTTCCCTCTGGTTGGGCTGCCGAGTTCGTACTTCACACTGCTTCGGTGTACGCTGGACTGCAGCGCGTCAGGATTATTTCCCCCGGGTCTGTGCCCTCGCTTTCTCACCCCAAGCGCATGTCCATGCACACGCGCACCCGCACGCAGAGATTTGGGCTCCTACCTTCTCTTGGCCAAGATTCAAACCAAGCCCCACCACTTCCCTCGCATCGTTTGCCTAATTACCTCCCACCTCAGCCCCTGGACCAAGCCCAAGAGCCATCCCACCGCGGCTTCACCACTCCCACCCCCTCACAGTCCGCCCACACGCTGGCTTCGCAGCCAGCCTCACAATTCGAGGCACAACATCGTGTTTCCTCTCCTGACACACCGCAACCGCCCAAATAAAGGAGAGCGCCGCGCGGTGAAGCCCTACCCAATTATCTGATCAAGCGAAAGAGAGGGAGCAAACACGCAGGAAACAGATGGGGCCGACGATGGCTTGAGAAGTCAATCTGTTTGTCTACTAATTATTTAATGCAGGAAACAATTTCAATACTTAACCCCCCTGGATCCCGGGAGCTGCGCTGCTGTTAAGTATGGGAGTCAGGCAAGGCGTTTCTCATCAGCATTTAGCACCGGGAGCTCCGGATTAGCCAGCATTGAAGTTTGGAATAAAAAATGAAAGGAGTCAGACAGCTTGTTCATCATCCTGAGGAAGATGTCAAGTTTGCAATCCCAGCCATTATTGTAATTGCCAGCGACACCCATCCGTAGGTGCGCGTCCAGCGGCATCGCGCTGCTGCCCGAGCAGTTGGCTCTGCCCACCCCTTCTCCTCGCCAAGGTGCGGGGTCCCACCTTGGCACAGAGGTACTGCTGGCTGCGGGGAGGACCCCAGCATCGCCCTGCGCGGGTGCTCATGGCCAACACATGCCACCCACAGGTATGGGTGGAACAGGGCCGTCTGCTCCACGTGTGACGTTATCCAGCACATCTCGCGATCCCTCTCGAAGGGGACAGAGATCTGGGGTTAAACAACAGAGCACGGTCTAGGATCAAGTGCTAAGCAGGGCGTGCTATAAATTAAAGCTGCTGCGTATAAAGGACACGAGTGAGGTGCAATAGCTCGGGAGTGAAGCCGTGGTGATTGGAAATGGGCCATCCCCACAGCTCTGCCCTCGCCCTGCCTCCAGCTCTCAGCGCTAGCGCCGCCCCGGAGTAAGCGTTGCGTGGGCTCTAATGGCACCCACGAGGCAGGAGCAAAGTGGCCTCTGGAGATTCACAGACCCCTTCTTTCCCTGGCAGCACTAAGAAACGTAAGGTTTCAATAAAACATGAAAAAAGGCTGGGAGTGAGCACGTTGGCTGACCCCCTTCACACGGTGCTAATGGGGCAGAGCCATTAACGGCCCAGCCCCGGCTGACGAACGAAGCAGGATTGCAGGCACAGCCTCCCCAGCGCCCTACCACCCTGTGTGCCCACGCCCAGCTCAGTCGCACTGGCGGCGTTCGGCTCCTTGCACCATCCAGTCCCTCGCTCTGCTCCCTCTCCTTGGCCCGGGGCTCTCTCCCCACCCGTGATCCCCTCTAACAGGCACCAGCTTGGCCGCGCACCCTCGCCGGCGGCTCGCAGCCGGGACGGAGCAGCATCGCTCTCTGAGAGGATGCAAGCTCAAGCCGCATCCTTCCCTGCTGGGAGCTCAGCAGCAGCACGGAAGGGGCTGCTTTTACGATGCCCTATAATTTTTGAGTGGCCCGGCGCTAACTCTTCCCCACAGCTTTATAGCTGCAGGGTCACGTAAATCTCGGTGTGTTATTTATCATCCCGCCCGTGCTCCGCCGCCTATGCGGAGAGCTTGGCAGGGCCGGACTCGGACACCCCACTTGCATCCAAGGGAGAGGCTGGAAGCCACCAACGCTGCAAACGGGGCTTGCTGGGAGTTCAGGGCAGGCACACAGACACCCTGGGCAGTTCTCTCCCATCCAAAGCAGCTTGAGCTCTTGGACCATGGGCGAAGCTCCATGTCCTAGAGTCAGGTAACGGCCAAATTGCAGCTCACATTGAAAGGAAAAATGTTTCTCCTGTGCATACACGGGTCTGGTGCTCGAATCACCTGCCCAATTCACATCTTCCCCACATCCAGGGGAGCGATAACGTGTCAAAACCCAGCATCACCCTGCCGTGAAACCAGAGCCAGGCACCAGCACCGCCTCCTCCCAAGAGCCAAGATCTCCCTGGGTTGGGAGGGATGGATCAGGCTCCTTTTTGGCAGCCCGTATGAAACCATCAGTTCCCTTCCCCTTTGTTTAATTTTCTTTCCTTATAAAAACCACACGCTGAATTTAATAACAGTAGAAAAGGTCACTGTTATCTTTCCTCTATTGTTAGGGGTCTCCCAAGCTGTTTGTTGCATCACAGTCTCAGTGCCCAGGCAGATCAGGGATGCCATGAGTGCATCAAAAGCATTTGGGCTGTCCTTGACCAAACACTGCCTTCGGCTCTGCTTACGTATTTCACAAGCATTTGATCTCTAAAACTCCTAAAGAACACAAAGCAACGTCCTGCGCGGGTGCATTTGCTAACCAGAGGGGTGAGACCCTCCCAACCACTCTCAGCTGGTGCCCACCAGCAGGCTGGTGTGGAGGGAGGCTGCAAGGAGGCTTTTTGCTCATTTCTTCCAATTTTAGCAGCTAAAGGAGAAAAAAAAATAAAGCTCATTCCTCTGATTTACGACTCCCAGACTCCGCAGGGTGCCCAGCAAGGCTTGCTGGAGAGGAAGGTTAGCATGAGCGCACGGGGCCAGGCGAGGCCTCGGAAAGAGGTGCTGGGTGCCTTGTTCTGCCATGGGTTTTGTCACCAAGGGCATCTTGGCTTGATGGGGCTGAGGCAGCAAGGAGCAACCCCCACGCAGAGCAGCCGTGCAGCCAGCACCATAGGTGTCCGTGCCCCCAAGCACCGTGGAGATGCTGCAGAGCAGGAGGCTGTCCTGCAGCCACCTCTCGGGGGTGATACCCTCAGCTCATCGGCATTTTTGGGTTCAGTTGTGGGCTTCCAGGGAGCACCAAGCAACCTCAGCCTCCCCGCACCAGCAAAACACCTCTGGAGAGGGCACATTTTGGGTACCTTTCCTGCCTCTCAGGCAGGATCTTTCCCCAATGCAAGTGATGCAGCGAGGAGGGGCTTGTTCTTTTCTGCCCATGCTTTTCTCTCGCTTCTCAGTGGCCGAGGATTCACGCCAGGGCCTGTCCTTCCTCTCTCCCTCCCTGGCTCTGGCTGTTCCTCTCTTCTGCTGCTTGGGAGAGGGCTGCAGCCAAATCCCGACGGCTGAGGTTCTTCCCTCAGCCCTCTCCCCCGCACACTCCCTTGTCTCCTCTGAATCAGCAGCACAGGCTTCAGGCAGGTGAAAATTGATTTGCAATGAACTGGTGCCCTGCCAATGCCTGACTCATCCCTTCGCTCCGCATACATCCCCCTCCAGCCACAAACCGCTCGTAAACCATCGTGCCGCTGCGCAGAGAGGGAGCGCTGCGAGCGAGCGAGGCGTCCAGGAGTTTTATAAAAGGGTTGGAGAAAACATGAACACAAACCCAAGCCGCGCAGCAGGATTGATGAGGAGTCACAGCAGGCAGCAGACGATACCGAGGATGTACACAGCAGAATGCAGGCAGCAAAAGGTGAAAATTGGGAACACAAACCCCCTGAGCAAGAGAAGATGGCGGCTGGGGAGAGCAAGGGGCTCAACTGACCCACGCAAAGAAGCCCGGTACGTGGAAAGATGGAAAGCTGCAGCCATGGGGGATGGCACACAGCTCGTGCTCCAGCTCCGTCTCCTTAACCCAGGATCGTGCCCTGCGTGCTCCGCACGGCCGATGTGCCGGAAACCACAGGGCTGAAGGAGTCTGTCCCACAGGAGCCAGTCCCCAGGCACCGATTTGGCTCCCAGGGCAAGAAGCATCTGGGGCTGGAGCTGCCGTTAACAGCACCAGCCTTCGGACCCAGCTCCTCCCACTGCTGGCCGCAATGGCTTCGCATCCCCGTCGGATCTGACGGCGCGGCTTCATTGCCGCTGATGGATGTGGGATTGCTGGAACTCACCATGCTGCATCCCCGAGTTTATCCCAGACCTGAGAAACTGGGGTCAAAGCATCCTCAGAGCCAGCACAAGGGCGCAAAAGCCACTGAAGGTCTACACTAAGAGCATCCCTTGGCCAGCGAGGGTAGGAACCAGCTCAGACAGAGCCCAGAAATCGGAGCGGCTGAGCCATAGGGATGGGCGGGAGAACAATAGGAACCAAACAACCCATCGTGGCACAGCTCCTCCAGCCTGCTCGGAGAATGGGGCAGCTCCCGTCCCCGCTCCCCGGCTCCCCATCAGTGCAGAGCCACTACGCTTCACACAAATCTTAGATAATAAAAGTCAAGCAAAAAGTCTGACTCTGAACAGTTAATATACTCACACTGCTCTGAAAAAAAATACAGTCCCTCAATAGGCCTATTCCAAAAAATAATTCAAGTTCTTTAGAAAGCAGGTCAGCAGCACTGAGTAATAAGTTCATTATAATCTAATAAAGTTCATTAGTCCTTGAAAAGTCTAAAATGCAAAAGCAGTATTGCCGACAAAATCACCCTCTGGCGGGATCATTTCTGGGTAGGAAAAAAGGATTTGAGATAAAAGGAAATAAAAATAGGCAGCAAGAATTTGAAATAGGGGAAGACATTGCTGGGAGAATTGGAAACACCTAAAGTACATCCAGAGAGCTGCTCCTCGCCCGCAATGAAAGCGCCGGGCCTTGCAGATGAAAGGGAGAAGCGGCTATTAATAGCGGGGCAGCCGGGATGGCAGCTCGCCTGTACGCGGCTGCACCGCCGCCGCTCCGCACAGAGCAGCCGGAAAGAGAAAAATCCCCACACGAGTGATAATAAAAGCCCTTAATTCAATGTCAGCAGGGTCTGGGTTTGAAGGAAAAAGAAGCAATGTGTGATTTGGCTCCCAGCCGCTCGGGGCCATCTGTATTCAGGTCCCCTGCACGCATATCGCTCCTGCAAAGTCAACACGAGGAACGAAGGAAAGCAAATAAATACTGGGGAGCGCCCCGCCCCGTGCGTCGGAGCCGGCCATCACCCCGAGCACGTGTGTGCTCTGAAGAGTCCTCAGCACGTGCGCGCTCTCGCGGGACGGGGCCCACGGGTGTCAAAGCCATGGGGCAGCACGGGTGCGGTGCAACGACAGACGAGGAGAGCGGCAAATGCGGGTCCCAGCCACAGAAGAAGCTGTGAGCATCACCTGGATGCGGCTACGGAATACACATTGCTTGCTGTCCTGCTTTTCCTGGATGCAAATTAAGTAGGGAAGAGGGAACCGGCTACAAACCTGATTTCTCACCCACCCCACTGTAAAGGGCAGGGGCAGGTAACCCACCGGGCCGGCCGCAGGAATAAATCCCCACTAATGAGCGGTGAAGAGAGCGCAGACGAGGGCCAACACGCAAACAAGACAGCCGGGAGGATGCGTCCTGTACTGCCGGGTTTGTGGCTGGTCTGCTGGGATTTTGTACTGCGCAGAAAAATTACTGGTTTGTCCAAATTGTGACATTTCAGCAGAGGCACCAAATTAGAGGTGGCCTTGGCAGCCAAATTAGGGAGCAATGCCATTCCCCTCAGAGATCGAGGGCTTTTGGTGCCCTGGATCCCAAATGCACCTCCCTGGGTGGATGGAGCCCCGGGGGGGGGCCCAGCGCCGCCGCTGCCCCGCGGGGAGCGGGGATGGGGTCTCTGCGAGGAGCAGGGATGGGTCGGACCAGGCAGCTGCCACCACTCCTTCCCCTGCTCTGGTCTTTGTCCTTGGGGAAATGGGATCAGACACCGAGAAGAAGAACAGCAGCAATTTCTCCAGCACATATTGACCAATTTTTTCTCTTTCCACCCCCAAAAAGACAGTTATTGCCATCCCCAACGCCATCCAGACAGTGGTCAAACAAGGTTATTAAAGCTCACTTTGCTTAAGAGGAACAGGGGTAAGGGGGTGGTGGTAAAATAAATACCTGAGACTTCATATTTCAAGTCTGATTTTCCTTCTTTTTCTACATCTCCAGTGAAAGGCCAACACATTTTTTTTCCAATTAATTGTTTGTTGCTACCATTTTTCACTGGATGCTTAACTTGACCCAGACTCATCCTTCACCTACTGCCACAGCCAAGGGACACAAGATGCTCCCCGGCCCTGGGACAAAACAAAGGACTGCGAAAGCTGCACCTACACCAGCGAGCCTCAGAGCCGCAGCCCCGCCATCAGAAAAAATAAAAATAACACCCGCAGGGCAGCAGCATCGCGACCCACAGCCGCCTCCCGGCTAGCCTGGCTAGGACGGAGCATTGCGAGGTGAGGAGCAGTGAGGTTCCCAGGAGCTGTAAGGTACGGTCAAATTTGGGGCCAAAACAGTTAATCTGAGCCTTTATAAATAAAAAATACAAATACACAACATTGGGAATTATTGAAGAGTCTGCATGAATGCAAACAGCCTCACACGGCATTATTGCCCACCAGGGATGCCGAGGCACGAAGAAAGCTCCAGCTTCTCCAGGTAGTGCTCGGGGTGGAGAGGCGATTTACAGCCGGCACAAAGCAGGAAAACTCTTCCCGTACACAGCCCTGCGTGCTGCACGGCTCTGTGTGTCACGCTGAACCACCCTCGCTGCGCACCGAAGGGCAGGGGAAACGGAAAGCCTACCACATTTTTCCCCTGACATCGCCGTCTCTTACACGGCTCCGACGCCATGTCGGACCCACGGCTGCGATGTCCACGCTGCGCTGGGAAGCCCAAGCGCTCTTACAGGTCAAATTGACCCCCGACAGGTAGTGTGCTCTGGTTTGCTTTGCCAACGGGCTCACGGCATGATGATTAGCTAAAGCACAGCGCCACGGGAACGCAGACACTTCTGGTGGAGAAGATCCTTGCTGAAGCCCTGGGGATATGAGGGTGGGCAAGAAGGGGTGTCCTCAGCCCAGCTCTGGACCCTGGGGTTTCAGCACTTCCTTATGGACACACCATGGTGGTTTTTGCAGGAAAACCTGCAAGTTTCTGTGCAAAGCCAGCCGCTGAGGTGGGTTTGCTGGTGGCCCCTCCAAGGTTCTGCATCGCTGGGCCCACCTTGGGGTTTCAGAAAGTCAGAAACACCAACTCCCTCGCAGGGCTGCAATGAAAAACTCCACAATATCATTACCAGACTTCTTCAGTGAGCGTGTTTTTGTTCTTGCTGGAGCCAGCACTGGTGATGTTCAGCGCTGTGGACGCGGTATCAGGCTTGTTCCTCACCCTGGGGTAATTTGTCTCAATCGGCCAGAAAGAAGAAAAATAAAGATCTGAAGGAAGAACACCACAATCTATTCAAACTACAGGAGAACACATCAGGAAAGAGCTGGAGGTAATGACCTTAAAGATTGATTGTCTTAAGCAACATTGCGATGGGCTGCAAATTAAAGCTAGAGGGATGGGGGAGAGGCTGCAATTAGAATATTGTGAAGCTGGGAAAATATGAAGCACCAGAAAAAAACTTCATTATAATTAGAGAGAGTGTTTCAGATTCAGATCTCAGTGACACTATGTAAATTCAAAATAATTCCAGAGGAACAAGCTGTGTTTCCTCCGAGGCACCCCAGCATCACTGACTGCCTCACAAAGCGTCTTCAGGACACAAGAGGGAAAGAATGCATTTCTGGGTTGTTTGCTGGAGTCTAGATTCATCACCAGTGGCCAGAAAAATTCCAAGATAAATGGTTTTCTGGTAGAAATTAGTGATTTGTCAAAACTGGGAAGTTCCATGGAGATTTTGATCATGTTCAGCTGGAAGCCAGGCAGCACTGGGTCTGCCCTTGAAACAGCTTTCCCAGGCTCCATAGAGCCAGGGCAGAACTTCATGCCTCTCTAAGGAGAGAAATATGGTGTTTTTCCAAGTCAGAAAAAAAAAATCTAAAATCCTAAAAAAAAAACCCCTGAGGGCACAGATGCCTTCAGACACATCTACTCAGAGCAGCTCCCTATAGGAAGCACATCCAACGCATGACACAGCCCTTTGACAAGTGATGCACAATCCAGCTTAAAATTGCTCATCAAGTGATGTTGGGGGCAAGCACAGCCTATTCCAACCCAAATATAGCTCCAGACTGTACAAATCATCTAGAGCTCAAAGAGAAGGACATCTAAGGGTCTGGGAGCAGGATCTGAGGAGGGGGAGATGGGAGAGACAGGCTCAGCATGAAACCCTCCTGCCTTTGAAGTCAACAGGCGTTCAGCCTTTGACTTCAGCAGCGCCAGGCTTCCACAGGTGTCTATCAACACATCTGAAAGCTCTTCAGGGGAGCATGCGCTGGATCCCAGTTTCACCCCAGGGAGCTGGGCCCGTGTCCAAGCTGGCTGAAGCAGCTCACACATCAACATTGAATCACAGAATGGTTTGGGTGGGAAGGGACCTTTGAAGGCCACCTAAACCCCCCTGCAAGGAGCAAGGACATCTCCAACCAGATCAGGTTGCTCACAGCCCCGGCCAACTTGGCCTGGAATGTTTCCAGGGATGGGGCATCCACCACCTCTCTGGGCAACCTGGGCCAGTGCTCCACCACCCTCGGTGTAAAAAATTTCTTCCTGATGTCCAGTTTGAATCTGCCTCCCTCCTAAAACCATCACCCCTCACCTACAAGATAAAGATGGACTGAGGTCAGAGCAGAGCTGGGGCGCTAAGTGCTTTCAGACCGGACTGCCGACGGGCAGCGCAACATCCCATTGCCCGTGAGTAGGTGCCTACGCTGCTGCAGGGACACAGGGCCTTGACGGGCCGCCTGACCACGCTTGGAGACGGGATCTCCAAGGCCAGGATGAGATGCGCTCCCACCACAGCCGGTTTGTAGGTGGAATAAGTTTCTTTAAATTGGGCTTTGAGGAAGTACACACCCCAATATCACACCGATCCTTCAAACCGGAGAGGTTTGGCCAAGCCCGCACTCGGATCATTTGCTGGTCCAGCCATAACAGGTACGTGTGCAGCAGCAGAGGCAGATCTCCACGTGACATTACAATACTGGCAGACACCCGTACACATCCAGAGTGGCAAAAGCTGCTTCCAGCTGATGTCCGGGAGAGAACTGGCACAAGCCCTGCAACACAAGTACCTCCAGCTGGTGCAGGGCGAGCCGATGCCAGGAGGGCTCGCGGGTCCGGCACTACATTGTCTAGCACAGGCCACGCTTCCACAGCAAGCAGGACAGATGTGGCACGTCACATCAGATTAGCCTGATGATGACACACTCCTAACACGCCTACACGAGCAGCAACGTGCAATGAGACTGTGCAATGAGGGAACAACCCTAAAAATTGTCCCACTGCTGCCCGCTTGACAGTTAGCACAGTGGCAGGCGGCAGCAGCAGCACTGAAATTGTGTATCTCCAGGAGATAACTGCTTTCCTGGAGCTGTTTTGTTTCCCAGCGCTGTGGATGCATCTCGCAGCCCCTCAGCTGATACAATCTTTTCCCAACACGGTTCCCAGGCATTGTGTGTACTTGCACCGGTATTTCTTCCCCTCAAACCTCACCAGTGCCAAGGGAGTTTAAATGATATAATCTTTCCATGGCTCCGCAATTCTGGATGATGGAAGAACAGACATTTACTGCTTGGACTGGTAATTCAACATGAAAGGAAAAAGTCTCACAACACTGAAATCCTGCCCCAGTCTTGCTCCCAGGACAAGGGGCAAACCAAGGCTTGCAGCACTATGGGGAGCGTTCCGTTTGGGCAGCGAGTCTCTCCTCACACGGCGCTGGATAAAGTAGTCCCTTGCTCTATATCTCCTGGCACACGGGCAGCACGTGGCCTCAGATCCCCTTTTAAATTCCTCACACTCTTCGATTTTCTGCTCTCCGTGTTCAGGACCAAAATTGGCTTCATGCATTATAACCCTCTGCTTTACGCTGCTGAGGAGCGCCTTCCCCAACTCCCGGCTCTACCTGGTTGGATTTATTTAAAATACTTCTTTCAAACTGGGCTTTTCAAAAAGTAATGCAAGTTTTTTCCAAATACTAGCACTGACTCAAGGCCAACGGTGCAATATTGTGGCAGAGAGGTTGCTCTAGAGATGGTTCCTGCCGTGGAAAGCAGGGCTTTGCTGACACCGGGTAAGAAAAACAGTGAGCACTGAAAGTAGGAGAGCATGGGAGTTTGATTTGAAGTCAGGAGCGGTGTCAGCGCTCACGACTCCGCTGTCATGGCAGAACAACATCGCCTCTCTGAAGGGCAAACACCAGCAGTGCTCCGGCCCCAGGCCACCCAAAAGGTCTCCTGCGCTTTGTGAGCCGGACCAGAGCCCGCTGGGCTTCGCTGGGCTGGGGAGGCTTCCCACATACACATGGTACAGATTTTCCAGGGGTGCAGAACGTCCCAGGGCACAATTCACGTGTACGTTGACCCACAGAGCCTGCATTGCGGCAGCACTCCTGCGTGGGATGGGCGCTGGCTGCAAGGCTGCCGGTCCAACGGCCCCTGCGCAGCGTGGGACGGAGACAGAGCATCCGTTTCTCAGGCAGAGTCCCCACTCCAAATCGCTTCCCGAACAAACTGAACTCCAGTCTCCAGCCTGATGTTTTGGCAGACGCTTCCACACAGAATCACTGGCTCCCTCAGCTCTCCATCTCTCTGCAGCACAGCCTCTCAGTGTAGGGAAGGTTCAACCCAGGCCTGACTGCTCATGGCCATCCAAGACACACCTCAGGTCCCCAGGAGCCCTTAAAAAAACCACCCGTGATACTGAAATCCAACATGCATGGAGATGGCAGCCACATTGCTCTGATCTGTATCTGACCGTGGGCTGGGAGCACCAAAGGAGGACACAGTGTTGGCTGTGCCAACCAAACACCCTGGCCACCACATCCACACATCCGCCTGCCGCTCAGAGGGGTGGTGCTGGGCTCGCCATGGATGTGGATTCGGCTTTGGAGGCACGAACAGCATCACCAGGGCTCCCTCCATGTGCGGGGCACAGCGTGTCCACACCACAGATGCACACAGGCTCTGGTCACAAGGGTTATCAAACACTTGGCTCTGAAGTTTGTTTTCCCAGTAGAAAACGCTACACAAATACATTGACTTTCTGTAATCCCTACTGAATCCAACAGAAGGACACAGTTTCCACTGTGCCATACTGGTGTGGTGCACACCAGAAGCAAACTCCACAGCTCCTCCTGGGGAGGCTGGATGGGCACGGGAAGGACACACAGGCCTGGTCTGCCATGAGAAAGGGGTGAAAGATAACTTGGCTACTGGAAAGGGTAGGGCGGAGCACTGGGATGGATGCACAACAATCCGATTTGTCTCGTGCTCACCCCAGCACTGTCCGCTCTGCAGGGCACTGACCCCACTGCTTTGTGGAGGAGCTTCCTACCCTGTGTCCCACCCTTCATCCCCTCACAGAGTCCAGCCAAGAGGTCCTAAGGAATGGCTCAGCATAGCTGCCTTTGAAAACACAACCTGAAGCACAAACAGGAGGCAGATTTGTATTCCATACCTGTGCCAACATGATAACCACCCCGCAGCATGGTGATGGGGCTGTGGATCCCACCTGGCCTCATCCCAGCAGCCGCTGCCTCGGCAAGCTCTGGGCTTGGGCTGCTCACAGGCACATGAAGAGATCTCACCAGCAGCCCAGAGCTCAGTCACCCCAGATTTTTCACAGGTGCCTTTTGCAGAGCTGACAAATGGAGCTCAGGTCAAGAGGATGCAGGGCACCATCCTAGCCCTGGTGGTACCCACGTCACCTTACCAAACCCTTTTGGACACAGAAGGGAAGGGCCAGACAAGCAGCTGTGAGCACACAGCATGCATGCAATGAACCAGCTTGTCACGCTTGGCACTTGGGGACAAGGTTACAGACAATCCTTTCACTTGGCATTGTCTGGAGGTGAGCAGGGCCCGGCTTCTGCAAACATGAGCACTAGAGGCAGGACTTTCCAAAACACCCATGCGACACAGGGGCAAGCTCCTCAGAGTTTTTCAAGACATCCCTAAACATTCTCCAGACCCCCAGCCCACGATCTGCAGGTCCATGAGCAATCACCCGGATGCGATTCCCAAGGCAGAGGAAACCCAGCCTCTTCCTGCCTCCCCGCACCAGGCCGTGCTCCAGGGCTGCCCTGTCCCCCGAGCAGAGCCTGCTCCATCCCCAGCCTCACCCTTCACCACCAGAATCATTTTCTCTATACCACGCACGTACCAGCGCGCAGCTTGGATCTCCAGACCTTCGCCCTGCAAGACACACGGCCATGGGAAGGACAGATGGAGAAAGAGCCGCTGGCCCCACACGGCCAGAAGCGCCCAACAGCACATTTATATTTTTCTGGCCACCTTTCAGTCTGACTTCACTTTTTGATTTAAAGAGCGATTCACAGCTTCAAGCAGATATTTGAAGCAAGCTGAGTGCTGGTCTCAATGAAAAAAAAAGAAATCCCAAAGCCTTCTCCTCTGGAAAAAGGACAGCTTGCTTTTATTCAGTTGGAATGGCTCTTTGGACTCACTTCTCTGCCGTGTTTTATGTTTTCCAAGCACCGCACAGGATTAGCTAGTTAATTAATACTTGGTATTATCCTCACAGATGGAGAGAGCTTCTAAGAACTCAAGGTAAAATATTTTAGCAATACAGATTTGTGCCAACCTAAATTTATACTCCTAAGCATAATGAGATTAGTAACAGGAAAAAACAAAATGAGAGTCATAAAATACAGATCCTTTTTATGCATGTACAGGTCTTTTTGCCTTCAGAAGTCCCATTCTCACCCTACACAGCAAGAAGAGGTTTGAACTCCTCTTTTCGTTTTTAACCCAAGCAGAGACGACCAGCCAGGGCCGAGTGCCTCTCAGGAGGCGCAGGGCGGCTTCCCGAGGGACCAGTGACCTGCTGTGATGCTTGGCAAAGGGGCTGGGGCCAGGCACAGCCAGCCCCAAGATGCTTCAAGATGAAAAATCCAGATTTGCATTGAAAAGTGTAAAAATAAGGTATAATTTGAAAGCTGGACCCATCTCAGGTTGGCTTTGCTTTAGAGGGGCACAGAACAGATCCTCCATCGCTCCTCCCAGCCTCAGCTTTTCCACACCAACTATTTAAAAAAACTTTCAAGTATCAGGAAGAACCTTCTTAAAAAAAAAAGCCTTTTAGTCAACAGCTGAATCTGAGCAGTAAGAGCATTTTACTCGGAAAATGCCACTGGGCTCCACAGCTTCGTACACTCCCAGCTCAAACCAAACCCCGCTGCGACTCGCTCCCAGTTTGGCTGCTCTTCCCCCAAATCCCACAGCCCTCTGCTTGGGCCACTCAGGAAGAGAAAACCCTGAGGGATGAGACAGGTCTAAGTTTCATATTTTATGTTTCACGCGAAGCTTGCCTAGAAAATCAAATACAACGGGGATGGCACGGGGCTGAGCAGGCCTAGGGTCTGGCCGAATCCCTGGAGATGCTTTTCAGGTGCACACGGGCTGGGCTGCGGGCTTTCGCAGCATCAGGCACTCCCGTTTCCCAGCCTCCATCCCCCAGCACCCTGCACCCCGACAGCCTCCGAATCACCAGCCTCCCAGCCCTGGACGCCCTACACCCGCAGAGCGGCCTGGAGCTCCCAGCACCAACCCCATCCTGCTCGGCACACACGGCATCGCCCTTCCCAGCCACACAGGTCCCCGAGTCACCCTGCCCTTTCAGGCTCCATTTCTGGCTCCCGACATGCGCAACGGGATCGATAGCTGCTGTGTCAACATCCCCTTTTGTTTTATTTTATCATCCCATCCATCCGGGGTGAGGACATGCCCGTGGCATCAGCGCCACAGCTCACTGCTCGCAGGCTGTTTGCTCCCCGAGCGTTTCGCTGATGGGGAAGAGGGGTCTGGTGGGATTTAGGGGGTCAGGGCTGATGGTTGGTGTGGGTGCAAGGAGTGGCACATCTCCCACAGCGAGGGAATGGCCAGCCCCAAGGACAACAGACCAGTGTCTCACCTGGAGTTAGGGTGAGTCTGTGTTGCTCCTGCTCCCTGATGTTATGGGAAGCAGCAGTTCTGGGCAGTCTGGTAAAAGGAAAAAAAAAAACAAATTCTGAGGATTTGACTGGAGAATTAGGAATAACTGGGCAAGGGCAACAAAAAGCCTCCTCACTGGAGCACTGCTCTCCAGCTTGGGATGAGAGCAACGCTGGAGCTGGCTCCTCTCCATAATACTCCTGCTACTTGGGGGGACAAGGAGCACCCCCAGAGCAGCCTGCAGGTCCCAGTTTTTCCACAGGAGAAAGAAAGCAGCTCCTCACTCAGCCAGTGGACCAGGATGCTGCTCTCCACTGAGGACAGCCTGGCCAGGTGGACACAGCCCTGGGTGTTCCCAGCAGAGAGTAGCTGCTCCTTTCATTCCAGGTGAAGGAAGATGGTCCTTCCAGCAGAAGCCTCCTGCAGCCTTCCCAGCTGTGCAGGATCATCATCTCACTTACACCTCACAAGCGCCCAGAGCATCCACCTGGTTGGCTTTGTGTGGAGACAGTGATAATTAGAACATAGAGCCTGAGCTTTGCAGCAATGGGAAACTTCAGTGGGGAAGAGATCGCACTGGTAGGAAAATCAATCCCCTGCAAAAAGGGAAAAGAAAAACCAAGCCACACAGCCAGAGCCGCTTCAATATGGCTAAGAGCATGTTCAGCCAAATTAGGAGCCCCCAATTAGACAGCTCAGATTAAGCAAAGGCTGGCAGAAGATCTGCCTGGAGAAAAAAAATCTGACCTAAATATGACATTTTCAAAATGAGATCAGTGTGGAGGGCAGCTATGGCCCAGAGCAAGGCATCCATCCGCAGCTGGGTCCAGGTCTGGATCAAGAGGGTCCCATCCCGCTCGCACCAGTGCCGGTGGAAGGAGGGCCGGGCTCACAGGGAGGCACAGCCGTGGGTGAGACAGCCCAGAAGGTGTTAACGCCCCGCACACTGCCGGAATACTAATTCGTACCTCTTGTTTGTAACCCTCACGATTTAATTTTGGAAATTACAGCTCATCAGGAATTACTCACTGAACCTGGAAACAACAGGCCGATGGGAAGAAGTACCAGCGCTCCTGCCAGCCACTTCTCAAAAACAGCGGCCACGGGAGCCAGCCCGGAGAGGGAGCAGGGCCATCGCCTCCGCGGCCACCAAACACCCCGGCCAGGAGCAGCACAGCCAGGGAAGCTCTGGAAAAGTATGGATGCAGAGCGCTGAAGAGGTGACAGAATCACGAGTGGGGGGTCACAGCCACCAGCCTTGCTCGCCCCACAGCTGGGCTGGGGGTCTCTGCCACAGCTAGGCCAGGCCATGGGGTCCCCAGGGACCCCCCCGTCACTCCCAGCCCCACTCCTGCAGCGGTGGCACGCAGGGATTTGGAACGTGCCTGCAGGGCCCAGAAACAGAGAGCTCCAACTGCTATATTTAGCCTCTTGCTTGAAAAAATACATCACTTGATTTCATAATGGATTCTGTAGAATACTGGATCTGTTTGTGCTGTTTGGAGACGTCATCCCACCTTGGCAGCCCACCTCACCCCACGCCAGCGCACTGCTGCGTCACGCTCTCGGGCCACGCTCCACCATTCTTCACACCCTTGGCATCCTCAGAAAATTACACAGCGTTGTTAAACAACCTTGTTCTGACCAAGCGTCCTATTCCACACACGCAACACCCACTTTAACAAATAATGATGTTCTCCCTCAACGTTACCTCCACCGTTGCTGGGAGCCTGGACCCCACCGGCTCAGGGTTCTCCGAACCACAGCCCCTCCCGGCACCACAGGCTGCAGCCCACGGTCCCGCTCTGAAATCCCATTAAAGCCAGTATTATTTTGCTGTCACCCAGTCAGAAAGCATTACGATGCACTGCACATCAGATGCTGTTGGAGGCGAAACGATTCCCGTCGTGACCGAGGGTCTCCCTGGGCGCTCGCTCTAATCGGCACCCGTTTGCGGTGGCTTTCAAGTTAGCGGTTCAGTTAAACGCAGAGCATTATTTGAATAATCAGCTAAACAGCGCTGCTTGGCCTCTGAGGCCTCCAGAAGTTCACCAGAAGGTAAAGCCTCACCAGCCAGATGCGCTGGTGGGAAGAGGAGACCCAGCTGGTGGCCGGTACCAGCCCAGGACCACCCCAATGCTCAGCCCCCCAACCTCAGAAGCAGGGCACAGGGCACCCCACCACCTCCCTCACCTCCAACCCGCAGCCCTGCTTCCCACTCTAATTTCCGCAGAAACGATGAGTTTAATTGGAAAGGGCGTAATTCTTAATTTATGTGTTGTCAGGAACAAAGACAGCAGAAGTAGGTCACTTCATTATCTGCTGCCTGAATGTTCTGCCAAGGAGCTGAGACACAAAGCTAAACAAAATCATCACCCAAGGTTCAGGATTCATTTGTGAAATAAAATTATATATCATGGTTATTTTTCTACTTGCTTGATTTGCACATCTTGGATTGCAGAGTGTGTTTAGTTTGGGTTTACGGCATGCATTTATTGCGACTGTCATACTCGATATCACCGCCTATAGTCAAAGAGCGGTCTGTCATGGGTACAGTCTCCATTTATAATTCAATATCACAGCTTTGAGAACACATACAATAAGTCAGCCAACAACGCAAAAAAAATGTCTAAAATGCCCCTGTGCAAGTAAACACATCAGGCACAAATGAACACCTTCCAGGAACGGGGCTGCCAGCTTCCCTCCATGCTTCCTACCTCTGCAGCCAGCCCAGGGACACAGGGATGGAGCAGCTCAGCCTGCAGAAGCTGTGCCAAGTCCCACCAGCCTCCATCACAATTCTGGGAGAAGCCTCCAGGGCAAGGAGAGCAGCTCCAGCAGGACAGGGACCACATCTGCTCCATGACCCCACAAAGGAGCCCCCCACTTGCAGGCTCACCACACCAGAGGCACCTCACCACCTCTGAGTAGCACCCAGGAGGACCTGGCCATCTCAAGGCCCCTCCAAGATTCAGCTGTTCCTCATCACACAGGAGACAACATCACATCACACAGCCCTCACAACAGACACAGCCATGCCTGGACGAACAGCAATGACACAATGAGAGCCACCTGTGCACCCCCTCTGACCCCCCCCCCCCACCACCCACAGGTAGGAGCCCCACTGAAGCCCAAACACTCACCCCAGCTAAGGCCATACTGCTGTCCTACCTGCACCCAGTCCTGTCCCCTGCTGTCCTGGCTTATTGATTCATCTCCTGGGGGTTACAGACACAGGCTGTGGGCAGCTTTGCCTTCAGCCCCATCTCCTGTACAGTTTCAGAGTGGTGGTGTAACCTTGTTTCCAGCTCTTCCTACTGTTTCTTCACTGTGCCCAGAGTTGGTGGTGAACCTGTTGTCCCCCACCACTCCACTCAGCCCCATAGGACAATGCCCATGGTGATGAGGACAGAGCTAGGGCAATATCTACAGAGCAGCCCCCACTACTCCCTGGGACCCAGCTGAGGCTGCAAGGGAAGAGCTGGAGCTTATATAGAGCTGGGGGGGCCCAGGTGGGGCTGGTCAGGACAATTAGGACCTGTAACAAAAGCAGGGCTGGCACAGCTCCCCTGGTCAGAATGGTTCCCTTGCTGTGGGTGGGGGTTGCTGATGCCCCTCTGTCTGCTGTGTTGGGGACAGAAGAAGTGGCTGTTAGCTCTGGTGAGCTGGAGGACCTTTGGGGAGAGCTTGTGGCCCCAGCACCTCTTGGGGTGCTGGAGGTAGGTGCAGCAGCCTGGCCCCTGCTGAGCCCCCACCCTTTCTCTGGACCTTGGTGGAGCACGTGGGTGAGGGGCAGCAGGAGGAGCAGGCCCAGGGCTGGGGTCAGGATGTGCTGGGGGCTGGAGCTGCACCCTGGAAGCATGCCCAGCTCTGCCTGCTGAGATACAGCTTGGGTGTGTTTCCTGAGCCTTTGCTGGCTGGTAGCATCTCATCTGCAAGGGGCATCCTTCTGTTTCCCACCGTGTGTGAAGCCATCCCCACCCTGAGCTAGGTGATGTGGGGAGCCTGACAGCACAGAGCCTTTAGATGCTTCAGAGGAGCAGGAAAGGCAAAGAGCAGCTTCTGTATCCATCTTCAGGCTCAGGCTTGCTCCTCCACCTGCACAGGCTTCTGTGGCTGACAGCGGATGTCTGTGTGGCAGATGGGGTCATTTCACGGTGATGGTTCCTCAAGCTGCTAGCGGGATCCCTGCTGCAGCAGAGGTGAACGGAGCAGTCAACCCCACCGGACCCTCTGCACGTGCAAGTTGTGCCAGTGAGACCAGTGAAAACTCAGCTCTGCACCCAGGCAGCCACTCGGCCTCCAGCAAGGAGGAAATGCCTTGCAGATGGGGAGGGAGGGGAGTCTGACCCCAACCTACTTCAGAAGCCTTCAGCAGGTCCTCAATAGCCAAGCCGTGCTGTTGGTGCGAGCATCCACGGCTAATTCCGCATCTGGAGTGTGGCGTGCTCCAGCAGACTGTGGCAGATTGTTTGCAATCAGCCAGCAAAGAGGGGAAAAACTCAACATACTGAGGAATTTCAGCTCCCGAGCACAATGGAGGAAATTGTGACGTTCTCAGACAACAAGAGGCTCGATTCTTTGAGGACTCTGTGCAGTACTGCTGTAGCCCGATCTGATGAGAGGCGGCCACCCAGCCATCTCCTGTTGCCAAGGGCCAATTTCTGCTGCCTGTTGTGGTTTTCCCTTTTTCTGGCGCTTGTTGCTGCATCCATGGTCACTGGTGGAAAGCCCCAAGCCTCAAGTCCATCCTTTTTTTTTTTTAAGCCGGAGTGACGATGTGACTGAGCAAAAGACCCAATTGCCCAGAGCCCGAAAGGATAACCCGGGGTCATTCTGCCTCCCCTAAGACGTGGATTTCACTTCCAGAGGGCTGGATCCTGAATGATGCTGAGCACTTTTTCATAGCAGATGGACTGATTTATAGACATTAAATAAGACGGAACAGTTTTCCTTCTGCCTGCTGACATATAATACGGGTTTGTGAGGATCAGGGAGCGGGGTGGAAACGTCTTTATCTGCTAACGATCCTGTGAATTATATGTGTTTAGTATTCATGCATCTGAAGAAGAGGCAAACACAGCCATTTTCTGGGGAATGACCTTTACCAGCAGCCAATGCATTTACATTTAATTTAGAATTACAATTATTAGGTCAACTTGGGAGCAAGTGGAACTTACATTTATTGAGAAGAGAGAAAAATTGCTGTTTCTTCCTTCACCCAGCAAAGCGCTGGTTGGTCTCTTGAATAAACCACTCAAACACGACCTCTCGCAGGGAGCCACGCAGCGTCCCAGGTGCGTTTGAGCAGTGGCGCTTGCGTATTTTGGCCGGATGAAGTCTGGGGACTGTGGTCCAGCACCCGTTGAAGCGCAGAATGGGCTTCGAGTATTGATCATGGGGCTTCCATGGCCCACCGCTCCACATCGGACAAAGCCAGAGGCAGGATCGTATGGCTGAGGGACAGCATCTCCATTTGGACACTGGGGTTGTAGCCTTGGCTCGGGACTGTCCTCCTGGAGCAAACAGTCTGTGTCTCTGCCTGCTTGGGCAGTGATTTTGCGGGGGCCAGCACGGCTCCGGTGCGGGGCCATGCTGTTAGGTGTACCAAGGGGTTGGGTTTGGGGTTGTCACTGTTTGAAGGAGATGGCTCTGGCTGGAGGGGACTGAGAGCATCACACTGTCCCTGCCCCAGCTTTTGCCATGGTCTTGGCAAACCTCTTTGCCTGACACCAGTGTGGGTGCTTCCCAAGGCCAGTTCCCTTGGGAACGGGACCCTCCTCCATCGGGAAGTGCTGGCTTGCCTGCCTTCTCAGCTCTCCTTCTACCAAAATGCAGGAGGCACATCACCAATACATCGCCCGGGGATGAGCAAGCAGGAGTGAATGAGGCTGAAGGGGAAGGAGTCGGGTGCATTAGTTTTGGGGAAGGTGGCTGTCTCATACACAGCCTTGTTTACCCCTGTCTCTCAAACCCACATGGGTATGGGTGACCCTTTATTGAGCATCTTTTCCAGCTCAGCTCTCATCCTCCCTCTTCTGCTAAACCCCTACGCGTGCCCTGAGAGATGAGGCAGGACCTGTCCCACCACGGCTGCATTAAATACCCTCGGAGATTTCAGGCTGGATGAAACACAGCGGGCAATGCTGTCCGGGGGAAAGGGTGACACAAACCCCCCCAGGCAACCCCCACAGCACAGAGATCGTTAAGCAGGGAGCTGCGGAAAGAGCATCGCTGCCTGGCAGGGCAGTTTGGGGATGCAGGCAGAGGCAGCCAGGGTGGGTGCATCCCTGCTGCCTGGGGGGGAAGCCCTCATTGCCCCATCTCTTTGCACAGGAGTGTCCTCGTGGATAGGCCACCCGCTTTGGGACAAGGCTGTTGCACGTTGCTCCTGCTCTGTGGGGTTCCAGGCTTACCATGGATAAAACCATTGCGGTCTTCGCGCTACACCCCCCTGTCCCCAGTAGCACCAGCCAGGCTCATCCCCCTCGCAGCTACGGAGTTCACCTTGGGTTTACTGGGGAAAACTCCCTGAAGCGTTGAGAGGAGCCTGTAATCATTCAGGAACTCTGCATCACGGCGAGGTTATCGCAAGCCTTTCTGCCTGCACCGAGCTGTCGCAGCTGGCAATGGTTTTTCGGTGGCACGGGGGGGACCCCACGGGGTATTTGAGGACGGTGGCAGCATCGCCGTGTCGTGGCAGATGCCCTGCAAAGCTGATGCGCCGTCCTCACAATCGATGCTGGGGACGCCCTGTGCTCACCCCCAAGCACCCCCAGCTCCTGGGAGGAGAGGGGAGGCGCAGCTCCAGCACAGGGGTTTCCTGGAGTGCAGGGGGAAAAGGAGCAAGCAAGCTACACCAGCCAATAACGAGGCATCCCCTGACCCCAAATTAGCAGGCGGAAGGAATTACATGGCGTATTTAATTGGCACACAAAGGCGCAAAGCCCGAGCACGGCGAGACAAAACACCCCCGGCAAATCAGCAGCCCCCTCGTGCCGCAAACCGAGAGCACCGTCTCTGGTGTTTATTTTGGAGCCCTGTGATGTGTGAGCAGTGTGTCACACCGTAGCTCAATAATCACAAAGCACTGCACGCGTTAACAAGCAATTTCTTGTTAAAGTCCTCGCACGTGCCATGGATGGGAGCGCAGGAGCATCCCCCGGGCCCCTGGACGCCCCTCAGTGCCGCGCTCCGGCTGCTCGGATGGCTGTCACCGCGCCGCTCGACTCCGCTCAGGAGCGTGCTGGCGTGCGGGGGCTCTTTGGAGCTCTTCCACCTCCAGCTCTGCAGACGTTTGCAGAGCTCAACAGGCTGCAAGATGCAGCCAGCTCCTGCAAGGCTGGAATCCGACAGGGAAAGCGGGGCTGGCCCCAAACGCTGTCCCAGTGCAGGTTTGGGAGAGCAGCGTTGCCACTCTGCTGGGTCCCCAGAGCCCGCAAGGGCCCCATGGGACGGCCAGCACCCCTGCTCCAGGTTGGCAAAATGCCCTCCGGCATTCCTTAATGAATTTCCCTTGGCATGAGCAGCTTTCCACTCTTCCTGACATCCTCGGTGTGAGTCTCACATGCCCAGTGGTGCCCACGGCACCATGCCGGTGGTGGGACAACGGTCCTCAGAGCATCCCGGCATCGCCGTGGTGCCACGCAGCAAGGGAGGGTCTTGGCTTGCTGCAAGAGGTTCCGCTTCTCCATGTTCCCACGAAAATCCCATTTTGTTGATCTGGGGGAGACATAAGCCCCAGATGTTCCTCATTTGGGGAATTTCCCCTGATTTCCTCCAGTTGGTGCAGCAAAATCCTGGCCATTTGCTTGCAGGGATCTTCAAACGCATCCCTGAGGAGAGTGGCTGTCGAGGCAGGAATGGGCAGGGCTGTGAGGATGTGATGGGGCAACAAAAGCACTTTATGCAGGTATGTATACGCAGAGATGTGTATCTATCTATAGTTATGCCCACCCAGCGTGGGGAAGGGGCTGGGGGCTCTGTGGACCCTGTGCTGGTGGGCTGGCAGTGGGAGGGGGTGATATGCTGGGGGCAGCAGCTCTGAGCTGTGCCCAGTGTCGGAGACTCCTGACCCAGCCTTTAACGAGGAGTTCCCAACGAGGAGTTGGGTGAGGGTCTCACTTGGGAGAGCAGCTTCTAAGAGCCAAATAAGCTATTTGTAAAAATTCCTCGGTTCCCAGCGCTGCCTTGCGCTGGGCATGTGTCTCCGCTTGGCGTATCCTCTCGGAGAGCAGCAAAGTTTCAGGCTCGTGGTCTCCTCTGCTAACTGGGAGGAGATGCAGGCAGGCTGGGATGCTCTGTCCCGGCTCGCTCTCCTCGGCAGTGTCCTTGCCAGATAGAGCGGCCAGCGCCGCGTAGCTGGTGCCCGGCTGTGCCGTTGAGTGTCCATGCTGGGATGCGTCGCTGGAGCGCGATGGCAGCTGCTGGGGGACTGGTGTGCAGACGCAATGTGTCCTCCTGAGCCTGGCACATCGCTGCTGGCCCCCCTCACATGAACGTCACAGCGGTTCCCAAGGTCCTGGTGCATCCAACCAGTCTGTGCCGGCAAGCAGGGAGCATGCACCGCTCGCACTGAGGGGCTGCAAGGCGCCCGGCCGCCAGCCAGGGCTCCCCCGAGGGTCCCGGGGAGCTGCCCCTGCAGCCCTAGGCCAGCTCTCTGCCGCACTCCAGCCCACCCGGCGTCGGGCTGGCGCCTTTCATCTCGGCTCTCTCGTTCCCAGCTCAGCGGGAGCAGGCAGAGCGCGCCGGAGCTCATTGAAAACCAGCTCAGAGCGAGGGACGGATTGCTGACAACAGCTTACCGCTGTTTCATCATCTGGCCTGACAAAGACACGCTCGCTTAAATCCATTGCTGGAATTTTATTTTCAAGCCCGTCACGGGGCTGAAAAGGTTATTGAAGCTGTTTGGACACAGTCCCGCAGGGGAATTCAGATGAAGAGCTGCCTTCTCTAAGCCAGCACCTTCATCTCCCACGCTCTGTGATCAGATCAGCGCCGCAGCTCCAAGTTTGGCGTCGTACTGCTGAAGCTGCCTCGCAGGGCGGCCAAACCGAGCGCTGGCTGCTCTGGTCCCCACACAGGGCTCTCCTCCATGGGTGGGGTGGGTGGCTGCTCCCACCACGTGCAACCAGCTCCATCTGGGAATCCTCAGCGGCATCACTGAGGCGGGCTCTCGCCATCAAACTAAACCTTGCTCTTGTTCACACGGGTCTGAATTCAGAACCCCTTCAGATTTTGGCCCTATGTTAACAGCCCTAAGCACGGCTCTGAAACCTTCACCCTCTCCACGATGCTTGGAGAGATGATTTCTCCAAGCAAATGCCCACCAGCCTGCTGCAAAGCACATCAAAGCTTGGCCAACACCAAAGCTGGTGTACTGCTGGCCAACCACTCTGTGCCTCGGTCACCCACCGCCACCCGGGCATGAGGCCACTGTTGGATGCAAAGCTCTGCTCCTCTGCCGCTGCGTGTCACACATGGCTCAGAGCAGCAAGCCCTCTGCCAGTGCGTCCACAACCAGGCCCACTTTCAGCATCTTTTGGCCTCTTCCTCCCACACAAGCATGGGCTGGGCCAGCGGAACCCATCTCCTTCACGGTGGCGTGGACTGAGACAGCGGGTAAATAGCACAGATCTATTTAAAAGCATTTAAAGCCCAAGCAAAGCCCCAAAGTACCCATTTTCCTTCAACAGGCCGGTTGGAAGAGCTCCAGCCGGGCCATTAGCTCAGGTAAGTTCTCCCCCATCCAGCCATGTCGCCTCTCTGCCTCATGAAATGAAATACATTAAAAATCCGTATTTACTCCCAAAATTGGCTTCAGCAGCGCCGAGCATCCCTGGAATGATGAGTTTCGCTCTGCACAACCAGCTGCTTCCTATGCAAAAAGCTGTTTTTAAATACGGAAAAGAAACCCGAGCCGGGTTCGGCTGCGCCGTTAACCCTTGCGTACCGCAGTGCGCCTGGCACCGGCAGTTGCAGAAATGCCCTTGCGCATACGAAATCCCGGGCTTGGCAGCAATGATACTCCCAAAGAGATCTCCAAAGCTGTGCGCTCTCCTACCTAGCACGCCGGGCTCCGGGCTCGTTCTCACGCCGTAGCACATGCAACGCTGGGGCTCTCCCAGAAGCCATGGAGGTAAGATGCAGCCCCGGAGCCGGCGGCATCTTGCTGAGCCAGCAAAATAAATTGCATTGCGCTGGTGAGTACGAGGCTTTTCAGCGTCACTTGCTCCCATTTGTGCCCCAGGCCGGGGAGCATCTCTGCAGGGATCTGCAGGGATTTCCGGAAGAGGCAGTGTCCCCGCGCCTGGCATCGTTTCAGCACATTTGAAATAAGTGGCAGAGATCTTCCGGGGAGCCCAGGCAGCGTAAGAGATGCTCATCGGCTCAGCGAGACTGAGATCTGATAAAGGTGAGAGCTCCGACCGACAAACCCCGAAGTCACCTGGCTAAAAGGCACCGATCGTGTGCTGGCAAAAAGCCCAGTGTGAAAAAGAAATAATCTTCTTACGACGCGAGCGTAACCACCGTTTCAGGTTTCCTGAAAGCAGCTGGGGACCCAAAGGAGAGTCGCTCAGCAGGGCTTATTTTGGCTCGCGGCTCTACCGGAGAAGAGATGTGTTCTCTGGAGTGGTGGCCACAAAGCCTGGCCCAGGCCTCCAGGAGCAACCAGGATCCCATTCCCAAGGAAATGACAAACCAGGGAGCAGCAGTAACTCACGCGCTGGGGCTGGCTCATGAACTCACACCGAGCTGCAGCTTTTTTTGGCTTGGGAAGAGAGGCGACAGTCATCTCCGGCCATGGAGGGGCTTGTGGCCCTTCCCAGGGTCGTACCCCGGGCCAGCCTTTCCCAGCCTGGGCACCGATTCAGCCCTTGCTCAGCAGGGACACCCAAAATTGAGTTTTCCTGGTTATGGGATGACCACTTCTCAGGCAGAAGTAGTTTTTGAAGGGTGTAGGTAGCATGGCCAAACACGGCAGGGACACCTGCAAGCGCACACAACATCTCCTTGGCCAGCGAAGCGGGTGGCTGGCTCAGAGCATCCCCTTTTCCCTGGCCGAGACCCTGAAAGGGGAGATGATTTAAGCAGAGGAAACACGCACAATCAAACGCCCCTCTCCTCTGGATTAAATGAAGGACAGGGAGCAGACTTCCACTGCCGATGGAAATGAAATGGAGACAGAGCAAGAGCGAACATCGCAGACCCCAGCGGCGGTGGGAATCTGAGATCAGCTCTGTCACCATGGAGGCTGTCCCCATCCGCTCGGTGCGGTGACACAGCCAGAGCCACTGACACCGGCTCGGAGGGATGCGGGGTGAACGGGACCCCCAGCTTCAGCGTCACACTCCGGGACAGCCCCTCCCTGGGCTACCAAAGCCATCGCTGGTGGCTCTCTGCAGCCAAGCCCCAGCCCGGATGGGTGGTGATGGAGATACAAGTGTTTTCTGAGCCTGAAGCAGATTTTTCCAGCTCTTTCCCAGAGGAGACTTCACCGCCAATTCAGAAATACCAGTTACAATCAGGAAACCCTTCACCTTGCCTCGGGGCATGAGTTTTTCCTCCCGCTCACATTAGCCCACTGAGCACCCAGGGTTATTTCGCGGTGTCTCTGGGTGGCACGGTGACTGATTTGCTCAAAAGGACGCGGTGCGCTGCCACGACGAGGACAGGCTTCGTGCCGGCTTTTCCTCCCCTTCCCCTTGGCGTGATGGATCATCTTCCTGCTGTGTGGAGGCTGGTGATGAATTCCCGGCAGGACACAGGGATTCATCTGGGGAGGACCGTGATGAAGCTGACCCGGACAGAGGAAGCTGCAGCTGCACTGGAGAATAACGAGAGCATCCGCTCGTTTAGAAAAGGTATTAAAATCTTTTGCCCTGTGCTTAGCCTGATAGCTGCAGAGAATTAAGCAAAGACATTTAAGCTCTTCATTTAATAAAGGCATATCTGAGCATCTGACTCTCCTTCATTATTAAATACCAGGCTCTCGGTAGAAGACAAAAAAGGAAAAAATATTTTTTCTTTTATTTTAGCATCTATTTTCTTTTCTCCTGGGCACATCGTCCTGCCCTGATATCAGGGGCTGCTGAAGGACACATGGTGCAGGAGCTTCTTCATCCACAGCCACCAAAGGACCATAACCCTGGACCATAACTGTAACATCTGCTCTTCTGCACGTGGTAAATTTCTAGTTTTTCCAGGAAATTCATCACAAATCCCCCCAAAACACCTGAAGCCAACGCCCAACTCGGTGGGACACAGCCGGACTGCTGGGCCCACGTCCCAGGCCATCCGTCGGGACTCGTGCCACCATCCCCTCTTGTGCAGCGGCGTGAAAAGCGCTGGGCCAGCACCGCTATTCAGCCCTAGCTATTTATATCCCGAGAAGGAGACGAGGACCAGCCGCGCAGCTGAGCCAGCCCGCGCCAGCCGGGGATATTTTTAAGCCCGGGTTTTGAAAAGGTTGGTAACAAACCCACAGCTTCGCTCAGCAGCAGCTGCACCTGCTCACCGGCTGGCTGTCCCCGGCCACTAGCCCAGCCCGGGGGGGCCAGGAGCCCCTTCCCTCTTCCTCCTCCGTACCCACTGCTGGGTGTCCCAGGTCCCAAGTCCTCGGGGTTGTGCACGGAGACTCATCTGGAGCCTTTTCGGGGCTCCTAGGCAATGCAGGATGAACCTCAAGTGGTGCAGGAAGAACCCCGTTGCCCAAAGGGCTCCCCAAAGCAGGAGAGAAAGAGGTGGGAGATGGCGGTGCTGGGGGCACCTCTGTGCCAGGGCTCCCCGGAGCTGAGCCCAGGGGAGCTCCCAGCACCCCGCTGGGAGGGTCCCCGCGCCATCCCCCATGCCCAAGGGGAAATCTGAGGAAAATCTGAGATGTCCCTTCTGGTTCTCCTCTACCCGCAGTCCTGGGAGCCGGCTGTGGGGTGGCTGTGTCCCCAGTGGGGCAGGGGGAACCGTCCGTGGGGCTGGCAATTTGATTTAATTTTCCTGACTTTTTTCTCCAAAGCCAGGTGGGTCTGAGCCTCTGCAGTAACCCAAAGTTAAGAGTTAACTGATAATAAATGAGGGTATTGTACAAACCTGCGTGCTTTGCTGATCACATTTCCCTCGAAGAGGAACTCAAAAGACTACCACAAGAAACATCTTGCCCCGATAAGGTCACAAGGTTCATGGGCTGCCAACCACCATGAAGGCAGCAGGATGCAGCAGTAACCGGGGTAAAAAAGGCGGCGGGGGGAGATGGCGACCACCAGCTCAATTCAGGACCAAGAAGACTTGACCCTCCCTCCAGTAAGGTACAGAGCGAGCGAGGCTAATTTAAACACAACTAACCAGTGGCTAGATGTGTTAACTACATCCGTTGGACTTGATGACCTTGGAGGTCTTTTCCAACCTTAAAGATTCTACGATTCTATGATTTTATCATGATTTCTTCCTTGTTAGTTGGTACACAAGACCCCTTGTATCCCTAAGCTCCGTGGAACGCCACCTCACACGCGTCTTTGCGCAAACCTGAACCAAACCAATACCTCTGCTCTGCTCAGTGGGCTAACTGGTTTCCCCAGACCCAGACTGGGGCCAAGACGCGGGGCCGGGGGCTGCCGCAGCTCTTCGCTCTCCGTTAGCTTTCCTATTGAGTTGTCTCTCCCACCGACGCGGCAGCAACATCCACTACAGGCGTATTAAGGATTCTCCATGCAAAACTGATTAGCTGGAGCCTCATTATTATCCCGCAAAGTGATTATCTTTCCTTGATGAAGTCTCGTATTTGCCCAATTTCAGATGGAAACCTTCCCCCTTTCAATTTGAGACTAATTCATTTCTTGACTCCCGGTTACAGTGCAAGATATCACAAACACTCCCAGCTTCTGATTTATATCGTTAGGAATCATTTACTCGCAATTAAAACGAGCCTTCGGGGCTTTTGCAAACAAGGCGGATTAGCTAACAGTAAAACATTTGCTTTTCATAAACAGCGACTTCAGGCTATGAAACTGTCGGGGAGGGGAGTGAACCAGCCAGCGCTGCCCCGGGGCTGCAGGCGGAGCAGAACCAGAAGGGATATTTCAAATTTTCCCTGAATTTTCCCCAAATTTCCTCGCTGAGCGTGGGGGGTGCTGCAGGGACCCTCCCAGCAGGGTGCTGGGAGCATCCCTGGGCTCAGCTCCGGGGAGCCCTGGCACAGAGGTGTCCGCAGCACCCCCACCTCCCACCTATTTCTCTCCTGTTTTGGGGAGCCCTTTGGGTGACGGGGTTCTCCCTGCACCTCTCATGCCTCTCCCCCATTGCCTAGGAGCCGCGAAAAGGCTCTGGACGAGTCTCCGTGCGCAGCCCCTGGGATGTGAGACCCAAATGCTGCAGGGCTGGCCTTCGGTGGAGATGTCACCTAGCAGTGTATCTGTCATAATTAAGATAATTAACCATAGGATCATGTAATTGGCAAACCCTCCTGCTCTCGGCTCCTCTTTTACAGCTGCTCCAGGCCCTGAGAACAGGAGGAGAAACCCACCCCGTACACACTAATGGGTTTCTGGGTGCAATTCAGCAAGAAATGGGGGGTTTAGAAAGAAATTGTGATTGCTCTGGACTGCTCCGGCCCTGGTGCAGGTGGGAGTGTGAAGGTGGGGGGGTTACGCAGGCGCCGGCAGCAATAAAATAATAATAAAAGTCTGGGTGCTCCATCCCTGCCTGTCTTTGTACAGTAGCTGAGGGATTCAAATCATTGCTCATTTTCAAATAGTGCATGGCGGGGGATCGGGGCATTTTGGGGTTTGTTCTTAGGAAATCGAATGTAAAACTGAATTCCGTTTTAGGAAATTGTTTGGCACACCGGCATTTCCCAGCCCACTGCCTGGCAGGGTGGATGGTCACGGTGGGGTGAGGACACTGCCCAGGCCAAGGGGTCCCTGCGTCACACCTAGTGCCCCAGGCTCTTAGCAGAGCAATAACCTTACAGATGAAGCAGCCTGAAGTTCTTTATGTTTGTCAGGTGAGATTTCATAGAATCATGGGATGGTTTGGATTGGAAGGGACTGTTAAAGGCCATCCAGTCCAAACCCCTGCCAGGAGCAGGGACATCTCCAACCAGATCAGGTTGCTCACAGCCCCGGCCAACCTGGCCTGGAATGGTTCCAGGGATGGGGCATCCACCACCCCTCTGGGCAACCTGGGCCAGTGCTCCACCACCCTCAGCATAAAAAAAAAAATTTCCTGATGTCCAATCTGAATCTGCCTCCCTCTATTTTGAAACCATCACCCGTCATCCTGTCACACCAGGCCCTACTGAAGAGCCTCTCCCCACCTTTCCTGCAGCCCCCTTTAGGCACTGGGAGGCCGCTCTCAGGTCTCCCCGGTGCCTCCTCTTCTCCAGGCTGAACAGCCCCAGCTCTCTCAGCCTGGCCTCACAGCAGAGCTGCTCCAGCCCTCTCATCATCTGCGTGGCCTCCTCTGGACCCTCTCCAACAGCTCCACGTCCTCCTGATGTTGGGGGCTCCAGAGCTGGACGCAGTGCTGCAGGTGGGGTCTCACCAGAGCGTAGTTGAGGGGCAGAATCACCTCCCTTGACCTGCTGGCCACGCTCCCTGACGGTTTGGTTGCTTGAGTGGAAGGGAAAGGTTTTTTGCCCCGAAGGGTCCATCTTTCACAGCCCACCCAGACAGGTTCCCCTCCTTACGCTAAAAATCCCTTATCTACCCGCTCTGGCTCCACCATGCAACCAAAGCTGCCAGTGCTTCTTGGGGTACAACCCAGCAGCGATTAGAGTGAAGATCACCATCCTGTCCTCACCTACGGTAAGGTACCTTCTTTGGGTGCTGTTCTAAGGATGATCTGGATAATGGATGTGTGGCAGAGCAATCCCAATAGATCCTGACCTTCCCAGCTGAGCACGGCATGGTGGAGTCCCACCAAGCTGCTGGAGCAGTGTCTTGTCTGACACCACAACCGGTTTCGTTAACTTCAGGCTCCTAAAGAGGCAATGGGCTTTTATATTTTAGGTTAAAAGCTACTGGAGCACTTCAGAAGCCCATACTTAATTGCCTGATTCTTTCTTGGTATTAAAAAACCCCAAAAAATCAACATCCCACAAACCGGGATATTGCAATAGATTTTCAAAGCATTCAAATGGCCAAGAAGCAGAAATGGCTGCGTGGAAAGAGAAGGGGGGCAGATCTCTGCTGGTGGGGGTGGCTCTTGCCCTGATTGCCTGGGAGGTGGGGATCAGGGGTCTCTCACGCATTCCAAGTCCACTTGATTCCCCTGAAGCGACCCGGGCTCACGTAGACACTCAGGAAGAGGGTGTCCTTGATACTGGGGCTAACACGCTGTCTCTGTGAAGTCACTGCTCAAAAACCAGCTCTCGCCTCTCAAAGACCTCTGAGCAGGACACTGGTTCCCTCCAGTTACCAGCCGCAGCATCCTCTGAATACATACAGCATTTATTTGGTGACCAGTTAATTTGAACCTATGGAGTTATTAATTATGACCTTAATCTGATCATTGCTTTGTTCCATTTTTAATTAGCTTAGTAAAAGTGAAGTCATTTAACTCGGTAATAAACTTGCTGAAGTGCCCGCATGACTGCGTATCCTTTTTATATCCATCAGAAGCACTCGGGACCAGCTTGCTCCATCAAACCGCAACCTGGGGCACGAACTCTGAGCAAACCTCCAGTCATATGAAGTTTACAACAGGCTGCTCCGCTCCTGAGCAGCTGAATAGTCCAATATCGCTGTGTTACAGCTGGCAGCAGGAGCCACGGTGCGGACAAAACGCCTCGGTGCCAGGCAGTGGGGGAGAAAATGGGGGTTTGAACCCCGGCAACTGTGCAATCAAGAATTCATCTTTTTCTGATCAGCGCGAGGGACCGCTTCATCCGGACACAAGGTTTCAGAGAGCAGGAATCCAGGTGTTTCAGCGGGCACCGCACCGCAACTCCTGCGTGGAGGGAGCTCAGTCTGGGCACGCTCTCATGGCTATTGGTCAGTGGAGACTCGCGAGCAGATGGACAGTTCGGAGCTCTCTGCTCTCAACCATTTCAGTGATGCTCACGGGAAGCTCTTACCCTGGTCTCTTGGACAGAAACTGAAGCTTCTAGCAGAGGGCATGGGGCTGGGAAGTCTCAACTGAGCAGGGCTCAGATTTTATTGCTTTTGATGCTGACATCTGACGACTCATTTATGGTCCAAGGGCTGAGATTTCCCTAATCTGGGCTCTTGCTGCATTCCCAGCTCTCCTGCATTACACAGGGCAAATACTTTCCTTGGTTTCCCCATCTGTAAGGAGGGGATAACGGCGCTGGCCGCCACTGCCAAGCCCTTCGAGAGCCATGGATTTGAAGTGCTCTCACCCAACGTCTCTACTTTTAGACTGGTACGGAGTTTCAGGCGGCTTCTGCAAACATGAGGAGATACTGTGGGGGAGCACAAGAAAGTGGCGACAGTTTAATAAAAAGTCATGGTTTGCTCTTTTTCTCCCCTCCTGATCGCACTGCCGGCCCTTGCGCAGGCACTTGTGCCAGGCTTTGACTGAGCAGGGCAGCAGAGGGTCGCAGCGCTGCTGTGGTAAGCCGAGACCAGAGTCCACACAGGTTTACCAAATCCACACCTTAAGCGGGCAGAGGCGTGGGGATCGTTAGGCACGAGAGTGCTAGTGAAACAGAACCACTTGCCCACCATGTTTTCTACTTTCTCCCACTTTATGGCTTAATTCACAGCAGGGCAGTTCCACATCCGTCCTCTCGGGACTGAATTTGAACAGAACTGTATTTAATCACCCGTCTCATTAATCCCTAGGATTAATATTCGGTGTGCAGGCGCTGCTAACGGAGCCGTGCAGGAAGGCAGTGCTGAGTTGGGAAGGAATTAGACAGCTTTATCCTAACAGAAAGCCAAACCACCAGTTCCTCAGCTGCCAAAGGCTATAACCCTTCCTGGTTTCACTGGAGGATGTGGCCTGAAGCCTCCTGAGTGCCTGTGAAAGAAGGACGGATGCTGTGGAGCAAAAGGGCTTCGTGCTGGTGTCTGCACTGGGCAGGTCCTGTTATGGCACAGTTGTCCCTAACCCCTGGGAGCTGTTGGCACCTGGCTGGTGGCACAGGCGAAGGTGACCACCTCCAAGTTATCCATGGTAAGTGTTCCCTTCAGATTGCACCTTCTTCCCTGGAAAATGCAGGTGGCAGGACCAGTCCCCACTTGCTAAGGGCAAGGGGTGGCCACCACGTCCGCTGGCCCCGGGGTGCAGTGGGGAAGCACGTGGCCGCGGAGGATTGCCATGGTTACAGGCACTTTCCTCATCATCCTCGTGGTTTTTGATCAGTGCTCAGGGTGATGCACCACAAAGCAGCCGAGCAAAAGGCGCTGGGATTCCAGACTCCGCTCGATGTCCATGTTCCCCAGGACGGGGAGGATGGACTCTTCCCAGGAGGGAGCAGGGAGGAGGGGACCCCAGTTGGTGGTTCTCTTCTGGCCTAAATTAGGCAAGTGAAGGCACTTCACTTGGCTTCAAACCATCCCTCCACAGCTTCCCCCCGTGCCACTGCCATGAGCACTAGGCAGAACCAGTGGGCAACTCAGCAAGAGAGACTCTGCGCAGCCGTAATTATTAATTTATGTTCAGAAGCTACACAAAATTCTCTCAGCCCCTGTCCAGCAGTCATGTAACACGTGCTGTCTTTCTGTCCCCTGGTCTCTCATCTTTGTCCCCTTTCATCTGTTCCTGTTGGTCCTCATGTCACGCGTCACCTCAGATTACGGTCTCTTCCTTCACCCAGCAGAGACCTGCCACGCTTACTCCCTGTGCTGGGCCCTCGGCAAGCAGCAGCTATTCCAAAACACAGGGAAAGAAAAAAAACAAACAAAACCAAACAGGTTTAGGCAGACAGTCCTCCTCTGGAGGAACTCCCACAAGTTCCCTCCTAAAAGCTGCTAAACCTCCAAAGCATCTACTTGACGCAACATCTGTGGGTCTACAAAACCTGTCCTTGCTCTCCGATCTGCCAGAAGCAGCCTATACTTAAGGAACCACCCACCCCACCTAATTGGTGATAATTTACACCCAGGCACAAAGCAACAGTTGGCACACCTCAGGATCACGATAGTTTGGGTTTGACCATGTCCCTGTGTGAACCAGCTCTGCTTTGAGAGCTTACATCTTGCTTTCTGGCACTGCTCCTTCCCCCTCATTCCTTGTGTCCCCATCCAGATGTCATTACTCTTGGGCTTGGGTGACGGGGACCAGCACGCTCTGCTCCGGCAGGACAAATTAGGTATTTTTTCCCCAGCATTTCAGCTATAAATAATTGAGCATTTTAAAACTCCATTTCTGCCACAAGACTCCAGAGGAAAGGGTTTGGATCTGATATACAGATATATTTTTAAGCAGTGAGAGATTGATTTGTGCTGTTCCTGCCTGGCTGACAGCCGCATTCGGTCACCTCGGAAAGGCTCAGCCTGCTCCTGCAAAGAGGAAAAAATTCCAGCTCCCGAGCAGCCCCGCTGCGATACCTGTGCTCGCGGACACGGTGGTGTCCCAAGCCCTGGCACCTGGGAGATTTGCTGCTCCGGGCAGGGCGCAGCAGTAAGTCCGGAGCATCCCATGGGACAGCAAAGCAAACGCCAAGGGCGGCCAAAGCCGGGGCAGCGAGGTAGCCCGCTGTGGAGAGCTGCCCACGGGAATGGGCCCATGTCCCTGGCGTGGGGACGGAGCAGACCTCCCCCATGGCTCAGGGCGTTTCTGTGTCTCAGGTGGCTGGTTTCCAGGGAGGAATAACAGCTCGGAGCCTCAAGGCCTTTTAACTGGCTCTTCCTCTTGTTGCTTTCCGAAAATGACAACAGTGGGAGGTTTCTGTTCCTTCTTTCTCTTATTCAGTCTGTTCAGGGATGTTACAATTGCTTAAGTGGAGCCTTCCCTGACATGATTATCAGGGTAAACTGTGTGACAAAATTACAGCCAGCTGAATTAGCGCTGTGTTTTCTCGCTGCTCTCGAGCATTTGCAACAATTTTTAGTTTTGCAGTGCCTAAGCGGGTGGAGGGTCATCCCTCCGCCAGCTCCCAACTCCCCTGTTCTCTGCACGCTCTGGATGGCGCCCAGACCTGCCCAAAGCACAGCGTGAGCTCTTGGAGTGGTCTGAAGAGCCTGCCATCACGCCTGCAGCACCCTCACCACAGCAATGCCACCTCTGGGCCCGCCAACAAGCTGGTGAGCAGAAATATGCTAAAGTCACCGATAATTTTCCAGGAAGATCCAGAAATAAGCAAGTACCAGGTATATACGTTATCTTCCTTTTTTAAAAAAATCTAATACAGCTATATGACCGAGATGGGTGAGACCCTGTATTTTCCAGGGAGCCGCATGGATAGCCCTCTGGCATCTCGTGCCCTGTGAGCCGGGTGCAGATGGGCTGGGGCAAGTCTATCCATTCTCCCTGTGCTTTAACGTCATGTAACCAACCTGAGGTAGCTCCCCATCCCCAAACTCGAATTCCTCTGAATTTGCTTAAACCATGGACAGGAGAAGGGGCATGGACAGGAGAAGAAACGTGTGCTCTCAAATGAGAAAGCCAGGGAGAGGATACTGCTCCTCTCCTCGGCAACTGCACCCAGGCTGGATGGATCAGTGAGACTTGAGCTTCGCGTTTCTACCTCTGCGCCAAGCGTGCAGAAACGTATCCTGTGCAGTGACCAAGTTTCTGGAGAGCTGGGAGCGATTGTTCAGAGGCACGGGAAAGCCCCAGACACACCACGTAGGAGACACCACTGAACCCAGCAGGATGCTTCATAAGCCAGCGTTACCTTTTCCTCCCTCACGTAAGAAAGAGCAGAGATCAGCAGAAGAAATTGCTGGATGTGATGCTCAGCCTCTTGCTACAACACCACAGGAGGTGGGAAACACCACTCATTTTTCTCCTGGTTAAAAAGGATCCTGGTAAAAGGATTTATTCAAGTCTTGTTAGAGAATGCTGCCCCATTCTTCCCCCACCCAGGGGTACATGCAGCATGGCCGCTTGCCCATGTGGACAAGCTCAAAGAAGGGGAGGAAATGTGATTTTTCCCTGATGACTTTCCTCCCAGTAATCTTAGCTGCTATTTGTTAACGGCAGCAGATACCGCATCCTCAGACAAAATCCGCTTTTCAAGTGATGATGTCCCTTTTTATAATAAATGCTGCCAGCTCCCAGAAGTGATGGCTCACAAACAATCAGTGAGAGGACACCGGGAATGCTCTCTGAGATGCTGCGCAGAATAGATCATCCACTGTACAGCAACAAATCAAATTTAGGGAAAAAGAATTTGAAAACAAATTACCAGCAAGATATTTCAAGCTGACAGCAATTTGGAGCAGCTTAGGTCTGTCTGGTAAGAACTGTATTCCTTTTATTTCCCTGTCAATAGCAGCTACCTTATAAGATTGGTTTCTCGTTGATAATTCTCCTGTCTGGAACAGAAACTCCTGAGTACACTGAAGTTGATAACTCTCTCTGCAATCACATTTTGGTAGCAACGCTTTTCATCTTGCCGACAGGATTTCTCTCTTTGGATGGAGTTCTGACGCCTAAAAAGCCATGTGGTTGTGGGATTTCCAGCCTCGGGGCCTTCTGGTGCAGGGCAGGCAGCGTGGCCCTGGGCTTGGACTCGGGGCTGGGAACGGTGAGGACCAGAACTTGGGGCGGGAGCTGCAGGCATACGAGCGCTAACCTGCCCTGCCTCAGTTTCCCTGCAACTACATCATGAAAACTGCTCGTACGTATTTCTCTCTTCATATCTGCCAGGAATAGCTTTCCCTCGCAACATCCCTCTGCACTCATGGGATGTGCACTTCTCCAGCATCCCACTGACACAGCGCTGAGAACTCCTCTTGCCCTGCATGCAGTGCTAGATGTGTTAATTATGGAGGCACGTCATTAACGTCCCTCAGTAAGCAGGGAGAGGATGCGGCAGGGAGGAACGCGTTGGGGGTAGGAGGGAATGCAACAGTGCTGACATGCCCCGAGCAGGAGGGACATGAAAAGAGTGTGCTAGTCTGTAATTTGCCTGCAATTTCTCCTCGGCAAGCAATGAAAGTTTACGACCAGCCGTGGCAATGCCCGTGTATCTCTTCCAGAAAGTGGCAGATAAAAATAGGTCGGAACTGCACTGAGAAAAAGAGAATTTTGACATTCCTTTGAAAACCCTTTGCGGCCAAGTGCTGCCAGCTTATTTTGGCCAAGTATTTAGTAAGAGGGATGCCAGCTGTGGCTGACAGCCGTTTCGGTCGCCCTCGGTTTAGCACAAGCCAGGCCCTGCTCATCGGCAGAAATAAGTCTGTGCCGAAGGAAGTCAGCCAAACAGAGCGGTTTGACTAGTTTAATCTTTTGAAATAGAAACCAAGGGATTTGTGCCGGTTTAACAAAGCCCTAGCTCCCCTCAGACATGGCACCAGCCTTGCGACAGGAGGACTGTTGTCACGTTTTTTTCTCAATTGCCCCGCTTGGTGCTTGTGTTGTCCCAAAAGTTGGGTCCATCACCCAGTGTGCAAAGAGCCAGTCCACACACAGAGCGGAGGCATTGCCTTTTGCTACAGACGTGCACGGGTATGGGCGCCTGTCCCGAGACAGCACACCTTAAAGCCCCAAATTGTCTTGTATTTATACACAAAACATTAACACATTCAACTTTCTAATACATATGCATTGTTATTTTATGAAATGATTGGTCAGATCTCTTTGCCTAACCTATAAATCAGTATGCACGCGCAGTTCTGTTACTGTGCCTGTTTCTTTTGAGCCGCTGGTAGGAGGGGTAGAGGGTCCGTGAGTCGTGGTAACCCCTGCCAGAATTACCTTTCTCCTAGTTTCTTCAGTAGTTTGGCAAACCTAAGCAGTTTCTCATGTGTTGCTGATGGAGCTAGTATTTTGTCGTTCTAGGCTTCTTGCTTTTAGACAGGTCAGACAAAGGCACATTGTTTAAATTACGAATCTTTAACTAGCATTATTCTGGCTTCAAACCGTTAAGGATATAGAAAGGGTATCCAGAGCAGCAGTCAACTTGGCTACTCGTCTAAATTTTACATTTTAAATTTTATTGCAACACTTGGGGCCAGCTCTTACCTTACTGAAGCCTCATGCGACGCTGCTGAGCTTCCAGGAAGTGTGAAAGGGAGTTTGGTGCTCGGAGTGTAGGGTCAGGTGCTGTCAGCGTGGGATTTGTTTCCTTCACTGGCTTCTGCTTTATGTCTAGCATTTGGGAACAACTTGCTCATCAGGAGGGAGGAAAACCTTGATCCAATGCTGATTTAAATTCGTAGCTTAAGTTGTGGTCCTTCAATATCCTAAATTAAAATCACCCACTACTTGTTTTGCACTGCATTCCCCCTGGATAAAGAAAGCAATCTATGATGCCTATTTATTCAAGCAGTGCCTTAGAAACTAAAATCCTATTGTCTGTTCTCCATGGATATGAAAAACCCAGTGATGTAACAGAGGCTCCATTTAAAATTAAGAATTTTTTTCCCCAGTGCCTTTGGCTAAGCTTTCCTTCCCTGCACAGTCCCACCTCTCCCGGAACCCCATTTCAATGGTGCTCCACGGCCTCAGTCTTCACAGCATTTTAGGATCTTTCCAGATGGCAGGTGCCATAGAAATGTAAAACCTTATTAATTAAAGGCTGAAATAGATGTAGTGTGTGGAGGTCAGTGACTCATGCAGGAGGATTCTCAGGCTTCTGCTATGCATTGCCTCAGGGTGCTTTTTTGAATGTTCCCTTCTCTGGGGCTATTTATTACACAAAGACTGTGAACCAGAGGTGAATGCAAACTACTCCAGTTAGGCTGTTCCCCAGTTGGCAAAGCAGCAACCAGTGAACCCAGTTCATGCTGAGCCTTTTGGGACAGCATAATTTCTCCTCATTATATTTTCTGCCTGCTTTTTTTTCAGGTCTGTACTGGGCATGCATGGGGGAATGCCACTCGGTGCCAGCAGCGCCTGTGCTCGTGGTCACGCTGGCGTTACAGATCACTTCTGGGTTCCTCTTTCCAGAGGCTCCAGGAGCACTCGGCTGTGGAGGAAGAGATGTTAGGAATCGGCAGCTTCCTGACTACGAACCGGGCATGTTTCTCGTAGACAGTTTTTCTTGTAGAGGTGGGCAGCAATGGCGGACCCAGCAGTCATAAGCCCTGGAGCAGCGAGCACCCGCGGCTGTAGCTCTGGCTGGTGCAGCCTGTGCCGACCATTGCAGCATCGATTAGGGCAGCAAGGTCTGACCCCTGGGCAACCAGCGGTGCCAGAAGGAGCACCAGCGTAGATGCAGATGTACTGGTAAACTTGTTCTCCTCCTAACTGAGGTTCATTTAATCGAGGTGGGTGTTCTAGTTATTCCGCTGTGATGCACAGCTTAGGTGGAGTAGCTGCAGTCCCACCAAAAGCACCACCTACACGCGTTTCTGCCCTGCGTTTCCACCCTGCTAACGGCAGTCCTGAGGCACGCACCGCCCCGGGACACTGGGATTTGCTTCCTGGCTGGGCGGATGTTGATCCCTTACTGCATCTTGGGAGATGACCTTACTTCTTGATGTATCTGAGCCCTGAAGAGGAATGGTGATGCCTCCCGGCTGCATGAGAACACTGAGACCAACACTGGGGAGCCCCCAGGACTTGATGCCATGGCATGCATAAGGTGACATTTGTGCCAGACCCTCAGTGTTGCCACTTTGCTACATTGCTGGCTTCATCAGAGCCACCAGTCCTCACAGGATGCTGCATTTTGGGGTAACCCCCACAGAGAAGCTCACCCAGCTGCGAGGTCCCTACCCTGCTCCTGGCCCCCTTGCTGGCAGACCGGGGACAGGCACCCCTGCAGAGACAGCAGCGGTGACAAGGCCGGTGGCACAGCACGCTGCTCTGGGGCTGTCCTTGCTGCACAGCACGACATCAGCTCGCAGACAGCCGGTATATGGACCCTGAGCTTCTTTTATCATATTTTCAGTTTTTCCTCTCTCTACTGGTTGACTGCTGCCCATTCACCCTTTCCTGCAGCGACTTCTGCCCATTATTACAGCGTTCTTCATCTTTTCCCCACTCATTTTACTTCCTTCTCCCTTTTAATCCCCTCATTACCATCTCCTCCCCAGCAGTCCTGTCTTTGCACCCTTCCCTTGTCTTTCAACACTCACTTCTCACAAATACCAAAACTGAAATGCTCTTTTTAAAAATTCACAAAGATCAAACACACATTTTGAAACTGGCATGAACATATGCATGGAGCAACCACTTAACTTTAGCAGTGTTGTTACAGAAATAGAAAATCCACTTCCAGCTGAAGCATATATCTTAGACCCCATGTACGCTGGGACTAGCAGACGGCATAGTTCCACCAGGTGCTACATAACCAAGACCCTTCCTTGCTTGGCACACAAGCCTACCCCAGGATTTAAGAGCGAAAGAGCAGCTTTCCTGCTGTGACTACGCCCACATGGGTGTCTTCAGGTGGCACTAGTCAGGGATTGCCCTTGTGCACACATCTGACTAATGCAGACGCGCTGCCAGGAGCGCGCAATTGCCAACCGCGTTCTGCTCTTACGTGATACATCTCAAACTGCCCTAGCAGAGGCGAGACTGAAAGCGTTTGTTTATTTTATGCACTTAACAACCTACCCGCAGTATCGCTGCAGCGGTCCCTGCTCCTTGCCTGTCCTCTCCCCTGGCTTCATTTGGTTTTCACCTACCAAAAAGGGGCGAGAGAAACATTTGAAAAAAAAAAAAAAAACCGAGGAAAATAGGATTACAAAACCAGAAACACTGCTAAAAGGGAGATTCGGGGTCAAGCAGAAACCTTCTAACTCATTTCAGAAAATGGATTAGATTTCAAGCTGCTGGCGCAGGCTGATGCTGTCTTAATGACATTTACTGGATGGGAAGTGTTAGCTATTGTTCCTGGGTGTCTGCCTAAACAACACCCTGCATTTTAGTCTTCTTGACAGAGCCTGCCACTGTGTTCCAGAGAGAGCTGTTAATTAAGCGACAAAGTCCAATCTCAGCCTAGCTGGCTCTATTTTTACATAATTTTATTTTTTGTTTGCTCAGTCTTTTAACTCGCTCCACAAACCAACAGGGCTGCCAGCTGATCTCCTACTTTTTGCTTCGCTTTTCAGTGGTGTGCTGCAGAACGTGTGATTCTCCACAACTCCAGGCCTTCTACCTTTGAGTTTGTGGTTTTAAAAGGGATTTTTTTTTTTAAATCTGACATTTTGTCCCGAAAGGATGTGAGACATGCAGAACTGCTGAATGCAGAAGCCACCACAGGAGGCCAAGACATGATATTAAAAGGAGTAATGAAAGAAAGCAAGCTATTGAAGTGTAAACTCAATTTTACTGAGTATGCTACAGATCAGAAATGAATAGTTTGAATCCCTGGTGCAACTGACACCAAAATATTAATGGTTTGGTACAAGGAGGAAATAAAAAGAGCTTTAAAAATCTGTGTTTCCAGTGCCTGTTTGTTAAGGCACTGAAGACCCTATATTATTTTAATAACGTGTATCTCAGTCAGTATCATAATTACAGATCTCACTTTCTTTCGATTAACTTCACTCACCAACAAGGTTGGACCCTTGATCCCTATCTTCTTTCTGGGTTGTAAAACAACAGTACTCCGTTTTTCCTTGTTTTGGGTCCCTCTCTTGGATTAAACCTGCAGGAAGGAAAAATGCAATCTAAATCGCTGCAGGACACCGTCTGTCTTCCCGCTGGAAAGGCTTGCAGGAGTCGGGCAAAAATAGGAAACGCGGCCCTGCTAATGCCATTGAACCAGGACCCAGGGGAAAGTCACCGGCCCGAACCATGGAGTGCCTCCGCCATGACGCCGACCTGAGGGCCCTCTCCCTTGGCTAAACTCCGGCTAAATTACAAGTGTAAGTTCTGTAGAGACATTTGTACTAAAAACTATCTCACTATCTCAAAACACACCACAAAAACTCCCAGAGTGATTTGTCGTGGGATAAAAACGGTTGCTCTCGCACAAGAGGCTCATTGAGAATTTTCAAATAAGCCTTTTGACAAAAATTACCACCAAAAGACAACTCTCCCACCTGCCAACCCACCTCTGGGCATGGAGGCTGGGCCCCTGGAGCCCTGGTGATCCGGCTGCCCGTCCCTTCTCCCTCTATTCGTGAGACATTGGCGGAAAACCAAGACTTTTCCTAAAAGCAACAGCTCTCCAGAAGGTTAACATACTTCAGATTTTCAAAACCGATGTACAAAACTCAAGAGGAGCCGAGCTGTAATTTTCCCGCCCTCTCCCTCAAAACCCGGTGTCCCTCACCTCCCAGTTCTCCACAGGCCTTCCGCGCAGGTAGACAAAAGCCAGGTTACGCCCTAAAATGTTTGGATTCTACCTCAAAAAAAAAAAAATGCCTTCCGCCCCGGCTTGGCGAGCCGGAGCTGGGGCGGGGGGCTCAGGGGAACCCCCCCGTTTCACCCGGGGCCCAGCCCGCCCGCGGCCCTCACCTGTCGGCGGGCGGTGCCGGGAAGGGCGCGGGGGCGGCGCGGCGGGCGGTGCCGGGAAGAGCGGCCGGGCCGGGCCGGGGAACGCGGGGTGGGGAGGGGAGGCGCCCGGAAGAGCCGATTTCCTCCGCGGGACGGGAGCGGCGGCGGCGGGGAGCGGGAGACAAAGCGGCCGGGGGCCGGAGCGGGGCGAGCGGCGCGGCGATCATTCAGCTCCCCGGTAAAGTTGGGCGGGGGAAGGGGCTGGGGTGCGGTGCCGCCGCCCCGTTTCTCTCACTTGGAAAGTTTTGCGGGGTGGGCCCCGCCGGCTCTGGGAGCGGCGGCGGGGAGCGCGGCCCGGCCCGGCCCGGCGGAGGGGAACGGGAACGGGAAGGAGCGGAGCGGGCCGCGCCGCCGCCTACTCGTGTGGGGCGCGGGCCTGGGCTCGGCCCGGCCGCGCTCGGAGGCCGCGCTGGGCCAGGCCGGTGCGGGGTGGCGGCGGGGCTTGGGGTGGTGGAGGGGTGAAGGCCGGTTTGGGGCAGGGGGTCGGCCCGGCTGTGTTTTGGGTTGATGAACGTTATTTCCCGGAGGAAGTGCGCCGGGCGAGCCCGGTTCCTGGAGAAGTTTCGGTGGCGGCGGGGCTGCGGGGAGAGGCTCCTCCCCGGCGCCGCTCTCCGGCCGCGGGCGCGGGCGGGACGGGTGCTCCGCTCCTCCTCCTGCCTTCGCCCCCGGTTTGTGCGGCGGCGCCTCCTCCCTCCCCCCGTCCCCACCCCGGGTCGGTGTTTCTGTGTCAGCGCGCAGAACGCGGCCGCTCTTCGCTGGGAGCACCCCCGGCTGCTGGGCTTGGCTCTGCCACGTTCTTTGACGCCCACCCCTAATCCGCTGGCACACAGGAAGGCGGGCGCTTCTCCTTCGCTGACGAGAAGTTTCGTGCTGCTTTTCACAGCCCAAAAGTAGGGAGAGAGCGTACGAACGCTCAGTCTCCGGCTTACGCGCTGCCCTTGTCGCCGCGGTCGCGGGCGGTGGGCGCGGGCTGGTTCGGAGCCCCCGCGGTGGCTCGGGGCGAGCCTGTGTGGCTCGCCTGGGCTTGGTGAGGAACTGCGTGAGCTGAAGGCGTGCGCGCCCGCCTGCCCTGCCCGGGGGTGACTTCTGGCGAGGGTCATGGCTGGCTCGCCCAGTCTGGGGTACCAGCCTCCGTGGCCCAGCTGGAGTTACGGCTCCAGGCGTGTCTGGGTTATCTGTATTGAACGAGTCTGGGAGCTCTTTGCTGCCCCTCCCTTTTTTTTTTTTTTTTTTTTTTTTCCCTTTGTGTGGTGTTTTTTTTTCCCTTTGTCTTTTCTTTTTTTTTTTTTAGATGGGGGTTGTGTGAAAGGTATTCTTGGTGCTGGAGTTACTTGTTTCCTGCGTTTTTCCTGCGCTGTGGTGGGAGAGGCTCTGTTCCCTGCGCTCTTGTGCTGATGCACATCCTCAGTCCCGCTGGCTGCACCAGGCTTTGAGTACTTTCAAGCCCAGCTAAAGGCTGTAGTTTAGTTTGGATTTTTTTTTTTTTTTTTAATCTCCTGGGTTGGTTTGTAGGCAGGTTTTTGTTTAAACGGAGGTGAAAGCCCAGCTTACCTTACAGTACGTGTGGTCTTCTAGGTACTCTTTGGTCTGCCTTGGGGTGCGAAGGCCACGTTGAGTAGGTCTTGTTTTCCCTGCCAAATTGAAACTTTTTGTTTAAAAACGGCGTAATTTTGTGTTGAGTCACTAACTATTTTTTATTTACATCAAACAGTTTTTAACACATCAAGGAATTGTTTGACTTTTCCCAGGAGAAACAGACAAAAGTTGTTTTTAAATGTTTTGCCCTAACCTTTTTCATCATAAACAACATGCCTTCAGTCTTTGTTTTTTTTCAGCCAGCTCTAATAATAGGCCTCTGCACTGGAGATTAAAAGTTTACGCAAGGTGGCAGGGGGGAGCGCAGCGGGCAGAGATTAGAAATCCCACGCCCAAACTGATGGCTTAAAATACCAGCATAAATATTTTCCTCCAAACAAATTTTCAAGCTTTGTGTGACATCGGCATTTCTGTGCTGACATATGTAGAGGCAGATGTTAATGTGCAGCTTATTCATAGGGCTCCTGTTGGTCTGATGAAGTTAACTGAAAGATGGAATTGAAAAGTAATTTCTGATTTTTCAGCAGCATGAATATCTTCCTTCTGCAGCTGTAAGATTGAGAAACTGATCTTGTGAAGGAATCCACATGAGTAGAAATGTTTGGGCTGGAAATACACTTTAGTGGGACTTACGCCCTGCCTTGAAATTATATCCACTGTTACAATTTGATTTCTAAATTACCTTTCTCATGCAGAGAATGAGTTAAGGTTGCGAAAATATTTATCAGCAAAACCAGTTTACTCATCGTAGGTGGATAGAAAGGCTAGTCTGGAGTGAGGACCTACGTGAGCGTGATGTTTCTGTTTAAGGACTTGCTGTATGCAGTTTTACTGGCACCTCTTGGCTTTGCTAGATGCTAAAGGAACCGTGATTAATAAGAGGACTGAGTATTATTTTGTTAGGACAGTGCCGTGTTGAGACAGTCATCCAGCATGGTGAATGAATGCCTGTTGTTGTTTTCTACTGTCGTGCCTTAACAGGAAACCACTCAAATTCTTGTGCTGTGGAACTTTAATGTATATAACCTTGAGGATTTGGATCCTTTACTGCTCTGGGAATTCACCCTAATTTAGTTTTACAGCTCATCTGGAATAGCTCTATTCAGTGAGTTTATAGCTCGTGCACCGGTTAAACGGAGTTGCAGCTTTAGAGAAAGTGCAGATGTTTGATAATTACTTTTACCTCCGTCCTGTCGTAATCCAGCGTACGAGACTTAACATAGAGCCTCCCCACAAAATTGTGTGTGAGCACCTTTACTGCAGGAGCTGCACTGAAAAGCCGAGCACTGAGAGTGACCTGCTGTGCCGCAAAGCAGACAGATTTACCGAGGTAAAGGAGTCGCAGGAGGAACGCAGTCGCTGCAGCTGTAAGTGGGACCTTGCTCCTTGAGTGACTGACACCTGTTATCTTCCAGTCAGGGTGAGAATGGGTGTTAACTCCGGTTTCTGGTGTGCAATGGGTTAGTATAGACTGTTGACAAATCTGATACTTAACTATGATTCGTAATTCCTCCTTGACTGTTGTATTTAAAGAGCCAGCTACCTTTTCTCTAAACATGATTACATATTTTTGGTTGTTAATCCCAGGTGTACTGCGGAAAACATCTGCTAGTCCTTTGACACATGTTTATAAGTAGCTCTGGTAGAATCGGAATCTTGTTTGATAGGCTTTAAGTTCAGGCACCTATGGATGGAAAAAACACATTTGAGCTGAGCTATAGCTAAAGGGCTAGCAGTTACCAAGGAAGAGGGTGGAACAGGACTGAGAAGGGGAAACCAAGCTGGGTGCCAGTCCGTTTCCCAGTAGATCTGTTTTAATGTATTGAAGGGCCCAGGGAGGAAGGAGTGTTGGTGTCCGATACAATCTAAGAGTGAGTTAAACTCCTGCTGTTTCCAAGGCAGTGAGGGGGTTGAGAGCAAATAAGTTGGTGAACTAGCAGTGGCATGGCAGGCTGCATTTCACTGCTTAAGCTTGTGGTGTGCGTTTTTCCAACAACAACACCCAGTTTTCTAAGCTGTCTGTGCCCTGGTATGGAGCAGGTCTGCATATGACTCTATATGCCTAAGAAAAATTTCTGTGTGAAGCTGATGTTGGGAAGCAAATGAGGTGTTAGTGGAAGTTAGAGTAGAATATGCTGTAAACCCATCAGTGCTCCCTGTTCTGGAGTAGCCTGCAACAGCTGCTTTAAGAAAAAGAGACTAAAACGAGTGGGCTTGTGGATGGCTGATGAAGGATCAGGAGAATAGAATGTTTAAAATATTTATTTTCCTAGAGATTAACTAAAGGAAACGAGGAGAGAGCGTAGGTGAGACACTTCTGTCCTTGCTGTTCTGTCAGCACAAGATCGAGAGGGCATTTAGGTAAATACTAAATTTGCTTCTTTTCCACTAATAAGAAATCAGTAAGAATTAATGCTATTGCGGACATGTGGCCTTGATGACATGTGTGGTCTTTCCCCCCTCGCCTTTCCACTGCCTTTCCTGCTCCCCCAAGGGTCAGAGAGTTTTCATAGTCCTGGTTCAGTCTTGATCATCGCACAGCTCACCCTCCCCAGCAGGATAGGGGAGAGAATTGGGAAGAAGGGAAAACTCATGGGTGGAGATGAAGACAGTTTACTGGAATAGCAAGGTAAAACTACAGTAATAACCGAATATAAGGATACTAAAATGTACAAAATGAACAATGCACGATTTCTCACCACCTGACGTCCCAATGACCGATACAGTGCGTCCCGAGCAGTGATCACGGAAACGAAACTGAGCAGCAAGTAAAGGGGGAAAGGGAGAGAGCGAGCAAGGGATCCAGAGATGGCAACCCTCACTTGTATACTAAGCATGACATTTATGGCATGGAATGTTTTCTTTGGCCGGTTTGGGTCAATTATTCTGGCTGTATTCCTCCCGGCTTCCTGCACCTGCACAATTAGTGAGACCTGGAAAGCTGGACAGGGTCCTTGGTCTTGTTAGCAACAACTCATAACATCAGGGTGTTTGTCAACACTCTTCACATATGAAATCCAAATCACGTTGGCTACTGAGAGGAAAATTAACTCCATCCCTGCTGAAACCAGGACACATTCACCGTTTTATTCTGGGTACGTTTAGTTTAATTTTTCACGTAAACGAGGCAGAGCTGTATGCCTATAAAACGGTGCTTAACCTGCATAACGCCGAGGAGGTCAGTATTCATCTTTGCAAAGTGCTCTTGAGATCTTCACCTGAAGCTATAGATGGGTAAATGTTTTTTATAGCTGACTGGAATAACTAATTCAGAAGCAGGATTGTCGAATAGCAGAGGACAGAGCTGGTGGTATGCTGAGTGAGAAGTAAGAAGGTGCAAGTGGGTGTTCCTCTGTGTAACCACAACTAATCAAGATGTACAAGCTGCCTGTTCTTTACCCACTTTCTTGCAAGTATGTCCTCGTAACGTGTACTTGTAAAAGTAATTTCCTTTAGCATGACTTAAAGACCCAGCGAGTCTCGTCGTTTGATGTTGAAGAGTTGCCCAAGGTCTTGGATAATTCATGCTGGACTGTGGACATGTATGCAAGTGACAAGTCTCGTACAAACCTCACACGCAATTTACTGTGAAGTTCATTTTGACCAGTATCTGATGTCCAGATGTTTTGGAGTCTAAGCATCTTAAAACATAAATTCTTTATTCACTTAAAGGATGAGAAGTTGAACAATGACCTGGGAAGTCGTGCATGGGGAACTTGGTGCGATCTGATTACTGTAGCTGAGAGGTCCATCCACCCTTGTGTCCTTTCTCCATGACCCTCATCATGAGGTTTTGGTTTTTCTGCTCCCATCAACTTTTTATTAGTCTAGCCCTTGTCTGAGGCCCTAAACTATAAGCCCTTTGTCTGGCCTTGGCCAAGCTGACTGTTGACAACACCAGAAGGTGGGAATAAGATGGGAACTTTGGAGGTCATTTCCATTCCCACCATGGAGCAGTATCCTCTGGCTCCTTTGATGCTCTTGGGTGGTGTCTGGTGTCCCTCTCTGGCTCCCCAGTCATAACTTTTGACCCTTGCCACCTTTCTTTTTGTTGACCCCCCACAGTCATTTGGCTTCCCTTCCCTGTTCTCCCCTCGCTGTTTTCTTGGTGGTGGTGTATAAAGCCATCCCTACAAGGGAAAGCAACAGGCAAGCGATAAAACAAGCGATAAGTGAGAAGAGGGCAGTGGAGTAGCATTGCTTCCCTAAGATGATCTGCCAAGCTCCTGCAGCGTGGGAGCTTCCTGAGCCAGGAGTTCGAGCCCAGGCTGACTCCTGTTCTGCAGATTCGTCCAGCAGCTCTCGTGACTGGTGCCCAGCGCTGGCAGGAGCGCTGCTGGGCTTCTGGCGCTGGCGGGCTCGTCTGCGGGTTTGTTGTGTTCAGTGGGCTCAGTTCAGTGACTTAATTTCTTTTAAATTTAGAAACCTGCTTGAGAGTTGAAAGGCTTTGTGCAAGCTCAAGTAAAATGAAAGAGACAGCATACTTTTGGAGGGAGTAGAAAGCAAGAATCTGGTTTGGCTGTATGAAAAGCAGTAGAGTGGTTTAAATTTCTGTACAAAGCACGGCTTTGTAGTTACTGCCACTTCCACTTTCTGGAAGGTGTGCTTAATTACAAACCACTGCCGTTACAGCTGGAAACGCATTTCCTAGCTCGGGCTAAACAATGCACGCTGAAAGCAGAGATGTGGGGAAGGCTTTCAGGAAAGCAAGCGTATCCCTCGTTTGTGACTTCACAGTGCTTCCACTGCCGGTGGAGCCCTGAACCGCAGTGCTCTTCTGTTGTACTGGTATGGTGAGGAGTGCAATGTGGATTGCGTGGGTGGGTTTTTTTCAAACCCCTCTCCTAGCTGGGGTTAGGGGGGGAAAATAATGACATAAACAGTCACAAACAAACAAAGCTGGAAGGTTTGTTTGTAGCACAACAGAATAATGTGGCTTAGTTGTACAGGGTTAAAAAGCTTATATCCTCAAGAAACAAAAAAGTTAACTTCTGCTCTGTATGTATCAGTACTTTAACATCAGGTGTTTTAAGCTGTTTTACTTCATTTGCAGGAATTAGTTAAGACAATTTGCCTCTGTTTAACAGGATATTGTCACGGGCCTAGGGAAAAGTCAATGGTTATCAGTGAAAGACGCGGTGCTCAGCAGAACAAGAGGCAAAGCACTGGTGCGGATCCAATTGAACGGGATTTCTTAGCTCATCTGTTTTTTTGTTACATCGCTTTGTCTTGTTTCCTGCTCCTGGGGGTGAGGAGAAGGGGTGGAGAGAGAAGAATGTGTCTTTAATCAGATACGAGTTGGATTCTGCTCAGTAAACGGCTATGTCACTAGCTTAAAATCCTGGTTTTTCCAACAAGAGCAGCCAAGCGATGACTCCTTCCTCTCAAACCTTCCAGCTCCTTCCTGTTGCTTTTGTGAAATGTGGGTGGGTCAGTGACTTTTTTTTTTTTTAAATGAAAGTTGTGTTAGTTGGTCATCCGTGTGCTAAGGCTGTGACTCGAAAGGATTCCTGTCCAGGTGGATCATCTGATTCTCCTGTGGCACTCTGCACCCTTAGTGAGTCTGTACTTGACAGAAGGTGCAGGTAACTCTGGTAAGCTTCCAAAAATGAATCACACCACTGTGTTTTTATTATTACGTGCTTTGCTTTTCTGGAAAAGCTGCGAAGTTTTCATCAGTCAGTGCCCTCTGTGTTCTCGGTGTCTGCGGGGCGAGGAGATGGTGTGTTAGAGCATCCTACCTTGCATATTCTTCCAGATAATTGCAGTCATTTAGAAGATGCTAAACTCATCCAAGCAGTGCCAGTGCATTACATTCATGCTCATTCTTCTTCCTGTGGTTTGTTTTCACGGTGGTTTTTTTTTGTGGTGTGTTTTTCTCCCCCCCCCCCCCCCCGCCCCTTCTTAACTCACAGCGTGTGTTGGTGGAGCTGCACGTTGAGAGTTGTCCGGGGGCGTGCAGTGATGGTGCAATTCTTCTTCCCATGAAACTAATTCATTGTTTATAGCTAAGAGACGTTGCTGAAAGTTGCTGTGAGCATAAAGTGAAATTCTTGGCCTTATCACTTGTGAGGTTTATTTCTTTTTTCTTTTTCCTTTAAAAAATAATTGCTTTGTAATTTTTAGATAAGACTGACAGTGTTCCTGAATCAAAGTGAAGGACTGAAAAAGGAATTCTAAATGAGTTTTTCTAGAAACTTTAGAAAACATTTTGCTTTGAAGAAGCACTGGTGCTCTGCTTTGCTTCACTGAGTGCCCTTCTTTAAGTAGCTCTTGCAAATGGAGAAAACTATGGATAAGTTGTTTTTTTTTTTTTTTCTTTCCCCTCTTGTAATGCTGTGAATTTTTGTCTTTAGTTGCTACTATGCTGGGCATGCAGTTGAGAAATAATACGATATTTAGTCTCTGTTAATAGAAGACTAAATTTTCTACAAGTTTAAGCAAATTGACCGCTGTAGTTAGGGGTTTGGCAAGAGACTAATTTTTTTCAGAACATGTGTGTCAGCTCAGGCAACTCCAGTATTTGTTTTAAAATTGTTAATGAACGTGGAGATCGAGAAGATATGGTCAGCTAAAAGCACTGAAGGGTATTGCATAGCAACATAGCAATCTGGGAATGAAAATGCCGTTTGGGTGGGATCAGATTCTGGTTATTTCTGACTCTGTAGCTTAAACGGTGCTTTTTGTTGCAGCTTGAGTGCTGAAGAAGATCAGAACAAAAATACAAAACCCAAAAGGTTTTTTTTTCTTTTTATTGTCAGACATGAGTGTTTTTTTTGCAAGCTAAGCAAGAATTAGTTTTGCAGCACTGAGGATTTGTTGTGCCAACTGATAAAGTAGGCTAATGTATAACAAAGTTTTTCTTATTTGAGGAATACTTGTGGCAAAAAATAATTTGTTAAAAGGCTGCACCTTCTTGCATTCGTTGCTATCTCAGTGTTGGTGATGGGAACCTGCGCTGGCATGGTTTGGGGTTTGAAGAGCCGTGCTCTGTAGCCGCAGCCTGGTTATTATATCTGCACAGACTGCGTATCACTAGGGTCTGAAATGCGTTCTGTGGTTCCGAGACTGGTGGTAAGCTGTTCTTCCATTCTTTCCTAATGATTTTAGGGATGCTTCGCACAGTTTTCCGCCTCAAGGGTGGGAAGAAACACTGGGAGGCTGGAAGGGCTCTCAGTGGTGGAATCAGCATGGTCCAGCAGGCGCACAAGTCTCACCTGGGCTCTGCTGTCCCCCTCTCCTGGCTGAGCCGCCTTGTTTTGTTGGAAAATGCTATCCATACAGGCTGAAGTGTGGGAAGTGTGCCTGAGAGAGGGCGGGGGTTTGGGAGTTTGAACTCCCGACCCAAAGAGCACACAGCTAAAATACAGCAGTTAAAAATCTAGTGATTACTTCTTCTGAGTTTGGAAGTTCTCTTTCATGGTGTTAGTATTGCAGGTCTTCAGCATAAAATGCACCAACCTTATTGAGAAGACTGAATGAGTGAATTGGTTAGTAATAGTAATAGCTCACTGCTCATGACACTTTTTTTTTTAATTAGAAAAAACGTGGGTTTTAGAAAACACATATTTAGAGCATCAATTTTCTTTATGTAGTTGAAATCCTGCTTGAGTTTTGGGAACTGAAAACCGCAGAAATAAATTAGGCGCTTGTTGGGACATACTGGCATATCCATCTGGACAGTTAAATGGGTGTAAGTGTGAGTTTGGTTCTTACATTCTTTTAGGATGTCATCTGTGAACAGGAGCTGTAGTATGACATAAATAAACCACTAATTGCCTGTGCTTGCTGTGAGCTGGCTTACCGTGCACCTCCTTTGTAGCTCCTTTGAGGCAGAACTGTCCTGGTGAAGGCAGAATGATCAGAGCCTAGGTGATGGAGGGCAAGAGGCTGTTATTAGCAGTGGTCCCTCCAAAAAACAGTTTATTTGTGCTTGTGAAGTCACTGCTGTGGTCTCAGGAACACCACGGTGAAGCCGCTTGCATAGAGCCTGCCTTCCATCCTCTTAATGACAGCTAGACCCAAACGAAGGCGTGAGAACCTGTTGTTACGGAGTGCGTTCCTGGGTTTGGAATGGCAATAAATTACTTGAATCCACACGATTATAGCAGTTGGGAAGCTGTTAGGAAATAGCACGTGCTGCTTTGGGGAGTGTGTTGCGTCTTAATGTGGTGATGTGCCCCGTGCCTGCTTTCGTGGGATGGTGCGTGGTGTAGGGTGGGCTGTGCTTCCAGAGGGGAAAGGGAGCGGGCTCTCTGCGGCACGCCGCTGGCTTCGGTAACAAGGCAGGAGAGAGGATATAAAACCTGTGTAAAAGAGAAAACAGAGTTATAAACTTCATTGATTTTTGTAGACACACCGGATCAGGTTGCATCTCTTAACTCATTAGCAGGGTCTAAAGATTGGCTGAAGAAACCGAGAAGCATTTGTTTGTTACTGGCTGTGCAAGGCTTTCTGCTGAGTGGTTTCAGACACCTTCTTTGTAGGCCTTCTCCACAAGAGCAACACAGAGAAAAAAAAACATGAAAGCAGATTGTGAGAGCTGGGTCTGGACTGCTACTGGTGAGAAAGACTTACCTGAACCACAATTTCATCTTTTTACTTGGCTGCTTACTGCAGTCTGTGAAAAAGCAAAGTTGAATACACTCAAATGACAGAAATGTGTTGATAATCAAAGAATATAGTCAGTGCAAGACCTGGGTTTGTGTTCCTATTTCAGATTGTGAAATTCTAACAGTAAGGATAGCTGAGGAGGTAATACCTCCATGGTGTTCATGGTGGAGGAGAAGATCTAGTAGCTGAGTAGATGAAAGTGAAGATTGAAGGCTTTGTTAGAAGAGGATGACTCTCTGCTTTTAGTTGTCTATACTTGGCATTAAATAAAAACATCTTAAATCAAACTTGCTTAAGTCCTCCTTGAAAAGCATGACGTATACCAAACATCCTTGACTAGCAGCTCTTCAGCTCCTGAGATCAGTGCTTTATGTGTGGGATGGGACAGACACGTTCATTTGGAGACTGTGAAGAGAAAGAGGAAAGAATGAATTTTTTTTTTTTTTCCCTGGGTACTCTTTGTTATATGGAAGACAGTTTTGGACTGTCAGTGGGGCATGATGAAACCACTGCATGTGAGCTTGGTTTAATATAAAGTGTGCCTTTATCTTTTTAAATCCAAAAATGTTCAGAACATCTGTGTTAGTGGAGTGTGTTAAAGATCTGTGGGAACTGGAGATCTGTCTGCTTTGTCCTATCCTCCACCTTCAGCAGGGTGATGATCCCTGCCGGTCATCAGACGGGTTAGGTACTTGGGTAACAAACCAAACAAAACCAAAAGGATTCCCTTGGGAGCAGAGAAGCTGGTTCGCTTTCTGGCTGGAAGATGAAGCTGGGTCACTGTGTCGCAAATCCCACCAAGTTCCCTGCTCGTGACTTGGGCGATGGAATAATGGTTATTCTCATTCCATTGCACAGAATATCCAAAGGCAGTCTGCAGGCGTGGTAGAGGACAGTATTATCCTTCAAAATGACTGTGATTACTTAAAGAAATATGAGGGAAAGAAATAAGCTGCGAAATAATGCAATCAAGTATGTATTACTGTGCCTGGGCACAATCATCTGCACAAAATGGGGAACAACTAGGTGGGTAGCAGAAATAGCATTAAAATGGAGAATGTCCTCCCAGGTATAGAGTGTTTTTGTACCTGCTCTTTTGTTAGGTTTTTGGATAGCATAATGCTTGCATTTAGCATGTGGTCTATTGTGCTTGGCCTGTGTTAGCCGCCCGCTGTGCTGGTGAGACCAGTTTGAATACCGTCTTCCCTAAGAAAACCCAGAAGAGAATGGTGGGAGTAGCTAAAAGCTTTTAGAAGGCAGCCTGTCAGGATAGTTAAAATTTGGAGACTGGTAGATGATAGCATGTAAAAGACTCTTCAGGTAGCACAAGGTGGTGGGACTTTAGTTGTGGCCCAGGAGATGGGCTGTTAGGTCTTCCTCTGTGTATGTGAGAGAGGTTTGCTCTGGTCCGGAGGTCGGGAGGCTGCAGGATCTTTGGGTACAGAGCAGGCTGAACCTACTCGCTCAGGGTGCCTGAGATGCAGCCAGCACTGCCTTGGGGTGCGCATGGGAGTGCAACCTGGAAAAACAGGACCATGAGCACTGGGCCTTTCCACGGTTCTGTTGGTGTGCAGAGCTTGCTGTTGGAATAGCGCTCCTTCCTGGGCTTGCTGGAAAGCCTTGGGTGCCTTCAGGACACTTCCGCAACGAAGCCGCAGAGCTACATTCCTACGCTTGCCAAAGTCTGGAAATGATTTGCATGCCAGTATTCTGGAAGTAGGTATCTGAAGTTATTCCTAAAACCTTGACTTACCAGTTTTTGAAAATACTGTGGCCTTCAGTTGTGGCTTTTGGAAGGAGTGCTGTATGTAATCTCCTTCAGCACGTTCATGGCAGGCCAGCTCGTTCGACGCGGTACGTCGAACAGCCGCAGCAGTTTAATACATCCTGCTGCTCGGGTCTGCGCCCTCGCCTCTCCCAAGCAGGGCTGGGACCTGCCCCGGGGTGCGGTTCGGGGCCAGAGCTCATCTCAGTGCTGCTGCAGTCCCGTCCTCTGCCCTGAGCGGTCCCACCTCCTCCTTCAGGACGGTAAGCTGGCAAGGTAGTTTTTACAGCTGCTGGCTAACTGAGACCATTTTAGCCCCCCAAAGTGGTTCACTGTGTGGGTGCCTGGTCGAGGCAGGTTTGTGGCAGGGAAAGGAGCGGTAGGACTGTGGCAGCGTTTGCTTGAAGTGCGGTGTAACGGAAACCTCTTCTTAAGCTTTAGCTCTTGCCAAGATCTTGATTCTTGCTATAAAGCAAGGGGCAAGTCAGGTTGTCCCAGGATGGCTTTGCTTAGGACTTGCTTGTTGTCTGGCAATTGTGTGGAGGCAACAGGGAAATCTGGAAGTGGCTGCTTTGAACTCCTGCTCTTTCCCTGCCCTCACGCCCTTGCAAGTGCACCAAACCCCAGTAGATAAAACTGCAGTGCTCTTGAAGCATCTGCGACAGTAATGAGCACCATCACAACCGGTGTGATAACCTGAAGGGCTTACCGTTAACATGCTGCGCTGTGAGTGTGGTTTGAGGTTGGAGCTTGATGTTCTGATGTGCTGGGAGGACGTCCCCGCTCTCTGCAGCGGGTCTCCTTGATGCTCTGTTTTCCATTGGACCTGGTTCAACTTGACTGTGAGATCCAACTTTGCTCCGTGTTTCCACCCGAAGGGCTTTGCCAACAGTGCCAGCTGACGTCGCCATTGCCGGTTCTGCTCGTGGTGGTATCTGTGGTGGCACGGTGAACCAGATGGGGATCTCAGCCTACCCTACAAAAATGGATTTATTTCCCTCCAGCCAAATCAGTTCTTCCCCATCTGGTTAATAGCTCAGCTGTGGGGAAAGCTGTGCCAGTACAGAGAGGGTGTGATGTGAAGAGGGGAATGAGTTCCTAGAGGGGTGTGGGAGGATAAACGTTGGTTTTTAAGCAGCTTTCCTGCGCTTATGAAACCACAGGCTGGGCAAACGCAACTCCTTGTGCGCTGGTGTCTTTCTGTAGATTCCAGCACTTCAGATGCAGCGTTGCTTTCTCTCTTCCGCTCTGTGGTCTGTGCCGCTTTGTCCTTGAAATGCCTGCTGCTGCGTGTCCTGTGCAGGGTAGCTCTGTGGCCCGGAGAACCTGTCCCTGTATGAACTGGGGCGTCCCAGCTGTCTGAAACCAGTGCTACGTTGGCCTGCGGTTGGGTCCGTCTTCCAGAGGACGTCCTCTTCCTTTGAGATGATGCAGTTACCGCAGGTGTTGTGGGAGTTGTGTGCCCTCCAAGGGCCAGCAATGAAGCACAAGTATTTAATTCAATAAATGTATTTACTACAACGTACAAATGATATCCAAGTCACTGCTGCCAAACAGTGTATTTGATACCAACCTGTGTTTTTCAGATAAATTTCAATAAAGTTCATACTAAATTGTTTTACAGACCGTTACTTTTGGCCAGTTCATGAGCTATCATACTAACGTGTTTTCAGGTGAATTGCCTTCATTATCCTACTAACACAATTAACGTGTCTTCTCGCGGTTACCTCCAGTCGCGCACTTTGTTTCTGTGAGAGGCGTAACAGCATTAAATACATAGAAAGAGCTTTTACGCGGAAACCTGATGTGCTTTCCAGAGCCCGGAGTGTGTTTCTCAGGCGCCATAAAGGTTTTCAGCGCGTTTATCTTGGTTTCTTGCGTAGGAAGCATTCACGCCGAGCTAATTGGAAGGGAATGAAGCGGTGAGGTTCTTTGTTGAATGTAGGCTGTTACTGGGGGTGAAGGGCGTTTCACAGCTTGCCCTGGGCTCTGGCTCAAGCCAGTGCAAAGCTGGACCAGTAAAAAAAAAAAAAGTGATTGGGAGAGAAGAATGGTTCGTGGGAGTTGGTGGTAATTGTCAGAGGCAGGGTGAGGAAGAGGAGGTGGCCGTCCTCCACCCTCCTGCAGTGTGCTCACCGGGGGTCTCCGGAGCTGCAGCCTCGCACGCCTTCTGCTGTGGGAGCTGGGCCACTTCGGCTGCACCTTCGAGCTTTCTGGGTTGAAACCATCAGAGACATTGCATGTATGCTGGCATGGATCAATCAGCCTGCTCCTTTGCTTTTATTTTATTTTATTTTTTTTTTTAAGCTTTCAAGCTTTTAAAGTTTTCTTTCTCTCCAGCAGTGTGGGCACTTGGCGCGTGGGTGTAAGTGGAAAGCTGAATGCAGGTTAGGTGAGTGTTCCTGCTTTGCACCTTGCAAAGTTGTACTTCGGTGCGTGGCAGCGTGTGGGCTTTGCAGGGCAAAGACGTGTTTTTCAGTTGCGTAATGAGTACGGAGTCTATTGTATCGCGCCCGCGGTGTGGGAATGCCGCTGCGGTGGCTCGGGATCGGCCTGCCATGGAAGTGCTGTTGACTGAAGCCTGGTCACGCTAACCCCAGGTTTCCCTGCACGCTCTCCTGAAGCCTGGTCACGCTAACCCCAGGTTTCCTTGCACCCTCTCCGGCTGAGCTCGAGCGCCCGAGACATTTTATTTTTGATGGGAAACAAGCGGCCACGTCTGTGCTGGTTCTGCACGTTTAACTGTCAGGGTTGGTGTAAAATGGTTGGTTGTTGGTATGCGTTGCAGACATCCTTGGTTACCAAAATTAGTGCCTTGCCTCCTGCTTCTCAAAAATAACGGGCCGTTGGGCTCGTCTGGCAGCTCGGGGACATCTGGTGCTGTCAGAGCAATCTGTGCAGAGATGCTATGCAGACAGTGCCCTGTCCAGCGTAAGATTTAAAAATACCAGCTAATAAGCTTTAAAACAACTTCAGTAGTGGGTGCTTAGGAGAAGGAGTGGAAGGAGACTCTGGAAATATATTTATTTTCCTGACTTTTTTAGAAATAAAAAGTTACAAGCATGAGTTTGGCCTAATCTTGAATTCTGAGGGCAACTCAAAGCAAGAAGAGCTGGAATTCAGATTAGGTATTAGGGAAAACTTTTTACGCTGAGGGTGGTGGGGCACTGGCCCAGGTTGCCCAGAGAGGCGGTGTATGCCCCATCCCTGGAGACATTCCAGGCCAGGTTGGCCCGGGCTCTGAGCAACCTGATCTGGTTGGAGATGTCCCTGCTCCTGGCAGGGGGGTTGGGCTGGGTGGCTTTGAAGGTCCCTTCCAACCCAAACCATCCCATGATTCTGTTGAGTCTGAAGTGGTATGAACTGGTTTTATGGACCTGTAAATACTTTAGAACAATTTTTTACTGAAATTATGGTTCTGGTTGTTCCTTTGTTGTGCTGTACAGCATCACAGCATTAGTCTAGTGATTTGTTGTAATTCATTGTTTTTTAATTTTTTTAGACTACTGGTTTCAAAAGCAGAGCTGTTTTAGTGGTTTCGCTAAACTTTTCCCATAATTGTATTTGCCATTCCGTTGGGATGTTGATATAAAACTGCAATGGGAAGGAACTGTTCAGTGACAGCTTTGAACAGATCTCTTTGTGCAAATCTGCTTTGCTCTGCTATGTAAATGTTAAGGGGAAGTATAATAAATATGTAAGCTGTTAAATATGAAGCAACTGGATTGTCTGGCTTTGTAAGGCTTATAGTCAGTATTTTACCTTGGCACTTCCGAACGGTGAGTTGGGTGAACGGGTGGGTTGAATGAGTTGAGCTAGAACCTGGCTCTTGGTTTGATGAAGTGTTTGGGGTCGTGACTCACGATGGAGCTGAAAAAACTGGCAGAGAACTGGTGCTGTGGGAGTCAAGGTGTTCCATTCTGCTCCCCCGAAACCTTGGGCAGTGTTTTGGAGCTGATCCGGGAGCACAGGACAGCTAGCCCGGGAGCGAGGCAGCAGAAATCAGGAGCAGGTTGTTTTCCTTCACCTCCACTTTCGTGGATGGAGTGCCCCTGTTACCTGCGAGGCCCTTTTTCATTGCTTGTCATTGTTCTGGTAAGTATTGTGGCTTTTGAAGAGGTTTCCATGTGGGCTTATTTTAATTTTTTTAACGAAAACATACAGGTAATATCTGTGTATTGCCATAACAAGCAATTTTTGAATGATCACCAGTTGAACCAAACCTGATGTTTCTTAAGACAGTGTAACCTTAACTTAGCTGAATGGATGTGTTGTGTGTTTAATAGCCTCCACTTTAATTTATTTTAAAAATACATTTCAGCAGCATTAATAATTAAAAAAAATGTATTAATGTAGCTCTTTTTTCTTCTAGAAATGACTGCTGTTACTGCAGGCAACGTTAACTTCAAATGGGACCCCAAAAGCTTGGAGATAAGAACGCTGGCGGTTGAAAGACTACTTGAGCCTCTTGTTACACAGGTGGGAAAAAAAAGGAGGGCAAAAGGAAACCTTCATAAGGATGATTACCTGTTTTGATGTATTATTTCAATTAAGTAACTTTCAAAGCTTAAATTACGGAAGTAGAAACACATTAAAAAAAAAGCGTACAATAAAACAAAAAAAAATTACTTGTAACAAAGTTATTTGGAACGAGTCTAGAAATAGTGTGCTGCTTCAGCACCTGATAAGACACAGCACACAGAAGTGCAGAAATGCATGTTAGTGACTGTTGTTCCACTGCTGCTGTGCTGTTTCTCACCTGTAGTTTGTGTGGAATGCTGCTTATTTGTTGAATCTTTGAAAAGCTGTGCCATGTATCACTTAGAAACTGCTATTTGGGAATGACAGAAGCTGCTTGCAACAAAGCCATTGGTGCCTGCCAGAAGTAGGCTCTCATGAGTTTGTTTTTTTCTTCGAGAGTACTTGTGTTTAGAGTTGCCTTTGGAAGGAGGTTCAGGCAGATGGTGAAATGCATGGTGAGGGATGTTTGCAACCAGTCTAGAACAGCTTCGTGTTGTACATAACTTACTGACCCCTCCTAACCGAGTTCCACCCCAGAAGTATGCTTGTATGGCATTTGTTACTGTTTCAGTGTATCTTTTACAAGATGTGCATGCTTTCTGTTAACTTCTCACTGCACTTTGTACTGGATTTGTGAACAAAAGCTTGTTTCTGCATGCTGTATGTTGCCCAGTGAAGCATGCTGAAGAGTGTAGGAGAGCTAGAGTAAATGTGAGGTGTGTGTGTGTTGGGCATTTTGAAGATTCTTGGAAGAAACTTTCTAGGAGGTCTGGAAGAGAAGGTGCCCTGGAGACAGTTAACTCATCATCTTTAGCGTTGTTTTCCTGAAATATGAAATTTTAAAGCTGAGAGTATGAGCTGGACACAACTCCTGCTAAGCACAACTGCAAGGATCAAGTTCTGTTTGCAGTGTTAACATCCCTTTAATTGCCAAGCTGCTGCCTGTACCTGCCACTTGTTCCCTCCAGACATTCACTTGGATGATCTGCTGCATAGCTTTTTAGCCAGAGTTACTGATCGAGTCTGTCCTTAAGACAAATTGTAATAATTTGGCAAACTTAACTGAGCAAACTTGTTTATAGGACCTTTTTGTCCCAGTTCAGTGTTTGTAACTTATTCCTCGAGTAGCACACCAGGCGGTACCAGCAGTCCCAAATTTTGTGGGTGGTGTGACTGGCAAAATACAGAGAGGAAAGTAGAGTAAGTTGCCTTGTTGCAACTTGTTCTGTATTTGTAGTACGTGATAAATTGGGACTACCCAATACAAATGCTCCCCATTAACCAAGAGTGATATTCCCAACTGATGGCTTTGCCTCTCCAAATTGACCTTCTGTGGAGATGGATTCGGCTCTGAGGACCTTTCTGTCAGCAGTCCTTGGGCTTTCCAGAGCAGTAATATTTTTAGTGTTGTAATTTAATGTCACTCTGAAGTAGCTTTGTATGCGTTTTCCTGGACTTAACAAAAAGGAGATAAGGGAGGGGAAAAAAAAGGGCAACTGGATTTTGTGACATCTGTCTGCGTTTGATTGAAGGGGATGGGCCCTGATCCTGAGCTAACGGAGTACCTGGTGGTCGCCTGGCTGCTGGTCAACAGGATTTCGGTCTAAAATGTAGAACTTGGAAGTATTTGTTGATTGCAGGAGGATTGTGGGAGTTCAGTTTTCATTATTTCCCTAAAACAACCAGCTCTAGCAAGTCCTTTGCTCTGCATTTAGTCCGTTTGCTGTAGTACTGTTTTGGACTGAAGAGGTACTGTGCTGCTAGATTTCTGTAGATAATGCCTTCAACCTTGTTTGGCGTCTTTTGTGCCTGGAGAGCTATTCCAAACTCATTATCCCCAACTTGGTGTCTTTTTATGTGGTGCCAAATAGCTCTGGCCTGTTACTGAAATTACAGTTTATCAAAAATACAAATAGATCTCAATTCTTAAAATCAAATTTTCAGGTCTGCTGCTGCTAAGAAAAATCTCCGAGCAGTTTAGCTGAATTTGTAATGCTCATCTAAGGAATCAAGAAGCATGGTAATGTTTAGAGAGACATGAAAAACACTTGTTTGTGAGTTTAACCTTTGGAGCTGGTGATAGCACAAGTATTAGCGATGTGCTGTCTAGAGAAAAGTACGTGTGGCCTTGCTTTCAAACTGATAAACCTTCTAATTTGTTTTTTTTTCACTTCCCTCTGTGCCTTTAGGTAACAACACTGGTTAACACCAGTAACAAGGGCCCATCTAATAAAAAGCGAGGGCGTTCTAAAAAGGCCCATGTTCTGGCTGCTTCCGTTGAACAAGCAACAGAGAATTTCCTGGAGAAAGGAGACAAAATTGCCAAAGAGAGCCAGTTCCTGAAAGAGGAGCTGGTAGCGGCTGTGGAAGATGTTCGTAAGCAAGGTAAGAGCGATGCACCTGGTAGTTTGTAAAACTGTGTTTTTTCAGAGTAAGTAGAACTGTTCCCGTTTCTCTTTTGCTGTTATTACTGATGACTCTGCGTCTCTACGCTTGCCCAGATTCTTGGCTTGTCCTGCTGAATTCCTTGGGGAATAATATGAACTGGGTGGATCTGGAAACTGGATGTCCCAAGTAGAGATTGAGAAGAGAAGCAGAAGGGCTGATTCTTTGAAGAGCATTTAAAACTCAGTTTAGGCTCAAAAGTAATCTCCCCCACCCCAGCTATAACTGTTCTGGAAGCGGGTCTCAAATACATCAATAACTTCTTCAGTGTTTGAACGTATGCAAAACAACGTTGGAGGAGGAAGTGCGGAGTGTTGACTTGACAGAGCCGAGTGGCTTGAATATGCAAAATGTAAGCAGCAACAAACAGAATGTGAGGACCTTGATTAATATTCCAGGCTTCCTCCCCCACATCTAGTGTTGATTTTTGTAATTTTCTTTTTTACTTTCTTGGAGAAGACCTGCAAGACAAGCCCGTGGAGCTGGCGTACTCTAAAATATGTACTAGTAAATATTGTTGCTCATAAATCATTTATCATTTTTCCAGTCATGAGCCTTTTCTATGCTTCAGTGAAACCCAGTCAACTGATATTAATGGTGGCGGCTGCTGCTTGCAGAAGAAGGAAAACTCATTAGCATTAATTACTTGTTTGTAGCTGAAGTTGCACAGTGATGAAGTATTAGTTGAAAATGGTTCGAAGTTCTGGATGAGCCTGGTTGACAGACCAGAGAAAGATCAACACAAGAGGGCTGCAATATGAGGGGCTAATTGAGTTGGCTTAATTTAACAACAGCAGACAACAGCAAAAGAGACTCCTTTGTCTTGAAGCCTTTAATTCTTGGTGCTTGCTTGATTGCTGCTCAGAACTGAGAGTCAGAGCTCATCTGTGAGTACCTTCCCGTGACTCTTGGTGATATTAGTGAGCAAGGGAGTTGTACGCGGTCCTTGGCGTTGAGAAGTTCTGTTAGCTGAATTTGTGGTGGCATATTACAGCGAGAAGCGGGGAGGAAGGGGAGAGACTGATATAAAAACCTTCAGGATGACCCCTTCACTTGTTTCTTGGCCCCTGCTTGATTTTGGGACTGCGTCTGGACTTGATTCCAGAGCCTTCCTGCTCTGGTGATCTTTGACAGAGGAGGTGGAGTTCATAGCTGAGAGGTGCCAGAGTGAAATAACTTCCCACTCTCGTGTCGTTTCACTTCTTCCTCCCTTTTTAGTGTTTGCAGCTTCCATGAAGTCCGGTGCATGGAGAGGATGGCCGAAGCTGGGTGGGTGGTGATTAGACTGGAGTGGTTCCCCTGAGTCACTGGTGCTGTTTGTGGGGATGCTGTCACGGGGTGGCTGGGCTGCTGGGGCAGCATGACCGGGGGTAACAGCCTGTGCCCCGACACGGTGCCAGTGTTTGGTCAGGTTTAGCAGAGCAGCTTTTCGTAAGGAAATTAAAAAATGAGCAAACCTTTGAGGAAATTAGAAGCAAATGGTGAAAAATGAGATCCAACAGAGGGAAGGCTTATTGCTGCCGTGCCCAGGGGAGAAGCGCGGTTCTCGGCAGCGCTAATAACAGCAAGGAGATACAGACCTTCGGTGTGGGTGTTCGCGTACAGTCCCTGCGCTTCAGAAGCGTCTCCAGTATTGTGGTAACCAGTTGAATTCATGAACGGGAGAAATGAGGAACTGTAATACCAAGCCTGTGCGTGCGCCTAGCAAAACTTCCGGGTGTTGGTGCCTTTATCTGCCTTCTGCCATGGGGGGCAGAAAATGGAGGGGGGACACACACAATCTGAATGTCTTGGTCAGCAGCAGAGTGATCGTGAACTGGCAGCATCTGCGTGTGTGGCGGCAGCAGTGGGATTATGGATGTACAGCACAATTCATCTTCAGCAGAAGCCGGGGAAACAGAATTAATAATGCCTCTGTTTAGAGTAGGGAGCAGTTTAGTTACCATAATAAAAAAAGATGAATGAATGCAGACAGAGGTTATGAAGATGATTAGGACAATAGATAACTTGTGTCATCAGAGAAAATTAATTTTTTTTTTTTAGCCTGGCAAGAAGATTGAGAGGGTACATGATTTCAGTGAGCACGGTTGTTCATAAAATCACATATGCTGGGGGTAAAAACAAAGAAGCGAAAAAAGCTATTTGGAGGGAGTGATAGCATGGCTACGTACTGAATCAGTATAAGTGGATCTTCAAAGTCTTCCTGATTTTTACAATGGAAGAATAAATTACAACTTGCTTTAAATCTTAAACAAGTTCATGAAATATCCTAAGGAAAGATTCCTGGCCCTTTAAAGCTTTGGACTTTTAACTTCTTTTAACATAGTGAAACTTCCTAAAATAAAATTTTGACTGGAATAGTGGAGACAAAGGCACAAAGTGTTTTTCACTGTAGATCCTGCTGTGATTATAGAAGAGACTGGGTACTGGGTGAATGTCGCGGATTTTACAGTGTTTGCTACGTTGATTTCTGCTGTTGGAGTTTTGCTGGGTAACGGAAGGGGCGGTGCTGGTCTTGTCCCACCGTACTCCCCCCACCGTAAGCTTTTTGTAGAGTTTTACTTCCTGCGAAGCGTTGAAGACTGACTGTGCGTTGAAACGGTCAGCTCTTCCGGTGCTGTTGGGAGGCGTTTTGGAAAGGAAGCAGTTTCTTACCTAGGAGCTTGGCACTGAGGTGGGCTGCGAACTCCGGGGTCAAGGAGGACGTGTTTTTTGGGTCCGGCTGACCAGGCTGTTCCTGTGTTCCTGGAGCACTGATGGTCGGAGTTCACTGCCTCTGTAGCTCTCTATGCCAGTGTGAGGACCCAGTGCATTAGCTACACTGGTGTGTTTCTTCCTATGGTATTTTTACATAAAAGACCAAAAATTAAAGCTTAAAATTAAAAAGCTTGAGCCTGCGTGTGGTGTTTGAGGTAAGGATGAATGCTCTTGGATCCTGTGGGCTTTGATCATGTTCCATGGTTACAGATGCAGGGGAGGGAACGTACTGATTTAACGTGGTGACTTTCCGCCCTGTGTTTCTGAGTGAGGCTTTCTCCAAAACTGAACCCTGAAATTATGACAGGGTAAAATGTTTTTTCAACTGTGCTTCACCCAAGATGCATGGCTTAAGGATTTCCCAGAAACAGAAGCAGTGGAATAACTTGAAGTTAAACACTGAATTATTCTTAGAAAACTCAACGTTAGATTTCTGTTGTCACCAGTTAGCTTAATTTCTTGGAAGGCTGCGAAGAGTTCTCAGCTGTTTTCCTGCAAGAAAAATGTTTTCGGAGTGTACCACTTGTATTTGGAGTAACCTTCCAGCCAAGGGCTTGAGATCTCGTGAAAGCCGTAACCTAAGGGAGCTCTTGACAGACTGTCGGAGGAGTGTTGAGGCAGCGTATGGATTTAATTGAAGACAAGATTAAGGAATTACCAGGAGCTGTTGTTGCCGTAAGTATCAGCTCCCATATTGGTACGGCAAAAGGAGATACGGGGCTTTGTTCTTACAGTAGAAAGCAGGGGCAGTGTGGTGACGCACATGGTGGACACTGAAGGTGGCATTAGTGGTAAGACAGGACTTCAGTCTCCAGAATAGTAGAGTCTTGGAACTCTGATTTCAAGCTTGCCTTCATTTGGTGGAGAGTAGGCCACCTCTAGGGAAGCATGGTAGGGCGTGATGAGCAGGTAGAGGTCTGGCCTGGTGGCACTCTGTGTTTGATACTGCCGGCAAAGCTGCCTGGAGATGGGCTGAAGGGTACAAGGTGATGAGTGGGCCCAAATTCCTAGTTTGGGAAAAAAGCATCAGTGCATCCCTGGGTCCTAGGTATTCCTTGCCCGTCTTGTGTGCCGCTTTGCTGTTCCGTCAGTGTTCGTATAAAGCCAGCCCTCTGTCATGGTCATCGTGCGCTGCGCTGCTGAGGAGGATTAATAGTGCTGTCTGAGAGTGCTGTCGGAGCCCGTGGGCACGGTGGGAATGAGCCTAGAAAATGGTAATTTTCTTTTGATGGACTAAAATCTTACTATTTCTGAAGTGGGCTTTGTTCCATTAGATTTAATTGAATTCTTAGTGCTTTATTGACAAGATCATAGTGTGGCTACTATTGCCTCTTCTTTTCTCCACTCTGCTTTATTATCTTTCCCTTGTAATATCCAGTGACAATCTAAGGTTATATTGGAAAAACAGATTACTCATATAAGAGTTTGTACCAGCTGTATAATCTGAGTCTCATAGTCTGGCTCTTCTGCGGTGTATTTCTTTTAACTCTTGAAATCCTGCTTTCAAGCTTGCTGTGTTACCTCTGGGTCCAGTTTGAAAATGGGAAGATTATACTGGGTCCAGTTTGAACTGCTATGCGCACATATAATGTGGTAACTGCACACTTAGGCCAGGGCAGTGTTCCCTCTTACCCTTTGATTCTAGTTAAAATAACTACCCCATGTTGCTTTTTCTTTGTAAAATAAGTCTAAAAGCCAGCTTTCAGTAATTTGTGGGAAAAATATATATGTGCAACAACATGAAATACAATCTTCCTTTAATTCTGGGAAGCTGCTTATTATTTGACACCCTGACAAGCTGTTTGAAACTCACTGAATCTTTTAAAATCTCTCATTAAAATAAAAAGGAATAGCGTTTCCTAGAATCACAGAATGCTTTGGGCTGGAAGGGACCTTAAAGATCACCCAGTTCCAACGCCCTGCCCTGGGCAGGGACCCCTTCCACCAGACCAGGTCGCTCAGAGCCCCGTCCAGCCTGGCCTGGAGCACTGCCAGGGATGGGGCATCCACAGCCTCTCTGGGCAGCCTGCGCCAGTGCCTCCCCACCCTCACGGGGAAGAATTTATTTCAGCACTGGCTCATAAGGTTGCAATTTAAGAGATGGATAGAAGATAATTTTTTTTTTTTTTAAAACCTTGTTAGCAATTTCTGAGATTCAGATGAAGTGAGCAGCCACCTCTCAAAGTTGTTTTAAATAGGAAATATATGTAAAATTCCCACATTTCCAACTCCCAAAAGAGAGGAATGTTGTTTCCATTAAAGTAAATAAAGGAGGAAATATTTGTAGCAAATTCTGGTACAGTGTTTGGTAGAACACTGGCCCAGGTTGCCCAGAGAGGTGGTGGATGCCCCATCCCTGGAAACATTCCAGGCCAGGTTGGATGAGGCTCTGAGCAACCTGATCTGGCTGGGGATATCCCTGCTCCTTGCAGGGGGATTGGGCTGGGTGGGCTTTGAAGGTCCCTCCCAACCCAAGCCTTTCTGTGATTCCAAATGCTCAGACTGTTAATAGATTTCGTACTTGTGGTGGTGACATAAATTTCACTATTATTAGCCTCTCCCAGGAGGAATAAAGAAAGGGTCCTGTCAGCTATGTGTAGGGGTTTTCTAGTCTCATGGCTGGCTGCAGTTTTTCAGCAGTGGAGATGCATCGTCTTCCACCCATCTGGAAATCTGAGGCTCCTAACACTTGTTAACATAATGTGTTCCTCGAGAAGTTGGGTGAGGGATAGCTTTGGATTGATATTTATAGCTGGTCTGTACTTGGGCAGAAGCTTTTTTCATCTGTCAAACTACTGAAGTAGCGTATTTTTAGTCTTTAAATGCTGTATGCCACTCTTTGTGGTATTATTTAAGATGATGGAAGGGTGTTACATAGGAGGGAGCGTTTGGACAGGATTGAGTATCTCGCTGGGGTTGCTTCGACAGGCTGGCAGCTGTGTTTGGGCTGTATTTAGCTCTGGAGGTGTGGAGTGCTCGGGCGCTCAAACTCCGCTGAATGGCGAGTGTGTGGATGGTTAACCCCAGGCTCTCCAGTTGTAGGTGTTTCTGTGTAGTTAAAAACCCAAAAAGTCATTTAAATAAAATTGAAACAATTTCCGTACTGTGGATGGGCTGCGCTGATCACCTAGCAGTAGGAGCCGGCACGCCGTTGGCAGGGTGATGCCACTGCATCATCTTGAGATTTCGGTGCAAGTCTCGCCCAGCCCCACTTGGTAGCGGGCTCGATGGCAGTCCCCGTCAGCGTTCGCTTGTGAAACACTAGTGGAGGTTCTCTCCTTATCTGAGATGTGCTATTTCTGTTTGCTATTTGGCCACATGGACACTTTTTGATAGGGGTTTGGGAAGCCTCTGACACCGCAGCGAGTGATAACACGGTTCGCCTGCTTTCTGGTTATCTCCAGCTGTCCCCAAATCTTTGGATTTGAGTACCTAGCGTTTTCTAAACTAAATCCTAGCTGTTCACAAAATCTTTGAGATGCAGAGAGATCCGAGAATAATAATCATGTGGATGCCAAAGCTTGCTGCTGTGTAGGAACTGTGGTACTGGAAGTAAAATGCTGTCCCAGGAACTGGGGGAGAAATCCAAAATTTACTCCTCTGACTACATGCAGACGTTATTGTATGCTTTCTGAATGCCTTCTGGAGGAATTTCTCTAGCCGCATAAAGCGGCCTGTGCTTTTCATAGTTAGCCAATTGCATTGTTACCATCTGAAACCCAAATTCTTCCCTCCTGCACCAGATGCAGACCCACGGGCTATGAAACGCTGAAGCATTTTACGAAGCGGTGCCTTGCTTTGAATGCAAACCAGGGCATATCCAGCCAGGTCATCGCTCGGAGTTGTTTACGGTCCCAGGAGCTACGGCATTTCCTTCTGTGTTTACAGTGCTTTCTGCTGCTTTCTGCTTAACTCCTACACACACGCATGAATCAAAGCTTTTGCTGAAGCTTTGAAAGCATTGTAGTTTGTGAAATAGCTGCAGTCCTGCATGTAACTGCAAAAGCACGCTGAATTTGCCTCTCCAGAGGATTCTGGCATGTTGAAACACGTGTACCACTGGAAATAAGGACCAAAGTGGTATTTCCCAGCCCTTCCTCCCTGCACAAGCCCCTCTACCCTGATAGCGTGTGGTAACCACGCTTAGAGGTGGCTGCGTGCAGTCTTAATTGCTGGCTGTGTTTAAGCAGACACATTTTGTTTTCAAAACTGAGATTGGCTTGCCCAGGAGTCCTCACAGCCCCGTAAGAAATGCTGTATGATGTTAAAGTCAGACCGTCTTCTCCCCGGGTGCAGGTGATTTGATGAAGAGCGCGTCGGGAGAGTTCGCAGATGACCCCTGCTCCTCTGTGAAACGAGGTAACATGGTCCGGGCGGCGCGTGCCCTGCTCTCCGCCGTTACTCGCCTGCTGATTTTGGCTGACATGGCAGATGTCTACAAGCTGCTTGTTCAACTGAAAGTCGTAAGTGTAATTCTTCACTGCGATTCACTTTGCCACACCTGCCACTCTGGGTGAGGTCTGTCACGTGGCTTTGTTTCACGCATGTGTGCTGACCCCGGCATGCACACAGTCAGTGGCTCGCTTCTGGATCGGGGAGGTTTTTAGGGCTTTTTCTCAGAGCAAAACCTGTGCAGTGGATGTTGTCATTTGTTTTTACACTCACTGTCAGCTTTTGACATTATGTTGCACTTCATTCTGAACTTTTAGTATTGAGTCTAAGCGCACTGTGGTCTGCAACTGCAGGTTATAGCCAGCTCTTTTAATCTTAAATAAATAATTTGGCTTTTTTATAACCAGTACTCCCTTGTAGCTACTAAGGATGTGTAGCTTCGGTAGACTAAATAAAAGGAATGTGGAATATTTGAGGAAGCCTTTTCTTCCCACGAGCAAGAGGGTGGGTGGGTGGTTTGCAGATAATTTGAAATGAAATGAGGTTTGATACTGGGCCTGCATTTGCAGCAGCGCTCTGAGAATACTGCCTGTGCCCTTCGGCCGCTGCCACAGCTCTGCCGGGGCCCTGGGCACCTTCGTACTCTTTCAAATGTCTCTTGTAGCTGGTGACTATGAAGTAGTAGCTAAGCCCTGAGTACTGATAGCCTGTGAAATACCTCTCCGAAAAATAAAAGGGGCAGAGGAAGATTGCTTTCTCTATCGGCTGTGAAGTACATTCTGAATTACTTCTGGAACACTGAACTGTATTACTTGGAAAAATATGTGAATCTATATTCTTTTAGGTGGAAGAAGGTATCCTGAAACTAAGAAACGCTGGCACGGAGCAGGATTTGGGTATCCTGTACAAAGCCCTCAAACCAGAAGTGGACAAGCTTAACATAATGGCAGCCAAAAGACAACAGGTATAATGATGGCAGCTCGCTCTTCTGTATATTATTTCTTCTTTTTCTTTTTCAAAATAAGCAAATAAGGCAGCCTTTCTGCTCTTTACAGTACCCATTGCTGCTAATACTTATTTTCTTTTTTAAAACTTTATTTTTATTGCTGAGTACTTTGTGTTGCACTCCACTGTGTTCAGGAAATTTGAGCTTGCCTGGTAAGCAGAAAGTCTGCTCAGCTGGTGTTGGAATTTGTTCTAGTAGCATTTGTGTTAATGCTTTAGTACCTTCATGAAATGCTGCTTCCCAACACTTAAATTTCCCATTTTGAAGCAGTGCAGGTGTGGGTAAGGAAGGAGAATTGAGATGTGACTCTCGGCCTGGTGTGCTCAGCACTGGAGCACGCTGCCTTTGTTGTTCGCACGGATGGGTGGGCTGAACGTGTCCGTGTAACCAGGGAGCAAAAGCCGTGGCTAGGCACAGGATTGCTGCTCTTCCCAGGAAAGTGAGTGGCGATGCTGAAATGCCTGTTTGAGAAGGGGTTTACAATCCTGTTCATGTGTATGTTCTGGGTTTGGATAGCTTGTGCTTAACCTTAAACTGGGTGTAAAATTTGCTTTGTTCAGTAGCACTGTTGTGACTCATTCTTGTGTAGGTAAGTTTTCAAAAGAAAGCAGAGGCGTGGGCAGTCCTGTTTATCAGAAATAGCATAATTCTTGTAGAGCACTTTTTGTTTGTTTGTTCTGCCGATAAGAAGAAACCAAAACTGCTGATGTACCTCTGACACTGCCTGGTTGTTTTGCACAGATTCATCTTTGAGAATAAACTGGACTCAGTCTAAAATGGATTGCCGGTTGGTTATGTATCTAAAATCTGATCGCAGCAAATGGGAGTAGGGTTGTGATGGGAGTGCAATAAATGTTCTTAAACTGCTTTGTGATGGATTGTTCCACGCGATGGGAAGTGGTTGTACTAAATCTGTAAATCTGTGAGCCTGCTCAGAGTGCCCTCCCTGCTTAGTGTGTATCTTACAGAGGTCGCCTATTGTCCATTCATTTTGAAGATTCTATCAGGTTTTTTATTCCCCTTCTCAGTAAGGCAATCCTCTTTTTCATTTTCATCACCTTTTTGTTAGATTTAAGAGGTATCTTTAAAATGATGATACTGCTAATAACGGTGTTCATTCTTCCTTTTATAAAGTGAACTGCTTGTGCTAGATTCAGAAGCTTTGTCTAATCATAGTGCTTCTATTCCAAAACAGAGGTGATGGTGCCCTAGAGAATTGCAGCAGGGAGTGTTTGGGAAAAGACGTATGGACTTGCTCACTAATCTTAAATTAGCGGTAATTACAGTCATTGGATTAATTTCATCTCACTGGAGATGAACAAGAAGTTGAATGAGATTATATATTTGTTCTTCTAAAATAAAGTGCCGGAGTCTCCTGAGGAGAGTAAACTCATCTTCTAGGTATGATTAGAGAAAACATTCTGGTTGTGAGCCTTGGAGTTTAAATTAAAGAGGATCTTGCCTCTTGTGCAAGTGCAAGACAAGGTTGCAGGGGAAGCCTCTTGTTTGTTTGATAGTTAAAAATTAGCTTGGTTCCTAAGTTATCTGAAAATGTAAGGTATTCAGTTTTGAGGATTTAGATTTTGTTGTGTATTTTTTTATTATTATTTTTTTTTTAAGATGTAATGTAAAAGGAGTGAGGAGAAAAATGTGTGCCTGCAACTTCAGCATCCTGATTTACCAGCTTTAACACAAAGGTGTTACCAGCTTTCAAAATGCTGGTCCTCTACTTTGGAGAGGAGCAAAAGATTTTGAACTGTGGGGTTGTGAATTGCCCTACAGTACTACCTTTTTTCTTTTTTCTTTTGGTCTTTATAAAGCTGTTGTGTTTTGAAATTAGTTGAGCCCTTAAGAACAGGGATACTCCATCAGAAGGTAGTTAGATCTGAGCATACTAGGCAAAGAACCTGGCTGTCTTTTGGAGATGCAAAGAGACAAAAGTATGGATATTAAATGTGGGGAATGTTCTCAAATGCTTTTTTTCCTTTAATTTTCTTAATAGGAATTGAAAGATGTGGGACACCGTGATCAGATGGCGGCAGCCAGAGGAATTCTGCAGAAGAACGTCCCCATTCTCTACACAGCGTCGCAGGCCTGCCTGCAGCACCCTGACGTCGCCGCCTACAAAGCTAACAGGGACTTGATCTACAAACAGCTTCAGCAGGCGGTCACGGGCATCTCCAACGCGGCTCAGGCAACCGCCTCAGACGATGCTGCCCAGCAGCAGGGGGGAGGTGGAGAGCTGGCTTATGCTCTGAACAACTTTGATGTAAGTTTTGAACCCTTTATGTAAAAAAAAAAAAAAAAGTGGTGACTCCAACTCTTGTGTTCATTCACCTGATTTACTGCTAACAGCTTGCTTTTATTTATATTGCCTGAAAGATCATTTTCTACTGAAATACAGCAAGTCTCGGGCATAGTAGGCTTTTATTTTTTTAAAAAGTCTTTTTCCAAACTAGGATTGATGGCTTATAGTAAGTTATATATGCGGTTCTTGGAGATTGAAGGCTGTCAAGTTAAACTAGCTCTGAAATAGCAGTTAGCCTACTGCTACCTTAGATGTAAGCCCTTGGTTTATTTGAAATTGATTATTTCATAATATATTTATGTAATATATTCTGGTGGGTGACAGAAATGACTTATTGAAAGTGAATAATGTATTTGGAGTTGCCCAAACTACCTATTGAGGGGAACATGAAGTGGGAAGTTTAATATGATCTTTGGTTGGGAATAGAGTCGTTTCACACTAACGTGTTGTACCGATCTGTCATATTCTTTATCTTGCAGTCAGTAAGTTACTGAGGATAGCCATGCATTTTTACTGAGAACATTTCCTTTTGAAGCCAGTACCACGGATTCAGCCTCTGAATTTTAAACACCGTGGCACTAGCTTACCTCTAAAACTTTATTTAATATTGCAAAGCCATCACTCAAAAGGTGTTTAACGCTTTTGTTTTTGCCAGATACTGTTCACCTTCTCCTTTTGGCTCTTACCACTCTTGTTCCTCCCCTATGTTACTTTCTCTGCCATATTTTTTTACCAGGATAAAGTGCTGTTTGAGTTCTCCCTGTGCTCAGTGTGAAGCCTTTCTATGTGATGTCTTGCGTAGCAAGAGGATGTCATGGTTGTCTTGATCTTTGTGACTGCTATTTCGGTTTTAAGTCTGTTTTTCTTAAGTTCCATTGGTTGTATGTTCAGCTAGGTAAGTCTTAAGAGTGTGCCCCAGGTTAGCACCCAAGGGGTCACTGGTTTGAGCAGGTATCTGTGGGAGGGGAGGGCAGGTCCTGTGGCAGCACACAGCGTTAAGGACTGACTCGAGTACGGAGAATTGAAGAAGCAATACAGGTCAGGTTCATGGAATGGCTAATCTAGCTCAAACTACTTAATGTAACTTCTGATACGTGGCCGTATTTTACTATATGAATGCTAATATATATGGCCAGAGAGATTTTTCTGAGTGTTCACGTGGAGCTTTTGAGCTTTTAGTTCCACTTTGTGAGGCTCTCTGATAGCAGCAGGGCTTGTTCAGCAGGCCAGCTTCAATGCGCGTTGCGTGCGATGGCTTTGTCGTCTCATTCCTGCCAAAGGAGACTGACAAAACAAATGTGTTCGGGTTCTTGGCAGATATTATCCCTGCGCTTCATTTCCTGCTAACGTTTGGGTATTATTGCGCTCCTGGAACAGAGGCTTTGCACACGCACGCCCCCAAATACACCAGTGTTTTTACTGCAGTGGTAAAATATTAAATGGCTACCAGGAGATAACAAGATAATCGTTATCTCTGGCTTTGGTGGTGCGGTTCTGGAGCTGTAGCGTATTCCGTTGTATTAGCTGCATGGCTGAAAGTTTCAAGGGAAAATGAGGAGCGTGTTGGAGAAGATGTGCAACGTTCTAATCCTGCTGCGCAGGCCTAACAGTTACCTCGTAGGGAGGCAAAATGCTCTGGCTGGCAGGAGAAGAAATGGTTGTAACGTTGCTGTTAAAGTTAGGTGGCATAAAAACTGGTTGTGAAAACTCCCATTTCAAAAAAACTTCAGGGTTTCTTTGATAAAGAGTTAGCAACATCTTCCCCTCCCGCTCCTCTAGAGGGAAAAGACCCCACCCAAACCCTAAACAAACCACCAAACCTGGAAATGGCCAAGTAATTTTTCCTTAATAAATGGCAAACCTGTTGAAATAGACCACCTGGAAGTACTCGCAAGGTGATGAATACCGCACCGCTGCTTCCTGGTGCACTTCTACGGGTGGGGGTACTGGCCCCTTGAAAAGCAGGTCCAGCAGTACTGCTGTTCCGGCTTGAAGACTCTCAGTATGAGCTGTGCTTGCTAATACTCTGTCGAGATAAACCTGTGATAATTTTCTGCCATGAGGAAATTGATTTCTGTGCTGTTTGACATTCACTTGGAGAATTTTTGAGAATACATTGCATTCACCTGTGTAACGGTGAAGAGGAGAAAGACTGGATAAACTAGGACAACAGAGCCCTATATCTAGGGCTAATCTTGGACATTTGTTTTCTTTTTTTTTTTTTTGTTCATGATGGGATAATTGTATCTGACAAGTTAACTAGTGAAGGCCTGTCCGGATTGACGCGTAGTTAAGAAGAGTTCTGTACCTGAAACCTTATTTCTGCCGGCACGTTTGATTTCTGCCATTCACGTAACAAGGCTTCCCGTGGCCAAGTTTTGCTTAGCTGTCAAAGCAGCACAAGAAATGACTAGCAATATAATCTGCTGGGGAACCTTTTAGTAATTTTGCAAAACTACTCATGAAAATCATCCTCAGTGCCAAAATTGTGTGTTGTTTGTGTTTCATGTCTGATCAGGGGTTCGCTGTCAACGTTGGTTGTCTTGATGAGTTAACAGTAACTTACTGCTTGGTCTGATTACTAATTTCTAAACTGTTTTAGAAACAAATTATTGTGGATCCATCGACCTTCAGCGAAGAACGTTTTAGGCCTTCCCTGGAAGAGCGCCTGGAGAGCATCATTAGCGGAGCAGCGCTGATGGCTGATTCATCCTGCACACGTGATGACCGACGGGAACGTATAGTTGCCGAGTGTAATGCGGTGCGACAGGCCTTGCAGGATCTACTTTCGGAATACATGGGGAATGTGAGTATGTTCTCTCGTGTTTGTTTAGTTTGTGTGGTTTTTAACTCCATGTGATTATCTAAAATGTGAAATTGAAGCTGTGTGTCTCGAAGCTGGTTTGTTCTGTTCCCAAGCAGACTTTGAGCAGTACCCAGTAGTCCTGGAAGGTTTGTCAGACGGCAGAATTGAACATACTTCAATCATCAATGATATTGACTTTCAAAATTGATCTCTAGTCTTCTAAGTAACTATTATCATCACAGTGTTAACCCTTCTGTTTTTATTTTATGATTGTTAATGTTGAAACTCAATACAACTAGTCTGTCTTTCCACCTCAGTTTATGTAAGGTCACTTGGCTTATGGAAAAAGTAGTACTACTTACTTCTGTTGGTGCTTGGAAGGTTTAACTGTGTCGTGCCTTTAGCAAAAGGCGTAGATTCTCAGAATCCAGTTAATTGCTGTTGCTACTCGATTTGAGTAGAGGTCGTGTAAGAAGTTTAGATATTTACTAAGAAATCCTGAGAACAGTTTGGTATGAGTGTTGGACTGGGAGCAGTTTTTTCCAGTGTTTAGGCGTTTAAAGTGCACACAGTACTTGAAGCCCAGGAGGGTTTCTGTGATTGGAGTAACTGTCATGCGGATGACCTTCTGTGTTTGAGGGTGTCATGGTATAATACTGGACTTCCCTCCCCTCCATTGCCCCTTTGTTCTTATCCCAGTGGATTCTGGTCTGAGTAACTCTTGCTATGTTGAGAGGTGAGGTTGGGATATCCTAAGATTTAGACTGTGTCTAGTCTTTAACCGTATTTAAGTTTAAAGTTGATTTCTGAAATAAAATTGCAGAAATTGCAAATTATGTGACCTGTAGCACTGTGTCAAGTGAAATTGGCTGAAGAAACCTTAATGGGATGAGGCAAAGTCTTATTTATGTTTTTGAGGTGAAACAGTTCAGACATGCCGTTTTTAGACAGTAGAATTTATTTAGGAACATCACTGTGCTATGCACCTTACCTTCACGTCTTTTGGTGAAAGCTACTTCAGCGTAGAGTAAAACTGGTCCAAAGGCTGCCCTGTGCGGGTTTTGATGGGATAATTTGGAGAACAGATACAGTGTGTGGTAGAGAGGAAATAAAACAAGGATTGCTGTTTACCAAAGACAAGGACAGAGTAATTGAACAAAACTGAAAGCCGAGTCTTCTGTAGCCTACGGGCTGAGGTAGGTACTTCATGTAGTCTGTCTTAATTGCTTGTGAAAGTAGCTCGCGCTCGGCGTTGACATTGTATAGAACTTAAGGCTGCAGCTGGGAAGCGAACCGCGAGGTCGTGCCGTTTGAAATTCCTTTGAGCAGGGTGTTTTATTAGTAGATCATGCATCTATAATAATCCCTCAGACAAATGTGCTGCTGGATTGGGTGAAGCCCTGACAGCATGATTCAGAAAAAACACCCACCAAATGCTAATTAAAAATGTGGAAGAGGTAGATGCTCGGTAACTCTCACCTGTAAGAGCTGGTGGCATTTCTGTCATTGAAAGTTGATCGATACCTGTGTAAGACTGCGGCGCTTTGCCTGCCTTTCGCAGAAATGCCTGTCCTCCTCCGTGGCTGTGTACTGTTGTCTCTGATACGCAAGTTCGAGTAATCACGCTGAGATGGAGAGAATGTATTCCCTCGGTTATCTCTTTTAACACATTGTGAAATTAGTGGAGCATGCTGCATTTTTTAAAGTCACTGCTATGTTATGATTGTAGACAGTGTAGTTGGGGAAATGAGATTAGAAATTCAGTGAAATGGAGCGGAAAAAGCAATTGATAAATTATGGTGAGAGTGTGAGATGGTGTGTAAAATCCATACTGAGGGTAGGAAAAAACCTCGATGATTAAGCTGAGGAATGAATAATAGTTGGGAATCTAAACAGTGAAAAAGGTTTGGTGCATCTGCAGGAAGAGCAGGGATGTGCTGACTGAGAGCAGAGGCAGAGGGAATGTCATGTCGTGTACGCGTGTGATATACCCCCAGCGACGGTCCCCAGCCGTCGCCTGCAGTGCTGTTCTCCAGCCTGCCTTTGAAGGAGGAAATGAATTGAGCACTAAATCTGTTAATTGCACAGCACTCGCACTGCGTCATAAATCCTATCCGAGTGCTAGAATTGGAGGTGTTTATTGGCCAAGTGTAAAAATTCAGAAGGAAGACTGGATGAGGCATCCGCTGAAGCACAGGAATGTCTTGAGGCCATTCCCTTTTTAGTTTTAAACGCCCTCTGTTTTAGTGACTTCTCTGGCTTTGGGGTTTTCTGTCAGATCTCCGGCAATAAAAGGGCTGTTTCCTAGATAGTGTGTAACTCAAAGTTTAGTGTTTCGGACCCACAGTTTAATTGTCTCTCTGGGCCTGTCCCCAAGGGCCTGTAAGCCTGCAAGCGTTGAGGCTGTGTTACGATGCGTAGCAGAAGTTTCTGTCTGAGTAACAGTTCTCAGTAACAAGCTGAAGTGTAGGATCTCCTGACCCCTGCTGCGTCTGCTGGCGTGGTGATGAAGCCCGTGATTATGCCCCTAAAAGAAGGGTGACATTTGCTTGGTCAGTAGTTTGTTACAGAAGTTTGTATCCCCTTTTCTTAGATTTCCTTTTCCATCTAGCACACCTGTTCTGGCTTTTTCAAGAGTAGTCCAACTTGGTCAGACTAGATTTTGTACATCTAGGCCAGTATCCAGTCTTGACAGTGGTCAGGAGTGGATCCCCCAAGAAAGAGGACAGTAACAAGGGAGGTGTGTGGTTCTGCTTACCCAGAGCATTCCCCACGTGCCAGCAGTTTGCGGCTCAGGCACCTCCAGAGCTAGCATTGCTGACTGTGTTTAATAGCTCTTGATGGGCTTTTCCCCGGTGAATCTAGAGAGTTTCTTTCTGAACCCTTATAAACTTACAGCATCCGTAATCCTTCTTAGCAGGGAATTCGCCTGCTTAAGTAGGTGCTGTGTGCGGAAACGTCTGCTTTTGTTTTGAAGCAGAACAACCTTCTGCCTGTTCTGTTGGATGTGTCCTCCATCTCATTTAGGAAAAGACCCTGAGAGTTACTCCTGGCTCATCCTTTTCTATGTTTCAGAGCTGTATCATGTAGGAAACCTTGGTCTTACCTTCCCCAGAATGAAGTGTCCTAGTTTTATTAGGTGCTTGCCATAAACAAGGTATTCAGCACCTCTTCTCAGCTTTGGCTGTGCCCTGATTGTCAAACAGCCTGGTGGGTTAGGATGGGATTTGTAGAGTCAATTAGGAGTCAATGCCTGTGCTTATCTGCATTCCACAAAGTTTGCCTCAGCTGATTTTGGCCTAGTCCTGTGGACTGGGTGCTCGCTAGCATTTGGTGGGGTAGTGGCTGGCTCCCTGTTTAGATTCGCTCAGAGAATCCAGCTCCCGTGGCCCAGGAAGGCTCAGAGATGAGAATCACAGTGTGTGAAGTGGCAGTGACTGGAGGATAAGTTTCCGAGGATAAAGTGCGCTTCTGACCTGAGCCAAGATGCTCGTGCAGACACATTCTGCAATCTCCTGCTGTCTGGATCTTCAGATTCCCTTGGAGATCGGGGGCCAGAACTGCATCTGCCGTCAGGGTTCACGCGGTGTCATGGTGTCTTCTGGTTTTGTTCTTCAGTCCTGTGCTGACAACGCCTAACCCTTGTTTGCTTTCTGGGAGCTGCTGAGCCCTGAGGTGGCACCTGGGTGAAATGGCTACTGTCAAGATTAGCTTCTGGGTCGCAGCGCTGGGAGTCGTTTCTGTGAATGTTAAGTTAGACGGTCTTAACCTTGTGCATCACTGATTACCTATGTCCACTGAACTCCACCTGCCACTTTATTACCTAGCCTCTTGGTTTGTAAGCCACATCCCGCAAAATGCCAGCTGCTCAGCCCTTAATGGTAGCAGCTGATTCTTTAGCTTTTCCCCTCATCCTCCGCTTCGCCTAGGGAGAGCTGCTTTCCATTATGGCTTTTGCTCACTTCTCACCATTCCAACAGAAAATAGTTTTCCTTTTTAAACTTGCATTGCGGATCCCTCCTGGATTGCAATAGCAAATGCAAATGTCTATATGCATTTGATTTTTTTTATTACTTGGAGTAAGCTTGATTCTTGCTGCTGGTGCTGAATGGCAGAGCAAGAACACAAAGGGCTAAATAAAGTCATTCTTGTTTTGACTAGCATTGTAAAAGGAGAGTAGTCCAAGGTCTTGGATCTGGGATCAACTGCCTGGAATACAATGAATTGGCCAGATCTGTCGTGGTGGAGTTTGTAATATAACTAACTGGTGGCCAGATCCAGATCTTTGTGTGATCTGTTCCAGTCAGGCATTCTTGGTATGCGTTTTATTAATTAAATGAAAAAAAATATAATGTTTGAGTTTAGTTGGACATCGATACCAGACTTGGGCAGGGAAAGAGGACAGAACAAGGCATCTACTCGAGTGGTGATCAAGATAATAGTACACCAGTGAGGATGTTGGTAAGTAACTGGGATCCTAAGTGCAGCAAGATAAGAAAACACCACAGATAGTCTTTTGTGTCCTAACTCCATAATCTTGTGGAGCTAGACATTGACCAGTTGCAGTTTTCTCCAAATAATAACTGTGAAGCAGAATATTTTTTGACACTACCACAAATTTATCCCTGTGGTGCCTTTGCGTCAGAAGCTGGGGCACCTCTCCCACTGCAGAGAGCAGGTACCATTCCTGTCAGTGCCTCTGCTTTTCTGTCCTGTACTAGGCAACTGTGCCTCAGATTTATCCCTGTAGTTTGCATTGCAGTTACACTATTTGAACTACTTAAAGTGGATGTATAAAAAAAAAAACAGTGGGCTGCCAGAGCTAGAATATTTCTGCATTTCTGAGAAGCTGGTACGTAGAATGGAGAGGTAAGAAAATGTGTCTACAGACAGAAAAATCCACAAACATTAAGTAGTGCCAGGGTATGCGCTTGGTGCTCTAACGCTCCATGGGTGTTATTAGCAGAGAACTTGGGCAGCCTGCCTTGATTTTAGCTGCCGTGTTAAATACGGTGAACATAGGAGATCATGGGTTTGAGGCTGGGGTTTTGAAGTTGAAGTTTAGTGGGTTAGAAAGCAGGCCATCCACTGGAAACTGAACCAGAAGTTTCCAGTCTGCTCTGCTTGACTACGTTAAACTTGCAGAAGACATCAGTTATCTAATTGACATGTAAGACTGGAAATAAAAACTTCCTTAGGCTCTTGACAGTTTTTATTGCTTGATGCAAGCGCCCTGAGGGATGGGGACAGCTCGGCTCCTTTCCGTAAGCGCTGTTTTAGAGCCATTCGGCAGTGATCAGCGGTGTCCAGCTCTCTAGTATGCACAGAAATGTGCAGAGAGCTCTCGTTTCAAGTCTGTTTTGTACCCCATCAATTTCTAATGCATATAGCTACCCTTTCATGCACACACCAGTAACTCGGACATATACTAGCGTAAACTTTGTCGGAAATTCTAGTTGGTTGAGCGTGGAACGCGAACCTGGAGCCCCATTGTGTACAACATGCTCTTGTACAATAAAATCCCCTGTTACTACATTTGGAAACGATAAATCGTGTTACATAAAGTAGCTTGACAGGTCCTATTTCAATGGGAATTTTAATGCTTTCATATTAACATTCTGCCTGTGTCCTTGAGTGTCTGAATTGCATTAGAGGTGCTTGGCAGCAAATGGAGGAAAACCATTGGGGGCTGGTTTCAGAGCAGGCATTCCAGGCACAGATTATTTCAGCTGCTCTTTTTAAATTTTATTTCCAGTTTCCATCTTCTGTTTGGCCTGAAGTGGTTGAGTACGGTAGCTGGGTCCGTTTGGGGGTGGGGATTGTATTTCTCTTCATGTTAGATTTTAATCTAATTTACAATTGCGTAGCATAACTTGAAGGTAAGTGGGATGGCTGAACCCCGGGGTGCTGCACTGCACTGCCTAGCAGGACCTCTCCCGTGCTGGCCGGTGTGGTTTGCCTCTCAGGATATCTGAAGTAGGTCTGAACACCTCTGGTTTGAGGCTTGGTGGTCTCATAACTTGCTAAATGCTTGTTTTGCACCCTGTTTCTGTGTTTGGTGCGCTTATAGGAATGTACTACTCCAGACAAGTGCTGTTTCCTCCATCTTAATTGCACTATTTTGCTCCTCTTCCCTGAGCTGCTCTGAGCATCTCTGATGTTTGAAAATGAATGGGCAAGAAAGCGCCCAGCTTATCTATTCAGTATCTTTTGGGAGAAATAATTCTGTCTTCAGAACTACCAGCGAAGGGTATTTCTACTCCTGACACACTTGAGATTTACAGAATGGAGATGTGTTTTCTTTATGAATTTGCCTATTAATGATGTTGACCCACAGTTTGTATTCCCATCAAGCTTGGAAAGGAACACGTATGAATTTCCACATGATTGTAAAACTTACTTACAGCAACGATCCATATATTTGAAAGGGCTCTTGCGTAGCCCTTCTAATGAAAGCAACTCTTTCTGTGGAAATAGATGGGAATTAAAATGGCAGACTGATCCATATTTATGATAAAGATGCTAATAAAAATTCTGCCTTGAGATAATCGACACTTTCTTTTTTAATATTGTTTCTGTCAGTTTAAGATGCTTGAATGCTGATGTGATGGATGTGGTTTGAAAGCCTGGATGGATTTTCCTGTCATGGACTTTGTTTGGTGAAGAGAGCTATGCTGTTATGCTGGGCACTAATTTCCATAGACATCATCGGTTTGACAAAGATGCTGCTTTTAAAAACAAAACACTTCTGAAGTGATACAGTTTTTAAGTTTAGTGCTTACGGGCTGACACAGAGTAAATAACTTGGCGCGCTGGGAGTGAAGCCTGGTGAAGATGATGAGCGTTTCACACTGCATCAGTTGGGCGTTCTCGGGTTACAGAACCGAGCTTCCAGGTTGCTTACCCAGCGTCATCCAGGTGTGGGACTTGGCGTGGGCTGTGTTTTCAGAAGACATTCTGGGAACTTTTATTTCTAGAGCAGTAATACAAGGGCTGTGGAAATAAATGGAAGCCTCCTCACGCAAAGCTTTCTCAGCCTGGTGAGCTTTGGGTTTTAAAGCTCTTCAGAGCTCCCTGTCATCCCAGTGATTACTCTGACTTCATCCTGGTGCGCATGTGGAATTGCTGGTTTGGGGATCCCAAACAACTGCTGTGATGAGAGTGCCCAGCCTCAGAGGGGAGGGAGGGCAGCGCATCTGGGCTCCAGTTGTTTGTCATGGCTGGTGGTGAACGCCAGGGCAGCCAGCTTCTGCTGAGGCTACTGGTTTCTGCAGGTGGCACAGCTTGAAAGTCCTGAATACTTTTTCCTAGCACAAACACTGCCGTGGGCTTGCAGCGCGAATGCATTTCTTAAAGCAGCATGTGGCTGGCTTAGTGCCTACCTGAGGATCCCCAGCAAAGCCAGCACTCACACCTGAAGTCTAGTTCCAGTCTGAAATCTGAAATCATTGCTCTCTTTGCATCCGCTACCTTCAGCCTTTGCTGCTTGTTTGGTGCAGAATTGCTAGTAATAACTCTGAAATTTAATGGATTTGACAGTAGCTGGGGCATAGTCTGAACTCTCTCATACAGCAGTGCTCAACCTTGCAGCCTTTCCACACTTTCCAGCAGTTTTGTTGTGGACTCTTACTATATGTAAAAGAAGGAAGGTTGCTGCCCTCCCTTAGTGCTTCCTCCTTTCGTATGTGCAGCAGAACTGAGGTCTAATGCTCTTTTAAACCTGGGAATGGTAGGTACCTGTAGGTACCTTGTGCGGCGCTGAAGGCTTCCTTCCCACTCGCTCCGTCCTTTCCTCCCCGGCCCGTTTAGGTTTGTACTGATGGAACATCTCTTTCCTTTTCCTTTTAGACACAGGTGTATCTCCAATGTTAACACATATTTACTATCTTCTAATACCACGTTGTAATGCTCTGTGTGGGTTCAGCTTTAAAATTCTGTGGTTTGTGACCTAATTTGAATTTTACCGTTTTGTAGGAAAATATTTGAACTCTGTCTGTGTAAGGCTGAATATATCGTCACCGCTGCTGAAGCTCTGTTTGGTGATACTTGAGTGCTCTCTCAAAGCCAAAATCAAGGAGTGTAGATGGAACAAAGCATGTCAGCTTGCACAGTGACTGCTGATCTGTGGATAAACAGTCCTTTAGCCTCCAGCAGGATCATGCTCTCAGTGTGCAGAAGTATTACACACGCAACTGGGCTTTTGAATTTCTCTTGTTGGAGGAAAAGGGTAATGGGATTATTGCAAAGCTGGAATACTGCAATTCTTGCATTACAAGATACTTGCATCTCAAGTCCTGAACTTCTGTCGTCTTTAGCCTTGATCTAACACGAACTCTGGATGAAGTTCTTACATTTCTGCATGATGGGATTCAGAAAATAACGAAGTGAGAGGATGAGGACAGGGGCTGTCTGTGTACACACGTGTCCCTGTTCTTATCTGGTGCCACTTATATCCTCTCCAGCTCTATTTTTTTTTTTCTTTTATTTTTGCTTTCCAATGTCTCTTCACTTTTTTTTTTTATAGATCGTAATGCAAGCAGTGGAGGTCTTGATGGGAACACATAATTTCTATACTAGATGTGGTGGTTTTTATCTAGACTGTGCGTTTAGCTTAACCTGGTTTATCCTGTGTCAGCTGATGTTCTGTAATGCACGTAAAGCGTCCTGGAGCTTGAGACCTCCTTTGTCCCACAAAGTCAACCGAATCAATATGGAATAATTAGCGTTTGTGGCTTATCCAAGCAGTGGCAGCCTCCTGAATGTAAATAGAGGCGGGAGAGTGACTTAATCCTCCTCGTGTCTGGAGAAAGGATGAGGGGTAAGCTGTATCTTGGAAAGCTGTTGAAATAGAGGAGGAAATTTTGGCTTCCTTCTGGTCTGCACAAGGACATGTTTCTTCAGCAGGAGGGACCGGAGTTGGAGGCAAACGAGCAGAGAAGAAACAGAGCAGAGTATATGCCAGGGTCAAAGATGTTCTGCTCAAAGCTGTTTGAAAAGATGTAGTATACAGTCTCCAAAGTCAGGAGCTAAAAAAAGGATTCTTGCTAAATTGGCACTCTGAAAGTGGTTTCTTTACAATAACAGCAACAAACCTATGGGCTGGCAGGCCAGGAGCTCCCTTGCAAAGGTGTGCTGAAAGATGAGTTTGCCTCCGTGCCAGTTAAAAGTTTTCCCTGGGCATCAGGCCGTAAGGGGAGAACCCTGGCATTTGCAAAATTAGCAGTAGTCGGTGAAGAGACAGTGGCGTGGTTCTGAGCTTGCTTTCACAAATAGCTATGCCTTTCGCAAGCGGAGTGTGTTTTTCTTTAATGCCTGTACGTTTCAGATGTGCACTCACTCGTGGGTTAATTGACTCGCACTGCATATATGTTAACTCTGACTATCAAAAAAAAGGTTTTTCCCATTCATTGGGTGCTCCACTGCTGCCATATGTGGCCAGAAAAAAAAAAAAAGAATTTGCTTCTCAGCTCAGAATCTCTTCTGTATGCCTGAGGTGCTGTCATCTGTGGCTTACTGAATATGATAACTTGAATTGACATTATCAGTTACTGCATGAAACCTGCGGAAAGAACTTGGAAAATGAAGCCCCGTAGCTCTTTGGAAAAAAAAAAAATAATAAAAAGGCTTTGAAAACAAAACGTTCTTGGTTTAGAAACTGTTTAACTTCGTAGGTATGGTATCTTGGGAGCTGAATATCTCCGTGGAGCAAAGGAAATGCAGGTGATGTGGGAGTGTGCGGTGGAAAAGCTGGGGAGAGATGAGGTCTGGTTCTTGTGGTGCACACAGGTTAGGCTTGGTGGCTGCAGACCAGTCGGTTGGTGGGGTTTTTGGTGTCGTCTTTTTTAATAACAACAGATTAAGATCTGCAGTGTGGGGGACTCGGGGTATATACCATCTTAAACTATTCAAGACTTCACATAATTCGGGTACTGGGGATACAGCTGTGGCTGTCAGTGGTGTTCCAAGTCGTATACCTCCATTTCCATGCTATCCCTACGTTTCTTAACCCAAACCTGTGTATAGCTTTTAAATATGCATTAATTTTATTCACAACATCTTAACTAACCCCAGCGATTAATTCTACGTGTGTAAAGGTTGAGCAACTGGCTGTGTTACATTGCCCAGGTGGCTTCGATTTCATTTCCCTTTTTTCAAAGGGTTCGTGCGTGTCTTCCCCACCTCACCAGTCGGCTTCTTGGGCTGTGTAGAGAAAAACTGCTAACGTGAGGCTTGCTTGCTCTTCCCTGCCGTGCCTTTGAAGCTCTCCTTTGAGGACTGTCTTTATTGAGTCATTTTGGAGGAAGAAGGTGACACGAGAGCTCTGATGTCGAGTACAAAATAAGACTGCAGCTATGTCATTTGATACTGTTCCCCTTAAATGCCAAATTGTGAATTTCCTTAGAGGCAGAATGAGTCTTTGGGCACCTCTCCAGGAGTCAAAGAATCCCAATTCTAGAGGTCACTGGGCTGAAAACAGCCAAGAAAACGAGCCGTTAATGCAGAAATAACTGAAATATTTAAAAAGGAGAAAGTTGGAAGCCCTTCTGTCTTGCACCTGAGCAGTTGACCCCTTGGAGCTAACAGCCTACAACGTGGTTGTGTTTCTTCCTGTGGGATCTTTTAACTGAGGAAGGCACGGTCTTCAAAACTTTAAAAAGTTTGTTCTTGTGTTGCGAGAGCTGGTTTCAAGCAGGCTTGGCTCGGGTGAGATTGCTCCCAGGCTGGCCTGGGGACAGTGGCCTCCTGCTCGCCTCGCGCTTGTGTTGTTCCACACAGCTTTTCTCACCCCGACGGCCACTCCTGTGTGTGCAGGTGCTGTGGGACATGCTGTGGGGACTGTGGCTGAAATGAATGAGGAGATCCTATGAGAAATGTGTGTAGAGAAAAAGGGAGAAATTCAGCAGCAAATCTTCCTGTCCTGGTACTTCCCCGTATGCTACTGGAGAATGAAGAACTGGCTGTTTGGTGGCAGGTGCCGAAATCTCCAAAATTGCTCTAAATTTGTATCGTCGACCAGTTTTGTAGTGCTGTGGAAATGTTTCCCCCCACTCCTCCCCACAAAAAATCATGGGTACTCTTAGCTGGGGTTTGGGATATCTCTGTGAAAGAGCAGGACTCTGTCACGGACACAGGGAACTCGTGCTCCTGGGAGCGTTCCTGATGTCGCTTCCAGGAGATGGATTAATTTATTTTGTGCATTTTGTAAACTCTGGTTTCATTACCCACTGCTGGAGCAGTGCCTGTGTAAAGGGCAGGGTGCGTTCAGTACTGGGCTGCAGCGTACGTTCAGCTAAAGCTTATTTCTTGGTGCAAAACTGAGTTTGACCAGCCGGGTTTTTCAGCTCCCTGTCGGCGTAAGTACGTTCCAGTTCCCTGTTCTGTGGCAGACCGTACCGTTCCGTGCACTGACGCTGTTTGTTTTGAATAGCTGCTGCTTTGTCACCTATCTAGTGCTCATTTAAGTCATCTATCTAATGAGTTCTTTACAAGCAGAGGTTGATACAATAAAAAGGGACAGTAGTACCTCTGCGTGCCACGGCGCTCCGCTCTGCTTTATTTCCTTTATCGGAGGTGATGCTGCCTTCCTGCTCCACCTCCCATGCGCTGGCCGTTCCCAGGCAGTTGATTGCCTTTGACATTCGTTTTCTTCTGAAGAAGGGCAGCCACTTTGTATGTGTCAGGCCTGGGCTGGAATTTTTAAATACTTTAATGCATTCTCATTATCTGCAAGGGTGGCTGGCTAATTAGTTAGCTTGGTAAATAATGGCTTGATAGTGTCAGTGTGAAGGATGACATTGTGCGTGCCACATTTTTAATGCCTTTTTAATCCTGGGTGAGTCACTTGCTTTAGGTAGACGGAGGTGATGTGAGTAAGGTTGCTGGCTTGCTTTAACTGCAGCCCTTGGTGTCAACCTTGCCCTTGGCGGGGGCATTCTTGTTTCAAGGAATTTTGTCTGCCGTGGAGGCAAGCGAAGTTCCCGAGGCGCACGTGTTGGGGGGAGAGAAGACGCTTCTGCGTTCTGGTGCCGGTGAGGCTGGAGGTGCTCAGCAGCTTCTCCCTCATCAGTCCGGCAGCTTTTGTCGCTGTTTCCACTTTTTAATGCCTTTTGCTTCCTGTCGAAGGCAACTTCATATCCAGTGTTTTTGTTGCGATATTGCAGGTTAAGGCTGCTGAATCCCATCCTACAGGGATTACTTTTAAACCTGTCGCAAACTAAAGCTATTTATATTCCTAATAATGAATAAGAGATACATTAATTCTAGCTTTGAATGTCTTATGACTGTATTGGTGGGATTGTTTTATTATCTGTTTCTCCGAGCTGTCTTGCCAGGAGTTAGGTGGCTTTATTCCCAGATTTATAACGTGTTCTCTTCCTCTCGGAAAAGGGCATATGCTGTCTTGGCTCACTCTTCTTAATTTGAGTTGTGCAGGGGTCTGTGTTGTTCCAATTTTAGTTGTTCTATTTCGAAAGCCTTTCACATGCATGTAAAATATGATAAAAACTGAAATATTTCAAGGCTCTTACAATTACTGCGGGTGTAAACTTCTGCCTGCTTTTCATATTTCGGGATGTATCTATTAGCTCATGTAATTTGCAAAGGAAAAACTTGAGATACTCTTCAGATAAGGTTACTAATTAACATCAAAATCAAGAATCAAGCCTGTGAAGGCGGCTCGGCAGTAGCGGATTACTCAGCAGCCCCAGCTGCTGTCTTGTGGCTCCCGCAGAAGCGTTTTGTCCCCCTGATTTGGTATTCTGAGACGTTCCCCCATCCATCCCGCTGCTCCCATCTACCCAGCGTACTGAAAGTGAGACTAATTGACCTGTAGCCAAGCTTAACTAGTTGTCATTCAACAAAACCGCTTGTGAGGAAACAGCTCTAAGTATTGACAAAATATTGCGCTGCCCTCCCTGAGCTCCTCACTCGTCATTCACGGGCAGCCTGGGTGAGGACTCACCTGGTCGCACGGCAATCAGGGATGATGAGTGTTGTTTTTACGTGTATGCTGTTTGAAGAAACACTTTAAGTTTGAAACCGAGCTTTTATCAGCAATTCTGATGCATCTCTAGGGTCTGCATAGACCCACGGCACGGTGCCGACTTGCTGCTGTCCCATTGCATTGTTCTTCTGCTCTGCGCTGCGTTGGGTGGGAGCTGGGGCCTGGGGCTGTGGTCCGAGGTGGCCCAGGAGGAGACACCTGCCCGCTCAGCTGCTGTGCTGCAAAGGGGCAGCCGCGGTGGAGCAGCCTGGACCTGGGCTGCTGGAATCCTGAGCTCCAGCTCTGGCACGCACCCTTCCTGCTCTTGGTGGGGAGAGAAGGGAAGAGGAATCACAGAAGGGTTTGGGTTGGAAGGGACCTTTAAAGCCCATCCAGTCCAACCCCTTGCCAGGAGCAGGGACATCTCCAACCAGATCAGGTTGTTCAGAGCCCTGGCCAACCTGGCCTGCAATGTTTCTAGAGATGGGGCGTCACCTCATCCGGTGACTTCAGGGCAACTCTTGAAGGAGTAGGATGCCAGACCCACTGCCAAATAACCTCTTTACATCTGGAGTTATGTAAAATTGAGTCTAGACACTCCTCTGCCTCCCATCTGTTGATTGGACGTGAACTGCCATCTCATGTGCTGCTTGAAGTGTGAGCGGGGACCTGGGAAACATCACCAAGTGCAAGTTAGAGCCGTTCAGCCTGGCTCTCAGCTCAGCTGCAAAATATATTTGAGGTAACAAGAAGCATAAACCTCTTGCACACTGGAAAAGATTTCAGGGATGTTTGCTTTGTTATGCTGGGTACAAATCTGGCTTGTAGAGTCCTGACTTTGCCCCAGCATCATGATCTAGTGGAAACTAGGAAACCCAGTTCAATGAAAACTCAGTTTCAGCGTATGATGTATTACTGCCAACTTCGGTTTTCGTTTGAGCTCTTCAGGAAAAGATGCAGGTTGTTGCAGGATGATTTTCTTGGCACCCTGGCACTTTCCTACCATTACTTACCTGTATGAGTAGGTATTCTTGCCTCAGTGGTGGAAATGTGTTGCGGAGGTATAGAACCTGTGTGCTCTGTATCATAAACCCCATGCTGTTAACTTTTTCAGATGTGAGAAGAAGCCTTGAGAGAACACCAGTAGCTCTGTTAGGTGGTGATGGTGCAAAAGTGGTACAGAAACAGTACAGAATATTTGAGAATCTGTTGCTTTCCAGACCAGATAGAAATCTCTCCTCATCCCTTCCCCTCTTCCCCCATCACAGGTGAAAACAATAGTTTAAAAAAAAATATATATATATATACATATACACACCGTGTGCTGTTGCAATACCACTTTTTCCCTTCAAGAAATAATCCATTGATAGCGCTGGACAGTAATTTTCAAGGTTTGATTTGAAAGAGGACTTGCTCAGTGACTGCTGCCTGTGAAGATACCTGAATGAAATTGCTTGTTGCCCCGCAGAGCTGTGTGCGGATGGCTGGGTGGACACACAAGTTAGTAACTGGGTTCCTGCGTGAACTGCGGATGAAATTTGTCACTTCATGTGGTGGAGATCAGGTTGTCCTTAAGATGTGAACTGCTTACAAACCAGCCCCAGCATCTGCGAACCAGCCCCAGCGTTTTCCGCTGCTCCCAGCGCTGCCCTTGAGGGGGAATTCTGGAGCGAGTTACAGGGATTAGGAACAGGTTTTAGCCTGGAGCCATCCTGAAGATTTTGGTCAGCTGCCGTTAAAGTTAAAAGATGTTAGGAAACTTGGAAGATGACTAACTTGTTTTCCTGATGTTCCTTTTTTGGTAGGGAACAGACTCTGCAAGAGTGGAGTTGCAAATCATAGCTGTCATATGAGGAAGTAAGACTTCTGGAGGGGTTTTTTTAATTAATGAATACTGGAAATATGTTACTAATTTGAAATACTAGTTTCAAAGGCAGTGGAATGCCTTTGATAACATACTGGTAAAATAGTCCTTTCCTGATTATAATTACATTACATAAAGAAAAAGAAATAACCAAACCACTTGTCAAAATAGAAACGGAGCTGTGTGGTGGTGTTGGTAGAAGCTGTTTAATAATCGCAAAGTTCTCTTTCCTGCTCAGAATGGTGTGGGATGTTTTTGTCCTGGCTCAGATCGCTGAAACCTGTTCTTGTTCTTTGTCATATTTTGCACCATGTGTGGGTGAGCTATCTGTGGCCAGTACGTGGACTTGTCAGGTAGTCCTCATTCTTTCAGTAGCTTAAAACATTTATCTTGCTTAAGGAAATGTAGGAAACAGTAATTATTAAAAAAAAAAAAAAACCCAGATTAAAGTTAGCAATATTTTTAGCCTAGTTTACCCATTTAAATCAGTTTATGGCGGCGAGCAGTCCTTAGGCTAGCTGGAGGGTTAGATGCCGAGGAAGTACCCGAAGTGCAGGACGGATGCTCCGCGGCTGGCGAGCGGTGAGAAGCTCAGCAAGAGGCGGTGGTAAGGTGGTGGGCACGCGATTTTAACGCGTATAGGTTTAGGGTGGGATGGTGTGGACAGGGCTGATGTATGTAGGTAAAGATAGCGTTAAGTTACTGGCTAACATAATAACAGAGGGTTGTGGTGGTAAGAGGATATCTGTATCCTTGGAACTGTCTCTGTGCAGAGATTCCTGTCTGCAGAGACCCAAACCCTTACTGAAATTTTTAGAGGTTTTTCAGCCCTCCATGGGTAAACTTCCCCATTAATGGCGGGGTAGGGTGTTTGGTTTTTTTTTTTTTGAGATTTACTTTTGATTTTTAAATATTGCTTTCAGCACCCCAGGATGGCTGGTTGCATATATTTCTTGTAGTTTCAGGTGGGTTTGCTGTGTCACATCTCTGTAACATTTTTTTAATTCATTGCGTGTGTGTGCGTGGTTAATGTTTTAGAGGAATTGAGTGGTTGAGTTTTGTTATTTACGTAACCTCATCTTTTTAAAGTGGTTTCCTTGTATTCTCCTGGTTCCCAGCGGGTGTGTGATGATCCGTGTGTACAGACTAAGTTCTTTTCTTGTTGTTGTTGTTTTTGGGGATTTGTTTGTTTGTTTGGTTTTTTTTTTGTTGGTTTTGACTGTTGCAGCACCGGCTGAAGTGAGAGGAGGTGCAGTGAGCAGAACGTGCTGCAGTGTAGCTGGCTTTGCCTAAACAATTGAAACTGGTTTTTAAAGCTGATGATCACTTACTAATTTGCCTGATGAAGGTTGCTATTTTTGGATAAATGGCCAGTAAAAGTAAGTGTCAGAAGGTTCTTATTTTGATGATGCAGCTTTACTGTGGTGCATTCAAATGATGGAGTGCCCACTAAGAAGACGAAGCAGCTCGTAGTCTGGTGGCATCAGCTCATTTGAATGTGGTATAAAACTTTTTCATGTGTCTCTGGACGCTCTCGTTGGCGTGCTTTGTCAAGTTAATTGTTGTCCATAGACAGCTGTAGATAGGAAGGGGTAATCTCCCTGAAATTTATCTGCGTGGTGCACTGGAGTCGTTCTCCACTTTGTCAGTGCTTTGCTTTGTCTGCCGTGTTTTACGGGGTGCTGTCAGACAGCTGTGAGTCATGGGAGATCCCGGAGCAGTCCTGAGCTGCGGTAGAGGAGGGTGCTGAGCACGTTCCTGTTCCAGGTCACGTCACCGCTTTAGTGCGACTGCTTTTTGCACAAGGACCTCGCTGCATGTCAGCTGGTGTTTGCTGTCCCGGTCCCTGCTGTGGGTACGTCTCTGAGTTTGTTCCATAAACACTTCTCAGGTTTAGAACAAAGCAGGGTTTTCTCCAGGTTTCAGATTTGTCAGCAAATACCTACATCACCGACAAATCCAAAACTTGGAGCGGAAGAGGCCCTGCAGCTTGCTCAGCAGTTCCCAGCACTGCCGATGTATTGGAGTTGCACGCGTGGTCTGTAGATGTGTGAAACGCCTTAGGCCCGATTTCATCGTTCCGTTCCGTTACGCAGGGGACTATGTGGGTGTTTAATTATTGTAACCATGGGCAGCAGTCGTCCCTCTTCCAAAGGGCTGACTTATTTTAGCTGGTCTAGAGACTTGCTCTCCACACACAGACAGAGAGTAATACCTGGCAAAGGCTCGTTACGCATGGGATACGCTCCATGCTGCTTTGGAGTTTCAGTAGAGGGTGTGCAGACATCTCCTACAAGTTAACTGTCACTATTGACTCTAGTCACTTGTTGAAGGTATCTGTTATTTTTTTGTTTTGCTTAGCAGTGTAGTGTCATGTTAGAGATGTAGTACCTGCCACAGCTTACTACAACACCCCCCCCCCCCCCCCGTAGTTTAACCTAATAAAATGCCTAACTTCAGCCTTTTTTTTTTTTTTTTTTTTTTTTTTAAGTTTCTGGTGTCTTAGGACTGGATGCTAATTGCGGGCAAAAGGCATCTGTCCTATAGTCAAAGCTCTCTTATTTCCAAGTTCCACAGCTGCCGTGGTGCTGATAGATGTCCCAGAGCTAAACCGATCGTCCGTGGAGAAGAATATAAACTAGAGATGGCTTTCTCTTCCTGCCTGCCCTTGGCTGTTAAACCCTTGAAGGCCTGAAGCCCAAAGGTACGCACGTGGTACCTACAGAGCTTCCAGCTGCCATCAGGAGTTACCAAACGGCTGCCTGTGCGCCGGCTCTGCCTCGCCGTGCTCTGCTGCTCCCCCGCGCCGAGCGGGGCGTCTGGCCTACCTGGAAACAGCGACACAGCTGTTTCTGTCTTCAGGACTATCTGGAGAGACTGAGGAGGAATTCCTTAACCTTTGAATTGTTGAAGCAGAATTCCAAGTGTGGGGTTAATCCTCTCTGTAGACCTCGGTACAGCAGATGTTGCTGTTCATTTGGGGATGGCGCTTCGGGGCTAGGCTCGATCAATGAACGGTTCCACGGCTTCACTGAAGCATCTTGTCTTGTCCTGAGGACAACATAGATGAAGCTTTCCTATCTCTTGCTCTTTAGATGAGAGGTGAAGGGGTAGACCTGGGGCTTGCAGAACGGCCAGCCATGTGATTTTCCCAATTTAGTGGTTTGTTCCTGGCTCGCATCCTTTGATGGGTGTGTGCTGGGAGTGTTCACTGCATGACTCCTGTTTGGGTCAGGTGAGTGGGCTTGGGTAGCTACAATTTGACTTAACTCCAAGTGGAGATTGTTACCAAGGCTTCTGAAAGTGTCCGCAGTGCAGAGCAATGTGTATGTGTTTTCCCCTTGTTAGCTGTTGTTAGTTTAGAGATGGAAACTCACTCGTAGCCCGTGTCCCTGCCCATTTCCCCACCTCTCACTGATATCAGATTGGGTCATTATTAGCTTTACTAATTTTTCTATTGATTTTGCAGGTTTTTCTTCTCTGAAAGATGAAAAACTTCAGGTGGTATCAGAGTTGAAGCAATCTGTTTGATGGCAGAAATTGATAGTCTCGGCTATCGTGGCTTTAGAGGCAGAGGTTCTGGGTCTGTGATGGATTATTTAGAAGTGAGTTAGAGGGAAGCAAGCAAACGCATCCTGATAAGATGCGGTAGGGTTGAGCTGGATTCCACATTAACACTCTTCTCAATATTTTTAGCTCTGTGCAAACATAGAAGTAAAACTACTTTTTGCAGTAAGCCTTTCTGCAGTATTTTGTCCACTTCATCAAGGATATTTCAATATTTTTTGTAGCTATACAGTTGAGAAGTATCTTGGAAGGACCTCTCCACTCAAAATGCCTTTCCTGTATCTACTGCTGTCTTTAATCTCACACGGTCTCGCAAAACCCGTTCTACCAATTAAATAAGCAATAAAGCTGTTCTGTTTGCTAGAAGATTGTATGTTTAAACAGCAGAAGTCCTCATTGCTCCTGTCTTTTAAGATTAAAAATTCAGCTGCAACACTACCTTCAGATTTAGAGCCATTAGAATGGATTTTCCAGATTTATTCTTGTCGTAGTTCAGCCCCGATCAGGACCAGACTACGCAGTCTCTCTCTCACTCCCCCCACCCTCCAAGAGAATAGGGAGAGAAAATATAAGAAAAAACGGCTCGAGGTTTGAGATAAGGACAGGGAGAAATCCGTAAAGTTACCGTCACGGGCAAAACAGACTCGACTTGGGGAAAACTATTCATTTATTACTACAAACAGCAGGAGAATGAGACAGAGAACAAGATAACCTCCATCCACCCTCCCTCTTCCCAAGCTTAACATTATCTCTACTACCCTCCCCTCCCGAGCGGCACAGGGGGGAAGAGGGAATGGGGGTCGCAGTCAGTTCATCATACGTTGTTTCACGTCGCTGCTTCATGGTCGGGGGAAGAACTCCTCGCATTCCTCCCCTGCTCCAGCGTGGGGTCCCTCCCACGGGCCACAGTCCTTCGTGGAACTGCTTCGGTGTGGGTCATCTCTTCCACGGGTGCAGTCCCTCTAGAACAGCTGTCCCAGTGGGCCCTCCACAGGCCACAGCTGCCTTCAGGCATCCACCTCCCCTGGTGCGGGGTCCTTCACGGGCTGCAGGGGAATCTCTGCCCCTCTGTGGACCTCCATGGGCTGCAGGGGGACAACCTGCTCCACCATGGTCGTCACCACAGGCTGCAGGGGAATCTTGGCCAGGAGCTGCATTATTCCTCCCCCTCACTCTGAACTGACCTTGGCGTCTGCAGCTGTTCCTCACAACAGACTGGTAGATGGCTCTCAGGATCTTTTTTTTACATCTTATTCACTTCTCATCTCCTCTCCACTTCTTGCAGCTGGGCCGGGCCGAGTCGGGCCCAGTCAGCTGCCCGGCGGGAGGCCGGAGGGTAAGGCCTGCACCTCCCCCTCTGCGCCTCTGCCCCCACTCAGCATCTTCACATCTTCTCTCCTCTCTTTTTTTTCCTGTTTTCCCATTCTTAAATACGTTATCGCAAAGGCGTTATCACGGGACATTCTGCTACCAATCGGCTTGGCCTTGGCCAGCAGCAGGTCCGCCCTAGGCCCGGCCGAGTCCACTGAACAAAGGGGAGCGACTTCCAGCAGTTTCCTACAGAAGCTACCACCTTAGGCCCCCCCCTACTAAACAAAACCATGACAATTCTCCTGATAATAATACAGGAAATTATCTGCTTTTGAATGTAGGGAATAACGACCCATTCATTGTTTAAGAACCTTCTTGATGGATGAACCTTTCCCACTTTTCATGAAAGAAGGCTGCTTTTTTAAAGGGGGGTAGAGCATAGCGCACCTCCATCGAGCAGCGGATGCAGTGCACACCCGTAGGGGTAAGGGCTGCTGGAGAAGCAACCAGCACTTATCTCTGTGTCTGCTTTGCTTGAGTATTCAATGCACACGCGTAGAGCCTGCTGGGAGAGAACAGGGGGAGTTACTTGAACAGCATTTAAAATAGATACTTCGGTTTTTTGAGAGGAAGATATATTAGTTTCTAAAAATGTCCTGGTAGCAGAGAACACCACTTCAGTTTTGCTTGGCTGTGAATTGGAGGTGTTTGTGTTACGTACTGGGGAGAAAACTTTGTATTTAACTCATGATAAATTCCCCTCTGGTCACTGCTCAGCTCCTGGCTGCTCGCTCTTATCTTTCAATCCAGGTCTCAAATGATTTTTGGGTAGATTTAAGTCTTTGGTCTTGTCCCTTTAGCAGACTGAGAAAGAAGAAAAAGTCACATTTCTTAGACCTTGTCGATTAAAAGCAGCAGAAGAGCTAAACCAGTGTTTTTGTTACCTCTCAGCACAGAAATGTTTGCTGAATGCCCTTAGTAGCCGAACCTCTTTTAGACATTCATCACATAAATAAACATGAAAATCTGTTAACGAGGCAAATTTATCTTCTTTTTTTGTTTGTTTGTTTGAGGTTTTTTTTTGTTTTGGTTTGGTTTTGTTTTGGTTTTTTTTGTTGTTGTTGTTTGGTTTTTTGTTTTTTCTTTTTCATAGAATGGTTTGGGTTCAAAGGGACCTGTAAAGCCCACCCAGTCCAACCGCCCTGCAAGGAGCAGGGACATCTCCAACCAGATCAGGTTGCTCAGAGCCCCGTCCAACCCGGCCTTGAACATTTCCAGGGATGGGGCATCCACCACCTCTCTGGGCAACCTGGGCCAGTGCCCCACCACCCTCAGCATAAAACATGTCTTCCAAATTAACTCCCAGAGCACATAGTTCCTAACGTCAAATATGACAGATAGAGCTCTAATTCATCATAGTACAATTGATTTCCTAGTATCTTCATGGTAATTAAGTTGTTGATTAGGTAACAGTGATTTCATAAAGCTTTTCCCCTCAGGAACAGGTCACAGTGAACATTACCCTCAGAGTTCTGTGGTGGATGAGCCCTTACGCTGAGTTCTGTCCCTCAGCCCGTACGCTGACCGGAGGCGGGAGTCGCTGCGTTCCCAGATGTGCTGTAGTTTTTGGTTCATTTCTGCAGTCCTCTCCAGTCAGATCCTTGAGTCTTTTTTTTTTTTTTTTTTTTTGGCAGCTGCCTTAACACAGCCAACATTTAAAAGTAAGTCGCTAGTGATGTTGATGTTCCCTGTTACTAATTGGATAGAAAGGTTTTGCACAGTGTATTCAGAATACCATTTTTTTTCTCAAATTTATTTTTTTGCTTGTGAAAATGGCTTTGCATTTGAGATGCTCTTAAAATGTCTCTTTCAGAGTTTAAGAAAATAGGTCTATCAAGGGCTGCTTTGAAGTATTAGAAGGATTTGAGAGCCAACTGACATTTAAAACCCTTGAGAACTTGTTCCAGCCAAACCTTTCGTAAAAAAGTAAATGCAGCTAAGGCTTAGTTGCTGAAATGATTTCAGCTGGCAGTTCAGCGCATGTAATCATCTCGGAACATCCTGAAACTTGCTCTTTTGTTCGACTGTTGTATCGAGGCTTTGGGGCTGTGTCCCTGAACTTGTCACTTCTCTAAATCAGAAACCTTTCTCGTGTTGGGATTTTGAACAGTACGTTCATTGCGGTCGCCTACAGAAAGAACGCTTCTTGGACAGGGAATGTGTTTCTGACACTTTCTAGATGGCTGTAATTCTGCGCTGACGTGATGTCGTGCTAGTTCGACATCTCTAAGTGATACGGATTGTCCTTGTGAAATTCCTCACAAGGTGGTCCTGTTGGAAACACCATGCTCCTGGCTGGCGCCGTGACCAACAGTGGGTCTACTGGTGTCCTAAGGGAAGCACCCAGGGCTAGGGCCAGGTCCCAGCGGCCTTGCCGAGGCTCACGCCAGCGTGCCGGAGAGGGTGGACTGCCTGGACACAGGTACTCACAGGGGTTCGGGCTCTTTGGTTTGGTTTTCACTCTCTCATCTTGCTTTTAGAAACTATTTTTGCTAGTCAAGAAACATCTTGTTTGGAAAGAACCTGTGCAGACCAGCTCATTTATTGCAGTAAAACAGAAACTGCTGTCTTTGATACGATTATGGCAAATGGAGTGGCCCAAACCTGACTTCTCTACTTCTGGATAGTGCCGATGTGCTCTTGAACTGTGGAGGATGTAGGCTGGTCTGTGTGTCATGAAAGAATGAGCTTTTGACACCTCCGTTTGAAAACAGAGGAAGAAAGAGGCAAATTCGGTTTTACAGTATACACAATTTTAATAACAAAATTTTTCTGTACACTGCACTTTGACTCCATTGCTTACACCCCCTCCCACCAGAAAGTGGCTCTTCAAACATAATTTAACACAAGACTCCATCTTTTTAATCTCTGGTTGCTAAGCTGGGAGAATAGTTCACTCACTAATGTTTTCATGATGGTAAAAAGAAAAACGGGGTGAGTTTGGTTTGGTTTTTTTACAAAGGAGTGGTTGAAGGATAGGAGCTTACACCAGAGGTGCGTGGGCTGCTCGGTGTTTTGCCCTTAGATAGCACAAGTTTTGCCTGATCTCAGCCTTGGTGATGCCCACCAAAGCTTCTGTTGCCTTTCCCCAGACACCTCTCGAAAGGTTTTGTTTACAAGACGTGAAACGCTGCATTTCTAGCTGGCTCTGAAGTGATCTTTAAGCGTCCTGCTAGCGGGGTGCTCAAAAAGCAAACCTGGCACCAGTTCTGGGGTACAGGGCTCTGCGATGGAGAGGGGTGTGGGGAGGGAGGAGCTGCTGCTCTGCAACTGCCTTTGATTTTTGTTGTTTCCTTCCTTGTTCTTTTTTGGGGGGAGGGAGGAGAAGTACTGTATCCCTCTCTGAACTCTTTAATTTTTATGGAAAACTTCATAAGAACGATGAAATTGGGTTTCTGGCTAGATTTTCACAGGTCTGAACAGATGGATTTTGATAGCTCTGCGGATCGCAAAATTAAATCAACTTAATTTCTGTACTACTTCAATGAAAATAAACTGAGACACATTAAAAAATAAGTGTGGTGCAGATTTCAGGTTTAAAGCCACTGGATATTTCTGATTTTACATGTTAGCAATAGGCCACTGTCTTCTAAGGGGGTAATGGGACGTAAGCTCAGCTGCGTGGATTTGCATGCACGCCAGGCTTATCGCTGAAAAATCAGATAACTTCTGCTTGGGGGAACTGCAGACAAACCAAACACCGATACAGCAGCATTCATTATATTTCCATCTGATAGGGAAGGGAAGCTCTGTGCGGAGGAACCCTTCAGCTGAACTAAACACTCACCCGTTTTACTCTTTAGTGAGTCATTTTTAGCGGTGTGCGTTTGGACGATGATCTAATGCCGAGCGACTAAAGAGAGGGGAGCTGAGAGCATCAACTCAGACCTGTTCCAGTACGACGACTCGGAAATGGAAGTTGTGCCGCCAGGTTTGCGTTTCACTGACGTGAGGGCAGGGGGGCGGAAGGCTGGCTGGAGACCAGTAAGGCTGGAGGAGATCTTCGGATGGGACCAGGATCTCGTGAGCAGTAGAAGAAAATCTCATTTCTAAAAGGCCCTGAACACTTGCATGAGGCTGTGCCTAGAGGTGGTGAAGCACCTGAAATGCTGGTTAGTGTCTGTAGAAACTGAAGTGATATCTGGGGAGAGCAAGGTAATAACCTCTTGTCATCAGCCAGTGCTTTTACTGAAATAGAATCACAGAAGGGTTTGGATGGGAAGGGACCTTCAAAGCCCACCCAGTCCAACCCCCCTGCAAGGAGCAGGGACATCTCCAACCAGACCAGGTTGCTCAGAGCCCCGGCCAACCTGGCCTGGAATGGTTCCAGGGATGGGGCATCCACCACCTCTCTGAGCAACCTGGGCCAGTGCTCCACCACCCTCAGCGTAAACAATTTTTTCCTAATATTCAATCTAAATCTCCCTCCCTCTATGATAAAACCATTACTCCAGGATGAATTTAAACCAAATCATCAGGGTTCTTGTCCCACAACCAAAATAAATCAGGGGCTGCTGAGTAATGCAGATATCACAGTACCCTCCTTGCGTGGAACAGTCACAAGCAATTGAGAATGGAAGACAGAAACTTTAAAAATAATTAAATAAATAAACCCCAAATTAACAGCCTCTGGCCATGTCCTTGCGTGGAGCGATGGCTTTGCCTGCCGTTTGCTGTCTCTCCTCAGGGAATTCAAGTTGACTTGGCTGCTAGTGTTTGACATTCTGCGGGCTTTACGATACCTGTTACCCTAAATGTAATGTTTGCAGATTTGCTTTGTTTACGCCCGGAACCTGGCAACAAATGGCTTTGGAAATGGCAGACATAAACCAGGACATTTGGGAGACTGGCTGCGTGTTAGCGTGCAGTACAGGGAGTCAACGTAAAACCGCGCGGTGCCGTGCCAGGCTGGGTCTGCTGGCCTGTCTGCGGGACCAGTGCGTACTGGGGATACTGGTGGGGGGAGAGAAGTTGGGTGCCTGGGTGTGTTTGCTTTGAGAGACACTGAAACAGTGCTTTAATGCTTGGAAAATTGGTATGAGTGCTGGGGCGGAGAAGAGGATGAAATCCAGCAGTGCTGGAACATCTGTCTCTACTCTGCTTGGGCATAATTATAAGGTAATAAAGGTGCAGCACCTCCTCGGGAGGAACCACAGCACGTCAGAGCCCGTTACTGGGTGGCAGACGGACGTGGTACCTCCTGAACTGGCTCGCAGCGAGGGTTTCTGCTGGGTGGGAGGAGAGAGGTGGAATCCCTTCTCGCAAATGCGGCTGGGGACACCAGAGTTCAGTATTGACGCCTGATGGCTGGTGGTGGTGTAGCGAGGTTATTTGCCTCCCAGTTTAATTAATGAGCTGGGTTACAACTTTGTTTCTGCTGGTACCCTACAGGTGAAAATCATTCCTAAAGGTGTCTGCTTTCCAGTTCCCCCAGCACAGCCTGGTGTTGGCTCACACCAGGTGAGGAGCAGCATCCTGGTTTGCTGCTGGGATGCTGGGCCACGCTTCTGCCAGAGCAGAGCCAAGCCTGGCCGTAAGGGAAGAGCTGCCAGTGCTTACTGGTGGTGAGGAACGGGGCGAGCCTTTCTGCAAGCAGCTGAATACCCTTGGATACCAGTACATTTTTCTATTTTATCAGCTTAGGTCTGGCCTTCTGGCTCACATGGGATTTAATCCTACAGAATATTTGCTGTTTGCCCACCTTCCCTGCAGGGTTTCTCGTATTCGGTTAAAAGCACTAATTGATTTCCTAGAATTAGGTGTAAATCGGATTGTCGTGGTAGAAACGGTTACGAGGGTTCAAAGGTATCTCTGGAAAAGCATTAGGCTGCACTGGGTCTCTCTCATTAAAGTACAGAGTCACAGGAAGTAAACAAAATATTTGTTTTATAATCAGGGCACTGTACGTGAAAGTAAAGTGATGCAAATTAATGTCTTCAAAACCAGTAATTGAAAAATCTTTATGTAAAATCTTAACAGAAGTCACACTTATCTTGCTATAATTGCCTTGGACGAATTAATTTCACAATAAAACATCAAACTGTTGTATAATTGCACCCTAAATACCTCACTAAGTGGTAATACAGATATATAAAAGCAGAGTGAAATAGCAAACAGATTTTTATGCAGTGATCTTTCTGTTGAAGAACTTTGCAGAGTAGTTTAGTACAACACAATTAGCATACTGTAATTACTGGCTTGTTCAAGGTATGTCAACACTGTGAGGAGTTTCTCTTCGTCGGTGTGTGCTGGTTTAACACTGCAGCGTTGGACACAACACATTTTTTAGTTATACATACATGTATATATATATTAAAAATTTTTCCGTCCCTCTGGTCCTTTTAGCTTTGGTTAGAACGTGTACAATATCGGAGCAGTTGCCGTTAAAAATAGCGTAATCCTCTGCAGCCCCCCACCCCTGCCCCCGTGGCACCCGAGTACCACCGGCGCTGCATAGATCTGCAAATATTTACATACAATTTCAGAATCTGGCATAAATAGCAGTATGGTACTTCTGGCTAAAGAAATCGCGTTTCTCCTTAAGAATGAGGTGCGTGTGTATATATATTTATATAAGATTTTTTAAACGACACACTAGTTTAGATTGTGTCCCATGTCAAGTAAGAAAAGAAACATTTTTCAGTGAACTGTTCGATAAACTAATTGTATTTTCCTAACTTAGCAGAAGGTATTTTGGGGTTTTCTTTGTTTGTTTCTAACTGGAAGTTAGCTTGAATTTTGGGAGAGGAGGACAATTGAGAGCTTATATTACAGGGGCTGATTCTGTCTCCAGAGAAACCAGTGGAGTCAGCGCACGAGCACAGCTTCCAGGCGAGAGGAAGCCTGGGCTGGGGGGGCGGTGGAGGGACAAAGAGAGGCTTCTTCCCTCCTTCCCTCTCCTTAACCTCGCGCTTGATATTTATTTTAATTAAGAAAAAACTTCACATGAAGGGTATTTACACATGAAAAGGTGCTGAGATGCTGTTTGTTCATAGCCGTGAGTAATTAGCCGGAATTCACGAACAGCATCGTCAAGTCAAACCAGAGAGCTGGTAAGAACTGAATGCACTTAATACCGAGAACCGATCCCGTCGTACCAAGCTTTCTGAAATGAGCTACGCTGCCTACGTGGTCAGCGCCCGGAGAGCTGTCCTGAGGGCTTGTGATCGTCCTGCCAATTTGTGAGCCTGTGAACCGCTCCTTTCTCTCTGTCGTGAGCTTAAGCCAGCCAGACTATGAACGCAGGTAGGAAAACTGTTCAAAATAAATGCACTCATCCCCAATGCACTCAGATCCCCTCCTGGACCTTCGTTGCTCCCTCTTTTTGCTTCCCCTCCCCCCTTTTTTTTTTTTTTTTTACTGGAGTGAAATAGAGGAGGAAAATCTCCCTCCCCGGCTGCCTTTCAAGTGAGCGGAGCCAGCTGGAGCGTTTGGGATCCTACAGCTGCAGCGGAACAAACGGAGCCTGCGTCCCCCCGCAGATCTCTGGACAGCCAGCCAGCATCCTTCCCCTCAGACTGCTCTCGTTAGGAAAAGTAGGATATGGAGACGTGGGGATAAATGTTTACACACAGTCAGGTCATTACATAACATGAAACAGTTTACATAGTTTGAGGTGAGCGTCTTTTCAGACTTTTAAAGGTTAGGAGTGCAAGTTTAATGTAATCATTGCTTCTTTAACACTGAAAATATTATGGATTTATTTTTTTAAAAACTTAAAAATAAAAAATACTGCACCACTCCATAAACAATGTTTCCATTAAGTAGCTTGGAAAATTAGGCTTTATGTCAACATTTGTAAAAATTAGAATCTGATGTAGGTCCCCTACAATTTTAAAATAGGTTACTTATCTGGTTTAATTTTGGATGGCATGTAGGTATTATACTTCACATTCTTTATACGGCAGCTGCTGACACTTGCACTGTCCGTAGCCGTTGATGATGATGAAGGGTCCTTCGTGGGTGGGTTCGTATTCGTTATAGGGTCCCTGGTCTGACATGTTGGCCATATGCAGCCGAGTTTGGGATCGGAGCTGCCTGTGGTTTTGAATCATTGAGCACTGTCTAATTCTTCGTAATGTGGGAGGGCAGCACTTCCTGGAGATGAACACTATAAAAATGATAAAAAAGAAAGAAAACAATAAAGCCATTGTTCCTGTAATTACCCTCTGAGTGAAGATGGCATTGTTTGGCTCGGGGAAATGTTCTTCGGTGGTAACGACCATGCCTGCTGTAGTTGGAATCTCTTTGTCTCCCATGTGAAAATGAGAAGAGCTTATTCTTTTCGTGTACTCGGTGGTGGGAACGGTGTACGTCGTAGCCACGGACGTAACAGCAGTCGATAAATTCCAGCAAAGCTGAAAACCATACACTGCGTCGAGAATATCCTCTCCCTGGGTGTGGTCGGGGCTGTGGCAGAGGATGGAGTGCTCCCAGCGACCTTGGAAGCCACTCAGCCATGTGGCCAAGGCGCAGATCTTTGGGCTGCATTCCCACAGATTGCCGGAGAGGCCCACGGTGGTGAGGGACGTCAGTGAACTTAGGATCTTGGAATCCAGAGTGGTGAGCTTGTTGTTATCCATTAGGAGGGTTTTAAGGTTAGGCATAGTTTCAAAGACGGTGAGGTCGATGGCTTTGATTTCGTTTCCAGTCAAATCGAGCTTCTCTAAGGTGCTCCAGGTCCACTCCATCCCACATGTCAAGTTGCTAATTTTGTTCCACTGCAAGAAGAGCGTGTGCAGGCTGCTCAGCCGGAGGAAGTGAGCAAAATTAATCTTTGTCAGCTGGTTGTGCTCTAGGTGAAGCTCCCTCAGCTTGATTAATCCCGCAAATCCGTTGCGAGCCAAACTTCGCAAGCGGTTTGTGCTCAGATCCAGGAACTCCAGGCTACGACAGTCCCAGAACAGGCGGACCGGGATGGTCCGCAGGGAGTTGGACCGCAAGTGCAAGGTCTGTAGCTTGCGAAGGCCGTAGAAGAGCTCGGGGTGCAGAGATGACAACTGATTAAAAGAGAGGTCCAAATTCTGCAGGTTAAGCAGCTGGCTAAAAGTGGTGTTTGGCAAATGAAAGATTTTGTTGGAACTTAAGACTAATTCCTTAAGTTTATACAGTCCTTGAAAAGAATCTTCTCTGACTGTTGCAATTTGATTATGATCTAAGTGAAGCCAAGTAAGTTGACTGAAGCTTGCAAATTGATCCCTCTCAAGTTCAGAAATAGAATTGTGCCTCAGTGACAAACCTAGCGAGCCCTTTTCAGTGGTGTTTGGCACTGAGTGAAACCCCTGAGAGTCACAGTAAAAGAGCAGCTTCTCACAGCGACATTTTGGTGGACAAGCCATGCCCAAGGCAGGCAGCATTTTTAAAACCATACTCATTGCATATAGTGCTGCCAGCATACGAGCCCCTAATGGCCACTTGAAATGTAAGCCTGCAGAATATAATTTAGGAAAACAACAAGATAGGATAGCCTTATCAGTACACTTGGAACATCACGGTGGAAGATTTCACTGCAGATAACATTGCCATGCATTTCCCACAAGCTAATTCTAAATGCAAGAAACAACTCGCTACGAAACACGGCACGCTCGGATATTACACTTAGGATAAGTCTCTGACTCCGTTACGGAGGATTACAGCGTCACGATCGGAAAACATTTTTTTTTTTTTTTTTTTTTTTTTTTTCCATAAGGTTCAGTGCAGAACAATTGGCTTTAGCATCTAAGTGCTCCTGTAAAGCACAGCCGGCCATTCATTACAGAAGGAACAGAGAAACGCAAGAACTTACCCATTCTTTTGAGTACATTGGAGGTTGCATTCAGTCGTAGTTTGAGACTCAACGCGGTGAGTCTGTGAAGGCTCAATGTGAGATAGCCTCTGAATAATTTACTGGCTTCAGCGTCCTTTGATATCAGTGCAAAATTGAATCCGCAACACTCTCCTGGAATATTCCTTTTGAAATCGCTGGCTCGATCTCCTCCGGCAGGTCGGCGATTTTTAAATCGATGCTTAATACAAGTTTCCGTCCTCTGTGGCTGCTCAGCTGTTTAATTGAAGCTCACGTTTTCTTTTTCCGCAGCTGTGCCTTCCTTTAGTCCTAACTTGTTGATGGCAGATGGGTGGCTTATTGCTGAGAGAAGCTCCTGGAGTAGCATGAGTGCATTTACTGAAAAGCTTTTCAGGGAAGCGGCACAAGAATGGGTTTGCTTATGCGCTGCGACCACACAGGGCTGTATATAGGCTGACGTCACCCCGTGACGTGCCTTTTGTTTGGGTTTTCCAGAAGCTTTGCTGTTTTAAAGCATTGTGCTGCATACCGTCAGCGTGTTAAAGACCACTGATAGAGGGGGGAAAAAAAAAAAATTAGCGGTAGGGAGTCCTTCATCCCCATGAAAAGAAGGAATAGGAAAGGCTCGCGGCACCCCGCTCCCCCCACGTCGGTGCTGGCTGCGTTCCGCTGGCAATAACGGCAGCGCAGAGCTGCGGCTGGAAGTGCTTTAGCGCTCGCTGCTGCCGGCTTTCCGTTAAATATCGCTGTGAAAAGGGAACTTTTTAGATGCAGAGTATCCCCAGTTTGAGTAGGGGGGATGCTGGTTAGCACCAGCTTCTCGCAGAGGTGAGAGGGACGCGGCGCTCAAGGCTCCGCGTACCAGCTGCGTGCCGCTGTGGTGTCTGCGGAAGCGGCGGGGGGAAGGAGCGGTCGATGCAGGCGGCGTGTCAGAAAGTGTAGCACGCAGCCCAGAGCAGAGGACAGGAGCGAACATTTCCAGCCGTGAGAAATTTCTGGAAAAAGCAAAGCTTGTATTAGGGCACAGGAAAAATTTAATTGGAATCCAACTTGACAGCATGCAGTTATGAAACTAGAAAATCTATTTTTTTTTCCCCCGAACCGTGGCTTTTGTACTGGCTTTTTCCTGGGGACTGGAGTCGTGAGGTTGGCATTTGCCATCGGGACTCAGAGCAGTTTGGGGGCTTCCTTGCGGTCACCGTTTACGTTCTGGTGTCATGAGCCCCCCGTGAAAGGAGGGACGTGGCTTCCAGTGGCATCTCGATGCCGGGTGGGTCCGTAACGCTTATCCGGCTTGGTTTAGAGTGGCAGAAACTTGCGTTTGCAGAAACGGTGACCCCACAAAGCCGGCTGCTGTTAGAGCTGAGCCGGGCTCTGCCGTACACGCACGCTGGAGGAGGCAATGTGCTGTCGTGGCTGCTTGTTGTAAAAGTTCACTGCCCTTCTGTCTGGAGCAGGCTCTGCTCTGGGACAGCTGGTCCTGACACGTAAATGAACAGACCTGATTCAATTTTTTTTTAAATGGTTGTAGGATGTTTTGCGTGCGTGTGCAGGAAAGCCTTTGGAGCAGCTGCTCCGGCCTTGACCCCATGTGGATGAGGCAGGGGGGAGCTCCGAGCAGCTCGGGTAAGCTTTTTTATTTTCTCCTTGAGAGAGAAAGCAGCAGCGTAGTAGAGGCCCTCGGCAGTGGCACCAGAGTTTGCTGTGCAGCAGCGAGGTACCGCTGACCACCTCGAGATGCGGGATGAGCTGAGAACAACAGACTTGCCCTGCTGATGGAGGGAGGTGATGAATGGTGCAAAATAAGATTTTAAACTAAAATGGCCATTTCCTTTTGTTATTAAGCTGTGGTTCCTTAGAGAACCTTATTTAAACGAAGACTTGCTGTTTTCTGTCTGCTTCTGCCTTCCTCATCCCATGGCGTAACTGTATCACTGACGGTGGTGCTTCCTCTGCGGGGTGGGCTGTCCCATCCGGAGCGCACTAAAGGGAATTGCGGAGTTGGAAGTACAGGGATGGAGAAGGTGAACTCTTCAAAAGCAAACCAACAAAAAGAAAACCTCAAACCCAATAAAAAACCAAAGCAAAACAAAAAACCCAACTCATTAGGAAAGTGAGGAATGATAAAACAAATTGGGAAGTGCTAGAGAAACTTCTTGAGTTGTTGTGCCTTAGTAAATATTTTCACATTTGCTCTGCAGCAAAAGAAATAAATGCAAAGAAATGACATAAACCTATTTAAGGAGTTTCTTCACATTTAATGTTCTGTGTAGGGAAGGGACAGAAGCTGCACGCCAGCTTTAGCTGTCAGTCGCCAGCTGTCTGATGGAAGAACTGCGCCCGAGTACCTGCGGTTGTGCTTCCCGGCGCAAAATCCTGATCTGAAGTGTTGATTTGAATTTTAATAGTATTTAAATACGCTAACATAACCTTTAAAAACAACATTTCAAAGGGTGTAATTAATAAAGTGACAACGGCTGTAAGGTCAGATGTTCCTCCTCTCCTGTGCTGCCTCTTTGTGCTGTTACCAGGAGGCTGAATTCAGGTATCTTTTGGAAACATTTTGCTTTTTGCATCAATATGTGTTGGTAGGTTCCTCCCACGTTAGGGTTGTGTAATTTGGCACAGAGTTAAGAGTTAATGCTCAAACACGGTAAGTTGCTTCCTTTCTAAAGCTCTCTGTTCGTTGGCCCATAACCAAACAAGGGCTATTTAGCACCTTGCCAGCGAGTTTCCTGTTTGGGAAACTGTTAACACGAACTTTATGGGCGTTTTTCTTAGCGAAACCTGTTTTGGTGTGCGCTTGTCCTGACATAACAGTTATTACTGAAAGCGTGCACCTGATTCTCTTAAGTCTGGAACTGCGGTAACATTCGCGTTGTTCCTTGGGAGCTGCCTGGAGTGTTGAGGTGTAACAGGCTGGGAATAAACCCCAGCTGCCCGCAAAACTCTCACAATTGCGTTTCTCCCAAGGCTGAAAGCTCGCTTGCGTGCCGAGGGAAAGCACGTACGAGTGCCATCTGGGGACTCCTGCCAGAACGGGCTCTTCGAAGTAACGGCTCCAGTCATCACGTGCAGCACGGAGAGGGAAGATGGCAGGAGCGCCTTGGGAGTAAGCTTGCTAGGACCAAATAACCCTCTTGAGGGCTTCTCCCTTACCCCGCTCCTCCAGCAGCAAAATAACTGGTTTTCCTGCTAAATGTGCATGCTGGAAACGTAGAATTGCACCCTGAGGCTAGCGTTGTCATTTAGTTAGGCTGACATCTTGTGGAAGCCTTCCTGGTGGATTAAGAACAACAAATAAGCTGATTTTACTTGATGTAGACGTGGGCTGCGTGGCTTCCTTGTGCTGTGGGCTTGGAGGAAGGCAAGCCCGGCTGTCGCTGGTGGGACTGAGGCACCCAGGATTTGAAGCCACATCCAGGATTTGAAGCCTCGTGCATGGCACCATGCGAACAGACAGCCCCCTGTGAAGCAATGATTGTGTTGATTTTTTGCTGGACATCAATACATTGAGGATAATGGGCATATTTGCCGCTTTTTTTCAAAAAGCTACCCTTGGTGCTGTGTCAGTAAGGCTGCGAGGCGAAGGAGACCAGCACAGATGTGTGGCTGTAGCCTTACTGTGCAGGACTGTTCCTCGGGTGTGCTAGCGTGGAGCTGGGGGAGCGGCGAGCCCCAGGAAGTGGACGCAGGAGAAAAGGGCACGTCCGAGGCAGTGTGTCGTCAACAGACGTGTCCAGCTCTTCAGGCTAGCTGCAGAGATCCTTCCGGTGGGAGGGACAGGACATGACACCGTTGGTGAGGTGTTGTCTTCCTGGGAGCACAGGACACGTGTGCTGCAGTGCAGCGTGGTGACCATCACCTCCCTGTCTGGCAGCTCTCTGCATCTGGCGCTGGTTGTGTGTTTCGATTGCTCTGCGCCCCCGTGGGCGCTGAGGGGAACGTGGGGCCTCCGTGGCTGTGGCCTGGCGTTGGGGAGGGACGTTGGGCCAGGAGCAGCTGCGCGGGAGTGGGAACCCAGGCATCTTTATCCGGATCCAGGCTCTTGCTGAGTCCCAGACGACGCTGAGCAGCCATCGTGCTTTGGTAAGCCATGGGCTCGCCATGGGAGTCGTCTCCTCGCCACAAACCGGTGTGTAGTTCTGCTCCCTCAACTGTCAGACCTGAGATATGAGAACGCTGCTGAAGTTCGTGTGTCACACATCACTGCTTACCCTTCCTGGTCTTGAATGGGCACTATTCTGTTTGCAATTTGTTTGCAACCCTTGTATCACGGTAACGGAGGGGGATGCATGGTGTCCTGTGTTAGACGTGTGCAGTTAGGCTGGGTGTCCAGGCAAAAACGAAGCACGTGACAAACAGAATGTGGGCACTGGATCAGCAGTGGCACGCTGACGTGCGACTCCCTTTGCCGCTGCCGGCACACAGGACGGTACGCCAAACGCTCATTTTTCACTTATTAACTCCCCATCGTTAACCACGATGCTGGCTGTCATGCAAACAGCTCAGAAGACAATTCACAGATCACCTGAAGCAGAAACCTCTCCGCAAACCATCTTTTTTTTTTTTAGGTAACCGCATGCTGGGCTTAACCTAAACTGATGATGAACTGTTGAGAGGAACAATGAAAGGTTTTGATGTTGAGCTGTAAAAACATGGCTTTTTGGGTATCTTGTTCTAATATGTGCGCTGCTGATCCTCGTGACTTTACGGCAGCGTTCATGTACCGCCACCACCATGCTGTTACCTTTACAAATCAGTTTGGGTTAGATTTTAACATCGGTAGCTGTAGGAAGAACTTGGTCCAGGTTTTTTTGTTTGTTTTAATTCAGATGGCCCATCTACGAAGGGAGTGCCTTGTGACAGAAATGGTGGTGCCGCTGGCTGCCCTGTACACAAATCCCCTTTCTTTGCTTTAGGCAATGAAGAGCCAAGCCTGGAGGGGATAGCTGCGCGAGCTGGAGCCGCGAGGACGCGACACTGCCTGCCTGTATGGCTTTCCAAGCCGGGCAGCGGCGGCCGTGAGAGCAGAGATTATGGAGCGCGGGGGAAACGAGCAATTTAAACACCAATTCCAGCCTCTCTGATAAAGATCTGATTTAATTTAAAGCGAATTTGCACTGTGGCTAAATTTATTATCCGTGATACTGGACAGAGCCGTGGTATCATACTGCAAAATGACTGACATGGTCAACACGACCCCATTAGCTGCTTGCCGTACAGCCACGGCAGAGCTTGCCGTTCCCTCAGCAGGGTTTTGTGCGGAATATCTAAAAATCCTATGAGGAGTCTGAATATTCAGATTTTGCTGTTGTGAGACCTCCTAATCCTGTGGATAAGAGAAGCTGATGGCTGGGATGTGTTGTGGGGCCGAGTCATCGCTTGGCTCCTCAGTGAAAGTCTGGACTAGAAACAAGGACTGATTTTTTTTAACAGTAAGGCTAATTGGTTAATGGAAGAGATTACCCAGAGGTGGTCAGCTGTCACTTGCAGCCTTTAAAACCGGTGCCGCAGTTATGTTTTATGTTTTCATTTTATGCAAAAAAAGGTCAAGAAGCTTCATACGGACAAAACTTGACGTCCTTGTCTCCAGGCCAGGACCTCGGTTGGAATTGGCTGTGATGATTTAGGACGTTAACAGCAGCGGGGTTTCCTTAGCTGCAGAGGTGTGGGCGTCCATCACGACTGTCCTGTTCTGCCCAGCTGCACCAGTCCCAACAAAGGAGCCGGGTTAGCGGCTGTACGTACTAAATGGTTAAATTACCCCAGCTAAATTAGCAGGGTGTTTTATGTTGCAACCTTCAGAGTGAAATCTTGTTACTACTTTTGATGAGCTTCTGTACTAAAATTTCTGACTGTCAGCAGGGTGGAAATAAACTGCTAAAATCTACTGGGTTTAGATAATACAGCTCTTTCTGTATGAGTGTGTGGTGTGGCTCTACAGGCATGGATCAATGGTATGAAATCAGAGTGGCTCAGGCTCGGGCGTACTCATCGCGTGCTTCTCAGGGCGTTTCACATAAGACTGGTCTGCTCTGATCAACTGGATGTCTGTTAGTGGAAGCCATTTCTTGGTTTCCCTCTCATCCAAAAGGCATCCAGTCCTCGTGTGCCGAGGCTGCTCTGCGCTGTGAAGCTAGGGACGGCGAAGTGGAAGCAAGGGGTGGACTCGCTCCAAAAGCGTGCTCCTGCTTTGCGCTGACATGGTAACGGAGGGGCGCCCAGGGAGAAGTAAAATGGCACTTGGTGGAACAGCTGGATGCTTGGCTTCTACATAATAGATAAATACATATCTTAGATCCAAAGATATTCCTGGAAAATCCCTCCCATGCGTTCAGGGGTGTTGTGGCTTTGATGAAATGATTACACAGAAGCACAGAATGGTTTGGGTGGGAAGGGACCTTCAAAGCCCACCCAGCCCAACCCCCCTGCCAGGAGCAGGGACATCTCCAACCAGATCAGGTTGCTCAGAGCCCCAGCCAGCCTGGCCTGGAATGTTTCCAGGGATGGGGCATCCACCACCTCTCCGGGCAACCCGGGCCAGTTGTCACCACCCTCAGCGTAAAAATTTTTTTCCAGAAATGTGGGAATATAGCAATAGGTAACATGGTGTGAAAGCATCAGCCAGGGCGAGCAGCTGCAATCGCAGGTTCGTGTCTCCGAGCAGGCGTTTGGTTTATGCAGGGCCAGCTGGCAGGTTTTTGGGTGAGTTGCCCACCTCGGGGTGCAGCACCAGTGCACCCAGAGCTGCGGCCTGGGGCACGGCGATTGCGTTCAGTACAAGCTGAACGGGGACTTTTCTAGCCTGACTGTGGTTTGGGTTTCATGTCTGCCAAGCATGGGAGCAGTAAACTATTCAATAAACAAGTAGCGTTAATCTTCACTTTATTTAGAGATTTCAGCTTTGATTTTTGAATGTGGAGTGAAGAACAGGCCAGCGTCGGGTCTGGCAGAGGCTGTGTTTGGAACAAGCTCCTGGTTTTAATTTCAGTCACTTTTCAGTCACCTTTTGTGATGAGAATCAAATTACTTGATCAGGAAGGTGACAAATCTTCAATAATTCATTAAACTGTAATGACTTTACATCCTCATTTTTTTTCCCCTCTGGTTTAGTTTAATTTTTATTTCTGCTGTGGAGTGGACTCCATGTTTTAGATTCAGGGCTGCCCATCCCGGTGTTTCAAACCAGCCAGTCACCTGGAGAGCTGATAACTGGCATACCCTCACTTCAGTGGTGCTAAATGGTTTTTGCTCTCCACAGGATAATTATATTGATCGTGGCTTAGAACTTCAGAAATTGGTTTGCGGTTGCATGAAGTATGTTTCAAAACCCTAATAGAAGCTATATTATACATTAAAAAAGAGAAAACTCCCAGCAAAACTGAAGACCAGCATTGTTGTATCTAACACTCCCAATGTGATATAATGAGGAGATGTTGGACCCGGCGTCTGCTGAAGGGAATCTGATTGAAGCGGAGTTGTTCTGGGCTCAGTGCGGTGCCAGCTGTGGGGTGGTCAGCTGAGCTGGTGGAAAAAGAGAAATCTAGAACTCAGAGGCTGGATATGGTCTGTGGCTGATGAGGAGCAAAGAGCTAGGTTTATGGAACCATCCTTTTCCTCTGAAAGACAGCTGAAGAGCGTTAAAGGTAAAATCCTAAGATGTCAGATGTTCCTGTGCTGTCCAAACCAACCAGGAGGAGAGCGCTTCGTTAGGAAGGTGGAGACTTCACTTCTAGTGTGTGTAATCACCTAAAAAAAGTAATAATACTGGTTTTACTTTGAAACCTTGAGTATCTGTTTACCTCTTTTGTCTCTTGTGTTTCAGGCTGGACGCAAGGAAAGAAGCGATGCGCTGAACTCTGCGATTGATAAAATGACCAAAAAGACCAGAGACTTGCGTAGACAGGTAATTAATGTATAAAGTTGATACTTACTGGGACAAATGAGTGCGTTCTGGCATGTTTGCCCTCTTGGAAATATGTTACCTGTTGGTTTGTTTCCAGTGGGCAATGGGCTTGCCTGCTTGTAGGTAGTGAATTAAAAGCTCAAGCTTCCAGTGCCCAGTTCTCAGGGAAGCGTAGGGTGGAAATGTCATCCTCTGTTAACTGTGTCATAAAGAAGCTGGATTCTTAATCGTCCTTGTGGCAAGAGAGATTTTAAAAAACCCACAACCCTACTAAACTCACGTTTTATGGATTTTTTTAAACATAATCAGGTATGGTTTATAATTCTGACGGTATTCATCTTGGAGAGCCTATTTTCTTTGAGGACTGTGTTTATGTAACACCAATCTTTTCTCTGTGTGGTTTTTAAAGCAATATATCCTCCTTTTCAAGTAAATGCGAACATGAATCATAGAATAGTTAGTTAATAGTTAATATGGGCCAAGTTTGAAGAATGTTTTTGTTCTAGTAGAAGAATAAAAAGTTAAATCAGCGTGTTGTTTAATCAGCTGAGAGAAAGCAGCAAATTTACTCAGACAAAACCAATATGAGCTGCTAAATCAATATTTGTGGCCAAACTGGTGACTTGCACTTATATAACTAATCCAGTTTTTTAAGGAGATTTAATTTAAATTGAAGCAAAAAGTGTATAGACAAGACTTAGCGCAGAGAAAGCCTTGGTCACACAAAGGAAAAAGGATCAAGGACAGAAGTGCTTAAGCTTTACATATTAATACAGTAAAAGGAATACAGCAGTGGAACGCTACTGAAAAATAACTCATTCTTTTATTTTTATTTTAGCTCCGCAAAGCTGTTATGGACCACGTATCAGACTCTTTTCTGGAAACAAATGTTCCGCTTTTGGTATTGATTGAAGCTGCCAAGAATGGGAATGAAAAAGAAGTTAAAGAATATGCCCAGGTTTTCCGTGAACATGCCAACAAATTGATTGAGGTAAGATGGCACAAATGAAAATTGAATTGTCACTAGTTAAATTCAGGCAAGCTTAGGCGCAACACATTTTTCGATTCTGTTGAAACAAATAGCAAATTCAGTAACAAATTTGCTTTTAAAATTTTGCTTCAGTGAATTTAAATGCAATTTAATTTAATATTTTAAAAATTTATAATGTAAGCTTATCAAAAAGCAGCAGCTACTGTTGCATAGCCTATGTAGCTTTAGATATTACACAATGTGAGCATGTTATGCTGTTACCTTTACGTACTTTGTTAACTGGGGATGGTGGTACGGGGTAAGGGAAACTGGTGTGACTGTCTGGCTGTACCACGTGACCAGTTGCTTGGAGCCTGTAGGCTTTTTCTTCCCAGTAAGATGTCAGTGAATATAAACAGGCCTTTTATGTGGAGACTTTTAGAAGGAAAATCTGTCAAAGGTAATAGTTTTCCAACAGGCAGTGTGCTTACAAAGAGCAGCGTATGTTCATGCCGGGCCTTCACGGATCCATCCTGGTAACCTTGTCCTCTTGCCGTTGTTTTTGCGTGAGCGTCTTGTGCCTGTTGATGCTAAATGGCAAAGAACCATCATCCATAGGTATTGCTGAAGAAACATGCCACTAGAAATAAACTTCAGAAACTCCTCCTGTGCACCGTGGTGTGCTTTGAGGCCCCAGCTGGCTGGTGCGCTTACCCTCGGCAGCGCCTGGGAACAGTCAGGTACTCAAATACTCATTCTTCACTTTTGGCCTGCCACGTTTCAGTGTAAATGCCATTTTAATATAGTTTCAAAGTTAGTCTGTTCTAAATTTTAAGTAACTAACATTGTTTGACAAAACAGCAGGCAGAGGACAGTGCTGCTGTGCGCTGCCCTGGCAGCAGGATGCGGCCGTTCCACGTGCAGTAGTGGGAACACTTTGATCCAGGTTTTGTCTAAAGCCTCCCTTCTTCATGTTGCAAGCCTAATTTATGTAGAAAATTATTTTTAAGGCTTGTTTACAGGAGAAGTTCACTTGCGTAACGATAGCAGCACCTATTCTGCCACCTTTTCAGTGAATGTGTGGTGTCTACGCACAGAGTTTGTTGGCGTAATTACAAAGGAATACTTGCACTGCTCTGGCCGCAGGCTTCCCTCCTGCTCTTGCTAGGTGAGCCCTTACTCCCTGCTCCCTCAGAACACATGTGCCGCCTGAAAAGCAATGGGTGGCTGTCCTCGCTGGCACGTAAGAGCAGTTTTTACTGACCTTACCTTGTGTGCAAAATGCCAAGCTGCAAATGAGTTTTGCGGAACCTCTATTCAGCCAAACAGCCTGTCTTTCAAGAAAGACTATTCCCCCAAAAGCATGCATTAAACTATTTCTGACTGGCATCAAAAGGTTCTGCTGAAATGATACGCTGCTGCAACAGTTTTTTGAAGGCTTGCTTATTGCTTTTGCTGTCGAAAATGTAACGATAGCTGCAGAGTAGCATGGTCTGGGTGGCTTAGAGACCCCTTCCAGGGGTGTGGATGCATGAACACATACGCTCAGCTTCGACAGAAGGGGAGTGGGACTCCTGCAGAGCCCTTGTCTCAAGGGGATAGAGAGCCGCTGTGGAGCCGTGTGCGATGTCAAATTTACGGTGAAGGAAGACACGTCGGGGTCGGCTGCACTTCAAATGTCTCCGTGTGTGTCTGCCAGAATGGAGAGGGGTGTTTGCAAGTTCCAGTATGATTCTGCTCTTGGGCAGCAAATGCGACTGCAGGTATCCAGAGAAACAATGAAACATTGTGTAAGAGCAGAACAGCAGAGATGTTCCACTTGGTGAGATGAGAAGTGATTGCTTCCACCTATTTTCAGTGGGAGATAAGTGTGCCGGGGAGTTTATCATAACTACCCTCAGAAACGCTGCTGAGTGACTCGACATCAAATGTGACAAAACAGCTGCAGCGCGAACGGAGCTGTGTTGTGTATCGCGCCGTGACGGACAGGCTCCTCTGGTTTGGATGTCGATGGGAATGCATCCTTTCCCTGGGTGAGTGTGGGGAGTTCTTGGTCCTGCAGCGCAGAGGTGTTTCCAGGCCCTCTGCGTAGCTGTAAAGAGACGCAAGCACGTGATTTGGGTAATTTTATTTTGCAACATTCCCTTTTTGGCAGCAGAGCGCTGTCTGCTTTCTCGTTCCTAAAGGCCAGGCAGCTGAATTTGACCAAAAGGGGCAATAAGCACAAAAATCTGATTTGCCTGCTGGATCTCTATCTTCTAGAGAAACCATACCAGAGCCGTGTCCCGCAGGGCTTCCGTCTAACTTAGCGAGATACCAGCCTGCTTATCCTGCCTCTGGAAAACTGAGAAATGGTAAAGTTGTAAAATGAGACTTGTCTCAGTTGAATAATGCGTTTCAAAGATAGCTTTCAAAATCACTGTGTACTAACGGTCCATTAACGAGCTAGCACCCTGCCTGAATTTTGTTAAAGGAGTTTGATTCAGGCTTGAGAAGCCGATTTAAATGCAGCACACAAGTAACAGAAGAGGCAGTATTTTGGGAACCGGCGTGAGAAAAAGCTAAATTAACTTGTGAGCCATGAAAGTCTTCCTAATTTACAGATTGCACAGCACACAGTTGTGTTCAGTGATCTTTGTGATGCTGGGTGAAGTAGCCTTGGCTCTCCAGCCTCTAACTTTGCTCTTGAGGAAAGGTAGCTTGGTGTTGGCATCCGTGGGTGTCACGTTCCTCCCGAGAAGAAACTAGGCTGTCCTGCGCCTCTGTGCTCGTTTTTAATGATGTCACTTAGCACCGCGCGGACTTTTTGTTCGTCCCAGGCTTTGAAGCGTGCTCGTGCAGAAGGTGCCTTTGTGCCGCTCCCTGCAGTCGCTGCGGTGGCACTTTGGCTGTCCTCTGAAGAGTGAAAAAGCCCTGAAAGTTAAGAAGAAACTTTTGCTACGCTGTTGAATGCTTTAGAAAAATAAAAATTGGGTTGTCTATTTGTCACTGTTTTATACTGTGTAGTTGGAATGGAAAAGTTTTTCAGACCTTTGAGAAATTAGGTTGATGAAAAGTGGATGAGGACAGAGTCCGGGGTAAAGGCCTGCAGTAGCTGTTTGCTTGCTGAAGGATATTTTGGAAAGGGAGAGTTTAATTTCTTAAAACCAGCAAATCATCTTACCTTATTCTGGAACCCAGTATCCTTGTGTCAAATGTTTTTCTCAACTTAAATTTTATTTTTAAGTCTCTTTTTCAGAGAAACTTTGGTGAGACTTAGGAGATGAAAGCTCTCAGTGATGTTCCATGAGAATCAGTTTTTTTCCGGTTGCTTTAATTTATCTGCAAAGACTACTCTGTGCCTTTTTTCGATGCACTGGGTTGTATCTCGCATGTGGAGATGATTTTCTCATCTCCAGTGAAAACCCGTGAACAGATGCAGACTGCAAATTTATTTGCTTGGAAAGAATCACATTTGGGCACTTGCAACTCCGTAAGCTATCCGTAGCCTCTCACACTGACACTTCCCCTTCTGCTGCCCTTGCTGTCTAGCCCAGTTTCCTAGAGTAATTCTTTAGACCTCAGTCTAAAAATACCGCTGCCCAAAGCCTTGCACACTTGCAACATTTTTATTGCAGTTTATCGTGATTTGCCCTCACTCGCCGCCTGTGTATTCTTCAGAGAGCCTAATGGCTGCACGTTTTTTACACATGGAAAGCTTTAAAAAAAAGCCTGGAATAAAACACAGCTTGGTTTTAAAATAATAGCCAGCTTTTGGATTTCAGACACAGCCCAGGTTTTGAAAAACTGAGACTTGGCTGTCCTCTGTTCATGAGATGTCCCTTCCCTGGGCATGGCTGGTTCCCTTTCTCATCCAGGTGTGTCCTTAGTTTGTGCACCTTATACACCGATTAAAAACAGGAGTGGAGTGGAAATACCCAGCAGATGGAGAAATCAGTCTGGTCTCACAAGATTATCCCTTGTGCATCTATTAGTCACCTGCTTTCCCAAGTTTATGCAGAGTTTGTAGAACTGTCATATTTGGGGTGGGAGTTGGATGGGCTTTGCTCGTCCTTTAAATATTCGTTCTCCGTGTTTGCCGCCTAAGGTGCATACCAGTACTGAAAGAGATGATATGTCTTGGGTGAAAAGTGCAGACAAGCACAGCACTTGGCACCCAAATCAAATACCGACTTGAAAAGCTTTTCTGAATCTTTGGGTGTCTTAATCTCTCAAAACGCAGCGTTTTCCAGGCTGTTGTTGTTACCAGTCACACCTGAGCAGCTATTTTTCCTGTTCAGTAAGCGAGTTTACAGAGGGGTGGCAAAACCTGCAAACTCAAGTTTGTCTCTAAGTTGCTTTTATTTGGAAGGTGATTGTGTGTTACAAGAGAAATGTCCTTGTGCTGTGGTCTTAAGAAGAGAGTGAGTCCAGCTCCAGAGTAATTTCCCATTTTAGGACCAAGAGCAAAATGTCTCTGCCGAAGAACAAGCACGTTTTCTGTCGTTTGTCTAAGGTAACCTTGGCAGCAATTTAAACAAATGTCTTCAGTAAATGACCGCTCTAACTCTAATGTGCCCTCTAAAGCCTGACACTCTTCAAGAACCGATACACTTTCCTTGTAAGTTCATTTTATTAGTCAGGTAATTCATAAATAAATTAAATTCTTCTCGTAGAACATGCTTCCCTTACATTCATAATCGGTAAAGTAGGAAAGCTTCAGCAGAAAAAATGTTCTTCCATTTTCCAGCAAAACTGGATATACAAATTTAATAGGTCATACATAAATAAAGGCAAGTGACCTTTTAATAGGATAACTTTTAGTTCTTGTAAGGGCTTTTTTGAGGCCAGTCTTCTAATGCTACACCAAATTATGTATGAAAGGGTTCTCAGAATGCTAGTACAGATTAAAAATCATGTTGGGAGAGGAGTAAGACACGTCAGGATTATCTTTCTATCCAGATTTCATTCTAAGTACACACAGGAGAAGCAAGGCGATCAGTAATCTGACAGTAAAACTGATGGGAGAAATTAAGTGATTGAAGACAAATTTGAACCCTCAGATATCTGGAGAGCAGTGAGGGTGTTTGGAGATAACATTCTATCGGAAAATCATCCCGGTTAGCTGCTGCTACGTGGAGGAGAGGCCTTTCTGCCGTACCTTTTCCATAGGGGCAGTCATTGTGTTGGGTGATTGTTGGGAGTGCGGGGCTTGGTCTTTAAACCCTTGGGCCAAGGGAGATGTGAAGGGTAGAGAGGCTGGAGGTGAATGAGTTTAGAGTTTGGAAAACTGCTGATGTCCTTCTAGCCCACTAGAAACAGCTCTATATTCTGTTCCTCTTTCCTTTGGAAGCAGATAGAAGCATTTGGGGAAGGGGAGATCTGTAAAGAGGTCAGGGAGTGTAAGCACAGCACCTGTAACCGTAAGTGCTGTTGACGTGATGTCTCCAGAGGCAGGCAAAAAGTAAGATAGAGTCCTGGACTATTGTATTTGATAGTCTTAAGATATTTGAATCTTAATTCCAACAGCATTTTTAAGTGGCTTTTTGGGTACAGCTTTATAAATGTGACATAAATGTTTTAATTCTTGATATATAACTAAAAGCCTCATCGCATGTCTGGATTTTCATCATCTTAGTCATTAGCAATATTGACATATTAGTCACCTTGTGTCATCAAGGAGCTGCCTAAAGTCTGTATAGAGCTCATTCCTCTTCATATTTTGTTGCCTTCTTCAAGAGCATAATATACTTAGAATTGCCACTGAACTGACCGTGAGCAGTTTTGTGAATGGCCAAACCCCGGCTGAAACAGCTCGTAATGGGTACCACGTTTGGTAAGACCGTAATGCAGCCTGCGCCAAGTGATAGGCAAAATGAGATGGGAAAGAATTGGGATTTCCACTTTGATAAACATAGAGGCTTTTTGGGATAGGGATAATAAATCAGATACTATCCAGATATCGCTACTAGCAACACTTTTATTTTAAAGAAAACCGTTTGTGTTGCTAAGAGGCATCTGAGACGAGGATTTGCTTTGAAAGTTTTAGCTGAAGATCAGATCCACGTTACATACCCGCGGTGTGATTTCTGTCATGGCAGCTCCGATCGACTCGTGCAACTGATGTGTTTTGTGCTTATAACAACGTTTTATCGCTGTAGCTTGTTTGTCTGAGGAAGGAATCGTTCCCGTGCCAACAGTTACATCTGCCGCTACAGCTGCGCCTGCGAGGGGCACGGTGCCCACGTAGCACACTGGTGTTCCTTTACCAGCTCTGCTCTCCGGTCAGGCCTATGGGAGGGATAATCTGCCAGTCTGGGGATGAAGGTATTGCTGTCACACTAGCACTTTACTGCTGTGGGTATATTTTATGCTATAGATGTATTATTTCCCTTCAAAAACCTCTTCCCTCTCTTTGAGTGAAAAACCTTCCTGTTGGCAAGAGGGAGAAACGCTGTCCCTCCCTCGGTAAATGGCGGACAGTTCGCTCTGTCACGGTGCGCAAGCTCTGGTGTTGCCCAGCTGTGTGGAAAATTTCCCTCTGTATGAAACCATGACGACGTGTGGGGACTTGCTCTGTTGGAAAAATAAATTTCCTCCAGGTGTGGAAGGAGCTTGGCAGTGTGGGACAGAGCTTTCGCGGGACAGCTAGGCCTGGAATGGCAGCGGGTAGCTGGGGACAGCTCATTTGGGTTGAGGGCCGAATGCGTGGCTGTGTTCTTTAACTAGATTTTTAGACACACAGACATGACTTGAAAGGTGCAAGTTGTGAGATCTGATCCTGAAAGAAAGGTGGTTACCTGTGAAAATATGAAGCAATTGCCTCGGTGTTACAGGGAGCAGAAGGTACACAGTATGTTGTATCGTCTCTGATCCCCTTCCTCTCTCAATCGGTTGCCAGCCTGTTGAAATAAAAAACCCTGAAACTCCCATTTCTCACTGTCATAAACTTTTGAATCAGAAATGAAAGCATTTTACTTGCCAGTTTTGTCCCATCTAGCTGAAATTTCCCCTCCATGTGTTTATAACCAGAGTTGAAGTTAAAATTGCTCTCATCCTTCTGCGTGAGGTTGCAGAGCTCTGGAAATAGCAGGTACCACAATTTTAGTCCTGCGTTCCCCTCAGTGCTTCACGTCTGGAGTTTCTCTGTGCGCGGCTTCTTTTATTTAAAGACTTTCACTATTTTAAGTTAATCCATTGAGATTCTGTTGCCCACACCAAGCTTTTGCAAGGCACCTTCTGTGTGGCTGCAACCACTTGTAACTACTTCCATCAGATACAATCGGAGTAGTTGACAGCATGGATCCCAGTAACTGGCTCCAGAGATCCCATGTCCTGGAACCAAAGTCCTCCTGCCGTCCCTCCACGTACTAAAGGAGTGAGACTGGTTTGCTTAACTCATAATTAGCAATGCCTCTGCCAAACCCGTGAGTTTGTAAGATTATCGCTATAAAGCAGGCTTCTCCCTCACGCAGCACCTCCTAGGATGGACGTTAAAACGCTCACATTTGGCTTGAGTATTGTAGTGTGTCAGTGAATTAATAAATGTATGGACTTATTGAATAATAAAAGCCTTTTTAAGAGGGATGGAAATTACATAATTGACACATCTCTTCTGGGAGTCCTCGGTTGCCACTTAGTTTTGCCAGAAGAGTTGTTTCTGCAGATAAATTAATTTCATGGGCTTTGACCATCGTGAGCAACTCTGGACTGTTTTCTTAATGTGGCAGAGGAAGAAATGAGATGTGCTATGTTTGAATTTTATGAGACTATCAGATACACTTTTCTTTAGTAAGTCCTCAAGAGGAAAATGTTGAATAGCTGCCTGTCCATTCTTTTTTTTTTTCTTTCTTTTAAAATGAGTGATTTTAAGATTTAAGATTTAAGTAGGAATTTGCATTCCCAGAGAAATTGTAAAATGAAAAGCCAGAAAGAGAACAAGAAGCTGAAGTCTTGAAGTTTAATCAGAAATTAAAATGCCAGGAGCACCTTTGAAAAGCTTTGTTCACGTGTTGTTGAAGTTCCCAAAGTAGCTGTGTACAAATGGTTTCTTATTTTTGCAGAAGGGTTTGTGAGCATCGGTTATGAGAAGGTGCTGGTTAACGTTAAATCAAAAACTTAAGTTTTTCAATCATAAGACAACCTGAAAACTTACTTCTGCAATGCTATTTTTGCAACTGCAGTTTCAAATGGGAGCAGTCAGATTCTTAGGATTCAGCTAGTGTGTGTCGTCTCTGCCATAGCAGCGTGTAATCCTCCTGTAGAACAACGCTGCGTGGCGGAGGGGCTCGTGAGCTCCCAGCGCCCGTTCAGCAGGGCTTTGCGTATTTGACTTTCCGAAGAAGCTGTCCTGAAAACATGACCTGTGAAGAAGGAGGAAAAACTTGTTGCTTCTCTGAAGTCAATCCAGGTGCACGAAGCAGACTTCCATACAAACCTCCAGTGTCGCCTTTGAAACCCTCGAAGAAGATGATGTAATGCGTTAGAGATTACAGTTCCTTTTTTCTCCTGCATTTCTTTGTCCCTTATTGAAAAAGCAATTTGTCAATCCTTTAATAAACGGTTCCATGTAAAGTAAGCTCGGATCTCAGTGCAAAGAGAAAGTTTTAACGAGTACAAAGCTACAGCAGTATTTCTTGATTATTTTCAACAGTGCAATTTAAGAAGCTTAGCGATGACCCTCACGCTTGTGTAGCTGAGGCTGCTATAGTCTTTGAATTGCTGGAAGATACGGCTCCTTAGTCATTATCTGAACAAATTTCAAGTTAAAAAAAAATAAAAAATGTATTTCAGGTGAAAAATGTAGAACTGCCTATTGTCAGCGAAGGCAGTTGTATACAACAGCTGGTGACTCAAACACAGGCTGACAAATTGGCATTAATGGGGGACAAAACTGCTTTAGAAATGTCAGGATGTTTCCTGATTTACAATGAGTAAATTCCAAAGAATCCAAATAAGTAGAATTTGAGATGGAATCACTCTGTGACAGAAGGCACAACAGTTTTTATGTTGGAATTACCTTCCTGCTAGTAAGGCTCTCCTGATGGACCCTTAGCGCTGAGGTGGCACCTGCCTCTGCAAGGAACCAAGTAATGCCTCCTCCCAAGGCATCGGCTCAACTTGCGGTACTCTGTCGTCGTTGATACCAATCAGATTTGAGTTTCAAAAACTGATCTGTGCTTGAAACCCACTTTCCGGCTCAGTTCGTCCAGCTTTGAGTTTCACTCGGCACCGGTTTGTCGGTTCTGTTTGTAGAAATGGCTGTGTCCGTCCACTTTGCACGAGCGCTCGGCGCGGTTGTCACTGGGGGTGAATTTAAGCCTGTTCATCTCAACATCAGCAGCAGCTTTGGGTCCGCCCTGCCTTTTGGGATATGTGAAGATGGCTCTGGGACATGGTTGTAGATGCTATGAACTAGGAGAGCCTTGAGATTGCAGGAAAAAGGCGCTTGTAACTTGGCCTGCCAGTGCTGCAAGAGGTATCTCTGAGCTGCGTCAGCCCAGTTTCTCTCGTCTGTCTTCATTCCCTCTGTATTTTTAACTTTTTTCAAGAGATTGCTCGTTATGGCTGATTACATTATTTGCGATTTTTTGTCTCCTTTGATGCCTGTGCCAGTAGTGCTTATGTAAAGGGGCTTGATGACATTGAATGGTAAGAATGAACAAATGCAGCGGGAATTCAATTGCTATTTTGCTCTCAAGCACAAGTGTTCTTTCTAAATCAAGTCTGACCACTCAATGTGTTAGTCAGCTCTGCTGCTGGAGACATGGAGAAACTGTTTCATTTATGTGTGATTTCAGGGGAATTTTTATTTGCTGAAGGTGCTCTGTTTTATTTGAAGGTTTCAGAAATGTATGATTTCCAAGTGCTCTGCATGCTGTAAAACAAATTTGCCCATAGCTGATCATCATCTTGGCTGCAAAATCCTGTGGAATATGTGTACCTGTCAAATAGCTGAGCAGCAGTGCCCTACCCTCTCTGCAGACAGGGAGTGTGAAGTTATTTGTCAAATATTACGCAGGAGTTACTGATGACGGGTTCTTTCAGGTACCTTTAAATTTAAATTTCTTAATCATACAGCCATCTGCCTCAGCTGGTACGTGCAACTTTAGAATTCTTTCTATAGAGCATCTGATAATTAAAGACAAACTGAAATACCTTGTTGTAATGTCATTTACAGCTTGGTTAATTAGTTGGCATAGCTCTTCTTAAATTCCAAATTTTGAGATGTTTGTGAGTCTTTTCCAATAGTTTGGCAGAGTCTTTCCACAGGTGCAGTAAATGCTGGATTGCTGTGAATTTAGGGCCATGTCCCGCAGCGCTCTACAGTCGTCTCCGCTGCTGCCGCATCCCTGCTTCGCTCTGCTGTCCGAGCAAATGGTGTGCTGGGAAGTTTGTGTGCTAATCTGGCAGAGACACTAACCCGCCAAAGCGCGCAGCTTCCTTTTGGACCAGCGCGCTGAAATGGAGTGTTGGGATTTGGAGACGCGGCGGTAGGATGGGACGTGGCAGCCAACAGTTGGATTGTCTTAAACCGCCAAAGACCCTCAGTCAGGGCAGCACACACGCTTCTTTCATAAAGGTTGGCAGCCCCCGCCAGGGAATTTCTGAAGAAGAATTGCCATCAGTGAGGTATTCAGGAGAAAAATGACTGTTCAAAAATGACTGTGCAAAAAAGGCAAAATTTCATCGTACCACGGCGGGGACACTCAATTATAAACTTCTTTGCCTCTCTGTATTCGGACAGAGCGGGGTTTCTATGTGCTTGATTCATCACACTTGGCTTGAGAGAGAGCACAACATCTCCAGATAGCGGAGAGGCCGATTTCGTAGTGCTTCAATGTCGCTTTTATTCAGCCCCTGCTCAATAGGGCTTTGTGCTCTTCTCGCTCCTAGAGATCCTAACTGCTGCCGCCGAGGCAGGAATGACGTGAAAATACGGACCATAAAAAATACTGGCAAACTGGTGTTTCTCCAAAATATGAGCTGTGCTTAAAACAACAGCACAATCTTTATTTGACTTTTAAATCACGGCATCTCACTGTCTTTATTTATTTATTTATTTATTTTAATTTTTTTTTTTTTTTGCCTCTAAACCAAAGCATGGTATGCTACAGCTCGCTGTGAAATAGGGATTTAAGACATGACAAATCTACGGGGGGTGGGGGAGAAACAAACTGTGTTCAAACTGAAATCCCTCTTTGACAGTGTGTTATCAAGAGTGCAGCTGTTCGGTGGAGGTGCCGTGCAGAGACGAGCTGAGCTGGCGGCTGTGGTACCAGAAAGGAGGAAGAAAGCCTTGGCCAAGCTGGTGCCAGCTGCACGACCTTGCAAGGAGCTTACTGCAGTCCCACCTCTTAACTTGTAGGTCTTGTCCACAAAGACCGGTGGAAAAGAAAGTTGAGGAGTAAGACACTAATATTCCTGAAAGCTGGCAGGCTTTTGTGGTGTGTGTTGATGCCACATAGTCTTTTTTCTCAATTTCAGTTTGTTTTTGTCCAAATCTGTGCTGTTGCATGTGTTGACTTGGCGGTTCAGTGTTGGATGCGTACCTGTCTTCTTGACAGCGCACGGGTTTGTACCCCGCCTGACTCGATTTGGAACTGGAGGGAGGAAGATGCTGTGCGTCTTGCAATGGGAACTTGCTTTTTGGTTCCAAAATTAATAATGAGATTGATTGAAAAACACCATTCAAGTGTGTTGACATGTGGTGGGACAGTAATGTATTCTGCGTGGGAACATCTGCCGTGAGGGAATGGCTTGAGGAGGGGGAAAAGCATGCGATAGAGCTGCGGATGCAACTTCAGAACGACTTGTAAACACGCACAGGATAGCTTAACGAAAGGAGGGATGGAATTTCCCCAGCGTATGGAGAAAAGTATATGGAGAACTCTGACTTCACTGGTGTTCCTGAGCATCTGCTGCTTGTGATGATGCTTTTCCAGCACACTTACTGGCGGTTTTTTGCAGGTTGCTCTGTCTCTGAAAGGACAGTACTTGGTGTTCATCTCTGTTCACGGCGTGCTATTTTTACAGCTTTCTGTGTTCAGATGGCTCAGAATAACATGCTTGTCACTCACCTGTCAACTACGAAATGTAACTTACTTCAGACTTCCTTCCCCTGAGAGTAGCTCCGATATGAGGAGTATCTTCAATTACCACAAAATTCTGTGCTGTCCCCTTCCGTGCGCTCTTAAGCAGGTGTTTACAGAAGGTCCTCTGTTTCCAGATGACCTAGTTAGGGATGCTGCTGTGCAGCAGGTCAAGGTTTTGCGGTAAAGTTTTTAGCATCATGAGATGCTGTTCCAATTTTGGAGAGTTGTGGAGGGATCATCCAGATCACCTGTACCAGGAAATGGTTTTGTGTGTGCCATAAATGGAGGGCTGGAGGAACACGTGCCTGATTGTGCAGTCTTTGCCTAGGTAAGAAGTGTGTTGAGTAGTTCAAGCCGAAGCATTCAGGTACGTGTACCGTGGACCTGCACTCTGTGCAACACCAGCAAACCAGCTGGAGCTTTGCCACGCCGCTGCACCGCTTGTGTAGGTGAATTGCTTGACGAGCCTCCAAGTTCTTTTGGGTTGACACGCAGTAGGATACAGACGTGTTAAGAAGAAGGGAGCATCTCTACACTTATGGACATCAGAATATTTAATCCTCAGATGCGTGGGAGCTGGATTGGTTTTTAATGGTGTGGGTGCTGCTCTCTCACCTGAGTGGGATCGGGCAGTTAAAACCGTAGCTTCAGGTGCTGCCAGTGATACTCTTGTGCGTTTTACTGGAGAGAACTTAACTGAACCAGTGGTAACAATGATCTGTCCGTCTTGTTTGAATAACTGTGATTTTGTGATCTGGTATGTTCTGATTTTATGGCCAGAGAAAAGGACCAGATGTCGTTAGTCGTTTCAGAACTGGTTAGAACTGAACGAATGTGGACGCTTTGTATTTCATGAGTTACTGGTCACTGTTGGGGACAGGTAAAAAGTTTCTTACAGAGGGAAATAAAACCCACTTCTAACAGTTGTCTTTTGTTTTCTCCCTCCTCTGACACAGGTTGCCAACTTGGCCTGTTCCATCTCGAACAACGAAGAAGGTGTGAAGTTGGTTCGCATGTCAGCCAGCCAGCTTGAAGCCCTGTGTCCCCAGGTAACGGAGAGCGTCAGAACATAAAACATACCGTGATAAGTGGGACAACTGGTCCTGCTTAGCAGATGCTCTGGCCCCTTAGCGTCTGCCTCTGGACTTGCTGCAGAACTTGACTTTTTCCTTAATATATGGATGCATATGCATCGAGACTTAGAAACTTAAAAATACATGACAAAGTAATTAGTGACATCTTTTTTAGATAATAGCTCTAATTTCATATGACCAGGATATTCTAGTAACCTGCAAACTGGTGAAGCCTCAGTGGTTTCCAGTGCGCATCCATGTTGCAGGAAGATGTCTTGTGAAGATGCTACGGCTGCTCCTTTGCAAGCTCTGAGATGAATTATAGATATATTATTTTTTGCCTGAGTAGAATATAAATAGGTTAAAAAAAAAATCTTCTCAATAGAGTAGGGTCAGAGGAAGCTGGCTATGTGTGAAGAGTTTGAACCTGGCTGAGACTACCTTATTAATTAATAAGTCTTTAATGGAAACATGGAAATTAAGTTTATGTAAGCACTAGACTATCCTCTTCCATTTTGACAGCACTGATGTTTTAAATGTCACTGACTAGATACTTGGAGAAACCCCAAAGACTGCAGTGCAGTGTCAATTCTTGTAATTTACATTTTTTAAAGCAACAGAAAATTCAGATCTACAATGTACAAATAAGCTGTTGTTGGTAACGAGGAGCTAATGGAAATTACATACTCCAAAAAATTCGTCCAATGACCTTTTATGAAAATAAGGTGTATTGTCTCAGGATTATTTGGAATTTATTTGGGTTTTCCCATATATACTGGTCTTTTCAAAACCAGTCAAAAGGGAGAGAGATGTGTTCAGCTGTCCCCACCTCAGCAGGAGGGGAATTCTGAGGGAGCAGGTGAAGGTGACGTGAAGAGCAGGACTATTTTACCTTCTGTTACTTTTGAATAACAGTGCTATTAAATAGGTGCAGACAGACACTGAAACATGAAGCATTAAATACTACCTGTGAGGCCCTTTGTCATCCTGGAGTGGACTTCTGTGGTTCCCACTCCTGATCAGACCTGGGGCTGGAGCAGCAGCCGCCGCGTTGGCTGGGCGGCTCTTTGCCTCCCACACCTGGGCATCTTGTTAAAACCCAAGGTCAGTTGTTACAGTTGGAACCAGGCATGTGGAAGAAAAAGCTTTTAAAAATACATCTTGTCTGGTATAAGGGCCTGCTCTTTTCTAAAGTAGCCAGCTAGGCTGGATGTAATTTTTTGTTGTTGTTATTTCCAAGAGTATGGATGTCTAATGCATGTTGTTCCAGACAAATGCTGATGCTTTTGAAAATAATCATCATAAAAAAGTTAGGTTTGCTTTGAATATGAATGTTTCTGGGAATTGTCCAAGTCTGTGAGGGTGTCTTCCCCTCCTCACTGCTGAAATTCTACGTATTTCAAACTATTCTCTTTGCTTTTCCAACAGCTGCCTATTTAAATAAATCCACTCCTTTAGAAAATAAACACCATGATAGTCACCATGAAATAATTAACCAGCTGCAGTCGGTAGGCACCGAACTGCAGTCACACGTACTGAAGGGCAGTTGTTAGCCTTTGACTCCAGGGATTATGGATGATAATTTAACAGGCGTCGGAGGCTTTGGTCAGCTGTAAGTGAACGAGGGCTGGAACTGATAGATTTTGGCTTGGCAGCGGTCGCGTGTCTGAACTTCCCAGCCTGCAGTTCAGTCTTGCCTTAATTTCGGGGTCATCACCAGGAGATGACACTATAGATGATGATAGCACTTGAAAGAATGCTGGTTGATTCTTTAATGCTCTGGGAGTATTTAAACCTGTTGTGAATCCTGGGGGATAATTAGAGGCGCTTGTCTGAACTGTTTTACAAATGGCGTCCTGACGATACCGGAGTTTCTTACAGCAGCCGAAGTGATGCAGCACGCTGTCGTCCTCCTCAGCGCTCCCCAAACTTTGATTATTCTGTATAATCTCTAAATGCCTCTCAATATAAAGAACGACATAGTGGGGGCTTGCGTCCTTTTTTTAGACAATTATCTGTTTATTTTGCAGTTTATTCCTGATGAGACTCGCAGCTGCTCCTCGAATCCTTTTAGGTGGCTGTGCTGAACAAAGATGTGAATTAGGCATAAAATACAGATTTAATCCAACATTATCTGCTTTTCTTTTTTTTTTTGCTTAGATGGTATTTTTCCAGGAAGATGCTTTATTCGGAATGAGTCAAGTCAATCAATAATTACAGTAGTCTCTGAAACAGAAGTGAATATATCGATATCACACAAATACGATGTATGAAATGTAATTCAAGGTATTGCTGTGGTTGAAAGGCTGAAACTGGAGTATAATGCACTTGAGTAAGTCCCCAGGTACCCTCTTAAATAGCTTAGCTGAAGAGAGGCCATTCCGGGAGTCGGGGACTCCTGGTTAAAGAACGATTTCTGCAGAAATCAATCTGTAGAGTTAATTATAAAAGCTGTATCTCAAATAGAGCAGTTACTCAGTCCCTTGCCATAACTAGCCTTTTTGAGGTGGCGGCAGGAGTAGGGAACGTGCAACACTTCCACCTGGTTAGGGAGAACTTGGAAGTTTTGTTGGTGTGACAAGAAGTCAGTCACTGCCAGTGTCACCTATGGGTTTAGACATTGTCAGGTTTGAAATTAAATCCTTTGAGGAAAAAAACTGTGGAAAATTTTTTGTCTGAGAAGTCACTACAAGAGCAAGCAGTTTGATTTGTTTAGTGTGGCTATGTTACTCGAAATCAGCTCTTCCTCAAGAGTAACTCCATCCTTCCTGTTTGTGCGTCCCCAGCCAATTAACACAGAAATTAATGCGAGCTTGAAAACTTAATGTGGTGCATAGAGCTCCCTTTTGACGGAAGGGACTGTTAGGAAGAGCTGTGCGTGCTCCGTAGCAGCCAGCTGCATGACTTGTGCTGGGCTGGGTTTGCAGGGGAGGAATAAGACAGCATTAGGGGGTCACTGGTGTTTTCTTCATGAAGCCTTGACTTACAGGCCTGCCTGAATTTATTTTTTAAGACACAGGTTGCTGAAGGTCTGTGTATGGATTGAAACACCTTTGCCCAGCATGTTGCAGGAGTTACCTGCAGTCCTGCAGCTTCGTGCCTTGCTGCGTGGTGGGGGGAACAGGCCGGTCTGTGGTGGGCTCAGATGAAGGAACAGAAGTCCTCCATCATTACAGTTAAATGTTTTTCTAAAAAACGCTTAGGATGTCTTTCACACTGGAACTGGAAAAGTACTGCTATGAAATGTTGGAATAGTTGCCTGTGCTTCCACTTGCCTAGAAGAGTGCTGGGGGAAGTTTGCTTTGCCTTCTTGCTAAACACAGAGCTTGCCAAGGGTAAATTAGCAAAAGATTTTGTTTATCTCGACTCGAAAACCTGGATCCTTCCTCGTAACTCTGGCTTCTGAGTTCTGTTTCCAAGAAGTACTTGCTCTGGGAGCCTGCAAAAGCTGTTTTGTAACAGCATTTTGCATTAAAGATGTCTGAGGAGAGAGCTTACCCATACAAGTGTGTCTGATCGTACAAGCTGTGGGTGTTCAGAGAGCAACAGTGAGCGTGCCCCAGCACAGCTCTTGAAAGGAAAGAGTGTTGCTCTGGCCTTTGATGTGACAGTCTGCTGTCACCTGCAGCTGCTTTCGCCAGCTATGTGTTGACTTTCTCGTTCTCTAAAGCCTCCGTGAAGTTCATCTGTGGGCTTCCAACCAAACTACAGTCAGGCTGAGTGTTTTAGAAAATAATTACGGGTTAGAATTTCCATCAGGCTGGGTGTTTGCTTCTGCCAGCAGAAGCCGGAGCCCGCTGCCCTTGATGATCTCCTGGGAAGTGGGCTGCAGGAGCAGGGTGGACCTGCACCTCCCTGGGGTGGGCCCGCGGGATCTGTTCTCCAAGCCGTAGGGCAGGGCTCGCTCTGAGCCAGTGCTGGTTGCCTTTCTCCTCTGCTGCCCAAGTTGCTCATCCTCCTTGGAAACGCTGGGAGGGCAGCAGGCCGCGTCGCTGCCTGCCTCAGCACGGATGGCGTGTTTGGCCTAGCTCACCCTTCCCGGCACGGTCAAGTGAGTGTTGCCTGTTAAACAGGCTGCAGATAATTCTTGGATTTAATGGCATTTTTAATAAAAATGGCTTTTCTTTATATTAACATCTTGTTTTAATAATTGCTGTTCCACATCCTTACATTCCAATTTTGCAATGCTTCCAAAGCAATTTGCTGCTTATGGATTGCTGATGAGGCAGATGGTTACATATGCTGATCACACCGACTGACACAGGCAGACAAAACACCAAAGCATAAGGAATCCCATGTAGGGGTTCCAAATAGCGTGAACATTTTTACAAAAACCCCCTACAGTGCACTCCCTCAAATCCACCAAAGCCAGATGAGAGCTGCGGGCTTGCTCTCCTCCTTGAGTCCTCAGCTACTGCCGGTTCCCTGGTGGCTGTTGGAGAGGAGATAACTTCATTTTTCTTGCAGTAAAGACTTCAATATTGAACAAGTGTCCCCTTTTTTCTTCTCTTTGAAAGCCTGTCAGATTTTTTGAATGTACTAACTAGCAGATCCTATCTCCAGACTGTTTAATTACAGGAGCTTGGAAGCATTTTTTGACATTGAGTAGAAATAGTTATGTTAAAAAAAACTTAACAGTTGGGTTGCAGTTTTGTGTCATGCAGGCTTGCTGTGAAGAGGAGCCAGCACAGGACAGGAGCAGCCACAAAGAAGCATTATTAGGAACTTGAGCAGTTACTGATGCTTAAAAAGAAGCAAAGATGGGAGGAAGGGATTCAGCAGCAAGAGCTGTGGTGGTGCGTAAGGACCCTGTGTTTTCATCGCAGGCACAGTGTGATCTGTGAAGTGCGGTAGCAGAACAGCTTCCAGAAAAGACACGGAGTCCCTGAAACCCGCAAAGCTTCAGCACTTGAAGTCAGTGAGATGCAAAATGAAGCAACACAAATGAACACCAGAACAAATAGCTCCGAAATTCTTGCAGCTTCTGCGTTGGCTGGTATATAATATCAGTCCTCAGCTACAAAAGAAGATGCTTTTTCCGTATACAGGGCAGTTGATAGGATAATTATCTATACACAATATGTGAATAGTGAATACTTCAACAGCAGTACCTGCTAAACTGGCAAAGATCATGTTACTCCAGTAGAAGTGTGTGCCTGTAGGTCGTTATAGCACCGTGACAAGTGGAGTAATATCTCTGTGGAGATGCCTGCAGTCGCTCTGGGTATAATGCGCAGGAGAGGCGAGTGCTCAGAGTGCCTCTTACATTGGAGCAAAATATTGGAAATCAAAGCAAACTTTTCCTCCTTCTTTTCGTGCATCAACCTCCCTACACTCGCTGGTCACTGCCATTATAGCTTGAGAAAGTGCAGAACAATCTTCTCTATGTTTCGCTTGCAGGCATTTCAGCTCGTCAGAGTCTGCAGAGTGCTTTTTGCTGTATTGAAATACGCAGAGGGTTAGCACGCGTAGCCGAGTGGGTGCAAACCTGGGGTTGGATGTAACTGGAAGCGACTTAAATGTCCTGCTGAGGAACATTTTTTTTCCACTCAGAGCAAAATGCTATTAGGAGCGGGGAAGGAGACATGAGTAGGGTGAACGCTGGAGGTAGCTTTGGCATTTGGCATATGTAAAATTAAATTATGAGCAGCTTCTTACAAACTGCCAGTAAGCAAGCTATGCTTTCTTTAGTACAGAAAAATACAGTTGTGAAAATCCACCTGAGCATGGGGAGGGTCCTGGCTGGGCTCAGCAGGCACAGCAGCTTGGGTGGTAAGGTCGTGAAGTCATTTGTTGACCATTTAGAAAGCTGTGATCCAGGAATTGTTGTTTTGCTTCTACCTTGTGACTGCCCCTCCGTATCGCAGAGCGCTCTGTGAGACAGCAATAAAACAGAGCAAACGAGGGGTCCTGCGTGGTGTGATTACCAGTTTTGGCAAGTTGAGTAAGAGACTTCTTCCACCCGGCCTGGATTTGAAGGCCGTGGAGCTGCCTTCCAGCTCATAACCCAAACGCCACGAGAAAGCTGGTGAACGGAGATCTGTATTTAAGAATAAAAACCAAGTGAGTTACTTAGGAACAGCAGCTATTTTGGTCCTAAAGAAAAGGTGTGTAGTGAGGAGAGGACTGGGTGTTTGTTTTAGAGCTTTTAAAAGTGAAAAACTCTTGTGGCACAGCAGCATCCTAAATCAGTACTGCGGGAAACAGGGCGAAGTTAAACCAGCTGCAGGAAGAGCAGGCTCCTGGAAAGAGCAGAAAGTCCCCATCAAAAAGACCGAGGCAAAAAATAAAAAGTGCTTATGGCTGTTGAAATGGAGAGTTATGTGCCTTACAGCCATTGCGCACAACTAGAGACTGCAGTGCAAAATAAATGGGTGGTACTTTCCTTCTCCCGAGTGATATTTCTTCCTTTGGCCATGCCAGCCAAGTGTTCAGAACTGTTCTTTGCAGGAACATCACCACCTATAAGAGCTTTCTTCTAGCCTCTATCAGTCTTTCAGGTGGGGTGACGTCTGAGGCTGAGAGCCATCCTAACTAAACCTAAAAACAATTCATTCTACGTGACCCCAGTGGCTTTAATTTACCCACAAGTGTATTGAAGGTTAAGGTGGTTTCTCTCCTGGAACGGCTGTGCGTTGTAAGATTGCTTCTGGGCAAAGTAACCGCAGTCGTGTAACTCAGGCAGAAGTTGCTCTTCAGGGAACCTTGGACAGTCCTGTCCTGCAAAGGTGTATGTATGTAAATTCATAGAATCACAGACTGGTTTGGGTGGGAAGGGACCTGTAAAGGCCACCCAGTCCAACGCCCCTGCCAGGAGCAGGGACATCTCCAACCAGATCAGGTTGCTCAGAGCCCCGGCCAACCTGGCCTGGAATGTTTCCAGGGATGGGGCATCCACCACCTCTCTGGGCAACCTGGGCCAGTGCTGCACCACCCTCAGGGTAAAAAATTTATTCCTGATATCCCGTCTGAATCTGCTTCCTTCCGTTTATAGAACCATTACCCCTTGTCCTTTTGCAACAAGCCATGCTTGAGCAGTTTCTCCCCATCTTTCCTGCAGCCCCCTTTAGGCACTGGCAGGCTGCTCTCAGCTCTCCCCGGAGCCTCCTCTTCTCCAGGCTGAGCAGCCCCAGCTCTCTCAGCCTGGCCTCACAGGAGAGGTGCTCCAGCCCTCTGATCATCTGCGTGGCCTCCTCTGGACCTTCTCCAACAGCTCCACGTCCTTCTGCTGTTGGGGGCTCCAGAACTGGACGCAGTGCTGCAGGTGGGGTCTCACCAGGGCGGAGCAGAGGGGCAGAATCACCTCCCTCGACCTGCTGCCCACGCTGCTGGGGGTGCAGCCCAGGGTGTGGCTGGCCTTCTGGGCTGCAAGGGCGCATTGCCTGCTCGTGTTGAGCTTCTTGTCCACCAGCACACCCAAGTCCTTCTCCTCAGTCTGACATCTTTAGTTTCAATAGGGAAATGTGTTTGTTTGTTTTTTTTAAAAAAGCAGGTTCTTCCCATGAAAGACATTAGAAAAGCACTGGAGGTGCAAATTGAGACATCAGTTGCAAGTCAGTGGAATCCCAAGGCTCCCTGATTTTGGGGTGTGCATTGCCAGGTCCTGGCTGGTGCCGTGGGAAGCTGCAGGGCGGAGGAGAGCGACTCCAAGCAACTCGCTGGAACTGCGTTATCTGAGCGTTGGGCTGCCTGACTTGAACGTTGCAATTGCTAGATGAAACAAAACACCGATAAAAATAGTGTGTTTTCTTGCCATGCTTCATTTCCTTCTGGATCGTCGCAAAATGTCCCTGTTTGAGTCTTCTCTTTGTACAACTCCAGTGAGTCACTGTGATCGCAGTGCTCTGGCAGCATTTGGAAAAGCTCTGAAATGCAGAATATTTCCCTGAAATTGCCAAATGTTTTCCTTCCTGAAGCGGCTACATTTCAGGTAGTCTGGCCATGTTCTTCCTATTTTTTTGAGCTATATATATATATCTCTCTCCTTCCTGTGAGAATTACTCATATTTTAGATTAATTGCCCAACGTTTCATGTTTTTTGGAGCAGCAATAGTGTACTTTCATGACTGCCTTCCCCCTCCTCCCATTTTTAGACGATAAAGAAATCCTAGTCCTGCTTCGTACACAGACCCTTTGAGATCCAGCATCCCTGCCTTTTTCCCGTGTCTATCTGTGCGTCTGTTGGAAAATAAATCACTCGCTGTCCTGGATCGCAGGCATCCTGGAAGAGCATATTTAGTCCAGTCGATAATTAGCAGGTTTTGTCAGTAACCCCTGCACTGTTTGCTGAGCAGTTATGTGAGACGCGGCCACGGTAACTTGCCAACAGAAATGCCGAGCTGTACGCAGTGTGAAGGGTTTATCACCGATGGAACGGTGTGCTGGAGCCGCTTCGCACATTTTGAAATACATTTGCCTTGGCTGTACACTTTTAGTGTTGTAATATACCAAAAAAAATTCCTTGTTTTCAGCTGGACAAGCTGCCTGGCTGGAGGACGGCGGTGCAACTCGTGCCTCCTGCGTATGGATTTGGTGACAACGCCCGGTTTGGGCTTCTCGAGCGCTTGCAGAGCCCTTTATGTATGACAGCTCTTCCGTCCGGGGGAAGAGTTGCTGAACGTGGGCGTCCGGGGACGGGCCTGTGCTGTTGACAGAGATGAATTGTTCAGACAGCTGCTGCTGTCCAGATCTACACGGACAGGTACACAGGCCATACGCTCCTTCGGCCTTAACGCTGACCTGTCTCAGCGCTTACAGGATGTTTCGTATCTGATAGCAGCCGAAGCCAGCCAGAAGAGAGCAGGAGGAAGCGTCCTACCCGTGGTATCGCCATCTCCGCTGTCTCGGTTACGGTTACTGGCAGCAGAAAAGCTGAGAGCAGATTTTGGGAGCGTTGTCTGGTTTGCACTTTTTGTTTCCAGTACACTTGTTATTTGGATTCCTCTTCATAAGAACTTCGGATGTCTAGATTTTGATGAACAGGTAGATAATTCATTACTTCTGTCAGACTGGGGCAAGAAGTGACGGTGGCTAGACTTAAAAAGCAGGGCTCTTGAGCAGAGGACAGCTTTCCCTTTCTAAACCTCTATTTCTGTTGATTTTAGATTTTTAAACATCATTTTCTTGGTCGTTGCGAGGCTTTTTTCAGGGCTTTCAGAGCTTGAGAAGCATGATCTTGATGGGCAGCGTGCCCTGTGGCCGGCAGCAGGTCCCTCTGAAGGCACCTCCTGATTTCCACAGCTGCCTGTGCAGAAGGTGGTGGCTTCGGTGCCTGGCTGGAGGAAGGGGAAGCAGAGGAGGACCTCCGTGTTTTCTGTGAAGGACGCGGACGCTGTTGTTATTGCCGGGGTGCAAAGGCGTGTTTCATCCCTGCAGGTCTCCTGAACAGATTGCCAAATTGTTTCTTGGGCTTGTCTGTTATCAAAGCCGTCGAGCTCGTTTTGACTGGTGACCCAGGCTTGGAGCCTCCATCTCCAGAGGCGGGATGGTAGCGTGGAGAGCGGTACAGCTTTTCCCTGGATTCTCCTCAGTCAGTGCTGATCTCTAGCATCCCGTGGGTGGACCAGCCTCCTCATTCAGTGCCATCATGATGTGTTTGACATCACCATCATCTCCATGTTTAGCGAGTTACGTATTTTTTTTTAAATGCTTTGTGACGCTTCTAAATGAAGCAAGTGGAGAAAGAGCTTTTGGAAAACCAGGAACATCTGGTGCTTGCATGCTTTGTTCGGCAACTTTGTGAAATTAATACGGTCCTAAAGCGGAGAAGAAAACTTACACGTTGAACTTACAAGTTCATTAGCTGTAACTCTGAGGTGCTTGAACACCAGGTGAGGGTTGTCGCATCGGTCTGCCTACAGATGGTTTCTCACAGCTGACGCGTTTCCAGGTCGTTGTGCTGGAAAACAGCGCAGCAGGAACAGGAGCAGGCTTCTGAGATTGCGCTCTTCCCACGCCCAAAGAGGCTTTGTTTGTCATTTGACTGACCAGTTGGGTGGCACAGCATAAACTTTGTTACCCAGCAGTACGTGTAGCATTTGTTCCGCTTAAAAAACCAAGGATCTGGAGTAAATGACAGTCTTAGGGTTTGAAAAAAAATTAATTGAGGGGGTGTTCAGGAGGAGCATCAAATAATATCTTCTGTTCTCTGGCTGGGCTGGCTTTTCCACAGCTCTCACAGAAATCATAAGGCACTGTAACAATTACTGGCAAGGTACAGGGGAAAGCTTTAAGGAAAAGAAGATAAATACAAACATTATCTTTGATTTTGTATTTGCATATTGTTTCTACTTCAGACTGTGTAAGCTTAATCCTTTGCTAACCGTTTTTCTCAGGTTCTGGTGAGTACCGTAGGAAATGCAGGCCCTGGTGTACTAAATGTCATCCTGTCTCAAGCAGTTAACGGCACAACCTGCGCTCAGGAAGCAACACCTTTAGCATGAGCTGTTAGAGAGAGGTGAAGCTAGCTCCTGTGAACACTCCCCAAGTGTTCTTGCGTGTAATAACGAACTGCAGAAATGTGGAAGCACGTATGAGCTGGGTGTGAGAGCGACAGAATAAACACTTTTGTCTTTCAGTGTCAAGTTCCTGAAAACTTATTAAACTTGCTTTGCTTGCTGCTGTGTTCATTGGATAAACATATGGAAAGGAATTGTTTTATTAAGGGTATGTTTTGAAAATCCAGAGGTGTTTTGCAGGTCATTAACGCTGCGCTGGCCCTGGCTGCCAAACCCCAAAGCAAGCTGGCTCAGGAGAACATGGATCTCTTCAAAGAGCAGTGGGAGAAGCAGGTCCGCGTGCTGACGGACGCTGTCGACGACATCACTTCCATCGACGATTTCCTGGCTGTATCAGGTAATCAGGGGTCCAATCTCAGAAATAACTGTTCCTGTAACTGAGCCCCTTCCTGGAAACGGGTGGATTCTACGCGTGCTCTGCACCCTTCTTGGGCGTTTGGAAGGGATGGTGTTGGTACGCCTCACCTGGCAAGCGTCGTCTTCTGCTGAGCGAGGTGTGATAATAGAGCAGGAGATCTTGGCAGGAGGAGGAGAGGTATTTTTAGAGCGTGAAAGCAGCGATAGTTTAGTTCAGCAGGTACTCTAGAAACCTGTCATTGCACTTAGAGCGTGCGCATGCATAAATGTATATATTTACATGTCAGTAGGCAGAGCAGCTTAAACACAGTGAAAGACACTCTGTGTCTCAAGATTTTGAATTGCTGGCTGAACTACCGATAAATTACCGTCTAGCTTCTGGAGGCAAACCTCAGCGTTACCTTTGGGGAAATAGATGTGTTTATGTTCCAGTTATCAACTAGCAGAAAAGATGATCTCTCAATTCACCTTAGGCTCTTCTTACGTACACAAAATTTAATATCAAACCATGGTTGTACAAGTTAATTAAAATAAAACTGTTCTTATAGAAAATGTTCTGTGAATATTTTTAACCATGTCAGCTTTAGTAAATATTTCAAAGTTTTAAAAAATATTCAGTAATTATAATAGATTAATAATTCTGTTGGGTTGCTTGCCAAGATAATCTCTTTATCAGCATTGTTGATAAAAACCCACTATTAGCTGTTGTGGCCTAGAAATAAGGGGGGCATTTTTATTGCCACGTCCTGTAATTCTGCTCTAGTCAGAGGACACGGTGATAGAACCACCTGAATTGTGTCTGCCGTGGCGTTCACAAATTACCGCTGCAAAATGAGGGTCTCGTTTTCCTGGTGCAGACAGGCTTCGGCATCTCAAGTGACCTGAAAACTCTGGTTGTACAGAGAGATTTCACAGGAAGGTGCGTGGCATCGGAAGTACCAGGTGAATTTATCTAGGAAATGTAGACAAAAGCTTGCACGCCTGAATTAAAAGGCCATTAAAAAAAAAAAGAAAGAAAAGAAAAACAAACAAACTAAAAAAACTCCCAAGTAGTGTTCCTACGGTGAGTCACCTGTATTATCATACGTGTCGTATTGTGGTTCCCTGGGCTCTGAATGAAAATTCTCTTTGCAGTGAGTTAGCATGAACTTGTTAGGCAGTTGAGTGTCCTAGTTCTTTGTGTCTGCGTGCTCGGTCTGCGGCGCCGCGGTGGTGGAATTGCACAGCTGCGAGGAGCCTATTTCTGGGGACATGTATTTAGAGAGAATTGTGTGCTGAAGTTCACGGCTCCGCTCGGAGTTTGCCTGCAAGCATACGCAACGTTTTAAAGAGAAAAAGCTGTTGGTCTGTGAAAATGCAGTCTGTATGAAGCTGCCTGGCTGTGTTTCACTCGCGGGTGTGGCTCAAAATGGGTCGAGCCGCTGGAACCAAGTGGTCTCCATCCTCGCGTAGGTCGTTGGAGGAGATGGGTACTCTGCTTTTGAGGGGACAGGTTATGGTGTTGGCCCGCTGCTGAGTTGCTCTGAAGAGTTTGAAGGGCTTGGCAATAAGCAGGGAACGCTTCTTTGGTGGGACAGTGACGGGCTGGCGCAGGAGAGAGTTCACCTCCAGCGTGTGCTTGCCACCCAGGATGGTACCATGGAAATGGTCTGAGACTACTTCAGATGCTCAGGTGCATTCACAATTATTTGTATGTGCTACGTTGTCAAAGAGATGGTAGAAAAATATTAAAGCAATAAATACTGCTTTAAATATGATCTGTTTGAACTTTCCCATATAAATGCCACAGCTCCAATTCTCTGCTAAAAGTCTGAATGTCTGGCTGAATGAAATTGTGCCGGGTATGATTTATACCAGGCTCCGTTTGAGGTTATTAGGGTGTTTGTGCCCAGTAGGGTTTGTATCGGTTACTAACTGGGATGTAAGCAGGATTAAAAAGTGTTTGTGTGTATATACATACACACATATATATGTATATATAGATAAATACCACATTCCTACAGTGTTGTGCTGTCCAGCGTGACGTATAGGCTTCATTGTTCAGCTTGTGCTCAGAGTTGTATTAATTACACGCAAGTAAAGGCTTGGTGAAAGAGGTGCTGGATTTAGGTAATCGCAGAATACCGTACAGGAACAAGGATACTTAAAGGCACAGGGTTGCAGGTAAGCTTGCAAGTTATGACATTTTATGAAGGACATAGAAGAGGCCCTGTTGAGGTAGGACAGCGTCTGGCGCTGGCTGATGGTCCGTGCACAGGAGATGAATAGCGGAGGAGCCCTGCAGACTGAAGATCTTTCCGGTGCACTCCCATCCATGAATGGTTTGCAGCTCAGGGAGCTCCAGCGGCAGAGATGCTATCTACTGGACAGTCCTTGGCAGACTTCTCTCTCATTTAAGTATGTGTTAGTTGCTCTTTAGACCGTTATAAACTGCTGGCATCTCCATCACCCTGTGCAGAGTTCACAGCCTGGCTGTGCTCTGTGTAAGATCCTCCTCCTTTCCGCAGCGTTGCCAGTTTGCGTCGCTTGATGCCCTGGTTGTAGTCGAAGATGGTGAAGAGGTTTTTTCCCTACTCGCTTTCTTCATGCTGTTGGTAAACGTACAGACCTCTGCCGTACACTTAGTCATCTCTTTCTTGACTGCAGAGTCTCTGCCTGTTCCATTATTCCCCGTTTCAAAGCTCTTCTGTACCGTCTGTAATCCTTATCCCTCTCGTCAGTGCCTTCCCGAAGCACTCAGGGTGTGTTTGTGTGCCCGCTATCTCTGCGCTTTAGAGCGGTTGCTGATAGCACCATGTAATTGTCAAATTCAATGTTCTGAAATTACCTGGATCTCCTTTGAAACTCTCTTAAAAAATAATTCCATTTGCTGCCTTCTGTTCCTCTGCCGCCGACAGAGGTTTCCGCAAGAGACTGCCCATCACAGCGGAGCTCTGAAGAGCCTCCAGATGAATATTGCCTGGGCCCAGTGATTGTCCTCCGTCGTTACAAGATGAATACTGTATTTACGAGTGTACGAGCACTCAAGTGTTTGTTCCATAACCACATCTGGTGACACTGCTGCTTGACCCCATTCCTTCAGCATCCCTTGTCAGGAGAGGGTCCAGCGTGGAAATTGTTCTAAGACCTCCCACAGGGATGCAGCAGAGGCAGAGTTACATTTATGCATCTGTGGCTTTATTTCCTGGGTGCTGCTTTTAGGATTTGGTCTTCTGTAGCCCCCAGACTCCCTCACAGACTTCTTGGGGTGTTTGGAAAAGGATTTCTTAATCCCTTTAGTGGGGAAGTGGGTGGAGGTGGAAGGTGTTTGGCGGGGGTGGATTGAGGAATGACAGTTGTGGGGGACTATTCGTTCTGTTAGCTTTCCACAGTTTTTCATAATTCCTTGTTTGCTCTAAAAATCATTTTTATTGGAAGAATGTTGTCTTTCCTCTTGCCTTGTTGCCAAACCACATCATTTTTTTACCTATGGGGAAAAAGGACAAGATCCCTTTGCTCCTGCCTGTGATTTATTCTCTGTTACATCCCGTTGTTGTGAGATTTTTCTCCTGCTCAGCATCAGGAAGGCTCTTGGCGTTGATGCAGGATGACATTACCGCGTCCCTGAAGGTGCTGCCAGCGAACCTCCGCATCAGCGTTTCCTGGGCGCTGCCACGCCGGCCGCGGCAGATGGCATTTTGTGCCAGCCGCTTGTGGTCCGTATGCCTGTAGGACGGGTAGCAGAGCGCCTCTGTACGAGCACACGGAGCGGTGTCAAATCCGATCTGTTAGCGCCCAACTGGAGAGCACAGCCCGAGCGGCTGCCCCCGACAGCACCGTGCTTCCCCTTGCAGACCGCCCCGTGGGGGGGTATCTCCCCACAGAAACGTCTTGCAGCCCACTTGGCATCTGCAAGAGACGTTAAATGATCAGCAGGCATTTAAATAAATTCATCCTCATTTTGTCCGTGCCTTTTATTGAAGTTCATATAATCCAGAGAGGCTTTCAAATGGTCTGCGGCTTAATTTATTCGTTAAGGAATTCAGGCAATAAACAGTCTGTGTTTTGGCCTGCCGCCGATGCTTTTTCTTTTCACTGTTGGAACTCGCGGGGCTGTCTGTCTCTTGCTTTAAATACCAAAACTCGGTGTGCTCCTTGCTGCAGCTCCTGTACCTTGGCTGCCTGCTCACTGACTCGTCAAATCGCTAACGAGCCCGGCCTTCTCTCTCCCAGGGCTGCACTCTGCCCTCAGCTGAACTTGTTTGGGCTGAGTTGCTCCAGAGGTATTGCACGAGTGTCGTTTGTGCCCAGGTTGCTCACACAAGTCTCACGATATTGCACCTGGCTCTGGTAATTTTATGTAAATCCAGCGTAACTCTTCCGGCAGCCATCCTTTCAGCCACTTGGTACAATCCTCTGTCAGCCAGCTCTGTGTGCCTCTCGTCTCCACAAACTCCTCCAAAATAGCTCTTTTACCACCTGCGTCGGGAATAGAAGCCGCTTCAGTGGCACGGGTTGGCAGCGTAGCGTGATTCGATCGGTGGTAAGTGACGCTGGAAGGTATTTCGAGTGACAGAGCAGAAATGTTTTCGAGCTGGTTTCTTACCAAGCAGGCCAAATGCCGATGTTGGATGGCAGCGTCCAGGTGTTGGTACTGACACGTTAAAGAGGTCTCTAGCGGTGTTCGGGAGACCTTTCCGGTAGATTTCCCCTCCTTAGGCATCCTCAGAAATCTCTTAGGGGTTTTTACTCATCTTGAGCCTTTTGGACTTGATAAATGGGGAAAAATATCTCCGTATAAGACAGAAAATGTATATTCTAAAAGTGAATTACAGACAGAGGTCCTGGCTTTGTTTTCTGTTTTCTTAAGAGGCAATGAGTACGCTGTCGCTGGAACACTTTCTGCATAAATCACTGCATATGTTGTGTGTCTTACATTTGAATGACGGACTAACAGTTTAATATTCTCCGATGGTGTGTGTGTGGTTGTTGGCAAACACTGTGTGGGAAGCTAGGAACGTGCAAGAAGTGCCCCGGTCTATTAAAAAGTGGAGTGGGTTAGGCGTGGCACTGGGGAGGGCGCCTCACCACCCCGCGCACGTGTGGCCGCCGGGGAGTGGCTTGTGAATGTTTGGAATTAAGGGCTTTGGCAGTCCGGGGGAGGGATATGGAAAGAAACATGTTCAGGGAGAATACAGCTGAACTCAGCTTTTCTGTTGGTAAAACTGAGTACAGACAGGGGGCAGGAAGTTTGGATGCCAGTCGGTGAACGGACTGATGGGTTTTTGACATCTGGTTTGGAAGGGCAGCTGTTTGCTGGTCGTAGCGAGCTTGAAAATTCGTGCTTTACAGCGTCGCGCTGGAGGGTTTCTGGAGCAGGCCAGGAGCTGAGAAACTGTGGTGCTGATGACTGCGACAGAAACGAAGATGTTACCATCTAAATCCTCCTTCTTTTTCCACCAGAGAATCATATTTTAGAAGATGTAAACAAATGCGTCATTGCTCTCCAAGAAAAAGACGTTGATGGTTTAGACCGCACAGCTGGTGCAATCCGAGGCCGTGCTGCCAGAGTCATTCACGTTGTCACTTCAGAAATGGATAACTACGAACCCGGAGTCTACACGGAGAAGGTGCTGGAAGCCACAAAGTTACTGTCCAACACAGGTAAGAGTCGGTTCCTCCTGAGGTTCCTGAATTCATGTTGCCTACAGGCGCACGGGCAACCCGATACTGAAGTACCTGTGAAATCTATTGAAGACCCATTTACATACTTTAATTAAAATTAGTAGGAGTTATTTGCAGAGCTGTTGCAAAAAGAGAAATGCAATTTTGCTGTGTTGACTGGCTTAAAATCCAGCACTGCAGAAGGTCTCCCTGAGCATGCTTGCCATCACCGACTGAGCTGTAGAAAGCTGAAACACTGGTGAAGGCGTCCCAAACAGTGAGGCAGGGCTTGAAAGTTATGCTGGTCATCTTGCAGCCTGCTCCATTGGTGTGCAGGATCCAGAAAAAAAAAAGATTTTAGTCATGCTGGCTCAGTAGAATAAGTTTTGGGTAATAATTTAGGGTAAATTTAGTCTTTATAACTTTTATAACATCTTTATAACTGTAGAAGAAACATTGTAGATTGTAGCCCCGCACCCCTAAACCATAAATTAGGTTGTTTTCCTGTGAATGAGCTGGTAACATCCATTTAGGGTAAGGAATGGTTCTGGTTGCTTCAGTGAGGGCTGTGACAACTATTAGTTGTTGGTTTTGCTTTAATTACAACTTTGATGAAGAACCAGGGGTGACACTGAGGAAGCGAGCAGGCTGTAAATGGTTCTGTGATGTTCTTCCTGGCGTGCCTGAGTCACTGAAGGACAGCAGCGCAACCCGCCCTCTTCCACTGCCTTGTTAAACTTGAGCTTCACGGTGGTAGTACTGAGGGTTTCCCTCCCAAAATTATGTACATCTGTAGGGAATATTAAACAAATGCTTAGTGCCATAATTTCTAACTGCTTCCCCAGGAGTTTTCTCCTTGCCCACTAGAAGGGTGTGATAACCTTTTCACTGTCTAAGGGGAAAAAAAAAAAACAAATAGCAGAACAGTAAACAGAAATTGAAGTGGTCTTAAGACTTCAGCTACAGTACGGGTGTCCTGTAACAAATACTTTGAATTTAAGTGGAGCCACTGTGCACTTTCCAGTGATAGTTAGCAACAAAGCACATGCAGGTCTTTTATGTGTAGCAAAAAATGGCGTTGGGATGGGGAGCGAGTGTGGTTTTGTGTTCTTCCTTCAGTTATGCCGCGCTTCACTGAGCAAGTAGAGGCTGCTGTGGAAGCACTGAGCTCAGACCCCGCTCAGCCGATGGATGAGAACGAATTCATTGATGCTTCGCGACTGGTGTACGATGGGATCCGAGATATCAGGAAAGCCGTGCTGATGATCCGGGTGAGCGGAACTTAGTTAAAGAGCTTTCTGCTGTCCGCTGGCTTTCCCCACATTTACTGAACTGACATGCATCAGTTTTATTGAGAGCAGACAGCGTAAGATGTTCGTTTAGCTCGTATTAACATTCTGAGTCTTCAAAACTGCTAATCACTCCATGGAGTACTGCAGAAGTAGGTTGTGATTCACATTCGTTAAGCAGTTGTGCTGCTAAATACCCTTCACGCATCTTTTGTGATGTTGTGGTAGTGCCTTGCCTAGTAATGTGCTGAAATCAGTGACCTTTCCTTTAACAACAGCAAGTGGGTTCTCAACTATAGATGCTTTTTGATGGTTTGAGAGCTTAGGGGTAAAGCCTGATGGCTCTTCATTGAGTAAATTTTGATAATTAATGCTAGTTATTCAAAACTGGGTTTAGATGAGTTCAGCCTGTAGTTCCCAGAGCATGTAATTCGTTAATTGGCTCACCTCAGTAAACAGGGGCCAGTTCACAGAGGCTGTGTCTCCTGTGCCGGTGTGGTTCAGGTGCAGTGAGTGTGACTTGGAAGCCCTAATTTCCAGTAGGTCAGGCAGCATTAGTCTGGAAGGAGGCGTGCGGGGACGACACAGAAGGGCTCCTGCAGACTGAGGGGATGCAGAAAAAGTTCTAGTTGAGGCTGGCCTATGGGCATATTTCTTGAATCTTAGTGTGGTAAAATTGGGTAGGAGCCAGACACAGCAAACACAAACGTAGGGGTCTTATTCCTTTTTTCTTTTTGCCTTGTACCACTCTGACTCCAATGTAAATGCCTTGCAGAGAAACCGTCTTCGTCTTTCAGAGTGGTAACCATGGCAGAGGCATTTGGTGATAAGTAAATTAAGGACGTACGGCCCCAGGATAAGTGTGATTATGGTAACCGTTGCAATAGTATCCTCCACGTTTGCTGCTTAAAGCAGAGTCAGATGGAAAATCAGCAGAGAAGCTGACAATCACATATGTGCTCTTCATCCAGTTTTTTTTCAAAGTAAAGCTGAGGATTTCTAGACAACCAGTGTTAGATGGAGAGATCCGTGCTTCCCTGCTATGCACACTAACGATTTTGATTCACCCCCTGCTAAAGTCCTTGTTATTCAGGGCATGAAAGCATGACTGCCAATTCCACGTCGTCAGTAATTAGCCGCGCTGGCGATGCCAGGATTCCTGACGTTTCCCCTTGCGCCGCATCTCCGATGTCAGCATGCCACGGCTTTGTTGTAGCTGCCAGTAGCTAACGGCGGCTCACTGGTGATGTGCCAGTGACCGACAGAAAGGTTAAAATGTTAGTGTGTGTTGTCCAAAGGGCTGGAAGGGGTGGAGTGTATGTAGGATAGGAGAGCCATCCAAATGGAGATGCCAGGCCACCCCTTCTCCAGGGCTTTGTCTCAAACTGGACCACAGGAGTGACCGCGCTGCTGAGCTCGGCTGGGGCAGATGAGCTGATTCACCTGAAACTTTGCTCAGTGGCACTTGTTCTTTACCGGAACCAGGAGGAAAAGTCACTCAGACACCTAAATCTTGTGTTTATGCAGTGTGTTTTCAAAACTAAAAGCTTACTCTGTCTGTAGGTTGTTGAAGCAGAGCGCTTCTCTCCCTGATCCCGAGGCAATCGCTCCTCATCCCCAGAGGAGGTTTTCCCCTGGTGACAGGTTGTGTGGACCTTGGGATGGATGGGCAGTGAAGGGGACTTGAGAATCATAAATAGCTTTGAAAGATGCAGCAGAACTGTTTTCTTTATTTGAAAAAAAAAGTCTTAAATGTTTGATACACTGAGCTACTTATTGATATGTGTGCTTATGCTGATTTTGTGGATATATGCTGTTCTCCAAGGCACGGAGAGGAGATGGTGGCTGAAGTACCCTAGGTCTTCATTGTCAGCATAGTCACCTTTGCTTTTTGGCAGCTATTGTGCCTATCCATCTTTCTTTTAACTGTATCACAAGGTGCTTGTAAAACTCAAATCATGAGAGAGAAATCTGAAGAGCAGGGACTTTATTTGCATCTTACCTGTTAATCACAATCTGTTGCGTTTATCAATGAAGTTCGTTATCGATCCAGCTCTGCACAGCTGTTGTGAAGTGCTGCTTTAGGCGAAGGTGTAGTATTTTGACAAACATGCTGGTTAAACTTGATAAGCTTTATAAAAAGTTTGCCAGCTCTAGACTGGCAGTAGCAAAAATAAATCCTAGGCAAGCAGGAACTAGGTCAGATGTGTTTAGCCTACAGCATAAAAGCTGGCCCTTACTAGCTGAGAATTTTCAGCTGTTCCTGGGGGATCAGAATACATTTCGATATATTTTATCCGCTGTTAATTTAGTCGATGCTTTGATTCATAATTGCGCTGAAGACGATGGCTGTGATTTTGCACCAGGCCTCGAAGCTGTGTGTAATTTTAGCTTCGGAATCTCAGCTGAAGCTTTTACGTTTAACCGAGTTGCAAAAATACCGTTCGTTTTGCAAAAAAAAAATTTTCTATGCTTCAGATCCTGAGTGCGTTAGTGTCCTGACAAACCTCAGGTGTTTAGTTACTGGTGTGCAGTTTTGGGGATCCCTGTGGTGTTTGCCATGAGCAGTCAGGCGTATATAATCCCACGTGTTCACTAGCTGGGTACAGTCCCTACATTTACCTTTCTGTTGAAAACATGGAATAGTTTTTACCTTCATTCATTTCCGTTCTCTCTGCTTGAAAAACAATATTCTTGTCAATTTTTTGAGCCATGAAATCTGTTGTTTGGCTGAATGACTCTTTCCTCAGACTCCCGAAGAGCTGGATGATTCTGACTTTGAGACTGAGGACTTTGACGTCCGGAGCAGAACCAGTATTCAGACTGAAGATGATCAGCTCATCGCTGGACAAAGTGCGAGGGTAAGGAAGAAATCTGAGCATTACAAAACTGTGACCTGCCTTCCAGAAATGGTTCAACTTGCTTTGAATATCCAGGTTAAAATTTTGGAGGTCGGTGGTGAAGATGTTGAACCAGAAAGCTGGCATTCCTTTGTTTCCAGTTTTCTCCTGACAAGGAGATGTGTTTTCTCCTGGCATGCGGGATGTGTTGGTCTGATGGACGTCAGAAACATCTCTGTGTTATTTTGGATGTTCTGAAAGATCAAAATCCTTTTAATACCAATGAGCTACTTTGGCAACACAGACGTTGTAGGCACTGCCACTTGGTGAGGTGAGCTCCTGCAGGGAGATAGAAGCAAATCATTCCATTGTTCCGATGTTATTTTCAGCAGGCAAATACTACGTTTGGGGGCCAAAAAACAGATAACTCTGCGGTTCGGGCACTTTTTACAAAATGTCTTCTCAGGCACCTGTTGGTGTGTCTTTGGCCACTCAGCATTTAATCAAGACAATGTAGAGAGGAGCTCAGAAATGAAAGCATTTAAACTAACTGCGTTTCCTGTGACTTTAAAAAATGAAAGCACTGATAGGCAATATATAATCATTAATAGGTGAAAGCTTAAAATTGGTACATTGAAAGAAAAACAGGCCTTACCTATTGTTTTTATTTGACATGTCCCCTTCTGGATCAATAACAATTTGGGCAAGTGCCACGAAAGATTTTTTGTGAAGGCTCTTCTAGCCTGAAAGCAGGCAAGAAGTAGGTTGGCCTTATTTATCAAACTTCTGCCGCGTTGGCTTTGGCACTGTACTAACTGAGAGTGGGTTTTATGCTCTCCTTCCTTGTACAGGCACTCTCTATTCCTCTGTCCCTCTCTCCCCTTTTATTTAAATGTGGACATTTCTAATTTACCTTTTAGCATGGCTGCTGCCAGAGCTTTTTTGTGCCGAAGACTCCTTTTCACCTGCTGCTGGAGGCATGAATGCTCCTCGTATTTATGAAGGCAAGGGCATTGAGTCTCATAGAGGCTGTAAACCTAGTCAAATAGATTTTATTCAGGAGTAAGCACACACTCTTTATTTTCACTTGCTCTTTCCTCGGTGTGCTTGTTTCAAAATAGTGCAGCTGGTTTTTTGCAGAAAGATAGTAAGATTTCTTCTGTGCATTGCAACACTGCAGGATACCCAAGTGCAACTTCCTTTTAAAACTCTTTTGAGTTTTGTAGAAAAGGCAAGTCCCTCCTTTTTCTTCGTTCAGTGGTAATATCTGCAAACTTGTTCTGTGTCTACAACTTCTATCATGCACGGCCTGTTTCAGATGTCAGCTTGTCTTTGTGGGCACTCCTTCCCAAGAAAGAGTGTAAGCTGTGGTTCAAAATGGAAGGAAATAGTTCTGCAAAGCCTCTAGGTAGAGAATTGCTATTAAAGTTTTATCCCCCATGTACATGACTTAAATTGGTTACTAGTGAAATGTTCCAAAAAGCCTCCTACAAGCGGTGGCACCAGGCGAGGTGAGGAAACTCTCTCTTTCAGGCTATCATGGCTCAGCTCCCTCAAGAGCAGAAAGCAAAGATCGCTGAGCAAGTTGCAAGCTTCCAGGAAGAGAAGAGTAAACTGGACGCTGAAGTGTCAAAATGGGATGACAGCGGTAATGACATCATTGTTCTGGCAAAGCAGATGTGTATGATTATGATGGAAATGACAGACTTCACCAGGTGAGTCGTCTTCATTTGTGCGCACGCCGCCTGCTCTCAGAACTGGCTGGGACGCTGGTCTGTCAATGAAATATTTTGCAAAGTACTCTTAAGAGGCTTACTTCTAATTTCCTTTCAGTGTTACCCTGTTAAAGCCTGTGTGTTAGCTGGGGAGATGCGTTACTATGCAGTGACTGGGTGGTAATAGCAGTTTAAATTGATCTGTACACACACAGCAGTTATTGCCTGCCTGCCTGCCTTTCTTAAGGGTGATTTGTGTCCCAAGGCATATATATACAGATATTTGCTCAGCTCCTCACAGCATTAAATTCTATGGGCTTCTTGATATTGCTGTACTGCAGAAATAGTTCCTAGTACAGTTATTTGCAAAAGAGAGAGGCTTTGCTGCCTTTTGAAATTCATTTACCAGATTTTATACAACACTGTTTTTTTAAACTTGATGTTGCATTCCATGAAAATTGCAAATCTGTCTGCTAAAATCTTATCTCTTCTCATCATTAGGTTGCCTAAAACAGTAAAATTTAAGATTTTTTTATTCCTCAATTTAGTCTAAATATGGGGAGGGGCTGGAAGGGAGAAACTGTCTTGAAAATGAAGATGCTGTGACGGTTACACCTGCCTATTTCTGTGCAACCGTGTTCCTGCAGTTGGGGTGAGGAATCACACCCAGTGCTGTACAGAACAGGATGAGGAAAGCAATGCATAGCTCACTCTTCTGGTTTTCCGGTGCTAGAAGGTAGATCCTGTTCTGTTTTTCAGAGGTAAAGGTCCACTGAAGAATACATCAGATGTGATCAGTGCAGCCAAGAAGATTGCGGAGGCTGGGTCAAGGATGGACAAGCTGGGGCGGACTATTGCTGACCACGTAAGTCACGACTCATTTTCGTAAGCCTCCAGCACAGATAAGCAATAGGAGATCTTTTAGTACTGCGGATGCGATGAACAGAAGAAAATGTGTGTAGTTTTGAGGGTTTTTTTAACGGATTTTCCAGGTTTGCAGCTGGAAAATTCTAGCCTTTTCTTTCTAGCTGCTCTCCTGCCACCCTGAGCAGTGTACGCAGCGAAATATGTCCAGCAGCTCCTTGGCTTGACTCAGGCACCTGCCATTTTAAGGTAGCAGTATGCCAGCACTGCTTCACGTCACGTCGTATCTAGGCCAGTTTGTCTAACCAAACAGGACTGACACCGAGTGCGCATCACTTCCGTCATGCTCGGAATATGCCCCGTACTTTCCAAAGCAATGACGAGGCTGCGTAGGTGACAACACCGTAATTACTGCACGTGGCCTGTTGCACAACCTTTAATATTATTTTTGAGGCAGCTTTTTAATATTAGCAACATTCAGATGCCCCGTAGACTGAATGGCGAGATTGTCAGAACTCTCCAGGATTTTTTCGTTGTCTAGTCAGCGTTGTTGAAGACTTTGAGCAAGGCACATGATGACCCAAGCGTTCTCCCCGCTGTCCAGGCTGCTGTGCGTGCTGTGCTATACGTACAAAGGTGTTTGAGAGGACTTCCATGGAACTGGACCAGTATGGGCCAGTCTGGGGTTTTATGCAGTGCATCCGCCTCTCCTGAGCACTTCAGAAACTGGGCTGGGCCAAGCAAAAGTGCCTTGGGTCTTGGTCCACGCCCAAATGGCAGAGAAACGGCAGCGTCAGTAATAATATTCTGCCTTCAGGAGAGAGCCTGAAGTGCAGGTGGGTTAGGTCTGAGATCACGGACTGAACTTTATTCTGTACAGCTGTCGCTTGCGTTTCGCTCCGTCTCAGAATGTAAATCCGCAGTGCAAGGCTTCAGATAAAACGTGTCAGTTTGGAAGAAAGCTTTTCTAATGCAGATCTCTCTGAATGTTGCATCCAGAGGATACTGTCTGCACCCTCATTTATTAATGATGCAGTGAGAAATGTTCAGTGGGGAGAGAAAAGTTGAAAAGGGCTGTTAAAAATGGGTCTGCTTGCTGCAGCGTTTTGAAAACTGTATTTTCTGGGAGAATCAGGTGCACTGCTGCACTGCTCCGGTAGGTACATGAAGCAAGGAGCCGTCTGTGTTATGGATCTTGGGGAATCTTGGCCTGAAGGTTTACAATGCTTTTTTTTCTTTAACTCACCTGTTTTATGCAAACTTGGTGCACGGTTTCCTGCACCGAGACATTTCAAAATATAGAAGAAAACTAAATGGCTCCTTTTAGTAGAAGGTCCTTAAAAATGTAAAAGATTAAGCACAGGCTTGAAGATCAATATGACCAAGGCTGTACAGTTAGTCACTTTGACAAGAATATAGCTTTTTGTCCCCAACTCCGTACTCTACTAATCCTTTCAGCCTGCATTTTTCATTTGATGTGCTTCCACGCTCTTTGGGAACTTGCAGTGATCTGTTCCTGCAGAGCTGTCTGACGGTTACCGGTGACGTGCGACGCGACCATCTCGCTGCCGGTGCCTAACGCGGGCTTTTACCGAACGGAGGGGGTTGATGTGCCGTTCGCCACGTGCCAGCGGTGAATCATGACCCCTCGTGTCAGTGTGTCAGGAACTCCTCGCTCTGCCGTCAGGCGGTTTTACAGCACGTTTCCTTTGAAACCGTAAAAGCTATTATCCAAGGTGTTTCACGTCTCTTGAAGTGTCTAGCCATCAGCTGGCAGGTTTTCCCAAAGGTGTTCCATCTTTCACTCAAAGCAGCAGTCTGCTGGTTTTGAATGGGGGAGTACGAAGAAGGTACGAGTACAACACAAATGGAAATGATCTGCGGCAAGCAAATGATGCTCTGTGTTATTTTTTTTTTTTTCAATGTCAAAATACTTAGAAAGCAAAAGAAAAATTCTGTGGTTTTTTTCTTGGGTAGTGGTGGGAGGTTGTGTCAGTATCCGATGGTTAAATTGAACGGAGCCGGGGGCAAGGGTTGGGATTGCCGCGCTTCGCAGGCTCTTGCTGTGGAGGCTGGTCTGGGGCGTGCTGCGGTGACAGCCGCTGGTGCACGTTGCCACGTGCCCGTCCTGCCGCCGTCACTGCTTCCCCGAAACGCCCGCTGTCAGCTTCTCTGACCGAGGAGTGCCGGGCCCAGCCGTTACGCAGGGCTGGCAGGGGCCTTCGCTGGGAATTGTTGTTGCCCTGAACTGGAGATACAGTGGGAGGAAGAAAAGTCGCTGCGGTTGCTCGCTTACACCTACCAGATGTGGGGATGGGGGTTGTGTGCTTGTCTTCATGAGCACGCACCACGAGAGAGCTCCCCTGTCTTTTCCTGCCCCCTTTTCTTTGCAGAAAGGGAGAAGAAGGTGATTCTGCTCCTCGGCGGGCTCCGCTGGGCTGGCAGGAAGTGAGCGTGCGTGTTTGCTCTCTCTGGGATGGATCCTGGATTGGACTCGGAGCAGCCAGCTCAGCTTTTGCCAGCAACCACCACTGAGTCTGTGGCAGCGTCTCATTTTGGGAGGTCTGGGGGTGGGGGTGTCCCCCAGCACAGGTTTGTTTCTGTCTGCAGCACCCTGTCTGCCTTGGCCGTGTTGTGGGAATCCTCCCCAGCTGGCTCTGCAGACAGGCTTTTGTGTCGGTGCCTGGTGTACCTTGATACAACAACGTAATCTTTCCTCATCAGTGTTGAAATTGTTGCCTTTTGGGTTTTTTGATGTTTATCTGCGTATTCCTGTGTAGGACAGGACCGGGCTCACACGGGCTCGTACACACATCCGCAGTGCCTTTTGTTGATGTTCTTTTCTATCTCGTGTTGCATCTCCATTCAGACGTCACCTGTCTTTGAGCTGAGTTCTCTGTTCTGCTGGTGGAAACAGCACACACGGTGTAGCGTGTGGTTTTCTCACCTTGTATCGATACGTACAACCAAATAATATTTCTATTCCACTGCTTCCCCCACGAACATTCTCCCGCCTCCTTCAGCCATGGATGAACACGCAGCCGCTCTTTCCTTCAGAGTGCCTTTCCTCAGATGGTTTCCATCAGCTCGCAGCCTGTAAAGTACCTGGGGTTGTGCCGCGGTCCTCCTGACGTGCCATGTTGTGCATTTGTCAGCATCCCAGTCAATCTGCCGCTGCACTGCTCGGTCGCTTCGTTAGATGAGCTGTTTCCAAAATGGTACTTTCAGCTTTTCATTAGCTCTTTGGCTGCCGCTGTTTGCGGACTTTCTCTAAAACATCGTGTACTGCTGGCTAATATTGATTAGCTTAAAAAATTAACCTGCAAGCATTGCTGCTTCGTTATTCACCGTTTTCACTTCACTGATGGAAGCAGCGTGCCTACACAAGAGCTGCAGATACATCGGGTGTTTCCTTACCTTCCTTGGGACGAAGATGGGGATTTCTGTTTGTGGACACTCCGGGTCAGGTGCCCCAGGGAAAAGCTTTTGTGTTTTGTATGTGAGTGCATGTCTGTATGGGGTGCTGGAAAGCCTGCGTTTCCTGACTGGGAATTGTGTGCCAACTCCCTGGATGCTGGAGATGTAAGAGTTTCTGGATGGGGTGCAGTTGTCTAGGAAGGATGGAGGTCACTGCCTTAGTCCTGCCCCTGGTTGATGCCAGCTGAGTTCCTGATCTGACGGTACGGTGCTGGAGGTGCAATAACACTGGGGGCGATGTCACCTTGGAGCAGAAAACTTAAGAATTGGTGTGAGTCTGGTATTGGCCAGGAGACCTGTGAATGCTCGGTGGGAAGGTGAGGTGATGATGGGCAAAGTGGCCGTTTCAGAGGAGGAAACGGCACGGGAGCTCGCAGTGCGGTACAGCTGCTCATGCTTGCTCCTCGGTGTAAACAACGCTGTGTTTGACGCAGTGCAGCGTAAGGCATGTGGACGTTGAAGCTATCGGCATTCTGCACGTAACGCCCAGCTCTCAACTTCCAGGTTTGGTCAGCAGTGTCCGTGCTGGCAGCGTGGTGTCCTCACCTGCAGGCACCGGAACACGACCGGCTGGGCCGTGGTATCCCCCGCGTCCCTGGTGCGATAGCTTCTGCCGTCATGAATCCAGACCAGTTTAAAATCCTCTTGTCTTGGGCTCTGCTTGGAGCACGTCTGGAGGTCGTGCTGGCCCGAGTGAGGTGGTTGGTGGCCCACGCTGGGGTGCGGGCAGCCGGAGGTGCCTGGCCAGCACCGCACACAGAGGGCAGGAGCCTGGCCCTTGGGTTTATTCGCCAGCAGCACCAGAGCCTGGAGGGCGTGTGGCGTTCGGTGACGGTTCCGAGGTGGCCCGTTGTTCTTCGGAGAAGCCACCGTGCTGGCTGCCGGTTTGGAAGGTTCTGCAGGGCTGGCGTGGGCAGCGAAAGGCTTCCCTTTTTGCCTTACGCTTGCCAGTCCCGTTTTGGACTGTGGCTGCCCCTCAGCGGGGCTCCTCTTGTTTTCAAATCCAGCGTGAGGTTGGTTTATTCGTCATCTCACCGCTTGGCTCTGCGAAGCAAGGGCTGGCCCCTCGTTCCCGTCCGAGAACTGTGCCGCAGTCCCCGTCCCTACGTAGTCTTTCAGTTGCAAAGCTGAAGAAGTTAGTTTTATCTTACGGACAGGTGCTTCAGCAAGCGCTTTAAAAACTTTATGTCATGCCTGGTGAAGAATCTGGTTTCCACACAGCTGAGAAATGGGATCAGAAGTCAGGAAAATACCTGCTTCGCTGGGTGTAGCTGAGTAACTGTCGGGTTTGTCGTTTCCTAGCTTCAGGTACTGCAGATTGGAAATCAAGGCTGGATTTGGGAATGTCTGCTGGTTGCAGCTGGAGATCTTGGATGTCAGATCGTGTCCTGTGTCCTGCGTGGTGTGCGGCAGGCACCTTTTGTAGTATGTTATGTGTATATTTAGTGATGCCCACGTATGGCTCGGTTGTCTTGTGAAAACCAAAGCTCAACAGAAAGGGAACGATCTTCCCATTCGCCGTTCCAGAACGGAGTTGTCTGCTTTTTCCCTACGTTATTTCTGTTCCAGTTTTGGTGATTGCAAAGTAAAACTTCACCATTTTTTCCCCCCAGTGCCCGGACTCTGCGTGCAAGCAGGACCTCCTCGCCTACCTGCAGCGCATCGCCCTGTACTGCCACCAGCTGAACATCTGCAGCAAAGTGAAGGCTGAAGTTCAGAACCTGGGCGGGGAGCTGGTCGTGTCGGGGGTGCGTATGAGCTGTCACACCTCCGGTTTTGTGCCGGGGGTGACAATTGTTCCAAGCTACGCTTTCGTGCTAAACATTATAGAACACAGACGGGAGATTTGGGATTTAGTCAAAGTTTCACGTACTCAGAGTTTATAACACTGCCTGCGCGGCCTCGCTGTGCTTGGAGGAGAGGCTTTCAGTTCGAAAGGGGGGAAACACGAACTTCACCTCTCCTTACGCAGCACTGCTTGCAGATGGGGTCACTTTACCTTTGCGTAATCTGGTTTTCCAGACTGCTTTTCACTCCTAGCGAGGTTAAATCCCTTCAGCCAGCCCAGCTAACCCTACCCCGTGTCCCTGCGCAGCGCTGGAACGCGCTGGGGTCCTGCAGTGCTCTGGAGATGTTCATCTTTCAGAACAGCTGTGCCCTGAGGAGCGCAGGGATTTTTAGCGGCTGCTCTGTTCTGTGACAGCTGGAAGCCGCCGTGGGCCAGCCTGCCTCCTTCCTCCAGCCATTCCTTAGCAAATCATTTTTTCGCTGTTATTCATGAAATGCTTCCTCCTAAGAGGAATCTGTCTGGTGGATACTGGGGGGAGGGAAGTAGAGCTAAGTTCTGAATTTCTTCTGGCGTACTCTTCCTGGCGCTGGACGGGTGCGTTCGGTCGCTGGTGCCTTTGCCCACCCACGTCACGACTGAGGTAGGAGCTTTGAAGAAGGGACAGAAGTGGCTGATAGTCCAGCGCTGCTATCTGAGTTCTTAAAAGCAAACGGGTAAAAAACTTACCACCTTCTGCCACTTAGATATTTCAAATGCTTAAACTTATTAGCACATCGTTTTTTCCCCAAGCAAGCTGGAACTGTGGAGCGAGCACTTCGGGCCAGCAGCATCGCAGCAGCCTGCTGCAGACGCGGCGGTGGCGATGGGCCACAGGGAGCCGGGCTTCTCCGCTGCGCCCCCGCTACCGCCGGCCCCGCATGCGCGGGTCTCCAGCGCAGCAGAGCCGGGCGAGGAGACGCGATGAGCGGGTGGTGCCGTGCCGGTGGCACGCCCAGTGTCCTGTCAGCTGGAGGGCTGAGGGCATCGTGCTGTCAGAGAAGTAGACGTGTCGTTACGCAGTGATGCGTACTCCAGGGCTTTACTGCAGTTACGTGGTGTCTTCAGAACGCACAGGCCCTTCTGCCGTAGATGAGTTACACGGAGGGGCTGGCGCTTACGGTCTGCTCCGGTTCTGTCTGGTCCCCGCGAGTCTGCCCACCGGGGCTGTTGCCAGCAGTGGCGGTAGGCGTCCATCACGTTGTCGGATGGAGGCTTCTGCCGGTCCAGGGACTGCACCTGTCTGAAAGCAAAACTCCCTTCAGCGTTAACATCCTGCCCCATCCAGGTACCGCAGGAGTGTTGTGAAAGCGGTAAGAGCTTGCGCCCTCCGCAGTCTGACAGCTCACTCAGAAAAGCATCTCCTTGCTTTCCTTGCCGTAAGAAAGGCAACCAACCTCCTGCTCCATTTATTTTGTCACTAGATAAGCTTCAACATTTTTCCAAAAACCTTCCTTAGATGTCTGCAGCCTTGGAGTTTGAGTGTGCGGAGGCAGCTGAGCTGTTGTGTAAGCTTAGCGGAGGTGCAGAAATCCCGCCCACGGCCAGACCCCTGCCCAGAGCGTTTGGCGTTCAGAGCCGGAGGTCCCGCCCAGAGCGGAGCACTGGTGCCCGGAGGGTGAGGTCCCTGCTGAGCTCACCGCGGTGGTCCTCCCCTCTCCCATCCGCCCTGCCCCATGTTTGGCTCTTGTTCTCCGCCCTGTGCTAAAGCTTCGGCAAATGCTTTTTTCCCCCTCACTTTAATGCTGTTGTAAATCAGGAACCATCAGGTCCAGGCCTGGCTGAAGATGCAGTTGTGTTCCTTTCCAGTACAACTTAATCTTCCAGGCGGATTTAAATATTTATTATCGGCGATTAAGATATTACTACAGCTTTATTAATTTCATTAGAGAATAAGCTGCTGTTAAGGCTTAGTCACAAAAGCAAACAGCAGCATACAAATCTTCTCGATTGCCGTTAATATGGTGCAGGCACAGATCGGGGGCAAACACTGCGCTTTTATTTTTGGTGGCACCTCAGGTTTTACCACGTAGTGCCCACAGAAAAGTACCACCTTGAATTCAGAACCTCAGATTTCAAAAGAAAACCCAGAAAAACCAAGTTTTGAGTGCTTTTACAGCCCAGGGCTGTGGTGGTTTCTGGCATACTGTGGGGTTTATGGCATGTAACTCCTGCGCGTTGCGTTTGGCAGGTGGACAGTGCCATGTCTCTCATCCAAGCGGCCAAGAACCTGATGAACGCCGTGGTGCAAACCGTGAAGGCCTCCTACGTGGCGTCCACCAAGTACCAGAAGTCCCAGGGCATGGCTTCGCTCAACCTTCCCGCCGTCTCGTGGAAGATGAAGGCTCCGGAGAAGAAACCCCTGGTCAAGAGGGAGAAACAAGACGAAACCCAAACGAAAATCAAGAGAGCGTCGCAGAAGAAACACGTTAACCCGGTGCAGGCGCTCAGCGAGTTCAAGGCGATGGAGAGTATTTAAAGAGAGGTCTCTGTCTGGGTCTTTTTTTTTTTCTCTAGCCCACTACTGCTACTTCCAGAACTCTACTTTTAACATCCTAAGGATTTTTCAAAAGTTTCCTATTCCTCCAAATGTATTTACTTAATATAATTTTGATAAGTTTGTTTAGATTACGCGGGGAAATACTCAGATTTCTAAGTCCTATCAGTATAGCTTCAGCCTGCGGAAGTGTGTTAATTTAGATGGCTTTTAGATTTCAGGGGTGTATTTCTAGCGGAAAATTATTTTGTATAATCTTGCTTGAAATAAAATATTGTATAACCAAAGAGGATTTTACGGTAACACTAACGGTTAACACTAATAGCTGAATCATGCTACTCAGAGGCTGCGGGTTTTATTGTGATCAGGAGAGGAAAATTAGATCTTTTCACTCAAAAAAATCTTAATTATTGTATGTATTAGTGTATTCCTGCAGTTGGGGTGGAGAGGGAACAAGCTCTGTGCGCTCCGAGGAGGGTGAAAACAGAGCAGGCGCCGGCCGCGCTGCCGCACCAGTGTGACCACAGCTGGAGAACATCCGGAAAACCATAAACCCTCGCCAGGGCTGGGCTGGTTTTGCTGGGAGCTGCGGAGGGAGGGGGTCGTGTTTGGGGACCCACTTGGTGGCACGTGGTGTGACGCTGTTTCCACGCGTGCCGGGCGTACGGGGCACCCACGGGTTACTTTGCCTTTTCGGAGGGGTTTCTCACGCGTCTCTGCTGGGGGAGCACCCCGAGCAAATCCACGTACAATCCTGGGTGCGGCTTCTGTGTGACCCCGGGCGGGGATTTCACTGCCCGGTTCCACGTGACTGGTGTATTTTGCCGCGGGACACTAATAAAGTTGCTTTGACCAGCCGGCGTATTGTGGTGCTGCGAATGGGGCGGGCGCCCCTGCTCCCTCCCCGGCATTCGGATGCAAATCGGCCTTGTGCTCATTTCTCATATCGCTCCGCGTCCCGCCGGGGGCACCCAGCAAGCGGTTTGCTCAGCCTGCAATTTAGGCTGTGGTATTTGTGATAACCAGAGCTACGAGGTATAATTTGCTGTCTTATTTACATTTTCTGAATTCCAGTGTGTTTTACCCGTCCCAGTACAGCCCAGTGTGGGAGGAGGAGCGCTTGCGCAGGTCAGAGTCCCGCTGGCTGTTTCTGTACAGCACCACTAAAATGGAAAGCTGCTCGGTAGCCGATGTTTTAAACAGCAACGACGTTTCAGAGCCCATCCTTGGCAGCGTTAGGTTATAATTTTATTTATTTTGCTCAGCTCATAATTCTCTCTGCCATTGTGTTACCAAAATGCCGACCGGCATTAAGCTGAATGGTTCCTGGGCTGTTTTTGCCAAATTTATTATTATTATTTACTCTCTCCTGAGTATACAGAGAATAAACAGCTGAATGATGCGCTGCTTTTCCTACGCCTGTGACATCTGAACCGGTGTCTGCTGGGAGAGGTGCTCGTCCCTACAGCTGGAGCTGTAGACCTCGGTGTCTTAGATATAATTATTAACTGCTTTGATACACTGTGGTTTTTTTTCTCTTCTGGTGTTAATAGAATTGTCTTGCAGGCTGCATTCCCTGGGCTGATCAGTGGCTCTCCAAAATACGTACGTTACCCCCCAGATTGCAAGCCATTAATGAGCTTTAAATACAACCCATATATTAAGATGTACAGACAAATTCTTACGTATTTAGCTTTTAAATAAACTTTAGTTTATTTTGTCCTACAAACTTTGGGCATCAAGTCAGCAACAAATGAAAATAGGGTTCCACCTGATGAGAGCTGGTTTGAAACCCAGCTGGGAAGCGGGAGGCCGGAGGGGAGCTCTCGCCTCTTCGCTTTGGGAGGCAGCGGTGGGGTACGGGAGGCCGAAATCCCCGACTCCCCCAGCCCTTTTTATCCAAGCAATGCTCCTCCTCTCAGAATTGCCTTGGGTTTGGAGAGCAGAGGTGAAGCGTTAATGGCCGTGACATATTTAATTGGGAATGGGGGAAAGGAGACCCTGGGTGCCCAAAGCAGAGGGAGGATTCAGCGTGGTATTAAATCCAATTTTCAATCCCCGCGCTGCTCAGGAGCAGCCCCCGCTCTTGTTGCCCCGAGCGACGCAGCAACGGGGCCTCGGGCTTGCTCAGCGCCAGAGCCCGGGGTGCGGGGAGCGGGCGGCTCGGTGGTGTTACAGCAGAGGTAAACGCGCCGATCCCGACGCGTCGGGTGAGTTCAGTCCTAATCCAGTAATTTGGGCCCTAACCCAGCCCTCCTGCGTGAGAGCGGCAGCGTGGCTTCCCGGCAGCGGTGCCATTCTGCACAGCGAGGGGGGGTCCGGGTGCAAGTGAAGCTGTAACTTTATTAGTCAGCCAGTTGAAAGAATTACAGTAATTACTGCTTGATGTAATTAAGCGCTGGGGAAGGGCTGGTGGCCGCTGTGGCTGCTGGAGGGGGACGCTCTCCTCTACCAGGCGGGAGCGAGCGCGGCCACGCTGGGTTGTAAAAGCTGCGGGTGCGAGGTGGGAAAGCCTTCCGGCAGCATCCCCACGGCACACGGGGAGCGGAGCCGCTCCCCCCGCTGCTCTGCTGCTCAGCGCCGCACGCCCTTCAGCAGGAGAAATCACGGGGGGACGGCGGGGCAGGGAAGGGCGTGGGGCCCCCTGCCCACTGGTGTGCGTGGCTGGGAGCCGGCCAGAGCTGCTCCCCATCACCACCTGAAGTACACCAAAATAGTCATTAACAGGAAGGATTTAGGTTTGTTCTTGGGTTCGTGTGTTGGTTTTTTTGGTGGGGTTTTTTTGGGTGGTGGTTTTTTTTTTTTTTTTTTTTTTTTTTTTTTTTTTTTTTTTTTTTTGTTCTGGTTTTGTTGGTTGGTTGGGTTGGTTGGTGTGGTTTTTTTTTGTTTGCCCTGCCGTGGAATGGCAGCACAAACCCGCAGTGCATTAGTGAAAGCATGTTAAATCCCCAGGAGATGGTCTTACTCTGAATTTCAAGTGCTCTTAATTCAATTCAGTGGTGAATCAACCTGCGTTGAATTTGTGCCACTTCAGTTGTGTGTGAAGGCCTCGCGCCGAGGCTTACAGCCTTACTGCCTTCTCCACGCAGCGCGCTCCCTTCGCCCCACCCCGCTGTGCTGCTGCCCGGCCTTGGGCTCCCCTGGGTTCAAAATTGCAACACGGCTCAGGCCGGAGCCCTGCAGCTGCGACCCCGCCGAAACCAACAGCTCCGGCCCAGAGCCAAAACGGCCTCGGGCCCAGGGGCAGGGGCTGCTGTGCCCCTGGGGAGGCCCCATCGACCCCCAGCAGTGTCGCAGGGGGACGGGGGCTCACATTCACCCCCCCCAGAGCTCTTTGGGAAGGGAGGAGGTGGCTTTGGCCATGGCTGCAAGGGACATCTAGCATCAGCATGGCCCAAGGGGGACCCACAGGCACAGTACACAGGGTGGGGGGACGGGGACGGCAAATGCAGGCACAGGCAGGCGCCGCTGCACGTGGCAGCTCTGGGAGCCGAGCTGCATCCCGAGGGTACCAGCAGCCTCAGCCAGCGCAGGGGTCACAGAGCACCCACCGCTGCTGCTCAGAAACTTCGCAGCTTTACGCCGCCTTGGGCTGGGGGAGCGGGGTTTTGACGTTGGGGGTTGACGAGGGAGAGCTGGGCCGTGGCTGCTGCTGGTTTTCTCCCTGCTCAGCCCTTGAACAGGTGTTTGCCCTCCCCTACCCCGTTAAATCCTGCTGCAAAATCGTGACCAGGCCAGGCAGGGCTGAGGAAAGCCGCGCTCTGACCCCCGGGGTGCCAGCTCTGCCCCCCCGGCCAGAGCCCCGCTTCCCCACCGCATCGGCCCCGGGTTCAGGCTTCGTGCAGAAAAGCCCCTGCCCAAGGAGCCACTGCCATCAGAGAGCAAGAGAGGTTTTCTTTTTGTTTTTAACCTACAAAGCAAAATTCTGGCAGGACTGGCTGGGACATGCATTTCAGGAGAAGGAGGGGGGGGGGGGAATTTTTAATCCAGCAAAACAGCCTGAACTGAAATCCAAAGAGAGTAGGACAAAGAAAAAAAAAATCAGTATTATAACTAGCCCTGCTGCTTAACAGTGACAAATGACATGCTGTAACCGGTGGCCAGAAATATTTCAGCATCACAGGGGCTGACAGCACCGAAATAGCCCCATCGAGCGCCAGCCGGGCACGGGGAGGGGATAAATCGTGCGGCCCACTCCACACCCCCAGCAGTGTTGGCAGTGTGGGCCCGGCTCAGGGGTGGGGGACGATGTGGCGCCAGCTGGGCTTTTTTTTCCCTCATGTATTTTTCTGCCCTTGTGTTGCAACGTTGGTGCTGCAGCCCCCAGGTCCCGTTGGGCCGGCGGCAGGAGCGGTGATTGCAATCCCTGCTACTGCCAGAGAACAATTTGGAAAGCGAATCCAGGAACCAGAAACAATCCCCTCCTCGCCGCGCAGGGAGCAGGGCGCGATCCCACGGCAGCCATCGTAGCAGCATCGCTCCGCGGCCGAACGCTCTGCAGCCCGGCGCAGGACACCCCGACGCGTGCTCTGCCTTCGTGCCTCGCCGGGCCCACGGAGGAAGAGTCACTGCCCCTCCGAAAGCCAGGAACTGCTGGAAGTGGCCCAAGCCAGCGGCCAGCACCGGGCTACCGCTGGATTTCAGAGCTGTGGCAGTGTCCTGCCTTACGAAAACAACCGCCACGGGCAGGGAGCGAGAGACGTGTGACCCAGACACCGCTGCGCTGCTCACTCGGTTTTTCCAGACCCCAAATCCTGGTGGGGTTGGCCTCTGAACAAGGAGGGGGTTTGGACCGAAAGCAAACAGGCAAAATAATGCAGAAATGTAATGTTTTACAACACTATTTCCAAAAAATGCTCGGGCGAAACTTTGGTTTCCTCCTCGCCTGTGGAAGGATGACATGGGCAGACAGAACGAGCCCAATGAGGAGAGGGCAGAACATCCCCAGTGGCCCACGCAGCGTGAGGAGCACCCCAAAGCGGCTCATGGGGGACGGGGACCCGAGCCTGGAGGGGAGAAGCTGCCCCCGGATGGGGTGGGAGGAGGGAGAGCCCAGCCCAGCCCAGCCCAGCCCAGAGAGCCTGCTGTACAGCAGGGGTGGGAAATGCTCGGCTGGCCCAGCCCCTGCAGGTCAGCATCTGGGAAGCCATCTCCAAGGGCAAGAAGAATGCGAGCGGAAAGCCTCACCGGTGTGGTGGAGGGCAAAGCACGCTCGCCCAGCGGCTGTCCCGTGACGGCAGGAGCGGTGCCACCGCGGCTGCACCACACCGGGGCCTGGAGAGGTGTCGAGCCCCAGCGCACTGCTCAGCCCTGTACAAAGCCGTCCAGAGCCCGAGCGGCGCTGCCTGCGCCGGGCCGCGTTACGCGGCAGCAAATAAAAGATCCCGGACACCGCGGGTCATCGCCAGGCAAGGACAAAGGCAGAGCGGAGCCTGAGGAGGACGGTCCCACAGCCCTCCCTTCCCGCCCCAAATCACCCCGCGGACGGACTGAGGACCACGGCGGGGGGTGACGGGCAACCCATGCTGGGACTCTGCCGCATCCCCCCCTGAGGTGCGCTCCTCCGGTGCTCCAGCAGCACCCCTGCAGAAGACGACAAGCCCCCAAACGAGGGGTTTTTAATAACGAAGCTGTTGGCACACTCGCCCCATGGTGGGATCTCAGTCCAGCGGTTTATTCAAAGTGCGGTTGCCCTGGTGCCATCAGATCTCACGCTGTTGCCCCGAATTCTCCGTAACGGAGCGCAGCCTGCAGCCCTTTCACCCCAGCTCCCGAAGGACGCTGTCCACAGAGCCCAGCAGCTCCTGGAAATAGCCGTCCCTGTCGCCCGCCCTCTGCTCCTCCGCCGCCAGCTCCTCGTACTCCCTGCGCAGGAGGCCGAGCGTGCTGCTGAGTGCCCGGTCCCCCCGGAAGCGCTCCTTGCAGAAGGCCATCAGCACGCTGACCGTCTTGAGGACCTTCTCCCGCGTGTCGTGCTCCGGCACGGCCAGCAGGTTGGACACCACCACGCACCAGTCCTGCTCCACCACTGCCGGGACCAGCTTGACTTGCCGGTACTGCTGGATTTTCTCTTCCAGTTGATCTCCATGCTGCGAGTCCTCCAGCAGCATCTGTGGGAAGGGGCGGGACATGGATTAGCATCCCTATCGGAGAGCAACCGCTCCCAGGAGGTGACACATGCAGGAGAGGAGGACGCATGCTGCGTGACGCCTGCCTTGGAAGAGGACCAAGAGGAGGTTGTGTCCCGGTTCCCTGCTGCCCATGCATGAAGTTGGCCCCAGGGGCTGGTTGCCCACCCTGGAGAGCTTTTGGTGGCCGGGAGGTTCAGCATCACACAGCCCTGAAAGGGAACTCGAGGGGACGGAGGGTCAGCGCAAAGCCTGTGAAGCCTCTGGGTCAGTGCTCAACAAACAAACACCGCTGCCCGGCCTTGTGCTGCTCCACAGAAGAGATGGCTATCTCCATCTGCTCCAGCCACGGCCAGACCTCCCGGCCTGGTCCAGAAAACCCCAAACACTGACAGGGACGGTGCCGAGAGCAGGAAGGCACTCAAGGGGACAAGGGTGGACAGGGCCACCGGCCTTCCCAGCGAGAGACCTGCTCCAAGCGGCACCGGGGCCGGCGGGGAGGAAGGGAGAGCTCCTGCCACCACCCAGCACCTTCTGCAGCTTGGCTGGCGGAGTGGCTCCGCTCCCCGACACAGCACTCCTCCCGGCCTGGCTGGCAGCCCCCTCCCATAATTACTGTGTCTGTGCTTCGCTAATTAGTTCTGAGTGGGCTGCTCGGCTTGGAGCGCTGCAGGCAGCCGAGGGATTGAAACCCAGCCCTGGGGAAGGGAGAGCGGCCAGCGTGCCCAGAGGCTGCCGGGAGAAGCGACGGGACAGCCGGGTGGGTCCCTGGGGGCACCTCTGCCATCCCCTCCGACCCCTTCACCAGCTTGGCCACGGACTCCCGCGGCCCCGGGGCGGCTGCTGGAGAGAGCTCGGGGGCGCGGTTTTCTCTCACCGATTTACGAGACGTGGGGGGGATAACGCCAAGGAGACATCCCAAGGGCTCTCCCATCTCCACGAAGGGGCTGGGATCGATACACAGCATTCCCAGTTCCAAGGGCAGCCAAAAAATCCTTGTTTTAACAAAAACCCCAGAACCTGCCGGGCCTGCGGAGCGGGGAACAGATGGAGCTGCCAGAGGGCGGCCGTGAAGCGCGCAGCAGGAGCGACGGGAACGGGTCGGGGACGATGCCCGCGGCGGCTCCCGTTCCACGCGGGAACCGGCCAGGATCGCTGCGCCTTACAGCCAGCACCTGGCGAGATCTCAGAGCCGCTAAAATCATCTGCGGTTGCGGTTTAATGAAAAAGGATTTACGCTCGCTCTGGTGCTGGGTCAGCCCCTCCTCACCCTCGTCCCGCGAGGGTGCTCAACAGCCCCGTTGGCTCGGCGAGGGGGCGAGCTGCGAGCGGCCGGCCGGGTCCCGTCCCCCCGCCCCGGCTCCTCACCTTCTCCACGATGAGGTCGTAGAGGAGCGTCACCACACGGACGTGCAGGGTCTCCATCCCCTTCTGCCGGAAGAGGCTCCGGAGGACCTGGAGGCCGCCCAGCTTGAGGAACTGCTGCTGGGCGTAGGGGAAGTGCCTCAGCATGGAGGACAGCGCGAAGAGAGCCTGGGGGGGAGAGGTCTGTCAGCACACTGGCCGTGGCCGCCACGCTTGGCGCAGCCTCTCTTCACGGCGTCCCACCGGGACAGGACGAACACGCTCCCGCCCGCTCGTGCGGGGCCCCCCAGCAGACGCCTCCAAACCCCTCCTTGCTGAGGGGCATCTCCAGGAGCCCCCTTCTCTCCCAGTCCCAACCTCCCCAGCGCCGGGAGGCTGCCCAAACTCGAGTGACTCCCACCCAAACTCCGACCCGGGCTGTCAGCGCGCTTGTGAGAGCGATAACCCGGAGGAACCCGTGGCCAGCACCCAGCCAGACCCAACGCCAGCGCTGCTCCTCGCCGTTTGCCCAGACTGGTCCCCAGTACGGAGCCCGGGTACAGGCTAAGGATGGCGCAAAGCAGGGCCTGGCACTGCTCGGCAGAGCCTGAGCCCCTCGAGACGATTCGGAAGCCTGGGGAACAGCCTCCCTCTTGCACCCACGCAGCCGGAGGGCAAGACCATGCTGTTTCCCAGGACGCGTCCCCAAAACAGGGCCTGTCAGGGTGTAGCACTACGCACCTCTCAGCGAGACACCAGCATGCCTGCGCTTGCCTCCCAGGCCTCCAGCGCTAACGCCGCGGAGGCAGTTAGGGGCCAAGCGCTGGATTTTACGCTGCTCTGCTTTGACGCCCGCGGTTGGCAGAGGGGACGGGCTGCTGCCGCCCGAGCCGGGACGGGGACGCCGGCTCCTCCGCACACGGGCAGACCACGCGTCCCTGCTCTCCGCAGACAGACGCAAGCCGACATCCGCTTGGTCCCGGCTCACAAACGGCTCACCTGGTCCCGTTTGTTTCTATTTCCCACCTTCCGAGTGGCCAGCAATGACTGGGAGGATGTTTCTGTCTCCGTTCTTAACCGCAGGCCAAAGGACCGCGGAGGGCACAAACGCGCTTCGGGCCTCGCTGTGAGCACCGGGACGGAAAACCCCGCAGGGCAGGAGCCGTGGGCCGCCGCCCCGCACGGAAAGGGGCTGGGGCGCCGGCCTGCCCTCAGGCCCCTGGGCTGGGAAGAGACGGGAGAGCGGGCACAGCACGGGAACTGGGAATGAAAAGCCTCTGTCCTCCTGGAAAAGGGGGTCCAGCCCTCGGGGGCTCTGGTGAACGCAGGCAACGTTGAGCTCATGTCTCCCGCTCTTCTCCAGGAGCTGCTGTGCTCAGGCTCACCGGGAAGAATCACCCTGTGCCCAGCACCCAGGGGTTCGAGGGATGCTGGTGAGGGCCTCCGCACGCCCAGCCACCCCTTCCCACCCCAGAACGAGCTGCAGACCAAGCCACGGGCACTCCTGGGAGGCATTTCTGGGCAGGGAGCATGCTGCGGTGCCCGTCTCCGGCCAGGACCCCCTCCCACCCATGGCCAAAAGCAAAAAGGTTCCCCAGCCCCTCCCATCCTCGGAGCACCCTCACCACGGACTGAAGGGGAACATGTTTGCGCGAGCTCGTTAAAACCCTGGCAGCACAACCCTGTTTGTGGAACATTACGGTGCGTCAACAATGAATAGAAGAGCTGGTGGCTCCCTCGCCCCACCGGACCCCCTCTCGCAGGAGGTCACCGTGTTAAACGGTGGGGCTAGGTTTTCGGGAACAGCCGGATAATTTTACGGCCCATAAACAGAGGCGGCCCCGCACGCTAAAGCGAGGGTAATGAGATCTCACGCTCCAGGGAGCTCGGCGAGGAGGGAGGGAGGCAGGCAGCGAGCAGGCCCCCACCCCGACAGACAGCGCTGCACATTTGGCTGGGGGCTCTCGGCGCCGCTCGGCTCCTCCAGAGCCGCCGCCAACGGCGGGACGCGGGGCTGGCTCCGGCAATTAGCTCCCCAAACGTCAGCTCCTATGTTTGTCAGCCTCCGACCGTCCTGCGGGGACCCTCGCCTCTCCTCCCAGAGGAGCCGCGACGCCCAGCCCCATCCCCGCGGGGGGCTTCACCCAGAAGCGCACCCCGCTCGCTCACCTTCTTCTTGACGGCCAGGGGTTGTTCCGTGGCCAAAATGACCAGGAGCTTCTGCAGCGCACCCCCCTCGATGGCTTCCACCTGGACTTTGGGGTTGCTGTGGGGACAAGAGCAAAAGGCAGGTGACCAACGGAGCGGGGCAATGTAGCCTGATCCCAGAGCAACCCCCCAGCTCCCAGCGACCACGGCTGGCAGTCACGGAGAAGCTGCGAAGCCCTACGGGCCCCCCCAAACACGGCACACGACTGATGGCACCAGGGCTGGGAAGGGCGGACCAGACACCCACGTCACCCCGCCGTGTGCCCACGTCCCACCTGTCTTCCCCGGCAAGCAGCTCTCCCTTGCCTTTCCCTCACAGCTATTAATCCTCTCGCTTCCCATGACATCCATTCCTTAACAGCCTTCTTTTATTTCGGCTCTCGCTCTCCCCCCTCGCCTGCTGTCCACGTGCCAATTTATTTAAACGCTCCTGCGCTGCGACTCACCAGGAGAAAGATCCCACGTGTCCCCGCAGCCCCTGAATCACAAATTACCCCGCTCGCATCACTCACACGCCTTGTACTTGAAGTGCTTTCCCCCCAGGACTATAAATGGCTGAATTCATCCTCCTGTCAGCAAGAACCACGCTGGAATTTTGGGTCTGGGCGTGAGCAGCCGCCCCGGGTACCAGCTGCCCGGGCAGGGGCGCCCTGGCCACACAGACGCTTCGCAAGCCCATTGCTGGTGCGTATTTGAAGGTGGCAGGGAGGTGAGACGCCGCAGGCTCCCTCTTTGGCAGGGCTCTCACAGCTGGAGCACAACGCCCACATCCCTGATCCCGCGTCTCCGGCACTGCGAGGAAAAGCTCCGGCGCTCCAGCCTTCGCTCGACTTGGAAGCAGCAATCGCACTGCGGGCAGGCAAAGGTCACGCGTCCCTGCTACGGCAAAACCCCCACAGCCCTTCCCGCTGCCGGAGAGCTGCTGGGGCAGCCGGTGCCGAGCACCATCCGAGAAATGAGGGAGGCAGACAAGGTCACGAAAACCAAAAGCAGAGGACAAACGGACTTGGGCAGGGAGCAGCTTTGAAGGAAGCCGTGGCTCCCAGAAACACAGCAACGCGCTGGCTCAGCTGTGTCACCGCGGTGCCGGGCAGCGTCCCCAGCCCTCCCTGCTCCATCCAGACTCCGCTTCTCCCACCTTCAGGAGTCACCCACAGCCCAGAGGCAGCAGGTCCGGTGCGCGGGTTCCTGACTGCAATTGCCAGGCTGACCTCAAGGCAGGAAAAGGGGGGATCTCAAAAGCCACCTTAGATTTCTCCTTCCTCACCTGCTCGCTGCAGCAGGCACCCTGCCGAGGAGGGGGACACGGGCGACCCGCCTGAACAGGGCAGGAAGGAGAGAGAACCAACCCAGGCGCTTTGGGATCCTCCCGCTGATGAGATTTTCACAGCGTGGTCCATGCGTGCACCCGCAGAGCCCCGTGTGCCAGCGCTGCGGGGGGGACCTGACGCACGTGCCGAGGTGTGGTTATCCCCCATCCTCATCGTACCAACAGACACAGCAGAGTCTCCTGCAGCAGCAGGCCATGATTTTCCACCTCAGCACGGCGGAAACAACCCGTGCAGGCAACCCCCTCGCCCTGCGGAGCAGCGGTGGCATCTCTGATGGCCCAGCCTGGGCTCTGATTTTGGAGAGTCAGGAGTCAACGCAGGCGAAGAGCATCAGCCCCCAAACCTTCAGCTGCCCCCAGGCAACCCCTGCTCCCATCTCCATCTCAGCCGCAGTCACCCGGACAGCATCACGGCACCCCATCCAGCCTCAGTGACTCCTCCCAGGACAAAGATGAGAAGAGTACAACGGTGGGATGGAGGACAAACCGCTCCCAGAGCGCCCAGGGGTTGGATGAAGACCTGTTTAACACACCCCAGCTGCCAGGGCCGTGACCAGAGCCCTGCGCATCTCCAAAACGCACACAGCCACCACTGGAGACGGACAGACATAACCCTCCCGCCGTGCCAGGCTCCGCTGCAGCAGGAAGAAGAGGTTTTTGCCAGCTCTGTTTTTCCAGCGATGACAGCTTTGGGCTCTGTCTTGGTCTGCGTACCGTTGGGTCGTGCTCGTTTATACTTTGAGCTTTTCTAGGCGCGGCGCGGAGGCACGTTTCAACGCTGGGGCTCTGTGACCGGTGCGAATGAGAGGTGAAGCAGCCACAGCTGCGTTTCCAGACCCAAGGAGGAGCTGGCAACTCTTGACACTCAGAAAACACAACTTCTGATCCAAAAACCCGACCAAATTTCACACGCAGGTCACTGTGGGCAAGGGAGACCAGAGTATGTGCACAATAAGCTTGCAGACAGGCACTTTTCTGAGTGTAACGGCACCGAAAGGAGAATCTCCTACGCCAGAGACCTCTTAACGCCACTCAAAGAAAAGGCTACGTTTGGGATATCCAAGTTCTTTTGTCACATCTATCTAAAATAAATAATAAAAACTGTACAGCAAGGGACGCAACAGAAAAATTGGTCTGCCTTTTAATGCTTGGCTGGTCACCTGGAGGATTACATCTAATTAAAACCTCTGAACCACGGAGTTTTTGCCAAGGAGCATCTCCAGAGGCTAGGAAGTCTTCCTGGATGGCAGGCATGCCGCTTGCTTCTCACCGTTTCTGTTGTTTAACGTCTCTGCTATCACTGGTCCGGGCTTCACGCTAACAAAAAGGCTCGTCTGAGAGTTTAGAAAACTCGGCACAGATCTGTACAACTTACACTGTCAAGCCCAGGGAGAAGCAGCCTGAAGGAAATAAATACGATGAGACAGCGTGTGGGGCGCCCGCACGGGGAACTCAACCCGTGCGAAGCTGCTGATGGGTAAGGGGATGGTGGCAACAGGAATGGAATTGGCTGAAATGAAACTCTGAGGCGGGACGGGGATGGAACACAGCCTCCGAGGACATCCCGTGATGCTACAGTGATGGCAGAGATCTAGGTGCGCTCAACAGGCGAGATGAACCAGCCCCAAACCTGGGTGAAGAACAGCCACAAGGCTATGGGGACTCAACACAAGTGCCGTGTTCGGGTTCAAGCAGCTTCCCAAGAGACCCCTATGTGCTAAACAGCCCCGGTTTGCCCTGGGAGGACCCACCCTGACTGCAGGGTCACACCACATCCCTCCAAATGTGGCCCTCACTGCACGTCTGACATCCTTGTGCCTCCCAGTCACGTTGCCCACGTCCCTCACACCCATCTCTCTCTCATTCTGTTCCTGAAGAGAAGAAAACAAGGCTGGGTACAGGCTCATCGTGACTGATCCATGAGGAAACCTCCTGGATGCTGGGACAGGCTGGGGCTAACAGGCATGCTGCTGGTGTTCACGCCGGCCAAGATGCCTTGAGCAGGGGTGAGGAGCTTGGGGAAACCAGCAGGAATCTCTACCACCCGCCGGTGCCCACACCATTGTTCCTGAGCAGCTCCTGAGAAAGCTCCATCCCTTGCAAGGTGGGCTTTGTTCTTTAGCAGAAGTTCCTGAACTTCTTGAGACATGGAGAACCTGGGAACATCTCTCGGCACAGGCCATCAGACGCGCTGCACATGGATCCTGGAGACGATACCCTCTTTCCCAGGGCGCAGGTCTACTCTCCGTGCTTTCAAATCCCAGCTTGGGCTGATCCTCCACGCAACGCAAACTGTCCCTGCTGCCTGCAGAGCTCCTTGCTCCTCCCCACCTCTCCCAGGGGCCTCCAGACGGGCTCACCGGGCAGCGGCGGGGCCGCCACCCACACTGCAGCACTTAAGACGCACCACCTTGACCACGAAATGAACACCATTTGTTTCCCACTGCTGCCTCCTTCCGAAGCTCCTGGAGCCGGGACGGTGCCGAGCACAGATTTCACGCGCCTTTTCGTCAGTGCGGTGCGTTTCCCTCGCAGTGGCCGGAGGAGGGTGACCGGGTGACCATGCCCTTCGACGGGGAGGGGAAAAACACAAGCAGGGGAGAGAAAGCCAAGAGAAAAGCTCCATCCGAGCTTCCTGCTGCAGCTCATGGCGGCAGAAGGAAACACTCCATTTCCCGCTAGTTTATATTGCGCTGCGTTGGAGTTACAACTTCCCACCGGGGGCCAGAAATTATTCCAGTCAAGGCTTGTTTGTCAGAACGCCGCCAGCCTCAACAGCAAAAGCAATAAAAACAAGGGCTGACGCGCCGCTGTCAGCGCCATCGGAGCAAAATGGACGTGAAGCTGCCGCAGTGCCCCCGGCGACCAGTCCTGCCCTGGGCGGGCGGCGAAGGCAGAGATGGGACCCAGTACCTTTCACCAGTTGCTGGTCAGGATGTTTGCACCCTTCTTCCTTTGTAATCCCATTAAAGCTCTTTGTGGAAGCAGCAAGACTCAGGACCGGGATGACCAGCCCGAGGAGCCACCAGCACGATGAAGGCTTCCTGGAGGAGAGGTGGTCTCACAAGCTGGGAACAGAGCCCTCCGAACAGCTTGCCATGCCCTCACGCCTTGCCGTTGGGCTGTTAGGGACGCGCTGGTGGGACGGCTGCCATTCCCCCCCAGACGATGCTCAGGGCATTGCTAGGGAGCAGCACTGGCACGTGGGATGCAGCTGCTGCTCCTGAAAATCAAGCATCTGCCATTTTCACTGGCAAACTCATCACATGCTCCTGTTTTGCTGCAGAAGGGATTTTTGAAGAGCACAATCCGTTCAGAGACACCCTTACCCTGTCCTCCTAGGATGACCCCACGTACACACGTGCAAAGTTAAGAGAGACTTTCCAAAGTTTGTCCAGACTGCGCACGCGAGGGGCATGGGGAGAATGAGAAGCAGCAACGCAGCCCTGAGGCTACAGAGGCTCTTGAGTTAGATGGGAACTTGCAATGCAGCAGCAAAATTAGATTTAAATTAAAAAAAAAAAAAAAAAAAAAAAAAGGAAAGCCAAGCGGTGCGGAGGGGCTTGGGGACTCGGAAGCACAGAGCAGGGCAGGCAGGCAAACGCCTTCGTCTCTACTGCTCCGGCAAGGACACTCGCAGAATATTTATTTCTTGCTCTGCTTGTTGTACAAATCGCATGAGACCTCAGGAAAAAAAAGGGTCACCTCCTTACTCTGAGCATCCTGCTGAAGCCAGGCAGGGAAAGGCCGGAGCAGGGTGCTGAGCACAGCACTTCCGCCCCGGCTGGAGCGTGTCCTGCTGCGGAGGCAGCTGCGCGCCCGCTCCCGTGGCCCCGCACCCTCCCCGGGGCGCTGGGAGGTAAGTCTGGAGCTCACGCTTTCATCAAAGCCCGGCGTGAGGCGAAGAGGCATGATAATCACCGGGCTAGACAGGACTTAATGGGTCTCTTCTCTCCTCAGAACCCGCGGTCTGCGCTGCCGTGTGGGAAATCAAAGCCGGGGATCAAAGTCTGTAAGTCTGTGAAACAACCTGAAAAATTTAGTAGAGTCTGTTTAGCTTGTGCTGTAACCTGAGGATCAGAAAGAGGCAGCGCGGCTTACACCTCGCCCTCCCACTCCCCAGCTTTCACTCCAAAACCTCTTAACGAAGAAAACGAGAGCTAAGCTCGAGCCTTCAACGGCGCTGCCCTGAAACACAGCTCCAAGCCTGGCCTGGCTTCCTGCGCCGCTCAAGCCTCCGCAGCTGGGTAGGAATCAAAAGGCAACGGAAAAGGTCATTTTTGTGAGCCCTGGGAGCCAAAAAAAATACAAGCGGGGTCACGCGTGAAAAGGCCAACAACTTTTTCAGAGGCCTTGGTATTTGGAAGATTTTTGACAGCTCTTGTAAGTATATTCACGTTAAAATTACCTGACAAGTAATAGAGAGAGAAAACTGATCGTTAGGACGTCAGCGTTTAAGGGTCTGACTGGAATTCAGTAACTCCAGCCCGGACTACAGCTGTAAATGTGAGACTGTGACTGAGGGCAGAAAAAGGGGGCAGGATGATCAGCAGCTCGTTAATACTCGCATGATTGAATTTCAGATTGCAGGTTTAGGGAAAAAAAAAAAAAAAGGCATTAAAATAGTCCAAGTGAGGAGTGACACAACCAACCAGGCTGTCTGGAGGAGGGACGGAGCACGCACCCCCCCAAAGCCCCCAGCGGGCCCGCGTGCCGCAGGACTGGCCTAGAAAGCCCCTGAGCGTCCGCTCCGACCCGCGTTTACCACAGACACAGCCCTTCCGAGCCACGACTTGGGGAGATGAAAACCACCCGGCACAACGGAGCCCTGAGGAGCTGTGCCGCTCACAATACGGCGCAGGAGAAAGCGGGGGTAAGGGGGGAAACCTGACAAAAGCAAAACCAGGCCTCAGCAGGCAACACAACACAACAATTTGTGCGGAAGATGTGAAGCATAAAAGAGGTGTTAGATGTTCAAAAGCACAGAATATAGGAGAGACATAAAATAAAACCCCGAGAAGATGAAAATCTCCACTTCAATGCAGCGCTGCCTTCTCACTTTCCACCAAGCCGGGCGCCCGTCGCAGCAGCGGGGGAGCAGCAGCGTCCCTGCGAGAGCGGCGCGGCTCCTCGTGACACAACGGATCACACGGACCTGGGCAGGGGTTTTAACGAGCAATTAAGTTATTGAGTATTTGCTGCTAAGAGGAGAAGAGAACGGCAGAGAAGGAGCTGGAGCGGAGTAGGTGGCTCTGTGATGGGCTGATGTGGTACTTACACCGAGGGAGCGTGAGTCACCCCAGAGACGCAGAAACAGCGTGGGAACTGCCTGGGAAAGGCTTTGGCTCGCCATCGACCATGTATCTGCGTCCCAGGCACCCACAAGAGACAGCTGAACTTCTTAGGAGCTCTGCAACGACGCTGCTCGAGGAGGACTGTAACGGCTCAGGATGGCCAGCCCCGAGCTCCCTGGGGACGCAGCGGCACTGGTTCACCGGGGGCAATCCCTGCTCTCAGACACACAGCGTACCTGGGAATGGAGCTTCCAGCCCTTCGCAGTCGCGATTTCAAGCTTGAAGCATAGAGCAGAGCTACTTCTCGCAGCGCGGCCGGGCCGAGAGCCGTCGAGAGCCCCGCAGGGAGGGGACCGGCCCGCCTAGGCCCGGACACGGCAAGGCTGAGGCCATGGATATTTTAGAACAGGAAAAAAAAAACCAAACAGACGAGCTGCAGTGCCATAATGTAGCATAACAGATGGATAATTAGATTTATATGAAGAGCTGTAAAAGTAAGCAATTAAATAAAACCAGCGAACCCGCCGCAGCGAGACAGCTCGCAGGGGCGCAGAAAGCCCCAGCGCAGGGGAGCGTGCGGCAGAGCCGGGGCACTCGGCTGGGTCAACCCAAACAAGGAGCTGCCCAAAGCACAACTGCTCCAGAGAGGAGCGATGCGAACAGCGGGACCGAGCGGAGTAGAAGAGGGAATGCCAGCTCCGGACAATAAAATCTGGGATTCTCGGGGCTACTGCTGTCACCCTGGCAGCACGGAGCCGGAGGAGCCAGGTAGGAAGCAGCACCATCAAGGCCAGCCCATCTTCTCCATCCTCCTGACAGCGGGGCCCGAGGACAGGCTCTGCTTCCTCAGAGGCCGCGTTAATAAACAGCCAGCGATTCCTTCCGCGTGCACGCAGGACTCATTTATTTCCACGCCGTTTCAGCCCACAAAACCAGTGTTGATTTCTTTTCCAGAATCACAATGCAGCAAGGAACAACGCTGCAGGATTAATACCAGTCCTTGAGCTCGCCCGGGGCTTTTCATCACAGGGATTTCAAAGCACCCCCCGATTTACAGACGGGGAAACTTCAGCACTGGCAGAGCGTCGGCAGTAGCACCAGGGCGCAAGCTGGGCTCCTGCCTCCCCGCTCCTCCTCTTTTTCACTCCTTTTCTCTCTGCACACCTCCAGCCTCCCAGCTCCAAACTCACCTGGGCTAGGATGGTGGCAAGAGCTTGTCCCTCCCACGCTCCTTCCTGCTGCTGCAGGACCCCTGAACAGGACCCTTCAGCCACAGCAACCCGCAGCGGGGCGGCTCTGCACGACGCATCCCCGCGAGATCTGCCAGGTCACACCGAGCGTAACGCAGGGCACGAAAAGTTACTCAAATATTCCGACAAAACCGACTCACACACCTTAGGTGACGAGAAAACACTGCAACAAGCTGTCAGAAAGCACCGCAAGACGACAGCCCGGCTCCTAACGCTGCGGTTACATTCTCCAGCGGCAGCAAGCGCCTCACGCATCCTACTAATAATCTTGAGAGACGTTAAAAGGTGGCCTGAGGCCAAGACCTTTGATTTTTATTCGCTTTATTTGCTTGCTTGCTCATTTGAGCTGATTTTTCTTTAAGACAAGTGCTAATAATATTTAAAAAAAAGGAAGCCTTTGCCTGGCGTGTCCCTGTCGGGAACGCCGGCGGAGCGCAGGCACTCTCCAGCTCTGCCACGCGACACAAGGCGAAGTGTGAGAGCAGGCACTTCGCCGCTCTCCCCCAGCAGCGGCTCCACTGCGCCCTGTCCTGTTTTAACCCCGCCATCTGTTCCGCAACGCTCCGCACTCCTCCCGCAACCGAGGAAGGCGGTGCGGCGCATCCAGCCCGTCTTGCTCTCATCTCCCACCCGTTTCGCCCAGGGCCGTGCCCCCGAGCACCCCCGGGCGCCGCGGTGGAAGGTATCGCTCAAACAACCGACGCGCTCGTCGCTGGCGAGCCGCATCTCAACCCAGCCCGCTGCTCCACGGGGAAGGGAAGGCGTGGGATCACACCCGCTGCCATGGCATCTCCTGAACTCCGGCTGTTCCTAGTCCCGCCGGGTTGAACGGAGCTATTAGAACCATTTCAGACCAGAAACGTAGATTTGTTTCACTGAGTCATGATTGAAAACCGCGATTTTGCTCCGTTCACAAGAGTAAATCAACACCTTGCAAATGCCAAGCGCAGATTTCGGCTCCAAAAGCGAAGCCTGGGGAACACTTCCAACCGGAGAGAGAACAGAAAAGCTGCATCTGCAGAAGCTGGGAAACCTTCTCTCATTTCTCTGGTTTTCATGAACAGAAAGCATGACCTGTGGAACTCCAGCTCCTGCAGAAATCTAACGACCCCATTCTGCACCAAGTGACTTAATAACGTGCTAACAGCAGGAGAGCCGCCCCGCCACGGGACCAGGGACCGGCACGCTGCCACGCAGCCCACGGACGATTCCAAGCCAGTTCCCGGGCGGGAAGCCCTCGAGGAAAATTTGGGAGTCACAGAAAGCACCAGCAATTCTTTCTGCTTTCTGACTCATCCCTCCTCAAACGCCCACACGCCGCGGCAGAGGAGGCTGGAGCTGCTACATTTAGGGTGACATTTAAGAATCAAGGTTGTGCTGCTGATGGCCATTAAAAATCCAACAGCGTTCTGCAGAAGCGAGTGGGTACTCACACGGGTGGCCCTGCCAAATATCAGCACAGCGGTAATTTTCCTAGCAGCTTCAGTTAGAAGATAAAGAAAAACGGAACCCACCTATAATTACTGTTATTGCTGGTGGTGGTGGCTTTTAAACATTCACTACGTACCTTTGTATTTTCTAACTACAAAATAAGCCGGAAACATTTCCCCAAACCTCACGAAGTCAGATTAATCTCTCTTAGCATCAGAACCGAGAAGTAAGACATCTAGCTCACAGGAGCTGCCCGGGCCCCCTCGGTGACGCGTTCCAAACCATGGTCTGCGCATCCCTGAAGACCCAACCACCATTCCTGTATTTCCGCAGGGCTTGCCCGGGCTAATCCAGGGCAAGGCTTTAGATTCGCTCTAAAGGGAGCTGCATCCACTTTGAAAAGTGTCTGAGGAATTCACGGCCACCAGCAGCAAGCGGAAACGATGATTTGCCCCATGGGAGACGGGGCTGTCCTTGACTCCTGTCTTATCTTACGAGGATGATTTGCCTTTTGGAGGCTCACTCTGTCTCTTCGGAGGTCTTTTTGTCTCTCACGTGGTTGGAGATGGAGCCTGGACAGTTAGCTCAGGCAGACACTCGTGAAGGAAGACTGAAGTAAGGTGATGTGGATCCCATCTTCAGAGAGAGGGTGAAGGAAAGGCTGAGAGAGCCTGATGGCCAGGCTGAGAGAGCTGGGGCTGTTCAGCCTGGAGAAGAGGAGGCTCCAGGGAGACCTGAGAGCGGCCTTCCAGTGCCTAAAGGGAGCTGCAGGAAAGGTGGGGAGAGACTCTTCAGCAGGGCCTGTTGCGATAGGACGAGGGGTAATGGTTTCAAAATAGAGGTAGGTAGATTTAGATTGGATACTAGGAAAAATTTTTTTACAATGCAAGTTGTAGAACACTGGAACAGGTTGTCCAGAGAGGCAGTGGATGCCCCATCCCTGGAACCATTCCAGGCCAGGTTGGCCGGGGCTCTGAACAACCTGATCTGGTTGGGGATATCCCTGCTCCTTGCAGGGGGGTTGGACTGGGTGGCCTTTAAAGGTCCCTTCCAACCCAAATCATTCTATGATTCTATGAAACACCTACAAATGCCTGAATCAAGCTGTCAAGGAGTTAAAATGACCATGCTGGCTAACAAAATACGGTAATAACGCCGTGAATTCACGTACGTATCTAGGAAACAAAGCTGCGGCAGGTCCCACAGCTGAACTGGGTGCTCAGAAAGGGCGGGAGCAAGGCGAGGAAGCAAGTTCAGAAGGGAACATCGTGCATAAAAGATGTAGTGGAGTAAGATAATTACGCAAGAAGAGGAGAATTTCAGCAGTGTGTCCTACATCGCTGACAGGTGGAGAGAATGGACACCTTGACAAAGAAAGCCAACGTGCCAGTTAAGTTTTAATGACCCTAAAGGTAAAGGGTGGAGCAGACTCAGCCTGGCAATGAAAGGGTCAGGAGCCAGAAAGATCTTGAGATGAACACTGTCCCTGTAACAGAGAGCAGGGATACCGGCGTCAGAGGTGGGTTCTGCGAGGCAGGAGACACGGGCTTGGTCACCGAGGCAGAAGAAAGCTCCGAGAGCTGAGAGCGGTTGGGGAAGACGAGACACCTCGATTCAGAAACAGCTGGGAGGAAGCGGGGTTCAATTTATTCAGCGCTCTGGAACAGTGGAAGGACATACGCCACGCAAAAGTGAGTTGTGATGATCGCTTCCCACTGCTAGGCTTCGTTAGGAGAGGACAGGAAGGTGACACAGCCAGAAGCTCACACATGTGCTGCGAAGGTGCAGGAGGAGAGGAGCCGTGCCAGTAATCACCAGGATGTAAAACCAGTAGATCACAGCCCAGTAAACAAGTCTGGGTCTGCGCTCCTGGCTGCCTCGTACTGGGGAGAGAGGGAAGGCACTGCCCCACGGGTGTTGGGGTGCTCTGTCTGCCTCTGGAAGCTGTAGATGTTCAAGGGCATCACCTCAGAAACTCATGGTCCTAAACCGATGCTCCCTGCCCGAACGGACACTCACGAACCCGCGTGGGAGCACCCTGCGCTGAGCTGGTGTAGAGTGTCTCTTTGCCAAGGTCCACCAGCCCAGCACATGGCACGCAGGCTGATCTGGGGCCGTTCACACAGGGGAGGCTGCCACAGCCTCCAGCTGAGCACACAGACCCTAGGAGATGAGAAACCACCTGCTCTGCGCTAATGATTAATGACGTCCTCCTCCCTTGGCCATCCCCTGGAGAGGGAAACGCTGGCCTCCTTCCCCAGCAGAGCTGCAGACAACCAGTCTGTGACGATGAGATAAGCGCCCACAAAAGCCCTGCCGCCTTCTGTCCCTACTTACATCCCTCCCTCTCTGCTCCCCTCAGCAGCAAGGACACCAGTTTGCCCCCAGTCCAAGGAGAACCGGTATAGCTCTTCGTCCTCCCTTACTGTACCAGCTGGCTTCACCTTCCCCAGAGCTGCTGGTACGGAGTGGCACCAGCACAGCAAGGCGAGGTGGCCCCCAGGCTCAACGCAGAGTCCAGGGGATCGCAGGGGACATGACCCATCCGAGCAGCTGCCTGGAAACCATCACCCCGTGGAGGATCAGTCATCACACTGACCCTCTTCCTTCCCCCTCCTCTCCTTCCTATTGTGCAAAAGCACAAAAAACTTCTCTGTTTGATCTCAACCGACCAATTTGAAACTCAGCCATGGATGCCATCTATGGCTCTCCCCCAGGAGGGCTCGCTGGGCAGCAAGAGCCGGAGACAAATCGATTATCGTGTTGGGAAACAGGACTCGGATGGGCTTTAAGTCCATCTTGCAGGACCATTATGTTTAGTTCCAATGCCCTCTTCTTGTATGCGTTCTCCACAAATTCCCCAAACGCAGCACGAATCTTCTCACATGCCTGCCGCAGGATGAATCTGGGCAAGTTCCCAGTCCTCAAACGCTCATCCGTGTTTACATCCTTCACGCTGCGCTGCGACGGCATGCGTCGCACAATGCCTTGGACGATCTGGGTCCACGTATTGATGGCAACGGACCTCCGGGTTTCACAGCACAAATCCGGGGACGTACGGCTGACCGTGGACGCGATACCCGTTCCCGAAATGTAGGCCACAAAGCTCCTTTACTTCTGCTTTCGCTTGTAAATCAGGAGCTTACATATGTAATTGGCCTAAACCCTAGGAGCAAACAACAGCAGCGGCAGGCGGTGCCAGCAATTATTCATGCCTGCAATAAATGCTGTGAAACGGAAAGCCAGCCTTTCGGAATCTGGCTCCTCACCGCACATACAACAAAAACCAAGAACTCACTTGTGGGGCTTGGCCAGTGGAGGTTTTTTTCATTTTCAGGGAGAGGTTGAGGCAGGTAAGGATTTTTTTTTTTTCCTTTTTTCATTCTATAAAAACGCCACTCATGCCTACGCTCAGGTCAGGGGTGATTCTGGCTGTGTTCCAGAGTTCTGGAATAAGCCCAGTGGTGGGCACAGAGGACAAATTGGCCCCGCCAGTTCAGAGAGGGGGTCTCTGGGAACAAGCACAGCTGATCCCCAGCCAGCCCTTCTTCCCCGCCTCTGCGCTGAGCCAGCAGCCAGCCTGCAGACGAGCCAACAGCCCTGGAGATGACCCACAACCACTTCTGGCCAAACAACCACGTGGCGTTATTCCGTACAAGAGCGGAGATGCTGGCTCCGTGTCTCGGACAGGTCCTACCAGTTAACGACAGCATCCTCGCTGATAAATCACTCCGTCGGCTCGAGCACACTGCCTCTCTTCACTCTCTTCAACCAACCGTGGCTACGTCTCGCTGCAGCACGGCAACGTGGCCGCCCTAGGGCTCACGGGATGAAAGGTGCGATGAGAGCATTCTGCGACGCATGCTTCTCACCCACGACACCAGAGCAACCTCTGTAGAACTCTTCTAGCACATTGCTGAAAATCAGCGTGGTCTTCCTCGATGGCAAAGACCCACTGGCAATAGAAGTCCACCCACTGGGTGCTCCTCACAAGCCCCGCAGGCAACACCCTGCTGAGATACCATCTCCTGTGAGGCCAGGCTGAGAGAGCTGGGGCTGTTCAGCCTGGAGAAGAGGAGGCTCCAGGGAGACCTTAGAGCAGCCTTCCAGTGCCTAAAGGGGGCTGCAGGAAAGGTGGGGAGAGACTCTTCAGTAGGGCCTGGTGTGACAGGACGAGGGGTGATGGTTTCAAAATAGAAGGAGGCAGATTCAGATTGGACATAAGGAAAAAAATTTTTACCCTGGGGGTGGTGGAGCACTGGCCCAGGTTGCCCAGAGAGGCGGTGGACGCCCCATCCCTGGAAACATTCCAGGCCAGGTTGGCCGGGGCTCTGAGCAACCTGGTCTGGTTGGGGATGTCCCTGCTTCTGGCAGGGGGGTTGGACTGGGTGGGCTTTGAAGGTCCCTTCCAACCCAAACCATTCTGTGATTCTATGATTTTTAGTCTTTGAATCGCTTTAACAATTACCAAGGTTGAAAGGTGTCACCCCAGTGAGCAAAAGGAGGGAGGATGGAGCAACTGTCAGGGAGCAGACCCGCAGCCTGATGTGCTGGGAGGCACCACGCAGGTGTGGGTGACTACCAGCACCCCTGCACACAGCAAACTAGCATGCCACCCACACCAGTGCCCTGAAAAGCAACGTACCAAGTCTTCTCTTTGGTCCTTGCTGAGTGAAACACACGATCACCTACCACAAGATCCTACAGATGCCCTTCCACACACACTTCCTCATACACCGTTGGCCAAAGGCTGCAGGAGCTGTGGTCCAGCAGCTTTGCTGGCCTCACGTTCCTCCAGCATCACATCAGCCCTTTGCTGCCTCAGCGCTCATGGGGCAGCAGCAGTTTTCTCCCATTCCAGCAGTGACTTGAAGCACAGCAGTAGCAGAGACCTTTGACGTGCTTTGGACCTCCAAGGGTAGAAGGTCTGAGGTACTGATGGACTTCCTTAACCATGAATGAACCGTTTTATGGTCTCCTTCCGCGTTTCCAGTGAGTTTTCTCCTGCTTTAAGTGGTGGCTGAGCATGAATGGGAAGAACTCTGTAAGGACTGCTCTCCTTCCCTTCGCTACGTAAATCTTCAGAAATTTTCTGTAACTACCAAGTTTTAGCATCTTCTGAAGGAAACCGCACTCATCACAGCTCAGAAGGGACCTTTTGGCCTGATCTCCACTAGAAAACCTGCCAAACGGATCCTCCCATCTCACAATTAACAGTGAGAGAGACTCTGCTGTACCGGGCGATGCGGTGCTGCTATGACAACAGGAACGAGAGACTTGTTAAGGGTCTCATCGAGAGGGATAACGAGCAATCACAGCTCACAGAGAAGGCAGGAATCAACGAGAGCTGTTGATATCACAACGTTTTGCCGGACTGGGCCAGGTACTCGGCGAGCTTTGAAAGGTCGACTCGCGCTGCTACCGCATGTCGCCGTGAGTACAACTCCTGAGGACAGGTGGATTCCCGGGGAGTCGAGATGAATATTCATGAAGGGATGCGGTTTGGGAGAGGAAATGAATCAAGCGTGACAAATGCCGCCTATTAGGAGAAGAGGGCGGTGTCTATTTTTAGCGGAGTTAAGCAAACATTAAAGCTCTCTCTCTAAGAACTCCAAATAATTCCACTCGCCGGCTCTGCCTCTCCATCGCCAGATAAGAGCTGAGCTGCACGTCGCCACCAGCCAAAACCCGCTCGCCGGAACAGAAGTCTTCCGGTTTAGCCCCCACACGTGTTTTATAAAAATAAAAGTGTTCATCTCTGATCTGCATAGGAAGATGTGCCAGATTCCACCAGGATTCACTTCCCCGCCCCCCTCCAGAATCGTAAGGCTTGAAGGAACCTTTTCAAGACGGAAGAAAACGCCGCATTTAAATCTCATAAAGAGCACTCACGCGGAGCTGTAATCACTTCAGATGCAGGGAATTATCAGGAGAACATTCCTCTCACTCAGCATCAAGGCCCAATCTGAGGTAGAGGGGGAGGCTCGGCTGGCCGCCGCCCCAAGCACTCCAACTCTTCACTGAGGTCGAAGTAGCTACAGCTGCTCCCGGCCGCCGCCGATCACGCCCAGGCTCTCCGTGGAGCCTGTTTGCGGAGATGGCAGCAGGCTGATAAGGATGTTGACTGTTCCAACCAGGCCCACGTTCTTCTATATTTTTAGAGATGCTTAGCCTGCCGATCATTGTTATTAATGAGTGGAGTATTTACTGCCTCCTTCTCGGAAATCTGTAAAATGCTGCCTTTCAGCAGGCTCCTCGTTTCTTCTGCTGAACATTAAAGAGTTTCCTTCTTTCACTCTTCAGGCTTACAGATCATCAATTTAAACAACAGAGAGAATACGGCCTGATAAAAATAACACAGGCCCCACAAAGCTATGTGAGAGGCCTTGCTCCCACACCCAAAGGTGCTCCCAAGCCAAGAGTAAGACCAGAGCTTTTGGAGAGGTCTTCCCAGGGTTGTTCTAGCAGTGAGCACTCAGAAGACCCCTGGGCAAGGGGAGGGCATGAGCCAGGGATGAAGAACCCTCACAGCAAAGTCTCTCCAGGCACTGCTGTCTCTGCTGGTTCCTATGTGCACGAAGGACCAACTCTTCCAGTCAAATGCCCCATTTCTTACCAAGTTCTCCACCTGCAACACAGTGTAGCTTCTGGCACCTCTTCTGTAGAGCTTCAAACACGGTCTTAAAGATGGCTTACAAAGAAGCAGCTCTGAAACTAGACATGTCAGGTATTTATTATCGATGCCTGTCTTCAGCACCAATCAGGATGGGTGAATCACAGAATGGTTTGGACTGGAAGGGACCTTAAAGATCATTTCATTCCGACCCCCCTGCCCTGGGCAGGGACCGCTTCCATCAGATCAGGTCACTCAGAGCCCCGTCCAGCCTGGCCTTGAGCACTGCCAGGGATGGGGCATCCACAGCTTCTCTGGGGAACCTGGGACAGTGCCTCAGCACCCTGACGGGGAAGAATTTCTTCCTTACATCTAATCTAAACCTACCCTCTTCCAGTTCAAAGCCATTACCCCTCGTCCTGTCACAACAGGCCCTCATCAAAAATCCCTCTCGTTTTCTTCTCAGCCCCCTTTAGGCACTGGAAGGCCGCTCTCAGGTCTCCCCAGAGCCTCCTCTTCTCCAGGCTGAACAGCCCCAGCTCTCTCAGCCTGGCCTCACAGCAGAGCTGCTCCAGCCCTCTCATCATCTGCGTGGCCTCCTCTGGACCTTCTCCAACAGCTCCACGTCCTTCTGATGCTGGGGGCTCCACAGCTGGATGCAGTGCTGCAGGGGGGGTCTCACCAGAGCGTAGTTGAGGGGCAGAATCCCCTCCCTCGACCTATTGACCACACAGTTGGCTTTCTGGGCTGCAAGAGCACATTGTTGGCTCATGTTGAGCTTCTCATCCACCAGCACTCCCAAGTCCTTCTCCTCAGGGCTGCTCTCCATCCATTCTCCACCCAGCCTGTATTTGTGCCTGGGATTGCCATGACCCAGGTGCAGGACCCTGCCCTTGGCCTGGCTGAACTTCATGAGGTTGGCACGGGCCCACCTCTCCAGCCTGTCAAGGTCCCTCTGGATGGCATCCCTCCCTTCCAGCGTGTCGACGGCACCACACAGCTTGGTGTCGTCGGCGAACTTGCTGAGAGTGCACTCTATCCCACTGTGTGAAGATCAACAGCAGAAAGATGCAGTCTTCCCAGAGCAGCCAAATCTTGGGAAATTATCTGTGCCTCTGGGATCAGAGGCAAGGTTCCCTCTCTGGCCTTTCCCCTCCCGGCCCAGTGTCCCCGTGATTCCCCCTCGGCTTTCAGGTTACAAGCTCCCCTTTCACTAGGGAGGACCACGGCCACCATTAACGCAGCGTGACTTGTTACTGGGCGCAGAGGGGCAACCTGCACCCTCAACGCAGTGCACGTGGCTGGGTCCTCACCAGGACAACGGCCAGCACGCGGAGCTCACCGCACACCACCTCCTTGGCGCGTTACAGTGTCGTTCGACGGTAAAGTTGGGCCCGTTGTCCTTTAGAGAGCACATCTCCGTCCCTCACCGTGCCGGCCCGCAGCAACCGTTGCCATGGTTATTACATTTGAGTGCTCTGCATCCAGAAGATGCTGCTGAATTGTCTCCCGCAAGAGTTGGTTGGGAATAACTAGTGAGGAAGCAGGAATAATGGGTTCGGACTGCCCACAGAAGCCAGCGATCCCAATTAGTTATGCTTTCATCCTGCCTTCTTCCTGCTCTCTGCCGGGCGGAGCTTAGAGACAAGCAGAGGAGAAGGAACGCATCCTGAAGGGAAGCGCACCTGGCTCTGCCAGGAGACGAAAGGTCTCTCTTCGTACAAAGCCTTTCCTTTCCCATCAGTCGTAAATAGGCTGTAACACGGCACAGCAATCAGCCAGGAACAGGTATCCTCACCCAGTGGGCTCGGGGTGAGAAGTGAGATTATTTTCCAGTTCCATCCTGTTAATTGTTCATTGAGATCTTAGAGGCGCAGCCTCGAATCCATTCATCGGCCAAGAGGAGCAACGGATACCCCAGCGCTCTCCTCCCGCGGGGCGTGGGCTGCGCCCGCCCCAGGCGTGACAGCGGCTCTCCCGGCAGGCACCGGCCCACGGCTCTGCGAGCCCACGGCTCTGCCGGGGGTGCAGCGGCTCGCGTCGAGAGGCGGCTGCGTTCCAGCCCCACTTTCAGCAGCACAAAGTGAACGAACAAAGCCTGCTCCGGAAAGCCGGGGCCGTTTTGTTTAGCTCTCATTTAAAGCTCTGAAGAGTGACGGGGTAATGATGGAGCTGGTGTTCCCCTGCGGATCCGGTCCCACAGCGCAGGCCGTTAGGCTTTTCATGACATAAATGCTTTTTCTGCTCCGTGTTATCCCTGGCACAGGTTTTGGGTAGGGAGGCGCGTACCACAAGACCTGAAGAACAGCACAGCTAGAGGAGAGGCACGTGGAGCCCGCTGCAGCCTCTGCGTCCAGCGTTTCCCAAATCCCAGCCTGTTACAGCGGAGGGGGCTGCCCGAGGAACTGGGACCCTGGGATCCAAAAGAGGAAGACCTCGTACCGGCAAGGCAAGACGTGGCCGGCAGAGCTGCAGCCCCCTCCCCAGCGCTACGCCCGGTACTCCGACGGGCACAGCACCGCTCTGCGTGGTGACCGCCCATGCATGGGGAGCTCTTCCCAGACGGTACGTCCATGACAGCCAGCCGCTGAAGACAAAGGACTGAACCGGGATGATGCAGAGACATCACGGCTCAGCCCTTCCCGAGTTACCAAAAGAAAGACGACACCTTCACTTATTCTAGCTGAAGTAGTGGGATTTAAAGAAATTAAATTTGTCAGTTCATTAGTGTGTAACACAAGAATGAAAAAGGCATTTCTAATTCCTGATCCGCTAATCCACAATCCGCTGGTCTGCAATCCCCAGCGTCCCCAGGGAAAGAAAAGAAAATCCCCAGCAGCCTTATAGTATTTCTCCAAGATTTCCTGGCCACGTCCTGCAGAAAGAGCTCACCCTGCGAAGCCTTCCTGCCTCTACACCTCAGCAAAGCTGCTGCCATGCTAGGAGCTTCAGATGTGGCCCTCTGTACCTTCTCCCCAGCCGAAGTGCGCCCACGGGTGCTGCTCCTCATCTGTTCTGCCGCGGGAAGACGGGTTCAACCTTGCTCTCAGGGTGCAGGGAGCGCAGCTCAGCACACTCAGTCACGGGCCCCTTGGCCACTCTCCATACCTTAATCCAGGATCTCCACAGGGAACATCAACTTCCTACACCAAACCCGTCTTTAAATTACGTTAGCCCCCTCTGCCTCACTCAGTTAGCTAAGGGGGAGGCACCCACAATCCTCGCTTCGGCAAGCGTGCCCCGTGTCAGCACAATCCCGGGCACAGACAGAAGATCAGCTGTGAGCACTGAGCTGTGGGGTGGGAAATTTGGCCACCTCCTGGGGCCACCACCGTTGCACTTAACAACCCTCTCCGTACCCTCTCCAGACAGATGTGCTGACATAACTCCATAACTGACCTGGTTTTGCCTTTGCAAAGCAACTCTGCCTTCACTTGCTGCTTCTCCCCAACTCCGTAGCTACTCAGAACTTGCTGACCACGCAAACGTGGTCATGGTCTGAGCTGCAAGGCTGGTTTGCACGAGGAAGACTTGCTCCCAAAACATGGAGAGATCTCCTTTCTGCAACATCTTCTCTTTCTCCTTTCCAGCAGCCATGTTAGAAATGCTGTGACGGTTTGCGGCTCCAGACTCCAGAAACACGCCAAAGCCAGGGCAGGTAACACCACCTCCCCACTACTCCCTTTCAAAGGGCAGGTCCACCCTCCGCGTCCTACAGGCAAGGATGTGAAAGCACAGCCCCTGGGGAAATTGCTCAGATTGCAGGCGGAGCAGGAGCCCAGAGCAAAGCCTGAACTCGCTGCGCCCCACACGCCACTTCCACACCTCCACATTCCCAAGCATTTTGGAGCACGGCTCAAAATATTCCTCCCCTCCCAGCTCTGCTCTCCACCGTGGCAGCCACACAAGAGCCGTTGCGCACAGCTGCGGGAAGCTCGAGGCCAGAAACAGCAGCTCATTACCAAAGCACATCATCACACGCCAAGGACCCCAACGCGCCTTCGACCCCCTCCCTGTCACCCCAACCCTCCAGCAACAGGTCCCACCCGGAAGGGGACAACCCAGGGCTACCAAATGACATCTGCCAAATGACATCTGTATTTCTGCCGCTGAGCTCCTCAGCCATGCAGATTCACGCCGCCCGAGCCGATCTGCAGACGCTGCCGGGGTAGGACCCAGCCCTGACTCCATTCCTCTCCTGAAGGTTTCAATTAATCACAGAGCCGATTCCATTTTGGGCTCCAGCTGTCTTTACTCCTTTGGGGACTAAGAGTGCCTCACCGGACTGAAATTAAGACAGATTTTAATATGAAGTGCCCAAGAAGAAAACATGTTTTTTACAAATAAAATTTCAGAGACGTTGCTGTTCTCAGCTTGGAAAAAGGTCTTGGCAAGTAAAAGCAGCGGGGTATTAATTTGGAAAACAACTCAGGTGAATCCTGCTTGTTGTAAGCCAAACACCCTAAAATCATATCTATGGACTTTTATGACAGTACGCATGGAAATGTAACACAGTCGGCTTCCACAGGGAGGTGAGGAACACACAGAGGGAGATCAGAGGCGCTCACGCGCAGCTGCCGACCGAAGGGATTCTGGCAGCAGACGCCCCGCTGCACCAAGCGTGGCCCAGAATCCACAAACCCTCTTCAACCGACAGAAACAGATAAAAACCCACGGACTCTTGTGGTGCGTCACGTACGGCAGGTTTCACTCGCTCGAGGCTCAGGGAAACCTCATCTGCATGTCACTGCACTGTTACCACCACAGGATTTTCCTTCCTACCTCTGCAAAATCCAGCCGCGGGGGCTTTCCACCAGCCAGACCTGCACACCCGCTTTAATAAGGCAATTCCTGCGTTGATCTGGTGGCTGATACGAAGCAACAGCCCTAATTAGTGATCTCAGCAGATGGAGCTTAAGGATTAGCCAGCCGTCCCTCGGAACAGCCACCGCGGGGCCGTGCCCATCATCCAGCAGCACCGAGGCGTCCGCTCATTCCTCACTCACGCAGAGATGCGGTCCTGCCTGGGTGACGGCCAAGAGTGACACAGTGAGGGATGCTCAAAGCCCAGGCCAGCTCCAGGGTAACTAACAGAGGAGAACAGGCACGGCTGGGCAACAGGAGAGAATAACTGAGAGAGTCAGGAACGTGGGGAGCAGCAGCGTGAGAGGACATTTACCATCACCCATGTATCGCCGGGGCTCCAGCTAACACCATCCGACTGCTGGAAAAGTCCTTTCTCTTTCCCATCCTCTATTCTCAGGGCATTTCGAGAAAAAAAAAAAAAAAAGGAGAGTCTGAAAAAGATGGTTGCAAGGAATGAGGCGATGCACCCCATGTTAAACTCATGAGAGACCAAAATAGAGCACCTGTGAGAACTGCAGTGCACTGAAGGGACAGCTAGACACCTCTGATGGAAGGGAAGATGCAATCCTTTGGTGGTTCCTTCTGGAACTCGCTGCAGTACCTTGGAAGCTCGTTAAATGCAGCAGAAAGGCCAAGTGACGTATGTCTATTGATGCTCTGAGCAGCAAATTAGTTTTCAAATCTATTCAGGGCTCACGCAGCAGCCTCAAGGGGCTAAGACTCGGTGGGAAGCGGCTGCAATGGTGTTTCTCCAGCTTGCGTGATGACTCCATGCTGCCCCACGGGGAGGGGCTGCCCACCGGTCCAGCTCCCCGGAGACGTCTCCTGGCCATCGACCGCTGCCCTGACCAGCAGGGCTCAGGGGTCTGTGCGGCTTCTCCGACAGCCGAGCCAGTGAGTCATCCCCTCCTAAAACATGCCGGGCAGCTCCGAGGGCCTCGATGGCCATCTCCTTTTCAGCAGAAATAGGATCATTTAAAATAAAGAGAGATCAATATCCAGCTCACAAGATGACACAGAATGTCAGCACCTGAGGGAAGAGCAAGCAGTCAGCAGCGATGATGAGTTTCTTCAGAAAAAGATAATTTCCAGTAAGCTGTTGTTTTCTCTCTCCACAGAATGTCACCCCGTTCAAACACTCGGAGAGCCTTGAAGGCGCTGAGGTTGGCAGCAATCTGGTGGAAGACCTGAGGAACAGTCTTCACGGATGAATAAACAACTGTTTCAACGTTACCTTAAAGCACACCAATAGACAGATGAGGAAAAACTTATCAAAACACCGTACCAGGAGAACAGAAGGCTGGAAGATGCCAACCTGGGAACAAGGTCACATGCCGCAACTCGATCGCTCTTCCATCAGCACACGCAAGGGCCAGGCTTAGATGCCGTGAAAGCCTGCAGCTCCTGGCCTGGGTTATTTTGCCTCCTACGCAAGGTCTGGGTCCAGCAGCTCTGCCTTCTGCTCCTCAGCACAAGCGGAAGAGCAAGGAGCCACAGAAGGCCAGTGAGTAAACGTGGCTAAATCCATAAGACACCCCACAAGAGCTAAGGGCATCCCCCAAGACCCTTCCAAAATCCCAGTTAGAATAACAGAATGGCCCAACCCCCCTGCAAGGAGCAGGGGCATCTCCAACCAGATCAGGTTGCTCAGAGCCCCGGCCAACCCGGCCTGGAATGTTTCCAGGGATGGGGCATCCACTGCCTCTCTGGGCAACCTGGGCCAGTGCCCCACCACCCTCAGGGTAAAAATGTTTTCTTAATATCTGATCTGAATCTGCCTCCTTCTACGTTGAAACCATCACCCCTCGTCCTGTCACACCAGGCCCTGCTGAAGGGTTTTTCCCCGTCTTTCCTGCAGCCCCCTTTAGGCACTGGAAGGCCGCTACCGTTCACACGCAAACCTGGCTGCATCCACCTCTGCAGGCTCGCTACATACAGCCGGCCAGCAACTAAACACAACCACAGCCCCGATCAGGAAAGGGGAAGGAGGGTGAGCGCAGGACCTACAAAGGAAGCGGTGGGATCTGGATCCTCCTATACAAGCTCAGACAACGGCCGTAACCGTAATCGCTGGGTCAGCTCCATCCACCCCAAACCCCGCTGGGAGCAGATCCAGCAGAACTGAAGCTGGGTCCTGCATTTCCTGCTCTCATTGCTCCTCTTCCTCCCATTCTTTGCTGCTTTGTTCTACCCAAAGCACTTTTTCAACCTCCCTTCTGAAACACATTAACGACGGCCGCCACAGCCTCCTCTGCGTCGTCGTTAAGGAGCTGATGCCTCCTCCTTGCGGAGCGCTTTGCACCTCCTACTTGGAGGGAACACGGAGACCACGCGACATGGGAAAGTCACAGCAGGTCAGGAAAATAATGCAGGTGCTCCGTAGGAAAATCTTTGAAGCTTGTGAAGCCATTAGCCGAGCGCGCAGGCTGTAGTGAAAAGGACAAACAGATCATGGGTGATGAATAAATGGTGGCTGAAGAGACGGAGGAATACACGTTGCGTCCAGCGATGAAACCAGGTCTATGTTTTTTCTTGCAGAGAGTGATTAAGTAACCAGTCCGACTGCGTATTTTAAATGGAAACCAGCACAATAACTCAAACGCTTTAGCGGAGAGCACTTACTAAATGAGAAGAGACAGAAACACTGTGTTTTATGTAATGCACGACCTGGCTGAGATGAGTTTCTCCTGCAGGATCAGCAGGAAAATCTTGTGTCGCCAACCTCCTGCTAAAGAGAGGGTGCTGCGCAGCGCCGCTGAGCGGGTTCCCAGCACCCCTGAGCCCCGCCGTGTCCCTGGGCAGCGCCAGCTCTCCTGCCAGGCTGAGCTTTTGTGGCAGGCCACCTCACACGGCCTTACACCAGCAAGCAGCAGAAGGCCGGCAAGACCCTGCACAGCTCTGGAAGCGCTCACCTCCGTGTGAAGGACACGCGAGGAAGAAACCACCCGCACCGCCGAGGCTGAACCCCGTGGTAACGGATAAAATGCGAAAGGACTCTGTGCTGGGGGGGAACCGCACAGGTTTGCTCGCTGCTGAAGTGCGATGCGAGTCTCAGCAATCCGCATCCTCACTGCTCAACCTCGCACCACCAGCCCAACCCAGACCCCTGGACGGGTAACGCACTCCAGAATCCCCACAATTTACAGAAAGGACAACATCCTCAGTCTAAAGCCAGTCCCTCAGGGATGTCCGTCCCACCCGGTCAGCTCTCCAGCAGTCGCAGGCGCCAGCGTGGGACGAGCACCCGACGCTGTGCTGCTGCACCCTGCCAGCCTCCGGAAGCCAGCACCTCCCCAGCGTTTAAACTTCCAACGCATTTCTGAAAACCAGGAGCAAACCTCGGATTCCAGATTTTTCTCAGGAGGTCTGCTCTCCCCGTCTTCCTGAGAGCACAAGGATGGCAGTTTACTATTTAATTGTTAATTACACTTTCTTGTTAGATTTCAGACACTGGAAAATGTTTGGGGATTTATTCTTCTGTGTAATTAACCATAACGATGAAACAGTTTTACACCACGCTGCAGTTTTCGTTAAGGTTATTCGTAATGGGGAAAGGCTAAATAGGTTGAGTTCATTATCGTTACAGGGGAAAAAAAAAAAATTGAGGTGACCCAATCAAATTAATTTGAAATTAAGTGCAGTGAGGCTGATAACTCCACACAAGTCAGGAGTTCAAATGAAAACAGAAGAGAGACTCTACAAAGCAAGAAATTACAAGGGGGCAGGGAGTCAAGCTGGAATTACCGCAACTGGGAGGCGGCAAACACACGGCACTGGCAACCAGGGCCCCTGGAAAAACCAGTGAAAAGGGATAAAGAGATGGGCAAAGAGTGGAGATGTAAAAGGAGACGCTGGAGGAGGAAGGGACAAACATGAAGATGGATTTGAAATAAACGGGTAGGGACAGTGCTTGTTAAGCTAAATAGATTTATTCCTCTGCCCAGAAATTCTTATGTCCTTACAAGACAGCATTGAAGCAGGGTCTTTAATTTTACTTTTCCGGAGTTTATTGCTGGGCCCTGAATGTTATTTAACGGCAGGGAGCATCAACCAGCTTCACTGCAACACTGGACTTAATTCAAAATCGTTAAACCTGGTGGAAGCTTTTCCTCCTGACAAAGACATCCTGGTGGTGCTTCTCCGACAAAACATGGAAGCCGTGCACCCCAGGAGAACGGACGTCACCAGAATACCGGTGGACAGAGCACGGGAGACAGCATCCCCCACCCCTCCTCCCAGAGAAAAGATGAGAAAGTGGAATCGAAACCAGTTGGACCGGACGATGCTGGGCACTCCCTGGACACCCCACCCCAGCACTGCGCGGGGAGGCAACGGACCCATCACGCTGGGCTCTTTCAGGCTTCCCTCGCAAAGCTGATAGGTGTTTGACAGCCCTCTCTGCTTTGCCAGAATGGTGTGAGCTCTAAGCAAGGCTCAGAGGTGGGTAACACGACTAACGGTGATGGGGGTGCTCAGGACGCACGCTGTCGTAGCTCAGGGGTTTGATCCCACGGGAAACGGTTAAGACACGCAACACCCCAACGCGAGCCTTCTCTAGGAAACTCCTGAGTGCAGCTACAAGATGATGCTTGAGTCATTATTACCTGTGATGAGTTTAGTCCCAAGTCCTGTTTACTTACCAAGTCCTGTCACATTTGTTCTATCACCCAGGGCCAAAAGGGGAACAGCGGGATCCCAGTGGCGCTGGGTTTGCTGGAAGAGGCTGCGCTGGGGACTGCCCTACATCCTGCTAGGACAGAGGGCAAGCACAAGCTGCAACCATTGGTGTGAAATCCTGTCCCCAGCTACCCGGTTTGAGCGGCACATGGGTTTTTAAAGGACTGGCCGAAGCAGCACAGATCTCTCCGTGCAGCTGCCCAGTGACTCCCCACTTTGGCCATGCTGAAATCTCACCTTCTGCGCCTTCTGCCCTCTCCTCATGGAACACAACCTGCTTCTCTTTGCCTTGCAGGTCCCACGGCTTTGCTTTTCTCCATCCTCACCTCCAATTCACCCCTAAGCACACGGGGAGCATTTGGGATAAAGCTTCAAGAAAGCCTTCAACATAAATTACTCTTCCCCTTCTAAACGGATTACAAAAATCCTTTTATTACAAAATATTAAAATGTTCAAATTATCGGTGTGGAAAAACGTTTCCTGGAGGTAAAGTTTTTAAAAATGGAGGTTTTAATCGCAAGCATAATCCTTCCCGGCTAACATTTCCAGTCTTGTGAAACATCTAGATACAGACTGCGCAGGGGCCTGGCTGTGCTGTGAACAAAGGAAGAGGCTGCCCGTAAATAGCTCAGAGGACATCAGAAGACACTTCTCTCATCAGCAATCTTTTTTAGCTTAATATAGCTCCTCTTTGCATAAAACATCGACATTTTCCCAATGTTTGGACTCAACAGCGTGAGAGCTGATTGTCATCCGAAGATCCTACGGTGTGCCGGCAAAAATAGGCAGGAGCGTTTTATAGACGGCGGTTCTGCTTGCCTCCAAAATGCTGTACCTTAATATTTCATACTTATATATATTTAAATGTTAGTGCCGCCAGATAAACGCTAACATGCTTTTATGCTAATGCAATCACTGAAAATCCAGATAACGCTGTGTATTGGCATATTCTGTTAGTGAATTATGGATACCTAAATGTACAAGCCCACATGCCTAGCAATTATTTCTGTTAGTGCATTTAACTTTTATTTGCAATCAGAGCACTTGAGGATTGTCCAAATGAAGTTTACTTTTGCAAACTGCTGAATGGAAAACATTTTGTTACAGGTTTAAAAACAGCAAGGCTGCGGCGAGGTTGCAGAGTTGCAATAAGGCCACTGCTCAGAAAACTCTACCAGATGGAACGATGTTTGATTTGGTCACTGACGCAGCGATCAAACCCCAAGTGCCTAAACTGAAGGACATACAAGAGAAACGAGATGAAATCTTGATTTCTTCTCTACCAGATCGCCCTCTTCCATAGCAGAGGCTCACGGATGGAGGCAGATGGATGCCAGGAGGACAGCATGTGTCCAGGAAGCACCCAGGCAACTACAGATCTTGGGATCCTTTGCTTTGAGGACCAAACTCCTGTGCTAAGCCTGCTCTTCAAGTCCAGTTTAGGTCAAACAAATAGGAACAATATCAGGAGGAAGAAATCCGGAACTGCCCCTGCTGTGCCTTCTCCTCCTCCCGCCTTTGCCGGTCCAACGCCTTGGCCAGCCACCCGGCCCGTTGGCTCAAGGGCCAACCCACTTGAAAACCCTTTTATTCCAAACTGGTTTTTGCGCACAGCTCAGCTCTCTGAGCCAGGTCCCAGCTGGACTGTGTGCAGGCAAGACTTGGGTGCTGCAGCTGGTCGCTCCATCCCTCACCTGCTTCACTGTCTGATCAGGGTTAAGGACGCAGCATCTGGAGAAGACTTGGCTATTTGTAAGAGTTAAGGAATTCTGGATCTCAACCAAGCACGTCTGACACTGCTCAGTGTTCCGTGGTTTTCTCCTGCATAAAACAACCTCCTGACAGACAGCGCCACAAACTCTCTCTTCCAGATTCAGCTATGCCAAGAGTTAATGACCTCCTGGGCTGGGCTGAGGAGCTGCTATGATCATGCCCTTAATTTTCCTCTGGGAAGGCTTGCCTGGCTTGAAACCACTGTCCCGAGCCAACCCGGCTGAAGAGAGCTGGGAGGTGGCTGCAGACCAATTCAGGGAGCAGCAGACCATCGCCTCCTGCCCAGGCACGGCTCAGAATCCACTGTATGACCTGACACCAGCCCCAGGCACACAAGTACAGATCAGATCACATCCCGACAGCCCAGGCAGCTGTCGCACCTCTGGGCAGTTACTGGAAAGTCCCACCCCTAGGAACAACCACGGGTGAAGGAAATAAACAACAACCCCCTCAGAAAAACACAAGGCATCAGAAAACGCTTAGCGTGAAGTACTTGAAATGCCCCCGGCAGTTTAAACGGAGCACGGAGTCAGCTGAGAAAATGTACGAACAAACAAATTAAGCAGAGAGCACAAAGCAGACGAGTTGGCACGTAGGTGTCTATTGAGAAAGCTTAAGCACAGCGAGGGGAAAAAAGCAAACCCAAAAAGCAGGCATAATATTCCTCACATTTTGGAACGGAGCTCTCAGACAATACATCATCCAAACCACCCCAAATTACCATCTGTCAGAGCATCCTTTAAAGAAAAAAGGTCTGAAAGTTTCCAAAGCGATATTTTAACATTGTCAGATTAGAAAAGATTGTTTCTGTCCAAAGGCATTTATTTGCAAGTATTGCCATGTTAGCATTAGCTACATGCTCGTATCATGAGACAACAAATTTCTTGACTCTTGATCGTCTCACGTTAGCTAAATCGGGAAAGCAGCGATTTAATAGCCTCCGTCATTTCACAAGTTACCTGCAAATGATTCCAGAGCCCCTGCCTGATTTTCCCTTCATGAAACATATAATTAAGTGTCTACATGCTATTAAAGAGCCTAAGGAAACAATCATAATATTATTTCAAACACTAAAACAAGCCAGAATATGAAGAGCGGGTCCGTGTTTCTGGTGTGAAAGCGTGTATCTTATTGCAATCGGTAAGTCCAATCTGTTAGATTAAGTGATGAATTATTTATAACGGGGAGAAGGTGACCGCATTTTTCAGCATAGAAATACTCAGATATTATGGTCCTGGCTTTCAGTCTTCACTCTGCACTTCTGACCTGGAAGTGCGGGTCCATCCAACGCATTTCTACAGCCTCTGCACCTCTGAACATGCCACGCACACCCCAAAAAGCCCCCAGACACATACAACAAAAAGGGCACCAACAAAACCCGTGAAGCCCACGCAGTACCACACGTTATGCTCCAGCGCAAGGCCAGCTGGGCTCCTTCGGGCAACAGCCACCCTCCAGTGAACCACAAACATCCTCCAGACCAGCCTCTTCTCGATCCAGCCTGCTGACCCCCGTTCCTCACCCTGTGTCTAACAGACATCCCTTTGGTTACGCCTGTGGGCCAGAGGCACGCGTCTGTGAGGCTAAAATTCCCCTCCAAAGACGACAAGAGCTGCTGTATTTTTGAAATCCACAGCTTGCTATCCTAAAGCGGCCTGGGAGCAAGGAGCAGGAAGGAGAAAGGAGCTCCCAGGGGCACCCATAACTGCACCATCCTCCAGATCTTCCCCAGGAGAAGGCTGCCAAGGGGAGAGGAGAGGAAGCAGAATTAGTCCCCTCAGACTTCATAAAAACAAGGAGCACAGGGAAATGAAGAAATAATTGTGGCTTCCACACTGAATTACCTCTGGCTATGGCTAACAAGCAGGGTGAGGACACACCGACAAGAGGACCAGGGTAAGCGGTGGTGCAAGGAAAGGGCCAGGCAGGGGAGAAGAAATTTGGTGTGTCAGAGGATGACAGAAGCTTTCAGCTCCTGCTCTTAAAAATAGATTAAGAGAATATATCAAGAAATAAATCAAGAACACCAAAGAGAAGTCTGGTCTCCTGAGGTTTTCTCCCTCCCGGGCTGGGTGGGAAGGAGCTCACCTGGACAGCGCGGCTCCCAGGACGAAGGCAGCGTGCTCCTTCAGCATGGCCTCTGTGCTGTTCAGCCCGTCGATCACCAGCCGGAGCCCGCCCATGGAGAGGAAGTCCTTGGCGTTGTCCACCTGGGAGAGAGCAGCTCGCATCAGTGCAAAACCCCCAGCCAGGCTCCACTCAACAGCCCTTTGAGAACACCTTGCTTCGGAAAGCACAGCACCCCTTCCCTCCCAGTCTAACCAGTGCTGAGATCTAAAAGCAATTAAAAATTACGAGGGAACAACTATAGCTGGAATTTCGTATTATACTGTCTGTGAGCAGGGATGCCATGGTTGCAGAACCACAGTCTACTGATGGGTGGCTGTTACCACCGGCAGAAGGCATCGCTGAAAACTCAGATACTTTGATTAGCGATCAAAACTACTCCTGACACGTCGTTCGGTAACTTAGGTGATGTAAAAAATTCCGTAAGCCTGATGATGTCAAAAAAGCCCACTCACTCTCTCACCTGAGCAAGCCGTTACCAGTAACCCGGGGAACTGTACGTTTTGCAAGTGCAATTAATTAATTGATGCTCTAATTGTAGCACTAGGGACATTTAAGAGCCCGTCAGCAGTAGCAGTACTGCCTGCGGCGAGGAGCGCAGGCAGCTCTGCGTGTTTTCCGTGAGTACCCCCAACGATTGCACGTGGACGTGAGAAGAAAAAGCCAGTCCCTGCTCGAAGGGTCAGCCAGATGCATCCCCTCGGGGCAGCCTGAGCAATTATTTTTCTAAAGCAGCCGATATTGGACTAACTGCCAGTGGGGAAAAGTTTCAACATTAGCGGGGATTCATCCATCTTTGGCTTTAACGGAACGAGGCTAACCGGGCACAAATCACAGCGCGCATCTGTTCTCTGAGAGGAAATTGGAAAAGGGCTCTGCGTGGCTCACAAACACAATCTAGAGGAACAGCGCAAAGTGCTTCAAGTACAAAATTGGGTCCAAAACCCAATTGATACATTTTAGTTTTCAATAGTTTTGGGTTTTTTTTTTGCAGTTTAAAAGGGAATCTGATGAATGCTCAGAATTGCGTGCGCAAAAAAATTTGGTTTTAGTATTGCAACATTTCTCCTCTGGGAAAGACAGAGAGACAACAGCGTATGCTGACGGATGGAAACAGGACATAAAAAACAGTTATCAGCCAGGCAAACCGCCCTCCGCGGCCCCAGCGAGCAGACGGCACCGACGGGGCGGGACAGGGCAAACACCGCTCAGTGCGCAGGGCACATCGGGCGCTTTCAGTCAGCGGTGACCTCGTGCTCAGTGTTATATTTATCCCGGCTGTACACCATCACCAAAATCGGCTCTAAGTCGGATATTTTAGGTACCCAAGAGGATGAGGAAGCTACTTAGCTTTACGTCCTGCGGGTACGGCTTTACGGAGGCAGGACCTGGGGCGCCGCGGCTTGCCTCTGCTCCCAAGCGGGACAATGCCCACCGCTTGCTGTCCCTCTGCAAAGCCGCCGACAGAAAGCCACTCTCTGCAGGTCTGCTGGGGCCGATTCGGGATTTGCAGCAGCTTTTATATCCTTCAGACTCTACTCTTTTAGCTGGCCCAATAGACTGGAGCTGCCAGGCCTCTCACTTTTCTGCAGGCTGATCTTTGCCTACAAAGAAATCTACACAGCAACCCCACTCCAGCTGCCGGTGGGCGCTTGCATTGCCCAGTCTCTGTAAAATCTCCGAGGCTGCTTTAACGCCAGAACCGGGCGTTGACTTCTGCTCAGGAGGGAATACAAAGGCAGAAGTTCACATCCAGCAACAGTTGTGGTAAAACCAGTCATCCCTGCATCCCCATCAGCGCTGGAGCCCCTCAGGCCAGCCCCGGTGTCAACCACAGAACATAAATTGTGCTGTAAAAGTTGATTTTGAAGATGTGTTTATTTTTTTTTTAACTGGAGTCTGTTGGAGTCTGTGAGAGCTCCTTCCCTCACTCCTCGTTTTCAAACCAACAAAACCCCCCAAACTCGACAACTTCAAGGCATTCACCTCTCCGGGGAGCAGAGGATGCTGCGAGGCAGCAGCTCATGCCTTGCTTCAGTCCCCTGACGTCGGCACGGAAGAAAGCCAAAGATCAAAAGAGCTCCTGAGGAGAGCACGCAGGCAAGGCGGGCGAGGAGAGGGATGGGAGAAGAGCAAATATGACAGCAGTTATTCAGGAAGCGGCTTTGAATCGGAGCAGAAAGAAAACAGGGAGGGAAGGCAAGCGAGAAGAAAACAAGAGGAAGGGAAAGCAGCATGTCAACCGTCCGCAACAGAGAGGAAATTAGCAGTGAGAAATGGTGTAGCATGTCAGAGAGGGGAGAGAGAAAGATAAGGAGAGTAAATAATTGAGAGAAAGAGCCTGCAACGCATGAGAACGGGTCTTGGCTCCGCACGCTGCTGTGCAAGCACCGTGAACTCTGTTTACAAATGAGTTATGCTCTGGCCTCTTCACATTTGCATTTGGTTTTTATGCATTACAGATAACCTAGCAAGCCAAACCTGCCTGCTCCTTCTCCAGGATGGGCTCCCAAACATGCCAACTTGAATCCTGACTGATGAGAAGCAAACCAGAGCTGGCAACCAAAAGCTGAGCAAACACCGAGCCCTTGGGCTGACTCTTCCAGAGCAGGAGAGAGCATCTCTCCTCCAGCTCGGCACCGGCCACGGCTTCCCCTCAGCTCCCTCGCAGCAAGCTCGGAGGCACGCACTGCTTCAAGTCCCAGCGCCCCGGGGATGCTCGTGACCACGCCACGGAGCATCCTTTGCTCACAAACCCTATGGGGCGTGGCATTTTCTGCTCAACAGGGCGTTCTGCGCCCCGGAGACAGCAGCAGGACGGCCGGGAGCCAAGCCATTACCAAAAGCTGTGGCAGGATACCATTCAGACAGAGCCTGGAGGAAGAGGGAGCAGCAGGGCCATCACTGGTCCCTCACGCGAGCGCACGCTGCCCTGGGTCTCCAGCGGCACGGCTGCGGCTCGCCGCAGAGGACTCTGACAAGTTCAGCCCCTCCAGGGTTATGCGGCACAAGCGCGTTTGGCTGCTGTTCAGTAATTACATTAAGCCACTGCTGCTAAAGTCAGTCCCAAGCAGAGATAATGCTCTGGATGCGTTCAACTGGCTGGAAGAAGAAAGAGGAGGAAAAGCCACTCTGGCTTGGAGACAAGTCATATTTCTTATCAGCTTCCTGCCTGATGAGAAGGTGCTGCCCAGCCATCTGCCCCGACAGCGCGGGCACAGAGCAGCGTTGTGAGCGCTGCACAAAGGAGTCCTGTGTGCTCCCCGCCAGCCCCCCGCCAGCCCCTCTTCCGACCCCTTTGATGCTGGAGGGGCTTCCCTTTGATGCTCCAGCCCCTGCGCAGGGAGCAGGGAGCGGTTCCCTGCCCCTCTCGCCTTTCTGACATTGTTCGCCCCATCCTGCACTGCAAGCAGGCGTGATTTTGTGCTGGAATCGTCCAGACCATAATGCTGCCATCCAAAGCATCCCAGGGTGTTTGGGGGCTGCTTTTTAGCATGCTGGCCCGATGCTCTGGCACCCTTAATCAGACAGAATCAGCCCTCAGTACAAATACAGAGCTCTTCGGGCGCCCATTGTTCACGCTTCTCCTCTGAGTCAGACAGATGCCATCAGTGAAACAAAAACGCTGAGAACAAACAGCAAGGAAGCCTCTGCATGCATATGACAGAGAAATTCAAGACAAAGAGCCCTGGAAATAACACTTCCATCAGCTGCTGCATGGACTCCCTCTCTCAGCAGCTCACTCCTTCAGTTCCTTTCTCCAAAAATGCCACGCTCGGTTTTTAAGAGGTGCCGTTCCAGTGAGAGGTCTTGCACTGGCATCTCCCAAGAGTTGTCCCGTTCACCCTCTGAAGTTATAAAGTCACTGAGAGCAACCCTGGAAACTCTCCCGTCTTCTCCAGACTCTCCCAGTTGCTGGGGAGGGAGAAGCCCAGTCCTTTCCCCCAAGGCACCAAGCCAAGGAAGGAGAGCAGCGCATCCGGAGCCTGCGAGCAACGGCAGGTAAAAATGTGCTGGCTGAAAGCATGGCAAGGGAGATCAGAGGAAGGGGGAAAAAAAAACAAAGTGTGAGCATAAACCTGAGGAAGCAAGATTTCAGGAAACATATTCCTCCTCACCCAGAGCCGATTAGTGTGGCTCCGCTGATACTCAGCAACTTGCCGCTTGCCTGAGCCTTCAGCCATTGTCGCCACCAGCCCAGCTGCACGAGACGCTCTGCGTGCCACCTCCTTCTCACAGCGAGACAAAACACAGGGGTCTGGGTGGCTGTGGTCCTCCCTGGTACACAGGCGTTCTCTGTGAACTGGTGCAAGGGCACCCACTGGCAACCAGAGATGCTTCCCCCAGAAGGAGCGAGAAAATAATTACTTTCTTAGCAGCCACCACTCTGGTCACCCAAAAATAGCAGAAAAAAACCCCCATTTCATAATGTTTTTCATATAAAAGAAGAAAAGGAGAAGGCAAGAAAAAAAAACCTGAGAACAGACAAGAAATCAGGCACACTAACCCCTAGGAAACTGCTCACCTGGTACGAGTGATGATTTATTCAAACTTGGATATAAAATCAGCCTGCAGTAGCCCTCTGCTGTCTGTTATTGTCCCAGGATTATGGTAAGTAAGCAATTTGTATTACCTGATACCGATAAGAAAAATAAACCCATGTTTGCGACACCGTATCCCCTGGATTTAACACGGCAGTTACTAATGCAGTTTTGTTACCTGGTGAACATAATATTCGAGATCATAAAGCGCTGCTACTTTTTCATCCAGCGTGGAGGCAGAGCTGTTGAACTTGCTGATTAATTTAACCATAATCTCATAATCTGTTTCCATCTTCACATTCAGCTTTTCAAACTCCTCCTTCAGCTGCTCTATGGGCCGGAATTTCTTCCTCACCTCTTCCTCGTGGGCCTTGAAAGAAGAAAGAGGAAACCAGATATGAAGGCCAGCAACAGACAGTCAAGAAAGATGGAGAAAGAAACCCCAGCCCCAGATTTACAAGGGGAACCTGGCTGCCTGTGGAAATGGATTTGAAAAAATATCAGAGATGCAGGGGAGGGCCCTTCTGAGAAGCCCAGGAACCCAGTCATCTGTAAGATGCTCACCTTGGGCACCAGCAAGCACTCCTTGAGGAGCTGAGCCTCTACCTAGGGCTTTGAACACCATTTCTAGGCCCTACGTGCCTTCCAAAACCACAGAAGCCCAGAGGCAGGCAACACTGCCATTCCCTGTTTGCCTGCAAGCGGACGTTCTCCAGACCTGACTGCAAAAAGCCCTGAGCAGCCTCCCTGATCTCATAGCTGGCCCTGCCTGGGGATGGAGGCGGGGCTGGAGACCTCCAGAGGTCCCATCCAGCCTGAACTGCCCGGCAACTCCATGCCAGGGATGCCAAGGAGATCTCCTCAGACACATATGGAGACACTTTGTCATCCCAGTCACTGCCACGCGGCAGGGCTGGGCCAGGAGACAGCTCGTCCTGCAGTGCGGCTCGTCTGCCTCGAGCAAACGGCACTCCACGGGCTGCGATAAACCAGGAGAGCTGCGGAAAGGCACACGGTGAGAAAGAAAAGCTTCTGCCTGAGATCTGAGAGAGCCTCAGAGCCCGCAGGGACCAGCTCTCCAGCATCAGCACTGGTCACACCGGGGCAGTCGGGGACACAGCCTGCTGCTGCAGGGGATGGAGGAAGCAGGGAGGCCAGACTGAAACGGGCTGTCCCGAGAGCAGGAGAAAGCAAGAAAGCTCCCTTCAAAGGGGATTCTGCCCCAAACACAAACACCAAACCATGTTTTTGTACAGGAGTGACCTCCAACCAGAGGGTCTGCACGCGCAGGGCTCCCCCGATGCCCCACTCCCCTACCTGCGAACAGAAGCCGAGGGCTCCAGCCATCAGAGAAAAAAAAAAAAAAAAAAAAAAAAAAAAAGTGATGGAAGTAACTGTCAATCTAATGGCAGCTGTACACTTGGCGCTAATTACTCCTGGCCTAATTACTACAGGTGCCACGCAGTACCAGAACTCCATGCCCACCCCAACTGCCCAGAACTGCTTCTGCAGGAGCGTAGACGGAACGCGCCTGGTGTAACCCCATTTACCTTCACACAGTTACTCCAAGGCTGAATTTGCTCCCCGCAAGGTGATTTTAAGCGGAGTGCTTTAGGTCCATCAGGTGTGGCTGGTTTTAGCCCACTTGCTGGGACAATAGCTATCCTAACAGGGTTTTTTAAAATACAGCTTATTTTCACATAATAGAGTATCACTAATTTTTGCATTTAAATTACACCCATTTCAAGAAGTCCTGCTATCAGTAACGCTGGCTGCTACATAAATAATATTTCCGGAAACTAAATAATGCCCTGGTGCCAGACAGGGGAAGAAAAGACTTTCTGCAACCCCAAGACTTTAGAGCCTTGACTCCTACCTCAGCTTTCCCTCCACTGAGACAACGTCAGGGCAGCAGGAGGAGCCGCTCCTTTCCACCTAAGGACATACCGCTGAGTGGAAGAGTTTTCCCCTGGGATCCACCTGAGGAGTCACACATCACCGCACCAGTGTCAGACCAGTGGCTGGGGACCAACCCCAAGCCTGGAGAGGGCCGAGAGCAGCACTTAAGTTCTATTTTACTTTGGATTGTGGACTGTTTGTAACTAAATGGGAAATTTACAGCTTATGTAAGGAAACTCCAGCCTGTGCTGCACCGTGGCCAATTGGTTTTTACTACCCAGGGTGTGAGATTGGAAATATAAACCATGAGATCCCTTCTGGATCCAGCTGTGCCAGCGGCAGGGGATGCTACACCCGGAACACTGAGAATATATTTCAGTACTTATAAGCAGCTTGCAACACAAGGCCTTCAAGTTTGACATGAATAAAATAGACCTGAACAAAAGTTTTCTATTTTAACAAAAAACCCAGATCAGTACAAAAAGAGGTGAGAGTTTCCCAGGGAACTGCATCACTAACAGGCGAGGAGAGGTATCCTAGGTCCATATTCACCAGAAAATTAGTCTGCACCGTATTTTCCCAAGCAATTACTTTAACCGTCGCGTTTCTGAGACATGAACGCAGGATGTTCACATCCGTGTAGTGTGCACTGCTTTTAGAAAAAAAGGAGCTTCCCTTACCTTTCTCTCTGCCTTCTCACTCTCCTTCATTTTAGCCAAGGCTTTTTTGAGCTCCTGGGATGTGAAGGAATTTGAGTCAATATCCACCTTGCCCAGCCTTGCAGAGGAAACAAACCAAAACCTGTTATGAGTGCACACTTGTATCTGTAACAGTTTCACTGTGACACACAGCAATGGACAACGTCAGGAGGAAAGGGACTTAAGAGCGCTGGATTTCCACTCATCCCACTTAAAACACGCAGAAAAAAACCATGCTCAAGAAAGGATTAGTCCGAGTGCCGTGGTTTTTGTGTGGTTTGCAGACACATCACTTTGATAAAAAAGGCTCCGTCATCCGCACGTCGACAAAAAATCTCACAATAAAAATAGCTGATTCATTTACACCTCTGGATTTCGTGCAGCAATACCGAAACGCAGGAAATGTTTCAGAGGAAAAACAAAAGAGCACCACTGTGCCACTAAATCATTGCTTCGGACTTGCAGGCTTGAACGCGGAGATTTACGGCTGAAGGTCTGATGATCATCAAGCACAAAGCTAGGGCAAGGGTAAATCCAAGCATTTCCATCTAATTTCTGCTAAAAAACACATTGTGTTGGTCTTTACACCTATCTCGTTGGTTCAGAAAGCGTTTATCTGGGCCATAAACACTCTTGCACAGGAAAAAGCCAACAGTGGAGGCACCACGAAGCTAAGGAGCCTCTCCATGTTCTGAACGGGAGTGACTGGGGGCGGGGAAGCAGCGGTAAATCCCACGCGCTTTGGGACAGAAAGGTCCCCGTAGTGACCAAACCCGTCTCTGTTAGGCGGCGCCAAGGGGAAGCCAGCGCCTGTGCAACTTCTAAAATGAATTAAGAAACGCGGGTGCAGGGAAGGCTGCGTGATCCAAGGAGAACGTGGCAGCACCCGGTGTGTAAACGAACGCCGCCAGCCTGCCAGCCGCACCGAGCTAGAACCCCTGGAACCGGCCAGGTCAACACACAGCCCCTCACGGCCGCTCCGAGGGTTTAAGCTTGGAATGCAGTTTCAGACTGGCTGCTGCAGACGTTTTGAAGGACTGAGTGCCGTTCAAAGAGCCACACTGCAAAACTCGGCTTCAGTGTCACGAGAAGCCCTGAAGGTGTCTCTGAACACGCACTCAGGGCACTTCTACTGCCATCCCCAAGGGACCACATAGGACGGGGCTCTGTTTTCAGCACTGCTGGGCTCTTGAACCAGCAGTTAAGCGCCAGGAAGAGACAGCAACTGAGTGCACCAGGGAACCTGGCTCTAATAAAAGATATGAAACCCACAGCCCACCCACCCCGGATGCCTGGCATCACTGCACCTTTTCCTCCTCCGCTCTTCTCTCGGGTCACTTTTTCCATTTTCGCTGTCTGGGAGCTTGGCTTCTCTGTCTCCTGTCTGCAGATTTAATCGTACGTGTGACCCCGCAGGAACAGCCTGACCTGCAAACAAAGGTCAGATGATTTCAGGGTACGTGTGTTATTTCAGCTTTGCACACAAAGGGCGAGCGGCAGGCGCACGCTCCAACCAAGATAAAAGCTTTGTCCCGCACGGTGACGGGAACAGGCTATCCGCCGCCAACCGCTCTCCCCTCAGCCACACTCCTTTGACACAAGTGCCATTTTCACCCCGCAGAGATGCCCCCCGACCCACCGAACGCGTCCCCGTGCCGCAGGGGAGGAGGGATCCCCAGCACAGCACCGGCTCCCTCCTCCCTCCCGGGCCAGTTCCTAAGGAAGCAGTAGAACTCCACACCAGGAGCAGATTTGGAGACCGTCTGGAGAAAGGGGAATGGGTTGCTGATTGGGGAAGACAGCATAGAAACAGCCATCAAAGGGTCATCAAAGCACACCGCAGAGCCCAGCCAGGTACGCTGAACACCAAGGGGACCGAGGCGAGGCCGGGTCCGTCTGGAAATCCGGTATTAAAAGGAATATATGCTGCTGCCCACCGAGGAAAAACACAAGGCATACATTAAGCTTTGGTTGTAAATGCAGAGGAGATGGGAAATTCAGAGTGTTTGTTCTCGGTCACAATTCACCACAAGTCACGCTGGCCAGCCGTCGCAGAGGGGTGGAGAGACAGTAATATTTGGTTGCTGCTTCTCCATGTTGCTTTGTCTTTTTTTAATGCAAGAAATCTGCCTGCTTAGGAGAGCGGGGCTGCAGCTGAAGGAAAAGGGAGATCTCAGCTGCACGCACGCATGGACAGACACACCGACCTGCTCGCGCCCCTCTCTTGGTGAGGTCTCCCTGCTCAGCCTCTCCTTTATCTGTTTCCTTTCACCCCAAAAGACGCCTAGGATAAAACAAGACAGCACGCGGGAGACAGGCAGCATCTCCTACCAAAGGAAAGCCAAGACAAGGATAATTATTTCGTACAACAAATACACGTTCTCAAAGACAGAATCATCCAGTGGAGGGAACGACCGAATTGATCCTCCCCTCCTCGAGACCAAAGAGGCGTTTCACTGATCAAAGGGCCTGGTGCCACTACACAACTCTGGGATGTTTGTCACAATTCAGATAAAAAATATCAAAGCCTAAAGCCATCCAGTAGGTATAAATTTATTCAGAAAAACCAGGAAAGCCCCTCTTTCTCCCCACATATCCTGTCCGTAGGAAGTTGCGAGGTGACAGACGGGATTACCGTCCCATCTCCACCTACACGAGGACACGCCAGCCACGCCTCCTCCATGTAGGATCTCCATGAACACGAGCCACATCTCTCCTCTCTGTTTCAAGAGACAGCAAGGCAGGGAACTGCCAGGGAGGGGAAAAAAAAAAAATATATATATATATGTATATAATGGCATTGCATGCTGAACACCCAGACGCATGAGGATGAACAGCACTCAGTGGAGGAGAAAGCGAGGGGCGAGTAGGGTCCTTCCCCTCCCAAAGCCGGTGGCTTCTCCTCGTCAGGTCACGAGCACTGGGGCAGCCCAGGTTTCAACCCCAGCGCTGGCTGAAGCAACTCCTGCACTGCCAAGCGCAGCCAGAAATAAGCTTCCCTGCTAGAAGAGCGCAGCACACGTGGCTGTTGTGCTCCCGGTGCATCCGGCCACGCTAGCTCACTCGGTTGCCAGGGGAGAGGAGCGAGGCTGATGGGCTTTGCCTGAAAGAAACATCAAACAGGGAAGCACGGGAGCAGCCTTCAGAAGGGCTGAGCGACTCCTCTGTGACTGGTCCTCCCAGCTTCTATTTTCAGCGAGCGGTAAATAAAAGCAAACGCGAGCCCTGGCATGCACGAGCTCACCAGCCCCGCATCACCAAATTACGGAGGTTGCCATCAGAGAAGACACAAACCTTTCCTGCTTCTTTGCACGTCTCTAACCAAGGTTTGACCGAGAGCATTCAAAGCCCAGAGCAGAAGCCTGAGCCCTGATGGAGTCGAGCGGCTTTCATTGCCGCGGGGATTTCTTCTCACCACAGCGCACAGCAGCACAGGTTCACGCCGCTGCAGGACAAACGTGCTGCTTTATTAAATAAACTGAGCCAGACATCTCTGTTTTCAGTCAAAAGACTGAAGCAGACACTTAAAATATTCCAGATGTTTGAGACAAGATGAGGTCTTCAGGCTTGTTTAGTTCGGGGTATTTTGAAGAATTATTTATAAAGTGTGTTTGAGGGTGGGTTGACTGAATAATGTGATTAAAATTGCTGATTTAAACAAGCAAGCTGAAAATTCTTTATTTTAATCATGTTTCAATATGTAGCTTCCAGACATTTCCCTTAAAAACAGTCAATTCTCTTTGATTCCCATAATTTGATCCGACTCAACCACCGGGAGCGCACAGCAGAGCGGTACGTGTGTAAGCAATTACGCAGCTTCATGTGCTGCTGATACACAATCACACTCTTAATAGCTTTTTTTCCTAGAGGAATTCATTTTTTACTTATTGTTTGTATTAAGTTGCGTTTGGCAAATGAAACTCAATTAAAAAGCATAAAACCACCTTTACATTTAAGCAATTTTCTGGCCTTTTTTCCCCTTGACATCTTAGAAAAACAAAAAAAATCAACTATGTCTGTCCAAAGAGGCGCGCGTTGCCTGTCTGAGTTACTGCATGGTCTCACTTCCCAGAGATCCCCAAATCCTACAGCCCTGTAAAGGGAAAGAAGAGTTTCCATTCTAATTAATTTCCCCCCTCCTAATCAGCTACCCTGCCGTGAGCTGTGAAAACCCCCCTGATCGACCCTGCAGAAGGCTACAGCCGTCAGAGGGGGAAGCCAGCAAACTCCTTCCCCCACAACCGGTTCGTATGCTCTGCCACCTAAAAAATACCCCATGCTTGGGGTTTTTTAAACCCAGCTGAAACGATTTGATGCTACCGCATCGCCTTGGGCCGATGGATCCAAGAAAAAGCCATGGGGCTTAAGCACCCGCCCAGCGTCCCCGATGGGGCCGCGCTGCCCGCGAGCCCCGCCGTCACTCAGCCCTTCGCCTCACAGCCAAAAAGACAGCGTCCAACAGGTAAAATACTTCCAGGGGATAAAAACCCCTTGCTGCTGCACGAATGACAAGGTGTTTATTGGGAATAAGTGTCAAAGCAAAGTGACAGCATTTATTTTCCAGGCTAATCCTGTGGCAATGCACTGCTGTGACGATGTTACTCCTGTTCCGGATTTAATCCCTTTATCCATTGACACCCGCTGCAGCTGCGGAAGCATCGGGACGGGCTTCGCTCTCCTGCACGAGCTGGAGCACAGCCCCTTTCTGACCAGGACCACTCTCTGGATGGTGGTCGTCACACCCGGGTGCCACCACGCACCCAAACACTCGCGGCCTGAAAACGCGGGGTTTCAGAGGCCTTCCCGCTGCACTGCCATCCCTCTGCATTCAGTCTGTCCTGACAGCTGCCAAAAGCAATGCTGAGGAAGAATTTAATTTATAGCCCCATTCTTTTAATCTCGGTCAGTCAGATTTCTTTGGACATCTGTTTATTTTTTCCTCACAACACTGGAGTAACAGCGCTGGAGTGGGCTTTAAGGCAGCAGCTCAGAGGGGCTCTGCTGACATTTCGAAACGCATCCCATTTCTCTCTTGTGTTTTCTGTTATCAGCCAAACCTGTCCACTTAAATTATTGCCTTGCAACCAAATCAGTTATCTGTTATTCTCTTACGCGTACGTTTCTGAAGCTCTATACCCGTATCAAGCTTCGCAGAGGCTGAAAATAAGGCGATAAATAAATAAACAAATGGAAAATGGAACATGCTTCCACCGCGCTCACAACCAAGGCAAGAACCAGGCAAGTTACCTACAGGATGACTAAAGCAGAGGGCTGCTGTGCCGAATACGCATCACGTAGCAAGATCCAAGCAACCCCATCTCTCCTTTTCTAGGCCAAGCAGCCGCGTTTCCTCACTCCACGAGAAAGGTCTCATCCTGCTCAGCTCCTTTCCAGTGCGTTGCTCCATTCCGTGCTGGCCACAAGTGGTTTTTGCATCTCTGCAGAGGGACAAGGCTGAGCCCCACCCCACTACACAGCCACAGGCAGGCATTAAAAATAACCAGGGGAGTCTTACATTGTACACAGACACGCAATCTCACACCGAGACCGTGCAATAATTCACCACGCTCCTGGCAGCAGCTTTCCCATTCCTTCCCCACCCCTTGGACCCCCGAGCTGCCACCCCTCCACCTGCCCAGCAGGAGAAACCCAAGAGGGATGTGAGACTCTCCCCCTCCAGAAACAGCTTCTGGCACCACTTTGCCCACTCTGGCAGAGGGGTGTTCCCTCGGGAAGGCTTCCACACGTGGAAAAAAAGGGTGATCCAGCTCCCTGAGGCAGATCCTCTGTTGCTCCCTCACTGAGCGTCCTCATTTGCCATTTAAAAAAAAAACAATTTAAAAAAAATCTATTGACAGTGTGAAAACAAAGCAGTTATGAGTCAGTAACTGCCTCTGCAGCTCTCAAATCTCCTCAAGTACCTGAGCAAGCGTCAGATAGCATCTACCTCTCTTTGCTCTTTGTTTCTCTGGGCGCAGGGGAGCGCAGGAAAAGGGACTTTCTAACACAGGCAACAAAAGAACCCGCGAAACAATACATGAACGTTCCCAGCACAACAAACCGGCAGCGCTGCGATATTAAAAATAATAAGGCTGCACAAGACTGGCAGAGCATCTGCAAGAAGTTATCTGATGGCGCCATACCTTCTCCTTTAATAAAACAATGATTAAAAATAAAAAAAAACCCACAAGGAGACAAATTCTAGGAAGCAGCTGAGCTCCCCTCTGCTGCATCGCTGGCACCACTGGCTCCAGGAGCCACCAGTGCCACCAGCGGGTGAATGGGAGAGGCTGGGGCATCGGGCGCTGGTCATGCTCCAGTGACACCACTGCCCTGGCACTTGCTCACGCTGCCTGCTCCGGGCTCTGCCCGGGAAGAGGACAGGATTCCACACCGGCACGGCGCTCCGGCTGCGTGAAGATGGCGCCTGTTCCCACACCGAATGCCGGGCTCGGGGGCAAAGAGATGAAATGGCCCTGGCCTGGCTGGGCTCGCTGCGTGCTCTGGCTCCGGACACTTTGCTCAGCGCTGTGGAGCAAAGAAGCAGCAGAGCCTGGCTGCTTTTTTTTTTTTCCCCCCCTTTTCTTTTCTTTCTCTGTAAGAGTGAGTCACACAGCTCCTTGGCTTGCTTGTTATTTCAAAACAGAACATTTTTACATACAAAAGGAAGGGAAGATGTGCAGAAGACACAGGTCAAGAAGAGATGGATTGCTGATCGCAGGAAGCAGCCCGGAGCCCAAATCTCATTTTGCTGCTTCCTGCCCCTTTCTCCCTCATCTCCAGCCTTTTGCGTTGGTTTGCTTTCCAGCACTCTCAGCTCCCCACAATTAAGTGCCACCGGAAAAGGTCATTAACATGCTATCTATCACCTCTTCCCGATAGCTGGTGGAGAGGTTGAACAGCACCAGGCCTGGAAGCTCCCCCAGCGCTCCCGCCGCACCTCGCCCGCAGGGCGGGCAGTGAGGAAGCTCAGCCACCCACATCCACGTTTCCAGCAGAAACTCCTACGACACTGGACGAAATGCCTCACAAAGCCACTTTGTGTCCACCTCTTCTGTACGTACACCGGGACACGGCAGCTGCCGGCGGAGCACAGCATGTCCTCGGAGAAGCACCGTCCCGGTTGCTGCCCAGCACTTCCAGTCGCAGTGACAGCAGGGGCTCTAATGACCTACTGTAATTAATTGCAGAGAAAGCTCTTTAATAACCACTGCCTGTTTGCCATGCTCACAGTCTGTCTGAAGCACGTGCTCACGGCGTCTGTAGGGAACGGGACTGTTGCAATAAGGACACTGACTCCGTGGATGGTGTACCGGAGACCTTTATTGTCCGTCAGCCTAAGTCTTTTATATCTTTTCTCAGTTACACGCGGAATGCACGCGCTTAATCATCTAATTTAATTGGTAGCAATATACTGTTCACGCGCCTTAAACTTCATTTGGATTGGTTATAGATTTTTAGTTGTCTTTACTATTTTTGCCTTTGGTATTTACTTATCTTGTTCTAATTGCTGTTTTTTGTTATTGAGCAAGTGGTGTTCAAGGACATAGCTCAAATTCTTCAGTATCAGACAGCTGTGCTGCACTCTCTGTTCCCACACGGGACGCTATACGAAGCCCTGCTGTGACCCTCCGTGCCCGTTCCCACCGTGCCCATTCCCAGCGGCTGAAGGCAGCGCTGCAGCCTCTGCCTGCAAACCAGAAGTCCCGGCGGTGTCAGGCCGGTGCCATCACCATAGTTTTGTCTTATCACTGCCCCTCGATTAGGCAAAAATGTTTTACACTGAGGGTGGTGGCACACTGGCCCAGGTTGCCCAGAGAGGGCAGGACTTCCTTGCATCCTATGATTTTTAACGCCAACCGCTTGCTTGCTGGTGTCTTTAAACGCCATCCATCAGGCCTACAGCACAGACATTTGTTCATCTGCAGACGGCTTTAGAGCCACTCTTGTCCCAGCGCTAAGAGGTCTTCTCTGTAACTTGTTTCCCTCAGCAGATATAATGAAAACATTTTTTTAAACGATGCCAGAATCAAACAGCTCCTGCCATGACTGGGTCTGCAGCTAGCGGAGAACGAGGCGTCGCAAGGAAGGGGCTTTCCGGTAATACTCGGTCAGAGATGCAAAAGCATCGGTTACAACTGGACAATCACTTACCACGGCCAATCTAAACCCCTCCAGCACTCTCCCACGGCACTGGCATTGATGTCCTCTCCAACGATCAGCGAGCGCCGGGGGCCAGGAGCCCAGTTATTCAAATCGGTGGCAGCCTGCAAGCACCGGGCTCCGGCTCCTGACGCCTCTTACCAAATGCACCTGCTGCCCACGCTTGGCTTGGCCTCTGGCAGCCGGAGAGCAAAGGGGAGGGAGAGACAGGCAAAGCCAGCAGTGACGGGCGACGCGGGTCTGTTTAATGCACGTCTACCATCACTGCTGGCCAAAAAGTTTGTTCTGCATGTAGCCAGCTTCGTGCAGGGGCACGCACAGAGCCAAGCAAGCTGCCTGCCTACAAACTCACCGAACCTCAACCCTCTCGGGGTAAGACAGCCCCTGTGCATGGGAGAGCCAGCTGTCACGCGCGGGGGAGAGCACGTACCTCCCACAAGGTGTCTGCCGCTTCCCGGGATGCTCCGAGATGGTAAGCAATGGAAGTGAAGGTGGATGCTGGGGAGGAAGACTCCTGGGGAAGGAGCGACGGGAGGGCTCGAGAGAGGACATACGGTGCCTCTCCGAGGGGAGCTGCTGCCGGAGCATCTCTTGAGATGCCTTCTGCTGCTGCCAGAAGAGAAAAAAGCTTCATGCGGCAAAGAGCTCCTTGCAACAAGTGCTTCTGCCCTTCCACCTCCCCCTCCGCAAAGGCTTCTCTCACTCGTGCTGCAACAGCAGAAAACACACCAGGAAAAACAAAATAATAGCAGGGGAGGAGGAGGAAGGGTTGCCCTTTTGTAAAACCGGCAAACCCACGTGTTTTCACTTTATAAGCAAACCCTTACCTCCAGTTTCAAGCCAGTCATTTCTTATGCATCACCACACACACCCTGGTCACAGCGTGACGCGTGCGCGCAGTGGTTCAACACGAAGCACTTAATTTATTTTCTCTTTTGATATTGGGCTGGATTCCGTGAACCGGAGCAGTTTAGAGAGTTTAATCCCACAAAGGTCTGGGCAGCAGAAGAAAAGCGGAGATCGAAGGTGCCCAGCCGCACTGCGACGACTTCAGCTATCAAACAGCATGCTGGGCTCCACGGCCACCGCCACGACCTTTGTCTCTCGCCAAGCCAACATCCAAGAGAACCATTACTTACAAAAGCCAGTTTTAATCCCTCTCTGGCTCTCTAAGGTATTTATCCCCAGGCCTAAACGGCTTCATAATGGCACTGCAACCCATTAAACACTTGTCATCCCACAGGGGTATTTGTTACACGTGAAAGCCCATCTGGGATGCTGAAGGCTTCTCCACGTTCAGAGAAGATCAAGGCAGAACATCGGCAGAGAAGGACGAGGGGGATGGCCAAGAGAACTGAGAACCTGACAAAATGAACCCAGGATGATATTTATTCTGCTGATTTTTAGGCATCTAATACTTTTTTGAGCCAGGTCCCCTTGGCTTCTTTGCTATGACAGAGATTAGCACCTCCATAAGATCATTAATCACAGCTGTCGCCAACATTTGTCACCCTCAGAGAGCCCCTCTCCCTCTCTCCAGCGAGGGTTGAGACGGCCACCACAGATGAATGTAAGGGCAGAGAAAACCACAGAACACAGCAACGCGGAGACATGGAAAGGATGCAGCTACTGCTCTCTAGGGAGGGATGATCCATCAGGATTGAGACTCCACCAGGGTGAGAATCAGGAGGTCTAAGGTGGCCACAGTTAATCCAGGGTTGGTAACAAGGAGCTGAAGCCTAAGATTGCACTACAGGAGGAAAAAGGGGCAAAAAAAAGTAAACTATTTTCAAGAGGAAGGCTGGGAAGCTCGAGAAGGGATCTTCATAATCAGGTCTCAGTGATCTTTGTTCCTGTCCTCAGCTTCTGTGTTTGTAACTCAACCAAGGCTGAAACGGAACAGACGGACACGTACGACAGAGGAAAACCAAACTCCCTTCTCCAGCCATCACCAGGAGCGGCTCAGGACTGCCAGCAATGCACAGAGCTGATCGACGCCAACTGCACCTCCGCTCGACGCAGGTCAGCTGGCTCACCGCACGCTTTCACACCGGCGGTCGCAGTAACATCCCACCACCACCACCTCCCCAAGCCTAGAGAGCCCAGGTCCGCAGACGGCCGGACAACGCTTCCCCAGAGAAACGCGCCTGCCAGCTATGCTGCTGAGCTATAGCGAGAGCAAATTTGAATAATAAAAGCTGGAATAAGAGACACCTTGGAGAGAGCGTTGGTATAGCGCCTTCCCAAGCTTCAATTTAAAGCCTCGTTTCTGCAGCTAATGCAGCCGTGAGGGCCATCAGCCTAATTTTTGTCAAGAGAACTTGTCAACGCTGCAGTATTTAAGACAGACGCTGAGGACCTGTTTTATCTCGCAGATAGATCATTGAGAAAGAAAATAGTTGTGCCACACTCAATTCACAGAAAAATAAATTGACGTTCTCCCCGGGCCTGACCAGGGGACGCTGCTTTATAACACTGTGTGCAGCCTCGCATTTCACCAGTGCGCACGCTACAGCTGAGATGGGATCCAATCCACCACGGGGTGACGCGCAGGAGCCCACAGGGAGGTACTTTTGATGAGCATCCCGGGACACTGGGCCTGTTGTTTCCCTCCCACCGATGTTTGGGAAATCATTTGGCCCAAATTCTGAAGGAATGGGGTACTGACGGTGCTCACCAGCTGAGCCACCACCAGTGGACCACGATTTCACGCCTGAAGGGAGCAAACTGGCAGCGGAGGTAGAGAATTGCCTTTGGTTCCACCGGGTTTTAAGCTGGAGGTCAAAATCGAAATTTCCTGGCCTGATTTTTAGAGCTGCTCCATGGGTGAGTCAGCAGAAAGCAACGAGAAGAGAGGCTGTACCCTGCACCTTCAGGAAAAAAAAGAAAGACACTTGCCTGATCTTGCTCCCATCACAACCCACTTTAAAGAATTAAAGCGTTCTCGGGAGCCCGGGTGTGTTAACGCCGGCACGGCTCCGCGCTTCCCACGTGCCAGCCTCAGAGCTGCAACAGCTCCAAGGCAGTAACGCCGGTGCTGCGGCAGAAAAGCTAGCCCAAGCCTCGCAGCTTCCTCACTGCAAGGCTGAAAAAGCCTTTTATACGCAGCTGTCGCTCAGAAGCAGGAGCAGCGTAACCTTGGCTTCGGAACAGAAATCAGCTTGCAGAGGAAGCCGGCGGGAGCGCAGCCCCGGGTGTGGACTCGCGGGCAGGAGGGCGGCTCTGCTCTGCTATGGATTCTGCGCTCGCAGAACTAAATCATTACAAGGGCCAGAACTGTCCCTCAGGAAGGAAATCCTCTCAAAGATAAATCAATAACTCGGGGTAATTTTAGCAGGCAGCCAGGAGAATTTACATTGCCAGGAAGGCTGAGAGCTCTGTCACACAGACAGTCACAGCATCATCTAACGGCCCTGCGGCGGCCCCCGCACAGGGGCTCAGGCTCTGGGCGTTTATTGAACACCACAAGCCTGGGCTCCACCACGCTGGGACCTCTGCACACCCAAAATGAGACGGCATGGCAGGGATGAGGTACAGCAAAACTCCTCTGGGCCAAACCTACCTCCCCTGCCTGCGTCCCGGCTGCCCTCTTCCGCAGTCGTGGCAGCGCCGGCAAACGCTCCCCGGCCTCAGGGGGTAAGGGGCGTCCAAACACGAAGTGTGAGCTGAAACAAGGCCAGGAGCACAGGGGGAGCACCACGGCCATGGCCGTCACCCCCCGGCCGGGGTTACGGCAGCGCCCATCCGCCAAACCGGCCGCAAAATAAGGGGAGACAGCGACACACTGCAGCGCGTGCTGTGATTAATGAGACTGCAATTTACGTAATTATATTAATGCAAAGTGCACTTGGACCAATAAGTTCAAGGAAACGAATGACACTTTACAGCACAGCTCAACGCTGAGCAGTAACTCCAGCAACAACAAAAAAAAAAGAGGTCCCTAATTATTCAGTAGTTCTTCTCCTCCCAGATTCTCAGGGTCAGCTCAGAGGAGAAGGTGGCCTGAATTATATTTTTGTTTCCAGAACACCAACAGAATCGCTAATGAAGTTCCAGCGGCAAGGTCGATGCCTGCCGTAGCTACGCATGCCAGTCCCCGCCCGCCCGTCCCGGCAAACAGCCGCGTCGCTGCGCCCAGGAAGGTCTCAGGCTGCCCGCGTCCCCTGCAAGCGCCTTTAGAACGCCTGCACGCTGCGCCGCTCCTCCACAGCAACGGTGCCAGGGCCTCTCCCGGCTTCTCCTCTGGTCCCCAGCACGGATGGATAAACTACAACAAATGAATTCCTTTGAAGCTAAACCTGGCCTCCGAGAAGTGCGGCGTGTTTTACGTGTCTAGGAGTTGAACCTTACTGAAGATAAGCACAAACACAGGCTGGGCGGAGAGTGGATGGAGAGCAGCCCTGAGGAGAAGGACTTGGGAGTGCTGGTGGACGAGAAGCTCAACATGAGCCAACAATGTGCTCTTGCAGCCCAGAAAGCCAACGGCATCCTGGGCTGCATCAAGAAGAGAGTGGGCAGCAGGTCGAGGGAGGGGATTCTGCCCCTCTGCCCCGCTCCGGTGAGACCGCACCTGCAGCACTGCGTCCAGCTCTGGAGCCCCCAACATCAGGAGGACGTGGAGCTGTTGGAGAGGGTCCAGAGGAGGCCACGAAGATGATAAAAGGGCTGGAGCAGCTCTGCTGTGAGGCCAGGCTGAGAGAGCTGGGGCTGTTCAGCCTGGAGAAGGGGAGGCTCTGGGGAGACCTGAGAGCGGCCTCCCAGTGCCCAAAGGGGGCTGCAGGAAAGATGGGGAGAGACTCTTCAGTAGGGCCTGGTGTGACAGGACGAGGGGTAATGGTTTAAAATAGAAGGAGGCAGATTCAGACTGGACATCAGGAAAAAAATTTTTACCCTGGGGGTGGTGGAGCACTGGCCCAGGTTGCCCAGAGAGGTGGTGGATGCCCCATCCCTGGAAACATTCCAGGCCAGGTTGGATGAGGCTCTGAGCAACTGATCTGGTTGGAGATGTCCCTGCTCCTGGCAGGGGGGTTGGACTGGATGGGCTTTAACAGTCCCTTCCCACCCAAACCATTCTGTGATTCTATAAGCCTGACAAGCAAACACCCCAACCCAGCTGGCAGCAATTTACTGTTCCACCCAGAGCACCCACCTATCGCACAGCATTGCAAACAAAGCCCCCAGCAGACACAGAGCCTGTGCTGCCAACGTGCAGAGGTCTCGGGAGCGGCCTGTCCGCAGGGAGGTCAAACAACAGACGTCTGTACCTGCCCGGACAGCCGTGGGGCCAGACTGCTCATTGCAAGAGCTTGAGGCATGGAAAAACCATTCCTAGACCGAAAACTGCTGCTGCTGTTTGTTCTCCTTCGTGCTTTTAGGACGTGCCACGTGCGCATACACGCACGCATGGTCCTCTGTCCTCTTCAGCACATGCTCTTCCCCTGCCGCAGCCCACCTGGAGTAAGGGATGCGTTTTGGAGTGCCTGTGCTGGCCACAGTCACGTCACTCCTCACACCCTCCTTTGGTCCCAACAAGCTCTCACGTCCACACTCCATCAACATGGACACGCTCCAAGTGCCCATGTCTGCAAATCCAACTCCACAGCACCTACAGACGTGTCCTGTGTTTCCAGACCACTTCAGGACTTGGACTTTGCACCTGATCTGCCAGCAGAGCCGATCCAAAGAGCTGAAGATGCATAATGACCACTCCAAACAAACCCAGGACAACCTGTTACGTTCCCAAAACGCAGGACACAAAGCTGCCCAAGAAGCCGTGGCAGAACAACTCTACGAAGAGGAGACCTCACAAGCGCACCTCTGTGTCCAACGTAACACCAAAACCAAAGCCACCATCAAAGGAACGGTCACAAGTTCAGCGTCTCGAGGTTGCACTCATGGGCTACAAGCCAGCAAAGCTCTTTTAGTGGCCTCCAGGCTCAGCAGCGGCACCCTGCAAGAGGGGGCACGTAAAAAGCCAGCTCGGTGACGATGAGGAAGACACAAATAAAGTGATCCGTCACAATCTGCACGCACCCAGATGTCCTGCAACACAATCAGAAATCGATAGCGAGGCGCAGAAACCCTCAGCCGCAGAGTAAAATACAAAGAGCACTTGTAATATTGATTTTAAAAGTGCCTCGGAGGAGACAGTTGCAAAGGAGCCCGAGAAAGCAAAGCAAAATGCCTGAATTGAAGTCTTTTTTTCCTCAAAAAGACATTATTAATGGATTTTTCAATACAAGAAGAAAAACTGAAACCCACACCAGATTTCCCTGGTAATAACAGGTTTCCGCAAAGCCCAGCTATTAATGTAACAGGGACGTCCATCAATCAAGCATGCCAAAAGTACTCTGAGAGCTAAAAAAAGGAGCAAGCAAACATCTGCTTTTGGCAACTTAAATTCTGCCCTTAAGCGAGGAACATAATAAATTATGGGAAGGCTGGGCTTGAACTCATTTTCTTCCATCCTGTGGAGGTAAATGCTGAGGAGGGGGATAAAGGTGCAAAAACACGCTGCCACCGTGACTCATGCCTGACAGAAAACAGGTGAAACAGGCACAATTTCATCCAGAGACTGAGGAACTCTTGAAAAAAGCCGGTGCCGTTCCCAGCATCAACAAGGCAGCGAGCTCCCGACAGCAAACGAGGGGTAACACCCGCAGAGAAGCAACAGCGAGCTACTCTTTGAGCCCACGGCTTTAGCAACAACCTTTCTGTCGTTACAGGAGGTCTTGGGAACCCTCCTCCACCTTCAGCTCGTCCAAGACCGTCCACAGGCGGGAGTGGTAACGGGGTGGGATGCCAGGGCACGCAAGTTTGCTCCGAGATGACGGTCACGCTCCTCCTCCTCACGGCACTTCCCATCGCATGGCCGCACGCTGCCCGCAGGAGGCTGCGGCGATCAAGCCAGGTCATCGGCACCACGCTTCTCGGCGCTCTCATCAAGCAATGCTTCACATTCCGAGTCCATCCACCCACACCAGTACTGACTGGGCTGTTAGCAGCTCTGAGAAAGGCTGGATTTACACCAAAGAAACACAGTAGGTCAAAACAAGCGCTGGAGATAACGAACAACATTTTCTGATTCAACAGAAGCAGCTGCAGGCATCGCTGCAGCTAAGTCTTAATAAATTCTCAAGAGTGACACTACAGAACGACATTACGGAGGTCTGTATTTATTTCTCCCCATGCTTTCTGTGCCCAAGGTGCCACATTACGCTTCATAACAGTTTTTCTCCCCAGCTGCTAGCGTTGCAAATCCTGCCTGACACCTGACAAGCCAACAGTTGGGGTTAACACTCCCAACACTCCCCCCCCCCCCCCCCCCCCCCAACACATCTCCCCTCGAGATAAAGTTTTGGTGGTGTGAACAGGGACAAACGATTCAACCAGTGCTGCCCAGGCGATGCACAGAAGAGCGCACTCCGGACCCTCGTCTCCCAGGTGCGTGGCTCCACAGCACTCACCGCAGCGCAGCAGGAGGGTATTTCTGTCCCTGCGCCACCGACTGAAGCGATGCAGACAAGGAGCAGCAGTTGGAGGAAGGCACCTTCGTGCCCAGCCACGTTTCAGAGCAGAAGAACACCGAGAACGGCCAAGCGTCACCGTGGCGCAGTCCCCGGGAGCGCTGCCGGGCCGCACCACGGCCTGCGCCGGCACAGCAGCCCCACCAGCAAGCTCTGTGTAGGCATCGGGAGGTCCTCGTGGAGAACCACAGAAAAACAGAGGTCCTCTGTTCCTCACACAGAACTGCGGGAAATCTGCCCTTCCAGAGTTCCCCAGCTGAGCTACCACTGTGAAGTGCACCTCACTGACCCCATATCTGGCTTTTAGACCGCGGATACAGTCTTTCTTGAGCGTGGTCTTCATCCAGTGTCTTGTTTTATCTGCTCGTGCAGTATTCCTAGGTCTGCTAGACAAGCACCTTCGCACGGGCAGTGCCTTGGGTTGTGGACAGATACTTGACAAGTACAAAGATGCTACCGTCCCACCCTGTCTGCAACTTCTGCACCACAGGGGACACAAAAGAAATCACAGGAACCCTCTCCAGTCCACTTCAGAAAAAATAAAACCCCCAAACTTACAAAACCTCACACACAAATCAGTTTACCAAGCCCAGCAGAGAGCAAAGAGTAAAAACAGCCAGCGTAGGCGGTCTGAGGGTCTGTGCTGGAGCGGACGAAGGAAAGCGTATGGATATCCTCCTCACAAAGCGGTTGCACTAACACCTCTGGCTGACACAGCTCGATCTGGAACAGCCTTGGCTCTCCCTCCTCTCCCACTTGCCAGCGAGACCAGGCTTTCCCCACGGGCGGCAGGTGAGGTATGAGCTCTCCTCTGTCAGCAGCCTCGCTCTGCTCCTCCTTCAAGACATGTCCTTTCCACTTCAGGATATCATCCAAAGGTTTGGAGAGCACCTGAGGGGATCAAAGTGGGTAGAAAGATGATAAAACAGGGCTAAAGTGAAAGACTTCTTGGCTTATCTTCCAACGAAGGCTCTGGTCCCACAGGGTGCCTTCACCCCAGCCTCTGGACCCACATCTTCTCAGTAGCTGGGCTCAGTCAACGCTGTCTGCTGCCTCTTGTCAGAGAAGGCTCCAGCAACTCTTCCCATGTTCACTCTGTTCAGATTTCAGCTGATGTTAGCAAGGGACCACCAGGACTTCAGCTCTCTGTGGAGCCCACCATGAGATCTTCTCTCTCAAAAAATGCACCGCCATACAGAGTGACCGACCTGTTGAGGCTGGAAGACATCTCTGGAGATGACCTGTCCAAACCCTGCTCTAGCAGGGACGCCTCGAGGCTGTGTCCAGCTGGGTTTTGAACATCTCCTAGGACGGAGACTCCACCACCCCTCTGGTGGAGTTGACCTGCTCCAGCGCTCAGTCTCCCTACAGTAAATCAGATTTTCCTACGTTTAAAGAGTTTCCTCCATTTCAGCTTTTGCTGCCAAGGTCCCCCTGAAGAGCAGCACGCCCACCGGGTGCAGCAGCCGCTCCTCTTGGCTTTGTATCGTACGGTAAATTCCTTCACAATACCTGTAAGAGCCATCACGAATTGCCACCTCGTTACAGCTTTAGCTAATCGAGATACAGAGAGGTCTCATCATTTCTGCATATTATCGAGTGCAGAACGGTGAGATAACTGTAATTAGCAGCAAGCTGGTTAGCAGGTTAAATGATAGTGTAATTAATGAAGAACGAGGAGCTTTGTTTCAAATAAGAACAGCAGCAGATTATATCCAAATGTAAAAGCACCTTAAAACACAGTCTTGGTGATAACCTGAAGGTGCTTTTAGAAACACCACCAGACAGAAACGGAAAGGTTTTGCTAAAAATACAGCCTGCTCCGGGGTTACAATGTAAATTGATGATTAGATCTATTTATTCACACCCCGCAGTGATGGCAGCCATGCAGCCTCACCGTTTTTTTCTTTTGCTTTGCAAGATCATAGGAGCATCCCTGTAATTGCCATTGCCGCTTGCAAGGTCTTTGCAACCCTGGGAGATCTCCAGCAGAAGAGCAGAAATACCGAGTGACAGGCCGCATACATTAATTCAGCATTCAGACACCGTCCTGCCGCAAGTGAGTGACCCAGGAAAACTTCCTGCAGTCTTAAGGAGCAGGGAGAAAATCAGGAGAGAGGATAAAGAAGCTCTGGGCTGAAGAAACATCTTTTGAATCAGCAATGTTATCCTTCATTAGAATTTCCAACACCACCGCGCTCACTCCTTCCAAAATGTAAACAAATAAAAAATTTAACTGGAATGTAGTGTTGTAAGAGTTCTGGCAATAAATGGGAATTACCTCTACAAAACACCGAGGCAGACTCACGGAGATTACATGTCTTTCCCAAGCTCACGCTGGTAAAGCCGAGCAGGAAAACCAGGGATATATTTATTTTTTAACTCTAAAGCTTCCCTGAGATGCTAAAGGAAGCCGTTTCAGTAAAGCGGAGACATTTGCGCGTTCAAGTAAGAACAAATGCAAAGCAAGCTTCTAGACGTCAAGAAACATCAAATAGCTTTTTAAATTTACGTCCCGAATTCAGTGCAGGCTCTAACACAAATGGAGGGCAGAGATCAGAGAGAACGTCTCACTAAATCAGGACGACACGGTGGATATTTAGAGTTTCCCTCAGAAGAGCGAGGTGCTTTTAAGCCAGAACAGAAACGGCAGAGGACGGCTCTGAAAAGGGCTTGTGGAAAAAGAGGATCTGGCGTCAGTGGGACTCTCTAAAGAAATACATGGAAAAATTACAAAAAAAAAAAAAAAAGAAGCTGCAGCCACATCTGAGTAAGAGCACTAATTTGCAGGCAGGAACTGTGAAGGACCAGGATGAAATATTCCTCCAGGAGCCATTCGATGGTGTGCTGACTGCCCGAAAAACCCCTGACTTTGTGCTCCCCCACCCAGAATCAGTTTTGTGCAAATTTCTGTAAGCAGGGCCTTAGCCCACAGGGCAGAGTGCAGGACGGAACGGCCAGAGCAGGACAGCGGGGACAAACACCTTCCTCCTGACTATGGAAAAGATAACGCTGTGAAACTGTGTTGTAGTGATGTAATGATCTAGACTGAACTCCAAAGAAAAGAAGGCTTTGGTTCCAGAGCCAGGCGTTTCTGTAACAGCTGTCCAACACACACCAGGGACCAAGCCCACAACCTCCCAGAGCACGTGGCCACGCACCTGTCATGGGCAAAGCGCTCAGAATTGGCCGTTCGGGCCACAGGCTGTTCGGTACTGGAGTTCCGCATGGGCTAAAGAGCACTTCTGCTCCAAGAAACGTCCAGTGAAGGCAAGCAGTCTGGATGTGGAGCCAGTGACGCTGAAGGGATGGATGTGGGAGGAACTGGAAAGGCGGTGCCTGCCCTTGGGGATACGGCAGACCACGGGCCTCCACCACAGCCAACCAGGGAGAGCAGTCTGAAAACACATCTGCATTATATCAATAGGTCAGGGATTAATTTATGAAATCACATAATAAAATTGCAAAAGTAAAAATAAAAATCACCTGGGGAAGGCTTCATCTCTAGAGCTAACCGCCAACCTCTCCAAGAGCGCGTGGTCAAACACGTCCCCCAGCCCCACGATCTCTGCTGCTCTGCTGTCACCTCACAGCCTGGGAAAATAATTCCCAAACCAGGAAAATAATAGCCCTGGGAGCCTTTTGTCACCAAAGAAGCGAGAAGGACCGCTTCAGAAGGTGATCAGGAGGCGCTGAGCTCTGCTGGCACAAGGAGGCTTGCCCCGCAGCGCAGAACTCACGGCACACGGCAGCAGCCTCTCCCCAAACAGCTGCAGCGGGCGCTGGATGATCTGCCTGACCCCCAGCACCTGTGATGGGGCTCTGGGGGGAATCCAACACTTTCCTGGCCACGGACGCAACCTCCAGGGTTTCATGGGGATGGAGGTCCAACCTGTGGCTAAGCAAGCACACGTTGTCACGCTTGGAGGGCTTGTCCCACAAAACAAGATCAAGCTTTTGAAGGGTGAGGGAGTCGCTCTGATTATGTTTGGTCAAACCTTCTGAACCATTTAAGTGACTCTGGAACCCAAGTCATACTTTTTGAAGAACACCTTCCCATAACACCTGCTAAAAACTTTGGAGCTGAGGTCCTGGTCTGGCTTGCTTGCTCCGGAAGGAAGAGGGAAGACATTCAGCCTGGAAACTCACGATAACCAAGGCTGGATGCACTCCCAAAATGTTTTCCAGAAGAAAAACATTTTTATTCCAAAGCACTGTTACAAGCTTGAAATAAATGTGCAGACTGTTAGATAAAGACAGAGATAAAAATAGGTCTGTTATTAAATACCTTTTCCTTAACGAGGTTCATCCTTCCAAACAGTCACGGGGAGGTTATTAACGTTATTGCAGAAAATACAGCGTGCTTGCACATAAAAATCATAGCAAGATATTCCTCATCACCCGGCACACAGTTAAGCATCTCGCAGCACCTCACACACTCACAGCATCTCCGCCTTGCCAGAACGAAGATAAAGAAGAGTAATGAGAGATGTCTTCTCTGGGAAACAGTCTCTCTTCTTTCAAAGCACTTTTTCCCCTCCAAAAAATGTAAATTTAACCACCTGAATGATTCCCAGTGCTTACATCTACGGCAATACAGCTGGTACAGTTACGCTCTTCGCTAATGCTACACTTACGTTATAACACCACCAGTCAGAGCATCATTAAAGTTTGAAAATATTTTGAAAAATGCAGCCTAGCTTCCTCCTGCTGTATTAAAAAAAAAAAAAAAGCAGCTTGACTCTCCAACGCCTCCATCACCGGGTTTATAACCACCTTACACCTAACCTGTAATGCACCGCGGGGCACAGAGTCATCGGCACAGCTAGCAGGAGTCGCGGCTTGTCTCGCGTGAAACACATCATCACCCCCTTCCTTCGGTTGTGCCCAACACCCAAGCCCACTGGCAGGTGTTAGAGAAGGTGCAAACTTTCACCTCGGCTGCTCAGAAGGATAATTAGGTTTGGGTGGCACACACATCACCGCAGGAGACTTCTATAACCAGCTTGTTTCACGAAGCCAGTAACACCGTGGCCAGTAAGGGACAGTACTCATCCCGACACACCGAAAACCCATCTCAGCCCCTAAAGCTGAGCAATGCAAGCAGTAAGTTCAGAGCGCTTTCTCACCAGCACCGGCGCTGCCAGGACACCGGCATTCTTGAAGGGACAGGAAACAAGGCAAGTTTTAGCTGGGTTTGGGGGAAAAGAAAACTCCGGCTCCCAGTTCATTTCACAAATGCTCAACGTGATACTGTCGTGGATGTGCTGGGAAAACAGCGGCTGCAAAACCTCCCGGGTCACGGAGAAGCAGACACAGGGAACGTCCCTGCGAGCCAGACCAGAGCGTGGCCGAGCCAAACACGCTCCCGCCGAGCAGGACCAGCCTGCCCGTGCCATTGCGCTGGGGCCGGGCGCGGCCACCGAGCCCTGCCATCCCGCTTCAGCAACCCCGCGTGTAAAGCATACCGCACGCAGGAGCCCGTTTCTGCCCAGCTCCAGGAATGATTCAGCTCCAGGAGCTACACAGTGAGAGCCCACATTATTAAAATTTAAATATATATACACTGCATTTTCAACGTGCTACAAAATACAGAATCAAAACTGCACTACTACGCTCATCCAATTAGAGAAGCAGAGTGGTTTTCACAGTGTGGGAATAATTTCTTTTTTATTTTTTTAACCTGGACTGGTTGTCCTGGTTTACAGCAACTCTCCAGTTGCTGTCCTGTAAATTTCTGTTGTTTGCTACAGTTTCCCATTCCTTAGTGTGAATGACAGAGGTTCTGCAGCTGTCCTCTCCTGGGAAAGGCCAGCTTTGTTCCCAAGGGCCCAGCCCAGTAACACTCACGGTTGTTTCACGAGCGTCTCAACGCTGCGGGTCCGAAGCCACCCACCACCAGCGCTCGTCGGGATGCTGGCAGCAGCGCCCGGCAGCTCACCGTGCAGGGGACAGCCAGGAAGCCATCCTGCTCACCGCGCAGCGCTGCGTTGCCTGTCTGCACGTTGAAGAGACGGCTTGGCAAGGACCAAGTGTGCATCCCCAGCGGGACTTCCCAGCTCAGGGAACCTGCCAGTTCAGCCCTGGCACTTTTGCCAGAGGAGACTTTCAGCGTGAGGAGGAACTACGCACGGGCTTAGTTAGGGAGACCAGGCACCCCGTGATGCAAAGATCAGAAGCCAAGGAAATCCCATGGAGATGGGGAGGCTGCAAGAGCGGAGCATGGAGGCAGGTGGTAATAAAAAGGAGGACAGGCAGGAGATACATTTAAGATACCAGAGAGGTCAGGTGGAAAACAAGCAGGAGGAGTGCTACCAGTGGGCACAGCTCCGCCTCCCAGCACTGAACGCCTGCAGGTGCTCTCAACACCGCCTGGGTTTCCTACGCGGTAACCACCCTGCAGCTCACCCTGTTGCTGGCCAGAGAAGATTATAATTACTCCATAGCTGAGATTTTTCCCCTCTGCACATCGGTAACAAGTTATTTTAAAAAAAAACCACAGACCTGGAAAAGAAGCATTTCATCTCATAGAAATGAGGTTTTTAAAATCCCACTTGCCTCTCCTCTTCATGCAAATCTGTGCTAATCTGATGAGGCTCCGATTTCCTGGATTACACATGTCAAACTTCGCGAAAATGAGCATACCCCGGTGGTTTAACACCATACTTCACAGCCCTCTCTTGCTCGTGCTGACATAAATATTTCAGAGACCTGCGCACAACTTTGAGTTAGGACTAGGTCACCAAGAAGCCAATGGTCTGGGCAGATTCATTAATTCAGCCAAGCAACTAGCAGGAGGCAGCGCAGCTCAGGACGTCGCGGTGAACGGCAGGAGCAAGGGGTAAGGATATCCTCGCCGGCCACCACATCACCCGGACGGGCGGTGGGACAGGTCTGGCACAGGACTCCTGAACCAAAGGGTCCCTCCTGCCACTACCTTCTCCCCCCACCTTTCAAAACCTCTCCTTGGCTTACAGCAACACCGGTTCGTTCAGACGTTGAGATCTCTTGAAAGACAAAGACTGGCAAGGAAACCAGACTGAGTTATGCCCCATGCCGAGTCCTGCTCTTCTAGAAAAACCACAGAAAGTCCATCAAAGCAGCGTCTGAAATTACCTCCCCAACACGAACGCTTGCTTTGAGAGCTGTGTTTCCGCACACTTAGCCTTGTTTGTGCAGCAAATGAGACAGAGGAAGACCCGAGACAAATATGAACAGCAAAGACAGCTACCGACAGAGAAACCAGCCCGAGAACCCTCGGAAGCTGCAGCCGCGGATATTGAAATGCTGAGCAACGCACCATCAGCTCCCTGCTGAACACGAGACGGTCTCATCTTTGCAGAAGCAGCAACAACAGCATGCTCACATCGACTTCACTCTGGCAGTTTGATCAACAGCGGCAATCATGGCTTCTTATTTTTTAACTGCAATATAATTAGGCACTTAGGAAAATGGCTCTGAGCGGTACAAGTGCCACAGTAACTGCAGGTATCAACGCGGAGCTCTGCAAGCCAAGGTCTAACCACAGCTAAAGGCACCGGCCAGCTGAGCTCTGCCCGGCTGGATACCGAGACGCGCTATCCAAACCCGAGAGATCAACGCTGCAACATTTCTATCGCCAGTGCAAGATTTTGCACCACTTCTCCGGTCTGCAGGGAGCTGCTCTGAACCAAAGGGAGCCTTTCTGTGCCCCACCGTTGGCTTCTCTCAAACGGAAAGCGTGCAGAGTAGACTGCAAATATTCTGGTATTTTGGGCAGATGAGGATCTCGCCTGGTCCATCTGGATTTGGGAACTGGACACATTAACTCCCAACTTCAAACTGTCAGCTGAGAAATCAGCCAGTAAGTTTCTGCCGCGTCAGGAAGCAGAAGCCCCATGGAGGTGGACAGGGCCCATCCCCAGAGGCACGGCGCAGTCTGGGCTCCCCACAGCCAGCGCTGGGTGCTGCAGAGGAGATGATCAACTCCTTCTTTCCCCGTTAAACCCTTGCCTCTTATACCCTTTTTCTTAATCTTCACGGCAATGTCTTCCTCGAGGAGCCACTTCTGAGCCTAATGTCGGGTGGAGAATCTGCTGGTCAGTGCCATGAGTAGGTAGTCAGAGCAATCCCATGTTCAACCATTATCAGGAATGCTAAATGAAACAGAGGGAAACAGGGTGCCCAAATTACCAAAGTAGGTAATTCCCAGGAAATTAAACATTCACGTGCTCTAGGATATGCGTGGCACATTTGAGGTGACCTGGAAATGTGGAAGAAACATTTTTATATACAGAACTCCCAAGAAAACTGGCAAATTGATGGAGATCATCAACACGAAACAATCCTTCCATTCATCTCTGCCAGCTCGAAGACTAAGGATCAGCCTTTGCTTGCCACAACCATCAGGTAAGATCACCCTGGAAAGCGGTAGGGTGTTCATCTGCTGACACACTCACCTTGGAAGAGCTTAATGTAAGCAGCCGCAAAAGCAAGTCACCTCTGCTGCATTTCCGCAGAGAGCTTCCAGCTCACAAGGGTACTGTCACTCGGCAAGAGGGCATTCAGAGAGGAAAAAAACATCAGAGGAAGCATCAGTTCAAAAAACACCATGAGTCTGTGGTGGAAGCCACTTGACCACAAGAAGTGACCTGACCACAGGTGTGAATATCCGCACAGAGGATGCTGCAACCCGGCTCGTTAAAACCCAAGTAGCCGGCAAGTTCCTACGGACACCAACCAAGAACAGAGCGCAAAGCCCTGCAGATATCTTCATCATTTGCTCAGATGATACCAAAAAAAGTAAAATAATGGAGGCGCTGGGAGACTTCCCAAGGTGCACGTATCCTTTCTAACCCAGCTGTGCCTGGTGCATTATTTAGAGCCAAGTGAGAAAGAAGCGATGCCTAACAAAGTGTTAAAGGGCTCTGAAGTTTCACCAGCCTGTCAGCTTCCCACCTTGCTGGCAGAAGAGACAACTGATCTCCTTGCTTCCAGATTACAGGCGGCAGAACTCTTAGGGTAACTGTCTCTCCGCGTTTGCATCCAGCTACCTCCAGCAGCTCGACGTGCTTAAAGTGGAGAAAAGCACTCGATCAAAATCCAGCTCACATTGTAGGCAGCAAGGGAACGACCGCACAAAGCAGCGTTACATACACAACAACAATTTAATTTGGTGGAGGGGTTTGACAGGTTACAGGTTGATGACACTGCTGCAGTCTCGGCGGAAACGCGGTTTGATGCAATTAGCAACAGGGAACTAGAAAAACAGCAGAGCAAAACTGGAAATACATGTATAAAAGATGAGCAACTGCGGGACCGGACAGAAGCGTAAAGAATCCTGTGTGGAGCGCAGAACATGAACAAGATGAAGCAGGAGGGTGACAGGGGGAAACGCAGCTCTGAGCTCCCTTCCACTACTCAAAATTGAAGATCCAGATTTTAAATCAAAACATTTGCTGCAGGGATGCGATGGAAGAAGGCATGGGGGCATCCTGCAGAGGTGGGCAGCAGAAAGCAAACTTGATAGAATCATAGAACGGTTTGGGTTGGGAGGAACCTTAAAGGCCATCCAGTTCCAACCCCCCTGCCCTGGGCAGGGACCCCTTCCACCAGACCAGGTCGCTCAGAGCCCCGTCCAGCCTGGCCTGGAGCACTGCCGGGGATGGGGCATCCACAGCTTCTGGACAACCTGCGCCAGTGCCTCACCACCCTCTTCTGAGCACCGCGCTGTGGTTCACTTTGGCCTGCACCACGCGAGTCACACTCCACACACAAGATTTCGCTTCAGACAGACCCACAGGAGACAAAACCCCAGGCTGGCAGGGGGACACCAAGGAAGACTCCTCTTTCTGACACGTCTCTACCGAAACCTGCACGCACACCTGAAACGAGGATCTGTAGCGGCAGATGGTGAGACAGGCCAGCGTTTAAGCCTTTTACAAGAGTAATTGAAATCCTTCTCCTCTGCGAATGCTGACAAGCTCCCCACTTGCACAAGCCCTTGGCTGCACATGCCCCACGTGCAACTGCTACAAAAATGAAGCGGAACAAGCCCCCCGAGCAACGGAGAAGGCGCTTCTGAAGAGAACCGCAACGCCGTTTATAACGAGCGCAAGCACATACATATTCTGCTTCAGCAAGGGCGGGGTGTGAATACTGAGCAGGGCCACACGCGCCTTCCATCCGTAATGGTGCAGAACCAGAACATAAGGATGTACTGCAGCTCCGTGAATTTAGGGGCTTTTGTTAGACATTTATGTTATACAAAGATTTACATTTTGAAAAGTCATTCTGCTATCTCTGGCAGAAATTTCAAGACAAATGGATCCCATATTTATTCATTCAGTGATAATACCGAGCACAGGATAAAGCTCTTTTAAATTCAGAGCACTTTATAAAAATTAATTACTACTTAGTTCACCCTTCTGAGGGGGGAAGGTATTACACCTGCATATACATGAGGACACCAAAGCACAAGTGGATTAAATACCTCGCCCAAGACCCCAGAGGCAGGCTTACTGCTCATCCCAACTACTGAAGTGTGTGCACGCATGCATCTGCGTGTGCGTTTCAGCAGGCTTATCCTCTCCAGAGCCTGCCCCAGCGAAGCCAGCCTGCCCAGTCGGTGTTTTCTCACCACACAAGTCCCATACACCTCTAATAAGAGATACCAACCCAAAAAAAGGGAAGGTTTTTTTGTAGGATGTATGGATTGGGATAAAAGCTGGATTTCAAACAGCCAAGGAACAGAAAAGCCCATTGTTAAAAAGCTGTGTAGCGTTACACTGACAATCCTTAATCAGATCGCCACTGAGCAGCATTTCAGCAGCCCACACCAGAGCACAGCAGACCTGGGATACTGCATGCCAAGAAACGTTATAAAATCTGTCCCTTGACAAGCGTATAAAGGGAGAAAAGGCTTCTGAGCTAGTGACAGAGACACATCGCCACCTGCAATGTGACTGGCAGCCCATTTGACCCGCTCCAGCGAACCGAAAGCACTTTAGCAACCGCTCCCATTGCCAGCCAGTTCCGCGATGGGCTCCTTCCCTGTCCTGGGTCAGCGGGTCCACACCTCTTCATCTGAACACCAGCAAAATAATACATTGTCATGGGAACAAACAGGTATTTTGAGTTTCTGCAAGGCTTCTGTCGGTGATGTCAGGCTATAATTAGTCACCAGCGTGTTACCTGGACGGATGGGCTGCCACTGATGCGTGGGGTAAAACACCTCCAGGTCTTCAGGATCAGCATCATCTTCTGTTATCGGCTCTTTCCCACTGTCATCTTGTATGTCGCTCTCTTCTATTTTTGTAAGGGCAAACTCCTTTTGGATAGAAAAGATTCAGCTCATTAGCAATTGCATCTGGGTAATTTAGTGCCGGCTGAGAATACAAAATTTTTTCCCTCGCCAGCAGAATTTTTTTTTTTTTGACATCCGAGATTCTTTCCACACAGTTAAATTTAGATTTAAAGTATATTAAAGGTTAAACATGCATAACTAGCATTACATTTGTGCTGAACAAAGCAACGCAGCAGCTTATTTCCTATTCCAGGGCAGGCTGCAGGTTTAAAACCAGCTTTTGCAGAGCCTCACCTACATGACACTCGAAGCCAGGAGCCCCGGCTATTATTAGCGTTGTGTAACATTGTAAGACCCTGTTTTCCCTTGCCTAAAAACATGTCAAACTTAACTTTTCCAGCTGAAATTTTCCACACAAGTGGAATGCCTCAAGCATTGTTGTTTTTTTTTTTTTCCTTAAATGCACTTATTTTGGTCTTGGAGAAGATTTCAGCTAAAATAGCTCAGCTATTTCCAAAATAGAATATGGGGAAAACAGACCGGATTGCCCACGTGATAAAAACGCGAGCATCCTTTTCCCTACCCGTTCCCAGTGCCCTCCAAGTCTTTAAAACAATGAGGTAGTGATTTAATCTCCACCTACGCTGCAAGCGCAGCAGGCGAATGGTAGAGGTGTGGTAGATCAGCTAGTACGAGCCGTACGACGTTACGCAAAGGGAGGAACGAGGATGAAAAGCAGGGAAAAACTCCTTGTTGCAGGGGAAACTTCGCTGATCACTGGAAGGTCTCCCTAGGGAGCTGGTGGGAGTCATGTACAACTGCAACAGATAGAATTATTGAGAGTGCACAGTAAGTAACGACCTCTTATATCTCACGCCGGGCTGTTACTGCTGGGGAAGCAGGTCTCTGCTGTTCTGGTTTTCACAGGAACTGATAAGCTGGCCCAGACAGCTCCGTCGCTGTTGCAGGGAGCATTATCAGCTTCTGATATCGCCAAGGACGACACCGCTGAATAATTTCAAATAACCAGCCTGGAGAGAAAGGTTATTCCTAATCGTTGGCAATTAGAATAAGAGTTACAGCTCACTTCACAAAGTGTTTTGATATTAATCCTTAGAATGTCTTCACAGGGAAATAAAGAAGTCACTTAAGAGGTGAACTGGAAATCTTAGGCCATGTTCTGCCTTCACTTCTTCCACTTCTTGGAAAAAATGCATCGGTATTTTCTGGCGGAATCGGGATGCTTTGCATATAAATGTCCATGATTCTGAGGAAGGGAAATGTCAGCCCGAGCAAAACAGAAACAATCAGCCACGACAGCGGGAACACAGGAGGATGGCTGACAAACCCATGGAATGTTTTTATTTTATCTGTCAAAAGGGCTTGGAATTTTGGAAATGCGCTGGAAACCAGAGCTTAACTCCCACTTTCGCTTAGCGTATCAGAGGCTTGGAGTCGTGAACATGATGGCAAATGGCTAAAGCTCAGCGACAATCACAAACGTAACAAGCCAGGTTCTACTGATGAAAATCCATGTTAACATTTTCCGAGTCAAGACTCAACAGGACTGAAAGAAATGAGTCTGAGCAGTTATGACTTAGCTTATTTACGCCGCTATATTATTATCCAAGAGGGACTGAACGATACGGGCCATCGTAAATTTACAGCATTGTATCTGTTGAAACACATAATGGAGATAGCTGGTGTTTACCGGCTCCGCTCAAGAGGAGTGCTGCGCTCCAGACGTTTGGGAAGGATAAAAGGATGTGACTTGGTTCATTTAAACGTTACTGCCACGGCTTGGCTCCCAGCTGCTTTGCAATACTCCATTTTCGTTAGCATTTCTGGCCAAAATGGGAAACGACACACATAATTCCTCATTTATGCTGAAATTAAGTTTCTTTTTATAATTAAAATAGTAGAAAGAAAGATGTTTTCTAAAGAACAATGGAAATTTCCTTAAAAGCAAAAAGCCTCCTTGCTTTATCAGCCTGAAATCAACTGCAATAAGCTGAAAAGCCTCAGCAGGGAGAGCCAGACAATCTGCAGTCTGTTTGCTGTAAAGGAGAGGAGGCCTCCACAGAGCCACCGCAGGGGGACGCAGGACGAGGTGACGGGAGAGCTAACCACCCCTCGCGCTAATCCCGTCGGAGCCCCGGCGCCAGGCTGCCTGCCGGTTCGGGCACGCGTCACCGAGCGGGCTGTCCCACTGCTTGTTCTCCAGCTGGGGTGACTGCTCTACCTCCAGCCTCCTCCTCTCCTTCCCTGAAACAAAGACAAATTATCTCATCCTTACACGACCCCACGTGGGCCCAAGTCCCCTGTAGTGTTGCTGGGGGACCCTTTGTTTTAAGCCACAGCGTTAATTAAACTAAAAACCCACCACTCCACTGCTACAGAGCGTGTCTCCCGCAAGCTCCTCGAGGAAGCTTTCCACATTTGTTAATCCAGGAGGGGTTAGAATCCAAACCAGGGGAGTTACGCACATCTGTGCAAGCGCAATGGAGCAGGCAGCGCCCGCTCACCTCGACTGCAGCTTCAAAATAACACAGCAAGAAGCAAAATCCACGCAGGTGGAATGCAGGGACCTCGGAGAATGCTCGTCTAAGCCTGACTCACTTGTGTGACTCAACAGAGGCACAGCTAGGAACCTAATTGAGGACATCTCTCCCCCTCTTCTTGCCATTAGACCACCTAATGGCCTCTTGCCAAGGGGGGAACGTGTGACAACTCCAAATAGAAGTCACACCTAGCAAACAAGAGAGCTGCCCGAGTTGCGCTGTTCCCGTTGCAAACGCTCCAAATCAAGCACATTCTGGATTTCCTGGGGTGAGGCAAGCAGCTTTACGGAAGAAGCCCTTCTGAAATGTTGCTGAAGACAAACTGCTGAGGAGGTGATTCACCAGCCGCTGCAACGCTCGGCCCCACAGGGGATCAGGTAAGGCTGTCACCCTCCCAGAGACGCTAGCAGCTGGACAGCCCGGTGTGAGCACACATCTCAGCCAGAGCAGCAGACACTTACGGGAACTCTGTCGCTTAGGACGGACCGGGAAAACACCGCAGAAACCACCAAGACCAGCAGGTTGACTTTGGCAGCGGTGAAGAGCAGGCGAGCCCAGTGAGACATTGCCACCAGCCTGAAACACAAAACCAGCAATATTTTAGTTCACGTTTTGACAGGTTTCAGCACTCTTCACACGACGTTTAGCAACACAGCACGGGTGGAGGGGCTGTGGGCAGAACACCTCCAGGTGTTAGCACACGAGTCTCATCGGGGCAGCTGAGCAAGGGGCGCCCATTTTCCTGCTAATGGGGTTTATGACAGGAAACAGCAAAGGAGCTTATACTGGCCCCACAGGGGCTTCTGTCTCTCCTGGAAAACACAAGGAGAGCTGCAAGTCTTGTTTAAAAACCACTGTGTTAGTGTCATGGATGACAACTACAGGGAAAAATAACAATCGGTGCAACCCTCTGAAGGCTTTTTATGCCTGTGCCTCATTTAAAGCACAGAAGTAGCTCTGTTAATTCAAATTAAATAAAACTACCAGCCGTCAAAGGATCAGGAGTTTATCTATACCCACGTGTAGGCTTTGCTTGAGGAAAATAACGTTTAGCAGAGGCAAACAAGGTCCTACGGCACAAGGCTCTCCCTGCTGCTCAGAGCGCCGGCTCCTCCAGACCGTGAGCCCAGGAGCAGGCGCTGCCCACGCCTGCAGCCGATCACAAAGCAACCCCGAGGCGTACGGCCGCCCAGACCGACCACAGACCACTTACTGAACTAGAGAGGTGGGGGGAAATAAATAAAATAAAATAAAGGGTCCTTTCTTGTGGCTGCCAGTCGTGCTGGCACGGAGCGCGTACCCCCATCACTAAGCGTGTAACAACATACACGCGTGCCCCCGCTGCCTCCCAACGCGAGCCGTTAAATCCACCTACGGCACTCGGCTCGCCGCTTCTCACGACGGGGTAGGGAACGGAGGAGCCTGCCAGCACACAGGCTGGAGAAGCATTTCCTCTGATTGGCTCTAAATTTACAGGCTGCTAAATTAAACTAAATGAGGTCTTTTGAAAGAAGATGGGACTGATTAGTTCCGTTCAAACACTCCTTCATTACTCACCCCTCCATCAAGCCTGCTCCTACTCCCATCCAGGTTTTAAAGACTTTCCTCCCATACACGCAGTCCTAAATATCTCTCTCCGTCTCTGTTGTCCATCAGGATGGCACACCACATTGCCAATTTTTTCCTCTCCTTAAAGCAACCTTCTTCTGTTTCACAGAGCAGAAAATATGCTCACTGGTGCACCCAGTACCAACTCCTGCCACCAACGGACCTCTGCCCCCAAAAGACTTCGGGGACCTGGAGGGAGTAGAGTCCCCTCCTTCCACTTCTTTACTGCTGTCTTGTCTCCCCACTCCATTGTGTTACTTCTTCACTTCTTCCTCTTCCTATTTATTTTTTTGCTTTATCCAAAAAAAAAAAAAAAAAAAAAAAAAAGGCAAAATACATCCCACTGGTCAGTGGTGACATCCAGGAAAAAGCACCACAGCAGAGAGCACAAACAGTATTTCATCTCACACACTTCTGCCTCTTCCAAAAACTCCTGGCCCAGGATCTTCCTCAACAGCAGCTTCTATCTTTGAGCTCAAATCCAGATCAACTGGGTTTTTTCCCATTAACTGCTTTTGGAGCAGATCTGGACTTCTGACACCCACAGCATCCCTCAGCAACAAGTTCCCCTGTTTAATTCACACCATTAAAGTATCCCCTTGCATGACCTGGCGCTTGATGTTCTCCTTCGATGTCCTCCTCCTTTCTAAAGGGTCAAAGAACCACCTCAAGGACCCACAAGCCTTCATTAAACGAGAACCAGAGTAGGAGAAGAGCTCTCCATTTTCAGAAGATGGGCAAAGACAACTTGTGGCCAAAGCCTCCCTCTCTCCCAGGGCACCTGGGCACCCAGGTTCCTGAGATGGAAAAGCCAGAGCAGAACTCATGGGGTCAAACTCCACCTGCTCCCAGTAGATCTACATGCCCTTCTGGTCAACGCCACAGCCAGGACCTCAGTCGCAGACGGATCACGGCACATAGTTTCCCCCTCAACTCACCTTGGAAGAAACTGCTGCTTTGTACAAAGAGTTTTGGGGGTTGGTTGGTTCAGGTTTTTTTAGTTATAAAACAAGCGGCAAAACGGGGATAATGAAAAATAGATGTATCCCTAAAACTTTACCTGCAAGGCTGGAAATAAAAAGAGAAAAGAAGAAAAAGAAATCCAACAAAGCAGAGGCTGAAAGAAAACGCGCACGCTCATAAAAATAGAGCTCACGTGTACTGAGAAGGCTGGTAGCAATGACAGCACAGCCTCTTTAAAGCCCACAACCTCACGCCTGCCTGGAAGATGACATCTGCACAACAATTAGCAGTTTGCTTCGGTCCCAGGTAGGCAGGAGGAGCCAACATGTGAAACACGGGGGCTTGAAGCTCCTGGGGAGAAGCCTGCCCAGGCTGACAGCTCATTACAAGACAGCCGTACGCAGAGGGTGCGAGGATTTCCAAACCAGACGTTATGTGGATACGATGCATTTTTAGAAATAACCCTTGCAGCTTCCAAAGCAGAAGGGGTGGCAGCCAGGAGCCCACCTGCATGGGGAGTGTTTGTTCTGATTTAAGGACATCATTTTGGATCCAGCAGCACCCACATACAGCTGCAGCCGGTCAGCATGAGAACCGCTACAGGAGGACCACAGATTTCCCTCGTGCGGAGCGGGGTAGTGGTTTTTCCCCTAACAATCCTCTCATGTCAAAGAAAATCAGGTACCAGGGAAAGAGCAAAGGGGCACACTCAAAAGCCTCCGTTCCCGGCAGCGGTCCCTCCCATCAGAGCAGGCAACGTCCTTAGCTTCCCAGGGCAGGGAGGTTCTGCTCCGCAGCTCCAGAAAACCCCCTCTGCGCCGGCGGCTGCAGAAACAGCAGCGCTGCCATTACGCTCTCCATTAGCAGGGCCATTTTCACTGATTTTCCTAGCTGCGCATCAGTGGGTGCTGCACAGCCCCGTGAACGCGGCTGCCGTAGTCACAGGTGACGGTTCAAAGCGAGTCGGTAAGGGGAACATATTTCATTAATGCCTTCTGCTGCTGGGAACGCACCGCTTTCATGTCCTCGCTCAAAGCCCACGCCGCGTACACTGCGCCACTCCAGTAAATCCATCTGAAGCCTCATCTGAATTCTGATTCACCGCTCCGGGAGAGCGCACGGCCATCCCGGAGAGCTCCCCAGCCCCCTCGCTAGGCTCTGCTTCCACAGCCAACTGGAAGCAATAACAATAAGCTAATCCTTGTTCTCATCTAGGGATCAAGGGAGCAGCACGGGAATGACAAGTCTTGCAAAACTGTCTGCAAAATTGCAAATTTACACATTCAGGCCAGGTATCTGCCCAGCCACCCTTCCTCAAGATGGCTGGTGGTAAGAGAAGTGCCAACAGCATGTTGTATGTCTAGGAGCACAAATAATTCACAGAGCTCCCCTTGCTAAGCACAGGGCAGCACTGGAGAACAATCAAACGCTGAAAGACATGGAGGAACGCAGCCCAGGCACCCTTCAGCTGAACCTGTGACAGAGACCTCCAAGCAACCACAGCCTCTTCGCCTGAAGCCAGAGTTTGATGGGCAATAACAGTTAAGGAAAAGGTTTCAGAGACAGATGTGTGAACTGGGATGTCTGATTGAAGGGGTGCACTCAGAACACACACTACAATCAGCGTCAAGATCCCCGTTCAAACACAATGTCACTTTAATGGCATCCATGACCCAGACCGGCACGACATGCTACGTGATGTGCAATGTCATGGAGAAACAGAAGGAAATTTAGCTGTCCTGACCTGAAATTTTCTCCCTCTGAGCAATAGCAGTCCCCAGGTCTGTAATGAGCACCCGTTTTTGCTGACTGGCTACTGAAGAGCAGAGCAGTGTCAGTCAGATGCCCTGGGAACGTCCCACGGCCGGCAGTCCCTCCTCCTCCGCTTACCCTGCGGCTACACCAACCGGAGAAACAGAAGGTTTTAATCCAAAATTCAGCCCGTGAAGAGGAAATGCTGGTGGGCAAACAGAGGATTACCAGGAGGCCACAGGACACTCTGCCCTTCCCCGTTCGTCACAATTGAGTCTGTACAACCCTCTGCTTTCAAACATGCGCAGGAGCAGTCTGCAAACATGATCAGCCTCTCTTCTTCCCAGGCACAGAGACACACAGGCTCCTGTTAAGTACGCAGATGTTGTATCATGGCTTCTGGCATGAAGCACAGGATTTCTTGGATTTCCTCTGGAAATCTGAGCCATCAGAAGACAACTCGCCCATATGAAAAGCTTAATGACTCTCACAACGGAGTGCACAGGTCCCTGTCCTTCCAAACCTGCAGCACGTTTAACGTGGAGGACCCAGCAGGAAGACACGAGCCAACAGGCAAGGTGCCACAAGAACCACAATGAGCTACCAACCTTGCACAACGCGACCATTCTCTACTGCCTTCGCTAAGAACAGGACTTCTGAGTGTCTGATCCCACTTCTTCCCCCTTAAAAGCCATCTTCATCTTATTTTCATGTTTTTGCTTTCCCTGAGCTGAGGCCTAGCAATCAGTTGCACTCGCCCTTGGTGCAGCGCCCAGGTGAGCTGCTGTGGCTCCGCACAGCGACCGACCGGCACCTGGGAAGCACCAGAGACCTCCTGCTCCAGGCATCTGTGAGCTCCCTCCGGCCACGGACAGGTCCTGACCAGGAACATTTCCAAAAGGAGGGAGGAGGGAATGTTCCCTTCATTAAAGTCAATATTAAAAGTACAAAGATTCTGGAAGAGATCTGAATACACTTGACTGATCAAAGGACTGAATACGAATAAAAATGAATAATAAAGCCAGGATAAAATAATAATAACAGACCTAACACCTTATGCAAAGCAGGAGAAAAGGCCTGAACGGCAAACAAGGAGCTTCCTTCAGTGATCTGTGCAACGCTCCCGACAGAGCCCCGGTTTGTTTCTCCCAGGACAAACTGGCCAGGAAGAGACTTCTCTGGGTACAGACCCACTGCACTGGGCTGGCACGGGCTCTGCGCAGCTTCCTTTGAAGTCCAATCTTGCATCCGCTTCTGCCGCCCTTGGGATGCTCCCAGCAGCCCTGCTCCTCCCAGCATCCTGCTCGTGCCTCCAGCAAGCATCGCTAGCTCCACACAGGAGCCCAGCGCGCCGAGAGCCCCCCACACCTGCCAGAGGGTCCCACCTCGGCATGAAGCCCCACAATCTTGGGTGAAAGACAGGACAGCGAGCACCGCTTGTTTGCAAACAGCCTCACGCTACCAAGGTTTCAGTGGAGAGGGTGCAGCTCCAATACAGACCGTCCCGCTGATGCTGCTTAAAAAAACCCATTTGTTCTTCTTGCTTGCTCCTCAGCATTTTCTCCTACCAGGACTCAGCTCCAGCGTGTTAAAACACTCCCACGCAAGGGAAAAGTTGTGGGAACACCTTCCTGTATTTGGCTGCCTACAGAGAACCCACGCAGCAAGGAGGCCACGCTTTGAGGTTTACAGGAACAAACCACGGCTCCAGCTCTGCTAGTTAGGCACAGCCTGCCCCCAGGCACCAGGTCCTGCTCTGAACTGGGACCAGTGCACGGGGTGAAATTTCGACACGGGGCGGTGGGGACAGGGAGGAAGAGAATTACCACGGCAGAAACACGTGCTCGCAGAGCCTATGTTGTAGGCTCGCAGAGCCTATAGAAGTTGTATGATTGCATCTACTGTGCAATCATACAACTTCTATAACTGCCACTAACAAATAATAACAATAAATATTAATAACACCTACAGGCTGCCTGCACAGCTGTCGACTAACATCAGCCCCTTGGCTACGATACCACCTAACGCCGGTCTTCCCTGCAAGCGTTGCCAGCTGCCGGCGCAAGCGAGAGCAGAGCACGATTGTCTCCAGCACAGAGGCGCCCGGGCACGGCGAGGGCAGCTCTTGGCACCGCTCTGCCGGCTCTGGCCACGGCTCCGCACAGGGGCAGAGGCGGGGGTTGTTCCTGTCCTTTACGGATCAAGCTGGCATCGCCCCCTCTACCCGACCCCAGCACCTCCCACCCCCTTGTTTATACAAACAACCTTGTGCGGTTTTAGCACTAAACATCGTTTGGCCTATCAATTAAATTCGCTTAATGAATTCCTTCAGAAATTGGCACGCACAGGAAACTCTGTTCTCCAGAGGGCAAGAGCACAGCTTTATACTCCGGAGGTTTGAAGGCTGAGCAAGGCTGCCGTCAGCCTCTCCTCCTGCTCATTAGCGGCGACAGCAGATGGGGCCGCTCTCCGCTGTGGCTCCGCAAGCGCCTTGCTGCCGGGGGCCGCAGCCGGCGTGTTTCCAGCGTTCCTCGGACTCCCCTGCGCCAGAGAGCCCCGGGTCCAGGATGGCGGGGGGGGGGAAATCTTCTACTCCGCTCGGGATGGAGTGCACAAAACCAGAGCGTGCCTCCGATCAGTGGACTGAATTTACCATTTATTATGTACAAATAATGAAGCCATCTGAACTTCTGACAGCTGCTCTCGCAGGGCTCTGCGACTGCCTGCCTGCTGTGCTGATTTGCACCAATTCAGGACTTGCCTGGAGAAGAGATGCGCAGGGACCTTCAGGACAAGTATCTTTTAGAAAGCTGCTGTGCTGCCTGGCCTCAACCACGCAAAACGGCTTTCCCCTTCCTCATCGCCTCCCTGTCGTCCCAAACCCAGCTGAAAATGCCTCTGCTCCTGCCCGTTCCTGTCCCCTTCCACTCCTTGCTGCGCTTTCCCATGCACAGCGCACAGAACTGGGTGACATTTTTCCCCCTACACGGATCTATCATCTCCATCAGCCCCTACCTGCAAGGTGATGCGGTGGCTCAGGACCAACCTGGGAGACTTTCAGCGTTCAGCAGATTTTTTTTTTTTACCCTCCTCTGCTTTTCCAAGCTTGGAGAATCTAACAGGAAAGAAAGCCTGGGCTTTCACTAGCCAGGGCACAGGGCACCCTGGCGTCCTGCTGCAGTTGGGCCCACAAAGAGTCAAAGATTTAATTGGCACACTCCCAGGCTCTCTGGAAACAGCTTTTTCTATTTCCCAGGTTTCTACTGTGCACTCGTGGCTCTCACATCGAGTAACGACCTCCTCCCCCGGCAGGTGCCGGTTTCCCTATAACGAGACTCAATTAAGAGGTCAAAAACCACGCAAAACCCAGGGTCGGTATTTCAGAAATCTGACCCTGACGTACCAGGCACACAACTCCCACAGGAGCCCCAGGACAAGCTCTATCCCCCACGTCTGTAACTCAGCCTCTCACCTCCAGCTCAGAGGTTTCCCGTCGGGACTGTCGTCTCTCCCGAGCCAAGGACGCCCGCTGCCACAGCCCCGCGGAGCGCCCGGCACAGGGGTGCCCCGACAGCGGGCAAGCGAAGGGCTTCTCTGCAGCCCTCTCGATCTGGATAACGCGGCACGGCAGCCCGTGGGATTCATTGGACGTCCAGCTCAGGACCTCCCTCGCAAGCAAGCTGGGCTGTGCCACGCTTCCAGTTTTGTGGCAGGTTCCCAGCTGAAAAGCCACTGGGATGCACATTGTGGGCCAAACCCACCCAGGAGCTGCCAGATCAGCCACAGGCACCAAAACCCCGAATAAAGCCCTAAGAAGAGAATCTCAAGCCCTCCCCTGAGGGGTGTACGGAGCTCCCTGGGGATGAACACCACCTACTGCCACGCAAGTTCCCTCGGGACCGCTTCTGTCTTTGCCTCAACCCCTGTGGGAACCCCGGCGAGTCGTTCCCCGTGCCAGGGCTCCGTTGCTCCCTCCTAACGCAGACTCCCACAGTTACAAACAAGGGAATCGCGGGGCTCTCCCACTAAACTCTGCAGTGGTATCTTCACATGCTTGAATGAAAAGCATTATTCAATTTTGCTTATTTTTTTCACCGCTTCAGTCCTTTTAAAGTGGTCTCAGATGCCTTTCACAAGCAATTAAAAAAGCCCTGGGATGGTAATGAGCACGAAAAGAGAAAGGAGAGACTACCAGTACGATCATTTAGAGGAGACTCTCATGATTATTTCCACTCTCCTACCCGACCATTTCCCACCAGGATTACAAAGTGAGTCTTGCTCCCCGAGTGCAAGAGCCTCCCCAGTCCAAAACCAAAGCAGAACAGCCAGCCAGCAGCAGGCTGCATTCCTTCAGCAGGTTTTCTCCTAAGGAAATTTAAAACAGCAAAGAGCTCCGAGGGCTGCCAAGGCAGGAGCAGATGCACAGACATGGAAAGCTGGAAGAGAACACAATTCCTTCCCTCTCCTGCTCTTCATCTGCCGGCCTTTCTGCTCGTGCGATGCTTTAGACTGACACGTGCTCACGCTGCTCCTAGGATCAAGGTGCTCCAGTCTTCGTTGGTCCCTGGGCACCGTTTTAAGCTTCATAAAAATCAGGGAAGAAGCAAGGAAACTGCCTGCACACAAAGCACCATCACATGCAAGGAGTCCATCGCTAAAAAATGCATTTTTTTCTCTCATCCCTTGGCAGATAGATAGAGCTATTTCAGACGTTACTTGTGGCAGTATGTTGAAAAAATAGTTAAAAGTGTGACAGCGCAGCATCCTTTTAATTAAAAGGTCTCTCAGGCACCGCAGAATCGCTCTGGCCCAGTGCAGGTGCTGGACATTGCACATCCACTGCCTCAGGGGCAGACATAGGCCCGCGTCCTCCAGCAGAGGAGAAGTTTTTAGACTCCTCCAGAGGCCCGACTGCCGTTATCAGACAGCCCAGATCATCTGCACGGGCTGCGGCCTCCCCGCTGTCGTCCTGCTTTTTGCCTCACCAGCCTCCGCTAAGCGGAGCTTTGATCCCCCAAGTGACTCCTGGTTCAGAGATCTTCGTTCCTTTTGCTGCTCAGACATGAGGGATACTGAGCTGGAGCTCCCGAGCATCTCGGCTTCAGACGGGCAGACTTTGATGCTGCACAGAGCGCCCGTCTCTGCAATTCATCCGGTCTCTTCAAACAGCGGCAGAGCTACGGCTTGTGATCTGTGCAAAAGAGCGTTTTTCCTTGGGAAGGAAAGTCACGCTGGCGCTCATCTCAACCTCGTCATGGCACAACAGGGGGTACTGGTGCTTCAAAGAGCTTCTCAACCTTAAATCCTTATGACACGGTGACAAATCAGGGAACCTGCCTCTGTACGTCCCATGAATCCCAGCAGAGGTTATGAAACAGCATTTCTGAAAATGCCTGAGCCACCACGGGAGCCTGCGTGTGCCATCAGAGCCACGCTGGCCACCACGCTTGAGGGTTGCAAGGTCCACGTGGCTCCTCTCTGCAGGGAAGGCTCGAGCAACCGCTTCGCTACAGATGTTTGCAAGTCTGGGCCACAACGAAGGGTCATGGAGAAAGACTCAGAAGTAGTAAACCTTCCGAGAAATGCTCCCAGGCCACAGGTCCCTCCTGAGCTCCATGACCATGCTCACTGCTCTTCAGAGCCAGAGGTTCAATCAGGAGCTCTGTCCCACTGCCCCTCAGCCACAGCAAAGGCGGGCTCCAACAGCCCAAAGACTAGTCTGGGGAAGGAGGAGAACAGAGATGCGACCAGAAGTTAGTGGTTTTTCTCTGTGATTTTCTCTTCCAAAGGACAAAGACGATGTTCATAACCTCAGCACCCTTCAGTCCAGAAGATCCACCGTTTCTCATCTTGACCTTGGACCAACAGCAGGAGACCCAGCCATTCCAAAGGAACATCCTTTTGTTAGAGAAGACCCTACGAAGAGCCATTTTGTGGACTGGCACATCTCAGTAGCTGAGCAGCACCAGCCCATGGAGGTCTTGTCTTTGGCAGCCCTGGCTGTCACCGCGTCTGCTGCCTCCGCACAACGCACCCAGGCAGCGGGAAGCAGCAGCCAAAGGATCCTGTGATTTTCACTCTCCGTTTCTTGGCTTTTGCTGTACGGCCACTTGCAAAGCCAAGGAGGACTCTCAACCTCCCTGCCTGCTGTAAGCGCCAACAGCTCTGTCAGCCACTCAGCCTCTTTAGGCTCTCATGAAAGATACACCCGCAGCGCCTTCCTCTCTGCTCAGAGAGCGGAGCATCCTGAGCAGCCTCCTCCTCATCCTGCTGGTGCCACAGCCTCACCTCGCCACATCGGGGAGGAGATGGCAAAGTCCACCACAGGACTCCCAGTGCCACTGGCACAGAAGGGCTTCTCCCATGAAGACCACAGGCTCCAGCTGCCCCCTCTTGCAAGCAGATTTTATCAGGCCATGGACAAACCCTTCTGCAGAACTTCTCCATCAGCCAACACGCTTCAGTGATGGCGTCCAGTGACCACAGGCGTCACACGTCGAGACGAGTTTCGGCATGACCCTGATGCAGGGAGTGAGCAATCCCAGTGCACCCAGAACCAGGCAGGGCGGTTATTCACACGCAGGAAGGTTTGCAGCAGCAGGGTCAGACCGCCTATTTTTTCCGAGGCAAGGACCCTGTCATTTACGCATTAAATGGCACATTTATTCTGCCATTCAGGAAGAAATAATAATTACAGTGGCCTCCAGCCTCCAGCTCTTTCCGTCTGTACTTACAGAAAGAGCAAAAAAGGACCAAAGCAAACAGCTCTTCCACAAAAAAACTCTCTGAACTGGCTTTTAGCTGCTGGACAAAAGAGGACCAGCTGATGAACCACTTCCCTTATTGTCCTGTCTAATTTCTGTTTCATAACAGCAACCCGGCATCACAGGCACAGCAATTCGGGAGGCAAAGCACCGCTCGGGTGGCTGAGCAGACCTGACCTTCAGCCTCCTGCCTCCTCGCAGCGCTCCAGGTGTGCCGCGACCGCCCAGAACCGCGCTGCCTGCGGCGCTCCCTTCTTGAATCCTGGGGTAAGGAGCACTGAGCCTGCCCGGGCATCTGGCGGGCTCTATGCGGCTAAATCCTTTCAAACGGTGCTGGAGCAGCCAGCACACACCAGAGGGTCCGGCTGTGTGCACGGCTGTGAGACGCTCTCTCACAAACACATTTCTAGTGCACATAACTCTCCTTCTAATCAGGCACTCAGTCCTCTTTCGGTGGAGATTTACAGAGAGGTTTTTTCTCTCAGCAGCAGTAATAGATGGACAGCAGGAAAGAGAAGAAATTAATGAACACAGTAATTATTCCCAAAGTCGCAAATAGGAGCAATTCCTCACCCCGAGACAACTCTGGAAAACAAGATTAAAATCCTTAGGGGACATATTCTTGAAACCGCAGGTAATAGAACAGATAAAATGTATTTACAGTATTTCACAGGGGACATGTACTTTTTATTCTGCTGAGGAATGTAATATTCCACTCCTCATTACAGAGCTAAAAGGGTGCCCTAAAAAAAGCAACTTACAAAGTGTCTTTAATGGCAACTGGGTCTGGTTCCAGAAACACAGACTCTCACGTTCTGCCCCACACAGCGAAGAGCAACGAGAAATGCAACAAGCATCTGCAAGAGCACCCAGCACACAAACTACATGAATAATCTATGCAAATAGCACAATTTAACAGCAGCAAAAAGGAGGCTGGAAGGCAAGGTGGGATAAGCCAGCGTTCCCTCCGCTGACACTGTCTAAGAGGAGGAGGAGGGCAGGCTTGCCTTCCCCAACTTCCCCAGCGCCCGCAGAGCCTCAGCTGCCAGCTAACAGACTGCGTCTGAAGTACCCGCCAGCAGAAACAATTTGTCATGTGTCAGATCAAATAAACTCTTGTGAGACCGCTGTACTCCCCAAAGCAGACGGCTGCCAAACTCCAAAGGAGAAATCCAAGAAACCTGGCTGGCCAGTGTCCTACTCAAGTGCTTAAGAAGACCAGCACACTTTTCATTTTTAAACCATGTCAGTACAGTGCAATCTGTTCCTGTGCAGCACTGCCATGCAAGGCAGCCACCAACAATATCCATTATTAAAAGGAATTCAGTGTTTGAATTATCACTCTGGGCTGAAGTTCCTCATAGTCCTTAAACTTTACGTTCCTCATCCAGTGACGCATCTCGCTCATTCCAGGGAGGCATTACGAAGGCTAATGTTTGTCAGAGCCTTGGCACGGTGAAGTGCTGCGATGGATTATCACCCTCTGAGCGAGCGCTCCTCCTCTCCCAGCCAGCCTCACGCTCTCTCACTAGAAATGGATTCCCCAAAAATTGAATTATTGACTTTCAGCACCAGGCTCAGGCACTTACTGGTCCGCGCGCAGAAGGCAAACCCCTCAGCCCAGGGCTCAGCCACCAGCTCCAGATGTTTCAGATGCCAGTGTGCTTCATCTGGGGTCACTCACCTGAGCCCCACCACGGCCAGAAAAACCGCTCCTTCTGCAGAAGAAGAACAACGGCCCCAGAAAAGTTTGTTTGCAAGAGGCCCAGGGTTCCTGGATGGGAAGCTTGGCCCATCCACAGGGCAGGTTAGCTTACCACAAAGCAAGAGCGAACGGAGAAGACGGCAGGAGATCCAAAGGAAGGACATGAGAAGTAGGAGACGCTGCTTCACGTCACCAAAAAGCAACTGCTTGTCCCAAAACCCAGCAACAGAACCTCAAGTGACACTACATGTCAACAGAAAGTGAGAAAAGAAAATCTGGCACGCTAAAGCAACAAACAAAGGAAGAACAAGGCGGCAAGCACAGGGCATTCCCCTTGGTACTGGTACACCAGTGCAAAACTCAGCTGCGTGGGATTTTTTCCAGAATTTATTTGAAGAGCATCTGATGCCTCATGACAAGTTATATTTAGGCACAGTTTTATCTCTACCAGGACTCCTCTCCAGCCACTGGGACTGGCATCAAGCACAGGACACCGTCTTGCCAGCCTTACTTGGACAAGACTCTTGTTTCCTACAAGCATCTCATCCAGCGCAGAAACCACCACCAGGCGGTACGGGCACCGGGAGAGCTGTAACGTACGCGTGGCACTGCTTCCAGCAAGGAGCAAAACACAGGCTGTTACCGCAACACGGGAAGTGTTAAACTGAGATCGCGTGGAGGAGGAGGTTAGCAGACACAAGTCTGTCATTTACAGCAAGGCTTTTCAGGCGCTTACAGCTGCAAGGGCTCCCACAGCCTCTCCCAGGCTTTCCATGCTCCGATTTCCACCCAACAGCCCTTTGTACGGCGACCCACCTCGGCTGGCGGCGGTGAACAGAGCCAGGACCAGGCGGGTGCACAGCAGGGCCAGCCCTCGCCCCCAGTGCGGGATGCATTTGCAGGCAGATTACGCAGGGAAAGCTTTCGGCATCAATCCAGAACATGGTTTGAGCTGCCATCTCCAAATGGAGGACGGGGGGGCCTGCCCTGAAAAATTCACCTTTTTTTCAGCTGACTTGAAGAGATTTCAGAGAGAAATCACAGGGCTTAGTGCTGTGGGAGTCCAGGGCACCCATGCCGATTTCCTCAGCAAATTCTGGTTGTTTTTTAACAATGGAAAATTTCTCAAAATCTAAGAGAACAAAACCCATGCTAGCCAACAGAAAAGCAGCCGGAACTCAATGATGCTCCAGCCAATCCCACTCTGCTCTGCACAAACCCAAACAAAGGGGGCCAGTTACATCATCACCCATGAATTTCTTTACCCCCAGAAAACTTGTCCAAGCACCACGCTTGCGAGGGCCATTACAATTTCCAACAACGTCCTGCTGACGTGGAACAGACTTTCCAGGCTCCTCTGCATCCATTTTGTACTTGATTACCCCACGCTCGCTGGAAGAAAAGAAACAAAATGCACTCAAGAGCCACTTGCTTATTCCTGATTCAAGGCACAACAATGTCAGATGCAACAACATCGTTTTTACCTCCCAGCAGCCTTCTGTGCCACATCCAGCCACCAGAGACAGGCGTTTCCCAGGAAGGAACAAGAATTCCATACCCAGGGTTTTGTAGCCCTGCAGAGGACCCATCTCTACAAGCCATAACGCATTAAGCAACAACACAATATTCAAAACTAAGTCCAGAGCTCGCAGGAGAATGTAGATTACCCAAGGCTCCTGCTGGAAATTTTCCAGAGCGTAACAGTTTATTTCGTGGGCAGGAGGAGATCAAGAAAATTAAGTCATAGCAAGAAAAAAAGCCCTCCCTCTGAAGTGAGTAACTGCAATGGTGAGCAGGCCAAGTACATTTTAAGGGCTATACATTTTCACTTCCATAGTCTTGGAAAAGAAAATGAAGTGACTTTGTTCTGCATGCATATTGTCTACCATTTGTGATTGTCTGTCTATTGATGCTTACTTGAAAAACAAAATTTAATTAAAGCTGACAGTACTGCACAGCCTGCCACTGAAATACGCCCGCGTTAGTGGATCATTACAGTAAATGAAATACAGCTTCATAGCGTATTTTTCAAATAACATCCTAAAACATTTACAAATTAAATAATACTCTTGCAGAGAGAAATTAAGAGACACGGTGTTTAGCGAGGGCAAAGAGATGTTTACAGATGAAGGATGAAGTGAGACGTGGAGGCAACGAGGCAGAGAGGTGCTGGAGGGCTCTTTTAGACCTTGTTGAGATGGATCTCCACGTACCAGCAACCAGATGAAGAAAGAGAGCACCACTGCCAGGCGAGCAGGAAGGGCAGTGTCCCCAGACCCCCAAGGAGGCTTCAGCACCAGCTCACTCAGAGCCTGGGGTGCGCTGGCCCAGTCTGCCCAGCCACGGAGGTGCCTGCACTTCCCTGCGCGCAGGAGAGCTCAACGCAGCTACGCACCCTTGGCATCCTTCGGAAACCCAGTGGGAGCCGTACCAGTCGTGGGGAAGCAAACCCTCGCAGCAGTGAAAATCTAGACTTCTAACGGGTGGAGAAAAGGGATGCGGGAAGGTGCTCTTGTGGCAGGATGAGAAATACAGTGCTAGTATTCACAGCGGGGAGAAAAACAAAGGGAGCTTTGGTTTCTCAGAGCAAGTAAAAGCACAAACCAGTTAGTGAGGCAGTTCTGGTCACAGCAGCAATGCCTAATGTTCAGCAAAGCAAAGCAAGTGAATATTACATGAGCCTTACCGCTTGGGCTTGAAGAGATCCGAGATTTGTCTCTTCCTTAATAGCATCTGGGCAATGCCAAGTGTTCTTTGATAGATGACTTACTCTTAGAAATCATTTTCCCTAAACAAGGGTAGCCCGTTACCACATCCTTCTTCACATAAGCCTGGAGAAGGCTGTGCCCTGCACCTCCTGCGACCCCCTCCCCAAGGAAAAGGCTGAAGATGGCAGAGGTCTCACCGGCGTGAGCCCTGGCAAAAGGTGGGCTGCGTGAGCAGCGCTGGCAGGCAGGGCTTTCGCAAGAAGTGGAGTATGCCAGCCCACAAGCAGGCTGGAAATGAAGAAGAAAACCTTGCAAGGGCACCTCTGGATCTGTTTTACAGGCAGACTATACAGGATTCACAGTTACTGCCCATACCAGGGATCAGCAACCGACAGCCAAATTCCCGTAGGTCCTGCCGAGTTCTCATCAGCACAGAAATCTATTATTTAGAGGAAAAACGTTCAGCCTGGCACATAATCATTGAAAGCTGTCAACTTCCAGCCTATGCAGGGCCTTCCTCTGCAGAAAGGATCCTCCTCTGTGAATCAGAGACTCCTCACCAACTTCACATCACGAAATTAAACCAAACAGCTGCGGCAAGGGGTGATCCATTATGCATCGCCTTATCGGTCCTACGACAATAACGAGCACCGGGACCACAAGACACCGCACAGCACATAGCAAGGTCAGGCAAAAACCACTGGAATACAGAAAATGCAGCCCAGGATCCTTCCTAAAGGTAAAACATGGTGGTAGAGGGGCAAAATAGAGCTAGCACACAGAGCATCCTTTCTGGGCTGCGGAAGGAAACTTTGACGAGTCTTCACGGGTCCAAACTGTCGAAGGCAAAGCAAGCACAGCACTCGTGCACCAGCAAGGTGGCTGGCTCCGATCTGCTGACCTGCCATCCTCACCTCCCACACCAAAGCCTCCATCATGATCCATCAGCTCACGTCCGCTCACCCCAGCACCCGCTCTCCCATCAGCGAACAGCGCGAAAGCTGCCCGGCAGCACTCAGGCAGATTCAGGATGGCTTTGTGCCTTCCAGGCTGTGACAAAGCGTCCCTGAGACTTAAAAGCAGCACAACTGGCTTGCATAAAAGATGAAGATTGCTGAGCCTCCCGCAGCCTTCCTGAGGTGAGAGCAATCTGCGCGTGCTGTCATCATCAGGCAGCAGGAGCGCACCGAAACCGCGGCGGCTAGACTGCAGTGCGAGGTTAAAAATGACCAGGCTTCACATTTACAGGTATTTCAAGAAACGTGCTCATCTACAGCTCGCCAGCACTCTTCTCCAGCTCTGAATGTACCGAGGATGAGGTCTGAACATTAAAACAGACCAGACCGCTGCTCCCGGTTTGCTGGGGAAAATCAAGAGAACGAGACGTCCGACAGGGAGGAGGGGGCGCAGCCCAGACACCTCTGAAAGTGCTCGGCTTCCACAGTTCAAGGTTAAACATCCCATTTGCACTAATTTCTGAGTCTGTCTCTCCTAAAAGCCATGCCAGGTAATTACAATCATTATAACTATTATTAGACCATAATATTATTATAGCATTTTTGCTACACTTGACATCTGTTGCCTGATAGATTTAACGGGTACATAAGAAATAATTGCGCATAGATTTCCTGCAAGTGAGCACCAACACGGAAGACATTAAAGCATTCTGTGTCGAAAAAGTTAATTTTGTGGAAGCATGCTTGAAATAAAAATTCTAAAATTAACAGTTAAACCTCTAAAAACTCTCATTACAGAAACTAGTTGGGGTTAAAGGAGGCAGCGGTTAAAAAAATCCTGTCTTTTTTTAGACGCCTAAAGGCAAATACCTGCCTCAGTATCTCCTCTTCAGATCCACATATGCCTATTTTTCCCAACTATTCCAGTGACCCAGAGATTTCTAAATTGCCCTTCCATCCTCCTCCTCGCCTCGCGCTGCAGCGGGCTTTCAAATTATTTGGGCAGAGTCTGACTGCGCAGAGAACCAGTATAATCAGGACTCCTACAATCTGCTCACTGAAAATCCTACAAAATTATCAGCAAACACACATCTAGAATAAAATGCAGCTTCTTACATCCCACGAAGCCCAAAGGGCTTTGCAAACTGGACTCCGGATGCAATTTATCCAGCTCTGAGATTTAACCATAACCCCGAGTGGAACACAACCTTTCCATCAGTATTTAAGTACAGCACACAGCTCCCCAGAGAGATCCGAGGAAAAATCCAACAGAAACCACGGGAACGCTTTAGGGAGGCTGAATTTTCTCCCCTGGAACTGAAATTTGGTCAGGGCACCCACCATCAGCTGTGGACCAATAAAGGAGAACAAACAGGGCACAGCTTCCCCATCCCGTTGATGATGTCCTTGAAGCACGGCCTGAGCCTTTAGAGGTAGAGATGAAAGCCACAAAGGAACCCTTGAATTCAGTGGGGCCCAAACTTCACCCCACAGTTACACTGAGGTGCAGAGAAAGATGTATAGCAGGTGCAAGTGCACTTCAGAAAAGGACCCACCTCTTAAAATTCAAACAGCCGAACACAGCAGCTCAGTACTTACAGACCTCGGGGGCGGTCGGAGCAGGTCCTGTTTGGCCAGTGACGTTTTCCCCAGTTAGATGTATTTCAGTTAAAGTAACTCCTCTTCCTTAAGCTTAGTTTGCGCTGAGGTGACCAGCAGAGCTCTGGTGGAATGAAGTATCCTGCAACCGCTCCCACAGCGACACACTATTCAGGGATAAAAATGAGTGTAATTAATTTCTCCAGAGGTATTTTTTTTGTCCCCCAGAACACAGCAACTACACAAGGAACTCTGAACTGCTTGAAGAGAAAAATGTATTTTTACTACTGTAGTCACATACAGACAAGCCTAACTCTCACTGAGGACAGGAGAAACAAAGGGGAGCAGGGGACTGCAGACACAACTTCCTCCCAGGCACACCCCTCTGCCGCCAAAGCAGAGACACCTGGGGAGCTCTCGGTGGAAAGCAGGGCTGAGGACCAGAGGATTGCCTCTGAGCGATGCGAGTCCCAGTGAGCACCAGCGGGAAGCCCCAGTTAAATAAGGTTCGTGAAAGCTCTTGAAAATCACCCCAAGTCTTCAGAAACGGGGCGCAAACCCCCCTCCACAGAGATCTGCCCATCACACCTCCGACCAGCACAACAGTATGAAAGCAGGCTTCTTGCTCTGTCCATGCGACACTCTCAGGCAAAGCAGAGGAACTCGGACGAGGCGAGCTCACCCTAACGAGGCACAGTGCTCATTACTACCTAATAAAACAAAAAAAGAAAGCAAAGCAGCTCCCCCCCACACACACTATAGGGGCAGCTATCAACGATTCCCTGTCTCAACAGGAGAAAAGCTCACGTGTGGGCCCTCGGTGCTCAGTCCAGGTCTGCTTCTATTCATCCTTTTCATTAATGGCCTGAACGACGAAAAAGAAAGCGCTTTTATAAAACCTGAAAGGATGCCCAGCAGTTAAGAGCTAGAAGCACTCTGGAGGTCATGATCAGAATCGACAAACTGAGGAAAAGTTCCAAAAACACCCACAAATCAATAAAAAGAAAAGCAAGGAAAACAATGGGAAGAACTGCACTTGGAAACAGCAAAACCAAGTATCAAGCACAGTCACAGCACCGGGGAAATCTGTCTGGGCAGAGGCAACCCTGAGGAAAAGCGGGGGACTGGACTCAAAACACGACGTGTGTCAGTGTTGTGACACCACAGCTCCGGCTGCAAAGAGCTCAACGTCATTCTGGGATTTAAGAACACAACATTCCTAATTCTGGGCTGGGAGGCCACGCTCAGTGCTGGGTGTCACCCCAAGCACATCACAGACAAACCAGAGGGTCTGAGCAACAAGCGGAGCAGTCAGCGGTGGAAAAAACATGCAGTTGTTGAAGGGTTTCTCCCTCACCACTCCCCTCCAGGGCCGTTACCAGCTCCCGGTCAGCGCTGAACAGCAGTTTACAAGAAGGACAACCACCCACCGGGCTCCCTGTTCTATGAAGGGAAGAGACAAAGCAGCCCGCTTAATTTGCTGCAAGGGTGAGTTAGACGAGGTATCCGGCTCCCAGAGATTGGGATTTCGTCAGCTCCGTCCAGATCTGCACTAACATCTGCATCCTCCACCTGGCCACTCCTACAGGGCCACAGCAGTGACACTTTAGAGTAAATGAACAGCCTTCTCTTCCCCAAAATACACCAGAGCTCCTCATCCTGCCGAAAGGACACCCACACAGAGGGAGCACAGCCGTAACCATTTCAATTTATGTCTTCGTTACCTTTCATACTCAAAGCTCTCCAGTTTAACTTGCCACCAAGCTCCTCTGGCAGTGAAGACGGCCTTCCCACACGCTGCAGGGTGAGGGATCCTCACCCGGGCTGCCCGTGGGGACGGGAAAGGCTTCCCTCCTCCCCTTTCACCCCCAAACACCCCCACCGACCTGTGTGACAGGCTACAGCCCATCAGGGCCACCACCCAAACAAGCGGGCAAGCCCTCCCTACCCCAGACAGAATAACTGGAGGTGATGACTGCTGGAAGCAACTGAAATCATTGAAACAAGGTGTTTCAAAGCAGGAGAGAGCAGCTGTGCCTACGCAGCTGATGCCATACACACGCAGCTGCACCAAATCCCAACCAAAGGCTCTGTGAGAAATCTGCCAAGGGGGCAAGATCTACAGATCTTACGCAAAAGCCAGGCTTAACTTCCAGGAACGTGTAAGATTTCGCAGTGACTCAAGAGGATTTTATAGGTTTTTTTTCAGTCAGAGCTTTAAGGAGCAAGCTGCCTCGTGAACCGCAGCCAGAAGAGATTTGACAAAGCCTTTGTTAGCACGCGCCGTCTCCTTTCACAGGGCTGTTTCCCAGAAGATCCCCACACTGTTGTGTCATTTTTCACTTCAGGTGCTAAGAATATCTGCGTGTTAATAAAAAGTAATAACTAGCTTCATAGGGAACTTATCAACAAAGCGCTCAACAAATCTTAATTAAAGCTGATTCACGTACTTCACGCGTGCAAGTTAAACGGCACTTCTCAGAGGGGAAAGCTGAGCAGTAAGAGAGCTGAGGTGGGTTACAAAAGCCACAGAGGGAGGCAGCAGCAGAGAGGATTAGCACACAGAAAGGCTGACTATTATCCCAATAATCCACTGCCTTGAAAATTCTTGTGCTTTCAGCCACAGCTGCCCGGCTTGATCACATTGGTATTTAAGTAGTCTTCCATTTCCTTGCTGAGTAAGAGCAGATAGAGAGAGGGTTTGGGGATGCTGGAGGGGTTTTCAGGTGTTTTCTTGCGCAGGCTGAAGAAATTCTCAGCTGAAAAAAAGGAGAAGGCAGCAGCGGCAGCACCAACACTGGTCTTGTGCTGCTTTAGGGCATGGGGGTTCAAGGGCTGTCCTGGTAACTCAACAGGAATTGCCAGTTTTCAGCTTATTTCTTTGAAAGAATCATTTGTAACCCTCCAAATTTAGTAAATACGTGGTCACACAGATGGCAGACCCCAGGAACTTGCAGACGCTGCACTCGCCTCCTTTAGCTGTACTTCTACACTAAAAGTTTCTGGGACAGTAATTTGGCTGCTTCCACTACAGAGACACCTCAGAGGCTGCTGAAAAACACCAACACGGCCCAGGCTGGTCATCTTAAGGCAGGATTGGGGGAACGAAAACAGAGAGAAAAAAAAAAAGTCCATCCCTTAGTAACGCACAAACGAATTCAAAAGGCTCCCACAGAGCAGAAACACTGCGGTAGCACATTCGGTAAATGACAGGGTGTGTCAGCGGCTTCTAACGCAGCACAGACTTCCCTGCACTTAAAAGGTTTCCTATCACGGCTGCGCGCTGGAGCAGCCTCCTCGCAGCAGACAGCTCTACCACCAGAAACGCCTGTGCAGACTACACGACTTCGGCAAGCCAGCGACACGGGATCCGTGGAGTCGCGCTTTCTGCCTCTGAGCCGCGTTTGTACTAGGTTAGTTCTACCAGCAGCATACTGCAAAACACATAACTCGCCCCTAAGAAACTGTGACTACAGAACCCGGTGGTGTAAGCCAGGCCACGCTGCGAGGCAGGTAGTGTTGATTATTTGTCAGAGACTGCTTCTAACACAAGTGTTAGTCAGCCACTGAAGTTAAACATTTTAAGGCAATATTCCAAATAGTGTTGATATTAAAAAATCCCATTTGCTCTGTTTTCACTCCCTGGCTTTGTGCTACATGTAATTTCACTAGTTCTCCAGCAAGAGAGCCATACGCAAGCTTGTACCAAAATAATTAGTTTTAAAATTCAGGGCTCGTGTAACCAAGTACATACCCTGAAGGAAAATCCACTTTAACGGCCCAGAGCTACGCCAAGGGAAGAAGGACGCGCTTACTCCACAACTGCTCGGGTGCAAAGGGGGCTGAGGTCACTCAGCCTGTCCCCGTGCTCGAGGCAGAACCCAAACTGCTCCGGTTTTGCTGAATTTGTGTTTCAGCCCCTTCGGTGTACGAGGCCCTTGTGTGCCCCCCACCGGGCCCTGATTTTCGGTCATTTCTAGAACACCACAGCCCAGCCAGCGGCCCCCACCCCCGGGTTTAGGACAAACGCCGCTCTCCCTCCCAGGCGCAGCCCCCAGGGCGCGGGCGGGGGCCTCCACTGCGGGAAAACAGGGCGGCGGGCAGCCCCTCCGCCCCGCCAAGGCCTCACCGCCGGCTCCCCTCGAACGAGGGCGGCGGCAGCACACGCTGCGGCGCGGGAGGCGGCGGCCGGGCCCGGCTGTGCCCCGCAGAGCCCGTGTGCGGCCCGGCCTGCGCGGCCCCGAGCAGCGCCCCGGCCCCGGGGGCGGCCACGCCGGCGCCCTCCCTGCGCGCCCCCCCCCGCCACTCACCGCTCCGCACTGCGCACGCTCCGCTCGGCCCCGCCCCCCGGCCAATCCGCGCTGGTTGTTGCCGAGGCCCCGCCCCAGCCCTGGCCCCGCCCACGCGCCCCGTGAGGCGGCTCCGGTGCCCTCGGAGCGAGCGGGGTCCCCGCGGTACCGGTTGCGGGAGCGGCCTGGGCCCCGGCCGCAGGCAAAGAGCTTGGCCCGGAGAGCGGCCGCCAGCCCCGCCGAGGCGGTGCCAGACCCTGAAGAAGCCCCGAGGGACCGACTGGTCCCCTTCCCACGTCGGTTTTGGGGAGAAATGGTGACATAACCGGCTTTTCCCGGTGCCGCCTGCTTTCCTTACGCCGCAGCTGCCTGCGCGCGGACCCTGAGCTGGTGGCCGTGTGCGGTCCCTCAGGCCTCCGCGGCACGGCGGGGCAGCTGCGGTGCGACAGAAGGGGCCCGGGGCCGGGCCCCAGCCCCCAGCCACGCAGCCGGGGAGGTGCCAGGCCCCACGGGCCTTCCCTCGACCCAGGCTCCGGCCACGACCTACCCGTGCTGGGCCATCCCCAGCTGCCCTTGTCCTCCGCGCCAGACGGGCGGTGGGGAGAAAGGAGGTGACTTCTGCGAGGTTGGGCTGAGCCGCCTCGTTTTCCCTGCCGCGGGCTGCTTCAGCACCCGCTGTGTTTTTCACGCCTGTTGAGGGAGGCAGTGAAGATTCCGGTAAACGCAAGGGTGTTAATTCACAGCCTCGGCACCTGGCAGCCCTCGGACCACGCTGACGAAGAGGTGAGAAAGTCAAACCGGAAGGCACGGGGACTGCCAGGCTTGAGCCCGCGGGTCCCTTCTGCCTCGTTAGCTCGCAGCACCGCGCTGATTAAAATCTGGTGCCAGAGCATTTCCCAGCCCTCTCCCAGCCGGTGACTGAGGGATGGCATTGCAGAAAGGACAGAAAAGCCACAGCCATGAGCTGTGGCAAGAGCCGGGCTGTGGCTGAGCGGCAGCTGGTGCACAAGGATGCCCGTGGGCTCCACCATGCACCAGCCAAAACCACCTTGCCAGCCCCAAAATTAAAATCTGCAATGTTTAATTAAGCAGCAAAGGATGCTCAGCAACAGCAAGTGGCAGCTGACGGGATGGCACGGTGTAAGGGGACCAGCAGGACGCTGCATGGCCACTGTCCCCTGGGCCAGTACCCACGGCTCCGCTCACCCGTGCACCGTGCTTTGCTGCCGGCACCCGCAAAGATCCTGGAGGCGGGAGATTGAGTGTAAGCAAATCCTAGCTTTCATTTCCAGCAAATGAAATGTTTTCAGTCTTTCCAGGTTGGGTATAAGCACCCCAAAATCAGAATCCAGAAGCAAAATCCACACAGCTCGTCAGGAGCGCTCCACAGTCTGTTGGGGTTTAATGGCGTGATTTTTTCAGGCAGCTACGTGATTTCTGGCAAGATGTAACTCCTGGCCTCCGGACGCAAGACAGCCCTGCCCTCCAGCCTCTTCCTCTCCTCCCTTTGGGGCTCTGGGCCCTCTCGGCTCCCGCAGCAGCATCGCCACCAGCGCAGGATGGGGTTCGTCCATCCACCTCTGCCCAAACTTCACTGGCTGGGGCACAGGGAAGAGGAGTTTCTCCCCAGCCGCAGCCTAACGGCGATGCAGCAGGGTGCCAGCACGCCGGCCTCAGGCCCCGTGACAGCCCCAGGCAGTTCAGGAAGCCTTCTGAGATGCTCGGTCCAGCATCGCGGAGAGGAGCACTGCTGCATCCTCGGGTGATACCAGCCTAATCCCGCCGTCTGAAACCACTCGCACATCAAAGAGAGGAGAAAACATGCCCTGCATGCATTATCTTTTGCGTTTCGAGTTCTTCTGTTTGATCTGGTGGGGTGGAGGTTTTTTTTTCCAAAGGTATTGGAGAAGATGGGTGTGAGAGAGTAATTTAGGGCTGGGAGTAATTTTTCTCGATGTACTTAAAGACAATCACAGCACTAGGAGGGAGGCCTAATTGTGGAGTTGTGTAATTAGTTTTTATGTCACCGCAATTATTCTGTTGGCTACATATAAAGAACATGGCAAAATGCAGCACTTAATTTTAAATCAAGACTTGATTCTCTTTTAGTAGGTAATTGATGTTGATCACATCACTTAGCAGCAACTATAAAATGTGCTGTTTAGATTGTAAAAGGATGGAGAAAAGGACCGAGCAGATAGGTAATTGACGGATCGCCGCAGTGGTGGGAGGCAGCATTAATCCATCAGCCTTCAGTTGTCTTTGTTTCCAGCCACTTTTGGGCATCGTTAGCGGCCCGGAGCGTTGACGAGCGCAGAGCCGCTGATCCCAGCGGCATCCTGCGCCGCGGTAGACGGCTGCTCTGCCCCCAGCCAGCAGTATCAACGGATGAGCTGGCACTTAACGCAGTTGATTGCTCGTGTTTAAATACCTGCTTTGAAGGGCTAGCTTTGCTCAAAGCGGCTCGCTGGGTTTGGGGGCTGATCTCCCTGGGCAGAGCATCCTGTCCAGGCGTGTGCCGGGTCCTGCCCGCTCCCCTCTCCTGGAGAGAGACCACCAGGCACCGCTGCCCAGCTCCAACAGGCTGCCTGCAAGCCCAGAGCCGCCGGTATCCCCAAGTACCTGCCGTGGGGACCTCAGTCTTCACTTAGCAGTAGCGCTGGGCTGCTCAAAAAAAGGAAATTAGAAAAGCTGAGGGTGCAGAAATGGGCACGGACATCTTCTCGGTCAACAGCTTCTCAAGTTTAACAGTGAGCTAGGCTAAGGGCCTGGAAAAGTTGGCCCAGTCCTACACCCAAGCAGCAGGGAGAGCTTGATTCCCCCCGGGCAGGATGATACAAAACTTGCCCTTGCTCAGCACAAGCCCAGGTCAACAGTGCGCCACCATGGTGTGGTTCACTGTCACAATAAAGTCGATAAAGCTTTTCCTTGCCTTTGCAACTAGCCCCAGTTACTCAATTTCAAGGAATATTTGCTGCTTCTCAGGCAGGAACTGGAGGTGAGAGGGTGCAGTCACTGCAGAGACAGGTCTGAGGTGACTCCTGGGCCGTCAGAAATCCAGAAGTTGACACTTTGCACTCCACACTTGCACCAAAATAGGTGGATTTGTGGCCAGACAGTCACTGGGAAGAGAGTCCTACCAGGATTGTTGTCCAAAACACTTGTTCCCTCCAACACTTCCTTCCCCTCAACCTTTTGTGTCGTGCTATAGCTCCAAAAGATGAGATGAAATTCAGGCTCCAGCGGCTGTAATTGTTTAACGACCTGCAGCTCCAGTGCCGTACTGCATCGCCTCCCAGCCTGCCCTGGCCAGCCCCGCTACTGCCAGAGAGCTGGCGGCAGCTGCTTTCCACGCTGAGGTGATGAAATGCATCTTTACAACCCAAGAAGTGAGTTGCTACCCAGCCTGAGTTCAGCACAGACAATTTTTGCAGTGCACATGCATCCAGAGAGGACAGAGGAGAACCCTGGGCTTGAGATGGGGTGGCATCGCATCTGCGGGGTTCCCTCACTTCCTTTTCTCACCCATTTTGTGTGCTGGGACCCAGGGGCTTTTGCAGGACCAGTTCTGCCGTGTCAGCATCAGCCTCTCCGAATTGCCATAAGGATCAGATGGGTCCCACTTACAGCCTCTCATCACCACCAGCTCAAACGCTATTTCGTTCACCATCAAAAATAAAAATAATTTTCAGAAAAAGACTTGTCCCAGGGCTTTTGCCATCAATCCCTCAGAGGCTCCAGAGTGGTCGATGGGATGCGAGGAGCCGAGGGGTCATCCTCGCTCGCAGGGATGCTCTGCCAGCGGGGCTGGGGGGCGAAGCACAAGGGTGTCCGGGTGAGCTGCTGCCTGTGCAGAGGCGGCACAGCTTGGGGTCGGGATCCCAGCACATCCACAACAACTCTTCTCCCTCCGGAACACATCCGCAGGACGGCTCGGCCCCCATGGGAGCCTGGCAGCTTCAGCTGGGGGAGCGAGGGCAGGCTCTGCCTTATCTCACGAGCCCGGCAATGCCAGATGACTCTAGCATTTCATTACGGGTTATTAACGACTCCGTTCATCACAGCCAAGTGGTTTGCCGCACACAGGCTTCCCACCCGGCTTTCCTCACTCCCGTTTGATACCAGGTTTGGTTTTAATTAGGTAAGGTGGCGACCTTCGAGTGATCAATTCAAACCTACTTTCCTAGGAAGCCACGTACAAATGATTTAGAAATAGAGAGAAGAATAAAGCCCGCAGCAAGAGCAGGGGAATCTGGCAGGTGCTCAGCTGGTGCGAAGGGAACACCAAGTTTTTAGTGCCACCAGCTAGGCTGGGGCCGCACAGGCAGCAGCACACCCAGGGACCCTTCCTAGAAGCCATCACCTCTAACCACCTGAGCAGGAGCCTTTCCAGGCAGGGATTTAGGGAAGAACAAAGTCACCAGTGTGGGGGGACTGTGCAGGCAGCAATGCAGCAGCTCCATCCTCAGGGATACCCCGGCCTTAGGCCAGGCTCCCTTGGCCCACGGGCAGACGTTCCTCCCAGGGCTGAGGTTTCAGATCCTTGGAAAGCTCCTGGGAAGCACCCATCCCCACTGCTCCGGCTGCCTCCCACCTGAGCCGCATCCCTCTTGGCTGCATTTGAAGCATCCCTGCACCGCGGCACACGCCGGTTTGTGAGAGAGTGCAGGGATGATTAATAAAACACTTCCCATAAGGTGGAAACAAGGAGACCATAAATCTCAGCGGTGTCGCACACTTACAGGAGAGGGGACGATTATGAGCAGTTATTCCCTGCAAAGATGGGCTTTAAATCGTCATCCGTCACCAACACCCAGCGCTGGGTGCTCTGAAGTTGTCCAGCAAAGCCTTGCGGCTCCTTTCCACCACGGCGCAAGTGACCGCGATGCTCGTCACCTGGAGATGTTCTGCTGCTGCTTTCGGTACCAGCCAGCATCCAGGAAGAAAACAGCCCTGTAAAACACCAACAAGATCAAATGTGCCTTTATTTTTTTTTAGAGCCTCAGGTCCATATCCCTGTAACAACCGGGCTGCAGTTTTGGGAAAATGGCTGGGGTCACACAACAGCAGGGCAGGGGGGCTCCCAGCGAGGACCCCCTGCCCCATCCATCCCGCCGGCACGGCTGGGGAAATAAAGATGTTATCGAGCAGCCGCGCGGCGCGGCGCAGTAATTGAAAGCCTTTCTGCTGCTGGAAACCCTCGAGGCTGCCAGTCTCTCGGCTGAGCTGCTGCTTACCAACACTTTTTAATTTCCTCTCTGTTTTGCCTAAACTTTCCGTCGGATTCCTCATCCATCTGAGCTGCAACGATAAAGATGGAAATAAAGAGGCATTTATAGCCCCTCTCCTGGGCAGGTTTTGTACACAAGCAAGCCATGCTCGCAGCACGCTCCCTCTGCAGCCGCTGGCCTGGGAGCATCAGGGTGAAGCTTTTGGGGAAACCAGGTGGCAAAGAGCAGTGGGTGCTGCCAGCCACATCTCGGGGTCGCTGTGGGGAGAGAACATCAGCAAAAGGTATGGGGCAAGCGAGACGCACAGGGGCTTCTGTGCAGAAGCAGAAAGGAAAAAGCAACAGGTGAAGAGCTGGAAGAAAGGCTTTAATTTTCACAAAATCTCTTAATCCATTAATCACAGCGAGACTTCTATACAGAAGCCTCCTTTTTCCTTAATACCATCTCAAGATCATCCAAAATGGTCCTGACTGTTTGGCAGGGGAGTAGGAGGAGCGAAGCGGGACAGGCATGTCTCCAGGGAGGGGAGATCAGCCCCCGACAGCAGCAAGCCAGCACAGGGAGGAGCAGCCGTGAAGAGCGCTGGACCAGTGAAGAACACCACTGGAGCTGGCAGCAGAAGAGCTGTGGTGGGTGCTGGGGACATCAGTTTTGGCAAAGGAGGATGCCCCTGTGCCTGTTGGCTCTCTGGAGGCTGGAAAAGCCTGCGTGGGTGCCTTAAACAGAGGTTTTAGGGAGTTTTAAGAACAGACTGTAGTATCTTCCAGCAGGATGCCCTTCCTGGGACTAATCCACCTCCTGGTCCTCACCTAACGCCTTTCTCAGGCTTAGCCCATTCTGCTTTAAACCCCCATGCTTCCCTTTACGAGCAACACCAGCTTCATCCCTAGCTGAGGTCTCCTTTCCCATGATGGTCCCACAGACCTCAGGCTTTCCTGTCATCTGGAAGGTGAACATAATATCTACAAACCAGCTGCCTTCCTGAAGCTGTTACCGGTTTTTCTCAGGGGAGGAAAAAAGGAAAAAATTAGTATGCGGCTTCTTCCTCGAGAAATCAATGCGTTCTCAACTCACTGTGAAGTTCCCTGACTGTTAGAGATGCTGCACTGGTTAAAATTAATCCTCAGAGGAGAAAGAGTAGGGGAAAAAAGAAAGAAAAATAAATTCCAGTGACTAAACAAGGCTAAAATGTTGCGGAGAGCTAAACTCCTGCGAGCGCTGGAGCTTGTTTGGGAGTCCCAGAGCAGAGAGGGCTGCAGAGTGGATTCAGTCCAGCTGTTTATCACCCAGGCTAAGAATCAGCTGTAATTGTTAATTCTAATTAAAGCTATTGGAAAAAAATGTAATCAAGAGTTTCCTTTCAAAAAAAGACATTTCAGCTAAATTAAAAATTTAGGGGTTAGAAAAAGGGGGGTAAAATGTTGAAAATTTTGAAACCACCCATTTCAGCATTTTCAGGATGACAAGGGATATATTTGTTGGGAAATGCATCATCAGTTCAAATGTGTTTTATCTTACAGTCTGAAGAGCAAAAATAGTTTTCCAATCAAAGCAAAAATGATATTTTTAGGCTTTTCCTTTAAAAAAGCCTAGCTGGGGGTTTCTGTCCTAATTAAGAATGGTTTTTTTTTTCCTTTTTTTTTTTTTTTTAAACAGAATAAGCTGTTTCTAGTTAGCTCTACTCTAAAGTGCCGGGCTGGTGCTTTTCCTGGTGCATTTGCTCCCATCTCCCCCACCACATGGTCCCAGGACACACAGGCAACGCTTACGCTGCCCTGCTCCCGTTGACAGCACTGGCTGAACTCCCCCGGGGCTCGAGTCAGGCTTTACAAGACCTCACAGAATTAAGCCAGCACCAGCCAAATGACACTCAGTCAGTGGGTTTTATGGTCTTTGTATGATTTAGAGTAATTAGAGATCCCGAACAGCCCACGTCACATGCTGAGCTCTGTGCCGTGCAAGCCCATCTCCAGGTCTTGATCCTGTACCCACAGAACTTCTTCCTTGCTGAAAAGGGGTGTGGGGAACCGCTGGAAGGAAGATCTGCTTTGGTTAGTCTCCCGCCATGAGTAAATTCCGTAGATTAAGATGGTTTTGGGGAAAGGCAGCTATTTTACCACTTGTACAGTTTCAGCTGAGACCCTGTGGCCTGCTGCCGTGAGATCTGCCACAGATCCCAGAGGTGGTTTGTGTCCTGGGGATCCTCCTCCGTAGGATTGGATCACATTTGTCACACTAAACAAGTGGTTTAGGATCTCCTAGAGGAAAGGCATTGAGAACAGAGATTGCAGTTTGCAAACTGGATGGGCGCATGGAGGAAGGAAAGAGAAGCTATGGGGGTTGAGTAGCAGCTGGAAGGGGGAGACGACACCAGGGAAAGAAACTCGGCCAGGGGAGAGACAGGAGAAGACAGGGCTCTGCCAGAGACAAAGAGGCTCCTGATGCTGCCCAAGTACACTTTGGGGGTGCTGGTGGACAAGAAGCTCAACATGAGGCAGCAATGTGTGCGCTTGCGGCCCAGAAAGCCAACTGCACCCTGGGCTGCATCCCCAGCAGCGTGGGCAGCAGGTCGAGGGAGGGGATTCTGCCCCTCTGCTCCGCTCTGGTGAGACCCCACCTGCAGCACTGCGTCCAGCTCTGGAGCCCCCAACATCAGGAGGACGTGGAGCTGCTGGAGAGGGTCCAGAGGAGGCCACGCAGATGATGAGAGGGCTGGAGCAGCTCTGCTGTGAGGCCAGGCTGAGAGAGCTGGGGCTGTTCAGCCTGGAGAAGGGGAGGCTCTGGGGAGACCTGAGAGCGGCCTTCCAGTGCCTAAAGGGAGCTGCAGGAAAGATGGGGAGAGACTCTTCAGTAGGGCCTGTTGTGACAGGACAAGGGATAATAGTTTCAAAATAGAGGGAGATAGATTCAGATCAGATATTAGGAAAAAAAAATTTTTTACCCTGAGGGTGGTGGGGCACTGGCCCAGGTTGCCCAGAGAGGCGGTGGATGCCCCATCCCTGGAAACATCCCAGGCCAGGTTGGCCGGGGCTCTGAGCAACCTGATCTGGTTGGAGATGTCCCTGCTCCTGGCAGGGCGGTTGGACAGGGTCGGCTTTACAGGTCCCTTCGAACCCAAACCATCCTGTGATTCTATGATTTTGAACAACAAAGACTCCATCTCTGTCAGCAAGATGAAGCCCAGGCAGGCCTGGAGGGAGGGCAGCAGGGGAAGGGGCCACGGGCAGGGCATGCTCCTGCCCAGCCCAGACTTGGTGCCAGCACGTCCGCCCCTCCGGCAGGCTGATTTGGGTTTGTATAACCTTTTTTGATGGCTCTTTCCTCCGGGCCAAGGGAGGCAGCTCGGCAGTGAAGGGAACAGCCTGAGTAGCATTTCCTTGCGCTGCCCAGGGGACGCATCCAGCCACAGCCTCAGAGGCAGCTCAGCAACAGGTCTTGCCCCACTGCCACCCCCGCGGCAGCTGTGCCAGGGAGAGCTGTCACCCCAGGAGACAGCACAGCCACCGATGTATCGAGAAAGACAAATACGAAGCCCTGGTGAAAGGCTGCGGGGCCCTCAGCCAGGGATAGAGATGCAGTTAGATTGTGGCTGCTCCTTGCAGGGAGTAACTGGTGGATGAAGCCTGGAGCATTCAACAGCGATCCTCACGTTAACCCAGCCCTGCATCTTCCTCTCCTTACACAGCCACTGAATACCCTGGCAAAACAACACCCTCCCACCAGGAAGGTACATGGGGAGTAGGGTCAGTGTAGAGACTAAGAGGCTTTGTACTCACTCTCTTGTGACAAGATGATGGGCCCAGCAGGGAGGAGGAAGGGCCAGCTGGTCCCTAAAGGAAGGAAAACCAAGATGAGTCCAGCAGAGACATCACCATCACCAGCAGGTACAGTCCCACTAGTTCTGAGCACAGCCTGGTGATGGTTACAGGGTCCACCAATGGTCCCAGGTCCAGCTTGCAATGGCCCAAGTCCAGAGCTCACCTAGGATCAAGAAGAGATGAGCCAAGGATGAGGCTGGAGGCACAGCTACAACATGAGTCCAAAGTCCATCCAGGAAACAGAGCCAGGGACACAGCTACAAGATATGTCCAAGGGCCCTTCCAGGAGCCAAGCCACCAGCAGCACAGAGGCAAAATGTCCATCCAGGAGCAGGGCCAGAGGGAGGGCTGGAACCAGGCACTCCTGCAGCATCCCTCATAGGAGGGGCGAAGCTCCAGGGCTCAGCTTAAGTGGGGCTCCTGACCTGTGGGTGTGGGGGTGTCAGGTGGTGGTCCCTCGGGGCTGATCCAGGCTGCATATAATGCTCCACAGACAGAAACCACCCAGTAAGGGAGCACAGCTGTGATAGCCTGACCTGGGCAAGTGTTGTCTGCTTTGATAGCAGCAACAAGGGCTGAAGGGGAGCGCAGTCCTGTATCAGCCAAGGCTTTTGCTGATGCTCTCTCCTGAGATGATGGGGCTGGAGCTTCCTTCCCCAATGGGGCCAAGGTGAGCTGTGGGTCATGTTATTGGTGGGCAGGCTGCATCCCGCATCCTTGTGATGGCAGAGGTAGCAGGAGGGATACAGAGGGGATAATGCACCACACTGGAGCTTTATGTGCCTAACTTGAGCCTTATTTAAAAAAGAAAAATATCTAAGAGCAATTTTTCTTTTGTTGTTATTATTATTTTAAAGCTGTGAATTATTGAAAGACTTGTCATTGCTCTCTCAAATCATTCTCAGGCAAACAAAAGACACAAATTTGACAGTACTTTGCAACAAAATGAGTCTGGTGTGTTTTGCTTAGGATTTGCCCTTGGCTTCCTGTAGCCACATCTTAAACTGCTTCACCGCTTGGTCTGATTAGCAGCGTCTCCTCGGGGGCAAAGCAGGCCCTGGAAGAGCCGGAGGTGCTGTGGGTCAAGATGAAAGCGCTCTGCATGCCATTAACTGTCAAAACTATAACTAGCTTAAATCAGCACAATTAGATGGCTCACAGGCTACAGGAACGCCGGCTGCAGCTTCTCATCCCGCATGCCGTGTGCTTAAAACACGGCCTTGACATTAAAGAGACGTGATTAAAAGCAAGTTTTGGGGGCTGAGACCTGGCAGAGGAGCTCAGCAGGCAGGGTTAAGTCCACAGCTTCTTCTGGGGTCTTCTAGGATTGGAGACTCCAGGGTTTGGGAAAGATCTCCAAGCATTAGCAGGAGCCGGCTCAGCTTTGAAGTCTGTAATGCCATCTTGTGATGATAGCTGGAAGTGGAAATTGCAGGCTCCCCTCTGGAGTCAGATGAAATGTGCGACTGTTGTTCAGATGGGCAGAAAGCCCAGAAGGACCCCAGTTTAACAAGTCAGGGACTAAGGGAAAATCTGTCTCAGAAAAGTCCATATTCTTGCTTTGAGAGAGTAAAAATGATCCATTCAATTAATAATTATCTCTCTAGTCCATTTATCTGGCTAAGAAAGCAATTTCTTCCAGGCCAAGGAATCTGACTTGTGTCCTTGGGTGCTGAGGGCTAATTTTCCTTCTCAGCGTGGAAGGATGCAGTGCCACCCGTGTGATGAGCTGCGGTGGAACGGCCTCTGGTTCAGTGCCCTCTCCAAGCAGTAAAGGTGCTTCTCGTCCCAGATTGAAGCTGGAAAGTTCGGCAAGATCCACTTTGCTGTAAGCATCCACACCGACCTCAATGCTGAGATGCACACGCAGGGGCGTGGAGAACCAGCGCAAGAAACACAGGATCTGTGAAACTGGAAAAAAATAAATCGAGCACCAGCTAATGGGAACCAGGCACAGGTGAGCTGGCTCTCTGCTTACCCTGATACTGCAGTTCAGACGCATGAGGCAGGAAGAGTCAGCTCAGAAATGGCTGTGGGCTGACAACAGCAAAAAGCCCTGCCCTGCAACAAGCAGAAAAGAGTTGTAGTCCTGCCAAGCGCCTCGCTGGGACAGAGATGCAGCAACACCTTCCCCAGCCTCCGCTGGACGCCTTGACACCGACTCGATGCTCCGTGTATCCGTGGCCAGGCACAACGGCGTAGCTATAACCCCTCTCACTCAGGATCCATTCAAAGGAAGATCTTCACCAGGATTCGTGCTCCAGTCAGACATTTCAAGGCCTTTCAGGAAAGGACAGGATCCCCCCGCCCCATACTTTAGGCTCCCAGAGCTTGGGGATGCCACTGACACTCAGCTGGAGCTGGCTGGAGCAGGCAATCATCTGCTCCATCTCTGTCTTCTTCAAATGCTTCTCGGTCTTTTTTCAGCCCAAGGTGGGCAGCTGTTCTTCCTGCGTGTGGGGATGCTCGTGCAGGCCATGACGTGGGGTGCTCCTCCGCGACGCAGCCCGCCCCTGCCTCGTCCCAGGAAGCGCTGGGCTTGTTCTGTATGCGGGCAGAGACGGTGGTGCTGAGCGGTGGAAAGCGTTAGCTGCTTTCCCATCTAGGGATGAAGCTCGTGAAGGACAGCGGTTTCCTGGCCACACTCCAGGGCAGAAGATGAAAAGCTGCTATGCTGAAGGGACGGGTAATACCGAACACGGAGTGCACTTCATTATTTTGCTACTGGAGGTCTCGCTGCCCGTGGCTGAGAGCACGTGCCCGCAGACGGGGATGGATGATGAGCTCTGCCGAGACCCGGAGCAAGCTGCCTAAGCGATGGCTCCAGCCTGGGAGCTGTATAACTCATTAGCACAGCATGGGGCCTAAATTAATGTGCCTTGATGATAAGATATTTTCAGCAGGACCAGGGAGATACTTCAAAAGCTTTCTGAATGCCAAATACCAGAATTTAGCGACTCTCGATGCCAGGACCAGCCTCTCAGTGCACAGCTTTGCCCTCTTGTAATTGGGCTTGGAGCATTGGTTTATCTCATGCAGTAAAGGGGGCTCAAGCAAATGCTTGCGCATTATTTGTGAACTTTGGATGAAAGGTGTCACACCAGGAGAAAAACAGCATCTCAAGTAAAGCCCTTTTCTGCTACAGCTTCCAGGTGAATGTGCTCTCTGTGTCTGCTGCATCCCTCTGAGGGGATGAGAAAAGGCTTCCAAAACAGGCTGGGCCCAGCAATGCCGTGCTTGGAGTCCATGCCACAGCAGCCTGCCCAGACACTGATCTGCAGAGGGGAGCACAACCACACTGTGACCGGAAACGGCACCCGGCTGGGCTCCTCCTGCCCAACCTCCCGCCTGCTTCCAGGCCTGGGGATGGGAGATAGGGGCGCCTGCCTGCAGCAATACCCCAGACGTGTCCAGAGCACCGGCTTGACCATTTGAGAGCTGGTTTCACGGCGGTTTCAGCTGATGTCAGCAAATATCATGTTGTTCTTTGATACCAAGATCCCTGCTCAGCCTGTTGTTCATCTTAGCTTGGTGGAAGCGAAATACATCCTCCTCTTCTCCAGCAAGTGCTGTGTTGGGGACGGAGGCGCTTTGTTTCAAGCCAGATTAGAGCTATAATTTGCCACAGAAGGAAAGCACAGCCAGCCTTTAGTCTAGATGCCGCCTCCCTTGAACTCCCTGCATCCCAACGCAGCCCTGCGGTTTGTGTTCAAAGCGACTCAACAGGCTCCAGAAGCTGGTTTAACCCCTGTCGACTAAATGCTCAGTTACAGAATAAAGGAAGGATCGCATCCGAGAGATTTTGGTGCTCTAAGTTAGCAGGGTGGGTTAAACCAGGACACGAACCGCTGTCTGCTGGCACAGGGCAGCCACTCGAGGGGCTTGCCCTAGCAAGGAGCTGCGATGCTTCATAAATGTGTGCTACAAGCCTAGGAGGGGACAAACCAATGTCTGGAGCTCCTGCAACAGCAAAAGCGATGCTTTACTGTCACGCTCGGCTCCCGAAATCCCCTGCCCAGGGACCTGCTCCCTGCCCCGGCCCTCCTGCTCTTCTCCAGCTCCGGCGCTGCGGGCTCCGTACCGTGAATCTTCTACCAGGCTGTGGCTCAGCAGCACTTGTGCCACACGGGCAGTCCCTGGAGCAAAAGGAAGAGCAATGCTGCGGGAGGGGGAGGAAAATTCAGCAAATCGAGAAAATTTCTGCAAACGCGCCGTGTCAGCCCGTCCCGTTGCCCTGGGCCGTTACTGCGGTAGTAACGTCCACCCGACTGCGGAGCAGCTTCGGGGCATCAGCTGGGGTCCGAGGAAAAGCACTTTTGTAACCTTAACTGTCTGTCACAGCCGGGACAGGCTGCTGACACACTCCGTGTTCATTCGCAGAAGCGCTGCGTGATGAGAGGCAAGCCAACGCTCGACACCAGCGCTTTTTTCGGCCCCTGAGCAGAGGAGACGAAGGGGCAGCCACGCCATTTCCGCCGCCTTTTCTTCTCAACAACGTAACGCACCGACTTTTCACGCGGCCTGGCCCGAGGGAGGCGGCCCGGGCCCGCCCCGAGGGGAGCGGCCGAGGCGAGCGGGGCGGTGCCTGCGGAGCCAGCTCGGCGGCGGGGCCGGGCACGGCCTCTCTCGGCGGCGGGCGCCATGCGGGGCCGCCACGGCGGGAAGGGGGGCGGCGGGCGCCATGCGGGGCCGCCGCGGCCGGGAGCGGGCAGCGGGGCCTGCCGCGGCCCGGCCGCCGTGAGGTGAGGAGGGGCACCGGGTCTGGAGACCTGGGGGAACGCCACGTGAAATAATCTTTTTTTTTTTTTTTTTTTTTTAACTTTTAAATTGTTATTAATGGCTGAAAGGCGGTCGTGCCCGGCGGCCCGCGCTGGCTGATAACCTGTGCGGCCCTGGGAGCTGCGGGTAATTTGTTCAGGCTGTGCGGTTTAGAAGTAATTTCTCAGCCTGTTTGTTGGTTGGTTTTTTTTGTTTTTTGTTTTTTTTTTTTTTCCTTCCCTTCTGCAAGCCAGATCCCTGCTGCTCAGCTCTGTTAATACAGATTTAATTAATTGAATATTCGAAGTGATGTTTCTCTTGTGCTCTCTTCAGGGCTTCCAGCTGGTGCGCGGCCTAAGCGTGCGGTGAGGCGTCGCTGGAACTCGGGTGGCAAGGAGCTGTCTGGAGGATACAGCCCTCAGGTAACGGGTCCTCACCGGTGCCCTTCCTTTGTGAAACTCCCAAAATTTTGCAATAGATGTAAAAAACCTGCACAGGAGGCACAGAGAGAGCTCGGGAGTCTTTCGAACTAGGGGGGTCAAATCCTTCCATGAGCCAACAAGGGGAGGTGGGCAAAAAACGGTGTTCGTTCTGCCACGCCGAGAGAAATAAATGGCCTCTGTTGGCTTGTGCATGGGCTGTTGTGCCAGCCTCTGGTGCTCTGGGGTGGAAATAATTTGGTTTATCTGGCGAAGCCTGCGGCACTTCCCAGTGCTGGAGGAAGCTGTGATGAGAGGAGGTGTTAGAAGCGAACCCCGCATCACCAGAAGGATGTACTTCTGGGCCTCTGCTTCCTTCTGTCCTTTAAAAACTCAATTTAGAGTTCCGTTCCATCCAGCGGTAGTCAGCTACCCATTGCTGCTCAGTGCCTGTGATAGTGTTATGCTGCTGGGAGAGAAATGCGCTGCCGAGTTGCTCCTGGCACCGCCAGTGCTGTTCTAGTGCTAGATGGTGCCAGGTTTTGGCAGCACTCTGCATGCTTGAGAGTGGAGAAACTCCTTCTCCGTGGAGTTAATCCTAGATTGGATGCAGACAACGTGCCGTCAGAAAATCTTCAAAAAGTGCTGTTGCGCTGTATCTTTATATATAAAAATGAAAGTCAGCTAATTAACTGGTCAGTGTTAAAGGCTGAATTTGGGGTCTTTGGAGGAACTCCTGTTAAGTGTCTTTGTATATTTTTTAATTGCAGGCAAATGGTTTGCATGTTTTGCTGCAGATGGGGACTTGCTGGAGCAGCAGTAGTTGTCAGAAGAAAAGAAATAAGCTCTTGGTGCTGCTTTGAAGATCTCCGTTTGAAAGAGATTGAGAGGATGGAAACTCACAGTCCGCAATTGAAATGGGACCACTGGGTAGTACTTGTTTTCAGGGTCTGGATGTAGTGACTTGAAACATCAGAGGTGGCTGTGGGCAAGAAGAGTGACATGCAGAATTTCTTAATTGTTAGTCCCCTCTCACTGCTTGTTTAAAATGATACTTTGTCTGTGACTTCTATTTATTAAACTTATTTATATTTAAACTTGCTCATTTTGGTTTTCATTCTATCATAAGTCTACCACAGGGCGTATAGCAGGATTTGAAAGTCACGCTGAATTTTTGTCTGTGGGAGACTCTGGAGAGGCAGGAATGTGGCACTGGGTGCCTGGTGCCCCTCCTGCCCTCACACACATTCTCCGTAGCCTCTGCTGCAAAGACAGGCTTTTAGCAAGGCTTCCTTTCCTCAGGCACTCTGAAGGAGATCAGATGTTTGAAGTTTTCCATAAAGGAAACAAGGTCCAGAATTCCTGTTTCTGCTGTGTACAGAGCCCGCACAAGTTCACAGGATGTCCTTCCCATGCTTCAGTTCCTGACTTCCCAGAACTTTCCGATTATCTCCCTTCCCTGGGTCTGGGGGGTGGTGAAGCCCACAAAAGATGGGGGAGTTGGAAAAGGCTGTAAAATACACTGAAACTGGTGGGGACAGGAAAGAGGACCGTCATGGGTTCAGACAAAAATGCTGTTTAAAGTCAAATGTGACTGTAGTCAGAGCGAAGGAGCATACTGCTCTCACCAAGATGCCTGACCCATTTGGGTGCTGTGCAGCCTTCTGGAGAGCCCTGTGTTTGTGAAATAATCCCAAATTAGGAGGTTTTTAGGCTAAAATGTCTGTTTTCAGTTTTTAAAGAATGGTTCGATGGTCTTCAGTCACGTTACATTCCAGTTCTCCAATTGCAGATGCCACGGTAGCCGTACACATCTGTGTACAAATACATCTGTGTACAAATACACATCCATGTACAAATTAAACTCGGAGGCGTGGGCGTGACACTGCTGTTGTACACCGTGCTGTCTGCAGGAGTGGAACAGCGTCAACATATTTAGATTGTTAGCAGCCAGAATTTATAAAAGTGAGGCTTTTGATAAAACACTAGCACACGTCAGGTTAGTTCCCAAGTACTGATGGTCAGATGGGTCCTTCTGTATAAATGAGTTACAGTGCTGTTTTTTTTTTTTCAGGGCTCTCCTAATTTTTAAATATCCTTGATGCTGCAGATTTAGCTGTTAGCCCTTCTGACATTGGAATAGCGCTGGTCTTTGAATACGCATTTTTTATCCTCTATATGGAATTATTTGTCTAAGTATTCAACATTCTTGGAAAAAGGTTTTTTTCTTAGTTGAAATCTATGACATACATAAATAATTTTCCTGATTCTATATGAACAAGTTTTACCTGCAAAACGAATGACCAGGTTTCCTACGCATTTACATTTTGCCCAGCAATCTTCCTCCTTCCCAGTACTCACCCAGTAGGGCAGCGATGTGTGCTGGCTGCCGGCTGCCCTCAGGGTGGGTGCGGGTTCCAGTTCTCCCTGCAAAGGCTTTCTGCCTGCTGGCTGCCGAGGAACACGCTCGCTGCGTCAGGGGACTCTGCTTCTGTACCAGGTACTTCTGAAATTGGCAAAAAATGAGGAATATACGCTCGCTCTCAGCCCCATAAAGCGTATGCTATATGGACAATAAATACACGCTGACTGGCTTATTTCCTTGAAAAACTGTTTCTGCAATAAAGCTCTACTACATTTGTCTTGGGGCTGAACCCAAGACTTGTAGGCCTGGTTGTGCTAGAACAAAAAAGGCAGCAGAAAATGATGGAGAAAGTCTGCCGGCAGCAGTGATTATCCCATCAGGGCACTTGGGAACAGCTGCAGAGCTCTGCTCAGCACACACCTGACGCACCATGAGAGCTCTTCTGAGGCCCCACAACTCCCAGGCAGCTGGAGGGGTCCCACTTTTCCTCCAAATCCACTGAGCTTTGTGCACATACCGGAAAAGAAAAACCATAGGAATGTCATAAACATTCTCCAGTGACCAGCGCGAGTACAGGTGTAGGGAACTGGAGCCTGTGTCTTACCGCAGCAGCTGCGTTAGCAGGGTAGTGATGGTCTGTGCTGTACGGCTCCTTCTGCAGTGCAAATGCAATCAATAAAGGTCAAAATGATTCACCTCGCCGCCAGCTTGGTGCCTTGACCAAAGGACAACAAAGGAAATTGAGAGAGAACCCATGCGGTTTAAAAAGAACAAGATACTGGCATTGAAATAAAGCCAGGGAAATGGAGCAAGGCCTGCTTCTGCACTCAGGAAATGCTAACCTGATTTATGATTCTGTTTATTAGCACCGTACATTTTGCAATCTATATATGACCTTTACTGGGCAAAAGTGGCTGGATTGCTTTACATTTCATCAAGGTGCTTTGCTCTGCTTTCACTGCTCTGCAGTACCGGAGCTCAGAAGTATTGTTAACTTAGATTTACGTGTTTGGTTTCAAGCACTTAATTGTTTTTTATCCAGAGTTTGCTAAGAGAGCCGCATTTCTTGTAATTGAGCGCTTTCATATTATTTCAACACGTATTTTGTACCAATCTCCTGGTTTTTTTTGAAACACCTTCTGTGTTATTGTTTCATTGCGCTCTCCAGCCACACACAGAGAAGAAAAATCGGCTCGTGATGAATTCAGAGGGCAGATTTTTCTTTTCCCCCGGAGACCAAGTCTAGCCACACTCCCTCACCTTTCTAAAGCTGGAACACAGAGAGACTGGTTCTTTAGCCACAAAATTAAATTGGAAAGAAGGACATTGACCATGAAGGAATTTCAGTTCATAAATAGTATTTCCCCGATTGTGCAAGTACTATTTTAGTTACAAAATCACCCAATTTAAGCACAGGAAAAGCGAACTTTCCCCATAGCAGCGCAAGGTGGCAATGTTGGCTCAGATGAGAAGGAAAGGCGCGCACAGAAGCGGTGGGGCTCTTTTTGCCAGAATCTTCTAATGAACCTAAGCAGGCACCGAGAGCCCATTGTCTTCAGTATTTTAGAGCCGGTAACATCTTCATTCTGCTGAGGACAGCAGCCCTTAGGCTCGAGCTGGCAGAGCCGGGCCTAGGGAGCGGCAGGGCCTGCCCTATGGAAAGGTAACAACGCTCTGGGGGCGAGAAGGGCCAAGGGGCAGTGAGGAATCTTTATCATCCTGGGCAAATACATGCCAAGGCGCCTGGCCAGCGTTACCCATTCCTCCGTTTCCAGTCACGGACAGCGGGAGAGGCAGCGCCCGGACGGGAGCCCTGGCTCTGTCAGAGGAGGCCGAGGGCAGCCGCGAACCCGCGGCCCCCCGCTCTGCTCCCTCCGCTCCTCTTCCCCCCGCCCGTGCCGGGGGGCGGGGACAGGCGGGCGGCGCCCAGCCCCGCCCCCCCGCCCGCCTTCCCATCCGCCCCCGCGGGAGCGCGCGGACAATGAGCAGGGGGCGGGCGGCGCGGCGGGGCTCTCGCGAGAACCAGGTGAGCGGCTCCCACCTCTCGCGAGACCTGGCGCGGCGGCGCCTCCCTCTCCCTCTGTTCCCCCCCCGGCCCCCCCCCCCCCGCCTCATCCCGCCGCCTCCCCGGCCACATCCACGCACGGAGGGCGGAGCGGGCGGGCGGGCGGCCGTCGCCGGCGAGCGGAGCGGAGGCGAACGGCGCGGAGCGGCCGCCGGGCACGTGAGCGGGCGGGCAGCGGGCGGGGGCGCTCTCGCGAGGGCGGCGAGACGTGCGCGGGGCTCGCGCAGCCGCCTCCCTCCCTCCCTCCCTCCCTCCCCCCCCCCTCCCCCGCCGCTGGCGCGACAGCGAGCGGGAGGCGCCGCCGCGGTCCCTTCCCGCCGCCCCCGGCCCGCAGGTAGGAGCGGCGCTGCGGCCGCCCCGGCCCGCCGCCATGTTTGGAACCGGCGGCCACCGCTCCGGGGAGGAGGGAAAGGGCGGGGGCGGGGGGGGGGTGTGGAGGGAGCGTCCGTTAGAAACGGCCGGGGAGGGGGGGGGGGGGGAGCGGGATTGGCGCGCGGCGGCGGCAGCAGCGCGCATGCGGCAACGGCGGGCCCGGCCCGGCCGGTTCCGCTGCCCCGCGGCCCGCCCGCCGCCGGCGCCCCCGCCCGCCGTCCGGCGGTACTGCGGTCGGGCCGGGCCCGAACAAAGCCCCGCGGCTCCACTTGCCGCGCCCCGGCCGGCCCCGCGCCCGGCCGCCGCCTGGGCCCAGCCCGGCGGTCGCTGAGGGCAAGGAGAGAGGCTGCTGCTCGGTATTTCGGCACGAAAAACGTGTTCTCAGGGGTGACCCCCGCTCAAACCGCTGGCTGAAACTTTATCCGGGCTCCCCGCTAGCGCTTCGGCTTCCCGCCGCGGCCTCGGGGCCGACATCCTTCCTCCTCAGCTCCCCCCATCCCCCCCAAAAAAAAACGGCCACTGGGAAGCTGAACAGCATGTCGGTAACGCGCCTGCCAGCCCAATGGCTCTGAAGGCCGTTAGGCTCCAGAACTGCTGGTTCTGATGTTGGTCTGGCATTAAGAATTAATGAATTGAGCGTTAAGAACTGACTATGGAAGCATCCACTTAATTCCTCTTTCTACTCAGTTTCACTTTCATATAATCTAGACTGTGGTCACAAATTATGCTGCAGGGATTTATTTTTTCTTTTTTTCCCTCCTACGGTGGATTAATAACGTTGTGTGTTTTTTATGTGCGTATTTTGTTTCCAGAGTCAAAGTAATGAGATATAAAGTTCATCTATGCTGAAAATAAGCAAAAGTTTAAAAAAACCCCAACTTTCTGGGAACCCGAAGAACTGCTTTGTTCTGATAAATGAAGCATTTCTGCTGTAAAAAGCAAGCTGAAAAATCCCTCTTTTTAAATGTTCAGCTTTTTTCCCCTTCCATGAAGTGTACCTTTGGGGGAAAAAAGTATCTGCTACTGTTTTAAACAATTGAATGGTCTTTATTCTTTTTACTCAGCCTTAAATTCTTCAGGTTTTTTGAACTTTTGGGATGTAGATGGTCCTGACTGCTTAGGGTAAGATAAGTAAGGAGCAGCTCTTGTTGAAAATGTAAGTCTCCTAAAGCAGTCTGTGTAGTTTTTGTGCCTCCAAAGAGGAAAAGGGAGCGTTTTCTGATGCTTCTTCATAAATAATCTGTTGATCCAGTGGCTTAATCTTCTTGAATTTCCAAACATGTTGATGCATTGAAAACTTTTACTGTATTAAAATCCTATATTATTTTTTGAAAATATAGTGAAGCATATTAACATTTTTAATTTATTACTGAGAAAATAGTGAACTTCTGTCTTGAATTTCATTAAAAAATACATAAAATGATTCAATACTGAATTACATGGAATGATGAAATTTGAGTGAGGATACTGGCACTTGAGCCTTGTACGTAGGTTTGTTCAGTGGTAACCCAATATCCGCGCTTCTGCACTGTGCACTGGGTAAGGAGCTGAAATCTGAACAACAAAATCAATAATTTTAGTGGCTTCCTGATGATTCTGATGCGGCTCGCAATGTCACGAGCCTTTTTTGTGTGAGAAGCTGTCTGAGGTTACTATGTATTTACACGTCTCTACGTGTTGCACGCATCCCAGCACTAAATGATGAGAGAAATAACCAAGTGAAATTCCTAAGTGCATCCTTGAAATGTGAATATCCATATTCCTAAAAGTAAACACTGAAAACCAGTTGAGGAAGAGGGAAGAAAGGAGGTTGTAGCAAGGTGGGTGTCAGTCTCTTCTCCCAGGTTACAGGTGACAGGATGAGAGGAAGCGGTCTCAAGTTGTGCCAGGGGAGATCTAGATTGGATATTAGGAGGCATTTCTTCACCGAAAGGGTTGTCCAGCACTGGAACAGGGTGCCCGGGGAGGCGGTGGAGTCACCATCCCTGGAGGTGTGTAGATGTGGCGCTTAGGGACATGGTTTAGTGGTGGCCTTGGCAGCGCTAGGTTAACGGTTGGAGTCGGTGATCGTAAAGGTCTTTTCCAACCTCGGCGATTCTATAATTTGATGAAGAGTCAATCTCTGAGGCTCCAAACTACATTAAGGATCCATGGTATTAGGGTCCATACAACTGAAATATGATTGCCAGCTGGTTTATTCAAGACTACGCTTAAATAAAAATGCTCATTAATTTGGTGGGAAATAAAGTAGTGAATATTGTTTCCTGCCCTTCTCTGTGACTTGCTCACATCTCTGCTGAGAGTTCTGGTGAATGCAAAGATATTTTGTAATGTAATACTTGACAGTGTTCTGGGTAGCTCAGCAAATCTTGGGGAGAAGCTGTTATAAGCAAAGCTGCAAATAAATTATTTCCATTCAGTTTGTCTGTTAATTTATGAGTGTATTTGTGTGGCCTCTGTGCTGCTTGCATTCTTCCTCAGGGCTCTAAGTCAACAAGTCTTGAAAACAAAAGCAAATACCTCAGTATTTCTGAGCTAGTTTAGTCTGCAAGTGTTTAAGTACCATATTCTGTAGTCATAACTTAAACAACAGAGTTTTTATTTTGAGCACTAGAACAGTGAAACACTCCCTTGATTCTTCTCTGCAAGTAGAATTCATCTCAACAACCTCATGCAAGATTTCAGCTGGGAAAGAATGTGATGTTTTCCCAGCTCTGGAAATGCCTGGAGGCAGATTTATATTCACTGATTAGTCAGAAGGTTTTTTAATCACCTACCGGATCAAAATACAAGTGTTCTGTTTTGATTTTTTTTTTTAATAAAAAAGATAAAATTGGTTCTCTGTTGCAGTGATTAACTCTCTTATTTGGATCACTTTATGTATGGCCTATTTATCTTTAAAAATGGTTATGGTACGTTCCGTGATTTTTGTCAAAGTTTTGGTGCCTGTGAGGCTATTCATCTCCAAAACTGATGTGAATGAACTGTGATTGTCTCCTCCCTTTGCCAAGTGCATGAACATACGGTCATTATTACCAGAGCTTCCCGTCTAAGATCCTGCATTGATCTGCAGTGGCTCTGGTTTTGGTAGACTTCTTCCGTTGAGCCAAGTCTTCATGGCTTTGTGGAGCTTTTCGTAGGTGCCGCAACCTGTGTGCGTCCATCCTGCTGTAGGGTGGGAGCTCTGAAGGCAGTCACAAAGTGTGGGTTTACCAGTAGTAGGAGGGAGTGCATGGAAGCCGTAGAGGTAATCCTGTGTTTATGGAGCGGTCGTTACGCGTGACAGCAGTTATTTTCTATGTTCCGGGCATTTCTATTTTCCTTTTCTAAAAATACACTCCTTTTTTTGCCCCCTCTCCTCTTTCTATACTGTTTGTTGGACCCTTTTTTCACTTCTGTTGTTTCTCTAAAGGAATGAGTGCACTTTTTTTCCATGCAGTTCTTACAAAAAGAAGGATGCTTGAATTTATTAAATTACATAGGGGGCAGAAATAGGAAATCAGCATCTTTTACTGTGCTCTTTTCTGCATTCAAATGTTGAAAACTGTGTTAAGTTCTTTGAAGATTATTAATTGCTAAACTAGTCATTTTAATTCCCCATTTATAATAAAGTCTTTTTCATATGTAATGCTTCTCTGTTCTGAAGCAATCCTCTGTTACAGTAACCTCGGTTCTCAGATTATTATGTGCTCCTCTGATCAAGCAAGTCACTGAGATGAAGCTGAACATAATCCTAAGAAATGAAACTCTTCCAGTTGTTCTGCGAGGCCTTAAACAGATTGCCTAATCTGTGCATAAAAAAGTGCATGCATCCCGTGTGCCAGGTGCTGCTTACATTTTTGAGGTCATCACCTTTGAAGATCAGTTGAACAAGAGGAGTTGTTTTCTTGCATGTGAAACAGCAATATTCAATAACCGCTCTGAATGCTGGTGCCTGAAATGGGTGATAATCTGCATTTTCTCTATGGCTGCTGGACAATTCCTCCTTTGCCTTTGGAAAAACAGTGGCCTTTTCTGTATTGTCTGAGTTAAAGTAATCCTGTAGACTTCAAATCCGTTATGCAGTCATTCAGTGGTTTGATAACATCTGCTTCTAATTTCCTTGCAAGTTCTTGGTTTTGCTGCCATTATTTCTCAGAGCAACATGGGGAGCTGTCTGCCTACATCTGTCACTTGGACTCCCAGATCTCTTCCGTCGATAACCTTTTTCGCCATGATGCACTGGAGACAGTTTTGCCAAGAAACATATGAATTCTTCCGTAGCAGGATAGGTTGCTGCAAATGGGATTGCTGCACTGAGTGCAACACATAACCAGGAGAAGAAAAATCTGTAGATTTTTACCCAAAAAGCAGAGATTGTGGATATGAAACTTCTTTGGGACTTTTTTCCCCAAGGGTGTACAGTCTTCAAAGGTCTTGTGTTACAAACCGAGGGTGTGTTTTTCAGCTTGCGGATTACTTCATGTTTTTTACCATCGCTGAGTTTGTTCCATTAAATTCAATGTGTGTTAAGTAATCTTGGTTTTGAAGTGAAAGTGAAACTGACTAGAAAGTGAAAAGTTACTTTTCATTTTTGAGACTTTTCTATAAATAGTGGAAGAGGAACGGATAAAAGATGAGTTGTTCTAAGAACAAGATTAATATTAAAGCTATAATATGTATACATAAGTTAAAACCTGACAGTGGTAGAAGGGATAGGGAGCTAAATTATTTTCAGCCTATTAATGTTCCATAAAAAGTGGTAATCTAAGGTTATCGTGTTCAGCATGTTCAATATATCCCAAGAATTCACTGAATTAAATTATTTTCAGGACCAAAATTAATATTTATGTGGAGCAAGAGTTTATAATCAATTTTACATTAAAAGAAAATCCTTCTATAGTGTTTGAAAATCAGCCTTATTTTGATCTTTATTTTGTAGCAGTGTACTCTGTAGGATTCAAATATCTTATTTTTGTTGTCTGCCTTTGCAGAAAACTCTTTTGCCACTCGTGGATATAAAGTGTTTTTTTCATTGTCCACATTTGTCTGGAAATCTAGTAACATTTTGACTTTCACCTTATTTCAAGTTTGCTTTATATTACATATTTTCAAATCTTAATATGGCCAAATTTCTGTCCACAGACCTTAAAAATGTGTATCTGAAAGCCTGTCTGTTCCCAGTATAGCTGAAATTACGTGAAGAATAATTAGCATAACACTTTCAACTTGGCTAAATCATGTCTGGATCTTTAGACAGCTTTGTTCAGTCAAACTCATCTTGTTGCTGTGACTCAGTTGATGGCACACTCGCTTAGAAGCTGGCCCTGGTCCGTGGGAACCTGTCTCTATCAGATACTGACATGAGATCTTTCAGATGTGCTCGACACAAGAAATGCGATCTTAGAATCACACACTAAACCTGACCGTGTGGAAGTTAAACATTCTTTGGTATGATTTTTTGGAGCTCTTCCCCCACCTTTTGCTGTTGTCTTCATCTGATCTTAAAGAATGGGGATGGTTAGGAGTAGAGTAGAACAGCAATCGCAAGAAGTCAGTGGTGTGGTAAATCTGATTTTTGAGGATAACTCAGAAACATAAGTGTTTGTAGGCACTCCACTGAAATACCCTGTTAGGTGTAGGGCAGTTATTGGCCAGCAGACCAGCTGCCAACATTATATTCTGTCTTCATCATACAAGTGTCTTACTGTCCCACTTCATGCTTTTTTGTAAGATTGGCCATCTCTGTTTCTGTGTCTTGGTGGTTTTTTTTTTTGTTTTTTTTTTTTTTTTTTTTCCCCTCCCATCTTTCCTGGTTTTATTTTTCCCTTTGCTGCTTTCTTCTGTGGGCCTTTGCAGCAGCAGCACGGTATGGTTATGTAAAACCTCCGTGTGTCTGTGGGGACAAAACATAGCACGTAATCAGGTTCTCTGTGACCCAGGTCCGTTCCAGGCTGGGCTGTGACAGGGTTTGTTTTCTGCTAATCTCCCCAGAGCAGTGGACAATGAGCTGCCAATTGAAATTTGTGACAAGAGGATTAGTGAGCATCTGTTCAAAGAGAAAGGGTGTTTTTGAAGAGTGGAGACCTTTCCTGATTTAGTGACGAACTTGAATAGTGCAAGTCCTTGCATTAACAGCAGGACACACCGTGCCTTTCCGGCCCACGTGGTTGTCTGCTGAGTCACTGTTGGGGTCAGGTTTGTAAAGCCTCTGGAGTACCTGATTTTATGAAAAACCTAGTAAGTTCAGTGTCAAACTCTTCTGTAAGTGTGTGAATGAACTAGAAGGAAATTTATATGTCAAAAATGGAAGGAGTAAGGATTAACTTGTAAAATTGCTATAAAGTACTTTGAAGATTACTGAATATATGTAAGGTAGAACATAGTACTCAGGTGAATATTAATGTTTCTCTCATGTTTGAACTCGAAAGAGTCTTGATTTTTACAATATAGTTCTTAAATGCTTTCTATTCAGGTGTTCCTTAGTGTGGTCAGCTTGTCCTGGATATCTCACTTAGAATTTGCCTCATCTGCTCTCCCTGTATTCTTGTTTTACTCTTTTCCTCTGAAGCTTTCTACAGTGCTTTTCTGTCTTCTGCCTCAGATACTTTTAAAATTATTTTCATCCCCATGTTTTTCAAACTCTTATTCTGAACCAGAAGTTACACAATTACACTTACTTTAAGTGATTTCAGTGTACGTGGATCTTAAAAGCATTGCTGGAATATGACTCTAGATGTACCGATAACAGAATATGCAACAAACTGTATAAAGGAGTTACTTCTCAAAGGTGGAGTTCTGTGTGGGTTTTGTGTATCTCTCATAGCATCCATTATTTTTCTGCATAAATGCATAATTTTGTAACGTGCTGCTACTGAGAAAGAAAAAGCAAATGCTTTTCAACTTAAAATAGAAAAATGATTGTGTGCTATTAAAACAGGGCTCTGGATTGAGTAGGCAGTTGGGATAGAGACATGCTGGTAACCTTGACCTTTTTTTCTTCTGTTTCCAGTACAAGAGCAATTGCCTTCTGCAGAACTGGTCTCTTCAAGGAAAAATCCTTGCTTTCATGTTGTCCTTTCCATTCCTCCCCAAACACACCTGTTCTCAGAAGCTGATTTCATTTGGAGCAATGCAGTTTGTGCCTGTTTCTTTTTCAAGTGATTGTGTTTTATGTGCATTCGAGTGGCAGTGCTGGAGAAGCAAAACTGCTCTGCGGAGATCTGAGAGGGCTTTACTGTATTTGGGACCCAAGAACAATGTATTCCTGCTGGAATGTGTTCATGTGTGTTGAATTGCTTTAAATTATATATATGTATCCTGTGGCTGAAAGAGTATGGGGAGAAGGAATGTGGTTCACTTCTGTTCTGCACTAAAAAAAGAACATTTTATGAAATGTATCCATTTCGCCATAAAACATACTGTGGATAGCGACACACTAGTTAGTTACAACTTAAATGCAGTTGCCCCAAATATTTAAATACTACATGAGTATTTTAGCAGGACACGGGGCAGATATCTCTTACAGCATTGTTCTAGGATCTTTAACTGCCACGTGGTCATGGTATCAGTGTCGGGCCTGAAGCAGGGAAGCAGTATGCTGGTAAGACACGGACGCCGCTGTCCTCCAGGGCTGGCCGGGGGCGTAGTGCCATCTCCTGACTCAACCAGTGTCTTTCTGCAGGAGTAGGGTTTTCCTTGGGTCTCCCATCCCAGTGCTAAGCCTGACCTTGTTTAGCCTGAGGTCTGAGAGTCCAGGCTGATGTCACAGCTGCAATGTAACAGAGTAAAGAATCACTTTCGAAGTGCTGTTACCTGTATAACTGCAATTTGAGCAAGAGGTCTTGTTTACTTCCTGCAAAATTTAAAACTTATTTTTCTTGTTCACATCTGTCTTCACATCAGTAATTTGAATTTTACTGCATAAAGATTGAATATTATGTTTGGTCTTATTTACCAGATCTTACAGCAGAAACTTTTTGCCCAAACTTCAGTTACTTTTAACTTCTTTTCGTCCTATTCTGTGGTGGTATAGGTTTCGTTTTCAAAAATATGTTATATGCCAAAGTCATCTTGGATTCTATGGGCTTAAGTTTTTTGTGGTCTTCTCATAGACACAGTACAGTAGTGTAGAGAATAAACAAAACCATTAACCAGAGATCAAGGCTTATATGCTAGTAAGCTTTAGATGCTTTCAGACATCCCAAACTTCTGAAATTCACTTGTCTTCAGTGTGAAAGTAGCTTTTTGTAGAAGAGGAGTAAACACTACTGTATTTTTTTTTTTTTAATCTGAAATAACATATGTAGGTTCTGGGTACCTCTTGAATCTGTTAAGTTACATAATAAAAGCCTTGTAAGATTGAGATCTTTAATGTCAACATGATGCATAAGTTTAAAACTGCATCTGTTTAAAGGGATTTATGACTAAAACTGCTTGTTTTTCTACAGAATTGTCTGGTGTTTCTCAGCTTGAAGAAGATCTGCAGTCATTATTGATCCTCTTTCTTGGCGTTACCATTTTTGAAGTGAAGTTTGCCTAGCTTTCTAGTGTGAGCTCTTTCAGCCATCTTAAAAAAAAAAAAAACACAAAAAAAAAAAGAAAAGAAATTTTTTTTGATCCATAAAGTAGACACGCTATAGTTCTACAATGTCCAAGTCATTCCAGCAGTCATCTCTGAGTAGGGATTCACAAGGTCATGGGCGTGACCTCTCTGCAGGAATAGGCCTTCTTGCTGCTGCTACCCAGTCTTTAAATATGCCAGCATCTCTTGGAAGGATGAACCAGGGTACTGCACGCCTTGCTAGCTTAATGAATCTTGGAATGAGTTCTTCATTGAACCAACAAGGATCTCATAGTGCGCTGTCTTCTGGTAGTACCTCTTCCCATAATTTGCAGTCTATATTTAACATTGGAAGTAGAGGTCCGCTCCCTTTGTCTTCTCAGCACCGTGGAGATGCAGACCAGGCCACTAACATTTTGGCCAGCTTTGGTCTGTCTGCTAGAGACTTAGATGAACTGAGTCGCTATCCCGAGGACAAGATTACTCCTGAAAACTTGCCTCAGATTCTTCTACAACTTAAAAGGAGGAGAGCTGAAGAAGGTTATGGTAGAGATGGCAGATCATCCACACGGGAACCACCGTACAGAGTACCTAGGGATGATTGGGAAGAAAAAAGGCATTTTAGAAGAGATAGCTTTGATGATCGTGGTCCTAGTCTCAACCCGGTGGTTGACTACGACCATGGAAGTCGTTCTCAAGAATCTGGTTATTATGACAGAATGGATTATGAAGATGACAGATTAAGAGATGGAGAAAGGTGTAGGGATGAATCTTTTTATGGTGAGACTTCGCATAACTATCATAAATTTGACAGTGAGTATGACAGAATGGGTCGTGGTCCTGGTCCCGAGAGATCTCTCTTTGAGAAAAAAAGAGGTGCTCCTCCAAATAGCAATATTGAAGACTTCCATGGATTCTTACCGAAGGGTTATCCCCATCTGTGCTCTATATGTGATATGCCAGTTCATTCTAATAAGGTGAGTTACGCACCAGATACTTCTATTTTCCTTTACGTTGTAGTATCTGTTCTGTTTTTGCCTATTTCTTTAATTATTTCTGTAGCCTGGTTGCTTTTGAAATGATCTGAAAGTTGGTTTGAGAGTGAAAAAGGCACTTGGTTTATTTACAAGGTAATTGGTAACAAACGTTGTAAACCAGGGCTTTACATTAATGTATTTTGTTTGCCCAGATTGCTTAACTTCAAGTCAAACAGCTATCATCTGCTGGGATATCTTATTTATATTTTACATCTACATATTCTCTTAACCACAAACATCTGGCATTCGAGTAGTTTTTGGGTGGGTTTTTTTATTTTTTGTTGGTTTGGGGTTTTTTTGCAGTGTATCTACTGTGCTATTCAGGAAGCTAGTTTCAGCTCTCCTCCACATCTGTCTTGATTGCTGATTTATATGTAGTTAAGATGCGTTCTTGCACAGTTCTACTTTTTCCCTGTCCAGAGGGAAAGAGTTAATGTAGAGCCCTGGAACTTATTTGCAAAAGTAAACACCACGTTTTAGATTAGCTCATTCTTGCCTTTTTAATTTCACTTTAACACTCTATCTCATACTATGGCTGAAATTTGTCGTCATTTTTCTCCTTTTTTTCACAACTTTCTTAGACACTTCAGACTCACTTTTTATTGTCACATGTTGCATCTATCCCTGTAGACTCTCCCAGCAATCAGTCTGCTGTTGCAGTATCCTGCTCCCCGTTCCTAGTAGTGGTCTTTACTTGGCTCGCAAGTAGAGTGGATCTTCGAGTGTATTCAGTTATTTGTGCTGAGACTTCCCTCTTAGTTTATTCATGAATGGTTCAACTCTCTGCCGAGGTAGCAGGTTACTCGAAACGCCCTGTTTATTCAGATATTATTTTCAGAGCCTTGTCACTTTCAGCTTTTCCAATTTTACCTATCTTGCTGATTTTCAGTATACTATGCAATTTAATTGGCTAATACAGTGCCCCTCTTGTCACAATTAGTGGCTAATTAGCTTGAAGGCCTTCAATTGAAAGTACAATACATGCTATTACTGTGAAATTGATACACTGTGGAATTGCTATTACTAACCATTTCTTTACAGTTACCTCTCAAAAAGTGCTGCTTCCATACATCTGATCTTTTGGAAACACGAGAATTATTCTTTCCCTGCGAGGAAATGATCAAACCAGTTTGAGAGCACACAGTGTGTGACTCCAGCTGATCTGACAGTTTATGAACTTGTGTTGCTTTAATTACTCTTTCTATAAAATAATCACAATAATCTGGGTTTCTTGTCTCCTATATTTGATGTTTATTTTCATAAAAGGTTTTAAGTGTTAACGGTTTAGATGCCATGCTCAGTTCTGTAAAAGGACTTCATTTGGTTAGATTGAAAACATAAACTTCTGAGGCCCCTGAAGATGGCAGCCCGTAATCCTGTAAGTAGGGTTCTTTTTAGCACTTTATTTTAAAGCCTCCTGGTTCTTAGTTTGCTCTGGTTTGCAGAACTGTTGAAAGGATATCCAACACGAAATATCTTTGTAGGTATGAGAAATACCAAATTCTTTTGACAGCATAACTTAAGTGGCTGACTTGTTCTGTAACATGTAAAGTCATCTTTTTTTTTTTTTTTTTTGAATATGCTTTGACTTAAACTGCTAGTACACCGTAAAATATTTGAGATTGGATCATCTGTTTCTTATGACCCAAATTTGGGCTTTGTTTCTAATGTCAGAAATCATGGCACTACAAGAATTTTTCTCTTTCTCTCCTTTTTTCCTCTGCTTTGCATACCTAACAGTTACAAAATTTCTTATTTTCTGTCTTCCAATAAAATTGAATCAAGGAGGACTTAACTTTTAAAGTAATCTGATCTGAACCAAAATTTATGGAAAGCAGAAAGGGAATGCTTTTCTTAGCTGGGACAATGTAAACTTATTACTGCTGTATCAAAATCTTACTTTCCCCACCTCCAAATAAAAATAGCATAGAAGATTTTTTAAAGTGTATGATAAAGCAATGCGTATTTTAAGCCCAAGCAAGGGTTTAAACAACCTTAGTGTAACTTAACCTGTCAGCCTAGTCCTCTGTTTCTTTTTAGTCATGTTCTTCATTGCTGCTTTAATTTTACGTGTGTATATTTTAAGGCCCAGTTTGTATTCTGTCTAATTATGAAGTAAATTGTGCCCCAGGTTTTTAGGCATTTCATCAATCCTGATGCCTTTATCGAGGAATGAGGTGTTAGATGTGGAGGGATTGTTTTCCCTGCCAAAGTAAAAGGCTGATGCAACATGAGCAGATGAATTTGGAGGTTAAACACTTGAAACAGTGATACATCTCAAAGGAAAAACATGGCCCTGTCCCTAATAGAGGGCTGCCTAAAATTAGGTGCTTAAGTTTGGCCTAATTTTCTGAAGTACAGTGCGTCCCCTTGCTCGCATCAATTGAGGCAAAAGGTAATCTGAGTTCCAAGAGAAACTCTGTTCAGATTTTCTCTAGCTTAACTTTGAGTGTTCACGTTAATTAGTGTCTATAAATACCTAGTGCCCTGGAACCTCAGAGGAGTGATGCTTCCGACTGGGTAGAGGCAGGGAGGAAAGGGAAGTTCAGCTTAAGAATTACATTTAATAAAAAGTTAATAATATAGATGAGCCATTGTTATTCTGAAAACTTACCCTGGGTGGCGGGGAAAAAAAAAGCCTAAGTTAGATGTCAGATCTCCCTTTTTTGCCAATTTAAAAGCATTTGAAGTATAATGAGAATTAATCTCCCAAACTTTGGCTCTAGTTTGCAGATAACTTCTACTTCATTTTGTAATAATTTTAAATTATGTGTTAAGACAGCTTCAAAGCGTGCTATATCTAGCAGAATCAGCCACTGAGGCTTTACAGATTGTGCACCCAAATTTAGAGGGTTTTTTAGTGTTTAAAAGACTGTTTTCTCTAGTGTAGTACTAAAAGTTGTTAGCAAATTTTAAACTGAAGAAACTTTGGTTTTAAGAATTGAATATCTCATAGGTAGATTTGCTTGGGGTTTTTTGTGGCTTTTTTCATCCTAATTGCCAGCGTATTTATTAATTTATAGTTGCAGAGCCTATGCTTTGTGCAGTTAAGAAGAAAAAGTGGTGCTCTCATTTTACATCTTCTGGATAAAATGAATGAAGGTTTCATCTTGCTCCACGTGATATTCTGTGTATCATGGAGTAATATTGTAGTGTAGCTTAACGACAGTACTCCATGGGAGACTTTTAAAATCCAGGTTTTTCTCCGTTGTGTAAAGTGCAAGGCAGGCATTTAGCATAGGGAAGCACTACAGTAAGGCTCAGGAGTGTCTCATTGTATCCAGAAGGATGGTTATACTGTGTTGGAAATTAAAAATCAGGAAAGATGAAGAATTAAGCAAAAATCATCTCTGGATGCTGAGCAGAAATCTATGTGTAAGAACAGACAGACAAAACAGTTGGCCAGTGCAGTTTACATGTTCGCAGTTGAAAATTCAGCCAATACGAGAAAACCTTCAGCTGTTAAACTGCCCCAGAGATCCAGAATTACTCTCCATCTCTCTGCGAACCTAAAGCTGACTTACCCCGTGTGTCTCTGCTGACAAGCTTTGCTTACTGAAGAGCAGCAGAGTGGAAATTAGACCAAGGCTCACAGATGTGCAGCAGTAAAACTTCAGAGTTCTGTCTCTTTACAAATGCGAATGTAGCACAAACTAGTGCTGTTACTTGTGAGGATGTGGAGATCGGGCACACTATGCTTCGGTAACAGAGAAGTCCTCATGTCTTCTCTCCTCTTGAAATAAATAACCCCCTTCATAATTAAAATAGTCTGCAGAGAAAAATTAGAAAGCCCTCATTCCTTTCTAGTGCTAAAGCCAGAACCAGAAGGAGTTTTACCTGGCTGATTTGGTTTAATTCTGTTATTCCTCCTTCGCACCATCTTGATTTAGATCTTCTTTCTGTGATTATTCCCCTCAAATGGTCATATATTTTTATATTTCACCTGTGTACTTGTAGTTTGTCCTAGCTGTACACTTTCATTTCTTTTAGTCTTTCCTTTCTGAATTCCTTCCAATTTTTTGGCTTCTTTATGGTTCTAAAAACTTGAGTGCTTAGTTCACATTAATCTTTAAAAGTTTGAGGAATGAAGCAGAGAGAGTAGAAGAAATTCTAAAATTACTGAAGACAAAAAAAAAACCCAAAAACACCAAAACTCAGCATCCAGTTGTAAAAGTTGAAATAGCGATGATAAGCACGTAAGCTGCAGCAGGTATCCATCCCCTGGTAAGCTCTGCACCTCTGAGGCAGGACCAAGCCCACAGATTGCCAGTCCCTTTTCATCAGACCCCTTTTCACCCAGGTTAGGGGTTGGGAGCTGCGTCCAATTTCAGTGTCTCTTGAAAGCACTACGAAAAGATTTTGATGTCTATGTATCTTTGTACTTCAGCTTAGAAGAGAAGATAACTGCACTATACAACATTTTGTTAAAAATGGCCTGCCCTGTGTGGCTATTAATTTTTAATTATTTACTTTGCTGCAGGAGTGGAACCACCATATCAATGGAGCAACTCACAGCCGACGATGTCAGCTGCTGCTTGAAATGTATGAATTTGAAATACAGTAACTATTCTTGTGGCATGAGGGCATGTACAACTAAATAATGGTCAATTACGTTGCACAAAGCAGGTTCAGAAAATGTGCTGTGCACTGCAGGGAATAAAACATGCAACTTAAAAGAGCATATTCAGGACAAAAAAGGGATCTTGGTTCATAACTTGTGAATCGTATGGATCTGTATGTATTGTTTTAAAGAGCTGGATCTTAACAGTTGAGATTCTGTTGTAATTTTTTACTAGTCACTTCTAACTTTGTGTTGTAAAACAAACCGTGTGCAATTTGTATTATAAATTGGCAGACACGTTTTGGGTAGCGTAGGAGGTTTCTCATTCAGAACAGCACTTGTGTTCTGTCAGTGGCTACTGCTCGTGTCTTGTAGTGGTCCTGCAGTGGGCACTGTTCTGTCTGTTTTGACATGTAAAGGAATTGCTGCTTGTATGAAAAGTATTACGTAGGTCCAGGAGATGGTATTTTTCTTACATTTGCTTTTTCTTTGTGTGTCTTAAGATATCCAGAATGGAATCCTGACAGTGATTCAGGACATGGAATGTAAGTAGTAACACATCTTAAAGTATTTGTAATTTTTTTTTTTTTTTTTTTTAATTTGAGGCAGAGGACATTCTTAACATTTATGTGAAAAAAACAAACCTCCTTTTTGTCAAATGGGCACCTCCCTTTGTTTCCTACTAGCAGCAGTAAAAGTAGCTAAAGTTGACTTCTCCTTAGATGCTCTGCAGGAATTAGGTTTTCCTGAGAATGAAAGCTTCACAGTTTTGTTTGTTTAAAATTAAGGTGTGTTTTTCCCCTCTTTCTAGGGGCGATCCCTTTATGTTGCAGCAGTCCACAAACCCTGCACCAGGAATTCTGGGACCACCACCACCCCCGTTTCACCTTGGAGGACCTCCTGTTGGGCCCAGAGGTAACATCAACAGGCACCTGCTTTTACAGGGCTTAAGTTCTTGATTTTCTTTCTTTTTTTTTTTTTTTTTTTTTTCTTGTTTTAATTTGTTACCAGTGGTTTAGAACAACAAAACAAAACACTCATTCTCCTGAGCAGTGGAACTGAACTGCTGCTAACTACCAGCCACATTGTTATGGCTGGTTTTTTAACTGTGTTGGATAATCCACACATGTTTTGGACTTGTATTTTTTCCATCCTAGAAGGTTTTTTGTTGTTGTTGTTTCTATCTTCTGATTAGTTACATGTTGGTGGGGAGGAATTTGTGAAACTTGCAAGAATTCAATATCTTAAGTTTTTTTCCCTCTTAATTTCAAATGGATTTGACAAATAGATCTTAATAGCAACAGAGAAATGGGAAGATAGATGATGCAAGCCTCTCCTTCACAGGAAGGTGGGCTAAGAATCAGATTCTTGCCTGAAGTTGTCACTTCTTTTAAGAGCAAAACAAATTTGTTTACCTAGGTATACTGAGAGAATACAAGTATTTCAGACATTTAAAGGCATGTTTAGATGATAGATGCATTCATACTTAATTTCATTAAAATAATACTGTTAATTTTTCAAAACATCTCATACTTGACTTTGAGCCAAACTATCTGAAAGGCTTTTTTTCAGGTGTTTCCTAGTAAATGGGCATTATAATAAAACTGGTGGTTTTGAACCAAAACTAGGAGTCGTCTACACTAAAAACTCAGTTGTACAAGGTGTCTTTTACTTAGAGAGCTCATAACTTTTATCTACGGAGATGTTTTGCTATGGCAAATCTTAATCTAAAACGGGATGGATTTTTTTTTTTTCAGTGGGCTTTACGTACTCTCCACTGTTTCTGTACATCAGTAACCCTTTTCAGACTGTAATGAAATCGTTAGTTTTTAAAACTTGATGTCATTCTGGTTTAGGATTACAAGTTCTTAAGAGATACAAATCATTTGTAAAAAGACATGTTACTACCAGTCTTACAGGTTGAACTAAGCTTGCTCATTCTTTTAATGTCTTAAAGGAGCTGGAAATGGAAATATGCAAGGACCAAGACACATGCAAAAGGGCAGAGTGGTTAGTATTAAAAAATTGTTTTTTAAAAAAAACCCACAATTGTTTGCAAATACGCTTCTTGTTTTCTTTCATAAGATTTTTTTTTTTTTTTTAATGAATGGATTGTCTTTAAAAGAGATTTTAGGTTTTATTTGTGTGGAAATACTGAAATTTTGGAATAAGTTTGGGGTTTTCTTGTGCCAAGTACTCCTCAAAATACTTGTTCCAAAACTATACGGACCCTATAGAAAAATTATCTTATGATGAAGCTGTGGAACATGAACATGCAGAAAGGCAGCTTTGGCACAGCAGGCATCTTCCTCTGTGGAAATCCCTGGAGCTTCTGTGCCTTTTCTGTATGCATCTCATTTTAGTTACTAGTGAAGATTTTAAAATTAGGGAAAAAAAAATTCAAAAGATACAAGTGGAGCGGAGCCTTGTCAGACTTTCTTTTAAGGTTAGCTGATAGAGATTTTCTTTTCATGTGTATGCATGCTTTGTCTTCAACAGGAAACAAGCAGGGTTGTTCACATCATGGATTTCCAGAGGGGAAAGAACTTGAGATACCAGCTGCTTCAGCTTGTTGAACCATTTGGAATAATTACGAATCACCTGATTCTAAACAAAATCAATGAGGTAAGAGTAGGCCCTGTAGTACTGCTGTTGTCCCTGCTTGGTGTCTTTAATGTGCTTACTGTCTGAGCTTAATTTTGGTAAAAGGACTTAATCACTACCAAGCAAGGTGACATGTGTCACCAAGGTCACGTGTGAAAGGAAGAAAGGCTAATATGTCTCCAGAAATGCCATAGTACTGCATTTAATCTTAAATATTGTTTAAAAAATCCTTCTTGCTGGTTGTTCGTAGCTTTTTCAAAACTACACCGCACTTGCAAATTCTCTTCTTGTTCTAATATTCTCTGAAAACTTATTTGGTCTTAGTTTGTATTGTACAAGAGTGTCATATTTTGAAGTGTGGAAAAAGCCACTATCATAAAAGAGGAAAAAAAACAGAAAGCAGTTGAATGTTCTGAATCTAAACCTAGGGAGAATGTAAACAAACAAAGTAGTTCTGTTTGTGCACCTAAATAAATTATGCGAAATTCATGCCAGGTCCTGCAGCTCAGTTAATGTTGTAACCAGAAGGCAATTTTCATTTTAGATGCAGCTGTTTTTACAGGAAAGCAAGGAAGAACATGAGATTTTAAACAAAAATACTAACTCTTGAAGGAGTAGCACTTAATTTATTTTTGTTATTTCAGGCATTTATCGAAATGTCTACTACTGAAGATGCCCAGGCTGCAGTAGAGTACTACTCAACAACACCGGCATTGGTATTTGGGAAACCTGTCAGAGTCCACTTGTCACAGAAATACAAAAGAATAAAGGTAAAACACTTCTGTCTTTTTTAACATTGCCTGATTTTCATCTAGGGCAATCAGTGTCATGGAGCTGCTTCATTTAAGTTATTCTTAATTTGCGTACTTCTCAGCTGTATCAAGTTAATCAAGGGACAGTCACCCATGTGTATTTTATGTAGTATGTACTTAAAAAATTTCATTCCCTCTTCATTTTAGAAACCCGAGGGTAAACCTGACCAAAAAACTGAGCCACCAAAACCAGAGCTTGGTTGTGTGATTCACCTCAGCAATTTACCTCACTCGGGATACTCTGACAACGCAGTACTCAAACTGGCCGAACCATACGGGAAAATTAAGAACTACATCCTCATGAGAATGAAAAGCCAGGTAACTGACCGTGGGAACATACATGTGCGAGGATTGGAAACCAAGGTTTTTAACTGGGAAGAAAAGAAATGCCTTTAACTGGTGCAAGTGTAGACGTTCTGCTCTAGCATAGATACGGAAATTACAGGTCTGTGGTGGCGGTGTTTTGCTCTCCAGCTTCCTGTGAAACGTTACTGTAATGTGAGCTGCTTTAAAAGAGAACAGGCCTCAGCTGTGAAGAAAGTATATTTAGCACTGAGGCTTATTTTTTTTTTGTTATGCAGCTTTCTAGGAGTGTTGGAGCTTTTTGTTTAAGGCTGAAAAAAAAATTACCTATGAAACATTAACGAATGTTTTCCACTATTACACGTTTCTTTCATTGACCCCTTTATTTTTCATTCTTTAAAACTAAACCAAAGCAGTCCTGCTGTGGCTGTCTAACTGTAAAAAAATATATTTGAAGGTAGTGCATTGCACATGTATAGTAAAATGCTTTGGATGTGCACGCACATGATTTCTATAAATACACATGAGTTTAAAGTGTTCCGTTCTAAATTTTCTTCAGCTTTGCTGCCCCAGTTTGCTCCCTTGAGTTAAATGGGAAATTCCAGCACTTTTTCAAAGAGATGAGTGCCTGAATCCCCAAGTGCCACACTTGTGGAATGAAAAATTACTAGAATTTATTGCATGACCCCTAGGAAGTCCTCCCTGACCTTATTTCTCTGGAACAGTAAAATCCCTTGCTGGTTAAGTTGGATGCAGAAACAGCTTGCTTCTATCTACCAATGATACTCTAGCCCAGATATGTTTTTAAAAGCTTGTTGAGCAAGCTTACTGTGTCATAGGCTTATTTCTTGGTGGAACACCTCACAAAACAGGGCTTATAGACCAGCAGCTGCTGCCTTTCCATTTCAGGCTTCTTTCTAAAGTAGTAAAAATTAAAACCCTCGAGTAGTTTCTCAGCTACTCTGGAATTCCCAGATACTTAGGCACCAAATGAATAAGCTCCATTGTCCAGATGCTTTTTACTTGGAATAATATTTTACTTTATGGTGACCTTGGCGACCCCCCCCCCCCCCCGATTATTTAAATGCCTATTGTTGCATTTTGGAACTTTCTAATATTACTGAATTGAAAAGCTGGGCTATATAGAGCGCTCTTGTAAATTTTAAAACCCGTGGCTAGTTTGGAGAGGATGGATATAGCTGAATCTCATAATTTTGATTCAGCATTTGGAAACGCTGTATTTGAAGTTAAATAGCTTTGCCTGCAAAAGTATTGTGTATTTTGTAGTTGTTTTTAATGCGTGTGTTAATCTTTTCAGGCTTTCATTGAGATGGAGACCAGGGAAGATGCTTTAGCTATGGTTGAGCATTGTGCCAACAAAGCGCTTTGGTTCCAAGGCAGATGTGTGAAAGTGGATTTGTCTGAAAAATACAAGAAACTGGTGTTAAGGGTAAGTAGTGGAATTAGTTTTTTAATGGTACTTAAAGGTGTAAAGTGAAGTAGAAAATAGCTGTTGCTTATTGAGAATTCCATGCTGCTTGTGAAATTGAAGGATTCGCTTTAGTATTTTCTGGCTACTTAAGTGCAGTTATTTACTGTGAGTGTGGCGTTTTGAGGCCTAGAACAAAGTAAAAGGATTTTCCTTTCAGATGAAACAAAAATGAGACTCCTAGAATTCAGATTTTAAAGTAATTAGTGCAGATTTTAATTAAAATGCCTCAGTGTAGAACATTCTGTAATGCGGGTTCTTTTTTCTCAGACTGCTCTGAAAATGATCAGCGAGTAAAATCAAGCGGGGTGGCAGAACTGTGTTCTCACACATTGTGTGCAGAATTCTTGGCTTTTCTTTTCACGGCAGCTGGTCCGTTTGATTTTGTTATACACCTACTCTTGTGTACAGAACAAAGACAAAATGTTACTAGGGACTCCTTTTTAAACTATGAAGTATTACAACAGAATGTGTTTCCTGTGTTGGATGCCATCCAAAAATCTTTTTTCTTTAGCACCAAAAAGCTCTTTGATCCCTGCTGTGGACACTAACCTCATCGACCTGGATACCTGGATAGATAGATTTAGTCTTATGATCTAATTTTTAAGAGTAAGCTTTGTGCAAGCTTAATGATGTAACTGCACCTTTGCGTGTGCAGCACATATCAAGGAGGGAAGCGTTGGCTGATAGCTTTTTCTTTTACTGCTTTTTTTTTTTTTTTTTTTGGACATAACAGGCTAATTACTCTTCCAATTATAAGACTTTATCAGACTAGGACACTAGGTAGAAAAGCAGGAGAAATCTGAACTGTTAAGCTATCTCATAAAATATATAAACTTTCTATTGTGGGGTATGAATAAATCTTACTATTGCACATGATCGTGCACCAAAAATGAATGCTTTGTAGCAAATTCAAATACTTAACCAGTGCGTTGAATAGTTTTCCATGTTACTGCTGTACAAGTGGAATTTCCAATTCAGTAACTCCTGAATAAGTGTTTAGGCTCTTGAAAAGCTTTCCATGTAGCCCACTACGAATGAAAGGGAGAAGAGTATGGATTACGACAGACTCGTGCCACTGCCTGCACCACACCATATCAGCTCATAAAGAAGAGAGGAATTGTGTGTGACTTCTCTAGAGCAGCATATCCCATGTGTTTTGTATTGAATAACTGGTAATTACTGTGAATAAAGACATGGTTTTCCCAGGTTGGTACGGTCCTGTCCAACATAATAGCATTTATATAACTGGTTGGTAGGTGGGCAGGGTAAATGTACCTATGGATTAACATAATGGGAAGCACTGGGCTAGATTGTGCTGTCTGGTCTGAATTAATGCTGCGACAGTTTCTGAAGTAATACTCTACTGTGACTTACAATTTCTTTAAATTTTATTTTAGATTCCAAACAAAGGAGTTGAACTGCTGAAAAAGGATAAAACCAGGTAATTTCCTATTGCTAAAGTATAATGCTGTTTAAAAGAAATATGAAAATATTTTTTCCAGAGTATAGAAATTATACAAAAGATGTCAGGCAAGCGCTGAGATCAAATTGTTTGTTGTGCCCTGAGATTTTTTCTAATATGCTACCTACCCTCTTCCTCTAATTATGGAGATTTCACAGCCTCTTCAGGCTCCTCAGGAAATCTTTTCAAGTCCTTAATTAGCCTTGCCTTCCTGCAATTTAAACCCATGAGCAGTTGTCCTGTTCTTGTAAGGACAGTTCCTCTTGCAGCAGCCTTTTGTGTATTTGAAGAATGGTATCCTTCAGGCTTTCCCTCAATCTTGCATTTGCTGAATTAAAACACAATCTTTCTCAAGCTTGTCTAGAAAAATACAACCTAACGGGTTTTTTAGTAATTTCTGGGCTCTCTTCAGGTTTACAAGCAAATATCCTTTGTTCTTTACAGAAAAAGAACATACTCTCCAGACAGCAAAGATTCTCCAAGTGATAAGAAGTCTAAACCAGATGCTGCTCAGAAACCTGAAAGTGGCAGTGTGGAGGAGAAGGTGAAAGAGGAGAAACAAGATGATGCTGCTGAGCCATCAGGCGCTAAAAGTAGTGAACAGGCAGACCAAGATGAGCCTAGTTTACTCCTTGAATCTGAAGATGAGCTGCTAGTAGATGAGGAGGAAGCAGCAGCACTGTTAGAAAGTGGCAGCTCAGCAGGAGATGATGCAGATGTTGCCAATTTAACTGATGTGACTACCGAGGAAAAAAAGGACACAGCTGATGATGTGACCATAAAAGTTGAGGGGAATGTTGTGGCCAATCCAGCAGCAAAGAAAAAGCTTAAAAAGGTAATCATATAGCAAGGTACCTGCGTGTGGAAACCCCTGTCTAACTTAAATAGCACACCACGTACATTCTATTTCAGATCTTTTTCTGTGGGTCTTTTAAAAGATGTGCATGGCATGCCTATCTGAAGAGAAACAGGTGTTAAAGCTCCTGAGAAGAAAATGGAAGATCCCATTGGATGCAACTTGCACGTGCAGTTGGTTATAAACCACGGTTTCTGACAGAAACTGTTAACCTCTGGGCTTCTACCCGTGTCACTTCCTGGGGTTTTCCTTGCCTTTCTCTTCACCCCTTTTTTGATTAACACTAAGCAACCAGCAACTGGTTTCTCCTGAGCAGTTTCTCATGATGCTGTAGTTACTCTTTTGAGCATAGAGCAGAACAGTGAAACTCAAAAAATTATTTATTTGGGACTTAAGGCTGAACTGTACTAGGACAAAACTGTATGTACATGTGCTCTTTATGCTTAGCCAGAGAGGTAGGCGAGTCCATTTGCAGTCAGCCAAGGCCTGTTTCCAGTTGGAGGTGGGGAAAAAAAAAATCAGGTTCAAGGTGTCTTCAGTCACAGGCTGCTTGCTGTAAACTTACTTTTTCTCACCAGATGATCCCACACTCTCATGGGTGTCTGTGCCCTACCATCTGCTTTTTTTCTGTTTAAATCATACTGGGTTATGCGGAGTAGCATGCGAAGTTTTAGTAACTATTGACTTGGAATGTTGTTTTGCAAAAAAGGCGTGTTCCTTATTAATGAATGAAGTGTGCATTCTCAGTATTGCGGGATCCTTCCATCGGGAAGCGAGTTACGTGGTGTTGGGATTAATATTGCCAATGCAAATGGCAGTGATTATTTCTTATTTTGTGGGTATCCGTGGTGATAAACTGCCTCAAAACCCAAACATGCTTCCTTGAAGACCTACATTCTTGGAGCACAGATGTAAAGTGAATGCTGTTTCAGTAATACGATTGCTGCTAAGCATGTGGGGTACTGATGTCTCCATATCAGCAGGAATGTTTAAAAAAAAAAAAATCAGACAGAATTACTGTCTTGTAATGAAGCTGGATGTCAAGACCTCCACAGTTTTGGTGGGTGGGTGTTTTTTGCTTTTTTTGTTTGTTTGTTTGATTTTTTTTTTTTTTCTTTGGAATGTGGAAGCTCCAGACTTTCCACTAGTTGAAAAAGAGCTCTTAAATTTTTTTTAATGAGCTTTCTTACTATTAGTGGGCACAGAAGTGTTCTGGTAAGGTTTAACCTTTTATGCAGGCCTGAATTTGAGGATGTTGTGGGACTGTCTTAAATAGAAACGAAACTTGTGCATTCCAAAATGATTTCCACTTAAAATGAAAATATTCATGTTAGAAGGACTTTCAAAGTAAGAGTAGAGCAAAAAGATACAGAAATTCTCAAGTTGAAGATCACATGTTGATATGAGAAAACAGTGGGCCCTCATGATGCAAAAAAAAAAAAGTTTATTCTGAAATTGAACTTTATTCTGGCACAGTGGAGTACATTTTAAAAGAACTTGTTATGCTTCTGCATGCTTGAGTAACATTTTGAATGAATGAGGTAGGTCTTGAAGGAAGAATTTGAGCATTTTTCCAGGAATTTAGAGAAGATATTTCTCTTCTGAAACTTAAGACAGTTTAAGGGAAACACTTAAGAATAAGCTGACATAAGAAAAACATTTTCTCAACAGCGATACGTGGGTGGCTTTCCGCGGAGCATGGAAGGTTTTGTCACTCTAGATGAGGTTGGTGATGAAGAAGACTCTGATCATCAAAAACTCCGCAAGTCGGGTTTGGCACTAAAAGCTGCTGCCAAAAACGATGATAGCTTGGCAGAAATCAAGGTGGACAAGATTGAGGAGCCGGAGCAGGAAAATGAAGCATTAGAAAATGGAACCAAAACCGAAGATAATTTGAAGGCTGAAACTGTTGAAGTTTCTGATACCACCACAACAGCACAGGATACCGAGAAGAACGCCCCTGAAAATACAGACACCCAGGATGAACAGGAAACAAAGAACGTCCCGGAGAAACCCCTTGTTCCAGATGAATTTAGGATTGGGCCATACCAGCCAAACGTTCCTGTTGGTAAGGCTATTTCCATTTCTTTTCAAATATGTCTCTGTGCATTTGCGGTAGCATTTCTCATGTCATTTGACTTTTGTTTCTGGCAACGTTGCCTCTGATCCTTTCATTTTAGGGCTTCCCACTCTTCTCCCCTTCTTCACTCCTCCCCTAACCCTAGTATTTTCTTTCTTTTTTCCTTTATTTTCATACAGTTCTCCATAACACTTTCCTTAGGCAGAAATTAAATTGGAAGAGGTATATTTTAGCAACACAAATTCAATTAATAGCACAAATCACAATATTAGTTTAGATTCATACTAAATACTTGGCACTCAAACTGATCACAGAACGTTATTAGTTCTTTTGAAGGAACCAATAAAATGGACCCTTAATCTGAAAAGTTGATTTTTAAATTAAAAAAAAAATAAAAATGCCTGCACATATTCAGTTATTACTAGGCCCCGGCTTGACTAAACTAAAACAAGGACTTTTAAAGATAAAGCAGCTTTTAATGTAAAGTGAATTATGGTTTTAAGATTTAGCTGAAATGACGTATGACATAAAAGAAATGATGTAGAGTAGATCTCTTAGTTTATTTTGTGGTGTTTACTTCTCTAGGTGTGAATTATGTGGTACCCAAAACAGGGTTTTATTGCAAATTGTGTTCCCTGTTCTACACAAATGAAGATGTTGCAAAAAAGACCCATTGCAGCAGCCTTCCTCATTATCAAAAGTTGAAGGTAAGGCAAAAACTTGTTCATTTTAAATGGCGTGATTCTTTCCTGGGGAATAGATCTGAATGAGCCTGGACTGAGGAGACAGGAAAAATAAAAGCTTTGAGGTAGTGGAAATTGGCTTATTCTCTAACTTTTAACTCAAGCTAGATCTTTTCAGAACATCATCCTGTGAAAATAATATGCAGGATATACATTTTTCAGATGGTCTCTAGCATTTTTTTTGTAAATTTGGATTAAAGAGGGCATTCCGACTGGAGTAAAAACCAGGCTTAGAAGTAGTGGCGCAGAGTAAACACAGATGATCCCTTCCAGTTGTCCCTTTGAGAGTATTTTTAACCAGTCACCCGAGCTTCAGCTGAAGTTTGTATATATTAAAAAACCCCACATATTTGCAACTTCTGATTTTGTGAGCATGTTTTACAATATCTAACTGGATGAGGTATCACATGATTGCATGGCATGAATGATAATGCTGCTGCTGTATCTTTGCCTACTGTGAGCTGTTTTTAAGTATCACCTCTGAGAAAGGGAAATCCTGAAGGAAATTCTAATAATAATGCAGTGTTCACATAAATTGATTTCATACTGATTGATTACTGAACTGAAAACAAACCCCAGGGGTTCTGTAGAGAAGAAGGTAGAATCTCAGACTGAAAACGTTTGCTTTCTCCCGTGCAATAATAGGGAACCCTAAATAAATGGAGGGCCCTGGAAGGCAGATGGCACAAATAAATGTCACAGAGCAAACAAATTATCAAGGAGTAGATCAGAAAAATCAGTTACCATGCAGAACCTTGTAGTAAGAAAAACCCACCTCATCCATCACCCATAGCTTTTTTTTTTTTTTTGCTTTTTTTTTTCATTGAGGTACTTGATTATGGGAATTTAAAAAGGGGAAGGGGGGGAGATAATCCCAATTTATTAACTTTATTACTTAAATTAAAGGAGATTTTATGATCTTTTTCCATGGCACAAATGACTAGCGAGCTGCTCTTGAATGACTTCGTAACGTTGGTGTGGTTTTTAGAATCGGGGAATGAAGCTGGGGGAAATGCAGCTTTTGTTTCACAATGGCACGGCACTTCTCTAGCTGGGAATCTCCTTCACTTTGAGAGCAATGAGTAAATAAAGAGATGACTTGATATTGCTACCAAATGTCATTGAAGCAATAACAAATTCCTCAGACCTCCAGAATAACCCCTCTCTAGGGAGGGGAGATGTTTTGTCCCTAGCTTTACAGGTGGCACGTTCTCACCAGGTAAGTGGCACAACTGCTGTCAAAAGTCTGTGACAAAACAGAAGGTGATTCTCTTGGCTTGCCAGCCTCTTAACAGCAGGGCCAGGTAAATGCTTGCAGAGGCTGCCGTTCGGTGGTGCTCCAGGGGAGATCCACTTCAGTATGTAGAGAAGTGCCAGTCCTCTTAGTTATGACCTTTGCAGTTAATATTTACAGATTTTTACAGCCTGAAAATTGGATTTGTTTCTGTTATTGATGTCGTGCCTGTGAGAAACTCTTAACTATATCCAAAATGTGGTTGCTTTCTTTTAACAGAAAATTCTGGATAAAATGGCAGAAGACCACAGGCAAAAGAAAGAAGCTTAGAAAAGAAGGAAGGATGTAAGGAAAACAGTGGCTTTGTTTTTAATGTTAATCTTTTTTAAAAGCAGTACAAGTAGTAGTTGGAAATACTGTATTCTTTTTTGGTTTAGTGAAATACAGTAGGCATTATAGGTCTGTTCATGTGTTTAAATGTTGTAGCAAAAAGCATATGCAGTTAAGTTAATGATAACAAATTTGTTCTTAATGTGAGAATGGCAACAAGTTTTTGTTTTGACACTTCAAGCTATTAAAGAAAAAAAATCTTGCACCCTTGTGGAAAACTTATCTATGGGAAGAAAATGTCATTTAAGTGAAATTTACTACTTTAAGCTTCAGAAATTGTCTTTCAATTCCATTCTCAATAAAAAATAAAAAGTAACACCGCATTTTTATTTTATCTAGAACATTCCATATTTCAGTCTGAGCCTAGCAGATATTTAATTTGGAGTGTAAGGCTGTCATTGCATTTCACTTTTGAAAAGTCTTTAAATGTAAGTTGCATTTTTAAATGTTGAATTGCAGTTTCTTTTAATGTCATTGCTGTTACATAGCAAATAGGAAAACTAGTGATTAGTCAGCTTTACAACTTTGTGATTTTTGGGTTTTTTTTGTTTGTTTTTTTTTCTCCCCTAAGCTCTTGCTAGACTTTTCTAGTCAGCTATTCAGTGTATTTTTAGTGAAAAGTAAATGCCCATTCTCCTCTGACCAGTATTACTTCCTGGAGCTCTTCCTGCTTTTACTTGAATCTCGTAGCTGTCGTACATCTCTAGTATATTCAAAAGCAGCATTTGAGTCCTGAAATGTAAAAAGGTATCTTTATATTCTTCACATGTAATTTTTTCATACCTTCATTTTAAAAAACATTTTTGTTAAAATCTGGTTTCGTCAAGAATCTTTAGAACTGTGCTCTTAATGTACCTGCACATGTGACATGTGAACGGGAATTTGCATGTGTAACCTGTGTTTATCTGTAGTTTTTGTTATTTACTGCTTATTTGTGAATTCAGGTTACTAAAGTGATTTACCAATAAACAAAGCTAGGCAACAGTAATTTGTTATAGATGTTTGGCATGTTAACCAATGTGTCTACTGAACTCTTGACTCGTGTTCATGATACCACACTGAAACTCTAGCTCTTTTTAAAATCTGCATGTTTTAACACCTGTGATTTAGCAGCTTACTGCATAACTTTTCTTTCTCTTTCCTAAAACCTCTTTCATTTCCAAACAAATTAAAATATGACTTGTTAAAACATTGGTAGGTATATTCTGCTGACAGTTTCATTTCTTGAGTTTTGTGGTGTTCTCATCAAAGCTGAAGTTCAAGCCACATTGTGTTCACGGGGATAAAAACGACTAGGGGCAGGTCTCTCAACCTGAGCCTTTTGGCTGGCGGGGAGGCTTCAGTGCTACGAAGGGTTTTCAGACTGTAGGAGGCTGGATCTTGATGGAGTTAATTTACATCTGCAAATACATCTAGCAGACACAAGACAGAGTTATTTGTGGAAGTGAATTCTTCACAACTTGTCTTTCCAGTTGTAGCTTTCTGCTGCTGCATCCTCACAAAAAGGGGAGGTGTGCAGTCCCTTTTGTGCAAGAACTAATACAGCTTCAAACATCTCCTGCTGTGATGGTAGCAGTTTCTCTGGGGACTTTCTGTATAGAGTGGTGAGACGCTAATAAGCAGCTAATGGCGCAAATTTTATTTAAATAGCATATCCACATTATGAAGTCTTACGCAGTGACTCATTCTTGCGCTTTGACAAAGATAAGTTACTGCTTTGTGCATGACACTCTTTAGTATGCCAAGTTTTGTTTGTGTTTGGATGAAATTGATTAAATGTAACGCGGTGATACAGTCTTAAAACTACCCCACAGCAACAAGAAGCAAGGAACAGCAGCCCTGCATGAGTTCTGCTCTGACTGAGTCACAAGGCTGTACTTGGACCCCTGCTTGCTTACGGTGACATTTGTCATTCATCTGTCTCCAAAAGGCTGTCGTTCACCAGCCAAGCAGAGAACCTGAATGCAAAGCAACCATCATCTCCCTTCTCTCTAAAATGGTAGATAATTTATTTTGGAAGTCTCCACCTCCCCCAAGCATTTTCAGTTTCCTTTACAACATGCAGTTAAGATTAATGTATTGAAATACTGCAGCTCTGTAGGTTTTATTTTTAAAGCGGCCTTTCCTTGGCTGTCAGCTGCATCTTAAAGAGCTGTGCAGTTCAGTGATCTTGTACCTAGTGTCCTCAGCCTGTGGTAAAAGCTAACCTGTGTAACTGCTGGGGATTAAACTGTAAAAGGATGTTAATCACGTTCAGTGTCCAAAAAAGAATTCCCAGGTGTAAAGTAATTGGGGCATAGGCCAGCTTCTGGCTCAAAAAGTCCCTTGTTCCCATCTGCTCTGGTGTTGGTGGGTGCTAGATGTCTAATGGATGTACTTTCAAAACCCCGGTAAGCTGGATGCAAGTCTTTGCACCTGTACCTGTGCAACACGATACTTTCAGACATCAGAAAATAAGTCAGACCTCATACGTGAATTTCAGCTCAGCAGTGCTAGAGCCTGTTGCTTCTTTGCTGCATGTGTAGTGCAGGAGAGCTGCAACAAGCCCTGGGCTTGCTGAATACTGAGTTAAGCCACATATCATGCTGGATTTATTAAAACAGAGTTGGAAATATTTGTGGAAATAAGAGCACGGTAGTTTTGGTTGTTTTTTTTTTTTTTTTTTTAAGGATGATCTTTGCAGCACGGGTATTTTAAGGTTGTCCTTGGCTAGCAGATAAGCATTTAGTGAGCTTATCACCGGCTGTAGAGAAAGCTCTTAGGCCCTGGAAGCAAGTCAAGTAGTGGTGGCTAATAACAATATAAACAGCTTGATTCAAAGCAGAGTACGTGCCTGGAAAATCAGAAAACCCAGGCTTTCTGTAGAGTTAGTTATCCCTTACTAAAATTAAGGAGGAAGGAAGGAAGGAAAGGGCTGAGCAGAGAAATGGTAATTAAACTGTTATCCTCAAATAGCCCCTTTCCTGCTTACAAGCAGCCTACACGAGCGTTTTGATAGCACGAGAGACTTTGCAGCCTAAGAGGTGGTGTAGTGCAAAGCGCTAAGCTAAGCACATTGGCCTGTGCACTGCTAGCTCACTAACTGGTCCTGAGCCTAAAAACCTGTTTGCTGATGGTAACTCTTTAACCACTAATGGAGTTCGGGGTTACCAAAGGTTACTTACCTCTGTGCAGCTTAGTAACATACACTTTTGGGCTTTGCAGTTGCGCATAGGAACATTTTTCTACCCGTACATTTTCCCAGCTTGGTGTTGGAGCAGATTTCCCGCTTTTTGTGGCGGTTAGCTTACCCGTCCATCGTTCGCAGGTGGGTGTTGAGTGGAGGTGGCTTTGTGACACCGTGTTTTGACTGCAGATCGAGTCAGATTGTGTTTGTCAGTGGCTTGGCTGGAACAAAGGGTCTTTGACTCTGCCAGCGTCGAGGGTTTTTTGCTTTTTAGGAGACGGTGAAGATCAGAGGACTTGGAAAGCCTGCACCTAGGCAGAGTATTTGGGAGGACAGGTAAACACAGTGAGAAGCACAGCAGGGCTCTGATGTTTGCCAAAACCTCTCTGCACTAGTTTAAGCAGGTAGTGTCTGAATTAGAGAGTCATTTCCACCTTAGCTTTAAGAAAAAGGGGAGGAGAAGCAAAGGAGAGAATAAAAAAATGGCATTTTCACCCCATTTTATAAAGAGAGTTGAAGCCTAGGCACTTAATGTAGGTCCCAAAAGAGAGCGTGCGTTATTTCCTGGATCCTAATACAGAGCCTTAAAAATGCATGAGTCTAGTACAGAAACATGTTTTGTAAACAGGTGTGTTTTCTAGAAAGTACTACATTTCTTTTCCCTCGCTGAAGCCCGGGGCTCAGCGGTTTCCCCAGCTCGGCTGGTGTCCCCGGGGGGGCGAGGCTGGAAAAGCCCGGGGAGCCCTTAAGGCGAGGCGAGGCGGCTTTGTTCGCGGGGTGCGGTGCCCTCCCCGCAGCACTGCCGCCGCAAGCGGGGCAGGTTTCCTCTGCAAGCGGGAAGGTACTCGGGGGCTAGCTCTTCACTAGCCCGGCTGGACCCTGGGGCCTGCCCCAGCCCCGCGCCGCCTCCATCCCAGCCGGCGCCACAAGATGGAGGCTTGCGCTGCCCCGGCGGAACTACGCTTCCCGGCCTGCCCCGCGCCGCCACAGCCGCGTGAAATGGCGGCCAGGCGGAACTACAGTTCCCGGCGTGCAACGCGGCTACCTCTCCCTCCGCTCCGCCGCGCACTGCCCCGCTGCTTCCGGGGGAAAGGCGGGCGGCGTCCGGGAGGGCACGCAGGGCGCGGAAGTGATTTCACGTCCGGCGGGCTGCGGCGCTGGGAGGGGAGCGGGGCGGCGCGGCGGGCGCGGAGCGGAGGCGAGCCGGCAGCGAGCGGCGGCGGACGAGGCGGCGGCGGCGGAGCAGCTCGGACCGGCGTACGCACCCGCAGCCTTTCCCTCTGCGCGCAGGTGAGGTGAAGCGGGACGGGGGTGCGCGGCGCCGAGCCGCCGCGGGAGCGGGGGTGGGGGGGGGCGGAGGGAGCCGAGCCGAGCCGCCCCCTCCCCTCCCCTGAGGCGGCGCCGGGCGGCGACAACCTTCCCCCCCGCCCCGTCCCGTCCCGCGGCGGCGGGGCCGCCCCGTGGCGCCGTCTTTATTGTCTCGGGCTCCATCCGGGTCCTGGCGGGTGGCGGGGGGGGGCGCTCCGGCGGCGCGGGGCCTGACGGGACGGAACCCCCGCCGCGGGGGCGGCCCCTGTGGGCGAACAAAGCGGGGGGGGGTGGGGGGCGGGTTGCGGTTGCGGGGTGTTTGTCGCCCCCGAGATGGCATCGGCGGACAGCGGGCGGCCCGCCCGGGCCCAGCTCCGCCCGGGCCCCGCTGAAGCGGCGCGGCTCCGCGGGCGGCGGCCCTGAAGGGCGCCTCGGTGGGCACCACCCCCCGGGGAGGGGGGGGTCGTTAGCCGGCATTGCCCTCACTGCCAGGCCGCTTTCTGCGGCCTCGGAGCCGCTCGGCTCTTTTCAGGCCAACTCCAGCGCCTTGAAATGTCAGACAGCCTCGGCATCCCTCGTGCATTTGATGAAGAAATCTGTTTATTCCCGGGCTGTGATCGGTTTGCTTGATAACCGCCGCCTGCTGATTTAATTAGCTAACGAGAAACTCGGCCTGCGCTCCTGACTCACCGGCAGTTAATAAACAAAAACACGCTTCTGCAGAACTTCAAAGCGCTCCCAGCTTTGCCTGCACTTCAGCTTATGCTGAAACCCTGGCACGCTACTTGCTGTTCTCTCTTATTTTTGCATGCTTGAAGCAAATATCTTAATTTTTTTTCCTTTTTTTTTTTTTCTGAAGGGTAAGGGCCCGGGGTTTGCTATGTGGAACTGGCCTGTTGATCTTATCTTCTGAAGGAGGTGTTAGATAATCTTCTGTGACTAGGGTTTAAAGGCAAAATCATCCCGTCACAAAGCTCTGAATTTTAATGGTGCTTGGTGTAGGGCGCTTCAATGCTTTAAATGCGGCAAAACTCAGAAAAACAGGTAAATTAATGGGCCTTAAGGAAGTTCTGGAGTAACAAGTTCCACACTTCATACAGAAAACACGTGGAGTCAACCGAGAGTCCTGTTGTTACAGGATTTTACATTTCTGACTTTGTTCCTAGGATAAAAATCCTGGTTTTTTCTGTCTTCCCTTATGTACTCACACTGTTCTTCCTGCATCACCTCACTCCCTGCCAAAATCCCAGAATAAGTTGGGGCTGGATCTCTGATCATATCGCTATGGCAAAATCCTCCCTATTTTCCGTTCCTCAGCACTACCAAAGTTGTATTTCCTGTTCTAGTGTAAGGAGCTTTGAGAGCCTCTGCTTTCCACCTGCTCCCAGATGGAAGAGGTATTATTTTTATTCACGACAGTAGTGTAGCCTGTCGCTGTGGCTTGTTTTCTGTGGCAGCCCTCTTAGACGGTGACTTTTTTGCAAGACTAAAGTGGCGTTTGGCTCCTCCTCAGAGCTGCCTGTAGCTCATGACTAAGAAGCCAGTAGCTCATACCGGTGAAACGAGACTGATCTTGTCCTCGCAAATGAGCACACAACGCCAGCTGCTTTGTACCTTGACACGACGAAATGGAAAGCTCCCTGTTTAGTGTATTTTATTAGAAATTGCGGAAAATCAAATTACAAGCAGTTCTGTGAGTAAGGGACTGGCCTGGGGCTTCCGAACTGTTCGTGCAGGATGAGTGCTTGTTGACACGTTTTCCTGTGGGAAAACATGAGCGGACTTAGGGCTTCACCAGAGAAACTTCAGATGTTCAGGTGGAGCCTCGGATCCTTCTTGAGGATAATCATCCGCACCGTCCTCGGCCGGTAATGGAAACTTGATTCAGCCCAAATGGGAAACGCTGGACCTCCCTTCCTCCTAAAGGAGATGGCTTGGGTTCTACCTGCACGCTTAAGAAATTGGAAAACTGTTCCATGATTCAACAAATTAACCTTTTGAGCTTCTACACAAACAAGTGGGGCGGTTTAGTTGTTGTTTCTGCCTTTCTGGACTTGTCTTCGTACAGAAGTGGCCTGGAATTTGGCCCGAGTCCCTTACACTGCTAGTGCAGTTATTCACCTGTAGCGTAAATTGTTGGTATTCGGAAAGCTGAGTGGAATATTAATATCAAGATTCACTCTGCAAAAAAAGGGTGAAAACCCTTGCCCTTAAAAATATATATATAAGAAATTAGGGTTTTTAGACTGAGAGGTCTTTTATTTCTTTTGGTCTGTCCTGTTTGCTAGCTTGTGAGCAGCTGAAATTGCTTAAAGCAATTCCAGGCTTGAGCTGGGGTGTTAAACGCAAGGCCTTTTCCTGTTTTACGTTAAATGCTGCCAGTAATCCTTTGCAAGTTTGTTTTGAAAGAACATCAGAAAGAACCTGTTTTCTCTTGCTAGAATACCCGGGTTCTGGTCTCATTTGTCGTACTTCCTAGGGAGCTGAAGTGACTTCCGTCCTTGGCTTTGCCTTTGATTTAAAAACCTCGAACAGGGCAAACCAGGCGAGTTCCTTTTGCTTTGTGCTTTGCTTAATTGATCGTTTGGATGTGACAAGCCTTTGCCCCGGTATTATCAAGAATACATTTTGAACCAAAACTTGCATTAATTCCCCAGATAAGAGGGCCGACTGCAATACAAAGCGAAAGTATGAGCTGCTGTGTGATGAGCCCGTGTACTCTAGTAACAACGCAGGCTATGTTTTGACACCCTCTTCTCTGAATAAGTCGTATTTTGGTATACAAAGAGCTAGAACATTGATTTGGAAATAAAATAAAAATATTTTCATTCACTGCTGCATTGTCTCATTGAGAATTTTTAGCCCTGGAATAACATTCAAGCTTGATTTTTTTAAATTTTTTTTTTTAGCTTATTGCCTCACATGCTTTGTATACTGTTAAAAAAGAAATCAGCGCTGCCAGTATTAGTATCTAAAAATACTCCGTTTTTCCGGTATTGATACCATTCTTACGACAGGGATTCAGACCAAGTGTAGGTTTTGTCCTGCCTTTGGTTGCGGCTGGTGGAACAAAAGGCGCTCGCCAGCTGTACCTCCGTTCCGTGGGGTCAGGGCGTTGCGGTGTCGCGTATCGTGGACAGGCAGAAATGTTCCCTGCGCGCCAGACGTGACTCAATCCATATTAATGAAGCGGGATGAGAGGCAGGCACGGCCTGTCTTCCAGCGCCCGGTGGTGTTGTCTTTACCCGAAGCTGCTCGGTCAGTAGGGTTTTGCTAATGAGGTGGCTGTAGGAACTGTTGTGCCAGCTTGGTCTGCGAGGAGTCGGTGCGTAATGGTTTCTGCCTCGCTTGCGAGGTTTCCCAGCAGGTTTCTGATCACAAAACCCACCTGGTAGCTGAGTTTGGGTAGCCTAAAAGTCCCACCGAAGGTTCCCCTACCATGGGTGTCCTTGGAAGTTCCCCTGAAGCGTTGCCCACTGCCTCTGAAACACCACGGACGCTGGGCGGTTCATTTTCAGGGGAGTCTGTTGAAACTCAGGTGGGAGCTTTGAAATTTGAAAAACAAATTTTCCTTTTCTTTCTTGAACATTGCCTTAAGTGTTTTCCTACTGGCAAGTATGCATGCTTTCTGTCTTGTTTTTTTTTTTCTGTCACTTTTCGTTGGCCTTGGTGCTTGGCGTTTGCTGATTTGGTGAGGTTTAATTTGGGAAATTAATTTGTCACTCGAATCTACGTACAACAGAAACGGCGTTTGTGATACTCGTACTTGTTGCGATCACGGTAAAGCTACCTGGAGCCTTCAGACGCAGGTGCAGCCTTCCCTTGGGCCGGGCTTACGCAGAAGCAGGGTGATGAGCGAATCCACCCGTCTTTAATTACTGCGTTTCTTAATTGCAGACTTTGATTCAGAGAGGCAGCCATGAAGGATCCAAGTCGCAGCAGTACCAGCCCAAGCATCATCAGCGAAGATGTGATTATCAATGGTCATTCCCATGAAGATGACAATCCCTTTGCGGAGTACATGTGGATGGAAAACGAAGAGGAATTTAACAGGCAGGCAAGTGATTTCCCTCTGTAAATGTCTTGTGGTGTGCTTTAGCCTTTTCTAGCTGAAGGGAGAGGTGCTGTGGCCCAGCAACGGGGGTGCAGGACCGGGAATCCTGTAGAGATGGGGTTTTTAGACAGGCTTGCTGGAGTAATCCTGGGGAATAGACAAATCTCAGTTTCTCTGGCAAGAAGTACTTATTTTCTGTAATCTTAGTAGAAAATACAAGAAGTGTGGCGTGTTCTAATGCATCCATTAATTCCCTACCTCTGCTGGAGAGAGAGGGGAGAAAAAAAGGTTGTCAGAGTTTATGTGGGACTCTGGAAGGGACGGGACGTGCTGGGCTGCCGAACTGCGGAGGCTTTACGTGTACAGACATGCCGGCTGCGGCAGTTCCGAACTGGATGCGTCCGGATGCATACCTGCCTCGTCAACAGGGCTGTTCCCGAGGGAGCTGGTGGATGTAGCTGTTGGGTGGCGGTCCTGTTCCTTGCTTAGTACTCCGGTGTCTCACAGCTGGCCTCCGCAATCGGGTTGGAAGGAAGCCTTGACTTCAGCTTTCACCTCGCGTTTGGACACGGTTTTCTCTCCTGTGGCGGCTGGGAACAGCCTGCCTCTTCCCAGTGCCGCTTTCTTAACCAAAACTTGATCTTTGTACTCAAGGAGCTGCTTTCTCTGCGCTCCAGTGTGCTGTGCTGAAGTCTGAGTTTCTGAAATAGGATATGTCTGTTCCTCTCTCTTTAGGGTGCCAGCAGGGCACAAAGCTAATCTGAAATTCAGGTTGCTCGCAAAATCTGAGTTCTTTTGTGCGTATGCCAGGATGGTCTCGGTGTCGCTTCCTGTTCGGTGGGTTTTTCCTCCTGGGGACTGTAGTTTGCATGCAGGACGTGTAGCACTGGGGGAAGGAGCTGAGAGTCGTGCCGTGAATAAACTGTTTTTCAGGTACGGGCTCAGTTTTCAGCGAGGAGGAAGGGTGGGAGCAGGAGGGGAGAACGGTGTTATTCAGCAGGCAAGCGCCGCGTGGCAGCCTGGTTGTCTGCCGCTGCAGGCACATCGCTGTGACAGCCTGAACAAGTTAAACTTTGCCTGGAAAATACAAACGGGCAGTATTAATTTCAAGACATTTGGGGAATTAGATGTTACCTGGTACTTCTGGAGCTGCCGGCGGAGGCACCTGTAGGTGTACAGCCGTGTAACGAAAGCCTGGAGCCGGGCGAGCCCTGCTGTAATAGTAGCCCGTGGCTGCGTGCCCACGGCTGCCTTTTACCCGCACGCAGGACAGAGGCAGCGTCTCGCGGGAAGGATTGCTTGGAGATCGCTGTCCTTGCTGCGGTGCTTTACTGGGGAAATCACTGTCGGGGTTTTGTGCGGGGTTTGAATTGTCTGAACAGTGGCTTAGAGCATGTGGTGGTGAGTCGCCGTTCCCCAAAGCTGAGCTCCAGGGGAGCTGGCGAGTGCGTTTGCCCCAAGCACAGGGGACCGAGGTTTTACAGGAGTCCTGAACTCTGGAGTTAAATTTTTTTGGTTTGGTATTTGTGGTATGTAACTCAGTCTCCACTTTAGGATCTGTTTGATTGCAGAGTGGAGGATAGATAGGAAAACTTGTTTGAGCTTCCATTGAGTGAACTTTTAAATCTGTCTGGAATAATTTTTCTGCTCCCTTGTGTCTGGCGAGTCGTTCACACCGGCTTCTATTTCCCTGCTTTCGTCCCCTAAGTACTGCCATGCAGGACGTGGAAAATCTGTCGGGATAAGCTCCCTCCAAAGCTTGTTTACCAAAAACCAAGCAAAGCTCTCCTCTAGGCTTTGCAGTGTGTGTCGGTTCTGCTTTGTCCTGCTGTGGTACAGCAGGTCGGCGTTAACAACCGCTACAATCGTGTCGAGTTCCTTAGAGTACTACGCTGGTGAACACGCAGTCCACTGCCGAGGGGATGCTGCTGTTCAGCTGACAGGCAGCGGTTGTTTTCTTCGCAGGAGTCTTGCAGGACGCTTCCCTAGGGAGTGTGCCTGGCTGCGTGTGTCGTCCCTGGTTCCTTCCTCACACTGGCAGGGCGTTCAGTCCAGACTAGTCGGTACAGCTGACGTTTTTCACTTGGAAACAACATTTTCCTTCCCCTTGAGCTCGTAACAAACTGCAAACAGAACAGTTGGGGCTACGGGGTTCTCCTGCCGTTCCCTTTTAACTGCAGCTCCACTTCCTGGGACAAAGCGCTTTTCTAGATTTAAAAAATCTAAGCTGTTTGCCTTCCTGCAGCACAGGCATGGTGTTCTGCTAGAACCCTGTTGCGTAGCTAGAGAGGTCAGCTGGGTGCCCAAGCCTTGGAAGGAAGACGCAAGCTGTCAGTAACTTTGTTGATGAAGCGGTTTCTTCTCATTGTACAGATTGAAGAGGAGTTGTGGGAAGAAGAATTTATTGAGCGCTGTTTCCAGGAGATGCTGGAAGAAGAGGAGGAGCACGAATGGTTTATTCCAGCCCGTGATCTCCCACAAACGATGGATCAAATCCAGGACCAGTTCAATGACCTTGTTATCAGTGACAGCTCATCACTGGAGGATCTGGTGGTAAATTCAGTTTCTCATCTTATTTCTAAAGCTTGACATCTCCCTTTGTCCAAGGCTGGCTTTTGTAGCCGATAACGGCCAGAGAAAATCCCTTACGCGGAGGCCAGAGACTTAGACCGTGGCTGGAGGGGGAGATGTGGAACGGTGGGTAAGGGATGTTTCCTTGAGTGACGTGACCTAGTCGGTGGTTTTCTCCATGACCACATGGTGCCTTTCCTGGCCCACGGCGTAAATTCGGGCGGCTTTGGGTGTGCGTAGTATGTGGGGAAGGCCTGTGACGCGCCATGTGGTGGCAGGGCTGCAGAAGGTTAACTCGGCGTCTGTCAGCACTGACGTGTTCCACGGTCTGGTTTGGATTGTGTGAACCCTCGCGGATCCTTGTAGAACTTCTAAGGAAGGGGAAAGCAGCTGAGCTGTGGTTATTTCCCTCTTTCTTGCTGTGTGACTTCTGTCCAGAGCTTAGCTAGGAGGAAAGGGCAGTGTGTACCCATTTTCCCTGACAAAGTTACTGGTGCAGAGCACCACAAACGCGCCGTCGTGCTGCGTGACCGCTGTGAAATTCAGATGCAAACCCCTGCTTTTCAAGCTTAAGCAGCTGCAGGCAGCAGTTTTAGACTCAATTAAGAGTGCAAAATCCCAGTCCTCCATTTCTTGGCGATGAAGAGCTCGTTTGGAAGGTGCTGGCTGCCCACCTGTAGCTGCAGGATGTTGTAGAGCAGCAGCTTGCCGGGTGGGAGGACAGGGTCATCACAGACACGGAGACGTGAAAAATCAGCAGTGCTCATGTATGCTAAATACCTGAAGGGGCTTAAGTTCCTGGAACAAGTCTCCTCTTAAATAACCACAATTTAAAGACCTCATGGCACGTTTTAGCAGCTCAACTTCGGAAAAAGGTATTTCACTGTTAAGCGAGGCCGCTGGATTTGATGCGTGGCTGTGGCTTTCTTGTTTCTTATTCCCTGAGCCCTCGTCTGGCCGAGGTGTGCAGTGGCGCTAGGGAAGGGTGGATAATTCGGGTCCTAGCGCAGAGGAGTGGGCTTGTCTAGTGACTGTAGAGACTTCTGGTGCAAAAACTCCACCATACGCCTGACACTTCCCCTAAATCCGTAAACCGTCCGCCCGGAATTGTATTCAACTTGAAAACGGCAGATGAGAGTAACGATTCAACTGGACTTCTGTTTTTCCCTCCCTCAGGTCAAGAGTAATCTGAATCCAAACGCAAAGGAGTTTGTTCCTGGGGTGAAGTACTTAAATATTTGAGTAGACTGGGCCCTCTCTTGGTGGATGTAGCACAATTTCCACACTGTGAAGCCAGTATTAGAAGATTTAATTGTAAAAGCTCTCTCTTCTTGTCACTGTGTTACACTTATGCATTGCCAAAGTTTTGTTAGTCTTGCATGCTCAATAAAAGTGCTGAGACTGTTATTAAGTCAATCTGTCAAAAGTTTAATGGAGGCGGAACGGGGCCCCGGCTCCGTGCGAAGGAGGCGGTGAGGTAAGAAGCACCAGTCAAGTTGAGACAAAGCATCACCTTCGTAAAACCTTCTGCAGACTCTGTCTTTTTAAACGGGACTTGGAATTTGCCGTGGACGGTCTGTTTTTAACTCGCGATGTGTTAACTGGTGCTCCTGTGCACCTGATAATGCCTTAACTTAAAAGTGAAAGCAAGGATATCTGATTGTTATGCAAATTAGCTAACTTTCCTTTGAAATCTCGGTATTGTTACTAATGTTGATTTTTTTTTTTTCCCCTGAAAAATCTTTGTGCTCCTTTTAAGCAGCATGAGCTTTAACAGAAATTTCACAGACCTGTGCAGAGTCGTAGATCTCAGCTACTGAGCTAACAGGGGCGCGGCCGGAAGGAAGGAATTCCCTGCGCTTTGCGGTGTGCTATCATGTTAGAGACCTTTCGCTTCCCAGTGACGTTAAAGGAGATGTCAGTTCCATCACGATTTCTTCCGAGAGCCCGGAGCCGTACATAGCGCTGCCTATGTAACTTTTAGCGTACAACTTTATTAGAGCTGGATTTAACCGAGGAGGCCCTAGCATTAGTGATTTGAGTGGTGCTTTTCCCTTGCTTTGTTTAATCATCACTACACGATAGTCTACAGCACAACAACCTTTTTTTTTTTTTTTTTTTTTTTTTTTCCTTTTAATAAAGCTAGAACAGTTTTGGCTTCTTAAACTTCATATTCGGGTAGGTTAAGCTGCCATACGTGTTCAGTGTGAATAGTGTTTAAGTTGAAAATATTGTAAAAAAATTATATTTTTTCAAAAATATTTAAAAAAATAAATAATAGTAGAACTGACGTGGTGGCTGTCTCGTGAGTACGCACCTCGCGTGGAAACTCCTTCAGCAGCGTGCGGAGGAGAGGGCTGACGCGATGGACACGGGGCCTGTGCGGCCGCTTGTAACGCGCTGGCTCGATGCGGGGTTGGACTCTGCTCTTCCTGGTGCGTTCCTCCCGCTTTGCGCCTTTGCCTGGGCGCGTGTTCCTTCCTTCTCACCGCTGCCCATCCCGCTGCTGCGGGCAGCGCGGGCGCTCCTGTTTGTGGCTGGTGTCCCCTATGCCGGCGCTGGCTGGCGCGCTGCTGCGGGCTTTGGCGCAGTCGCTGCGGGTGCCCTCCGCCCCACGAACCCCAGAGCTGCGGGAGGGGCGGGCTGGGTATGGTAACGGCCTCCAGCCATCCTCAGGTGGGAGCCCAGCCCACTCCTACGTCGTAATAGCCTTGCTGTTAATATTTTCTTTTTTAATTTTTTTTTTTTTTTTTTAAGCTCTGATTAAACCTTCAGAAATGAAGCACTTCAGCAATTCCGCAGTACTGTGGGTCGGGCAGAGCGAGAGGAAGCCCCCCAGGTGTTGCCCACAGCGTACCCCCGTCGCTGCGTCCGTCTTGCCCCAGGCGGGGGAACCCGTCTCCGAGGAGTTCAGCTTTGCTGTCGCTCCGCAAATTGTCTGCGGCTATCCCGGGCTCCTTGGCTCTCCCTTCCCCCTGTCCCGCCTTCGGAGGTCTGCTGGCCCTCCTGGAAGCAGCAGAACCATTCTGGCGTTTCCGCTGACTCCGAAACCGTTGAGACTCCGGCACCTGCAGGCGGAAGGTCAGGAAGTGCCGCGCTGCCGTACCTGGGAGCTTCACCAGAGAGCCCCTGCGCGGCTGGCAGCCCTCGCGTGTTGGTGAGCGTCCTCCTGGCGCTGGATTACCGGGGGTGGCTGGCGGCGGAGCGCTGCGGCTGGGAGCCAGCTGGTGAAACGGCCCCGCGCCGCGCGGTTGCTTTGCGCTGGCGTTTTTCCCTGCCGTATCCCAGCCAACTGTACAACGTGAGGGGAGTGACGGAAGAGGTGAACTTCCCCGCGGCCTCGCTGGGAGGGAGCCGCTGTTCTCCACCGCGGCCCCCGTCCCGCTGTTTGGGGTTTGTGACGGCAGCACGCGGGCGTTTCGGCAGCGGCAGGGCTTTCTCTGCCTTTGCTGCGGGCCCAGCGCGTGGGCTGGGGGGGGCGAGAGGCTGGGAGGGGTCACAGGCGCCCAAAGGGTGTTGTGTGCCGCGTCAGGCTTGACCGCAAAAGCGGGACAGAGCAGAGGGGTTCTGCTGCCGGCTGGGCACCGCTGTGTTCGTGGGAGGGGGCGGGCGGTTGCTTTTGCATCGCTTGGGGGCTTTATGGTATTTTTTCCACATCTTTCTTCACTTGTGAAACAGCCCTTCTCTCAGCCCAAGGGTTTTCTCGCTTCCGCTCTTCCTGCCCAGGCTGGGGAGCACGCGCGTACCCGTGCCACCCCGCCAACGCGAACGGGGTCGTGCAACGCCGCCTTCAGCTTTGGGCTTGGTGCAAACCAAGCCTGGAAACCGGGCTGACCCTTGGCAACGGGGCTGACGGCCACGCCTGCCGCGGAAAACCAACCGGCTGCGCGAGGCAGCGTGGCACCGGAGCCTGCGCAGCGCAGAAGGGACGAGGGAGCGGTGCAGGACCCAGCAAAGACACCAGTCGGGCAAGTGGGCTTGAATTTTTTTGTTTGGTTTTTTTAATGTATGATCTTAAAATGGGCATCCTACAGCGGTCTGGATACCGTGCCCCGCGCAGAGCCCGCTTCAGCCTCGTGAAAGTCCGCGGCCCCGTGCGGGAGCTGGTGGCTCCGGGGCTCTGGCTGGCTCCTGGGGTGGCTCGCGAGCTTCGGCAAGCGCCCAGCGAGTCTCAGCCGCGGTTTGGGGTGGAGTGGTGACGCGGGGGGTGGCGGTCCCCAGCCTGGTACCCTGGGAGCTGGGGATGTTCCCGAAAGGCACACTGGAGTTTCCCTAGCCCTGCGCTCGAGACGAACGCTGGAAGTCTTGGCTTTGGACTTGGCGGGTGCTAACGAGCTCTGACGGCACCCAGGGGAGCTCGGCTCCGGCTTCTCCGGCGCTGGGGCGCGAGCCCTCCCCTCGCTCAGACCTTGGTGCACACGGAGAGCCCGTCTGCGGTGTCCTGCGCAGCCGCTGCCGCCGCGCCGCCGCCCTTCGCCCGGACCTTAAACCCGGTGAACACCGGGCAGATGGGCACGAGCGTCAGCCACCGGCTCCTCCTCACCGCGCTCATCCCGAAGGGGAAGTCGTAGCTCCTCAGGCCGGCTCTTGCCGTGCTGTCCGAGTGCGCGCCCGCCTTCCACTGCACCAGCCCTCGCTCCTCCTGCGTCCCTGCGGCAGCCGAGACCCCGGGGTGCCCAGCGTCAGCCCCTCCTCGCCCTGCTGTCCCCTCTTGCGGCTCTGAACCAAGGGGAATCTGCCTCCGGCCCCCTGAGCTCCGTGCGCTGCTTTCGTTACCCGGGATGGTGTTGTCCAGGATGAAGGCGATGGTCCCCCCGATGAACATCTCCGTCGTCAGCAGCACCGTCAGTATCTGGTCCAGCTCGGGGACACCTGTGAGAGCGCGGGGGCTGAGCCGGGGCGCGTTGCGAGCAGCCGTACGTGCCCCGTTGCTCGCCGCGTACGCGGGGTGGGCAGGCGCCTGCGCCATCTGCCCTCCTCTCCCCCTGAACACCCTGAACGGAGGCTTTCCGCGGCGGGTGGGCACCTGTGTTAATGGCCTTGGGGTGGGAATCCAGGTAGTTCGGCAGCGTCAGCCCGAAAAACATGGCGAAGCCCAGCACGAAGAGGTTGCGCGAGGAGTTCATGTCGACAAACTGCAGGTTGGAGAGGCCGACGGCCGTGATCATGCCTGCCAGCAGAGACGGCGGCTGCTTTGCCGGCAGGCAGAGACGGCTGTGCCGCTGCGGCGGGTCGGGAGCCAGTCAAGGGCCCTGGGCGGTCAAACCCAGCCGTGGTTCGACCCCAACCCTCAAGTCCTGCCCCGCAGCCCCGGGGAAGCGGCTGGCGATAGCGACGCCCCGGGTTTGTCGTGCGGAGGTTACCGAACAAGGTGCAGAACATCCCGCCGAGGATGGGGTCGGGCAGGGAGGCGAACAGTGCCGTGAACTTGCCGATGGTCCCCAGCACCAGCATGATGCCAGCCCCGTACTGTATCACCCTCCTGCTCCCCACCTGCTCGGAGAGACCGGCAGCGGGTGACGGCGCCCGTCCTCCCGACCCGCTCGGGACCCTTCCCCGGCCCCGGTACCTTCGTGATGCCCAAGACGCCGATGTTGGGGCTGGAGGAGGTGGAGCCGTTGCCGGTTCCCAGCAGCCCCGCGATGATGCAGGAGATGCCTTCAGTGAAGATGCCCCTTGGGGGAACCACACCACCGACCTGGTCCCTGCTGCTCTCCTCCGGCAGCGTCCCTGCCGGGGGGGCCCACGGGGGCCCAGGGGTGCCCGACGTGGGCCGTACCTGTTAATGGCGTGCACGGGGGGAGGGGGGGCTCCCGCCAGCCGGGCGCAGGAGTAGTAGTCGCCGATGGACTCGACGATGCCCGCCAGCGTGGCGCTGAACATGCCCAGCACGGCCGCTGAGGTCACCGTGGGCAGACCCCACTGACCTGCCCGGGGCAGAGCGGGGCGTCAGGGTGGGGGGCACCCTGGGACCCGGCCCCCAGTGCTGACTGGTGAGGCTTTGGGGCGCCCCTGGGTGCTCCCCAGCCCCAGTGATGCTGTGCTGGGTCCCCGCATCCCTCAGGGCAAAAGGGGGGTAGTGGGGGTCCCGCAGGGGTGCCTGGCACTCACAGGGGTAGGGGACCCGAAACCAGGGTGCCACGGACAGGATCTCCCCCCGCGCGTCCGTCCTGGCCTTGTAGCCGTACGCCTCGGGCCGGCTGGGGAAGACGCTGGTGCGCGTCAGGACGTAGCAGAGCAGCCACACCACCATGATGGCCAGGATGATCTGCGAGGGCAGAGACCGCGGCACGCGCCCCACATCGCTCACAAACCCACGCATGGAAAAAGGGGGGGTTTTTTTTGGGGAAGCCCCCCTTCAGGACCCGGCAGCTCTTGGCCGGTCCCTACCGGGAACAGCTTGAAGATCTGGACGCGCAGCAGGACGAAGCCGCTGCCGCGCCGGTAGCCGGGCAGGCAGACGGTGATGTGCCGCAGGTACTGGGCAAACAGGACGATGAGGCAGATGGTCCTGGGGGAGAGAGAGAGAGACGAGGTCCCTCCTGCCCCCGACGGGCTGCTGGCTCCACGGGGGACACCCTTGTCCCCCCCATCCCTGTCCCCGTGCCGTACAGCGCGGCGATGCCCCAGTGGGAGCCGGCCCGTTCGCCGGCCGCCTGGAAGACGGAGAGCCCGATGAGGGAGACGGTGGGGGTGACGGTCAGCGGCCCGATGTAGCTGAGCAGCGCCCCGGGGAGCCCCAGCAGCCCGATGGCCACCTCCACCAGGCTGGACACCACGATGGCCCCCTGGATCTGCAGGGAGAAGGGGGAGTCAGCACCCCGCCGGGGATTTGGGGGTCCCCAGGCGGCGGCGGCGGGGCCGTACCTCTCGCATGCGGGGCTGCCAGATGTGGGAGGTGTTGAGCGGCAGGGCCCAGTTGCCGTAGATCTGCTCTGGGGATGGAGGGGGGTGAGGTGGTCCTGGGGGTGGAGGCGGGGAGCAGCTGGACACCCCTCAACCTCACACCCCCTCACCTTCGGGCGGGCAGCGCCACTTCTCCAGGGCCAGGATGGACTTGGCGGGGACCAGGAAGGCCAGCGCGCTCGCCTGGAAGAGGGGCAGCCTGGGGGGACGATGAGAGGGGACGCCTGCGCCCACGGCCTGGGGACGGCTGGGGGGTCTGGGCCGGGGCCGTGGCTCTACCTGATGCCCACGGTGGTCTGGATGAGGGTGGTGATGCCCACGCAGGTGAAGATGGTGCCGATGAGGTAGCTGACGGTGAGCTGGTCCTTGCCCACGCACAGGCTCTCGGCCAGCAGGAAGGGGACGGCGATGGTGCCGCTGAAGCAGGTCAGGTAGTGCTGGGGGGCGAGGGGCGGGGGGCTCAGCGGGATGGGGTGCTGCGGGGTGCCCCACGCAGCAGGGCGCAGGGGCTCGGGCTCTGCCGGCGGGGGGTACTCCCCTTCCAGGCCGTACCTGGAAGCCCAGCAGGATGCAGAGGTACCAGGGGGGCACGTCCTCGATCTTGTAGAGCATGTCCATCTCTGGCCGGGGGGGCCCGGCGCCCGCCCCACTGTCCTGGGGTGCAGGAGGCACAGCTCAGCCCTGGTGGGGCTGGGACGGGGTGGGGGGGACACCCCGCGCTGTCCCCATTGGTGGCACAGGCTGCCCCAGGGGACCCCCTGAGGGATGGGAGGGGTCCCGGCTGGCTGGTCCCCATCCCACGGTGCGTTCCAGCAGGATTTGGGGTGTGTGCTGTGCGGGGTCCCCCCGTACTCACCCTGCCCACTGCAGGCAGCTCCTTCCCGGGGGGATACGGGGCGCCGGCGGGGGCCAGAGCCGAGTTCCCGTTCTGGCAAGGAGGACGAGATGGGAGCCGGGTCAGTGTTGTCCCCGGTGTCCCATGGGAACAGGGACGGGCTCTGCCGGCGGACGTGCAGGCCAGCGGGCCACGGCTCAGCACACGTGGCCGGTCAGCCCCACCTGGTCCCCAAAATGGGTCTGGGCTCCGAAACTCGCTGTCCCCACGCAATGTTTTGTCCCCAGGGGAGGGTGGACGGGGGTCCCCACAGGCCCTGGGATGCTCACACCACCCCACAGGTGCCAGGAAGGACGGCACAGCCGGTCCCAGCCGCAGCATCCCGGCACGTCCCCGCGATCCCGGGCGTCACCGCAGCCCTCACCCTCGTCCCATCCGCTGCCAGCCCCAGCTGGGCATCACAGCCCTGCGCTGGCCATCATTCGGGGTCGGTACCCCCAGCCACCCACTTCCCTCCCCACTGCCCCGGGACGAGACCGAGGAGGGGAGGGGACGGGGACGGAGGCTGCGTTCACCTGGGGCTGAGCCAGGTCTCCCGAGCGGGTCCCCATCCTCCGGCGGTGTGGCCTTGCCAGCGATGTCACCGGGGGATTTTTATGGCTGTGGGAAGGACTTTAGTCACCGCCCGGGCCGCGGCGCAGGGCGGCAAGCTGGAAGGCGGCCATTGGCTGTGGGTTGTGAAACCGGGGCGCGCTGCCTTGGGGACGGATCAGCTATTAACTCCTTTAATTGGGGCTGGCACCGCCGGCGGGGTCGGGGCGCTCCCACCGCCAGCACCTCGGTAAAACATTAGAGCCGGAGGGTTACAGAGTAATTCCTGGCTGGCGGGGGGTCCGCTTGGCGTCGTCCCGGCACGGCCGCACTGGGCGTCAAGGGACGGTGGCGACGTCGGCGACGGGCGACACAGGGAAGGCGCCCACTTCCCCGCGCGTATCGGCGCTGGCTGGGGACGAAGTTGGCTCCGAAGGTCGCCGGGGCATTAAGCATTAACCGCGCCGGGCCTACAGCTCGTTCTGCAGCGCCTTGGGCGGGGCGGGCCCCCCTGCTTTGCCGCCGGCGCAGGGCCCCTTCTCCCCACGGCACAGCAGCTCTCGCAGGGCGGCCGGGCCCCGCCGGTGCGCCCCGTAGATCTGTGCCTCGCCGCGCTCGCCCACGTAGCTGTGGCACATCTTGGACAGCCTGTGAGGAGCCGGAGAGAGGGGGTCACGCCGCAGCCCCCGCCCTGCCCCCCACCATCACAGGGATGGCACCCGGCACCCCCTCGCCCCGCGTTGCTGACCCCCCCGACTCACCTGCCTGGCCAGGGTCCCCCCGTGACCATCACGCTCACCGGCTCCTGTCTGGGCAGCCCTGGCCCCGCCAGCCGCTTCTCCCCGTCCAGCTCCTGCACCCCGTAGCTGTGGGGAGAGGCAGGAGTTGGGGACGCCCTGCTCCCTGGGGACACCCCCCATCCCCGGGGACGCCCCGCTCACCTCTCCCAGCCCTGCGAGCAGCTCCTCTCCAGCACCTCCACGTAGTCAGACTCGCTCAGCGCCTTCTTGCCCACCTTCCCCTCTGCCTTGCGCAGCTGCTCCTCCAGCTGGGGTGGACAAGGGCAGAAACGGGCTGGTGAGGGTGGCGGCCTCCCCGGGACCCTGCTCCAAGCGGGGACGGGGTCCGCACCCCCTTCCTTGCAGCCCCGGCAGCTGAAGCGCTTTTGCACGGCACGCTGGGGCCATGAGCATCTCAAGGCAGCTCGCCGGCCCCAAAGGGTTTTTTTTGGGGTGCTGGTGAGGGGCAGCCACCAGCGGGGCGCCCCAGGGGAGCCGGCAGCATCTCCCCAGGCCAGAGCGTCCCCACGAGCGCTCTCACCCCCCGTTTCGGGTGCTGCCTCCCCGATCCCCACCTGGAAGGCGATGGCGTGGCAGGCGTCGCAGCGCAGGGATTCGGGCATGTGGGGCGAGAGCCGCTCCTCGGGGCTGAGCTGGGGTGCAGGGACGGAGCGGGACGAGGTGGCAGGGGGAGCCCCGCACATCTCCTCAGCCCCCGTCCCCACCAGCAGGCTCAGGGCCAGCCACGCCGCCAGCGCCGGCTGCATCCTGCCACGATGCCGAAAATGCCGGGGCAGAGGCGCGGGGTGGCTATAAACGCCCTGGGGCCGGCGAGCGGGCACTGGTGCGCGGCTGACGCACCTGCATCCGGCTGAGGCGTCCCCATCCATCCCCGGGGCGTCGGGGCAGGGAGGGGGCGCACGTGGCAGGTGTCCCCTCCCTGTGACGTTTTCAGTGTCATTCCGTCCTGTAACGCCTGACCTCGCTTCCTCAACCCAAATCCTCCCTGGGATGGCGCGGCCCCGCCTGGGCTGGGGCTGGGGCTGGGGTTTGGTTCTCAGGGCTGGGGTTCGGGGTTCAAGGGCTGGGGTTCAGGGACCACCGTTGACCGCAGAGTCCCCTCCTGCCCCTGGGGACCAGGGATTCATCCAGTGGGTGCCCCAGGACAGCAGACTGCAGGGTCCGAGCACCTCAGCTCCCCTTGGGGCCGCGGGACCCCCTCGCACCCCCCTTTACAGACGAAACGAAAGCGGGATGAGTATGCAGGATTTAATGCTGGCTCAGCATTTTCATTGCTATTTTAGGGAGTGCTGCAGCCATGGCTGCAGGGGGTTGGCGGTGGCTGGGCCATTGTCCCCCTGCGTGCCGACCAGCCCAGTTCGCCCCCGGGATGGGAGCGGCAGGACGGGGGGAAGCAGGGGCCGTGCACCTGCTCCGTTTGCCGGCCGAGGTCCGTGACTTCACGCCCCACCCCGGGGCTGCCACATTGGAAAAATACCCATTTTCTCCCTGTTCCCACGAGGAGCCAGTGAGGTCCAGTCCGTTATCCCTCGGCGCTTCGCCAGCTCGGCCACGGACAGCGGGGCTCTCCCGTGCTGGGGGTGATGCTGACTTTGTGGTTAGAGCCAGGCCACCTGGGAAGGGATGAGCCACGCGGGGCCGGCCCCGGCCGAGGACCTCACATGCGGAGCAGCGGTCCCTTCTCGGGGCTGGCGTGGGCGGGGGGCTGGCCGGCGCTGGGACCGGGGCTGGCCCGCATCCCCGTGGGGATATAGTACAGGCTCTCCAGGTACCCGCAGTCAGGACCCCCGGCAGCGGGCGGCCCCTCGCCCTTTGGAGCGGGGCTGAAGGTCCCGGAGCAGCTGGGGTTTTCGGCGGCCGGCAGGTCAGGGTGCGCTGGGGACGGGGCGGCGGGTGGTGCGGGTGCTGGGAGCCCCGGGAAGGCGCCGTAGGGCACGTAGGGTGGAGCGTAGACCCCTGGGGCCACAACCAGGGAGTTGAAAGGAGCCTGGTAGAGCCCGGCGTGCGACGGCACCGGGGGGATGAGCACCTCCAGGTACTGCCCGGTCTCGGGGTCGTAGAGCGTTTTCAGCTGCGGCTGCCGCGGCGGCTCCATGTAGTAGCATTTCCCGCTGTCGGGATCGACGAGCATCTTCCGGTGTGCGGGCAAGTGGGGGGCAAAGGGCTTGGTAGAGCTCGCCGGGCTCTTACTGCTCGGCGAGGCGCCATCGGTCCTCCTGGGGAAATGAGGAGCGTCCTCGAGGCGAGGCTGCGGCTGGGCTGGGGGCAGCGGCGGCTTCGGGCGCTCCCCAGCAGCCAGGCCCTCGGGGGGCTGGGGGAGGGCGGGCTCAGGGCTGGGTTTGCTCCAGGCCGCTTCCCCAACGGCCAGGGGGGACACAACGGTCCCCAGTGGAGTGTTGGCTGGGTTTGGGGCCAAGGGGGGTCCAGAGGATGAGCTGGCCGTGTTGGGGAAGGATGGGCGCCCAAGGGAAGCGGGGACTGGGTTGGGGACCAAGGGGGATGGAAAGGATGAGCTGGCTGGGTTGGGGACCAAGGGGCTCCCAAAAGATGCGCTGGATGGATTGGGGACCAAGGGAGTCCCAAAGGATGCAATGGATGGATTGGGGACCAAAGGGGTCCCAAAAGATGCGCTGGATGGATTGGGGACCAAGGGAGTCCCAAAGGATGCAATGGATGGATTGGGGACCAAAGGGGTCCCAAAGGATGCAATGGATGGACTGGGGACCAAAGGGGTCCCAAAAGATGCGCTGGATGGATTGGGGACCAAGGGAGTCCCAAAGGATGCACTGGATGGATTGGGGACCAAAGGGGTCCCAAAGGATGCACTGGATGGATTGGGGACCAAAGGGGTCCCAAAAGATGCACTGGATGGATTGGGGACCAAGGGGCTCCCAAAAGATGTGCTGGATGGATTGGGGACCAAAGGGGTCCCAAAGGATGCAATGGATGGACTGGGGACCAAAGGGGTCCCAAGAGACTTGTTGGTGGGGTTGGAGACCAAGGGAGCCCCAAATGATGTGCTGGCCAGGCCAGAGGCTGATGGGTAGCCAAAAGATGAGTTGGTCATGTTGGGGATCATGGGGGTCCCAAAGGATGTGCTGGCTGGCCTGGGGATTGAAGGTGTCCCAAAGGCTGTGCTGGCCGGGTTGGGGACCATGGGGTTCCCAAAGTATGCGCTAGCTGGGTTGGGGACCACAGGGTTCCCAAAGGAAGTGCTGGCTGGGCTGGGGACCAAGGGGGTTCCCAAGGCCGGGTTGGGGACCATGGGGGTCCCAAAGGATGTGCTGGCCAGGTTGGGGACCGAGGGCAGCTTTGGCATCGGTGAGGATTTGGGGGCTTTCCCAGGAATTGCTAAGTAGTTGGAGTTCTCCGCCAGGGAAGCAGGAGGGCACGGCTCGGAGGCTGCCGGCCACTTTGGCGAGTGCTCCCAGGCCTCCCTCCGCTCCGGCAGCTGGCCGGAGGGACCTCTGCCGGCGTCCCCGCCTCGAAACGGGGCGGCGGGGCTGGCGCTGCCTGCGAAGCTGCTGCTCCCTGCCGACACCTGCTCGCTTGTGGGTGGCTTCGTTGCGCTTCTCCCCGCCAGTTTCCCAGGCTGTGGGTGCACGCTGCGGCCAGCCCTGGCTCGGGGGTCCCCGTCAGCACTGCTGCCATGCTGCTGCGCTGTCGACTCGGGCCCCTCTGCGGCGCGGAGCCCTTCGGTGGCACTGTGTCCGTCCTTCCCCTCGGTGGGACCCGGCGGCGATGGCGGGAGGAGAACGGTCTTCTCGGTCCGCAGCACGGCACCGCTCTGAGCCGGGGAGCCCTCCCTGGCTGCGGCCGGGGACTGCCGGCCCACCAGGACGTGGAGGTGGGTCTCCATGTGTGGCACCCCCTCGGCTGTCGGCACCCGGGGCGGTACCCTGAGCTCGCTCCGCTCCAGGCGCGGGGGGGATGCGGCCGGTTCTTCCGTGGTGGTCGCTGCTCTCCTCGTGGCCTGGACCTTTGTGATGTGGACAGGGGAGCCGCGCGTGGGCGAAGGCTGGCCGCCGCCGAGCTTTGCGGGGCCCTCAGCGTGTGCCTGGGCTGGCTCTTGGCCGGCAGCCTCCAGCACTTCCCCATCCGCCGGCTCGGTTGCCGTCTCCCGTCGGCAGACCGAGGTGCAGTGGATGACGAGCGGGGCGGCCGGCGGCGGCTCCCCACCGCTGGCCGGTGCCGTAGTGCCGTGGGACGTGACGGTGGTCCCGAAGCAGAGGTTGTAACCGCTCTTCACCAGCTTGCGCACGTCCCGGGGCTGGGGGATGCGCCCCTTCCCCTTGTCTTCCGTCTTGGGGCGGGTGGCCGGCAGGGACCCCCGGGCCGGGGTGCCGGGGCCGAGCGGCTGGGGGGGCGCCGCTGGCAGTTTATCCTCCCGCTGGCTCTGCGGCACCAGCCTCACATCCTGCGCCCGCGAGGTGAAGAGGTGTCGGGGCGGCACGGCGGGGAGCGCCGGGCTGCCGGCCTCAACGGGGACGGTTTGGGGGTGGCTGGGGCGGATGGCTCGCTGCTTCAGGCTGGGCCACGGCTTGGGCGCCCTCTCAAATCTGGGAGCAACGTCCAGTGCCTTCCCCGCCTCGGGGTGGGATTCGAACAAGGCGCGTGCTCGCCGGTAGCGGATCCTCTCTGGCACCGGTTTCTCGGTGGCACTGGGCAGCCTGTGGCCCTCCAGCACCTCCTGGTACTTCATCCTCTCGTTGAGCTCGTTGAAGGTCGTCTTCAGCTTGCAGACGCTCTCCCTCGTCGCCTCGCTCAGCACCACCCCCTTGGTGGGACGGGTGGTGGTGGTCTCCCCCGCGGCCGCTGGCATCCCGCCGCCCCGCAGATCCTCGGCTGAGAAGCTGCAGTCCGAGCGGGAGAGCGAGCTGGATTTGCCCTCCAGGCCATCCCCCAGCAGGTCGGTGCCAGCGGACGACGGCCCAGAGGAGGTCGAGCTGCCCCGCAAGCCCTTCTGCTCCATCTTGATCCTCTGCTCGTACTGCATTTTCTTGGCCAGGACGTTTTTCACCAGGGAAGAGGCCGCCCTGGTCTTGCTGGCGTCGGTGTCCAGGGAGGCCGTCTTCATGAACTGCTTGTAGTTGAGCCTGAAGTCCTCTCCGACGGCCCTGCCCTTGCTGGGGGGCTCCTTCCTGGTGGGGGGCAGGGGTTGGGGGGCCGGGCCGTCGCTCCAGGGGCCGAAACTCGTCTCTTTCCTCTCCTTCCTCTTCAGCAGGATCTGGCGCTTGGGGACGGTCCTCTTCTTGCCGTGGCCCTTCCTGGCCTCCGCGCTCTCCAGCTCCACATCCACGCACTCAAACTGCTCCTTCCCCAGCAAGCCCAGCAGCTCCCCATCCACGCCGGCGGGGAACGGCCAGCCCGCTCTGCCATGGAGGGCTGCCACCGTCCCCCGGGGCTCGCCGCCAGCTGCCGGCCACCGCCGCGGCCGCCCGCCGTCCTCCGACAAGGAGTTGGAGAGGCTGGAGGAGGTGTGGGAGCTGCACATGTCGAGGCGAGTGCCGGGGGGACCCGAGAGGCTGCGGAAAGCCCTGGCCGTCAGCGCCCGCACCTCGCCGTCTGCCTCGTCCGAATCGCTGGGCGCCCCGCCGAGCATCCCCCCGGGCATCGCCAGCTCCCCGCTGGCAGTGGTGGCCGCGGTGGCAGGCTGCCGGTCCCCGCCGAGTGGACCCATCCTGCCCCCCTGCCCCGGCGCTGGGCTATTCTTAGCCACGACGGACAGCTGAGCCTGCCGCGGGCGGGCGAGGGGGCCGGGCAGCCGGGGTTTGTCGGGGGCCCCCGCCGGAGCCCAGCACCCCAGGGCCGCCCCCTCGGCACGGCCACCTCGCCGCCCCGCGTCCTGGGGCGATGTCCCCTCCTCGTCCAGAAACTCCAGGCAGTCCTTGAAGGTCTCAGTCCCCTCCGAGCACACGGCGGAGTGGTAGGAGGAGACGGAGGAGCCCGACATGCTCTTGGTGAGGTCGTCACGGGGGAGGCCAGGGAGGTGGCCTTCCTCCTCCGATGCTGAGCGCTGGCCGTCCCCACCGCTGCGGGGACCCTCGCCATCGGCACCGGGCAGCTCGGCGGGGGAGAGCAGGACGGGGTCCCTCTTCCCGCGGGGCATGGTGGTGGGGACGACCCCGGGGGGTGCCAGCCGGTACCGGGGGCCCCTCCTCGGTGCCGGGGACGCTCCACCGAGGACGACGGCTCGACCTTCTGGCTCCCTGGCCGCGGCAGCGGCTGGCCCCGGCAGCGGGACGGAGCAGCCCCTGGATCACATGGACGTCAGCGAGCGCCAGCCCGGGGGAGGTGATGCCAAGCGCGTTGCTGGGATGCCAGCGCCGCCCCCGGCCTCCGGGGGTCTGCTGGGGGTGCTGCAGCACCGTCCCCTGCCCCCTCACCCTGCAGCACTACCCCCCAAACCTGCAGGTGAGGTGCCAGGGCGTCCCCATGTCCCATAGACCCCTCTGGGGATGTCCCATCCCCGGCGCGGAGGGCACGGCTGGACCCCGGGCCCACCAGGGCCCCTTTCCCAGCACCTCTGCCCGCCTTGCCACAGGGACAGCGTGTCCCCATCCCGGGGGGCTTCTCCAAAATCCACCCTGCCCCAAGCAGCAGCTCCCCCAAAACGGATTGCAAGCGGCCGGGAGCAAAGCCAAGGCATGAAATCAAGGTGGGCACTGAGCACCTCCGGCACTCACAGCAGCTGAAAGATGGACGGCCACTATTTGCCTTTTTCGGAGGGACCCATAGCACGCAGCCGGGGCACCCACCGCAGCACAAGGGTCCCCACAGCTTGCTGGCCTTGATTGTCACCGGCAGAGACTTTCGGGAGGATTTGTTTTGTTTTTTTTCAGTGAAGCAGTGGTAGCAGGTGCTCCCCAGCGCTGCCAGCCCCGGAGCAACCTGATGCCCAAGTCGTCCGGGTTCACGCAGGGACTAAATTTAAACCCTGGCAGGGAAAAGGAGGAGAGGAGAGCTTCCCTGATAGCTGGCCTGGCGCTTAACCCCTACGCTGCCGCGCAGGGCTGTGCTCAGGCGGCGTCTGTGCCCACGGGGGGCAGAGGAGACGTCGCGTGGGCAGCACTCGCCAGCACGGTGGCCTTGTGAGAGGGCACCTGTGGGATTTCGAATCCCAAGTCAGGGAGCCAGCGGGATGCCAGCACAGGAGCTCCCCATGGCGCCGGGATGGCTGGCAGCACCCCAAAAACCTTGGGCTGCCCCCCTCGGGTGCTGCTCCTCACCCTGTGCGGAGGGCCGGCGCCCAGCCTGGGGCTGGCCGGGAGCGACCCCGAGCCCCCTGCAAAGGTGGGCTCACGGCATGGCAGGCTGGCGGGCGCCTGCTGAGTCACTGCTGGCTCTGGCCGCGGCGCAGCGCAGCCGGGACGCGCACGCAGCCCTCGCCTGCTGCCGGATTCGCAAGGGCGGGAGGGACGTGCAGACCCACAGCGGGGAGGGGGCTGAGGGTCCCCTCGGGCCCAGCGGGACGCTTGGTCCCTGGCCGGTCGGCATCCCAGAGAAACGCTGTGTCATTCCCCCTCCTGCGCCGAGGGTCGCGCCCAGTAGTGCAGGGCCACAGGGAGGTGGTGGGAAAGGGAGGCCCAGGGTCACCGGCGTCCTGCCCAGCCTCCCCGGGGTGCCCCGCCGATGCCTTTGGTGCATCCGAGGCTGCTGAGGGTGAGGAGGAAGCACCGAGGGGAACACAGGCTGTGGGAGCCGGAGAAGATCCGGGTAAGGTACAACAAGCCGGTGGGAGGATGGCTGCGGCTCTTCCTGGGCACGAACCGAAAGGTCTCTGTGCTACCGCCTGTGGGTCCTGCTGCCCCGGCAGCGGGTGCGAGGCAGATTTAGGGCAACGACTCGTGTAACCGCTCCAAACCTTTCCTCTGCCCCTTTTCCAGCGCTTGTACTCGGCCCAGCTCTGGCTGCTGCTGCGCCTCGCATTCTGACACCCGGGCCCTGCCAAAACCGAAACGGTCAGAGCGTCGTCGACAGCTGCCACAATCGGTACAGTAACACTGGAGGCTGGAAAGTACCGCCGCACGCCCGCCGCTCAGTCCACCCCCTGCTCCACAGGGCCAGCCGTACGGAAAAACGTGGCAGGGCTGCAGCAGGACTGCCGGCTGGGCTGGTTCCTTCCAGCGTCCCCAGGGCTGCCACGAACCGGGTGCGTTGTTGAAGCGCAGGGGGAACCGGCTGTGCAGCCCCGCAGCCCGAGGCTGCCAGCAACCCGCCGGGCAAGCCCCAGGCTCCAGCGCCTGCACCTCCTCCTCCAGCTCCTTGGGTGCATCCTCCCCGCTCCGCGTGGCACAGGAAAGAGAGAGGAGGGCACGGCCGCAATCCCCGCGGCCCCCCTGCCCCCCAAACACAACCCTTTTAGGTGAACAGGCCCTAAACTTGTCTTCCAACACCTGAAGCAGCTGAGGGCGTGCGTGGGAGCAGCCTGCTAGGCACAAGCACGTTACGGAACACGGGCGGACCCAGGTTGAGCCAGACTTGCTAATGAAATACTCATTTACTTTTATGTTTAAGCCAGCATGATACCGCCTGCAGACTTACCACTGCATTTGCTTATTAACTTGTTTTTTTGTGCCAGCTGCGCACGCTCGCCTTTAACGCTGGCAACTGTGAAAGAGGCAGCAAGGAGGAAGATGACAGCGCAGCGGCTGCCGAGAGCAGGACATGCCTCTCCCACGCCGGAGCTGCTTTCCGTAACTCCAGAGGAGCAGGAAACACCGGCCCAGCTCGGCAGAGGCTTTCAAAGCTGCCTCTGGGGTTTGGAAGGGCACCAGGCATCGAAACGTGCCAGTGGCTCTGACAAACCTCACCTTGGTACCCAAGGGCTGGACGTGCGAGCCCGGGCCAGATGCAAAGAGCTTGGGCGGCCCAGGCCTGCGCCCCCGAGCCCGTGGGAGCACTTCACGCCTTCCCCTCTCAGGCCTCATTTTTGGGGCCATGCCGGGCCGGGCCCTGCCGACCAGCACAGGGAAGGGGCGACCGGCGGGTCCCCCCCCCCCGCCCCCGCCGTTCCTCGCCGGTCCCGGGCCGAGGCCTCAGGGCCCGCCGCCATCTCCCGCACCCCCGCGGCAAATGGCGGCCGGGCCCTCCCCGTCTCCTAGCAACGCGCCAGCCTCTCCCCCCCCCCCCCCCCCCGCCCCGGTCTTAAAGGGGCCGCGGCCGGCAATGCCGCAGCCTGCCCGGCCCCCGCACCCCCGGGAGGAACGGGCTCGGCCTCACCGGGCGAGCCGCCGCGGGGGGGACGGCCGGCAGCTCACGGCCCGGCCCGGCGGGTGCTGCGGGGCGGCCATTTCGCGTGGAACAAACTGCCAGGCGGCACAGAGCTCTGTGGGTTCAGCCAGGCTTCTTACCGCGGTACAGGCCGGCATGGAAACGTCAAGTCTTTCATTTAAAAATAAATACACACACACACATATAGATATAGATATAAACCCATTTGCAGGTGGCCGGTATTCCCCAGGAAATGGGAGCACCCTGGGAGCTGCCCGCTCCCAGCCACCCAGGCCTGCTCGAGAACACCTCTTTCTCGCTTCAGAGACCCAAAAATGATTGAAGTCAGTCGCTTTTCGGCAAAGTAGCCTTTGGTTAACGACAGCAGTGCATTTCACCAGCCGCGGGCACGAGACACGACTTTCCTGGGTTTTTTTTTTCCCTTATTGAGTACAATGGCAGTGCTTTACAAAAAGAAGTACTCGTGTTTATCACCGAAGACGTTTCAGAGCCAAACGCCCTCGCAGCGCACAACGCCCGCACGCAAACAGTCCCCCGCAACAGCCTTAGCCGTGATTTGAACAAAGAACAGCTTATTGCCTTCTGGATTATTGTTACCTTTCAGTTTCACCTTCTGCTTCATCCCGGCCTCTGTCCTAGTCGCAGAGAAGACTCTTAAAATTGCTGTGCTTCTCACAGGAGGTCTCCCGCCTCCATCAACCACTTAGAGACCTTTCGGTGAACCTGCGTTAAGTGCAAAATATGAGGCGTGAATTCATCTCCGTATAGGACATCACAGGTCCAGCGAAGGCGCCGGGTTTGGTCTCCGCACCTGTATCCCTTCACAGCCACGGGAGTCACACAGGAACAACAGCGAAGACGCCAGACCCGGAACAACGTCCAACCGCTTCAATATATTTTAAATATATTCTACAAACTATTTAATATATAAAAAGCAACATTAAAAGAATGTTGCTTTTCATACGCATTTATATTACGCGCTCCAAACTGGGAAACGCCAGAATTAAGGCTGCCTCCCCTGCCAGCCACATTACCAATCTAGAATAAGAAAACCAAACATTTTTGCCCTTGCAGACTCTCACACCACGTGTTTCACAAGCCCCTCTCCACGCCTTTCTTACTGGCGCTCTTCCTGCCCCGAGCGGCTGACAAACTCTGCCCAACTTCCCAAAGTGCTCACACAAAGTTGCCCGAGAGGGAACAAATGTTAACATGAAGATGCTAACTTTAAGGAGTCATTATGTTGTTTTAAATTTTTTTTTTTAAACACACCACCATTTCATAGCAATACTGCTGTAGTTGCAGTGGTCGCATCATACGGGGGACATGTCCATCTCATCGCAGGAGCCCCAAATCTCAGAATCCAAGACAAACACCCCCTCTCTGGTGGGGATCACCAGAGAAGCTCCTCTTCCTGCAGCTCCCAGCTCCGTTTGCTGCCCAACCTCCCACAGCCGTAACGGACGGGACGGGGACACCAAGAGGACCCTTTCCGATACCTACAGTCCCTGTTCCCTGCTCTCCGTACCAGCCGTTTCGTGCACTCTGCCAACAGGACGCCCTCAGCACACCAGTACCTGACCCAGGCACATGGAGACTCCATGTCTGAGCTTTAAAGGCGATTTTAATTCTGGCATTCCTCAAACTTTTTTGAGCACTTTGCTTCCTAGGTTTACGCCAAGGCCATCTGTGGCATCCTGCTCTACCTGTAGTGAGTTTTAGGAACAGAGTTGTTCAGTTTTAACGGACATGCCCCTCCACATCAGAGAGGCGAGCGCGCCAAGTCCTCGCACGGCAGAGGGAGGGCAGAAGCCTGCACCTGCGCTGCCCGAAGATGTCCTTCATTCCATGTGTGGTACACACCTGCGCCACCCCACCCCAGAAACCGGCTCAGGAGGTTAACGAAGCTCAACCGGAGCAACAGTCTGTTCTCTGCTGCTGGCGAGTAAAACCCATCCTCAACCGGCCTTTAACGCCGGGATTGGTAAAGGAGGATCAAGGAAAAACAGGACACTACTACACGGATCTTTTTCTTTGCAATGCTATCTCTACAGGGAAACATTCATAACTGCTCAACAGAGTAAAAATATGCTACATCAAAACCGTACCAGAAAAAGCAGGACGCCTGTAACAGCCGGAGAAGAGTTTGCAGATAAAAACCAGAATTAAACAGCCAGCTTAAAAATATGCCATTGGAAACACAGGAGAAAATAAATATGGCTGGCCTCTCTCGACAGTCCAGCAGACGCTGGAATTGGTGCAATTCAGATTCCGGTTCCGTCCCCTCGGCAGCGTGGAGAGCCGAGAGCCTGCTGGAGTGCTCATCTGAAGCAGGTACTTGACTCATCCGAATTAAGCATCGCGTATGACCACTTGGACAGGAAACACGCCGGCTTCCATCTTAATTCTCATTACAAACGGCTGGAGAAGCAAGGACATCTGCTTGGTTAGCCGTACGAGAGGGCTAGCGCGCTCAGCGCCGAGAACTACGCTGCTCGATGGAGTGAGTGGCTGGTCCATGTAAAATACAGAAAGCCAAGACATTCGCCTGCGGTCCTGGGAAGTACGGATGGCAGACAAACTACCAGCGCAGACAGGTTCCAAACTAACAGCCTTTCCAGGGAATGAATTTACAGAGTGCCACTGGTCCTTGGAACCACGTATAGCGTACAGCGTCTATTCCAGCAAACACCAGCTCTACAGCTCGTGCTGGCCCACCTCTGCGCCGTCCGCAGAAGGAATCCAATATTCACACTCGGTTACAACAGACTCCTTCCCTTTTTATACAAAGGAAAATAAAAACATAAGTTAAAACAGCAATAAATAAAACGACAGAACGTGTGTGTCCCGGTCAGCCCCCTTTGTGCATTCCAATCAGACTGGAGAGCTTCTCACAGTGCTCGAGTTTCAGCGATTCTGCTTTCTGCTTTAACCGCTCATCTCTGTACAGCTTCGCCAAATTCGACAGATCAGACTCTGAAAGACAAAAAAAATGGATGTATTAGGATGAAGCTGTGAACCTACTTTAAATAACACTTTCTCAGTGCTTTGTTATCTTTAGTGTATTTTTTTGTTGTTTCAGTGAAATTGAGCATGTTAACAACTTTCCTTAAAGAGAGGCCGCCAGGTCTAACCAGGCTAGCTACTTAGGAAAGCGGCGTTCCCAGAACCGCTTGAAAACTCAAACAGTTACAATGACCCTCTCTACCAGTGCACCAGCAGGACAACAACCCAAGCAAAAATTAAGACTGATTATTACTGTCTACAAGAAAACAAACTAAATACAGCTTAGAAGTTGCATAAAAATTAAAATTATGTTAATGACCTAAGGAACAGGTGATGGCGTTCAAATAGACATATATATTTAAATTGACTGTGCATAAAGAGGAGCTAGTAAGAAACCATTTGGTCTGCTCCGCGGCACCTGTAAACAGCGGTATCGCCCCAGACATCTGTGCCAGATCCCACCTCAGCGCGCCCTGATCCGTACCGGGGTACCGCCAGCCGCAGACTGGCGGAGGGGGTTACTCTGCACCTCCCAGCGGTATTTCAGCGACACGCCAGAAGGAGAGAGCGCCTCTTACCGACTTTTCCTGTGGCTGCCTTGGGGCTGTCAGCTGTCTCGTGAGCTAAGCAGGCACTGCCAGACACGCACACCCCTGTCCACGGAACCGAGACACGCAATTCCTTCGGCAGATGCGTTCTGCAAGGGCCCGGAGCATCCACCCAAATATATACTTGAAGGCACAGATAACTGGGGTTTTTTTTGATGTTGCACTTCTCAGAATTTAAACTCTGTCTGGCAAGAGCTTTATGCACAAAGCATTATAAATTCTGCTAGGTTTTTTTTCCTTTGGTATTGATTACAGGAAGGTGAAGAGCTAGCCGAGGGATTTGTCTGAGAGGCCTCAGTGCCCTTTCATTAACGATACAATCTCAAATGTGCTTTGCATATTTTTTCCCCTTCTTCTCAAAAGCAACATAAAACCAAAGTCATCTCATTGTTTAAATTATTTCTCCCCTGTAATTCAGAAAAGTTTCTTTTGCTAATTAGCTACGGAGGTCTTGACATAGCTTTCTCCCTGAAGAATAATTTACACCCAGGATTACATGCATCTAAGAGAACAGCAGTAATTTGTTTCTGAAAAGGTCGAAATTTCCCTAAGCAGAGGCTACCTGATGGCACTCAGTTTTTTCAGAGAGCTTTTATACATCTTACAAATCTCTCATTTTACAAAATCATTCAGAGTGGAAAGAACTTGAAAAGATCCTTTCAAGCCTCTGTCCCTGCCCCACTGAAGTTCAAATCCATTTGACCCTCCACCTATTTACTGAAAAGCTTTACAAACTGACAGGCATGAACATTTTATTTTAGATCAGGAATCAATTTTCAGGTTTTATAACTAAAATAGCATCCGAGTTGTGCCAGGCACACAGCCTTGACAAGCCTTCAGCAGAACTGGGCTGGGGTGATTGTCTCCGCGGCCAGAGTCCCTGGAGCTCTGCAGCGAAGAATCTCAGTTTACGCTTACCCAACGGGGCAAAAACACTCACTGCAAACGCTTGCACTTTTTCGTTGTGTCACGTTGGTTTCTTCTGGTTTTCAATCTTTTACACTGAGCTGTTCTTTTTTAAGGAATTCCTAAAACACCTAATTCCAACTACGTATCCTCCTTCTCTCTGTTTTCAGTTGCCTCTTTGTCATTTTCTACAACTCAGAGCTCTCTGCAGTCTTACTTTACAGCTGAATAATCTCCTGTAAAAACCTGCGACGTGCTTTTTCTCCTTCAGAAGACCAAAACCCGCAGCATCTGCACCTTCTACACAGTATTCTGCCGCTAAAGAGAAATGCGCCCTCAGTAAACACAACAAACACGCTATTAATAGACATTCAACTGACAAAAAAAAAAAAAAAAAGTTGACCACATGAAGTTAAACACTTCAACAAGAATTAACGGACCAGAGTTATGAAACAACAGCTGACTACGAACTGTCCCGACATCCCCAGAGAACTTTTCGCAGCGCTCCATCTTGCATTCACAGTTTATTTTTACAAACTGGGCTGTACTAAAGTTAGCACAGTCTCAGCTGGGCTCATTACCTGCTTGCTCGCCTCGATGGTAATCATTCTGAAAACGTGTTTTTTTAATTACAGTGGTCTCCTCAGGCTGCTGCTCATTGTGGACGCTGTAAATATGTCTGCAGATGTGTGACTAATAAAGTCTCTCAGTGTAAAAGCTCCAGAGAGGCACTGTTTCGCAGGAATTACTTGGCGTGCAGTGCTGGATCATCTCCCCCTCTGTGACTACCAGTCTCTCCGAGACTTGCAAACCCTGTTGCCCATTTTGGGGCATGGCACTCCTTAGCTCAGGGTCTAAGCGAAAGAGACAACATAGCAACTTTCAGTTGCACAAGGCCAATTCAGAGGATTTTTCTGTGAGAAATAACTTCTATCCCTGTAGCAAGCCTAGGCATGAAGCCTACATTTATGGTTATAACAGCCACACTATACCTAGAGGCTGCTCCTGCCTGCCACAGGTGCTCAGAGACCACAAGTCAAGCAGATCAAAACCTAAGGGATTTGGGGGGATTTTTATGGTCTTACATTATTTTCTTTTACAACTCCAGCGCCTACATCTGTATATTTCTTTTTATAAACAAGATTGGTAAGTTTTATGTAAAATAAACCCCCTAGTCTCTGGATAAAAACAAAACAACTCTCCCCATCAAAAAATCTGTAAATAGTTTGGAGTCAGCAACACCACTGTTCCCTCTAGCACAGGATTAAACAAGTCTTGTTTAGACAAGAATGTCTGCTACCATAATGATGCCATCGGTAAAGAAACTGTAAACCAGTGCAAAGTCACTTTTTAGTAGCGTGCTGAGGACTGCTTCACACACAGCAATGCAGAAAGTCCTGGTGTGAGAAAGCAGCTTGCCTCTGCTGCTACTAAACATTCACACAGAAACAGTTCCGTGGAAGAAAACAGCAGTAGTTTGTGTTTACTCATTTTGAGGTGATTAGTTCTTCAGCTGAAAAAAAAAAAAAAATCAGTCACAACATCCCAGCTCCGGCCAGCCCTTGTGATTTGATTTCTGTTATTTTGTACAGTTACAAAAGAAGCAGGGCTTTGCTCTATTTTAAACGAACTACAAGAGCAGTAAATAACAAATAATACAGCACGGGGTTAAAATACATGCCGTGATGTGCCACTGATGGACTTAGGACGTGAGAATAATGATTTTGAATGCTCGCATTTGTGTGTTCTCCCTTTCTGCATTCAATTCTTGCTTTTAAAAGACAACCTTGACTACGGTGAAAAACATGATCTCAAACTCATCGAAAGACAGAAAATGCAAATAAGCGCACAAAACAAGCACCGAAGCACGCTCTTTGAAAACTGATACCAGTAACACCAGTCACCAAAAGCACCTGAATAGGCTATGGGCTCTCATTCTGATTAAGCTTTGAAGAAAAAGATAGATCATAATCTTCTGGAGTTAACCAAAGGAAAAATGATTCTGCTCCAGCGGAGGAAAGACGGAGTAGGTGATGTCTCAAGATCTTTTCCAGCCCTAACAATTGGTCAGAGCTAGATAACGTGGCGGATTATACATTTAAAACATCTCCACTAAGAGTTATTCAAGCATAAAAACTGAGTGGAAAAAATGTCTCAAATGGTGAAATCTACTTCCACCTAAGGTGAATTTTGACAGACCCTCACAAACAGCAAATGCAATGCTAAGAGCAGATGTGAGAAACACCAGTGCAAGGTCTGAGACGTTATATGCACCCGAAAAGGAGGCTAAAAATGGCACTGCTTTGTGAAGCACAGCCATCACACAGCTCCTGATGGGCTGTAGGCACAGGCCTGTAACAAAAATAACTTACTTTGCTGTTTCTCCTTCCAGCAGCTGGTCTGAATATAGTCTATGTAATCTTTTTCAACAGTTTTCTCTAGCTCTTGAAGTTCTGCTCCTTGATAATTCTTTTCAAAGTTTTTATCAACATAGTAAGGCACCTGCAAGTTCTCTGTTTCTCTGCTAACAACATGGCCTATGGACCTGTAAAACATCATGGAGAAAATAGATATTTATTTATTTTAGCAGGAAAACAACTGATGTTTCTCCGTATCAGCATTTCCAGAGGACAGCATGTGCAACTTCTTTGCAGTAACTTTCCGCAGGACTACAGCTCCCTCAATCACGCAGTAAGGGAATTACAACTCTCAGGCACTGTGTGCTCCAAACAGAACTCACTCACGCTCCCCCCGCCCCTAAAAACCACAGTGCAAATACCCAATACTTGGAAATATTTACAAAGCACTGACTCAACTCAGAGCCGACACTGCTCCTTCCAAATATCGTGTGTGTTCTCAAGAGCTCAGTCAGAACACTTCCAAAACGTAACAGCAGATCTTATCTGTGAATGGAAGCTCCACGTGCTTTCTTCTATTTGCTGGTGATTTCTGCCAAGCTAGGTCCAGAAATTCACGGCAATTGATGACAAACAGAGATTGTAAGACAGACATGCATCTCAGGATTGCTTAGGGCATAACACAATTGGATCTGGATTTCCCTGGATTCGGGATCCTTTAGCAGAAACAAGAATTAGCAGGGGAGATTCTAGTTACACTTTCCTTTAGGTTTTTATCGTCATCAGTAAACGACGTGGGGCATGGAATATCCCCAAGGGATATTCTGTAGGTAGAATAAGCAACTCTGACAGAGCCGCTGGATCAAACTATTCTCTTCTACCGAATGTCCTTATTTTAGCAAAGACAACCAGGCGTTTTTTCAAATCACTGCCCAGAGAAAGAGGCAGGCAGCCAAAACACAAAGGTTACACTCTACTGAATGGAATCCAGTTTGCCCCTTCTATTTCCTGGGCTCCTCTTTTCCTTCTCTCTTGCAGTCTCTATGCTCTGTTTATATAAACAATTTCTTTTAGTTTTTAGGCTGTTAGTTCTTTTTAAGGTTATGGTTTAGGGAAACAGCGCGACTGTATGCCAGGCTCGGGCCTGCCTATCTCAGACCAACAGGAGAAGGGGAGGCAGTGACAAAAAGCAGGAGAGATTAGCTGCTCTGGGGGCAGCGTGGGAGGTCTCACATGGGACCAGCAGATAGCAAAACACTCTCTAAAATAGAAAAAAAAAAAGCCAAAGAAAAAAAAAAACCAAAGAAAAAAAAAACCCAAAGAAAAAAGCCAAAACGACAAACCCAAACTAAAATCAACCACCCTCTTGTTCTTCTGCTAGGTCTACACACTGACATCTTGTGGTAAAACACGATGACGGGCGTTGGGCTGCTATGACAGCGGAGGGGACAGGAGCCTAAACCTAAACCTACGCAGTTTTGCTCCTAAAAGGGAGCAAGGGGAGCGTCTGGAGCACTGTGATATTGCTGTGCGCAGCAGGTGGTTCAAAACCTGCTCACTCCCGCTCCTATCTCTGCAAGAAACAGTGAAGGTGAGTGAACTGGTCAGCTTTCTCACTGGAGAAAGCTCCCAACATGGGATGCCGAGAGGAGCAAACAGGCTTTTCTCTGCCCGACAAACGCAGGTCTGGTGGTGTTCCTTCTGCTTCCACAGCTGACCCGTTCAGTTTGCCCTCTGCAACCCCAGGGTCCTGCTTCTTTACAGTTAAACCAGGGCATTTTAATGATTTCTGGAGCTTGACAATTCCTCCAGTGGAATTCAAGCTCCAGAGCAGATTCGGATTTATACTGTGAACAGCAGGCTTTATTCCTCAATTGCTTTACGTGGGAACCTCAGCGGTGGTCCACAGATTCCTGGGGGCTGGGCAGACCAGAGGCTGCTGAGCTACAGCCACATTCCTGCTACCGTATCACCGTGCGAAACCATTTCACGCCAGTTGAGATAGTGCTCTGGCTCAGTGCCTCTATTTGTTCAGCACAGTACAACAAAGCACCCCACGGTTAACTCCGGCGCGATAATGCATAGGAGAGCTCGTCAACAGAGACTGTCGGTATTTCCTTATTTACAAATTGATAACACTTTCTAGAAAGAGCAGAGCAGAACACTAACATGCATTTTGCTATCAGTTCCAACTTCCCTCTACCTCCTTATCGCAAACACGGAAGACCAGAAAAATGTGTTCTTAAATGACTTACGATTTGTAGAACAGGCTGTAGGGCGGGTTAGTGGCCATCAGCTGAGTTATAACCGACACTATTATTATTATGAAAACTGGCATCAACTGGATAAATGCAGAGTATGAGTTCTGAAAAGAACAACATGAATTAGTGGATAAGAAAACCAGGCTATCTGTCATAGATCAACAGTGTATTAAGTGTAAACTGAAAAGAAAAAATAAGAGGAATTGCTTGCAAATTTTGAGAGAGATGACAACTTAATTTCAAAATAATCTTTGTTAATAATCTCAGAAAGCTCTTTAAAGCCATTTTCTCCCAATTACATTTTCGTGACATTTCTTTCCATCTACAGCTTCCTCCACAAGGCGACAGATGCCCACAGCACTGTACCTGTCAGCGACCAGCCGACAACCCAGACTGGAGGAACACGCTGCAATTCCCATTTGAGCCTATGGCATCTTCTGAAGTTTGCTACATGCATTCTAAAAACCTCAACCTCTGTTCAAATGCTGGGTAAAATAGCTGAAAAGTGAAGCATTAAGAGACCATACGCAGTGTAATGTGGGACAGGATGCAAGCACTTGTTTTTGTTTGAGTGAATTTAGTAGGACGAAAGGGGGGAATCAAAGAGAAAGCAGATCTTTACTTCTGCTTTTTATTTATTTCCAAATTGGCTTCTAAAATGCCTTTTCTAACCAGGAGTAAAATACAATACGCAGCTATTCAGGTTTTGCTCTCTGCCCTGGGACAGCACAAGAATACCTGACGCAGTAGTAGGTGGCATTCATTTGCCCTAACTTAGCTGTTTATAGGCTGTATCAGGGTTGTTTTTTTTTTTTTAGAGCCTGACTATAACTCACCTTCCTCAGAGAACGATCTTGTTCCGTTAACAGACTGCCTCCAGAGGAAGGTTTTTCCAAGGTAGGTGGCATGTGTGTATGTACGCTAGCAACAAACGACACCTTGTGTCTCATCTAGAGGTTTCAGCTGCTAGAAAACTATCCCAGATCCATCCTGCCCTGGGCTGGAAAAAGCCTGTGCAGCACCTGGGCAAAAACTGTGTGCTAATTTACTAAAGGATTAAACACACCACGATGACAAGCCAGTCTTTCGTTACCAGCCCACGTGTGGGCTAATTGTTGTTGGATTACCAAACCATTAGCACTCGCACCAGCAAAACGCTCGGTGACAGAAACTCCAGGGCTTCTAATCCTATCAATACAATGTATTTTTAAAGTATTTTTATTATAAAAGACAATGTAGTTATTTCTGAAAGCAACCATTTTGGCTGCAGCACTTGAGGATAAACACTGAGCATTTAAGGACGGGAAAGTTTGTCCTGGCTTCGGATGTGCAAGTGGACCGCTCACCCTGGTGAACTATTTAAGCCCAAGAGATCCCCCCTCCTGGCTACCTGTGGCCTGTTTTCCTCCTCCTCTTGCTCCTGTGTCCATGCTCTCTCATTTCGGTGCCTTCGTGGATAGTAGTGTGCATCTCTGGCTACATTTGAGAACATATGGATATTTCCTGTTAAAAAAAAAACAAAACAAAACAAAAAACCAAGAGAGGGTCACGGTTTTCATCCAGTTGCTGGTGCTCACGTGTATTTCTCAGAGTTTCTAGCTGATCATCCAGGCTGATACTACACGATCTGAATTACAGTTGCGATACCTCAGATTTAGTGTTAAAATAACATGTTGTTCCAAAAAGCGTACCAGAGAAACTGTAAAGTTTGCCCTAAGTCCATCTTAATTTAAATCAAACTGCAGAAACACGCTATCATTTTTATTATCGTATCTCATATTTTAATATTCTTTTTGTCATGTTCACTTGCAAGGCCGCAGCTTGTGTTGCGCCCCCAGACTCTAAGAAGGAAAATTAATTTGCTTCACTAGACTCAGGCCATGAATTATGGCTTCCCATAATTACTGAATATGGTCTTTGACACTCATTTCTACCCCCTCTTCCTTCAAACTATAGTTTCACTTAGTGATTTTATAATAAGGACAGATTTAAAGAATAGCTTTTTGAGTTTAAAAAAGTACAGTTCAGGATTTCTTTTCTTGCACACTGAATGTAGTTGATTTATTTTTAAAAAAGCCTAAAACAAGGAAAGAATTGCATACGCTGATTCGATTTGAAGCTTCAACTCTGATTTTATCACCACATGAATATCTTAATAACAGCTGTGCTCTCCTCTTTCGAAATTCACCATCTCTTTGTAGCAGAGAATTGAAATCTATGGCATTATCATGACAACAGAAATGCAAATCTATTTTTAAGCCCTGGGAAAGACATCACATTATTTTTACACTTTATACTCTCCTTTCTCTGAATTTCCCAAAGAATTCTGCAAGAAGTGGCCTTTGCTATTGTGTCAAAACCTCTGTCTCACCGCTTGTCCAAAGATTTTTCCAAGAGTCTAGGCATCTTTGCAGCCACAGCTCCAACAGAGCACCAGATGAGGCTGGCTTGAAGAGGGAAAGTTTCTTTCTTGGAAAAGAAAGTTTGTTTCTATCATTCAACACTGCTCAGACAGTATTTTATCAAGCTGTGAAGAAACAGAAGCAAGCATGGGAAGAGAAGAATGGCTTTTGCAGTATGCCTAGAAAACAGCTTTCCCAAATCCGAAGTTTCTCAAAGAATTTCTGACAGCAGTTTCTTTCCTTCCATATGCATTTTTTTTTCTTTTTAACGAGAAAGAAGTTTAACTTGTAGCCTCTACCCATTATAACTGCAACACTATGCCACATGGAGAGCCTCCTTTTACACTTGAGACATTTAACACTAACTTTTAATATTTTTCCACTGAATTTGCACAGAGGAAAAACGCACGGTAAAAACAAAGCCAAAACCTGCCCACAAAAGCTATACAACGAGTTTCCCCTAACACCCACTTTCTGTACGCAGATTCCCAGAGAGTCTGGTGACAGCAAGGTTTCACAAAACAAAACCCATCACAATAGTGCAGAGCACAAACTTCAGCTCACACACACAAGTCCCACTTAACATTACAACAGTTTAAAAAAATATTCTCTTTATATCAACTATCTGGACATTTTTTTACCAGTAATTCTCTTGCCAAGTAGAAACTGTGTGGACTTTGCCTCTTTGGAAAATTACTGAACTGCGGATTTTTCAGAATTTAAAACTCAGATTAGGAAAATGTAGATAAATTCAGACCTAAACATTCCTTTGGCAAGGAAACTATTGTTTACTACCAACAGCTATTACTATGGAATTATCTTTTCATTTTCTTATTCTCTGCTACATCGATAAAAATTCTGACTTACTTCTTCACACCACTCTACCTGTTAAGCCTGCCATGCCCTGTACCCAAAATCCTTGCGCACCTCCTCAATTTCTTGTCCTCAACTCCAAGCATCTCTGTCGCCCACAGCTGCACAGCAGCCTCGTTCCACAAAGGCAATGTTTCACCGGTGGCCGAGGCAAAAGGCACACACAGGTCCGATTTCTTGCAAAGTCAGAAGTGGAAAACTTGCAGGTACGCACCTACTGGTCTGTTACTGGATACTGCACATCTGGCAGCCGCCAGCCCTTCCCGGCCAGGCTTTGAGATTTTTGGGGAATGGAGCTGCTAAAACCTGAAGTTTAAACCATGCATTAAGGGAGTTTTTCCAGGCATAAAAAGCTAGAAAGGGAGAAAACAGTAAATACCAAAAAGGCTTTGCTCTTCTCAGATGTATAATCAACCCCCGGAGCAGCACCAAGAGAAGCTGAACTTCCTTCGTGGTCTAGCGTCAGCTCGCTGCATTTCAAACGCATCGCGGACGGATACTAACCTGTAGGAAAGTGCCCGCCAAAAAAGACATTGAATATTTCTTCTGGCGTAATGTCTGCTTCGAATTCTGTGTAGTAGTTGTAGTGCCTGGCCTGGCCAGTGCTGACGTGCTCTTGGTCACTTCCAAATTCATCGTATCGTAATCGCTTTTCAGGGTTGCTCAGAACTGCAAAAGCATTGCCTATTGCTGGAGAGGGAATTAAAAGAAGCGTTACACACGTATATCACAGAATATTTCCAGATCTCAAGAGTTTTATAAGCAGAGGAGTAAAGAAGCCCAAAAGGGATAGGAAATTTGTGCTTGACCAAAGCTTGAATTACTTTTGAAAGAGCTGTCCCTGTAGAAGAGGTGTTACAACACTGGCGTTACCTGTGATGGAACCTACTTCCTGCTGTCACAGGTACCAGGAGAAAAATTACAGCACTACAGCATACGGAGAGCGTTGAAATATTTCTAACACCGAGGTGAGAGAGTCCACTTCAGACAGGAGACTGAGTGAGAACGTGACATTTCATCAGATCAAACTAAGCGCTGATAGAGAAGTGCAACTCCGCATACAGTTAAAACAAAGTTAATACCTGCAGAGACCAATTAAAATGCAGAGCCACATTCCAAGTTTTTTTTTTTGTTTTGTTGGCAGAGATGCTTGTGAAGCTGTACAACATATCAACTTCACATCCAGCCACCCAGAAGTGTTTGGTTGGCTCATCTTCCTCCTTGATCTTTGACAGAACATGGCTGTAAACAAGTTCACAGAGAAATACAACCCTAATGCAAAAAAATACAGAAAAGCTCTTCAAAATCTCCTTATTCTAACAGACTATGAGTGAATATTGTACTGCCTTACAGTGCTGCTGTAGACAGCTGCAACACAGCACAGAAAAGGAAAAGAGGTAAGAGTTTAGGTTGTTGATGCAGGTTTCAATTGCAACATTACTGAAAAGTCCAGACACAGAACACTGCACTGGAATTTCACCTGCTTGCATACGTATACATAGATAACATTTTATTTATGACACAGAGTTATTGCTTACACAACACCATGCTCTCCTGCATGGCCAGTATAATTTCCAAGCATCGCTCTAAACCATTAACAGCATCTAGGAATGAGAATTGGGATTTGTCTCCCTTTGCTTCTAACGGAAATCCACGTTCGGAAGACTAAAAGGCGAATCTTGCCAAGCAGCTGCGGGATTTTGTGGAGATGCACACGCTTGCCCATAGACGTGACAAGCCGCATGGGCCCACGTGATGCCTTTATATAAGGAGCAGAACTGTAAGTCTGAGGCAGTTTTAATCTCGCCTGAGTTTACGACTTCCCAAACCGGGCCAGCCTGCACCGGGCCTCACCTTTAAAAGCCTCGGTTGCTCCGGGAGCGCGGTTCTTGTCCGGGTGAAATTTCAGGGCCAGTTTCCGGTAGGCTTTCTTCAGGTCTTCCTCGCTGGCGTCCCTCTCCACCCCCAGAATTTCATAGTAGTTCCGGCACCGCTTTATTCTGGAAGCGCACACACAAGGTTACCCCCTAGCTACGGCCGGCCGGCCGGCCGGCCTGCCTGCCCCCCGCGGGCCCCCGCCGGCCGCTCCCCCTTCGGGCCCGGCCGGTCCCCGCGCCGCGCTCACCGCCGCACGCCGTCCAGCTGCTCCGCCGTGTAGGTCATGGCGGGCCCCGGGGCAGCCCGCCCGCCCCCGGCGCCCCTCACCGCCCCTCACCGCCCGCCGCCCCCCAGGCCCGCCCGCGCCGCCATCTTGCGCGCGGAGGCGGCGGCGCGGGGGCCTCTGGGTACCGGAGCCCCCCGCCGGCGGCGCGCGGACTACAGCTCCCAGCGGGCACCGCGCGGGGAGGGAGGGGCGGGGCCGGAGGGGCTGCCTGGTGACGCCATGGAGCGGCTCGGTGACGTCATAGGCGGCGTCCCCGGCGGGAGCTGGTGGTGGTGGGGAGCGGCGCGGGTTGGCCTCTGAGCTGTGGTGAGGGCCGAGCCCCAGGCGCCCGCCTCCCCTCGGCGGCGTGTTGCAGGCCAAACTGGGGGTGACGTCGTCACCATGACGATAGCTTCGGGGAATGACGTCATTACCGGAGCTGAAGGGCCCTTCCTGGCAGCGCTGCTGCTGCCCTGGCAAGGCCAGGGGAGGTGGTCATGAGCCGTTGCGTCGAGACGGGGCCTGGACAAACGCCGGCGCCGGGCCCGCTGGCCAGGCTGCGGCTGGAAGCCCCTCACAGCTGGCCCGGGCGCTGCCGGCGTCCCCTCGGCCCGGGCGCCAGTTAAAGCTCCGCTAACGGGCCGCGGGAGCGGAGTCGCGGCGTGAGGGCATCGGCGGCTTCGCCCAGAGCGCCTGGTAGGCGCGCGGCAGCGTGCGGGAGGTCTCTCCTTGCACGTGAGCAGCAGCAGCTGGCAGTTAGGGGGGTGGCATCACTTCCACTGTTTGTTTTTTAAATTCAGTCTTTCTTCTGAACAAGGTCGAAGTCGGAACTTTGGACGTGGATCAGGTTTAGCGTGGAGCAAGCTGAGGTTGTTTGTCAAGACCCTGGAGAATCTCTGGGAAGAAGGAGCTCCGGGGAAGGGAAGCTGAGCACGGGACCGTCTCTCAGAGGTCAGTGTGGAGGGGAGATGAGTTAAAGCTTGACAATTGCAGAAATATTTGATCGCTCGGGTGCTTACCAGCTGCCTTTGCAGTGTCCTGCTGGGACTAAACCCTGCTGTGTGAGGCTCGGTGCGCGGAGCCGCAGGTCTCTGCGACGTGGAGCTGTCTGCCTCCGCGTAGCTGGGAGTCGCCTGGGGTTTGTGCGTGAGCAAACTCACCGGGCTGGTGGAGGCTGGCTGGGTGCAGTGATGTCATTTGACTTTTCAGGAATTTTACCGGAAGGGTGTCATTTATTTAAAAAGTAGTTTATCAGACTCCCTGGTCTGTACGTTAACGAGAGAAAGTGTGTTGGGTCTCAGCAAGAGTGGTGCAAACGTTGCGTTGACTTTGCTGAACGCTTGCCAGCTGCAAAGCACAGCTACCCCCACCACTGCCCGTCCCAGGAAACACCTCTCACCCATCCTGTACAATCAAATGAAGCCAAATTATTGTGTTTCGCCAAACCGTGCAGGGGAGCGCGTGCGGTGATACCTGTTTGGAGTGGTGTGCTGGTGGTTCCTGGTGCCGCCGTAAGGCGGGTGCTCAGGCTGCACTGGAAGGGGCTTTTCTGCTCGGTCAGGAAGCTCTGCGAAAGCTGTAGCACAGAAGGTGCGAGCCCTCTCAGCAAACTCGAGCTACCAAACTTCAGGAGCTGAAGCAGCTCAGCGTTTTGCTTGGGGCCACTCCTTTTTACACTCGGATGAACCCTGTCTGCGCAGAGACCTCGTTCTTCGCGCTGAAGATGAGTCATCTCTGAGCGTGTTGGACCTGTGGGAAGACAGCAGCCTGCCTGAAGCCCAGTTATCAATAATAAAGTATTTAAGACGGCAATTTGCATTTCAGCAGCACCTTTAATTTGTGGCTCTCCAAATGCTTTACAGACGTTGATTAACATAGCCTCACAACAACCCTGTGAGGTAGGTGGCTACCATCGTCCCCACCGCTGCGGGGCCAGGGAGGGCACCAGGGATAAGGGGCTTGGAGCAGTTGTGCTGGGATCTGACCTAGCGCTTGGCTGGTTACGTCCTGTTAGGCCTTCAGCTTCGGATCACGCTTTTCTCATGCACGGGTTTGACTGATGAATGAGCCTGTGACGGGCTGGCACAGACCATAAATCTAAAGGCAGCAGTTTATTAGCGAAGTAGATGGTTCCTTAGTGCTCCTTGCTGCTGGAATAATCGGAGGATTTGAAGTCATCTAAAAATAGAGCTAGATGTCAACCACTGAGCATGGCAGGCTGCAACTGGAGCAAGCCCTTAGACCCCGGGTGAGGAAGCTACGTGGGGTGCTACTGTGAATGTACTGATCGGAAAGGACGTAATAATTTAGATATAAAGTCCACCCTTGCTCTTTCCCCAAGGAAAACAAAAAGAACCTAGAAAATCACTCTTGGTTGGCACGAGTCAGCTTCGAGCTCCGAGTCCTTGGCTTCATAGCACCTGCAGAAGGAACAAAACATGGGGCATCAGCAGCCTGTGTGGGCTGGCAGAAGTTGTTAAGCAATGTGTTCTCTCAAACCCGGTCCCAGTGCTAGTTTAGATTTTAAACTGCTTAGAATTTTGTGAATTGCTCGTGTGGAGTGGATCTGAGAATACTGACGGGAATGTGCTCCAGCATAACCTGTGGAGCAGGAGTGCGGGAGGCTTGGACTAGAGGGTGAGACCCTGACTTCACTAAGGCTAGCTTATTTACCTCTTCATTTAGTGACGAATCACAGAAGGGTTTGGGTTGGAAGGGACCCTCAAAGCCCACCCAGTCCAACCCCCCTGCCAGGAGCAGGGACATCTCCAACCAGATCAGGTTGCTCAGAGCCCCGGCCAACCTGGCCTGGAATGTTTCCAGGGATGAGGCATCCACCGCCTAGCCCTAGAGAATCTAGAGATCTAGAGGATCTAGATGAATCTAGGATCTGGAGAATCACTCTAGCTCTCATGACTGCCCTAGGTGATGGCAGCGATGTACATCAGGTGCCCTTGACACCTTGAGTTCAGGCAGCTTGAATAAACCTGAGATGGGCACCTAAACTTTCACCGGGCTCACCGGAACCAGTTTGGACCTTTAGGAGTTTGATGGCAACTGCTTTTTTTTTATTACCTTTCTGAAGGAATAAGAGAGCAAAGAAATAACTCAAAGGCGTGTTCTTATCCAGCAGGAGAAATAATCCCCAGCTAACTCTCTAAAAAGCAAGGCTGAAAAGGGAAACCTTTTCTGATGGCGGGTAGCTCATGCTGTTGTTCGTGTTGATGTTCTTCATGGAGATCAGAGTGATGCTGTTATCCTTCTGGCTTGTGCCTGCCGAGCAGCTGTCAGGAAGAGAAGGCAGTGTTAACTACTCGGGAAAACGAGAGGGAGTTTCTTTGCATGCAGCCGGAGGCAAACGGGCAAGGCTGCGGCTGGCTGGTAGATGGGACCGGGGCTGATCTGCACTGCCCTTTGAGCTGCTGTCCTGGTTCGGGCCCATCCTTAGTGCCAAATACCCCTGTCCCCTGTCTGAACAGAGGTTCAGAGATCTCTGGGGAAACAAGCAGTGCGTTCAGACAAATTGGGGTGCGGGGCTGGTAGGCAGAATCAAGGAGAGGTCTGGATCTGGTTCTCAGCAGCTGAATTACCTTCTAGCCCTGCAGCCACGACCAGAACCGGAGCAGAAGGAAACATTACCGTGCCCCTCTCTCCTGTTTCTCTGGTAGGAAACTATCAGATGGAAAAACAAGAGTTTTGGTCCCTTCCTGCTCTTGTTTCCTGCTGCTTTCCCACATGCAAGCTCTCTTCTTGGGTGGCAGGGATGGACCGTGGGGTTCAGGTGGACCATCCTCTGCTTGGTGCTTCCCTTCCAAAGCTCTCTGGATTGGGGCCCCCTTATCCTGCTCCTCCAGATAACAGTGACAGGCATCCTGGAAGATATCTTTGGAGACCTGATCTCATCACTGAGGCTACTTTGAGATCCAGAAACCCAAGTTTAGACCTCAAGTCTGTATCTAGTCAAGAAAGACAAGCAAACTGCTTTTGGGAGGTGAAGAGTCTCACAGATACCAGTGCAGCTTTGAAATGAGGCCTCTAGATTTTGAACTTCTACCGTTGGCTCCATCAGGCACAGGATGAGGTGCTACTAATGCTCATTTTGGGTTTTTTACCTGTCTCAAAGATGTCTTGAAATGCTTCCACCTAAAATAACCAAAGCAGCCTCTTTTCCTTGCTAAAGTTAGCTCTGGAATAAAACGGGCATTTTCAATACGATAGGAACAGCGTGAGCAGCCTTACCTCTCTGATACCATGGAGGTCCCCGGTTTCTGCTTGTCTGGAGGGAGAAAGGCAGTTGGTGATGCACAGGTGAGAAAACATCCCAGCCAAGCACTAAAATCAGTCAGCTCTCTTCAGAATGATGTTGTACAGGGTTATAAATGAAACCCAAATGAGATTAGAAACGCCACGGGCGCTACTTGGGAGCTGATTAGAGAAAATTCTCCAACTAATGTGACATGCAGGCAGGACTGAACGCTTCGCTGCCTCTTTAGTCACTGCCATCCTCTTGTTTTTTTGGCAGTTACTGTCTTGCTGCAGAGCAGCCTTGCCCTCTAGTGGGCACTGCTTAGTGGGAAATGGGATTCCGAGGCAAAAGGAGTGCCAAACTCCGAGACTTTTGCTGGAAGAGGTGCCCACCTCTGGAAATCTGCACATTTAACTGCAGCAGACTGTTTCCTTGTGCAGGGGTTGGGCTGGGGCTCTGAAGAGGTGGTCACACTACATCCCTAACTGCTGAATCCGCGTCCCAGTTTGGCTTCAAAACCTCCCCACCATGTAAGGCTTTTAAAAGCATCTTTTAGGAATTGCCAGATCCGCGTAGAAACTGATGACTTTTTGATTAGAGAATAACAGATCGCTGCAGGTAAATACCTTCCGAGTCCTTTGAGCGGTTACACCTGAACCTCAGGCTGACCACGCTGACCAGGATGATCACAACCACTATCAGGATGACGATGAAGCTGATGACACCTGGGGATGAAGGAAAGATCTGTCTGTGACTGACAGAACAACGTGCCTGTCCTCCGCTTCTGGGGCAGCAGAGAGACTTCGACTGTCACCAGAACTTGGGTAGGAAATTGATCTTCTCATTAAAATGAGCATGGTAGGCAGAGAAGTAAGTAGTCACTGCCGTGAATGTTTTTTATCCTCTTGTGTTTTAGCCTCACAGGGTTTCTGGTGAATACTTAATTGGTGAGGCAGAGCCGGGAGGACAGAAGTCGGCTGATTGCACTGGGGATTGATTGAAGCCAGTATGTCCCTCCTACAGTTGGTAAATCTTATCCTAAAGGTGTATAAAGTCAGATAAATACATAATATAACGGGGAGAGACAAGTGAAATGCCATGAACGATGTGATCTGTCTCATAAACCAGTGGCCAAGTGCAGATTTGATTCTGACATCTGGCCACAGCTATTCTTTGCGAGGGAATCTTGTCCTGGTACGACTTCTTCAGGACTTCTCATGGCTTCCTTCGGATGATGTGAGCAAATGAGTTAACACGTGACTTTCAAAAAGGCTTCTGAAATAACATTTTTTTTTTCATATAGTGTGATAGAAATGAGAAAATTGGTTTTTTTTTTGTTTGTTTTTTGCCTTGTCATCATGGAGGAGGTGGGCAGTGTAGCTCGAGGTAGAGTGAGTCTCTTAAATCTGCCCCGTGCCTATCTTCAATCTGCTGCCAGGTTAAGGTAGCCACGATGGACTTTCAAATTGTCTGTCCCTTGTATACTGGGCATGGCTGGGAGTATTTATTCTGTATTTTATTGCCTGCTGATGACAAGTCTTTTTTCTCAAGGGTTTTCCCCCCTCAAACTTCCTTTTTCTCAAGGGTTTTTTTCCTGTTAACTCCAGGATCAGGCATGCTGAAAAAGAAAACTCTGGATCCTTCTCCAGGGAAGCATCTTCGAAGCTGGATGTCCAAACTAGCGCGGCCTGGCAAAACAGATCCCCCTCCTCTCCCCGCCTTGCACAAGACCTTACCAAAAGCTGCCACCGTCAGCGGTGATTTGTCATCTGCTGGTGTGGACACAGCCAAGTCAGAGGGTGTCGGTGTTGGAGTGACTGCCTTTGAGGTGCCTAAAAGAGGGGAAAAAAGGTAGCTTGGTATAAAAGTCTGTCTTCTAAGGTTGGGAAGAGGATTCCCAGCAATGCTAGGAACAGGTTGCTGCTTCTCTGGGGCTTTACAGGCTTTTCAAGGGCTAGATGGGGTGGCCAGCACCCCTCAGGTACTCGTTGGCCGTTCACCATGCTGCTTGAGGACAGCAGTGTGATGGCCTTGCTGCTGGCTGTGAAAGGGCTGTGAGGCGTCTGGCGATAACCGTCTCTGTGCGAGAGGTCTTGACCTGCATAGAGAAACACCAAATGTGAGTCTTGTCCTTGGGTGTCATCTGGTAACGGAGTTAATGGACGTGCTGGAGAGGAGAACATGGGCTACAACCTTCCCACCAGCATCCTTTGTACTATTTTCCACGTCCACATAGAAACTCAGGGAACCAAAATTCCAATACCCTCATATAAACTGTTCGGGTTCTGCAGTCCCAGGTGCAGTTTTGGGCAGATACAGAACTTGAATACTGGAAGAGTGAACTGGGAAGGTTTTAGATTTGCTATCGCTCATAAATGTTGAGACTTTTTTAAAAAAAAATCTGCTTAGGGGAAGAAGTTTTGCAGAGGATGAGTGTGGGTTGGCTGTCTTGTCCTTGGAGCTGTAATTAGTGGGTGTGCTGTCCTGGGTTAGCCAGAAGACATTAAGCTGGTTTGAGTTGGGCTGGCTGGTACACCGTGTGTAGTCTAGCTGTGGCAGCGTGGAGGTTTGTTCCAGCAAGGACTCCAGTTCTCAGTGGGATGAGCTGGCTTGTATGAAACTGTTTGGTTTGTGACAGCTGCTTCCAGTGCCTGTGCAAGCAGATTTAAACCTAGCCTGTGTGTTTTGCTTGTTCTGAGAAAAAAAAAAACCCTTTGCTGCCTCCTGAATGTGTGTTGAACGGCCAGATCATCTGCATTGACCTTAATGAGGAGCTACAGGCCCTGTCAGGAGACTAAAAATGATACTTCAGAGCTTCAGAGGATCGTCTGTAGGTCAAGCAGGATCTTCTTTCCTCCTTTTCCATCCCTGCCTTCCCAGTAGCAGCGTTGGAGAAGCGTGAAACAGCTCCTGGCAGTGCAGTGGAGGCAGGGTGTGCAGCTGAAATGGGTTCCTGTCTTGCAGAAAACATCGCTGTTTTGGAACGTCATTTTACCAAAAGTCAGAATAAAACGGGAAATGGTATGAAATAACAAATCTAACTGGTTGAGAAGTGGGTAACCACATGGAGCAGATCAGTCCTGAGAGGCAGGGACTGCCGCTGTGTGATTTTTTTCCCCGGTCATCCAACCCTTTGTTTCACTCTGAAATTGTTCTTCCAGCCACAGGTGGTGGGCAGAAGCTGTGGTTCGCTGAGCCTGGCGTGGACACCCCGTCCCTGGGAGATGCTGGGTCTCGCACAACGGGAGGCTTCGCTTTCGGAAGCGTCAGCAACATTTTGGATATAAAGCAGCGGTGTAACTAATAGCAGTCTGCTCTGATGGGAAGGGCTCTTGGCTTAGCTGGGCGCAGGCATGCTGGTTGGACATCTGTGCAGGCAGAGCTGACCACGGGTTTTCAGCCTTGCTTGCATTGGAGAAGATCTGCGAGGTACTTGCAGAGGCAGAGCAGTTTCTGTCTTGACCACTGCAGATTTTTGAGGCTGAGTCTTTAACGGGGAATCAGCTCAGCTGGCAGATTTCAGTCTTTCCTCTCTCCTGGATTCTACCTTTATTCTGGGAAAACCCTTACTGAATTACCTAATTGTTGCTTACAAGCTGGGTTAAGCAAACTGTGAAAAGCAAAATTATTATTATTTTTTTAAAGGATGTTTAAAGGGCTCCCTTTTCCTAAAGACAGATCAGTCTTTCAACTGTCCAGTTCATCCCAGGCAGAGAATAAGTGCGTTTGGTTGTGTGTTTTGTCACTGCTCCTGAGGATACCAGGCATGAGTTTGAGTGTTACTGGTGGCTGGTGGAGATAAAGACTAGTGCTTGGATAACCTGCACCATGTGAAGCAAGGCAGCTAATTGCCTTGAAATTATCTAAGCTTATTACTACTCTGTAAAGGGAGAAAGTACCTTGAGGTGGTGAAGCTGCTGCACTTGTGCTTCCACTAGACGTTTCATCTGGGTAAAGAAAACATGGGAAAGGAGAATTAACTCTTGAGGCTGCTCCCAGTTGTGCTGTGGGGAACTGTTGGGTTTCCATGGGGTAAAATACTTGGTTTGCATGAGATTTCCCCTCCAAACAAACACCAAGATGGCCAGCTAGCGAGCTGTGCAGTCAATTTAGAGAGGGTACAGGAGAGGTGACCTTGGGAGAGGTCTGCTGGGGAGGCTGGGGCGCCTGGAGCTTCTCCACAAAACGTTACCTGGTATGGGCTTGGTGTGCAGCTGCCACACCCAGGTCGTGGCTGTGTCCAGCCCTGAGCTTTTGGGGAGCTGGAATGAGCTGCTTTTCTAGCAGGGACTCAGGTTCAAAAGTTCCTGCTACTGAATAAGTAGCACGGCATGGACTAGCCCAGTCTATGCCCCCAGTTTTGCTGGGATAAGGAGGGATGGAGAAACAGGTCCTGCCTGAGCCAAAAGGCGAGATTTCCATACTTACCTGGCACAGTCGACGCTGGCAGTGTTGTAGCGACGGAAGAGGATTTGGCTGTAGCAGTTTGAGCCACCGAGGTGAGACTCAGGTTGGTTGGGGGTGTTGGTTTTATTGAAGGCTCTGCAGGGGAAGCACAGCGTTACTTCAGAGAGCTCTGCTCACCACAACCTCTGCTCAGGGACAGCTTGGAGGAGGGCATGGCTATTGGAAAGGGTGCTCAGACTCCTTGGGAGTCACGGATAATCTGCTAGGGAAAGCACGGGCACGAGTAGACAAGGAAATAGCCTTTGTTCTGCGCAGAGTCAGGGAGTTCTTGTACTTCAGCATTAGCTTTTGCTTTTTTTAGTGTACGGAGGCGCTGAGCTGGCAGAGCTCGGGAGACACATGAAGAAAGTCTGCTTTTTTCTACCACTTTTTTTTTCCCGCTTCGAAAATGAAGGAATTTTTATTGCTGGCCACTTTAACTGGCCAGAGCTGCCTGGCACTTGTGTATTTGTTATCTGAAATGCTAACTGTTATGTTTCATTGCACTGAGAGTCTCTAAGCACAAATAATGAAGTTCTTGCAGTGGCCTGGAGGCTCTGTCATGTTCCTCTACCCACTGCTCAAGGCATAGCAAGAACGCGATCCAGAGCAAGAAGTCCTCTGCAACGAAGAGTGGATCTCCAGCCTGGAATTTATAGGCAAGTTCCTTGTCTAGATGTCTCTTGGCTTTCCAATAAAAATGAGAAAAGAGTGAAAATGGTTTTAAGGTTGCTTTTCTTTTTTGTCCCCTCTTTTATCCAAATGCTTCACCAAAATATTTGAATTTAGCATTAATTTTTGGGTTTTTTTTTCTGCAAGGCATGGAAGCAGAATCTGAGATCTTTTTGAGGTCTTTTTCTTTTATATTTTTGGGGTCCCTTTGGAAGGGTAGCTATGCTTAGAATTATTTTTTATTTTTAATTTTAAAATTTTTTTTCCCCCCAAATATAGCAGGAGGAGATCTGTCTCCGAAGATCCAAGTGAACTAACAGGTGTGCATCTGGAGGTGAACAGATCCCTTCTTGCGTGTTTGCTTTTTGTGTATTTTCAGACTGAATCATGTCTTTCTGCTAACACACCCCTGTGCCCACTTCCAGGGCTTCTGTGTGGCCATGTACACGTGGTACTGGCCTGAAGCTCGCTTCACCAGAGGAGGAGAACAGAAAAAAAGAGAATACCAGTTACAAGCCAGGATGCCCCTGAGCCTGCACCCTTAGGTCTCCAGAGGAGCGTTACCTGAGGTATGGTTCTTCACTTCAGGGCTGTGTGTTCTAGGTTGGGATGGACCTGTAACACAAGCAGAGAGACACGGAAGTGACATCTACACGTGCTCCTGGCTGGCAGGATCTCCCACAGGGAGAGCTGAAGGATGGGCTGGAAAGGGGCCATTGTAGCCAGTAAGAGCTGAAAGGGTGATTGGGGCAAGAGGTGCTAAGGAGGGAGTTTGTCACTGCTGTGGCTGCAGGGACCTGTGGGCTCCAAGGATCCATGGGTGAGAGCGTGCTAACTGGGGAAACGGGGAGCAGAGATGAGGCAGGATCCCTCTGCTTCCTGGAACGCAGCTTTGCCCTCTTCCAGACAAAAAGGGGAGCCAGGTGAGGTCATCCCTCTGGGGCGCAGTGCCCTTCACGGCCCCTGGAGATCTGGGGGTGACTGGTGACAGAGGGGCAAGCAGAGGTGGGCAGTGTAGGGTCCTGGGAGAAGGTGCTACAGCAGATGGGAGCTTTGGATCTGGTTCCCATTTGTGGGCTCTCCATTTGCATCCCCATCCCAACAGACATGCAAAAGCAGATGAGAAGCCAGGAGGTACCTGTTACAGCATGGGTGGAGGAGGCTGTAGTACCTGAAACGAAAGAATAAGAGTGTTAGCGGTGCCAATCTGTGATTGTCGCTAATGCAGTAGTGTCCTTGCTGGCTGGGTGGTTTGGGTTTTCCTCACGGTCTGTAGGAATGACTTTGAAGTACGTGATTTCCCAAAAAGCATTAGCAAAGAAGTAGCAGCAAACACTGAGTGCAAAACTGTCAGCTTCTGAGTAAATGGGTCCTGGGGTTTATTCAGCCAGGATAGATGCCCTTCTCCCCAGGTGGAGCCGAACCCTTCAGGGAGCGTCTTTCTCTGTTACAGGGAAAATGCAAGGCTGAACAAATCAGTGGGGTTGTTCCCTCCCCATGAGCTGTTTGCCCCCAGCTCAGTCTGGCAGGGAAAGGCTGTTTGACCTGTATTCTGGAGCTGTTTAAAGAGTTAAGACGCACATCTGAACGCCTTGTTCATTTGAGGCCTTAAGGAGTGGATGGATGAGGTTTGTAACGGCTTCCGGGAGCCAATGGGACTGTGTTTCCTCCCTGTCTTCTGCCTCTGATCCTTCTGTCCCATCTGTTTGCATCCTGGGAAGCTGGCTGGAGCCTGGTGGCCGTGGAAGCCTGGACACAGCGAGGGGGCTGCAGCCTGGGGACCGACTCCGAGCTGCCCTCCCTGGCAGTGGTGGGTGGTCCTGTGGGTCCACGCGAGGCTTTGCTCTCCCATGATTGGAGGTGTTGCACCGAGACCCTAATTTCTCAACTGAAAGTTGGTGTTGTGTGGTTGGTATTTTAAAATGGTTACTGCTGGTGATCCTGGTTCTGCCTGTAGTCAAGTTTAATGAAGTAAACTACGTTACAGCTACAGAAACCAGCCGAATCTGATCCCACCAGTGATCCGTCTCACCAGAGTCCCGCGGGAGCGAGAGGGTTTGGACAGAAAGGGACAGCAGTTAAGGCTGCATCCTTCCAGCTTGCTGTCCCCGCGTAATGCCGCGTGGCTCCGTTGCAGCGGTGGTCTGCGATGCAATGCCATTGCAGGATGCTGTGCCTCGTGGGGTGGCCGGAGGGGAGGTCCCGCAATGCAGCGCTGGGCAGAGCAGTGCCTGTGCACCCATTTACAGCCAGAATCTGTCCTCCCTGTACAGGAGGTTCATCTCACCGGCTGCTTTACGCCTCTCATGAGCCAGCCTGCAAGAGAGCTCGTCTCCATGCTGTCTTTCTCACCGTAGAGGCGATGTAGGTGATGAACTTCCCGCTGTAGTTGTCTGGAAGAGGTGGGGTGAGCGCCCTGGTAGTGGTGTGTGTCTGGGATGAGATCGTTAGCATCCAGCATGTGTGGGTTATCAGGGCTTGGCTCAGAGCTCACCCCTTGGGACCATCTGGGTGTAGCAGGCTCTCATTTTTCTCACCTAACTGCGTTGGAGACATAATTGTTTTTTTTTTTTTTAATATCTGAGGCTTTATGACAATGATCCCAGCCAAAGAGGAACCAAAACAATGTGTAAAGCACGGTGAATAGATAATAAAACACGGTCTCCTTCCAGGTAAGATTTGGCTGTGAAAATCAGACTTTTCAGATCTTTTCCATGCTTTTCTCTTCTAGCTTACTGGGCAGCAGGCTGGCAAGACTGCCTTGTTTAGTCCATGAAAGAGGAGACATGATCAGGCATTTAATTACGTAAAGAGGAAGGGACTTCCAGTGGTTCCTATTCCCAATAATTTTCTAAATTCATTGGGAACAGGACCAGAAAACAAAGACTTTTTGCTGCAACAAGGGAAAGGGAAAGGGAGAGGCTGGGCAATACTGCCTTAACATAAGGATAGTGAGTTGCTAGTAGTGATTGTGTAGGAGAATTATGGGATAGCCTTCTCTGCAGGTTTAGAAGGAAGCTAAATGAGCATCAGTCTAGTGACACAAACAGGATGATGGACAGATGTAACATCACTTACTGAATCAACTGATATAATGGAGAAAAGATATTTTGGGCACACAGTTGCCCTTTATATCACTGGGCTTCCTCTTCCTGAACAGCTTTACAACTCAATTTCTGGACACTGGTTTGCAAATGCCTTAAGGTACTCTGTGTACATTCAGCACAAAAAATAATGTGCTGAGACCAATATCCTCTGCCAAACTCAGCTCCTTTCTCCAAAATTTCCCTGCAGAAACCATTGCCTTGTTCCTCTGTGGGGAGAAGTAGCTGCTTGTAACACATTTTGTTTTTAAAAATTATCACAGGTGCTTTTTAGTGTACATGGCGTGTGAAAGCATCAGGAATCGCTGAAGAAAGAGCTATTGTCTACACTTAGTCTTTGTTGAAGGAAGAGGGGAATTCAGGTGCTGAGCTGGCAGTTTATTCAACCATTTTTGGTGCAGCTGAGGAGAAATCAGAGACCTTGAATGGAGCTTCTCAGGATGGGAGGAAGCTGGGAGTGAGGGAGGTAACATTGCTGCCCGGTACTGCCATTCCTTATGGGACCATCCCGGGGCCAGCTCCAGCATCCCCGGCGCCAGGGCGAGAGGATCGTACTCAACGCTTCCCACCACCGCTCAGCCCCTCACTGAGGGTCACACCAGAGTGCTGGCTTGTAACTTCTCAGTTTGCAAAAGGAAACCTTGAGGTTATTGTAAATAAGATGAATAAGCAGGGTTTTTTTCTAGTGCTCGGTCCCTGGAGTTGCCCTGGCCAAGAAGATGCTCACCCTGCCGCGTTTGAGCCTTGCTGTGGAGAAGTGACTGGTCTTGCTGGGAAGAGGCCGAGGGATGGAGCTCCACGTCTGGCACTTTGCTCAGGAAGAAATGGCCCTGGCTCTATAAACACAGCCGCACGTTATTTCAGAGCGGAGCACGTCTGGCTCTGACTTCTGGCCGCTGCTGCTTGTTATGCCTTCCCTGCCAACTTAAATAATCAAAAATCCTGTTAAATTAGGTGTTTTCATGTGGTGAAGGTGCCTAGTATCCTGGTTGAATTACAGCGGAGACGGAGGGACGCACGCAAATCAGCAAGAGACCTGAGTCACGTCGCGGGGCTGGGCAGCAGGACGGGTACAAACAAAAAAGCGCCACGCGTCGCGGCTCCCTGCAGACGTCCCCGGGGGACTCTCGTGCAAATGGTGCTGGAAACCGTTTCCTCCCGCTGCCTCTGCCAGCACGGCCCTGCTCCCCTCCACGGAGGGCCCTGCCTGTATAAACAGCTAACAATAATAATCAGGGCGCAGCCAGCGCAGCTGCAGTTGCAATAAACATCCAAGCCGCTCCGATGGCTCGCCGTTGAGCGTAACGCTGCCAAGATGTTTGTGGCGTGTTTGGGTGTTGGTGATTTATCGGCGGCTTGTGCACTTCTAGGTGGAGACGGGGAGCTCGCGGAGGGAAATCGGGTGAGAAACAGGGCTTTCTGCTCTTGCTGTTGTGGGAAACTCCCGATGACCCACTAGAGCCATGGGGCTGCAGGTGCATTTCAGCCCTGACTCTGTGCTAGCTGCTTGTCGGTTAATTTTTCCAGGGGAATTTTGGATTTCTGTTGTTTGCAGTTCTTCTGGGAGGTTAGGTGTGAGTGTTAGACTGAGAGCAGAGGGGTCTTTCTGTGGAGCCGTCTCTCACAGCGGCCGACGTTCCTAGAGCCAGCAGCTCGCCCTGCTCACTCCTCAGCACAAAAAGAGAACAATGTAAAACAAAAAAAAAAGGTGAATTCTAGGTTTTTCTGCGTTGATATTATTTTTGGCAATTGTAGGCAGTTAAAGAGTGGTTTCTGCAGCTGCTGACCAAAGAGAGGCACTGACATTTAAGAAAACCAAACTGTACATCAGAGCCTGCGTGCAGCAGCAGTGCTGCGGCAGAGACCTGGGCCCGCTGTTGGAAACGCTTCAGTGGGGTTTAGGTGAGGCTCCAGGAGGGACTGTGCTTTCCAGTCTGTTGACAGAGGGATGGAGTCACGGGGGAGGATCTCTGGCACCAGTTTGAAGGCACTGGGACTGCTCCTGTCCACTCAGAACTGGTGATGGAGAGGCAGAGCCCATGTGGCATTGTGCACCCCTGCTGTACCCACCTCGGTGTCACCCTCTGCTTGCAGGCTGCATAAACAAATCCTTTCCAAAAAGAGACCCAGCCACCTAAAATTAGACTTTTCAGTTCATGTACCGGCACTTCTGTCAAGCCACCCTTGACAGAAATAAACCGGCCGCGTAACGCGCGGGCAGCTGCTTCCTGGGTGAAGCACGGCGGCTGCTGAAGCAGCAGAGAGCAACGACAGCCGATTCTTAGGACTTTCACATGGAAAACATCCTGTATGATGGAACCTGGAAAGCAGAGAGCTCTGCAAAAGCCTAGCTCCTATTTATTAAGCACCTAAAAAGGTGCCTCTGCCTTGAGGGTCTCACAGCAAGGGTGGAAATTGCGATGGAGAGCAAGGAAAAGTGTTGTTACGCAGGCTGGATAACTGACAGCCTAAATCAGGTCCCAGATCCACAGAGGTGTTTAAGTGTCTGATTCCCAAATGGCATCAGGGGTTTGGCAGCTCGCTGCCAAGTGCTTCTGAATTGTAATGGCTTGGCCAAAGTGTTACGGAAAGTTTAGGGAGCCAGGAATTAAACCCGGATCTCGTTGGCAATTAAAAAGAACCTTCGCCTTCCTCTGCCCCTCCTCAAGGGCTGCGCCCTGCTCAGGGCATCCTCTGAGCATCGCGCTCTGTGCCCCTCTGGTGAGCTGTTCTGGCAGCAGATCTCAGCGGAAAGCAATTAAAAACCACTCGAAGGAAGAAAACAAGCCAGGAGACAAACAATGTGGGGAAACCGCACGCACAGAGCGGGTTCTGCCACATCGCCATGTGTGCCGAGCTCTGGTTTGTCCACCAAGAGCAGTTGTTCCTGCCCCATCACGCTGCTGTACCGTCACCCTCCCAGCTGCTTACTGGTTCCAGTTCCCTCTGCGACCTGCTTGTTTTAGAGCTCTGCTGTGTTTGCTCTTGGTCTCTGCAGCGCTGGTGATGTGGGTCCTGCCCGTCTGCTTGTGCTGCTCCTGGGGTCTGACCCTGGGTCTGGAGGAGGAAGTTGCTCCTTGCCCCGTTCCAATGAAAGATGGAGCGAGCAGCTCTCCAGGCTTGATGGGAGCTGGAGCCCAATGTCTGCTTTTTGCCCACCTACAGGTTTTTGAAAATAATATTATTCATCAGGAGATCTCAAAGCACTTTACAGAGTGAAGCACCCTGAGCTGCAGGCTGGTTTGGCAGTGCTGCTGTCACACCTTGATGAGGCCACCAGCCGAGGTCCTGCCGTTGTACGGGCCACCTTGCCGGTGGTCCTCATGGGTTTGTAGGATTTTCTTCCAAATGTCGTGTGCGCCAGCTGCCCTAGGAGACGGGTTCAGCTCCCGCCTAGCGACCCAGGAGACGAGGTGTGTGAGGGGCTGGTGGCAAAGGCATTTTTCATAATTCCTGTTCTTTCCATTTGCTTTTCTTTAGTTTCCTGGCCTGAGCCCTGGGGGAGTGGCTGAAGGCTGTTCCTGCCTGGATGCGGTCACCAGCGTGTCGGTGCAGAGGAGGCACCGTGCAGCTGCTGCCTGGGGTGCTGAGCCTTGTGGGATCAGCCGGTAAAAAGCAAGTAAAGCGTCTTGGCCTGCCAAGCTTCAGCTGAGTCCAAGTGTTCGGTGGGTGACCCTGGTTATAGCGCCCAAGTTTTATTCCCAGATTTCAAAGCACTTTTCAGAAAAAGTCGTTTTACTCTCCCTGTTTCAAATCTGGGGAAAACAGGGCACAGGAGCATTACGCGGCTGTGACAAGCGGCAGACACAAAGCCCAGTGGTCCTCTGTCTCCATCCGGTGCATCGCCAGCTGTGTTTCTCCCTCATTTCTAATCACACTAATTTTGGTGTGATTCCAAGATTTTTAGCATTTCCAGCTCACATACGAGAGGAGCTTATTGAATCGTGTGTCTGGAGCTGCTCTCCCGGAGCTGTGCTGCCCTTGGGAGCGTGCAGAGTCTGCGGTTGTGCCTGGTGATGGTGGGAAAGGTGGGGGACACCCACCTTAGGTCCCTGCTCTCTTGCCCAGAACCAGTGGTGGCTGTCCCCAGTGCCGGAAGGGTTTGCCTGGCTTGCTCCGGAGGGTGGACAGCCATGCTCCGCACCTCCACAGCACCCTCTTCCACATTCCTGGAACAAACAGCTCCAGCTGAGCTCTCTGCCTCCTCTCTCTGTAGGATGGCAAGCCCAGGCCACCAGCTTTGCTCCTGTACTATGATGTCCCTGTCCCATCGCTGTGTCCTGGACCAGCAACCTTGGTCTTGGGGAATTGGGTCCCAAATCAGTGGTTTCTCACCAGCCAGTGGTGAGAAGGTTCTCCCTAACCTGTGACATCCAGCTGCCGGTGAGGCCGTGCCGTTTAACGGCATCCCTGGTGTCTCTCCAGGTTTGTAGGAAGTTTCATGAGCTACCAGCATTAGGGACAAAGTCTGCTAGAAATTTTAGTATCTCCAAATGCCACTGCAGCCAGAGACACTAGAGAGGACTTTGCTCCTTTCTGCTGTGCTGGGTTGATTCAGCGGAAAGGTAAAACCAGCCCCCCCCAGCCCATGAGTCTACAAAAAAGACCGAATGGGAGGTTCCTCCTCGTTACGGCGGTTAGGTCACGCTGAGGGGGCTCCTCTGGGCGGTGGAGTAAGGAGACCTTCTAGCCCAGGCTCGGCTGCGGTGCCTTGTGCTGGTAAGGCGCAGATCTGCCTTTTCCACCCTGGGGCTTGAGCCCACGCCTTGGCTTTGCCGGCAGGAGCGTTCCCGGCGTTGGGTTACCAGCGCCTTCTCCTCCACGGACACCTGCTGTTGACTCACCTATTGCAAACGGGACATAATGCCTGGAAACCCTGTCTTGGTCAGAGCTGCAGAGTCATCTGCGGGGTTTTGTGTTACTAGAAGGGAGCAGTTTGTTTTGTGAACAAACATTTCTCCTAACCACCTCCTGCTTTCTCTTCCTCCTTCCCCAGGTCAGGTTGGCCAAGGAATTGGTTTTAGGGTGCACCAGGTGCCCCGGTTTAAGGATGCGAGCGCTGTGTCTGGTAAGTCTCCTGGTAGCTCCATCTGTGCCTTCGAGCTGCACCCCATGTTTTTGATTATATCAAAAATATATATTGACATATGTACATCTTTTCAATAGATCAAGCTTCTTGCGGCATTATCCATCCGCTGGCTGTGGCGCAGGTAAGCAGAGCCACAGTGGGAAAATCCTGCTGGGTTCTCCTCGGCTTGGAGGAGGAATTTTTCAGTGGAAATCTTTTGTCTGGAAAATGCCTGCCCATTGTAATGGGAACCATTCATAGGAAGAGGTTTGTTTGGACAAATTTTCTGTTAAGTGTTTCTCGGGGAGGAAAACCAGGTTGGAAATGTTCCAGACCTTCCCACTTCAGCAATTTCAAAATAATGGTATTTGAACCTTTGGTTAGAAATAACAGTGAGAGCTTAGAAGTTCAAATTAACAAATAAGAAATTCATTAATAAATTAATGAAGTTGCACAAGGTTTTAAAAAAAAAAAAAAAAAAAGCTTGTGTGAAAACAGTGGAAACAGGCAGGTGTAAGTTTCCAGCCAAAGCAAATTCTGTCTCTCCTCTCTCCTGCAAGGTTACTTCCACCTCCTCGCGTGCAGGGAGATCGCTGAACAGGTTCAGGAGCCTCCAGTTCCCTTCTCCAGCTGCCTGCGTGTGGGGGAACCGGTGGCAGCGCTGGCCGCGTCTCTGCCCCCTTCGCTAAGCCTGCTGCTTTGCCTTGCGCAGGAGCTTCCCCCAGGTATGACCCCGCCTTAGTGACTTTGCTCAAAAATTAAAAATAAAAGGAAAGCCGTTTCAGATGTTGTATCAGTGCAAAAAAACCGAGATGGAATACTTGGCAGTGGGGGAGGCTGGTGGTTTTGATCGAAGGCAGAGAGGTGCCACTGCGCAGGGAGCATCAGCAACGCCGTTACCGTCTGTAGGTATTGCCCCTGCTGGGGTCGGCGCTAGCTGCTGGGCATGCTTCTGCTGAGAGCGGTCCCCGCCCCGCGGTTTTAAGCAGAACGAGAGGACAAAGTGACACGCTCAGGACCGAGGGACGGAGGTGGCATCCCCTCCACCTGCCGCCGCAGCAGCCGGGTTCAGTCCGGAGGGGAATCTCTAGGGGCTGGATCTCGGTGTGGTGCAGCGGAGCCAGAGAAGGGGCCTGGCAGCCTCTGTGGCATTCCCATCCCGTGCAAACCGTACCGATTTTAGGGGAAAACCAGCATTCTGGCCAGGCGTTGAGGAGCTTTGCGGTATGGCCAAGGTGCCACAAAGCCCCGTGTGCCATACCAGGCACAGCTCACCCGAAGCCAGCAGCGTTGCCCTCTAACAAAGAGAGAAATTCTCCCATCGTGTGCTCTCAGTTCTCAGAATTTTACAGCTGCTAACTGAATTGGTTTCTGAATTCTCTGCCTTTTGAAAATCCCAGTATTACCAGCACAGTCGCTGTAACCCACAGGCAACTTCTGTGGTTTAATGATAAAAAACTTTGGATTGGAGACACGTTATTTGTAGGTGGTTGTCTGTTAGAAGCAGCGAGGATGCTGCAGTCTGTGTTCCTCCAGGTGCTTTCCAGCCGTCAGCAACACGAGAGGTGCCTGACGCTGCAGGAAAGAACAACCTGTCACCCTTCGGAGCCGGAAACCGCTTCCTTCATCCCACAGCGCGGCTCATGTGGGAGATGGAAGCTAAAGCAGAATTCTCACGAAGGAGTAGAGTTACTACAGTAAGGGCGAGGCGTGTGCTTGCGTGGTCTTTGTGTTTATATTGATGAGAGGAAAAATTAAAATCAACCAAGGTACAAATACCTTTGAGGAAAATAACGTCCTGTAGATTTAAGTGTTTTACCTTTGTGCTTATTTGACAAAAGTCACTTACTACAAAATGCTTCAGCATCACAGAAACACTCCTTTTGTTACCAGGAAACAGATTCTTTAATTCCAGCGCTGTCAAATAAACCCGGTAAACCTGGTACGGCTGCATTTTTCCCAGCAACCTGACTCCTGCCGTCCCTGAATTTAAAGGCTGAGCTTTCCCGTGGCAGCTACTCCACGTTCGAACATCTAGCCGGTTCGCTCTGGTGTCCCCCACAAAACCAGGCTCCCCAAAATCCACCCATTCGCCCTCCCCAGGGCGCGAGGGAGCGTCTCACCTCGGAAGAGCGCGCAGCCCAGCAGCCAGAGGAGCGGATGGACGGACCGAGCCAGCATCTTCTCGGCGGCTTGCGGCTCTGCAGCCCCGCGACGGCTCTGGCCATCCCGGGAGGGACCGGAGGGTGAGGAGCGGTTTGCCTGTCTGGGCTGACTCTGACAGAGCTTCCTGTTAAAGAATAGAAGGAAATGGGCTGAATTCGCAAGGGAACTGTGTTTTTCAGCCCATTATGGTCGGAGAGGATGTGAGACATCGCTTACCGACGGCAAAGGAAACCTCGCCATCGGTGTGTTGGGGGATTTGGCCCTCGTAGAGGGGGAGAGCGGTGTGGCATGGCCGGCCCGCCCTGCTGTGGGCCTCAGTGGCTTCTTTACGGTGCTTGGGTTTTTTGGGAGATGCTGTGTTTGTGGTGAGGTCCAGTCTGCCCAGCATCAGCCGCGAGGGCCGCAGGCTGCCTTGGTCCTTCAGGGCGAGGGCGCTGCTGGAGGAGCCGCTCCGCCCCTCTCACACCTGAGGGGGTTTCTCAATGTCTCCAGGAGGGATTCGGAAATATTTGCTCCGTGTGGGGCCAGGGTAACCCAGCAGCTGCTGCTGCCCCGTGTCCCACGCCTCCTCATGCCGCTCCAGCCAGCCCGGGCGCCGGGACGTGTTGACTTTGGGACGCTGGTTCTCGCGTAGCAGCAGCATCCTTCCCCGCAAGGACGTACAGCACGCGGCAGCTTTGACTTACCCCAGCCCCAGTAACCTTGGCAAGGGGAGGAACTGGAAAAATGGGCCGGTCCTGCCCCCCACCCGGCCCAAGAGGTTCAGGGGCTTTGGTTTTTTGGCCCCGATCTTGTCTGTGCACGCCCTGTCTGTCCCCTCCTGGCATCGTTTGAACTTCAGAGGTCGTCAGTTGCCCCATGCTGGGTGTTTGGGGAGGGGGGAGGAATGGTCTTCATGTCCCCACATGGGAAAGGCTCCTGTGTCTGCCCCTCCCGGAGGGTCCACGTGAGCGTTCAGGACGCAGAACCCCAGGATTGTGTCTCCTGGCTCCCTGGAAAGCCACAGAGCCTTGGCCAAGGGCAGCGGAGCTGCGCGGAGCACATCGAGGGGTGTCCTGTGCTGCCAGCGAGGTCCCTGCTCTCCACGACCGGGAGACAGCAGCAGGAATGGAGGGAGAGATCCTTACCCTTCAGCGGGTCTCTCCAACCCCCCCTCGAAAGCCCAGGCAAACCAGGCCTAAGGCAGCCAGCACCAAACAGCAGCCTCTGGTTTTGCAAAACCCCTGTTGGCAGCCGCCCCGCCCCGTTTGCTCTCTCCCCGGCACAGATGTGATGCTCAGAGATTACGCTGTAGATTAAGGTTTTACTCAATCCTGCACCGAGCGCAAATTCCCAGAAGCTCTAATGTGCAGCCGGATCTGCCGGACGCTCGGCTGGAAGGGGGACGAGGCGCTGCCCATCCCGTCCTCCCCATGTGCGGGAAAGACGGAGCCCAAATCTTCATCCCTGCTTGTCTGCTGAGAGCCCCCAGGTAGGAGCAGTGTTGTTTTGGGACGGAAAGATGGGGAGATGCGTTCTGTGACGGCTAAAGCTCCAGAGGATCCGTCTTTTCTCTCTGAGCTGTGCTGGGCTCACCCGAGGTGGCAGCGGCTCCGACCGCGCAGCATCCCTGGGCAGAGGGGCTGGTACTCCCTGCACGCGGGGGTAACGGCTGCCGACTCGAGGGCGTCCCTGCATCCCTGCGGGTGTGCCAGCAGCGACCCGGTGCTGGCTGCTGCCTGTGACCCCGAGCGGCTCGCAGGGTGCAGAGCTTCGCTGTGGACTCGCACCGCTGCTGGCGAGGCTCCTTCGGGCCCGCAGCGTGGATACGCTTTGCCGGGCTGCACAAAGAGCTCAAGCGCAGACGGGTGAATTTTTTTACATGAATTTCTTAACCACATTAAATTTTAGTGCGGCGTCGGTGGAAGGAGGGAGTTTCCTGCGGTTAGGCGCAGCCGAAGGGGCGGTAGGTGTTTTCTCCCTGAACAAAGGGGCACTTGTCTCGCACCGGGCGAGAGGAGGGCTTTTTTCCGGCAAGGGTGCGTGACAGCGAGGGAGGGGGCGGTGGCGGTGATGTGGCACCGGGCGAGGTAAAGGAGCACTTCTCCTGCCCGTGGGATGAACAGACGCTTCCTCCTCTGCCCCGGGGAATCCCGGGGGCGTGTGGGGCCGAGGCGTGACGTGGCAGCCTCTGAGGTGAGTTCGGCTGCACCTACACCCGAGAACCGTCCCGGGGGATTTTTCTGCTGGTCTTGCCGTCAACTTTCCAGCCCCGCCGCTGGAAACCATGATTCCCACGCTGCCGGGACGCCCAGGTACCCCTGCGGGGCTGGGGAGGGCTCTCCGCCCCCGCTGCCCCCTGCTCCCACCCGTGCTGGCTCCCTCGGGATTTTGCGGCTGCGGCAAGGGACGCCTCACGGCGTGTTTTAGCGGGGTTGGGTCTCCCCGGGAGGTCCCCACGGGGTTTGGTCTTGGATTAGCACCACGGGGCTGGGGGCGAAGAGGAGAGGGTGGAGGGCTCCCCATCAGGGAGCAAGGTGCGGCAGGGAGGGAAGACCCCCACAGCGATGGTGTCCAGGACAAGGGGACGCAGGGTGTCACCTCCCTGGCTGAATGTGGTCCAGGGCACCATCCCTACAACCCCAGCGATAACCACCCAAATTTATCCCGTCCCACGAGCACTTACAGGACAGTCCCATTCCGTGGCAGCTGGTCCCGGCAGGAGCTGCTACTTGAGGGCAGGAGGTAGGACATCTGCTGGGTGGTCACCCCTTTCCACCCCACCTTTCTCTGTCCCAGGCCAGCCTGCTCAGCCATGAACGCCTCCATGCCCAGCAGCCAGCTGAGACAGCCCGAGCCCCAGGACGCAGCCCCCTTCACTCCCGTCTCCGTTGTCAGGAGCGTGACGAAGAAATCCGATGCCCTGCCCGTGATCTCCGTCATCGTCGTCATCTTTGTCCTCCTGGCCGTTTTCATCATCATCGTGGTGCACTACGGCCCTCACCTCCGCACCATCCAGATCACGCTCTACCACGAGCCCATGCCACAGGACCTGGACGATGGGGTGCACCTCACAGACTGGAAGAAGCTGGGTTCCCAGAAGAAGCTGCCGGCCCAGCCCTGCCAGCGGGAGCCGGGCGGCGGGGACGTGGCGGGCGTAAGCTGCCAGTGCTCCTGCAAGCATCACCTTCCCTGCGGGACCGCCGAGCCCAACGTCATTGAGGTCACGTACTTGTGAGCAGGCTGTGGGCCGCCCAGGCAAGGCTCAGGGGACCACGTCCCGCTGGGAAAATAGTGCGGGGATGTTACCTCAGCCCGAGACTCAGCCGTTCCCGCGCGCGGAGGTTTGAGCTCCCCAGGACTGTGCCTCTCCCCAGGTCGCCTCAGCCAGGAGGCTGAGTGTCACTGCGGTGACCCATCATCAGCCCCCAAAAGTCCAGCCCGAGGGCTGCCACTGTCCCCAGGGTCCCCAGCCCAGGCTCTGAGGCTGGGTCAGCCTACATGGGACAGCGTTGGCATCGCTTCTGGTTTTTCATGCCCTGGTTTTACCTGTCCCACGCTGTCTGGGAGCGCCCAGGTCTGTGTTCCAGCTGGAGAGCGCTGGGCACACGCTCGGCCCCACGGCAGGAGCAGGAAGCTGCGTCACCTGGAATCGCTTTCCGGATTAAAGACGTTTCCACATGCACGATGTCCGCGTTATGCTCTTTATACGGCACAGAAAAGCCCCCAGCCCCTCTTTCCCTCCACGCCACTGCCCCTTTCCCTCCGTCAGGGGGCTGAAACGCTGCCCTCCCTCCTGCCAGCCCCAGCAGTGGGCTCAGCCCGTCGTGGCAGAGAGCTGGAGGAGAGGGAGCAGCACCTGAACCTGCGCTGGCGTTTCAGCGGTGGAGCCGACAGCGTGTCTGGTCCTACGGTGCAGGTGGGTGAGAGAAGAGAGATGACACGGCAGAGGCAGGAGAGGTGACAACAGCGCACCAGCCACCCCTTGCAGTTGGCTGAACATCTTGAGGTGTTGTCACTGGTGAAGAAACGTGTCCGTCTCTGGTCAGAGCCGGCAGCATCTCTGCACGATGGCAGGGATGGGGAGACCCGAGGTCCTCTTCCCTGTGGTCACCTTCATTGTCCCCAGGGCTGTCTGCTGTCCCTGCGCCAAGGGATGCTGTGCTTGGGGACCTCAGCACTGGGGTGGTTTCAGCGTTGGAAGGGCGTCGCAGCTGAGGAGGGAGCGATGGTGGAGTCGGCGTAACCAGCAGTGTTGGGATGGATGTGGCTCGGTCACCCAGGGCAGAAGCTTGTTGAGGTGCGAGTCTTCCAGTCAGCTCTGGGAGTCCTGCTGCTGCTGAAGGTGTCAGGCATTGCTTTGGAAAATAAATTGGCTTTGGTTTCTCCTCACGCGGTGGAAGCTGGATGTCAAAGCCTGTCTTCGGTACGTGGGCTCGGAGGACAGTCCCTGGTGAGGGAGCCAGCATCTGGGATCACCCTGAAGGATTTATTCCACTGAATAGTCCCAGGAGCCAAAATATGGTTCTTGCCTTCCCCTCCCATCCCAGAAAAGCCAAATCTGTGTCCGTCCTACGCCGCATCCCCGGCACAGATCCGTGCGCTGTTGGATGAGAAATGGAGCTCTAACGTGTTCCTCTGGGCGCTGGAGGCATTTCTGATGGCAGATGCTCCAGCATCCTTCCTCTCATTTTCAGCTTCTTTCCTCACTCACTTAAAAACCAAGTAGCAGTTGGACTTGCTGGGAAGTTTTGGTCTTTACAATAAACGTAATTTATATTATTTTTTGAGGTTTGGTTTTTTTTTTTCTGTTTTGATTTTTTCCCTTTTGTTTTCCAGAGGTGAGAGTGCATTATCAACGTGTCACTGGGAGTCCTGCCTCCCTCCGCATCTCCACACAGGGCTTACTTTTTAATTTATACCTCCCAATTAGCAAGCACCACCTGAAGAGCTAACGGCCTTCCTGGGACGTCTCTTTAGCCGATGGCTGTAGGTTGGGATAACCCAGGTGGTCGCCCACACCAAAGGCGAGGGCTCAGGTCTAAGAGTTTAAGAAACCCCTCAACAACCATCCGAAGGTCTGCGTGGTGGTACCCAGACCGGCTGTGGAGCTGGCGGAGTTGTCACCCGGCTCTCATGGTTGTGTTGTTCCGGGGCAGGGAGTGGCTCGGGTCACGACGAGAAACTTTGATGGGAGAAACGGGAGCTTTCACGGCAGCTCCCACTGAAGGACAACCACAGCGGGGGATCATGGTGTTTGCGAAGAAAAGATTAAAAACGTCTAAATATTAATAAAGAGGAAGATGAAATGGGTAACTGCTGCTGGAACGCGTTGATTTGCAGCTGCTGGGGACTCGCGAAGGTCTGATTTATGTTTCGGCGTGCCGCGGCCCAGCTCTGTCACTTACACAGCGGGCAGCGGGGGAAACCCCACCGCTTTGCCGTTCTGCAGGTATCCCAGGCTGTCACAGCAAAACAAACACAACCGGCAGCGAACGCGGGTGCTGACGGGGCTCCAGTTCCCCCCACGTTTCTCCTGCGCTCCGTTCCCTCCAGCCCAGCCCGGGAGCTGCCAGTGGCCCTTTCCTCTGCGTGACCTTTCCTAGAAAGATGCAGCAGTGAAGTTGTGGCCTGCAGGATTTTTTTCCCTATGTTTCACAGGCAACATTTCTCGGGATGCTGCAGGGCTGCCAAAAATTGTGCGCAACAGAGGGCGGCACCCGGAGCATCAGCTGAGGATGGAGCTGCATCACCCCGTGACCTCCCTGCAGGGCTGGGGCCCAGCTGGGCCGGACCCCTGCCTTGGGGTGAGGGTGGTGGGAGAGCTTCTCCTGGAAGGTTTGCTGCTGGCTGAGAGCTTGGAGGCTTCTCCGGAGCCCGGGGCCGGAGCCCAGCGCGGAGCAGCAGTGGGCTCTGGTGGTGGAGGTGGCCAAATGCAAGGGGGCAGGCAGCAAGCTGGGGTGGTGACTTCTCCTGCCTCTCCCCAGCATGGGTGAGAGCGCAGCCGGGGTGGGCTCGTGTCCGGAGGGGAGCTTTGGGCCCCGCGGTGCTGGGAAGGCGCTGCCGGAGGAGATTGCATGGAGAGACAGTGACATCTTCACTGAGATGAAGGATGAGGTCCTGAGCAAAGCCAGCGCAGAAGGGACCTGACTGGGGTGGGAGGCTGGGCTGGGTGGCATGTGGAGGTCCCTTTTCCCAGCGTCCCCTTCTGATTTTACAGAGAAAGGCAAGAGCTCCCCTGAGAGAAGGTCCATCCACCTCTTGTGGATGCTGGTTTGGCGCGAGAGGCTGAATCAGCTCCCTCCTCCCAAGAGCCTCTCCGATCCCCGCAGGCAGCTGAGCGTGGGGCAGGTCCTCGGCCACCTTGCACATCCACAGCTCCTGAGAGAATTAGTTCAGAGATGCATTAAGAAAACGGATCTTTTTTTCCTGTCAAAAAGGGAGTGGCACTTCTTGAGAAGCAAAGCCTGTCTTTGAAGGGCTGAAAACTGGGACAACTGAGGAAAAAAACCCCATGATCCCTAGTGTAAGGGAACCAGCTGGTGAGGAGCAGCCATGCTTCTACTTGCCCCATCTAGATCTGCAGCTATCAAAAAATGACAAACAAAGCTTTAAAACCTGCGCCACGGAGCTGGGAATGACGCGGTTGGGCTGCTCTCCGCCGTGTGACGGACGGTGAGCGGTGGTGCCCCGCGCGCGGCTCTGCGCCCCTGGGGAGCCGGGGTGTCCCCTGCGCCCGTGTCTCGCTCCGGAGCCTGGAGAGCAGCTGAGCTTCGGAAGAGCCAGGTTTTCACGCCGGCAAACAGCATTTACATCTGCTTGGGGCACTAATGGCGTCGCGCAGACGCTGAAGAACACTCCTGCAGTAATGGAGCACAACGGGTGCTCTTTCTGAGCTTTACAGGAGAGGTTTTAGGTGCAGCCAGCCTCCTTCGGGGGGGAATTTTACGTTCACAGATGCAGCATTGCCTATGGAGGGCTTGGAGCACCTGCACGTTGGAAACCCCATGTTTCTCTTCTCTTTTATTTGTCAGCATTTGCCCATCTGCCCCCAAGACCGGCGCGGTCTGCAGCTCAGCGATGCTTTTGCGGCCATCCCTCCCCATGATCTGCTAACGTCCCGCTGGCTCGGGGTCACGGGTCCAGCCCAGAGGGATTTGTTCCTGAAGCATCCCAATAATTAACGCATGAGCTCCTCCAGCTCCGTTTCTCTTCTGTCAGCGGGGCCGGCATCTGTACGGCCGGACTGGGGACAGCCCAGTTGGCAGACGGGGTGGGCGACAGCAAGGGGAATGTATCTGCTGGAGCATCGTGGTGGGTTAAAAGGGAGGCACAGTGAGGCCAGCTTGCTCTGCAGATGGCTTGGGGGGCGGTGGGGAGGAGGATACGTCTCACAGAGGGCTCTCTGGGGAACCCCCCAATTCTCAGGTGTAATATTTTTCTCCTTTCCTTGGCAATATTTCAGTGTGGTTCTTCTGCTCCTCTGCACCCCTGAAAAGGAAAGGTGTAAAAAAAGGGAGGTGCCTTCCCACCCAGAAGGAAGCACCCTTCCCGCTCCCCCGCCCGAAAGCAGAGCACGGGCTGGGAGACATCCGCTTCTCCATCCGCAGCTCGGCGAGCGGGAGAGCATCCCTCCGGGAGAGCCTGCGGGCCGGCTTCGCTCAGCTGAGGAGGAAGCCGGAGCACAAAGCAGGGAAGTGACTTGGCAAAGGTCGCCTGCAGCGGGGCTGAACCCAGCGGTGGCCCCGGGTCTCCTGCCACCCCGTGCCACGGCCAAACTGCGCCGGCCCTTCCTCCCGCTGCGCTGAGTGGGGCACTAACCGCCCTGGGGCGAAACAGCCGGTTGGCACCGGGGTGGTTTTGCTCGTGGTGTTCACTGTGGCGTTAAAATTTACCGTAAGAGAAGAGAAGTGATGGGAGCAGGGAACTGGGAGGAGAGGCAGGCGATGGGGGGCATCAACTGGGAAAATGAGAGCTGTGAGGGGAGCAGGGAGGGGTGGGAGGAGGAGGGGGGTAGGAGCGTGCCCAGTGGGGCTGGAGGAGAGGGGAAAGGTGGGCATGGGACCAAGGGGCTGGAGGTAGGGACCAAGATAAAGATGATGCGGCTGGTGGGACTCAAACCGCACTGTGAGGATGCTCTGCTCTCCAAAACGGCCAAGAAAACTTCTGCAGTGACCTTCCCTGTCCCGAACGCCTTCAGTCACCTTGAGACCCAATGCCGGGGGTGACCGGGCTCCGTCTGCGTAGCTGGACAGGGCTCTGAGCAACCTGATCTGGTTGGAGATGTCCCTGCTCCTTGCAGGGGGGTTGGACTGGGTGGGCTTTGAAGGTCGAAGGTGGAGGCTCGGGATAAAGTGGTGAAATAAGGTGAAGCAGGGATTTGGTGGTGCAACACCAGTGCTGGGTGAGGAGCGGCACTGGAGAGCAGAGCCAAGCTGGGGACCGAGCCCGTGCCAAGGCGGGGGGGGCTGGCCAGGACCGACGGATGCAGGGGATGGGGAGAGGCCTGAGAGGACAGAGCTTGCATCTGCCAGAGCCTGCACTCTTCCCTTGTGCCCACCTGCCTGTGTCTGACCTGGCAGCTCTCCCGGTGACTCGCGAGCTCGTTTCGGTGTGTCCAGGCGGAAACGAAGCAGTGACATAACCACAAGCCATGCGTTGGGAAAGGTGACGTGGGCGCATCGCCCTCAAAACCGCCAGCAAAAGGCAGAGCGAGGAGCAAGGATTACACGCTGGATTTAGACAAAATGAAAATAAATCAAAGGCGGAAATGTAACAGCCCTTGCGTTAACACAAGAGCAGGTGTCCATCATTGCGGTCCTTGCGGCCATCTTCCCGCGGCGCACACGAGACTTTGCGGATGGGTTAGGGATGCCTGCAGGAATCGTACCTCCTGCAAAAGGCATTGGGCAGGTGACGGCAGGCGCAGTGATGGTCCCCGCGTTGGACACCAAGGGCGCATCCACACCTCTCTCCCAGCTGGGAAGCGTGCTGCCCCGCCAGCCCCCACCCTGCCCAGGCATTGTACCGGCCCGGTCCTCCCTTTTCCTGTAGGTGGGGTTTCCATAGGAAACACGGCTGGTCCACCCCCCGGCCCCGCTGGCCGGACACTGCTCCCCGGCCGGACACGGCGGCGGTGGCGGGTCCCTCTGCTCCAGGCTGAGTGTTTCAGCCCGGGGAGCAGCTGGCTCTCCCGGCCGTCCCCCGGCGATGGCAAGGTGCGGGACAACCTCTGGACTCGCTCGCTGTTTCTCCTCATTTCCAACCGGTGGCCGGCGCCTATGGAATGTGGAGATGGGAGAGGATGCTGAGGACTTGCCATCACCGTAAGGACCGTTTGGGTATGCGGCGGCGGGCAGGCAAGCCGGCGGCAGCGTGCCGGGGCAGCGGGGCGGTGGGCTTCGCCGGCAGCATGCTGCTGCTGAGCCGCTCCGCTCTCCATCTTCCAGCCTTGTGGTGGTACCTCTTCCTCTCTGCCGACGCCCAGGAGGTGGCCACCTTCACGGTGCAGTACCGCGTGTTCGAGGAAGTGCCGCCCGGAACGGTGATAGGGATGCTGGCCGAGCACTTCGAGGGGGGCGAGAGCGGTGAAACAGCGGATACCTTCCAGCTGATGGAGACCCCCAGGAGGTTCCCGTTGCACATGGGGAGCGGTGACGGGGTGCTCAGCACGGCCGGGCGGGTGGACAGGGAGCAGCTGTGCCGGCACAGTGATCCCTGCTGGGTCTCGTTCAACGTGCTGGCTGGCCAAAACCTGGCTCTCATTCACGTGGAGGTTCAAGTGCTGGACGTCAATGACAACGCACCGCGGTTCCCCACGCCCGAACTGGAGCTGGAGATGTCGGAGAGCGCATCCCTGCGGACGCGGATCCCGCTGGACAGAGCCCTGGATGCCGACGCTGGCCCCAATGCCCGCTGCTCCTACTCCCTCTCCCGCAGCGAGCACTTTGCTCTGGAGGTTGTCTCCAGCTCCGACGGGACACGGCACGCGGAGCTCGTCGTGGTTAAAGAAGTGGACCGGGAGCTGCACTCCTCCTTCGACCTCGTGCTGACGGCTACTGATCACGGGGAGCCACCAAAATCAGGTACTGCTTTAATTAAAGTCATCGTCCTTGACTCCAACGATAACAGCCCCGTCTTTGCAGAGAGCTCTTTGACGGTAGAGGTTCGGGAGGATGCTCTGCCCGGGACCCTCCTTGTGACGGTCACGGCCACCGACCCCGACCAGGGCCCCAACGGGGAGATCGAGTACAGCCTGAGCAAGCACGCGCCCCGGGAGGTGCTGAGTGCTTTCGGCATCGATGCCCGCACAGGCAGCATCATCCTGAAGCACCCGCTGGACTACGAGGAAACACACACCTACGAGCTGGACGTGCAAGCGCGGGACCTGGGCGCCAACCCCATCCCAGCACACTGCAAGATCCTGGTCAAAGTCCTGGATGTCAACGACAACGCTCCCGATGTCCACGTCACCTGGGCTGCGCGGGCGCCCGTGCTCTCCGAAGCCCTCCCCAAAGACAGCTTCGTGGCTCTGGTGACAGCCAGCGACCCCGATTCGGGAAGCAACGGGCAAGTGCACTGCTCCCTCAGTCAAGGGTATGAGCACTTCAGGCTGAAGAGGACCAACAGCCACAGCTACGTGCTGATGACCAACGCCACGCTGGACAGGGAGCTGCGCGCCGAGTACAACCTGACGCTGGTGGTGCGGGACCATGGAGACCTCTCCTTGGCCGTGCTGAAGCACCTCACTATCTGCATCAGCGACGTCAACGACAACGCCCCCTCCTTTGAGAAGGCCACCTACGAGGCTGCCGTTGCCGAGAACAGCGAAGCACCTGCCTTCTTGCTCACCGTCCGTGCCACTGACCCTGACCTGGGTTTCAATGGTAAAATCACCTACGGCATCCCAAACGCCTCCGCTTCAGATCTGGTCTCGATTGACCCCACCACCGGGGATGTTTATGCCCTCCAAGCTTTTGATTACGAGCAGGTGAGGAGCCTGCAGTTCCTGGTGACGGCAGAGGATGGTGGTCACCCCAAGCTGGCATCCAACGTCTCCATCAGGCTGGCTGTGCTCGACCGGAACGACAACGCGCCCGTCATCACCGCGCCGGCACTGGTGGGAGGCGCTGCCACACTCTCTGTCCTGGTCAATGTGGAGACGGGGTGCTTCTGGGTGGCCCCCAGGAACGGGAGCACCCGAGGGACTGCAGCAGTGACCAACGCAACACTTGCGTCATGCACCAGCGCTCCCCTCCTCTTCACCTTCGCAGCCAGGGACGTGGACTCTGGCCTCAACGGGGCTCTCCGGTATGATCTGGTGGGTGGGGATGATGCCGGGCTCTTCATCCTGGACCCTATTTTGGGGCAGCTCTTCCTCAATGCCAGCAACGCCAGCAGCCTCGCCGGCAGCGAGCGGGAGCTGGTGGTCAGGGTCAGCGATGGGGGGGACATCCCCCTGCACACCCTGGCTCGGGTCCGCTTAGTTTTCCGGCACCATGGGGCATTCTCCAAAATCTCAGCCCAGGATCCGGGGTGGCTGAGCCCCTCCCTGGTGGCTGTTACCTGCCTGGGGGCTCTTCTAGGTGGGTGTCTTCTCCTTTTGGCTTTAACCCTGTCTTTGCGTAAGAAGGAGAAGAAGGATGGCATGGCCTACAACTGCAGGGAGGCAGAGGATGCTCGCAGGCAGCAGCACCTCAAGAAGCCGCACAGGCAGATCCAGAAGACGGATATCCACCTCGTCCCGCTGCTCCGGGGCCGGCCCCGGGATGCCGAGCCCCCCCGTCCCTGCCAGGAGGATCTGGCCGGCACAGCCGCCCCCGCGCCGGGGAGCTCCGCACAGGCTCCCCTCCACCTCACCCCCACTCTCTACAGGACCCTGAGAAATCAGAGGACCCAAAAGGACTCAGATGAGCAGCAGGGGACCTTCAACCCGCCCATCCTGCAGCGCCGGCCCTGCCAGCCCCACAGACAGAAAAATTTGGCAAAAGAGGCTGTGAGCCCCGCGGATGCACTACCGCACTGCAAGAGCTTGGGGAAGCCACCGCAGGGGTCTGTGGGAGAGCCCCCGCTGCCACCCGACCAGCCCCTGGGACCTGGGCAGCCCCAGCCCCACCAGCACATCCTCAGGAGCCTGGTCCGGCTGTCGCTGGTCGCACTGGCGGAGCAGAGCCCCACCGGGGAGTTCGCGATGGAGTCGCCCCCGGTGCAGGTAAGAGCTGCCCTGCATGTTGCCGGAGGTGTGGACCCCCCCAAATCCTTCCTTGCCCCGTTCTTGCACACCCTGGGGTGGTGGGTACGCGCAACCTGATGGTCTTTGGTTGGTCTCTTCTCCCATCCCTGGGCAGAGTAAGGGTTGGGTAGGATGAATGCCCCCCACCACCATGGGCAGGGTCTCCCCATGGACACCCTGGGAGCTGGGGTGGAGGATGGCTGTCCCACGGGGAAGGGGACAACCCCACGCTCACCTCCCAAGGGAGCGTGCGGGCGGGGAACGACGGGCAGGGACGGCGCAGGGGAAGCGCTGGGGCCGGGTGGGCTGCCTGGCCGCTTGTTCCCCCCCCACCCGGCGTGGGGATGCTGAACCATCTGCAGGAGGAGGAAATGCTATAAAAAGGCCGGGGGGTTTGGAGGGGACGTCCTGGCAGGAAGCAGCTTGAGTGGCGAGGGCCAGGGCTCAACAGGCTTTTCCTGCCTTACAGCAAATCTCCCAGCTGCTCTCCCTGCTGCACCAGGGCCAGTTCCAGCCCAGAACAAACCACAGGGGAAACAAGTACACGGCCAAGAACGGCAGCAGGTAAGGCCGGCTCTCAGCCCTTCCCCTCCCCACGCCCCCTTCTCCTGCCCCTCTGCTGCCTCTGCTCCAGCCCCGCTGGCCCCAAGAGCCTCCTATGGCAGGAGAGACCAGGGCAGTGGGCGCAAAAGGCCAGAACCTCGTCCCCAGTTTTGCTGACCTGAATTTGGGGAGGTAGGTCCTCCCTTCAGGGGATGGCTGTGCTCCTTTGGTCCTGTCTCCCTGTTGGTACCCAGCTCCCTCCTTGGGTTGCTCTTTGCTTCCTTCCTGAGGAACCTTCAGTAGCATTTTCCATACCAGGAGGTGAATGCTCCTAAGGATGCCAGGGCTCCATCGCTGCCTCGCCATGTCCCCACCTGCCCAGGCCATGGGCAGACACCATTTTCTCCACCTCTCTCCTCATCATTTCCATCTGCTGAGGATGGGGAGGGAGGCAGAGCCACCCTGGGGCTGCTGGGCTGCGATGCTCCTTGCCTGGTCCTGCTGGCGGGCAGCTCCTCTGCGTTCACGGAGAAGAGCCAGCAGCTCCCTGTTTGCCCAGGACCTCCCCGCGGAAGCTTAAAAACCCTCTTGGGCCAGAAATGTGGAGCAGCCCCATGTGCAGCCCAGCACCCAGCTGGGGCCCAGTTTTTAGAGGGTCCAGGACACTCCCGATCCCAGTGCTTTTGCTCATGTGATGTTTTTCTTGAAAACCAAAACCAAAATTCATTAATTGGTGGAGACTGAAATTATTATGCCTGCAGTGCTGTGAACGATGCACTGAGAGGATGCCCACGCCCCACCTCTGGGTCATTTTATGGGGGGTAAAGCCAACCACCTTCGAAGCAACCAGGTGGGCAGGGTTGTGCTGAGGGTTGAAGCGTGACCGGAGTGTTTTGACCCCTCACAGGGCTGCGGGGCTGGATGCTGACTGCCTGAGCACGAAGGACAGCGGGCACGGCGAGAGCGAGGCGGAGGACCGCGATTCGGAGAGCGGCTTCGAGTTCTCTGTGCAGCAGCTGGTGGGAGAGGAGCTGGAGACCCTCCTAGAGCCGCAGGCAGGTGAGGTGGCCTCGCTACTGGGAGCATGCTGGGGCTGGTGGGGGGGCTCCAGCACCAGGATCTCCTCAAATAACACACTAACCCCATTCAGAAGATAAAACGGGCTGGCCTGCAGCAAGCCAGGGGACATCTCATCTCCTAGGGTGGCTCTGACATTGGCAGATGCTTGGGACAGCTTGTATGGACCTTCCTCTGCTTTTGGTACCAGGCAGCTCACAGCAGAGGGACTCGCTAAGCTTCATGTTGGGTTTTTTTCTGTGTTGAATCCCTCTTGCTCCATCTTTCCTCCCATGGATGTGTCTGCTGTTGTTTAGCTGATTTGTGAGGTTGACCTCTGTTGTTGCGTAGGGGTGAAGACCAGTTTAACTATGCACTGCGTGAACTGCTTCCCACGCTGACCCGAGCCCCCTCGTTTCATGGTCCCCCAGTCCATGCAGAGTGAGAAAGCTGAAGAGTTGTCCTTGTCGAGCCCCTCAAGATGTTATATACCCTTTGAGTCCCATCAGGCTCCTGTTTCCTACCAGCCTGAACTGGTCCAGCCTCATCTCCTGTGACCAACCTGTTGCTAATTTCAGTCTATCTTTATTGAGATGTGGTGAGCAGAATTGTGTGCAGTGTTTAGGACACATCTACACACTTGCCGGTATAAGAAGGTCTTCTGGTTTGCTCTTCTATCCCACCAAAGATCCATACCGAGTTCTCTTACCAAACTTCATGGTGACACTCAAATCCCTCCTGTGCATGGTGGGAGAGCCATCAATACCTGAGGTGTCGTTCCCCACGACAGTTATCCAACAGTTGGTGACACAGAAATCCACCAGCCACTTTTTGCTCATGGCACTCAGTATTATTAGGTCCTTCAGGAACCCTCTGCTTTTTAGGTGTTTTAGTGGAGTCAAGACCAACGCCATCCGCTTTTCCATGTCATTTCTCGCTATGCTGAACAGATACTCTGGGACTCCACTAATGACCCCTCTTTGTGAGGAAGATTATTTACTCCTGCCCTCACTTCCCAGCTTTTAACACGTATTGGTCCCTAACCGAACCTGGCTGCTAACTCAGGGACAGCTCAGGTCCCCTGTGAGCCTGGCTGGTGATCTTCTGTAAGCTCAGGTGTCATCTGTCAATCAGAACTCTTCATCCACCTCTTCCAAAGACACCCAAAATTTTGCAAACCGCAATTCCCTGCCTTGCAAATGTCACGGCAGCTCTTGTCCGAATAGCAGGTACTGGCTATCTGCCGAGTCTCGCGTATAACGATTCCTATGGATCTGCCTGCGCTAGATTCACCTTCCCACGCGTAAAAACTCATGTCACAATTTCCACCTTCCCTTCCTCTGATACTGTGTTCGTTTGAAGCAGTAGTTAATGAACAGCAGTTAATAAACCAAGCAATTTCATATCTGAGTTCCTCTAGCACTCTGGGGTGAACACCATCTGGGCCTGACATTTTCTACATGTTCCTTTTATTGATTTGTTCTACAAAATCTCTTCTACTGGCATTTCAATTTGAAAGAGTCGGGCTGACTCATGTCCCGTAGCAGAAATTTCATTGCGGAGCCCCTGCGCCCCTCCACAGCAAGAACTCACTGCGGTGTGCTGCTGTGGTCGTTCCCATTGCGGAGCCAGGCATTTTCTCTGCTCGTGCTCAGAGGGAGAACGACGCTGCTGCTGTCCGTTTGCCTTCCTGCTCTTTCATTCTAGTAAGGAGCAAACAAAGGAAAGGCTGGGTGAAACGAGAGCTGCAAGCTTCCTCAGATATAAAGGTCCTGCAGCCAAGAGCAGGGAGCGATCAGGCTGCCCAGCTCCATCCCATGGGTGTACGGACGTGCACTGGTTCCAGTAAAGGGACTGGTGGACCTGCTCAGCAGATCTGTCCAGACCCAGTCGTGCCCAGACATGTAGCATCCCAGAAAATCCGTGCCATGGCAAGGCATATCTATGAAGTGCCATCTCCCATGCTTTTTGGATTTGATAGAAAAAAACAACCAAACCCCTTTGGCCAAATTACTGGAATTTCACAGTGGACACCAGTGGTGCATGCTGAGGCTCTGCCAGTGCGGCTTCCTGCCCACTGGACGTGACCAAAGAGGCTGCCCTGTTCCCGTGGTGAAAAACAACATTAACCGTGAGCCCAGACCTTCCCAAAAAGGCAACGGAGCGCAGACGACGGAGCCGCTGGACTCCTTCCTCTTCTCCCAAACACAAACAGAGAAGTGAACTCGCATCCTGCGAGGAGGAGGAAGGAAGCGTCGCTTGTGCTCTGGAGTATCGTAACAGCTGGCGGAGGCCGGCTGGGCCTTTGTGTTATCCGCAGCGGGTGGACGGCAGGAGTCGTCTGGCCCGGGCAGCTACCTGCTTGTTTACGCTGTGAGCTGCGAGCCGCCGGCTGAACTCGCAGCGCTCAGCACCGTCTAGTAACACCTATCCCTCGCCAGCGAAACGGCGCGCTCACAGCAGCAGATGAAAGAGAGAACTTTATTCATTATTAAAAAAAAAAAACCCAAACACCATTAAAATAAGGCAGTAAAGAGTTATTGGTCAAATTAAACATACCTAATTTAAGGTTTCATGGTCACAGGACCATCAGCCTACAGTCGTGGCTCTCCCCGCAGCGAGCAGACGCCTGTTGTGCTCTGCTCCAGAGCTGAAGCGGCAAAATATTCAGGGAATGCAGCGGCTTCTTGCAGAGCTGGGAGGAGAGAACTGTGGATGTTTTAGAGTAAAAATGTGAGACTTCAGCCTGCTTGGGAGAGCTCTTAAGGAACAGTCACCACGACTGCAAGAAAATACTGAGATTGCAGGAAGAAGAAGTTAAGCAATACAAAACTTTGGGTTCTCAGCTGAAATAAAAGCTAAGTGACGCAGCTGCCTTTCTCTCCTCACCAGGTTTTGAGTCCCAGCTCTCACCCCCATCCCACCCACCCTGGGACACAGTTGTTTCTCAGAGAAAAAGGACTGATTACTTAGCCGGCTGAGGAAGGTTTGTCTCGGTGGCTGACCAGCCACTGGCCGAGGACACGCTGCGGCAGGGTATCGATTATCTTCCAGTAGCAGCAGAGAAGTGACCTCCTTTCAGCAGTCACTTCGTAAATCAGAGCTGCGTAATTATTATAACGACAGCAGCTCTGGCCATCTGATTGGGACTGCTGTGGTATTTAGTGCTTGATGGCCAGACACCAGTTATTTGTTTTGCTGCTCTGACTGAAACTGTTTCACAAAGCCGGCGGTTGCTTCCAATCTCCCGGGGGTTCCAGGTTACGCTTTGGCAAGGACGCAGTGCGGGGCTGGAAGCAGCGTCTGTGCACCACATCACGGAGCCCTGTTTACCAACGGCAACGCTCTACCTGAAAAACAAGAACCCCCGTTTCCTTTCCTGCTGTCTGATGAGGAAGCTATTCCAGGCTCAGCCTGCCGTGGGGTCCTTCCTTTAATTTCCAGTATATGTTTGTCCATGGACAGTTATAATAACTTCTTCTGTTGCCAACACTATTTTAAGCATAAAGATTTCCTTTGTCGGTGCTTATCTCATCAAAATAATGACAGGTTGCAGGCAGGTCCCCAAGGAGCATTTGCTTCCTCAGGCCAAGCAACCCCTGCCTTTGGGGTCCCCACCACGCGAGCCTGGACTCGCGCCTGTTCCCACCTCAATTGTTTTCTCTGCACTTCTCTCATTTCGGATCCTTTTTCCTCCAGATGGATAATCAGATTTGTATGTAATACTCCTAATCAGGTCTCGCCAGACCTACTAACACAGGGAATACCTTGACCAACGCATTGTGTGATTCCATTTGCCCATTTTGGGGCAGAATTGCATTACCGGGACATTAACCAGCCTGCAGCCCACACCCACACCAGGCTCCCACTGCTCCTCATCTGTTTCCAGTTGATGAACAACCACTTTATAGCTCAATATTTTTCTTACGAGTCTTCAACCATCCAGCTGTGCATTTTATAATCCAGAATTTCATTCTACTTCTTGTTATTACTGTTTTCACAATACCCCATTTCTTTTTGGCCTCAATACGCCTGCTTCGCAGCAAATTCCCACCCTAGAGTGACCCTTAAGGGAAGTCCAGCAGCGAGCTTTTTTCTGTCCGATACTTCCCCCTTGAAAGCCTTCCACTGACGGCTCCCCTTCAGCCACTCCTAAACCCTCACTTTCGCTGGCTTTGCTAACAATTTAGTGGAGTGCCACTTGACGCTGCAACAAATGAGAAAGCAAAGTGATCCTAATGGTTACTGTACTTAAAAAAAACACAACCCCAAACCACAGGAGTTTTAAACCAGTTCTAGTTTAGTTTTTTAAGCTGCTGGTTTGAAAGATGCTGCTCGTAGCTTATCCCTAGACCTGCTTACAACCAGTTCTCTCGCAGCTGATTTCAGGAAGTCTCCTCATTCCTCAATGATTTTTTTTCTTTTTGTCATATTTTTTTTCCTCTTCCCTCCTGCAGTCTCGTCTAATCCACGTCTCACCAGTTCTTGTTTTTGCTCCCTCCAGAGCTGGCCCTCAAGAGGCTGACAGCTGCTGACCCAGCATGGGTGGCTCGGCTCTCCTTGCCACTCACCAGTAACTACAAGGACAACGTCTTCTCCCCTGACTCTGCGCATTCCCCTCAGGACGAGGAAGCCGCAAGGCAGGAGAAACCAAGGACCTTTGAGACCTTTGGCAAAGGTGCTGGGTCTGACTCAAATGCTGCTGGGACAAGACTGGCCAGCACCTTCCTCTCAGAAATGAGCACCCTCTTTGAAATGATTTTGTCCCAGAAGGTCCAAGTCCACAACGAAACAGGCTCGGGGCTTCTGCGGCAGCTGTCGGCACGTGGGAAGAGCCTTGGACTGGAAGACAGTGCTCCTGTTCTGTAGGCAGCTTGGATGGCTGTGATAAGGAGAGAAGAGTCAAATAGTTTTCTGTATTTGGGGTGCAGACGTGTGCTTTAACGGGGTCATTGCATCACCCACGTCTAGACTGATCATGACAGGCATATTTCTTCCTTTGCCTCCCCCCATCAAATTTCTCCATGACTGATTTCACCTTGTTAAGTTCCTTTCTACCCGCCTGTTCTCGCCCTCCTAGCTTTCCTCCTCTTCCGCCCCCATCTTTCACCTTACCATCCCAAACCACACAACAGCAGGAGGGCCCTTCCTCCCAGGGCACGCCAGTTGCAGGAGGGGTTGTTGGATTAACCACAAGCACAAAGCCGTCAGCTACATCCACGTGATCGCACACGGTGCACCATGGATAACAAAATATCACAGTCAGGGACTTTGTAACGGGCTGCGGAGTTGGGCTCCGGGATTTCTGTTCTTATTTAAATAAAATTGTTTTTTTTCTAACACTACCATCTCTGGAGTAAGGTGCACTCTAGGTGACATAATGATGGATCTACAGAAAGCCGGAAACGGCAGCTCAGAAAGGGAGATCTGCCCGTTGTCTCCCACCGATCCTTTCAGCTTTTGTGGTCCTACCACTGTGAACCTGGCATTTTGTAAAACGCCTCAACACCAGCACTCCGGCCCTGGCATCTTTGCTACAGCTGCACTAGGTGCCCACAATTTCCTTCTCCCTGCTCTCTTTGGAGGCCATCAGATTTTGGAGTGTAGTCCTTGCCCAGAAGCAGACAACAGATGGCGGGAGTCTGCCGAAGGTAACCTGGGAAAAGGGAAGCGTGAAAACGCTGTTTTGAAATTTTCAGTCACAAGCTTCAACCATATTATGGGTTTTCACTTTGATCTGTAGGTATGTGAGCTGTAAGATAGTTTTACAATAATAGCATGTGTGTGAAAGCTAAGATACGGATATTTAGGATAATTATGTGTAGGAAAACTAAGATAAGATACAGAGGAAGGAGCACAGAAGTGGTGGTAACCATGGGGCTCTGCACTTGCAGAGAATGGAAAGCCAACAGTGGCGTAAGCACCTGGAGTGCGTAAGCCAGGCTGTGAAGGCACCGCCAGCCTCCCCTCCGGCACAACACAGGGCCAGTAGCACTTCACACACACTGCTTGCTTTCCTTCACCGCCTTTCCATTAAAAATACCGCACTGACGTCTCCAGAGACACCGCAGCTCCCAACACAGGTTTCGCCAAAGTTAATTTGCTCATGGTGGGGCCGTCACATCAGGTGTCTCTGGGTGGTATTTTTGGCTTTAATTTACTGTTAAGCTGAAAAAGAATGGGCAGCGTGACCCAGCAGACATGATCCTGCAGCACCTCAAGTGTCCTACCTGCGTTCCCCTTCCATGCACCTGGAGGTGACAGTGCCCTGCTTTAGCGTGTACACACACGAGCCGCAGCAGCAGACAATCACACAGATAATTTAAAGCAGAGTAAAAGATAAAATTATCCCTTTCTGTTGGTCTCAGGACCAAATGGCAAAAGCAGCAGAGTCAGATTTCCCCAGGGAGACTCTTTAATATCCAAAATATCCACTGTTGTACTTGGAGTCTCCAACGTGCTGTACAGCTGACCCTGGCTCTGACAATAAACCACGCTGATGCGTTCGCCCCAGCCTGCTTATAGTTCTGTGCTGCTAATAGAAGTGTCTTGCTGGTTTGTTTCACAAACAAACCAGGCTCTTGCACCAAAACAGTGACAGTCAGCCAAATTCTTACTGAGATGCAGCTGTGCAAACCAGGAGGGAGGCCCCTCTGTGACTGTGAGGAGACGCAGCCCTACGGGATTCCTCTGCGCCTCGGGAACACACACAGAGGACAAACGCGCGGCACAACCTCCCGTCTTCCTCTGGAAAACTACTTTGATGTGCCTGTCAAAGGACAATCTTTACACAAAAATACACTATAATAAGCAGACTAAAAAGGAGACAAATTCCTCCCTCGGTTCAATTTCCTGAATCTGCAAACTGCTTTCAACCCCCCCAACTCTTCCCCCCATCCCGTCCTGACCAATGCGTAAGCACGCTGTGGATTATCACAGAATAGGAAATCCACCCGAGGAATTTCCTGCTAATTGTATCCTGCTTGATAAAGGAAATGTCTAAGAAAGTTTGGTGGGAGCAGAAAGAGAGACCCGACTAGAAGAACAATCAGATGTGTTGAGATCTGGCTCTGCCCCTCCCTTGCTGAATGGAGACCACAGCAAGTTCAGGATGGGGCCATTGCCTTTGTTTTTCACAGCCTGATCTACACAAAGCACCAGAGCACCATGGCCACAGGAAGCTGGAGAGTTTGTACAGATGCCCTTGAACCAGTTTAAACTGGTGTGGATAAATGCTTTTTTCCGGATTCAGCTGCCCCAGTGGAAGAAATTTTCATCCCAGCTGCTTGCCGCTGCCTGCCTGACAGCGGTTACCGCCCGCCGGGAGCATCCCTTATCTAATTCGGTGAAAATGAGCTGGCGTGCTCAGCAAACAGCCACAATATAAATTTTGAAGCAAACCTTCCTTATCGTGACTCAAAGGGGTGGACCCATGGGAGCAGCTCACTGCCAGAGCTGAAGAAATAATAACTGGGGACAGCAGGACACTGACAACGGTGCAGGACGGCTGAGGACAGCCGTCGTTCTCCCCAGTTCAGGTGGATCCATAAGCCATCTCCCACAAAAACCTGCGTCCTAATGATCAGAATTCCCTCTCTTGCTTGCACCGGTTTGAAACCAGATTAAACTGCCACAACAGCAACGTAGAGACAAGCCCAGTTTGTGCTGGTAGCAGAACTGCTGTGGGACCAGCTAACCTTGAAGTGAGATCAAACTGCCTCAGAGGGTGCAGGCCAGGCTCACCACAGAGCTGCCAACACCACCATACAGTGGCTTGTAAACCCCACTGGGGGACCGTGTGCAAGACGTGCAGGGCTACTGGAGTTACAGCCCCAAATCGTGTCACCGTGGCACGGCGGGAGGCTATACGTAGCTCCGTACAGAGATGGAGGAGCATAAGAAACATCCTTGTACTGGAAGGCGGAGGGCCACATGACATGGTGGCGTCGGAGATATCACAAGGTTTATTCTCAAAATCCTGATATTTAAAAGTGGCTCCTGTTCCACTAACAGAAAGCTTTCTCTTTTCACTCACTGCTAGCCTGCTTCCAGCTGCACGCAGCCTAAGAAGGGCTGCCTTTCCCCTCTGCCTGCTCGTTTCACTTACCGACTGCTCTAATAGCAGCAGCGGTGGGGCTCCAAGCACCGCAGTTCCAGCGGCGCTGCCCTGTTTCCGAGGGCACGGCTCCATCCTGCGCTGCCAAGCGTCATCACGTGGAGTCCGTCTGCGCTCCACGAGTGGGGCAGGGCGAGGGCGGATTGTCTCGCCTGGGTGCCGCGGAGGCCTGCAGGCACACGCTCGACAGCCCAGAAGCAGGGGCTAGAGGAAGAGGCTCTTATTCTGGCAGGGAACGGCCGCTTTGTTTGCACATCTGAAAGTACGTTAAAACAAGACATTAATGATGCATCGTACTCTGGGAACAGCTTCTTCACTTCAGCTCGACTGGCAATAGCTGGTAAGAAGTGGAAAGAACCGAGAAAGAGAAGAGCACTCTTCAGGAAAAAGGACTGCTTGCCATGGCTCTGTGCTATGTTTCCTCTGGCAATATGGGCCCTGCTTTTATGGGGTCACTACCCCATGCAGCCCGTCACACCCTCTTCCCTCGCTGCCCGTGGTACCTTCCATGTCCTCTTCTAACACTCGCAGTCTCTCCTGAGCGTTCCTGTTCCCCGCCGCAGCCGACTGTCGGTAGTGTCTCATCGCTTCTGCCAGGTCCTGCTGCACTCCGAGGCCCTTCTCATAGCAAACGCCCACGTGATACCTGCTTTGGGCATCCTGGCCAGAGGAGAAAGCACAGTAATCAGCCCCACGTGACGGAGAAGTGACGACAGCACAGGAAAAGAGAATAGAGAGTCTTTAACGTCTTCTTTAAAGTTTACTGCTCTACCTTTGGTCCCTCAGACTGTATCTTCAGTAATTCAGTCCCTTCTTCAAGCACATAGTCAAGCAGAAGTTCTTACCAGCTATCTCTGCCTCGGCTCCTTCCTATCCCTTTCCAATTAAATTCACTGATTTCCCTTCAACGTCAAGGTCTGTGTCAAGGGAACAAAGGAACTGCTGTCTCCGCAGAGCATCCCGATTGTCTCAGGGGTCAGAGCTATGAGGACGTGGGCAGCCTGACTGCACCCACATCCTGATCACACCCAAACTCTGAGCACGCCCTGTGAGCTGCCCTACTACAGTTGACGCAGAAGTCTTGTCAAAACACAACAAATGCCACAGAGGTACTTGCTGCCAAGGGTTAGAAGATTGGTCCTTGGCAGCATCAGGCCATCAGGCCTGCAGCACAACAGTGCACCACTATCTTCTCCAGCCCCACCTAATTATATTCCAGAAGAAACCTCAAGCAGCAGAAATGAAGTGAAGAAAACAAGCACCTCCAACTGCTGAGAGTGAACTAGAAAATAGAGGGTGTCTTGTCAGTGAAAACAAATCCAGACCCATAATAAGATGATGAGAGGGCTGGAGCAGCTCTGCTGTGAGGCCAGGCTGAGAGATCTGGGGCTGTTCAGCCTGGAGAAGAGGAGGCTCTGGGGAGACCTTAGAGCGGCCTCCCAGTGCCTAAAGGGGGCTGCAGGAAAGGTGGGGAGAGACTCTTCGGTAGGGCCTGGTGTGACAGGACGAGGGGTGATGGTCTCAAAATAGAGGGAAGGAGATTTAGATTACACATGAGGAAAATTTTTTTTTATGCTGAGGGTGGTGGGGCACTGGCCCAGGTTGCCCAGAGAGGTGGTGGATGCCCCATCCCTGGAAACATTCCAGGCCAGGTTGGCCGGGGCTCTGAGCAACCTGATCTAGTCGGGGATGTCCCTGCTCCTGGCAGGGCGGTTAGACTGGATGACCTTTGAAGGTCCCTTCCAACCCAAAGCATTCTATGATTCTATGATATGTTTATATGTTGGCTGTGCACTTTATTGTTGAGATCCAATGGGAGGAAAAGGGTCCCCCAGACAGTGAGAAAGGAAGATGACAGTCCTGAAGATGTTGAAAAGATGGCATGGGCTAGTGGTCACACAGATCTTTTCCAGCAAAACAGCCAGCAAGATAACTTGTGGAGTATGACTGCCAGAAACATGACCTAAACAAGGCTTTGCAGAAAAAAAAGAAAAAAAGGAGAAAAAAAAAAAAGAAAAAAGAAGTAAGCAGCAAGTTGCAAGTTTTAATAAAGCCATGAGAAAAGAACATATTGCAAGCGTTGCTGTCTGGGATGTAGCTGGTGGAGGAAAGCGAAGAACTCAATGAGTGGGTGCTTCGCAGAATGTTGCACGTCTCAGTTTATGACAGCAATAAACTTCTTCAGAGATGAGATAAACATGCTGAAGGATTGGCACTTCAGATGTGACAAGAGACAGGGTTAAATACGTACGAAGTATTCCACTAGCCATCTCTTACACAATGACAAGAGAACACGAGGAGAAGAGATCTCGACCAGCATGGCATAAGTGACTGCGATATACTTTGAGATCTGAAGGGCAGACTCAGTTCTCCAGCAATAACTTGGTTTCTATGTTCTATGCCTGCACACGCGAAATAAAGGAGGATAAAAACTCTCATGGAGCCCTTCTCCCAGCACCCCAGGGAGCCTATGCACAGGCCTCCCACCAAAGATGAGGCCGTGGGACATCCACAGCCAGCAGCCATTGGGAAGCAGAGATGGGGAAAGATGATGGGGTTCTGAGAAAAGTCATGGCTGTGACCAAAACATGCAAAACACTGACCTAGGACCTGCTAGATCTTCTGTTTTTAAGGGCTTACTAAGCATTCAGTAAATGACAATCATCTATTTAATGAGATAATTTGTTGTTATACTTTGCAGCCTACACATCTGACATCAGGCTGGAAGAAAGGAGTCAGCGATGTAGCTTATGAGAGCTCTTTAGCAGGTTTGGAACTAAACACTGTATGGTGAGGTCTGAGCTGCTGTGGCTCGTCAGATCTGGTCCCACCAGTGATCAGACAGTGTTGCATTCTTAAAAGTGGGTGAAAACTGAAGCGGCAAAGTTTGCAAGGCATGTAATGTCATTCGGAGTGACACAACTTACTGTAAGGAATGAACTAGAGAAGATCTCACAAGACTAAGAGTGGGCCACACAATCACAGAGGAAACTTAGTGTTGATAAATGCAAAGCAGTGCTTATAGAAAGAATTTTGTGAGTCACTGTGATAGTTCCCTGAAACCATCAAGTCACCGCTCAGCGGCAGGCAGATGGGCAAATAATATTAGGAATTATTGGAAGGGAATACAGAACAAAGCAGAGGATCTCATTATGTCAGGTCCCTGGCATACCTCCATCCTGAGTCCAGTTTTAGTCCAAGCATCTGAACATGGTCAAATGAGAATTAGAAAAATATAGAGAAGACTGACAAGTAAAATGGAACAGCTTAACTACACAGAGAGACAAACCAAACTAGCACTCCGCAGCCTGCAAAAGAAATGACTCAGAGAGGACGTACTAAAGGGCGACAGAATCAGAAGTATTAGCCGAAGAAAAGGGAACAGCTATTCATTATTTCCCATTACATAAAAGCTGTGGCAACTGAAGTTAAAATGAACAAGTTCTTCAGAAAAAAAAAATAGCTATTACAATGCACTGCAAGCTGAAAACGAGTGAACAATGTCACAGTGCTGTGAAGAAACAGAACTGTGGGATGCAGAAACCTGGCTGCAAGACACAGGATGTCATCCTTCCACTGCTCCAAGTGCTGGTAAGGGTTGAGGAGCAGTACTACGCCGAGATCGTGGCACTGCCCTGCAAAAAAAAAATAAACCTGGCTCACTTGGAGAAAGTTGAACAGCAAGTAAGAAAATTGTGGGGGATCTAGAAAGTATTTAAGTATGTTACAGTTCCCTGCAAAGAAACAGCCTTTGATCCTCTATAGAAGGCAAGAAATAATGGGCCAGTTTTGAAGAACAGATTGGAGATAGACACAACAAAGTTCTCAAAAGTGACAGAGTAGTGAAAGAGTTTGACTGAAGAGGGTGTAGATGCTCCACAATGGGAAACCTGTAAAATTATGCTCAATGAATATAAGCACTGGTGCTGTGAGAACTATTCCAACCCAACAGGGCTGTTTCTACATCCATGTTTTGGAGGGTCTGTGCCCCAGGGCCTGTTTCCTCTGCGCCAAGGCTCCACTCTGTCCTTTCAGACAGCGCAGTAAATTCCTGACACTCACTCCCATTTCCAGGAAGCCCTGAAATCTGCCAGTGGTAACCTGCAATGATCCTAAACTGAGAATCATCGTAGCTTGCAAAGAGATTACTTACACCGTTCTCTGCTGCCAGCAACAGGTACTTCAGACCTCTCTTCTCCTTAGGTTGCAGCCCCCTCATGTAGAACACTCCCAGATAAGCCTGTGCCTGCAACACAACCACACGGTACAAATCACCCAGGATCTTCCCCATTAATTACTCTAGCTCTTTTACTGGTTTTGCAAGTTGTTGCAATGCCGGGGTTACCATGTGCAAAGTACTGCCGAGCCCGTTGAAAGAAGGGGGGCTGCCTTAGGAAAAACCAGTCTGGCATGGTAAACACACAAAAAAAATCACATTTGATCTATACAACTCCACTCTACTTGCAGTAACGTCACCATCCTAACACCGCAAGACCCAGAACATAATTTCAAACTGCTCTGTGGAAGTCAGAGCCAGAGAACAGCTCCTACTCGTGAGCTGTCCGTAAGATACAGCAGATGCACTTCCTGGAACAGCATGCTACATGAGCCACAGTCGCTGCCAGAATGACTGGCTTTCGCAGCACAAGATGGCACATGCCTAAATGCATCCCCTGAAGAGTGGGAAAGGAGGGCAGGGTACACAGATCCACGCGGATGAATCATCTTGAAAAGTCACAGATCCAAAACGAGGATCTGTTCTCACTTCAAGCGTCTCATGGAAGTTCCTCCACCAAAGCGACCTGTACTTTCGGAACTGAGAGGAGGTGAAATGCGGAGCTACATTTTCAACTGGAGGTCAGTTTTCCTAAGCCAGTGGTTTACTCTAGGTGTCCAAGCCACATTAAAAAGCCCAACAGCAGAACAGCCAACCAACACTGTTGACATAGCGGGTACCTGGTTGTCTGCCACGTGCAGGCAGGGCTCTCTCCCATACACTGTCAGGAGTATAAACATGTTGGAAGAACTTTGCTTCCAGTCCCACAGATGCTGCTTTCTAGGATGTCTAGGTTGAAATCCTTTAGACAGGGTTCTCAGCTGGCTCTTTCCTATGAACACTAACCTCTGTAATCCCAGCCACTGCTGCTTGCTCCAGGAAAGTCACTGCCTTCTCATGCTTGTCCCACTCATTTTCAGGTCTGTCGCATAAGAGGCATCTAGCGTAGCGGTACTGCGCCATGGGGTGACAGCTGCTGGCTGCATGGTAGTAATAAAAAGCTGCCTGGAAAAAGAGGAACACACTTGTGTGATTCAGGTAATACAGGCCCTTAAACACGACAGGACTCCCCTCCGGCCAGGATAAGCCTGACCTCTCTGTCTGGATCTATCATAAGCCGCACACGCTTACCCCAGCAGCTCTCCCACACCTCCCCGCTGAAAAACGTGAGATTGTTGAAGTGAGACAGTGGCCTGCACTATACGAGAGCCCTCTAACCACCCTGCCTTCTCTCGTCAGGACTCCCCGTGTGAAGGGAGCGGCACGGGGCCAACAACACCAAAGCTTCCTCTGTGCCAACGGGGATCTGCGCAATTACAAGCCGCCTTTGCAGAAGAGGCTGACTACAGCCAGCACGCGCTAGGTGGCAGGCTGTGGTTAAGGTACCCAAACTGGGCGGCGGGAGATGTAAAGAAACCCTGGGATGCGCAGTGGTGTTTTAAATACAGCAACATGACAGATTTCTCCTTGGTGCTCTCCTGGGTGCTAGCGGCACAGCCCGTGTACCTGCGAGAAGACCTCAGAAGCTATGAGAAAGGGGATTTCAGGAGCACACCTCTGAGAGGATCTACGACACTGAAGCCAGCACTGCAAACCCACAGTATTTATTTTTTCCAGCATTTTCTAACAAGACTTCAGAGGCTATCACACCCATGCAAAAGGAGAAAAGCGCCTGTGCACCCCACAAAGGCCACTCTCCTGGTCTGTGCCGCACGTACACAACCCTACAAGGCGTGGATACCTTTTCCAAGTCTTTTTCTGTGCCTCTGCCATGCTCGTAACACAGACCCACATTGAACTGGGCTTTGCTGTAGCCTCGATCTGCTGCCAGTTTGAAGCAGGTATAGGCTATCCTCTCGTGGCCCGCTCTCATGCTTTCAATCCCTGAGAAGAACACAGCATAAAAACAGGGGAAAAGGAAATGGTCAGAATACAGCCTCAAACACAGCAACCTCCCCCACAGCTACTGGGCCTTCCTTGGCTCACGCCAAGTCCTCCGGTCCACTTCCAGCTGGCCCACCAACCCCCATTCCACAGGACCAAAGTTTCCAGAGGAAAAATGGCAACGCTGCATTTTAGGAATTTTTCTAGGCTTATTGCAAGGAAAGATCTCGGGCTAACACAACGTATGGCTCGCACAGAAGTGTCTCGCTTTTTTAGTGCTGCATATAGGGCAGGGATTTTTTTTTCTTAGATCACTGCATCTTCCTTCAGCTCTTCTTAGAGTTGCAATTCTGCAATTGCTTTTTCAGCTTGCCAGGAAGACTGAGATCTCAGACAATGAAAAAGGATACAAGGACAGGACAGCTCGTGTTGCAAAAAAGACAGAGATGGCTTAATTTCCAACTACAGATGTCAGGACAACAGTGCAGGCTACAAGCAAGCCTGGATTTAAATATGCTGATATAAATCAGGTGGCAGGATGGGACAAAGGGCAATAAATCTCTCAAAGCACAGCTGAAATTGCTGAAAGAAGGCTTCAGGTTGGGTATATGCCATCTCTGCCTTCACACAAGACCTGCAACAACTTGGAGGCCCTCCAAAAAGAGAAAGGTGTGGTTTAAGGACAAAACAAATCCAAGCCCACGTTACCGAGGATATTCAACGCAATGGAAATGTCAATCCGGAAAATGTGCTGCAACTGGAAAGCAGCTTCCTCTAAACGCCCTCGCTGAGCTGGGTCGCCCTGAGGAGTTAAAGAAGAAAGCTGTTAAGACAGCAAAACCATACAAACCCTATTGGAGATTCTTTCTTGGAAACGGAGCAGTGAGACACATTTGTACTGCACTATAGTTATCAAGAGGGTGATGTAATCTGGTGTCATGTGTCCACGAAAAAAAAAAAATCTCCCCGTCCTACATAGCCATGTAGTTAGGGAAGCTGTACGGACATCGCTCGCCTCCCCTCTGGCTGGGCAGCTTGGCGTAGCCTCTCGGTCATCATCAGACCTTTCAGAATTTAGCAAATACCTGATACCGCTCGTAACTGCCCCCCTTCAAAACTGACGTTAGCCCTTGTTCGCTCTCCCACATCATGTCAACAGCACCGTCTCTGCCAAACGCGCACTGACATATTCGTATATGCTTTACACAATTTGAGCTGACCCCACACTCCTAATAAAACCCTGCACAGCAGAGACAATGCCTTTTCCTCCGCAGTAATGAACAGTATTTTTCACTTTACCACAGCTCTGGGAGGTGGGAGGCGGTTTAGTCTGGCCTGCAGCTTTACCTTCCCAGCTTGCGGACACATTCAGTGCCATCGAGCGGCAGCAGCGCACACTGCACACGGGCTGAGACGCCTCCGTGCTCAGGGAAGTCACGCAGCAAAAATGCCCCTTGTCACTCAACAGCTTTGCTGCTCAGCCAGCGCTCAGAGCTGCTCACAAGAGGACAAGACACGGACCGACTCCCCTCCTCTCTCTCTCTCGTCTCCTGAGATCTGCTTCATGATCTGCGAACGGGCTAGAGACTCTTCCTACCATCTCTGCCGAATGTGGCACCCCCCAGGATGGGGAGCTGGACGCTCAGTCCCTCAGCAGATCAAGCAGATCCCTTTCTGGTGGGGGAGCAGAGGTCACGTCCATGTCAAACAGAGGATCCCACCCTGTTAAATACTGAATTTATCTCCGCTCTGTTCACAGGGTCCTTGAGGAATTGCTCAGCTGACTGATTTTTAAAATGGGGAACTGTCTGCACCTAAAACTGTGAATTGCCAAGAACGAGCAGGTCTAAACACAACAAGAACAATACTAGAATTTATGGCCTTGTGACTCTCAAGCTGATGCTTCAAGCCCAAAGTGTCTTCCTTTCTGTAACAGACAACAGCCAGCCCTGATTTGCAGCTTTAGGAGGAGTGATACCACCTTCTCCAGTCATGGCTTGTCTGGTAAAAACCAAAATAGCAACAGCGTGTAATCACCGAGTGAAAGACTGCAACAAAATGCAAATACACAAGAACAGACTAGGGCCACTGGATAAGAAGCTTTTTTTTGGTTTGGTTTGGTGTGATTTTTTTGCCATTTTATTTCACGCTTCTCTACTAGCACCTCTGTTACACAGACACCTTAAAGGATGGGGATGCCAATTTGTAGTTCCTGGAATTTTGCCCTGGCTAAAGTGGAGGGCAGCAAATCGTATCTCTCCTTCTCCTGACCTCCAGCTGTGGGGGGTAGGGAACAGCCCTGTGTGTGAGGGCATTGCTCAGCTGCGCTTGGGGTCGCACCGGGATGTCCTCCTGTAGGGAAGAGGCTTCAGGTGCAGACGGAGGGTGTGAAAGATGAAAGCATACCTTTGCGCTGCGGAGAACTGGCCCCGAGCTGGAGCCCTCGGGGATCTGGAACTCTCCTACATTGAAAAAACCAAAAACCAAAAAACCCAGGGTTAAGCAATGCTTTATCTTCGTCTCCTCCTCCTCCTTTACCCACCTTCTCTACTGCACAGCCCTCTCCTAGAGGACCAATTGCCCACCCAGTCAGGGACGTTAAGAAGAGAAGGACCACTGATCAATCTGACCTTTGTATCAAAACAACCAAGTGCCACAAGAACACAGCCCTGGAATCTGCAGCTAGCTAACTCACCTCCTCCAGAAAGGCCCCCAGTCTTGATCTGAAGACACCAAAAGGTAGAGAATCTCCCTGCTCCCTCTGAAAGTTTGTTCCAGCAAATTGTAATTGCTGCTTTAAACCTCTGTGCTTCATTTCATATTAAAATACATCTGGCTTCTGCTCCCAGGTGCTGGCTCTTCGAGGCTTTTTTTCCCTCTTTACTAAAAAGCCCATTCTCCTTTTGAAAGTCCTGATACGACTAATCAGCCCCTCTTGATTCTTGTCTGTGATTCTAAACAGACTGCGCTGCTCATGTCTTTCAATTGAAGTACTTTTCTGCCCGAGCTGATTAATTTTATGACTTTTCCCCACTATTGCTGAATTTTAAACATTGTTATTGACGTGCGGACCCTCTCGCCAGTGTCACAGGAAGGGTAAAATTGCCTCCTTATTCGGATTCGTAACTGCCTAGTTTGCATGTATCAGAACTGTGCTCCAATTCCCCTTGCCCAGGGCATCACACAGAGATCTCGCACTTACGCGCTTGCCTCCCTAGCTCCTTTTCCAGATAATTTCTTTCCAAGGTACAGTTCTGCTTCTGAAAGGGGATATCAGCCGTGCTACTCTGGCTGCATCGGACGCAGGCTTAGGTTATCACCCGGAGTACCCCGCTCGCTCATCGCTGCTCTCTTAGATACGCTGGCACAACTATGTGTTTGGCTGCTATCCGACCCGTTTCAATCAGAATTATCTACCAAAAACATCTCCAGCAAAAGCTAAGCCATCTTGCTCTTAACGGAATTGTGCTGGAAGTGATTACACGGGCATTTACACCTCCTACGCTAAGAGGACGGCGACCTCCAGCAGAGAGGACGAAGAGGCGAGGGCTGGCTGAGGCCAATTAACCGGAATCTCTCTCAGCAGCTGGATCGCACTGGGCACTCAGCACTAGGTGCTGGATGACTTCAAGCCAGCGCTGCTAACGCAAAAGTAGCTGCGCCCTCCTCCTGTCTCCCCGTCCCCCTCTGAAGCTATGAGGCTGCAGAGCAGGGAGTTAACATGAGTGTAAAACCAGTCCTTTTGGGGAACCAGTTCCTTGATTCCTGGCACTGTACGGCTACACAAGCACTGGTGCCAGCACAGCGGCAGGGATGAGCGTGCAACAGGCAGGATTGCTTCTTGCAGCGTCTGCGCCATCCTACAACGCTCACGGAGCCGCGGCCTACGCTCCAGCCGCAGCCTCGTTGTTCCCAGATAAACAATCCCCCTCTGGCTGTATTAAAATGTGTTTTATCTGAACAAGCCCCACTCACCCAACAAGCAAGATTGCTATGGCAAACATGATTTCTATTCATCATTCCACCAAAAGGAATACAATCTGTGAATTTATTAGTTATGCTTTACATTTCTTTTCGGATCAGGCATAAAATTATCTGATCTTTCTCACTGTAAGACTCTCTCTCTTGTCCAGGTATCTTCCTCATGATGTAATTTGGGTTTTTTTGCCATACATACAACAGCAAACTCCATGGAAAAAATTTGGTTGTATTAAAAATTCTCCCAACTATTTGTTTAAACAACATGAGTACATTCTTGCTTTCAAGAAACTTTACATTTTACATAGACATAGAATCACGGGATGGTTTGGGTTGGAAGGGACCTTCAAAGCCCACCCAGTCCAACCCCCCTGCCAGGAGCAGGGACATCTCCAACCAGATCAGGTTGCTCAGAGCCCCGGCCAACCTGGCCTGGAATGTTTCCAGGGATGGGGCATCCACCACCTCTGAAGGATAAGATTAATGAATTCTCTTGGAACTCCCCTTTGAGGCTGAGCAAGCCTCAAATCAAAATTCTTCATGGATCTCATGATCTTTAAGATTTGCCTGTTTCAGAGCAGCTGCCTTAATACCAGGCACACAATCTAAACACAAGGTTTAGGTTCCTTCAGCAGCAAAAAGAGAAAAGCAACCCTTGGTGGCAAAGAATCCCATCCCACTTCAGCAGAATGAGATGACCAGCTTAGATTAACCCTCAACCTGACGTTAGGTAAGACAAGTTCACCCCAACTGTTTGTTTCTTATTCTCCAAAGAGCGGGGAACTTCATAGGGACAATGCTTTGAACAAATTCGTTGCTATACTGCACAGAGAGAACCACATTAAATTATTTTTAAGGCGGTATGTTCAAAGCACACAAAAGCTGGGAACACCACAGCTGGAATTTTCTGTGCAACTTTATTTCTACTTCTTCAAACATGTGCTATGATGTAAGATGGCTACGCATCCGTTTTTACATGCAATCTCACAGCTTTCAGTGTACTGGAAACCCAACGCTCAATAAATATTTTGTATTTCCCCACTGCTCATCCTGTACTAACCAAACATTGCTCAAAGCCAGGTCCAAATACGGAATTAATAATCTTATCGTAGACAGTCTAGATTGCTCATCCCAAAACATCCAAACGCTTCACAAGAATGAATGCACAACAAGAGCTGGACAAAATCCAGGGTTTCTGCCTCATGGAAAATTTTAGTATTTCCAATTGGTTTCATTGTGCTTTGAAATGAAAACACACTTCTGAAATGTCTGTAATCTCAGAATTGAAATAACGAATTTTACAGTTCTGCCAGGGGTAAAATACAACTCCCCAGGGCAGCATTCAGCTGCTGTAACACTGAGACTGGCTGTAATCACCTGCTCCTTCACTACGTGCCTTTAACTTTCGGCAAAAAACGCTTTGAGTGCGGCACGAATCGCCTGAAAAAAATATGATGTGATCCTGCAGCTGAGGATTTGCTGATAGTAATATCCAGCATGCTATTTAAAGCAACTTTTAAATGAATTTCCTGAAGTTTTCTTTTTAAACACACTAAAAATAATAGATTCTATCATATTGTGTTATGTTAAAATTGGAATAGCTCAGCTGCAAGGCTGGGATGTTTGGATCCATCATAAAGATCTTTGCCAGTCGAGGTAACAAAGCAGCTGACAGCGACAGCAGATTGTCACTGCACACGCAGACCAGCACAAGTAAGTCTGGAAATTAACTGAAACACTGAAAGAAAGGGCGAGGACATGGAATTCTCTCTAGAAGGTCCTTTGTCATCGCTGGAAACAGCAAACTGGAGAAGGGAAGGTACATTCTGCGCCGCTCTGAGCTCTGCAGGTCTGTTCTCTAATGGCAAGAGTTTGCCACCAGATTCCCTGGCATCATCTGCCAGGCGTCTGTCCTTCCCTTCCTTCTGCTCTCCTCAGCTTCCTGCTGCACTCTGATTTAGCCAGCCTCATTCTCTTTCGGTAGCTATGCACCAGGAAAAAAACAATCCTAAACCGTAGGCAGCTTTTTCCGTAGAAAGCAAAACACTCAGAGAAAGGTATCACTAAGGAATCACCAAGCTTCACTTTAAAACCTTCCGCAGAAAGATTCACAGGGCTTCTCACATTATAAAACTACGCTTTTTTCAGACTCTTCAGTGAAAATTACTGAATCTCTTCACTCTGACTTTGCTCAATAAATTCCCAGAAAATAGACGCACAACATAATGTGAGAATGTAACCTGAGGACTTACAAATTGAGCAAAATCACATTATTTATGACATATATTATCTCTGACAACTGACAGTTGTAGACGCTTGGGCAGAAAGTGAAAGGAACAGGGATGATAAAGCCACGCTCTGCCTGGCAGAACTTTCCAGCAATCAGCTGCTCTATGATCTTCCGAGCAGGAGGTTTTGCTGGACCAATTAAGTTTAATTTGAATGTGTAATTTTACCTAATCACTTCTTGGAACCCGTTTATACTTCTGGCCTGTGGCAACGAGTTCCACAATTCACCTGTGCCCTGGCCAAACATGTACTCTCTTTTTGCCTTTTTCCAAACTCTCCACTTGAGCATTTCTGGGTTGCCTATTAATATGTGTATTATTAAAAGTATCGTCCTTATTCACCTTCCCTCAGCACTTTCAGATTCACAGAGGACTAGCACACCCTCTGCCACTTCTTCTTTAAGCCACGGAGTCAGTCTCTATTCATAGGTAATTGTCTCCTTGTCATCCTTTTCTATGCCATTTTTGTTTCTGTTTTTAAAACAGTGTGTCTTCTCCTGAAGTGTTCAAGACGTGGCTGCATCACAGACTCACACAACCCTACAGTACTGTCTTGTCCTCAGTCCCTTCCTTTACAATAATTAACATTTAATTGGCCTCACTGCTGCTGAGCACTGACTTAACCTTATCAAAAACACATCTAAATGTTCCCTCTGCAACATAATTATCAATTTGACACTCCTCATTCTGTATGTGTATTTACAGCTACCTTCCCCCGCGTATACTAATTTAACCTACCTTGGGATTACTCTGGTTTTAGTTCTTGTGCAATCTTCTGCTGTGACTTTCACAGTTGACTGTCCTGAACAATTTTGTACCATTTGCTTCTTCTGTCACCTCACTTGTCACCTCTTTTTTCCAAATCACTGCTGATTCTGCTGAGTAGAACAGGTTTCAACAAAGGACTTGGGGGAATTCACCAGTAACGGCTCTCCGTTGTGAGAACTATTTCCTGTATTTTAAAGAGTTACTAGCCCAGGAGTAGCCACTCTATCTTCCTTCACATCAGCTTTATTTCTCCAGACAGCTTTGTTTTAGGTCCTGGCTGAAAGATTTTTCAGCAAGCTAAGAGCTGGATAATCTTGCTCCACATGCCTGTTGACTTCTCGAAAGAATCTTAATAGATTTACAACTCTGTTAAGTCTCTGCAGTGGAGCAAACTGGCCTGAGAAATGGCTTCCTAAATCCTTCCAAGTCCTTTGATTCTTTGATATAGCACACTCACCCAGGTGTCTAACATCTCTACTCTGTGACACACTTTCTATCAACCCACAATTACCTTTTTTGTAGTTCTGCGGCTCAAACTCCTCCCTCTTTTTAAAAGCTGGTGTCTACTTTGTCAGTGCTCATTCTCCTGGTCATACAGTAGATTGAAGCACTGGATTACCTACTACTGTAGTACTACATATAGATATACTACACATATACCTATACATTACATGTTACATTAGAGGCTCAGCGATTTCATAGCTTCTGAAGAACATCTGAAGAAACAGCGTGTGCCCCCAGTGACTTGTCACCGTTCAATTTATCAGTTTGCCTAAAAGCTCTTCCTGTTGACTCTCAGTAGGAAACTGTTTGTCAGACACAGACACACGTTCACTCCCAAACGTTCAGCTGTGCCAACCGAAGGCGTCACTGTCTCCACTTGCTCCCCGCCACTTCTCCCAGAGGTCCATGTCCAGTAATCTGCCAGCGGGGCAGTGTTTGAGTGCTTCTTAATAAGTTCCAGGCAAAAGCAGATGGGTTAAACAGTCTAATTGGCAGTTTAGGTAAATTAACCTGGCTGTTTTCCTGGAGCTAATTAGGAGACACGGAAACAAAATGTTCCATTTGCCAACTGATGGGAATGGTAACCTCTGGCAGGAGATGAGTTTGACAAGCGGTGCTGGGCAGTTGCTTAAATCAGCACAGAAGAAAGCCAAAGATCTGGAAGCAAGCAAAGAACAGGGAACCTCTCTGACCTTTTCTGCAACACCTTACATCATCTAGTCAGCACCTGTGGGATGGCTTTTTTATATGGCTCTTCTGCACCACGATCACACGTTGTCCACCTTTCTACCTGCTCCAGACCCCTGTTTCTAACCACTTTCCTAAAGCCATTATTAGTGTTGATGTATCTAGTAAATAGCCCTATCGAAGGCCTCATCTGATCTTCCTCGATATGACTTAAATGTAACGTATTAAGACACGATTTCCTGGATGAGACTTCATTTTTTTGAAGTATCTCTTCCTATTTTTATAAAAGTCATTTTAATAAGAACATCTTTGATACCCACTGTCTTATCTACAGCATAAGCGCTTGGAAATACATCCTCATCTTCCAGGAAGAAAAGAATTCCTTCAGTTTCACACCATGTACACAAGTCTCCCAGACCAACTGCACACTACCCGCCTGAATCCTTCTGACCGCAAACATCTGTCCACAATAAAAGAACAGAAACCGGATGCTGTAATCAGGACGTTAAGGCAGATCAGTACTGGTAAAGCCGATGTCAGCTGCACAGTTACAGCGCAGGCTCCTCCCTGCCTTCAGCAGCTTTTTTCCTCCTGTCTCTTCTGGAGTCCTGGTCCATCTCTCTGAAGTTCTGACTTTCCACTCTAAGCTATCTCTTCAAGTGTCAATAAATGCCTATACACTTTCTTGGCTTCCAGCTTTGCCTTGGGGAAACTCAGAGACTCAGAAGTCCTTCTGCCGCCAGTATCCTGCCCCGCAGCACATTGCACATACCGACTTCTGCCCAGGGCTGGCTCTCTCCTTGCCCTGAGGGGACGCCTGAGGATGAATTCTCTGGTACGACCTCTGGACTTGCATTCCTCAGGAGGCAGGACCCCAGCTGCTCACTGGGACAGCTCGCTGAGGCTTCAGTCACCACTGAAATACAGAGTGCAAACCAGTTCCTGTTAGCTGTGCAGTGCCTGCTGTAGGAGGCAACACTGAACGGTCTATCTCCCCAGCGTCCTTCTCTGCTCAGACCACAAAGCCAAGCAGAAGGAAAACTCAGCGAGCAGAGTCCAGAACAGAAAACAAAGGTGAGGGCATGCGGGATGCGAAGTGGGATTGCACCAAATCGTTAAGAAATAGTGATTCTTCCCCCAGAGAGCTTGAAAGCTGCTTGTCAGCTTCTCCCTACAGCTCCCTCCCAGTCTTAGCTAACACATCACGAGGCAGAAATCCCGTCCAACAGCCGGGCCCTCCCACAGCCCCTTCTCACGAGCCAGAGCTGCTAACCTGTCTGCTGAGAGGGCAACGGGGATAGCCAGAGAGACCTGTGCTCCCTCCTGGTGTCCGGCAGCGATCTCAGCCACGAGATCTGTCTGACCAGCTGCAGAAGTAGCGCACCGAGTGCTCCCTGAAGAAAAGCAGACACAAATCAAGGAAAACAGCCCCGAGAGCTCCCCCAGGGAGCCTCTTTCTGTCCCGTTTCCATTTAGCAGCTTGGCCGCAGGTGCTCCCTCCCTTCTGGGGGAGCCGTCCCACCACGGCTCCCCCTCCCTGGGGGCTCCCGCAGTGCCCACAGCTCCCATCCCCTTTCACACCCCCGAGGTCTTCTGGGGACACCCGCGCCAGCCAGGGGCACCCGGCCCTGCCTGCTGCTGCTCACCCAGGTGACTGCCTCCAGCACGGAGTAACGGGGCACCAGGCCGGGCAGGGGCTGCTGCCTTCCTCCTCGCTCCCGGCCATCCCGGGGCCGTCCATCCTGACAGCCGGGCGCTCTAAAACAACCACAAAACACCAACACCGTGAAGCCAGGAATCAGCCCTCAGCGCCCGCCCCCCCACCCCGCACCAGCAGCGCCCCGAGGGCCGCGGGACGCCCCGCTCTCGCTGCGGGCCAGCCCGGCGGGTTGTGCCCCGGGCCGGGCCGCACTCACCGCTCGGGGCTGGGTCCGCGGCCGTCGGGGGGGCCGGTGGCGCAGGCGGGGCGGGCGGGGGGCGGCCAGCAGCGGCCCAGGCCGCGGCCCAGCAGCAGCCGCCACATCCCGCCCGCGGGACCATAGAGAGGGGCGGCGTTGCCGAGCGACGGCGGCCTGGGCTATAGAGAGGACGGAGCGGCCGAGGACGAGCGGCTAGCCCCGGCGTGCCTCCTGCGGGACGGCGGCCCCCGCACCGGGCTGCGGGGAGAGCGGGGCCCGCACGGGGACAGCGCCGAGGAGCGGCTTCAAGCGGCCTGAGCCCGGCAGGCGGGCAGGGGTAGAGCGGCGCCATACCATAGAGAGGAGCTAGAGCGGCGCCCGGCCCGCCCCCCCCCCAGCGGAGCGCGGGAACGGCGCGGCGGCCGGGCTGGGGGGCGGGGGGGGCCGTGTAGGCCCCGCGGGGTTCCCCCTCTGGGTTGGGGTTCCCCGTAGGCCCAGCGGGGTGCTGGGGCCTTTCCCTGAAGGCCCGGGGAGGTCCCTTGTAGGTCTGGGTGTCCTGGGGAGGGTCGCTGGGGATCCCCTGTAGCTCGGGGTGGGGTAAATCCCCGTGGGAAGCACAGGCAGGTGGGGGGCTGCCGGTTGTGCTGCTGGTCCGGGGTTTTTCTGAGTCCCTGAGCCCAGAGATGAGCCCCTGCGGTAAGGACATGCAATGCAGGGACCAAATTAGTAGTGGGGAGTGCTGAAGTGCACCCAAACCTGTGATTACCTAATAAACCTCCGAAACGGTGTCTTTTCCTGACCCAGCAGTGGGGCGGGTGGACATTTGGTTGCACTGCAACCAAAGAAACTGCGTACCGCAAAGTACTTTTCTTACAGCAAAAAAGTAAATTTTGGGTGCGATCAGAAACTCGGTTAATCTTCCTGTAACCAGTGATGATACATATTTAATTATATTTGGGAAACGGCTATACATTTGTGAGTGGAAATGTGTAAAAAAAATGCATTAAAATGTGTAAAAAATGCATTACGATGCAGGTTTGGGTTGTGTATGAACCTGTTAGCAGCCTGATTTTGCGATCGGTCGTGCTCGCGGAGGCCTTCCTTGGCACCTCTCTGCTGTACGTCTGCGTGTTTGTTTCAGCAGCGTTGCAACAGGAGATGGCAGAGTTCCCAATCGAGAGCGTGGCATGCCAGTGCGAGAAAGATACGCGCTATATTCTCCTTACCGTAGTGCTTTCCTTCCGAAGTACGAATATTGCCGCTTCTCTGCTCGTTCCAGCTGAACGGTGTACTTACGTGTTTATTTCTTCGTTCCGCAGGCACAGAAATTCGTGGTCATTTTGGCAGTTTGTCTCTCTTTCCAGAATAAGGTGTTCTCTTTGCTAGTAATTCCTGTTATAGACTCGTAGTTCTTGTTCAGTATTATGCGTGTTTTATGCTTGGCTGGCTGCAAGTTTAGCTTCAAATGTGGCTTTCCAGGGGATACAGAATCGCTCTCTTCATCAGCCTAAACGCTGGCTTCAAACTCCCAGCTTTCTTTTGGTTTTTCATAGCACTTATTTTTCTGTAGTGTCGCATGGGACACAAACCCTTTATCCTTTTCACCCCAGATTTGGCTTAATACCTTAATTACAAAGTCATTTAGTTGTCTGTTTTAGTGAATATGTCTATAATTGTCTCGTGTTCGTAGATTGGTGTTTCCTAAGCTACCACAGTTTGTTTGGAGATGAAAATTACAGGCAAAATAGAAACATCAGCATCTCCACTCCATAATCTTGCCTTTAATTTTCTCACTCATTGAGTTAATATCAGTAATTAATGCTCCAAAAACTTTAACTGCATTTGTTGGTATTGGTCCATACGAGATCTTCTCAGATAATCACTGTATTTTTAATGCTGTTAGTCCTGTTTTCCTTTCTAGTCCCCAGCCATTTGGGGTGTGATGCTCCCTGCCTTTTCTGCAGCCAGCAAGTCAATAGCGGAGCTAATCTGTTTTGATTCATATCGTGAGGATGCCACAGGTGTTCAGCAACATCGGGTGTGCCGTTGCTGTGTGTTTGTGGCTTTTACTCTGGAGAAGGCAAATAGCCAAATGAAGATGAGACGGGAGGGAGGTTCTGAGAGGCGAGGAAGGGGACTGTCCAGAGCAAGACGGGGCTGAGGTATCAAAGATCAGAGATGTGGAGTAACGTGGCTGAAGGAGTAAATGTTGTAGAGAGGAATGTCTCGAGCTATGCGGGCAGGAGGACAGCGCGTCCCGTGCGAGGGCTGCTGCTTGTGTCTCCCAGCTCAGCTAGTTTGTGTCCTTGTGGCTTGCAGTCAGAGACTGGAAAGGACATTGAGAAGGAAGAGGCGATAAGCCAGGAGGAATTGCTGCAGGTGCAGAGTGTCTTGCTACAGCTCTTCTGGCTCTTGGTGGTGGGATTTTGTTCCATGCTCCCAGGGGTGCTGAGGGAAGTGGCTGATGTCGTTGCAGGGCCACTTTGGAAGGTCATGGTAATCAGGAGAGGATTCTGATAACTGAAAAAGGGCAAACATCATACAGAAGGGTAAGAGGAAGGAGTGTGCAACTCTAAACCACTCTATTTAGCCTGGCTCTCTGCAGGTGATGGCACACCTTCTCCTGGAAACTTTGATTTAAGCATTGAAAGGACAAGAAGGGGTTTGGGAACAGCCAGCATGGATCTGACAACGGCAATCGTGCTTAACCAACCCGATTGCCTTCTGTGATGAGACTGGCTCGGAGAACAAGGGGAGAGCAGTGGGTGTTGTTTACCCTGACTTTAGCCAGGCCTTTGAAGTGGTCTCCCATCTGACCAAACCGGTGAGGTATGGATTGGATGGAAAATTGCCGGGCTCATTGGGCTCAGGTGATGGTGATCGGTGGGCTAGCACACAGAGTGTAAGAGAAGAGACTGAGAAACTTGTGTTTGTTATCACACAATAATTTTAGGAAAAGAAACACTTGACTCTGTAGGGAAATAAACACTGTGCTCTCTAAGAAATATATTTATTTTGATGGAAAGAGGAAACCAGACTGGTTGTAGAAAGCAAGTTAAAAACAAACATCAAAGTTCTAGGAGGCTATACACGTTCTGAAGTCTTTTAAAAACCTCGTAATCAAAAGCACTCTTTTATTCACTGGTCTAAGCACTTGTTAATGCCAGGCTCCCTTAAAGTCCAGACAAAATCAACGTATCTCCAAGTTCTGGATTATTTCTTTGAGGCACATTTGCCACTGGAACTTTATTCCCTGGGTGCTGGAGCGGTTTCCTCTTGTCTCATAGTGGTTTTCTGGTAACTTACGTTTTCATCTGTGTTTTCTTTTTCTGCGCCTTGAGCAAAGTAGCTTGGTGGAACATGTAAGCTCTGATACACAACAGTTTTTTTTTCTAAGGCCAGAGATTTATGGCTAAAAAACCCCACCATAAGACTTGACCAAGTATGCTGGAGACATTGTAATTACAGATGATCTAGTTTCACAGCTCACAGGCAAAGAAAATGTGTTTGTTTTACTTTATTAGATTTCTTATAATATGTTCATACAAAACCCAGTGTGCATATATACACTCTGTCAATACTGCCAACTTTGATTTATTAAATTTTATAAATTTTTTCCACTAGGTCACTGTATTGTTAAACAGACGTCGAATGCGGGATCAATGCTAAAGATGGGAAGGCTAAATTTTGAGGTAAACAGTCTCCTCTTTCCCTTCATAAGTTTTTAAGGGGCATTTTTGAGGAAGTCTTAATTAATCATAGGCCTAAACCCTCTCTTAATGCGGCTGTATTTTTCGAACAAGAAAATAAGGAAGGGAAGGTGTTTGGGCACAAGCTGTAGCTCGTGCTGCCATTTCACTCTTCCCTGACTGCTGCAAAGCCTCTCAGTCATCGTAATCCAGAGCTGGAACTGGGAGCGCGTTTTGGGGATATATCTTGTTGCTTTGTGATGAACTTGGAGGCCCTGGGAGAATCTTTTGGTGTTGACAGCCCCTGACAGTAAATGTCACATGAATTCGGAGGGAGCTCAGAGCCTTCTGGTGACTGCTATGAGAAGAGACGTGGTGACAGGAAACCTGATTGATGAGCCGTGCCACAAGTAGAGGGAGCGCTGTGTGGTGATTGTGGTAATTGAATGGTCCGTGGAAGTTATTTCTGGGTTTCCTATGGGCGGTGACATACACTCCAGAGGTGTTTTCGCAGGGGAGGCCTGCAGATTTTAACCCTGGTAGGCAGCGGCTCCCTGTTAACACAGTGTTAACAGACTTTAAAACTTAACGGGCTGGTTTAGCTTCGTGCCCAGCATAATAATTAAGCACACGTTGACAACCAGAGATGGTCAGTCAAGCAATTACCTTTAGAAATGTTCCTTTGTCAGCTTTTTGCCTCCTCTTCTTAGTGCTTTCTCCTTGTGGCTCGGCTCTCTGATCTGACAATGCGGAGACGTTGATTATCAAGGTTCTTCACGATTCTGACGATGCTCTCCTCTGACATGGGCTTGTCGCAGCCATGTTAAGCACAGCAGTGATGCTCCTGGCATGAAATGGGAATGTGAGACGTTATAGCCCACTCACCCAGCAAAGCATCTGCTTGCACTGACCAATTAAATTGGCTTCTCTCTCATTAAAACCCTTGTGCAGACTCTGGTATGTCACAGATCTTTAAAATCTCCATTATGAATTCCGCTTTCTTCTGGGTATTTTTAGCTTATACTTGAAGAAATGATTATTGTCTCTTGCACTTAAACATATCAATTTTGGCTTCGCAGACATCTCCTCTGGGCCATATTCAAAGACCTGAGCTGACTTGAACTGCTGAATCCGTAGGGAGGATTTCAACACCGCTCTAAGCGCTTGGACATTGGAGCCGTGCGAGAAGGAAGAGGGAGAGAAATTCAAATCCTCCCCCTTTCCCTTTGGTAAGTCAGGAGGACATCCCTTGCAGATTTACTTGGTTGTGCCAATTTAATGTGATTTCTTCTGAGGGCCAGGAACCACTCAAGGAAGGCTGACAGGTTTTATCAACAGAATGGAAACTGAAGTGATAAGGTGAGAGTTATTGACCTGATAACTAACAAACAGAAAACTTCAGTGTCCCTCAAGCTAAATATTGCACTCAGCAGGTAAGTAAAAGATGGCAACAGCTGTGGTCTTGTCACTGAGTGAGTGTGTTTTAGCATAGAGGAGCAGGAGGTGAACTGTGAAAACAAACACATTCAGTTTGCTACAGACTATTTCCCTCTATTACTTTTAATGAGAGCTAAACTCCAAAATGCACAATGGGACAATAATATTTTAGATAGAAGGAACTCTTCGTACAGCTCCTGAATTCTAGACACTCAGTTGCAATTAAAATGATTGCTTGTATATTATTAATAGCTCTCCAGTAGTTTCAGCTGTTATTAGGTGTGGGACTAATGGACACTAGCCCCTGGACAACTGAGTGAAAAGTAGTGCTGTCCTTGAAGGAGCTGAGTTAACAACCTGAATCCACAACGCTCAAAGGAGCTTGAAAAATGAGAGAAATGCAAAAAGGTGAGAGGAGCTGTCTTAAAATCAGAATCACAGAACGGTTTGGGTGGGAAGGGACTGTTAAAGCCCATCCAGTCCAACCCCCCTGCAAGGAGCAGGGACATCTCCAACCAGATCAGGTTGCTCACAGACCCGGCCAACCTGGCCTGGAATGTCTCCAGGGATGGGGCCTCCACCGCCTCTCTGGGCAACCTGGGCCAGTGCTCCACCACCCCCAGGGTAAAAAATTTTTTCTTAATATCCAATCTAAATCTACCACCCTCTATTTTGAAACCGTTACCCCTTGTCCTGTCACACCAGGCCCTGCTGAAGAGTCTCTCCCCACCTTTCCTGCAGCCCCCTTTAGGCACTGGGAGGCCGCTCTCAGGTCTCACCAGAGCCTCCTCTTCTCCAGGCTGAACAGCCCCAGCTCTCTCAGCCTGGCCTCACAGCAGAGCTGCTCCAGCCCTCTCATCATCTTCGTGGCCTCCTCTGGACCCTCTCCAACAGCTCCACGTCCTCCTGATGTTGGGGGCTCCAGAGCTGGACGCAGCGCTGCAGGTGGGGTCTCACCAGAGCGGGGCAGAGGGGCAGAATCCCCTCCCTTGACCTGCTGCCCACGCTGCTGGGGGTGCAGCCCAGGGTGTGGCTGGCCTTCTGGGCTGCAAGGGCGCATTGATGGCTCATTTTGAGCTTGTCCACCAAAATGCATCACTATAAAGGCTGGCAAGGAACATGGCTGGATTGCCATTGTCAGATGTTACTAAATGCTGCCTAAGTGTTTTTTAATTTATTTTAATTCTGAAATTGTAATGTGGTGAGGGCAGATGGCAAAGGAAGTGGAGAACTCCAAGGAATTATGATTTAGAGATAATGGGCACAAAAAATACTGCAAGTACAGCAGTCTTTTTTTCCTCTTTTTTCCGCTTATATTTTTCCCTGAAAACGTGCTGGGATTGTGTATGAAACCTAGCTGTCACAATTCTCACACATCCCTTGAAATTCTCATTTGACAGGATATGAAGGCTTCAGCAGCTGAACAAAAAGGCAGGCGACAGAGCTCTTGTGCGATGTCCGTCTCCGCTTTCTGGCACTTGGCCTGCTCGGTACAATTGGGAAAGACAAATGGCAAGTGATCGCTTCCTATTCAACTTCTGCACGTTAACTTTATTTTTCAGATGGAAGCAGTTTTGTACTTCTTACCTTATTTGTCATTTGGCTATGTATCTTTTCTTTTGCTTGTTACAGTTTGTTTGGGTTTTTTGTTTGGTTTTTTTTTTTTTTTTTTTTTTTTTTGAGGTGAGGTTACCAGAACTGCCCTTGGTATTCAAAAAGCAGATGCACCACGAATTCATAGAGTGGCAAAGTCACACTTTTCTCTCCTAAGCATTTTGCAGTTTTGATTTTATTTTTTTGACTGCTGTTGAGCAATGAGGTGATATATTCCTAGAACCAGCTATTATAATATCAGGATGCATTTTCTAAATTGTGCAAACTACTTCAGAGCGCATCACTCTGCATAAAGCTAGTGTTGCTTTTCATGGATAGCCAGATTATAGCTGTCAGGGCTGGAATTTATCATCTGCTTTATCGTGAGGCTTCTCACTGTCATGAGATCTTTAAGTTTTTGTAGTAAATATTATCCTAATTAATTTAGTTTTTATCAGAAGTCTTCTTCACTGTTTCAGCTACTTTCCAGATCACTTTTGAACACATTGAACACCATGGATCCTAATCCCCACGGGACTCCGCTGATGATCATCTTCCACTTTGAAAACTCATCCTTTAGTCTTTTTTTCTTTTTGCAATATTAATCTATTCTTTAACTCGGTGAGGTCCTTACCTGTAGTCCTCAGCTGTTTATTTAAGAGCCTTTGATGAGACCTTCAACGTCTGAGGTTTCAGGAAGCTTGGAGTGAGTTGGAAATACAGGGAAATTTCTCAGCTGGATCTCTGTTATTTACATTCTTTTGACTCCTTCAAAGAATTCCAGCAGATCTGGGAGGCTCAGATTCCTTTGACAAATGTCGTGTTTACTTTTCCTCAGTGTGTTACTTTTACTCATGTGCTCACTAATTCTGTTCTTTACCAGAGCTTCAGCCGATACGACCAATACGGACATTAGATTTAGTGACTGGTGGTTTCTTGAGTCACCGCTGGATTTATTTTTAGAAGCTGATTTCTTATTAGTTACCTTCCAGTCCTTTGATAATCACAGCAATTTTCAGCGAAAGGTTACATACCAAGGTATTCGCTCAGATGATTCGTATTTAACATTCTGTTAAAATCTTGTGCGGATATCATCTGTTCCCAGTGATAAGTTGTTATTCATTTTGTCTGGGTCGTAGTCTACTCTTAACAACCTTAAATTAAGACAAACCTTCTGTGAATGCCTTATAAACAAGGTGCTGCTTTCAGAGTTTCTCTGAGATTCTCCAGGTGAACAGAGATTTAAAAAAAAAAGAGAGTTTGGAATTTTTTGCAGTGGCATCATCTTTTCTAAATGCTTCTTTCATACCTGTGTAGCTCACTGACTCTTGCAAGCTTCTTGCTCTTGATGTGTTCAAGAAGGATTTATTACGTTTTTTTTTTATTTCTTTAGCAAAGTGCTTCTAAACTCTTTCTTCAGTCTATGTTATTGCGCTTTTACATTTTGTCTGCCAGAATTTATGTTCTTTTTAGTTTTCCTTTTTCAGACACAACTTCAGCTTTTTGCAGGGTACCTTTTAACTTCCAAGAGGCTCCCTGATCCTGCTGTTTTATGATGCTAGCTTTTTGTTTTTCTCTCAAGTCTTTTTTTGACAGGTTATATGCATTTGCTTTGAGCCTCCAATATAGAATCCTAAAATAGTCTACCTGCCATCTGAAAACATTTTACTTTTCTAGCTGCCACTCTGAGCATTTTTTTAAAGAAATTTCCTCATTTTTGAATTCCCTTTCTCTGGAATCAAGCACAACCACTGCATTTGCCAACATTTCTTCATTTCAGAGTGTGCAGTCATGAATTAGATAAAAGGATTAAGGGTTTTGGCCTGACCCAGTCTCTAGGAAGGCTAGAAATACCAGCCATTAACATTTCACTAATGTTAATTTCACTAATTTCATTAAATGAGAAACAGAAAAAGAAGTGGCTTGCCAGAGCTGGAGATGGTGGGAATTCCCAGCTTCTCTCTCCAACCTACAACAGATAAAATGACAGGTAATTGGAAAAAAAAAAGCAGTCTGGGCTGATTTGTCACCACATCTCTGAAGCTGAGAGTTTTTGGGCAGAGCGCGTCTACCCTGTGCTGTTGGGAACCAGAGTGGGAGAGCAGAGTTGTGCTGACAATGTCCAGTTTTTGGGTAAGCAGTCCTTGCTACGCAGGTGCTCCACTTCAACGTGTGACTAAATCTCACTGGTGATAAATGTTTACTCTGAGGTTGAAAGGCGCCACCACCACCACTCAGTTACTACAAAATCCGTTTTGAGCCAGGGTGAACCGAACAACGCCCGTTACAGTGCGGCTGCTGACTGGCATTGACTGCTTAGCAACAGCGAGAGTGATATGGATACAGATGAATTGGCTGTTTTCTGGGCAAGCTGGGTAGGAACAGAAGTAATTAGCTGCTAGCTGATGAAAAGGCATGCTTAATTATTAGTATAATTATAGATATAATAGACCAGGAATTATTTAGTAAAAGTAAGAAAGCCAATATATTACAAAGAAGGTAATCAGAATGGAAGAGAAAATGACAGCAGTATGAATTCTTGAGAAGAAATGTAAAGAATTAAGATAATAAATCTGGAATCTTTTGGGTTTCCACTCTGACATATCAACTCATTTTAACAATGGTCGAAGGGTATACAGAGCTAACAAGGTTTGTGGCTCATATTATTTCTCGTTTTATATACTGTTGATTTAACTGATTGTATGCCAGTGCAGTTGAGCCGTATTTTCACAAATCGCAGAACCTGCACAACTTCACAAGGGTCTGTCTTCTCCTTCAGCAGTCCTACAGCACAACCAGTTAATTTGATGGATCCTGTGGGAAGCTGAGCTATTGCTGGTTCTGATCAATATTGGTAATTGATAATAATTATTTGATAAGGCAGCACTGCTTTCCCTTGGCACCCTGAGTAAATAATTGTGACTAAAAAGCAGTCCTGTCAGTTAGTAGCCCTGCCTGGCTGCTGCATCTTAAACTGTTTTCCACATGCGCTGGGGAGATGGCTGGGGATAACGGGCTGAACTGCACTAACAGTGACATTAGGAATACGCTGTTAAGATCGGATGTGTAATCACTGGCATAGCTAATCTGGGGAAGATTTTAATTACATCTCTTCCAGTGTCAGAATGGACATAGGCAGTGCTGGTCCTGCTTTTGTGCTAGAGATTGGACTGGATGCTAATGGCAGCAGCAGTGATCTGGTGTCTTCTGTAGGAATCTGAAACTGAGACGCCCAAGATGGCTACAATTTTTTCTAAAATTGTAGCGTTTTCTAAAATTATGGGAGACTCTGGCACCAGCAGCTCTAATCTAGATTCTTTGAGACAGAGAGTAGTGGTGCCAAATGATTACAAATCCTTTTCCCCATTGCACTGGTTAGAAGGGAAAATCAAGATGCAAAGATTTTATTGAATTACTGTTTGAGGACTAATTATTAAAATGGCTTTTGATTAATGAGTTGCAAGTCAGGCTGGTTTGGCAAATGGCATTTTGATAAGGTATTTGTAAGACAGATCATCTTAAGATGGCAAGACGGACGTATAACACTGTAACCCTGATGGTGATGCTAATGCAGAAATGATGTAAATGTGCGTGAGCAATTGCTGTATGAAGTCGCTGGGGTACATCAGGACTAATTGAGTACAGACGAACTCTAATCAGCATCAGCTGAGTCCAGAATCATCGAAGAGTGAAGCTGGAAGAAATCTCAGCTGCTCACCTAGTCCATCTCCTTCTTCCACAACAGAATCAGGTCTGCTTGTGACATTTTTGACATTTGCAGAGCTGTTGTTTCTTTTCCATATTGTAGCAGACTTTTATCTGCGACAGGACTGTTACTGCACTGGTCCTGACTGTCAGGACTGTTATTGCATCTCTCCATGGTCTTCTCTCTTTCGAGCGCCTTCTGTTCTCAGTCTCTTGATTCAGGTCATGTTTTCCAGACCTCTCACCATTATTGTTATTCTTGCTGCTTAGCCTGTCAGCCTTTCTTGAGGAGCAGTACCCAAGACTGGCCGTGCCTCTGCACTGAGATGCTGCTGAGCACAGCGAGAGGACCTGCAGGATATCTGGCAGGTAATTCTTCTGTTAATATATCTGTGTAGTGTTTCTCTTTGCTCAGGATGATAACCCCTCTTCAGCTTGTGATCTATCAGAACCTTCAGATCTTTTTTTTTTTTTTTCCCCTGGCTGCTTTCTGTCCAGTTGATGTCTATCCTCTCTTTGTGCACTTTACTCCTGTCTAAGTTACAACGCTATGCTTTTTACAATTGAGATGACTCCTGTATTTATAGACAGCTTGTCCAAGTTGTCAAAAGTTTTTAATACCATCCCCCATGTATTTGTAGCCACTCTTCGCAGATTTAATCTTGGCAGATTTAATAAGCACACAGCCTGTTCCCTCATCCAGGCTATCAATAAAATATTGAATGGAACTTATGAACAGCTGAGTAACCATTCAGTTTGTCCTTAACGTTTCACAGTGAAGCATTGGAAACTACTCTCAGAGTGCGGATTCCAACCAGATTTGTGTCATGACTTCAGCCAGAACGATCTTGCAGTCATAAATGTTGTGTGGGACAATGTCAGGGGCCTCAGTGACATTGAGATATGTGGTCTCTGCTGCTTCTTCCTTATCCACAAAGTCTCATCATCAGAGAGCAAAATTAGATTGAGTCAGCTGGTTTTGTTCAGGAAGAATTCATGTTGACCAGTACTCATCGTACTCATCTCCTTATTGGTTTCTGCGCACTTAGAAATCATTCAGATTATTCTGGTGTTTTGCCTTTCCTGAGCGTTAAATCTTTTGATATCTTAGTTATTCTGTTTGACTTGTAGAAGATGAATGCTAGTGGTTTGTTTGAAAGTGTAAGAGCTTTATGGATGGTTGTGAAGGCAACAAATACAAACCTCTCACCAGGAGAAACCCTGTGCCAAATGTGAAATTCCCGTGATGAAGCACAGAGACGCAAAAGAGAGTGTGGTGTTCTCAAGAATCAATTCTCAAGAGAGTGGTGGGAAAAACATTATTTATTTCAGTCTGAGAAATTATGATGCAAATCAACTTAATTTAAAAATGAGAATTCAGGCTAGTTTGAGAGGATTCTGAACAGTTTGGACTGCAATTCTTAACAGTCTCATAGAAATATGGTCAGGGTCATGTAAAAGAAGAAGTTGGGAAACCTTAGTTTTGGGCTGTACGGACTTCTTTGTCTATAATGGATTGGTAGTGAACATCTGAGAAAACAGAAATAGAGATTAGACTAAGTTGCATAGCCTTTTAACCCAGAAAGCCTGGATCTCCGCAGCAAAGTGTTTTCTGAACTCTGATATATGCTCGCTGTTGACACGAGCTTATTCACAGAACAGAATGACCTTTGCACAGCTCAACGAGAACCGCGCGTGTGCTGAGCTTTAGTATCTCCTGTTCAATGCGCCCACGTGACTGTAAGTTTGATCTTACCGAAACAAGGTGTTACACTTTGTTGTGTAGCACTTCTGCTGGAGTGTTTGATGCTGGGTGTATAGGAAGTGTATGCATATTTGTATGTATATTTGTATATATATATATAGCCAAGTGCAAGGTCCTACACCTGGGTCGTGGCAATCCCAGGCACAAATCCAGGCTGCGCGGGGAATGGATCGAGAGCAGCCCTGAGGAGAAGGACTTGGGGGTGATGGTGGATAAGAAGCTCAACATGAGCTGGCAACGTGCGCTTGCGGCCCAGAAGGCCAACTGCACCCTGGGCTGCAGCAAGAGGAGCGTGGCCAGCAGGTCGAGAGAGGGGATTCTGCCCCTCTGCTCTGCCCTGGTGAGACCCCACCTGGAGTACTGTGTCCAGTTCTGGAGCTCCCAACATCAGAAGGACACGGACCAGTTGGAGAAGGTCTCAAGGAGGCCACGCAGATGATGAGAGGACTGGAGCACCTCTCCTGTGAGGCCAGGCTGAGAGAGCTGGGGCTGTTCAGCCTGGAGAAGAGGAGGCTCTGGGGAGACCTTAGAGTGGCCTCCCAGTGCCTAAAGGGGGCTGCAGGAAAGGTGGGGAGAGACTCTTCAGCAGGGTCTGTTGTGACAGGACTAGGGGTAACAGTTTTAAAATAGAGGGAGGTAGATTGAGATCAGATATTAGGAAGAATTTTTTTACGCTGGAGGTGGTGGAGCACTGTCCCAGGTTGCCCAGAGAGGCGGTGGAGGCCCCATCCCTGGAACCATTCCAGGCCAGGTTGGCCGGGGCTGTGAGCAACCTGATCTGGTTGGAGATGTCCCTGCTCCTTGCAGGGGGGTTGGAGTGGATGACCTTTGAAGGTCCCTTCCCACCCAAACCATTCTATGATTTGATGATTCTATGATTTTTATGAATGCTCCACTATGTGAGTCAAGGAAGAAAGACTGTGCGTTGCATTGGTTTGAAGGATTTACTGTTTTTCAGAAACTTTGATTTTGCCTGAATTCAGTATTCTAAAGGGCAGAAAAATACCACTCAAAAGACTCTGCTGTGCATTAACAAGCCTTTGGTCAGTACCATTTCTGCTGTGCATTTTGTTGTGTAGAGTTGTCATCATGATCATGTCTTGAGCTGTTTGGAAGATGGAACTGCTGGCAGGGGAGGGAAATCAAAAGTGTGATCAAACTCCCAAAATAGAGGCAGGTGTATTCTGTGTTGGCAGCAGGAATTTTGAAGTGTGAGCAGGGGCCCTGTTATGACTCTTTCCTCTTTTCACCATCTTCTGCAATAGAGATCCCCTTCTGGACTAGATGGCCTTTGAAGGTCCCTTCCACCCCAAACTATTCTATGATTTAACCTTAACGAGCTGTCGAAGTACTCTAAAAGTCATTTGTGTGTGGAAAAGTGTTCTTGCTGTCTGATATCCTTTGTTTTTGTATGTACCCTCCTCAGGCAGGTACTCACTGCAAAGTTGGAAATGGTTTTGGTGGTGAAGCGGAGACACGTGAATAAATTGAGGACAAGGGTGCAAGGCAGTGCAGTACAGATTTTATAACACAGAGGTGAGTAATTTCTTAATAGTGAGGACTTTTGAGTATTAACTCTAGGTGACTTCCACTGCAAGGCAGCTGTTAATGTATTACTACGAATTGGTTTGGAAAAAAAAGATTAAAATTGCATAAGTAGATAAATTTTAAAGAGAAGTAATAATGATGTTAAAAATTGGCTGAAAGAACTGAGCTACAGTAACAATGGAACATTGTTACCCCCCTCAGGGGTCCGTGTTGGGCCCGGCCCTGTACGACATCTTTATCGGCGACATGGACAGTGGGATAGAGTGCTCCCTCAGCAAGTTCGCCGACGACACCAAGTTGTGTGGTGCCGTCGACACGCTGGAAGGGAGGGATGCCATCCAGAGGGACCTTGACAGGCTGGAGAGGTGGGCCCGTGCCAACCTCATGAAGTTCAACCAGGCCAAGTGCAAGGTCCTGCACCTGGGTCATGGCAATCCCAGGCACAAATCCAGGCTGGGCGGAAAGTGGATCGAGAGCAGCCCTGAGGAGAAGGACTTGGGAGTGCTGGTGGACGAGAAGCTCAACATGAGCCTGCAATGTGCGCTTGCAGCTCAGAAGGCCAACTGCATCCTGGGCTGCATCAACAGAAGCGTGGGCAGCAGGTCGAGGGAGGTGATTCTCCGCCTCTGCTCTGCCCTGGTGAGACCACACCTGCAGTACTGTGTCCAGCTCTGGAGCTCCCAACATCAGAAGGACACGGACCAGTTGGAGAAGGTCCAGAGGAGGCCACGCAGATGATGAGAGGGCTGGAGCAGCTCTGCTGTGAGGCCAGGCTGAGAGAGCTGGGGCTGTTCAGCCTGGAGAAGAGGAGGCTCCGGGGAGACCTTTGAGCGGCCTGCCAGTGCCTCAAGGGGGCCTACAAGAAAGACGGGGAGAGGCTATTCAGCAGGGTCTGTTGTGACAGGACAAGGGGTAATGGTTTAAAATAGAGGGAGGTAGATTTAGATTGGATATTAGGAAAAAATTTTCTACAATGTGAGTTGTAGAACACTGGCCCAGGTTGCCCAGAGAGGTGGTGGATGCCCCATCCCTGGAAACATTCCAGGCCAGGCTGGATGAGGCTCTGAGCAACCTGATCTGGTTGGAGATGTCCCTGCTCCTGGCAGGAGGGTTGGACTAGAAGACCTTTGAAGGTCCCTTCCAACTCTAACTAGTCTATGATTCTATGATTTTAAAAATAAATGGGTAGCTAGGAAAGGGTGTAGGGAGACATGCTGCTTGGAGATCACAGAGGCACCTAAGCTTGACAGTTTCTATGACTGCTTGAAACAGAGAAACACAGCCAAGCCCCCGCTCTCTCCCGGCACATTACACTGTGCAGCAATCAGGTTTAGTAACACATTGCTGAGAAAAAGACTCCCACTATTCAGCGTTCATTATAGATGGCATTTTTCAGATTGCAGCGCAGCAGTGTAAACAAGGCACACCGGAGGAAGAGTGGAGAACAGCATTTCTCCAAGCTCTGATTTATTTCTTGTTGATACTCACTAACTACACAGACCTATGGTAGCACCAATTTTAGGAAGGGAGAGTAGATCTCAAACCACCGGCATTTTCCAGCGTTCTTGCAGGAAGCTAACACAACAGGAGGCGAAACACAATTCCTGCATTAGGACAGGCAAGTGGCTCCCTTGTGAGGCTGGAACATCTGGTAGATTTGTTTCTGTGAGTCGTCGTGGATCTGCAGGCCTGCCTGGGTTCTGCCAGCTGCCTGCTTTCTATTCCATGTACTTTGCATTTTGTAAACCTGGCTGCGTGAGGAGGGGGCCTGTCCCCACAGACAGGGTGCTGCTGTGCTGGGACACCTGCATCTGTGAGCAGAAAGCTGCCTGGACAACCAGTATCCTCAGTACCCCGAGGGTGACCAACTGCTGTCACATGCAAGTGTGGGATTGTTGTGGTTTAACCCCAGCCGGCAACTAAGCACCACACAGCCGCTCACTCACTCCCCCTAATGGGATGGGGGAGAGAATGGAAAGAGTAAAAGTGAGAAAACTCATAAGTTGAGATAAAGACAATTTAATAGGTAAAATGAAAGCTGCGCACGCAAGCGAAGCAAAACAAGGGATTAATTCACTCCGTCCCATCGGTAGGCAGGTGTTCAGCCATCTCCAGGAAAGCAGGGCTCCATCAAGTTTAACGGTTACTTGGGAAAACAAACACCGTAACTCCGAATGTCCCCCCGCTTCCTCCCTCCCCCAGCTTTATATGCTGAACACGATGCCATGTGGTATGGAATATCCCTATGGTATGGGATGTCCCTTTGGGCAGTTGGGGTCAGCTGTCCCAGCTGTGTCCCCTCCCAACCTCTTGTGCACCCCCAGCCCACTCGCTGCTGGGGTGAGAGGCAGAAAAGGCCTTGACTGTGCAAGCACTGCTCAGCAGTGACTAAAACATCCCTGTTTTATCAACACTGTTTGCAGCACAAATCCCAAACGTAGCCCCATACCAGCTATTATGAAGAAAATTAACGCTATTCCAGCCAAAACCAGCACAGGGATGGCACCAGCCAGTGAAGTAGCACCCCCAGAGCTGTCCTGCCTGCATGCTTGTCCTTGCAGAGAGAGATGCGTGGCCCACACTGCATCCCATGGGGGCTGGCCCTTCATTTTTTGGTGTGTGATCATTTCTTCCAGGTGAGCAGGATGTCAGCCACCCAGAAAAGCAGCACAGCTTTTCCATCGTCCATGAACCATTCATTCCTGTGAGCTGCTGCGGCAGAGGTGGGAACTGTGGCGTAGGGAAATGCACGTGGGCTTTCACCCCAAGCTCCCCACAGCCTCCCCAGAGCCTGCCTAGCAGAAGAGCGATCCAGCGTGCTGGAGAAAGGCCACGTATGACAGCTCTGCTCCACATGCACGGCCTGTGTGTGTACACAGAGCCGGTAATCACGGATCTTTCCGGCTCCCTTCTCTGAGTGAGTGAGTTCACATCATTCTGCTGACACAGGCGCGTTCCTGCTTTTGAATGTGAATCCTCCTCCGGGAGTTGCTTCTCCTCATTCCCTACCTTTCTTTTCCCTGGCCCTGATACAGCCTGCTCGCAGGCCCGTTGGAAAGCTTGGTGCTAGAGATTCCTCTGCCCGCCTCATCTGACACCCAGGTCCCTGCTCCCTGCAGTGCTGTGGCGGAGTCCTCCCCGTCCTTCCCCTTCCAGCTGGAGGTGTTAGATGTCCTCTTTCCTCCAGAGCCTGCCTTCTCTGAAAACACCTTGGTGGATACCCATCTTTTTTTCAGAGGGATTGGTGACACAGTATCTTAGGACTATTTGATTTTCCCCCACAACTACCTCACAGTAATACCTACCTGACTTAAAAATGGGACCTGCTCAAAAGTGCAGGAACTTCTTAAAAGGAAATTAAAAACAGCTGCTATAAGGATGCTGAAGATGAGAAACTAGATAAAAACACTCCATCTGAAGCTCAGAGCAGTATGTCACTAAGTGAAATAATTCTGCAAGGGACCCAAAAGGCAATATTCTAACAGCACAGTGGAAGAGAGTATTCAAAATCTGAGATGTCTGAGCAAATAAAGAAACTTTTCTTTTTAAAGCATTAACTGTGAAGCTAAATCTGTAGGGCAGGCAGGGGAAAATTTTAAGGTGCAAACGCACTGAAGGAATAATAAAAATAGTAGTAAAAATATTTTCAAAATTACCAGAATTGGGTGCTTTTCCAGAGGTTTGGTCAACAGATGACCAGTCTCTAAAAGGATTACTGTAGGAGAGGAAAACTGCCAGTGAAAAGTGAACTGAAGCTTTGTGTTGGTGCTCACTGTGGTTGAGATAGGTTGTTCTCCCATGAGAGCCAAACTTATGGGGACAAGTATAAGGAACTGTCTCAAATTAAATGACATTAAAATGCATTTTAGGACTAATTGATAAGATGAAGAGTCAGAAATTGCCAAGACCATATGGTAATCACTCAAGAGCTCTGGAGGAAAACAAATATGCAATTATGGAGCTACTATAGTGTGTAACCCGTCACTTAAATCAGCCTCCCTGCAGGAGGGATGGAAGATGGTAAATGTGTCAGCAGCCCCCGAGAAGGTCCCCAGGAGCGAAGGGGAGAACTGCAGACTGGAGTGTGACACTGAGCAAGTGAGTAGAAATTATAAGGAAAAAAACCCCCAAACATTAAATGGATAAACCCCAACATATTAGGGAAAGTTTTTCTAGTGAGAAACCACATTTCACAAATTTGTTAGGGCTTGAAAGAGTCCTGAAGATGCAAATAAGATCTGCCTGCACTGTCCGCCTATTGTTACTGTGACCATGATTTTGTAAGTCTCGCTCGTATCCCCCTCACCGCCTTCTCTCCAAACTGAGAAGTCCCTTTAGTGTCTCTTCCAAAGGAAAAACTAGAGACCAGTTTAATCTGGTTGATGGTTCTTTACAAAACTAGTCATTGAGCTGTAAAATCCCTTGCTGTAGGATATTATGGATGCTCAGAGTTTACTTGGGCTCTGGGGTATAACAGGTAGAGTTAATGGAGAGAAGTTAAAGCGTAACCTGTTAAATAGTAAACCCAAGGATTGTTCCAAGACAGATATTGTTGGAAAACAGAAGAATATTCCAAGAAAGCACCTCTGCATGCCTAGTATGTTCTTAAACTCCTTCCCCAGGCATCTGTATTGAAAACCAGATGATGCAGCAGAGGAGCCTTCGATCTGACCCAGTGCAGCACTTATGTTCTGTCAAAAGAAAATGAAACATGGATACGAACGTAAACACTTCTGGTGGTAACGGTGAACACTGAACGATGAACACTGAACTCATCTCCCCGCTATACAAGCAAACAATGCATGTTTATTTGAATGCTAATGAAAGATCTCCCCACGATGCTGCTAGGTCTCATCTAGCAATATGAAGAGAAAAGCTACATGGTGGAAATAAAGAAAGGATCTTGATAAAGTGATGAAAATGTTTTGCAAATATCGATGTCATTAACCACTCACAGGTCAAAAATATACTTGAAGCTGCCGATGTAATTTGAAGTAGGCAAACAAGTATTAACAAGAATGTTTTCTTACAATTAGTGCGTCTGTTATGATCTGAAAAAGGATAAATTTGTATTTCTTGTATCCCTTTAACTCCAAGCGATCCAGGGTTTGTAGTGATACAGCAGATCTTTCTGCAGCCATCTAATCTATTCTAGATCTCTTTTGGTGTTCGGATCAGAGCTGAGGCAAGCTTCTTTCTTTTACAAATTTGTGCTGCAGTCTACTAAAAGAGTTGTTATTTGCCAGGAGAATATTACATACAGTACTGAGAAAAATGAACAAAGTCAGCTTCTTTGAGAGCAAACTGATGCTTACTCACAACACTGATAAGCCTGACATTTACTGAGGAGTGCCACAATTCTCAGTCCAATGAAAAATCCCAAGAGGATTTCTTTTCAGCGGTGTTTCACATTATACTGACTACGATAAGCTAGCATCTTCTCAAGTATTTTACTCGAAAAATGATGTGGAGCCCAACTCCCCCGCTTGAGTTACGTACAGATGTACTAGCTAGCCTTCCTTGGCACGTTTGTTAATGATCAGGGTACATTTAATGATGCTCTACACGTTGTCAGTGCCGTATGCGTCATATTTCATTCCTGTAGTGGATTAAAAGCACTTATGCAAGAGTTCTTGGTGCCTTGATTGCAACTACAAAAATGATCCGTGGAATAACGCCACTTAGCACCTCCGTATCAAATCCAAAGCTTGCAGTGAAATACCAGTTCGTGATAGCGGGCAGTGTTCCGGCTGTTGGTGTAGTCTTTGTGTGTTGGTCTCTGCTTCGGCTTTCCGTAGCGTCCGCAATGTCTAGCCATGCAGGATTCTTCTGGAATAGGCCCTGCCTCAAAAAGACCGTCAGAAGCTTTTGAACGTTCAAGTAGATTATGTCAAGCAGTTCCCTTTTGATCATTGTTGTAAAGATATGTTCAAATAATTCTAAAATATTAGTGATGCAAAATTTTCATTACAGACACTGTGATAATTAGCTCCTACCATATCGTGCTCCTTATCTAGGAATTCCATTATTCTGCTTTTAATTGTCATTTTGACCAGCTTTCAGTGTACAAAGCTGTTTCTCTGGTGCTTTAAAATAGACAAGTAATCCAAATAGTGGCTAAGAATTTTCTGACAAAATTGTTTTTCAGGGAAAAAAAATTCTTATTTATCAAAACTTGAACTTTTCACAGGAACATATGTTCCAGATGTCAGGAGTTGCAAAATCCATCACTTCAGGTGGTAGTTTGTTCCCAAATTTAATCATCACTGCTGTTAAAAAATGTGTGTTTCATTTCTAGTTTGAATCACTTTCATTTTTCAGCCCTTAGTCTTTCTTCTGTCTCCACTAGATTAAAAAGTGCAGGTTGATATTTTCCCCTTGTGAAAGTATTTATCGAATCGCCCTACAATTGAGCTGTTTAAGTTTGCCAGTTACATGTTCTTCTCTCCTCATATACTTTTTATGGCTCTGTTCTGCCCCCAGTCTAATCTCTCAACAGCTTTAAATGTGAACACCGGAATTAGATATACTCGTGGTTTCAACGATGCTGTACCCAGAGGTTGAACGGGTTCCTTATTTCTAATAACTTCTCCCATTTTATCATGCTCTTACCTTGAGTGTTTGTGGCGAGCTCCTTGCCCATTAAGACCTCCTAAGTCATAACCATCGCACTCCAAGACGGAGTTTTCTGTTCTGTGAGAGCAGCCCATATTCTTTTGTTGGTTCATTGACTGCCTCTTCGTGAACTTACTCCTCTTGTACCTTGCATAATATTAAGCAGAGAGCAGCCTCTCCTCTTGGATCTTCAGGATCTAATAGTTCTGAAAAGCAGTCGTACTGTGTTTCTGTAAATTGGTTCTCTAACCCTTTTTTTCCTATGTGCCATTATGTCGATTTCTTTTTGAATAATAGAGGTCCCCATGTTTAGTAGTTCACCTCTCAACATTAAGCACTCAGTCTTTTTTCTCTGGTGACTGATGGGATAACTTCACTCATACATTTACATTCTTACTGCCAGACAGTTTCAGTGTATAGTCTTTTCCAGTAAGAGTTTTCATCTGACTAGATTCCTTAAAGCATTTTCTTTGATAGAAAAAAAAATAATCTTTCACTTTTATGACTTATACTCTCTTTTCTGTAGTTTATGGCCACATATTGTGGTATACCATTGGTTCTGACACTGGGATTTACTATTTTCTGCTGTGTCAAGATCTGGTTATATTACCTGGGGTTTGTTTCACCTAGCTTTTTTTTTTTTTTTTAAAGTTTTTCCTTTGTATACATGCATTTATCGTTCTTAATTTGGGGAGCGCCTTTGTTTAGCTTCATAGTTCCATGCCATTTGGATAGAATAACATTTCACCTACGAACTGTTCCTATCTCTGTACTACGCTTTTTCTCTGAAGTAGCTGGACACACAGCATTTTTGTTTTCCCAGCCCTTAGCAATCTGTTTGCCTCAGCTCATGACAGATTTCCCCCAGCTCCCACTTAATTAAACACATCATGTATGTTTTCCTTGTGAAAAGTCTGATTTCACGTTTGACTTTTGATAGAGACCATCACCTCTGGATAGCATCTTCTTCCCCTCTGCCTAATTGGAGTTGTGTGTGTAACTGGAGGGATTTCAGAGAAACTGTCAACAGTACCCTGCGGCTAAATCTTCCAGCCAGCAGTCTGACTTTGCCTTCCAGGATCCTTCACTTGCATTTCCCTTTAAAATTTGTGACATGCAGTAGGACTTTGTGCTCCTCCCCAGCACTTCCTAGCATCCACCTGGGTGCCTCATAAAAACCCCTTCCTATTCTGCCTACAATCCAGCACATCTCTGTCATCGCATGCACGGCTGCCGGTGTGTTCCTGATATTTAAATTCCTATCAGCACAGTAGACCAGAAGTTCTCAACTGGAAATGTATTTTCATCTACAGCCTTCCTGGAGCTGTCAGCTTGCTTTTCCTCAGCTGGAAGGCAGCTCCCTGCTATGTTAATACTACTCTGTGCTACGTTAAACTGTCCAGCGTGAGAGAAGGCTGAGCTTCCTCGAAGGCGAAAGGAGAGCAAGCAATCTGAGCGTGGCCTAGTCCCTAATACACTGGTTTTGTGCCTCATATTTGTTCTCTCTTTGTTCCTCCAGTTTAGAAGCTCTGGCCTCAAACTGCTCCGCCTGTGTGCAGTGAGAGCAATGAAGACAGTAGCTGAAGCAATTCCTGAAGCCTTAGGGACGACCCTGGAAGCTCTTGGAAGGCAGGTAGGATCACTGAGCACTAGAGAAAGGCAAACACACTTTACCTTTTTTAAAAAAAGAAATCAGAGGATTAGAGACCACTCTTCTCAGGAATAAGTCTGAAAAAATACTACATGGTCAATATGAAGCAAATAGAAAATAAAAATAAAAAAAAAGACATAGATTTGCCAAGACTAAATAATGCAATCTTACTCTAATTTCCTCCTTTGAGAAAATAATGTCTAGTAGATGAAGAGGAGGTGGCAGATGGGACATATTTTGCTTTAGGAAAGCTTTTGAAGCTGTTCCACATGATTCTCTCAGAAGCAGACTAAAGAAATATGGTCTGTATCAGTGTGCCCAGTATTTCTGGCTGGGTGAGACACTTACCTTGTTTCTGTATAAGGGAGAGACCATATGTTGCAGCCCTTCCTCTAATGCATCGCTGTATTGTGCAGGCGTAGAAAAGCCGGTGCTTCCTGGGGCAATGAGATTTATTGCGTATGTGCAGACATATTCACGTACTGCCATGATCAAAGACGCTAAGTGGGCTCCCAGCAAAGATGGCCTGCAATCTACTCAAAATAGGCCAGCCAGCAGGCAGCCCTCCTCGCTGCGGACTCTAGGCTGGATCCAGAGAGGAGTGAGACCGAGCACAGCCAAATTCCTTGTCCTGGCAGGCCCTGTGCAGCTCATAGCCTGAGGTTCATCATTTGGAAGGTACGTGATGGTACTGAAAGTGGGTGGCAATGGTGCACTGTCAGACTGGGAGGTTATTTTGACTGGAGTCCTGCTGGCGTATGTCCTGGGCCCAGTTCTATTCTGTTTTCTAATTAAAGACCTATATGATTTAACAAAGAACTCACTCATAAAATTTGTGGATAAAGCAAGATGCACTTTGAAGGTCAGATTAGACTTGTAATGATCTTGAGAAGCTGGAGAAAGTGGTCCAGAAATCAAGAGTATGAAATAAACAAATGCTGTGTGCCACGTTTATGAAAGAGGAAGCAAATATGAAATATAAAAAAAAGGTATGACTGTGCCTGAGGCATGCTAGGAAAAGGTATGGGAATTAGAGAAAATAAAAAATTAAACAAGAGTGAGCAATCACTAATGTCTTATACTGGGAGGTGTTAATGAAATGTATTATTCAAACACGGGAGGAAGTCTCGTTTTCTGCAGAGCTTTTGAGGCCTTTGCTGGACTTTGGTGTCCATGCTGAGTGCCAGAGGGAACCGGTGTTGTGAATGATGTGGGTACCACTGACAGAGGAACGAGTTGGAAAGAAATTTTGAAAGTGGAATCCCAGCGTTATAAATTGTCACCGTACCAGACAAGCAGATCCTCGGTTGTCGGTGAGGTCGTTTTTACAAGAGAGATAAGCTATATAAATCAACGTGAAACTAGACGACAAGGTTTTAACATTCAAAAGCAATGAGGTATTTTTATAGCTGACAGTTGTGGAAACTCACCAAATAAGCAACAGCACATGTTTCAAGATCGCAATTCCTCTTCAAGAGAAATAAGAAAATTCTTGTAATTTAGAAAAATGGAAGGAACTGAAATCAATAACATTGAGGAAGGAAATGGCAAAGAATGGTCTCAGCAATTAAAATCCCAGCTAAGCAGCCCCCATGAAAAATGGGCAACTAGATCAATAAAAAAATGTGGAAATGTATCTATACAAATGCTGCAACTCTGAAGCCTAAAAGAGGGGAACTAGAAGGTCTGATTTTAAAGGAAGTTATTGACATAATAAATGCCTCAGAATCTTGGCAGAAGGGTAGGAAACCGTAATAATAGGGAACAAATTATAGAGGAAGGCTGGAAAGGGGTACATTAGTGGTGAAGCAGTGGAGAGTATGAGGAATTGTCCCTAAATGAAGTTTCAGCAGAGGACATTTTGGAACAAATCAATAAAGTGAACAGTAAGAAAGCACAAAGATAAGATGATACTCAATCAGGAGTTCTGAAAGACCTCAAACACTAGATTAAGAGAAAGCTAAATGTAGCATGAAAAGTGTCGTTTAAGTTGACCAAACTGCAAGAAGGATGGAAGGTGGCAAATGTGTCTTCAGCCTTGAGAAAAAGGACTCCAGGACAAACGTGGAAAACCACAGATCAGTTAATCTCACTTCCGAACTGAGTAAGTGGGTAAAAACTACAATAATAAAGAAGAGGACCAGTAGGCAATTTCATAAATGTGATTTATTTGGAAAAAGTCATTACGGTTCTTGCAGAAGGAGACCGTGTCTCATAAATTTATTTGAACTCTTTGAAGATGTCAACAAGCTTGTAGTTAAGCCTGATCTAGTTGATAAAGTGTGTACGGACTTCCAAACAAACGTCAATAAGTCTTTCTGCAAAGACTCTTAAAGTACTTAAGCTGAGATAATAAGATGTCCTCGTGTAAGTAAATAAGACTGGGACAAAATGGGACAAAACGTGGGAGAAAAGATCCGTTTTCCCAGTGAAAGGAGCTCTACAGCTTTGTCATGCAACTGTTTGATTTAGGACCTGTGCTTTTCGATATCCTTGTACATAGTTTGGAAAGGAGGGCGAATGACAAGGGCAGTGACGAGGTTTGTGGATGACACAAAAATTAGCTGAGATAATCAAATCTGACGCTGACATGGGTCTCGTGGCAGTGAGTGAATGTGTCAGAAATGGCATGTGAAAGTCTACTAATAAATGCAACGTAGTTTGTCTGGGAATATACATATTCAATTATATATTATACTTGTTCAATTATGGATTGAACATTACGTTATTATCACTCAGAAATAGAGTTGCTGTAGGATAACTCTGTGAAAACATTGATGCCATGACCACAGCAATAAAAAATTCAAACTGAATGAGAGAAATTTTTAGAAAAGGAAAAAAAGGAAAAGAAAAAAGACGATTATGTGATTATGTCACAGTATAAATGTTTGGCAAACCCACGTATTGATTAATATGTGCAGCTCTGTTCATCCTGTCTTCATAAAGAATAAAATAGAACTATAAAGGGTGGGTGGGAGTTATTCAGCTCAGAGATTTAGACACCTAAATTTAGGTTTCTACCTGTAGGTGTCAATCTATGAGGTAGATATCTAAACTCCCAACACTAAATCAAAGCTTTTTAATCTGAATTCCACCCACAGAAAGTGGATGAGGACAGAAAGGTTTTCGTATCAGGAGAGAGAAAACAGTCAGGCATGGAACAGAGACCTTGAGATCTCTTAGCTAGCTAGGAAGCTCTGAAGAGGGGATGGCTATTATTTTTAAGATTAGGAGGAGTTAAGGATACCTCATGAAATTATTAGGCATCAGTTCTAAACCAGAAAGTCATACATTCTCATATAACATATTATTAAATTGTAGAACTTATTGCCAGAGGCTGTTGTGTAGGTCAAATGTATAAACGAATTAAGAATTTCTGGAAGGCTGATGGGAAGCCGGTGTCCTGCCAAACAGAATTACGAAGGCTCACTCAACTGTCAAAAGCCAGGTAGAGGTACACGAGAAGGACTCTGAGGCAGCTAAGCAGGATAATAAAGGCAATTTCTAGGCCAGAACAGAGACCATGAGTGAGAAACTGTTGTGCACTCGACCAATAGCTCTTCTTGTGGTCAGTGGGACACCGAGAAGAGAGAACTATAGCTGGGGTCTCGGGAGTGGAAAGTGTGGCATACTCCAACGTAGACTTTGGGGGAAACAGAAGGAAAGAAATCCTGTGCAGAAATTTTAGGAAATGAGGGAGACCGGTGATAGCCACCAAACAATAGCTATTAGCATAGGTAATGTCCAGAAGATGGAAACAAGAAACAGTGTTCGTAGCTCATGATTTTCAGCACCTTGGCGCTGATGGATGAAGAAAATCCTAGAAGCCACTGGCAGTACAGCTGTTCCCGGGGCTCGTGGCTGGTTACGCTTCTGCCTGGGGCTTGGAATGGAGGTACAAGAATTCATTTGCTAAATCTGGTCTTTACTAGAGCAATGCTCTGGTGGTTTTTGAAGACTGAAATTGCTAACAAGCACTTTCAGCCTGGCTTATCTCACTTTGTCCAAACTCCCTGCGTTTCACTGACCAGCGGTATTTCAGTAGATGAAGCTGCAGATGGGATCCTGAATGTGATCAATAGTGACCCCACCACGGTGAGTTTGGATGGGTTGTCTCAGAAGAAGAGCTAAGAAGATGCGCAGGGCTGTGCAGAGTAAGGCTGGAGAACATCTCCAGCTCTCTGATCTGGGGAAGAACTGGACTGTGAATGTGGCTACCACTGTAGAGTGGTTTAGAATAAAGCTGCATATAGTGGTCCCAGACTTTCCTCTTTCAGTCCTGCTTTCATTTTCCATTTTGTTTGGTTATATTTGCATCACTCATTTTGTGCTTTAGAAAAATACCTGTTTCTGTTTTGAGTGACTCAGCTGGCTGTCCCCAGGGTGTTTCCACCTGGCTCTTAACTGGTTGCAGATATTTTCTGTGTGCTTCAGCAGCCATGAATTTGGCTCCGCAGACCTCGGAAGGACTCGACGTACTCTGGAAAGCAGTACTGCTCATCTGCAGGGTGAAAACTCAGAGGATGATGATTTAATTAGATTGGTAGCACTACTTAAAAGCAAAATTGGAATCTAATGCAGCTCTCTTTAAAATTACACTTCAGTATTACATAAGAAGCCCATAATAACATCAGGAGTGGAAACCTTTACATGAGGGTAAATTTGATGGCAACTTTTATATCCTTTATTGTAACGCACGCCGAGCTGCAGCATGGTAAAATCCATTAGTTCTTTGGGGATTTTTTTTTTTTAAAGTCAGGCACGATTCATTAGCTCAGAATGAAACTTACTGTAAGAACGTGCAAGTTCTGGTAGGAGCTGCTGTTGCTGATTGAGGAGGTAGCATCCTCTCCCAGAACAACCCAAGGGTTTGAGTCTCATGTCCGTGAGCCTGGTAGAGGAACGCTGCAGCCTCCCACTCCTACATGAAATTCCTGCTCTATTAAACACCTCAACCAAAGACCATAATTACAACTGCATTTCTTCCAGTGCCAGCACGAGACTTCAGCAGTTTGCATCCCTTTCTGTCCCAGTTCCTTTTTGATCTCAATGAGGCTGCCTAGGAACCTGGGACAGAGAACAGAGCTGCCTAAGAAACACTGTTCCCAAAACGTGGCTGTTCATCCCTGGGATTCACCTTGATCTGCTTTGGTATGTAGCCCCGACACAGTTGTACTGTCACAACCGTGGGGCTGTCACAGGAGCTTCTTAGGCTGGCGCAGCCTCTGAAAGGAAAAGATTTGTAATTACACGCAAAAAAAAAGAGAGTGCTCTGGGTAATCTCAGAGCTTTGGTATGCATATGTATGTTCTCCAGGCTCTGGGTAGGGATGATCTGCTTTACACGAGTGCCTGTCACCGTAGCAGGACTTTGAGCTTACCGCCTGACGCTCTGTTTGACTTCTGTGACCACAGGACTCTTCCTAGCATTTCCTGCCTTTTCTGACCTAGAAAATATTTACTTATTTTTTATAAATCAGAACTGCTGTCCCTGGAAAAAATTAATAAGGTATTTTGGTACCTGTCAGGGAGTTGCCAATGGAAATCGGGGTCAAAACGGTAGCATGGTTCTGGACTTAATTAGATATGCTGCTTTTTTGGGGAGAAGCTATTTTAAAAAGTTGGACACTAGAGAATTTTCTACATTGAGTTAAGAAGAAAACAGCTTTAAAATTTGTTTCTCCATTTCCTAGAAAATGAGTTTTCTACACGGTTTTGGATTGTTCAGCCAAATGTCTCTGTTTTTTTATGATATGTTTCACAACATATTTGTTACGTCCAGACGTAGAATGTTAGAATTAATCAAAAGGGAAATATTTATGGAGAAAGCCATTTCACGTCCATCTCTGTCGTGAGACTGGCTGCTCTGATAGGGATTAGAGGTTGTTACACTAAAGACTTAGACTTTTGTCTCATTGCCAGAGCAGTTTCCCCATTTAGAACCTTTTCTTCTGATTAATATTTGTATTCCTCCCACAATTCCTCTTCTTATAGGAACTCGTACTGGGAATTATTCCAGACCTACATAATGTCTCTGAAATCTTTTTATCCCTCTGTTTGCTGATCAGTAGAAAGGATTTTAATGCCAGGTTAGGTAATCGAGATAAATCCGAACTTCATCTAACTTTATCCCTCGACCATGTCTTGGATATTCTAGAAACATTTTTTTGTGATCCATAAATAAATTCACATAGGATTTTGATTAATCTTTTTTTTTTTCCTTCTCTTCTTTTTTCAGTGAAGTCTCATTACATTAAATGGGAGATCAAAGAGAGTGTATTACAACTTCCACTATGCACCAGCTTGTTTAGCGCAACGCTTTGCTGAGGGTTGAAAACATCAGGAAATTCCAAAGACAACGTTTCATGCACAGCTGGGCAGGTGTAATGGATTTTGGTAGGGTGTTGAGGCAGTAATGGTTTCTAGTCCCTGCTAATGCTTTCCAGCCCCGTTCTGTTGTTTGTATTAGCATACATAGTGGTGCAAAGTATGCCCTGATTTAATTCCCTTCACTTCTAACTCCAACTCGTTACAAAGAAGAGGGAGTCAAGCTTCTTTAAAGTAGGTCTCTTGCTGGCACTTGAAGGCAGCGAAGGCATGGATGCCCCTGCGGTTTGGGAGAGGTTGGTCTCCTGGCTCGGAGAGCCACGTCACAGCACTGCAGTCCTGCGTGATACTCCCCGAGCTTCTGTCTGCCCTTTTGGGACAGTTTGTGGCCACAAGCCAGCCACTTCTCATGCACTGTTGCTGGGAGAAGTACACACCTAAGGAAAACCTTCACAAAAAACGACATCCTGGTTAGAAAACTGTCTGACCTTGTGCGTGGGCAACAACAGGGAGCGGGGCTTGAGCTCATTATCTCTTCATCCTTTTTCATTTGACTCTCTTAACTCCAGCAGAAGGTTTCAAGCTAACCCAGAAGTCAAAGTTTTCTTACCAAGAGGAAAGCTTTGGTCTGAGTTACGACTGAGGACAACTCTGTACCTCAGAGCCATCGGGTTAAATGAGCCCGGGAAAGACGATGGCTCCAGTTCGTTAGGAGAACTGGACTCCAAGTTACCCTTGACTGTCCTAATGACGGATAGGATACAAAACCCCTCCCTTGGTCTGACCCAGAGTTGCTCTTTCCTCTGATGGTTCATTGATTCCCTTTGCTTCCCTTTTCATTTAATAGATTTTGATAAGTTGGGCATTTACAGATCTGCTGCTATTAACATTCAACGTTAGTGGACCTGAGAGCTTCTCTGCCAACTATGCTGGAGCTTCTGAGCCTGCTGATTTCAAAATGTTCATTGCTGATAGATTCTAACATCTCTCTCAGTTACTAATAGACTGGAAAGTATTTCATCACCTTCAAGCAATGAAAGCAAATCATCCTTCTTTCCAAATGCCGAATAGAAGTCTGTTTGAACACTTCTGCATTTTCTGCATAATCCTTCACAATTCTCCTGCCTGCACCGAGCAGTGACCCCATACTGTTGCTAGGATTTCTTTTGCAAACACAACTTTCTTGTGCTAAGCTCTGTCAGCCATGGATTTGATTCTGAAGTTTCTTTGTTTCATGCCTCTGTTCATGTAGGTCAGGAGTTTTCCTGGCTATTGATTTACAAGCAGTTATATGCAGTACTCGTGTTTGACATTTCTGTCTTTGTTTTTCTTTGCTGGTATCACTACTAAACTTCAATGACACGAGTCAATCGTTTAAGATCTTGTGTCGAGTGTCTGACTCAGTCTGATATTTTTCACATTTCGTCAAGTGTTAGGTAACACGGCAAAAGGATGAGGAAAAAGATACCATTTTCTCAATGTTTTAAATACATTCATATAACTTTGTAATTTATGTTTAATATTGAATATATATGTATAAATAAAAACCCCAATGCCACATAGTCCCCTTCTGACAGGCTAGAGTCTTAATACTTGAATTAAGGGCTGAAATTTAGGAAAGGAATAACCCTGTGAAAGGTGTGCATTTTTTCTTTTTGTTTGAAATCTAGCATGTCCTGAGTCTCTCACCACGTCAGTCTATGAACGTTCAGCTGAGACTTGCCAGCGTTCAGCTCTGTATTCCACAGAGACCTTGTCTGACAACAAGCACCGCTCCTGGCTTTGGGCGTGAGCAGGATTTTACCTGCAGTGCACAGCAGAGAAGCCAGTACGTGCCGGCAGACATCAGAAGCAAGGAAGGTGGGAGGACTTAGAAGGTAGACAGATGTAAGGTAGGAAGAGAGGCAAAAATATCTGGACAGGCACAGGTGGGGCCAGGAAAAGTCTACAAAATCGAGGTGGAAAGATTGGTGCTCGTTCCAGTGTGTTGCCTGTTAAGAATGTGGAATGAAGCCCAGCGCCAGGCAGTGCCTCCTGTGCAAGCCTGGCAGCAAACACATGAAACCACCAGCACAGTGTGTGCATTCAGACTCAGCCTACTTGAGGTCTTTATAAAGGATGACAACATCATGCTGTTATCAGTAACCTCACCATTTGTAGATACCAGGCCACAGAAGGGGATGAGGCTACCAGAATGCTGTCCTCTTCAGCAGCGGTATCTGAGGAAGCGCTCTGGCCAGGCAGGGCTATCTGCGCTCCCTCCATCTGGAGAGGCATCCTGATACAACATCAGCAGGGCTGGAGGTAAGGCAAGCAGGAAAAGAGGGCTTGCAGATTATGGCACGATCCCTGAATCTGTCCTCTCTTTCAAAAGCTCTTGATGTTCCCCAGGCTCTTGTGTACCTTGTGCTTCATCACCATGTGTCAGAAATCCTCATTCCTTTAGCAAAGCTGCTGTCTCTTGTTCACACCAGCTTCCTCGCACCACCGTGCTGTCTCTGGATGGAGCGTATGGGCAGGTAAACATGCAGAATACATGCGTGTTGAGATACATGCATGCAGCTACTCCTACACGGACTAACAAAGCCCTGCTGTAGTGCTGTATCCTCTCCCTCTGTTCACTTGTGTTTGCTTTGGGCTGTAAATTTCGGTGACCACAGGCTGCTAACTGACAATCCAGAGAATTATCCAGGAAAATAATATTTATCCTGTGCTGTACGGTTTATCCATAGCACCCACTACAGGTCACCAGACGTGAGCAGAGGGAGTCCATGGCCCTTTGATTTGTCTGAGTAGGATGATTTTAGGGTTCTTTGTACCTTAAAACCCAGTGGCTTGCTTTCCTCCTAACTACATTTGGAGCACTTTCAGTCTGAAGGGCTTTTCCTTAGCGAACCTTTCTCCTGTGCTCGCGCCACTGTATCTCTTCGTTTTCATTATTAGCAGATGGAGCAGGAGTCCCAGTTCTTTCCTTACATCCTTCCTGCCAAGAGATCTCTGGTGCCTAGGCGTATTTTGTGGATACTTAATCTTGTGCTACTTTTCTTCCAGTCATTTTGATTAATTTTATCTGTGTACATAAAGTTATTCTGTGAGTGACACTTCCCATTAAAAAAATCATGTTGAAAGTTAGGTATGCTAACCTGATTCCAGTGAAAACACTTCATGTTTCAAATTTGAACCTCATTATTATTTTTCTGTAATCCACTTTTAATGGTAAGTACCCAGCGTTCTGCTAGCTCATGTGACACCAGATGACACGAGGTTCCTCTGGAGTGCTCCAGTGAGTGTCTGCTGGGGAATATTGAAATTCCATGGAAACAACATGAGAACCATTATCTGAAACAGCCTCTTCAGGCGAACCATATGGGGTGAAATATTCCGCACCGCTTCGATACTCCGAGCACAGATACGTTCATGGTAACTCTGCAGCAAGCATCAGTCATTTGCTGTGGCTGTGCGGTATTAATGAGCCGTTTCAGCAGACAGCAGGTTTCGACGAGATTTGCTGCATATTCATGTTGCTTCCTACCAGTTGTTTCAAAACTCTTTCCCCTAGATTACGTAGAAAGCCTCAGTTATTCTGTCAAGTGCTGGGGTACCAAAGACATGGACCGTCCTGTCCTTTCCAGTCCGGAAGAGAGACGGTGCACTGGACATGCTGCCTTTGCGGAGCCTTCCTCCAGCGAGGAGGCTTTGCTGCTGCTTCCAGCGCCGTTTGCTGGGACTGCTTCTTTCTGTGCACATAAAACCTCCTCGTTGCTTTCTGGTTCATCTGCCGTCCAGGCGTTGTGGTTGTTGGCAAGCAACGGAGCCTTAAGACGCTTTTTGCAGGTGGGCACAAGTTGGAGGTGGAGGTGGAGGAGTGAGGATATGCAAAACCCAGCACAGGGAACACAGAGGGAAGGGCTGTGCTGGTTTGTGCTCTGCCTGTAAGCATCTCTGTGATGCTGTTGTGATACGGTCAGGGGAGCTGAAACAGTCCAGGCATTGGTCTAGGTACCTACAGAGCCTCCCCATGCGTGAATATGACATTTTCCATGGGGCAGAAAAATTAAAAAAAAATAATACAGAAGTTTTAAAAACCATAATGCACTCAGAAGCCTCTAGAGAGGCACTGAAAGTTCAGCAGCGGGCTCTGGTTAGCACTGAAAGCCACACAGAAGGCTTCAGGGGGCACCAGAAATCACTTGAAATGTAAGAAATACTTTAAATCACTCCCTTTTCTCATTGTGAGCATTCAGAAACACAGTCCTTCCTTAATCTTGGTGCCTGGTTCTGACAGCTACGTGGAGCTTAACCTGGACAGAAGCTTTTAAACATTATAAATAGATCGGTAAGGTTACTTACAGGTCATTGTATGGAGAGACACTCGCACCACAAATCTTGAGCGAACCACTTCCCAAGCAAGGGAACTGGCATGTTTAAACAGAACCACAAGAATTATTAAAAGAGACTGGTCGAGCAGAGCTTGTTGCTGTGCTTGTGCCAGGGCTGCCGGGGGAAGCGCCAGCCTGGCTGGGTGCTGCCGAGCCTCTGGAGCTGGTGGAAGAGCTACAGGTGAGGGGTGTTTTCCATCTTTTTTGGGAACAATCTTCTGAAGGGAAAGAGTGCAGACTAATGAATAGCACAGGTGTCTGTACGTCTGTCCTGTGCCCTTTCAAGTCCTTGGATTTCTTTTTGTATGTTAGAAGCAAGTTTTATTGTATTACCTTTTCTTCCTCTGTAAAAGATGAACCGATAACATTGTGCTGTCTCACCTCCAAGGCTTTGCTGACTGCCTCCTTTTCTCACATCAATCGATGCCCTACCCCGAGTTCTCCCTGCCCCCTCCGGAGCAGGTGGCCATGCTGGTCCTTTTCTCTCTGGCTCTGGAAACTGCAAGAATTTTAAGTATCTCCCCTTGGAGCTGGAGCAGCTTCTCTGTTCCCAGGGGCAGACCTCCCTCTGCATGGCACAGGCATGGAGGGCAGCCCCAAGGGCTTTTGCATCCCGTGCCGCAGTGTGAAGCACGCTCTCCCTGCCTGAGGCTCTTTGCCCCCTCATCTTTTTCTCCAGGGTTTCTCTCCAGGTGCTGCAGAGGTGCCTGGTCTCCACAGCACGCTTCAAACGTGCTGGTGCAGAATGGGAGGGGCTGCAAAGGGATTGTTGGTGTGTCAGTCTTCCAGCTTGACTCAGGAGATGGGGAGTTTCGTTCCTCTGTGTGTGATCCTTAGTTCCCCGTTAGGATCTGTGGGCATTTTTGGATTGCAGGGATGTGTGGCAGAGAGGATGAGGAGATGTGGGGGATGCCTCCGTCACCAGGAGCACCAGGCTCTGCAGCACCAATCCCTCAGGCTGTGAGCCGTCGCTGCTCCCACCCACAGCCTGCTGTGGGGACCCCACGTTCAGCCCTGCTCTGGTCATGGGGCTGGGCCATAATGTCCAAGAGCACTGAATTACTGAGTGCTGCTGCCTGCATGAGGGGCCTGGGAGCTTTCAGTCGCGAGGCTCTGCCCTTATGCGTGGCCATTTTGCAGCTCTTAATTCAAGTTTCTGTGGTATTACAGTGGAGAAAACTTTGGCTGCAGCTGAAAAGAGGAAGGGAAATTGCCAAGTGTCAAACCTTTCGCTGACAGGTGTAAATCTCTGGGCAAATAACAAATTGCTGTTTTGAAGGAGCACTGTCAAGCCTCCTTCTGCTGTTTGGCTTTTAAAGTAAAGTTCCCAAACAGCGTTTGTTACGTTGGGGTTTGCAGGGCAGGAGACTGACCTGGGGTGTTGGAGAGATCAGTGTCGATCTGATTTTACTCACAAGGAGCTTTTCTTTCAGGAGAGATGATGCTGTTTCCCCGTGGTGAAGCGTCAGGAGTCCCTGGCGGGGAGCACAGCCCTGATACGGGAAGAAAGGGAGGATGTGGGCTCGGGAGGAGATACCGGTGGGCCCTGAAGTGGTGAGTGACCAGAGCGAAACCCCAAGGAGGCTCTGGGGGCCTGTGTACCCCGTTGCTGGTGGGTCAGTTGTGCCCAGAAGGTCCAGGCAAGGGGACCTGGAGGAGATCCCTTGCTGCTAGCCAGAGGCACAGTAATCCCGGGTGCTTCTGCAAGACCCTCTGTGGCTGAGACAGTGGGTGGGGGGCTGCTTTCAGGGCTCTGCTGAGGCAGGAGCTGGACCCTGCTCTCCCCATGGGAAAAGCTGATGGGGGTCAAACGAGGAGGAGCACAGTTAAATCTGAGCTGAAGAGTTTGTTTCCCAGTCACTGTTTGAGAGGAACACGCAGAGGGCCTGGTGCCTCCCTCGCAGGGATGCGAGGGCTGTGGGAGGGCTGCCCTGCGGGGTCCAGCTGCTGAGCTGAGGCTGTTCGGAGCGGCTGTAGCAGGCTTCTGCACTGAGATAGTCTTGGCGGTGCTGGGGTTGCCCGTGGGCATGTCTCGTAGGGCTGGCTGGGACTGTAGGTAGCAGCTGGCTTGGCCTTCTCTTGTCAGATGCTCTTCGTTGTAGATAAAAGCTTTTTCTGATCATTCCAGTTCCCGTGGCTGGCAAGGGCTTTCTAAATGGCAAAGGCTGCCGCTGCGGGTCAGCCCTTTGGGGAGTCCTTCTCATCTGTCTGCCCAAGGAGTGGCTTGGCAAACCCTCTTCCTTTCCTCAATGTGCTGGCAAGAACAAACATCTCTCTGCTTGAATGACAACCCACTCAAGGTGGCGGGTGTGTTCCTGTGGCTGCCCTGTGCTTTTGGATGAGCTTTGGCCTTGCTCTAGCTCCTGCTGTGCGTGGAGAAGTGAAGCCCTGGGTTTGCTGGGGGCTGTGGGAGCAAGGGGGCACAAATCCAGTGTGCACATCTGCACATCTGACTCTTCTTGGGTGAAAACAGGAGTTTGAGTCCTGTTTGTAAAGGAAAAGCATCTGGAGTTTCTATTCCTGCTACTTCTCTTTTCCTAGGTGCTCATTTCTAAGAATAACTGCTATTTTACCTCTTGCTCGCCCTCCACAGCTGCCTGGGGCCACCGGTTTGGACTTCAGCTTGAGCTGCAGAGAGTCAGTGACCTTGTTTTCCAGAGACCCTGACTGAAGGAGCAGGAACTGGACTTTGCCTTCATTTACCCCTTAAGAAGCTGCCATAGGAGGCAAGGGCCTGCGTTTGCCAGCTCCCCGCAGCCCTCACTGGGGAGCCGCGCCACAGGAAGTGCCGAGCGGGAATCGAGCTTATAGCGACATGCTGGGTCGGTTGTGCTCTTGGAAATAAAAGGAAGAGCAAGCCACAGCTGAGACGAGGTGACTTTTAGTTTATTTAATGCATTGTTTACGTGATCCCTGGTAACAGCTCTCTGGAGCAGACCTTGCCCTGCTCCCCATCCTCAGCTTGTCCCACAACTCCGGTGTCAGAAGGAGATTGTTGCTGGGCTGGTGGAGCTAAAAGGGGGCAGCCAGCAGCCATGGCTGTCTTCCTGCAGCAGCTCTTATTTCCTTGCAGAGGGTAAGTGCCAGAGGGGCTGTTTCTCTGCCTTTACAGATGCTCCCTTCAGCCCAGCTTGCTCTTTAGTGTGTTTCAGCAAGGACCCAGCTGATGCAGCTCTGGCTACTGAAGGCCTTGTTCCAATTTGCTTCCTATAAACGTTGCTGTTAAATGGAGCATAGAAAGGGTTTATTCAGGGGGAGGACAGGGCACCTGGAATGACAAGGGCACCCCAGCTTAATTGGGAGTTTAACTGATCACTGTAGAGACAGGGAGCTGTGTGAGGGCAGAAAACCCAGGTGGCTTTTTGTCCCACACTGTTCATGTAGGCTGGGGAGCAAAGTCTGGCAGCATCGACTGCTCCAGCTGGGCCTTGCCCACCTCTGCACTTAAGTCTCATCTTGTTACTCTAAAAGAAATCTCTAAAAAGATTTCCTTTACAGGGTACGTGCGGAAGCGAGTGGTGGGGCAGGCCCCACCAGAAGAGTTGCCAGAGTTGCAAGGCCCACTCGGAGGGGCTGAGGCAGGGGTGACGGCGGCTGTGAGACCTCACTCTGCAGCCCAGGTGAGTTGTGTGAGGGGAAAAATGCCGCTCAGGGTTTCTGCCTCCACACAACCCCATTTCTGCAGTGATCACTGTTCTCAAGAGCCCTGGGTGCTGGAGCAGTGTGTTAACAGGCCAAACCCATTTCCCCAAAAGGGAATCCCCGTGCAGTTTTGGGGGTTGGTTGGCGTTGGTACAGAAACAGGCTAATTGCAGCTTGACTGCTCTGCTTGGGGAGCCGGCACCAGGGCAGGACTGTCCTTCTGGGACGCTGTTATCAGCTGATGCAGCTGGGGTCAAACCATCTCTCTTCTTCCTACCCAACAAGGCTGTTCAGGCTGAATCACTGCTTTGCTCTTGGGAAGAGCTCAAATATAAAACTCCAGTAACTTACTTGTGTCTCCTACTACCTAAATCTCCCAAAGAGTTGGCTGCTGCTTCACCTGCCTCCTCAGGGACAGGCAGCCAGTGCCTGCTGGGAATGCCAGCCAGGCAGGACCACAGGAGCTTCTTCCCCAGGTAGAGGCACTGGAGAGGGGGCTGCTCATCCCATCTCTGGGGAGAAGGTGGGGCTGTGTGCACATCCAGGCTGTCTGGATGGATTTCTGCTGTTGTTTGCCCAGTGCGGGATGTGCTACAAAGAAAAGAAGAACCAGCTTCATTGCCTCCATCCTGCCTCCCTTCCTCAGGCACCCAGCCCTTGCAGGTTGAGGGAACGGAGCACTGAAAAGCAGAGGGATTTGAAGGGCCCTGGAGGCACTAAAAGCCATGTGCAGGGGTGTGGGGGGCACCATAAAAGAGCAGAAGCCTCTGGGGACACTGAAGGGGCACTGAAACCGAAGAAATAGCATACGTAAGAGACCTGGGTCTTTTTTTTTTTCAGCAGGAGTCATCCTGTATCTGTCCTTTTGCCTCCGTGCACTGGCATCCAGGTTTCAGATGAATTTCACGGTGCGTAAGCATCCCAGGAGAATTTCCTTCTTGTTCACGTTACAGAAGAGAGACGCTCCCATTTCCACTCGGATCTTACAATGGCTTGTCAGTGACAAAACATTCCCAAATCCTCTCATTTATCAAATGGCCAATCCTGTTAACAGCTTAAGAAACATAATTACCTGCAATCGCTTCTGCTATTCATTTTATGCCTACTCTTCCCTCTCTCTGGCAGCTTACCAGCAGGCAAGTCAGGAGCTGAAGCACGGTTGCAGCCACCGAGCGCTCCAGCAATGCAATTTCCTCTGATCACCCGCGCGATGCTCGCAGGAGTTCTGCCTCCCTGCTTGTACCGGCAAGATGCAGGTGAGTGAGGAAGGCACGCGGCCAAAGGCCTCGGCCTACACGTCACCGGTTTAAGTGCTGTTCTGTCCATATGGTGGGAACAGCATTGATTGGGAGCTGCTTTTAGGGCACAAGAGACTGCAGCCAGATTTACTTGCCTGGGAGATACATGCGCGCAGATGGGCTCTGAGAGAAGCAGCAGGAGAGGCTGGTGCAGACTTAGGTGCTGGAAATGGCTGTGAGAGCTTCATCAGCTAGAAAGCAGGGCCTGAAACACCAACGAGCTGATGAAGTAATGGGGGAATTAGGATCAGGTGGGGAAGGTGTGAGCTCTGCTTGTTGTGTTGCTAAACCAGGCTGATTTTATCTTATTTCACAGTGCATTTGCAACTTGTGAGAGGCTTCACATTGGCTCATTTGGATCAAATCTCAGGGAGGTCTTAGAAGAACAGTGTTTGCAGGCTGGAGATCTGCTGGCTGCCTAAATGTTGGTTACGTACGGGACAGCTTGAGCCTAGGACCCCCGTCGCTTCCCCTGCAGCCTGGGGACTAGAAAACTCCCAGGTCTGTCCTGCCCACGCTGGCTGCCGAGGAAGCCACCTTTTGTGCCTTAAACCCATGTGCTAGCCTGACATTGTCCTTGCATGTTTGACTGGCCAAGACCTGCTTCTGCCTACACGCTCCGCTTAGATCTGCCTTCAGTTCGGAAGGTTTTTTCTTATGTCTAGCCTACTCCTCTTTTCAACGATATCGGCTATTTTGGATAAATGATATACATGTCTTCTGTCACCTTCCTATGTTATCTTAAAGCAGTTTTTTATGCTGCTTGCCAACATTTTATCCTTACAGTTCTTTGAATTTTGTATTAAAAAACCCTATGAACAAGCTGTATACAAATCAGAAGGTCTTTTTTTTTAAAGGCAGACATCGTCTTAATGGATTTGGGGCTTTTTCATCCTGCTAAGATACTGAATTTAAGTTTATTTTGGTTGCTGTTATAGAATAACCTTTTCCTAATAGCAATTTGAACGTCAAATGCTGAATTTGGCCAGAACTGCCTGAAGAACTGCTTTTCCCATTAAAAATAGTTTAGTTCACTTAAAATTCAGTCACTCAGAATTTTGGTATGGCCCAAACGCCACCCGGACCCAGGCGCCAAAGAGCTTAGGTGGCTCTGGGCTACCTGCCCCGAGCCGTGCGCTGCTTGGAAGCAGCGAGGAGTCGGATAAGAATATCAGTCTTGCAGAGGGACTGAAGCAAGCTGGCTTCCTGGGTTTAACAAGATCTAATGTATACGCAGGGAAATACAGAGCTGCAGATGAATAAACTGTACCTAAAGAAAGTGAAAACTGCCCCAATAAAAAAAAAAAAAAGTAGGACAGCTGTGCTTTTATACAAGAACTTGCTATTTCTTTTATGACATTTATTTCAAATCATGCAAACCCTTCAGAGCAGCTCTAATGCCCAGTGGAGTTCTCCAACTGAAATGTCTCATCGTCAGTGTAAGAAACAAAGATAATATCATTTGAATCCTGGCTGCAACAACGTAGGCTGCTCTCGAGGCTGATTTTCCCTGCTCCAAATGGGAACGATGGCTCCAGACAGACTCTACCAGAACAGGCTGACAAGCAGATGTCTCATTTGTGAGGAAATGGCCAGTATCTCAGCTTTTTTCCCTCCATTTGTTTCTTCCTGGAAAGAAAAAAACCAAAACAGTTGCATAAAGATGCTGCGATTTCAAAGCAAATTTTAAAACATTTCTGATTTTCAAATGGCATTTCAGCGTTTTGATGAGAATAAAATGCTACTATGATGCTGTGTTTAAATATTTCATTCCAGCTCCCTGAACAAACTTAAAATCTTATTATAAGTCGTTTTGACATAAAAAGCGCGCTTCTCCGTGGTGCCCGTAGCTTAGACATCTCCGGCTTCAAGCGCAGCTGCAGGAGCCCTCCCTGCTTGTGGCTGATCAAAGGCAAACCACGCTGCCACCCACGCGCCGCTGCTCGTCCCCGACACCCAGCCCAGGAGAAAAAACAGATCCTGATCCTCCCGAGTGCTTCTTCCCCCAGGGCGATGCCGTCTATGAAAACTACGCGTTGCTGTCGTAACCCTACTGCGAAAAGGTTGAGCGAGTTTAGCAAACAAAAATACTTTGCCTCGGTTGAAATTGTGCTGAAATAAAACATCAGCCAGCACCGGCTGTTCAATTAAGCAGTTTGTCGTGCAGCCTTTGGAGAGGAAAATGCTGAAAAAAAGGATTTCAGGGAACATATGTATTGTGTGCAGTTCCCGTGCGCTGCTACTCCCTGGCGTGCGACGCGTGCGTTGCCCTCGGGTTTGGAGGATGGCTCATGGCTGCGTGTGACTGTGCTGGGACAACTGCCAGGATGTACGTGGGGCCACGGGGGGGTTACATTTCGGTGAATCCCACTTGTAGTGGGAGCAAGGAGCCGTTGTCCCTCTCCTAGAGGCTTGAGCACATCTTTTTTTTGGGGGGATGCTGGGGTTTTTAGGCTCTTCTCTTCTTCAGTGCTGATATTTAACCACAAAATACCCATTGCCACCCGGCTGACAGGAGGGGTGCTGCTTTACCTGTCAGCGCTGGCGCTCCACTGTGGGAGCCGGCCCGTCGCGTCCCACTGTGTAACTGAACTGGCGATGCTGGGCGTGCACCGGGACTCCTAGCTTCTTGTGTTTATTCCTTTGCTCCTCGTGCGTGCCTTGCTGGTCTTACTGGGATCTGCAATGCCACTATGGTGGCAGGCCTTGCAGGGTCTCTGAGGACCTGTTTTGGGACTCTGAGCATCTTGACCCCATCGCCTGACCGTGGGAGCCCATGCCTCTGCTCAGTGAGATGCTTGGATGTTTCTTCTGGTGTCCCTGCCCCTGATTAACACCCTGGTCCATGGGGTGGGTGCAGGGCTGAGCCTGCAGAACCGAAGTCATGGCTGTGGGTGTCCCAGCGCAGGACACGCTGTAGGAGAGGAGAGGGTGATTTGCTGCCTGACCCTACGGCTCCATCCAGCCTAACAGAGGCCCCTCTATGCACGAGCGTGTTTTGCAGCTCCGGTGTTCTCGCTGAGTAGCTTTGACGGCTCTTGATGCACGCGGGTGAGGCCCCATCCAGCACGCAGGGAGGGTACAAGCAAGTGGAAGTCAGGGCTTGTGTTTGCCACTGATAAATGTATTAGTCTTTAAAGCGGAATTTAAACGACGACGCTTTTTCAGGCACCTCAGCGCTCTGTTATTTTGCAGGCCTTGTAAGGGAATGTGATTTTGCCTTTTAACTGGAGTGTATCTTATGCTAAGCAGTAAGATTAAGTGTAGGGATCCAAAAGAAGTTGCTGAATGGCAGAATTGCCTTTATAAATAACATTAATAATTTATCCGATCCAGGGGTTTTTTGGGTAAATGAAATACCTGCCTCTGTATAAAGCCCACTGAATAGGAAGACATCTCGGCTTTTATGAGGCTTGGATTAAAGAAGGGAAATGCTAAGGGGCTTATCTTCGCTTCAATTTGCAGCCCTTCCGGCTAATGGCAAACTCATTTAAGAAGCTCCTGTGTTTGTGCCAGCTCTGCCTTTATTCTCAGCGCCGGAGCTTGGCTGCATTTCTTGCCGCAGCGCTGGAGAGAGCAGAGAGGAAGCAGTTTGTTTTCCTGACCTCAGATTACCAGACAAAAGCTAGTGAGAATAATTTTCCTTGGAGTCCTTCCTATTACAGGTTGGTTAAAGCATCTACGCCGCGGCTGCCGAGGAGCTGGCGGTCCGGGGACCCCACGTGTGAAAGAGGAGAGGGCTGGTGGCTGAACGGGGAGGAATCAAAAAAGCATCTGTCATCTTTCTTCTGGGACGCCTGCGTCCTCCTGCACGGACAGTCGTGAAATGGCAAAATTCATCCTCCGCAAAGCCCGCGAGCTGTCGCTTCTCAGCTCTTCTTTTATGCGGGTAAAAATCAATTGCTTCAAAGTTCACTGAGGGCGAAGGCAACATTTGCTTTCCATTCAGAGCAAAGCGGGTGTCTTCGAGAGCAAATGCTCTTAGAAGGGAGAATAGCGAAAATCAGCAGAAAAAATTCTCTGAATAATTTGGACTTGGAAAGGAAAAAGCAATTTGCTCCTAGTTATTCCGCAGACAAAAGTATGAATAAAAAAATCATGAGCTATTTACCCTGCCTGGACTGTTTGCATGAGTTTTATGCTCTTCCAGTTTTGCTTCACCAACCCCCAAAGCCCTTATCACTGGATCCTCAAGGCACTTAAAGAAAGCATGGGGCTTTTTTTTGGTTGGTTTTTTTTTTTTTTGCATGCTGGATCAGCAGGGCCCAAAAGCCGAGAAAACAAAAGGGGTCCTAAATCTGAACCACGCTGATGCTTGCATGTGCGTTGACCTGGATTAGAGACCCAAACTCTGGCCAGCCAGCTCTACCGGTACAGAAATTTTGTCCAAAAGAGTATTACAAGCTTTGCATTCAGACTGTGAGGCTGTGGCAAGGGCACGGTTAAGTATTTACAATCTGCTTTAGCAAAACCTGACACACGTTGTTTGCTGTCCTGTGGTGAAGGCAGTTTTTGTTACCCACATCTGCTGCTTTCGGTGGCCCAGCCAGACGGCTGGCGCTGCTCAAAGTGCCAGAGACCGTGCTGCAATGGGGAGAGGAGAAATAAAGGAAGATGGAGACCTCGTAAGCTTTATCAAAAGCTACCAAAAAGTCAGGAGATTTGGGGATTACGCCGTGTAATTACATTACCTCAAGAAGAAAGTTTACTGAAAATTTCCTGTTTTGTGTTGCCAGCACTTTTCAACCATTAGTAACACATCGCTTCTCGTTGTCTTTTCCCGAGGCACAGATGAGCTAATTTTCAGCTACCTGATAATTACACATTGTTTGAAACTGTATCAAAAGCTTCTGTTCCTGCCTTTCTCCAGCAGCCGTTCTTACAGCTCACAAAAGTCCCTCGACTGGGGCTTGCAAGGTCCCCCGTCCATCAGTTTGCCCATCCGGACGGCCAGGACGCGGAACAGCGAGGCCTCCACGCTCACACACAGGCTGCTCGCACAGATTTGCGCTGTTTCCGAACCGGGGAGAGTGACTGAAGCTCCACCAAATTCATCTTCTTGGCTCTACACCAGCACCTGGAGTTAATATAGGATAACGCTGCATCAAAATGTTTCAGCTGAAATACTCATGGGGATGCTGATGTCATGTGGAAGTTAAGGATGAACCAACCCAAGATGCTAGAAATCAGCATAATAAAGATTTAGACCTGGTTTTCCTTGGGCAAGGACCTGTCGTTGGGCAAAGCTGTGGAATGCCAAATTGGAAAGAGGCATCCCATCGTAGAATCACAGAAAGGTTTGGGTGGGAAGGGACCTTTAAAGCCCACCCAGTCCAGCCCCCCCTGCAAGGAGCAGGGACGTCTCCAACCGGATCAGGTTGCTCAGAGCCTCATCCAACCTGACCTTATCAGCTGTATGGAGAGCAGCCCCTCCTCTAGAGCCGTGGTGGAAGCTGGAGAAACCTCCTTCTCCCTTGATCTCTCCTCATCCAGAATGGTTACGCTGCTGTTTGAGCTCTGATTGTTTTCAGAGGGTGTTTTCTCAGCTTGGCTGAGGCTGTCCCATGGGAAAATGCAAACAGCTTCACTCGTGTTTTCTGCTTCCCCGCCATCAAGTATGCCTGTTGCCTTATCAAAGAAGGAAATTAAATTGGGTTGACATGACTGGTTCTTTACAAACCCGTGTTCTTTGATTTTATTCATCATTTTACATCTTACAAGTTGCTCATTTAACAGTTTCTTCCAGCCTCTTTCAGGCAATTGAGATTAAGATGATGATTTTTTTTTTTTTAAGTATCCTCTTTAAAGAGAGGTGCTTCTCTCATCTCCAGAGACCTCAATGCCTTCATAAATTTTGAAGATAACCACCAAGGGTTCAAGATTCTTGAGAGCATTTCATCAGATCCTCTTATTTTGGATACATTTGACATATCCAAATGGCTTTGGACATCTTTCCTTCTGCTGGCCTTCTCCACAGCTCCTGTTTCGTTAAATTTCATTCACAATTAACCTTTTTTATAGAGAGAGAGGGAGATGGGGCAAACCCCTGCTTTGGATGCTGAGTCCGTTCTCCTTCTGCTGACGTACACCCCTACACGTCCTGCTGTTCGCATTTTACATCTGATCTATTTCCAGATCCTTGCTGGTTGCCTCCAAAACGTGTGTGCAGACTTAGCCTCTCTCGTGCTGTAAACCCGTACTGTTCCTCTGTTCTCTCCCAAGGCACGTGCCTGTTTCAGCTTTCCATACAGTTTCTTCCCGACTTCCAGACCTTGATGCCGTCGAATTATGCTTCTTATCTGCTTTCACGGGGGAGCAGTTTGCTGTTGTGCAACATCTTTGGTCTCTTCTGGGAACCGCCAGTTCTCAGACATTTCCTTATGTATTCCATCCAAGAGAGCTTCTCCACTGCTTCCCTGATCTCTGTCAGATGCTCATTATTTTGTTATTTCTATTCTTCCGTCTTACTGTGCTGGTGGGAAGAGACACCTGGGCTATACATATCTTCTCCTGTTCCCAAATCCCTTGGGATGTAAGTTAAGGACCAGCCTGATAAGGCTGCAAAACCCACAAGGAAAGCTGCTAAAATCCACCTGGCAGTGATCGCAGGTGGGACTGTCTGGGCGTTGCTGCGGAGAGGTTGTTGCTTGGGGAAAAAGATCCAGAATTGGCCAATTGATCCATATTGGATGGTGTGTGGGAAGCAGGGCTCTGCAGCAGGACCCCCTCCAGACCTTGGCATCTTCTGAAGTAATTTCTGATGTTCTCCATGCACATGGGGATGGGATGAAAAAAAAAAAACAGCTCTGCTCACACCTTTAATCTTCGGGCTGCGTTTGTATCCTCAGCTCATGAGGACCACAGTGTTACCCACCTCCCCATCTTTGGTTCTGGGTGCATTCACCTGACATTTACCGTACTGGCCTGAACGTCTTCTTGTTTCTCCCGTGGCCACTTCCAGTCAAGTGCCACCAGAAAGGTGGCTCCGGCGGGGGTGTGTCGGGGGGTGGAATTTCAGGCACCTTCTGGGACGTTTCACGTTCAGATCCTGGATGGTTCTGAGTGCAATTTTGTTTCGGGTTTTACAAATGCTCTTCCACTCGCTCGCTTGCCTCAAGTAATGAAGCGGTGAGATAAAAGACAGGGCCACAGAAGGTTGTTAAAAAATTACTTGCAAATTAACGTGAGGACAAGGTGTATGAGTTAATATCGCATAAAGACCCTTGAAAGCGGCATACACGCGTGCACCCTGCGAGCACTGACATTCGCAGGCAGAGCTACACTGGTAAACCGAGCCCAAGGGGCTTGATTAACAGGAAATTTTCAGGATGCCAATTAGAGCAAAGTTTACCGAACAAATTGTTTGCACTTGTACCCTAGAACCATCATGAATTTTAATTCAGCACGGATTTATGTGGCTGAAACAATAATTAAAGATACATGAACGCCTCGTGTTCAGGAGACTCCCCCACGGCTACGCTGTAGTTTTGGGTGGGGAGTGGGATGAAGAGCTCATTTGGGCAGGGTCTGCTCTGGCTTGGGAGGACATGGGATGCAGGAGGCTTTTCCCCATGGAGCAGTTTCCTGAGTACTGAGCTCACCAATTTGTGCAGCGTTTGGTCTTTGACTTATTTTTTCTCTTTTTTTTTTTTTTTAATTTCTTCATTTACGTAACCTGACCAAGAATGATCCATGGGGTGTTTTGTCAATAAATGCTGGCTTGCCTTTTCCAGCCTTCCACTGCTGGTGACTGTGAGAAGTTAAATCAGGTCCTTGGGTCCCCCAAGACTGGAGCCATGCCCTGCGCTCTCCCTTCAGCCTGGGAGGGGACGTGGGGATCCCCTCTCTCCTTATCCCTGCTCCTCCTCAGCCAGTCCCAGGTTCGGATGTAGGGGAGCAGCCTCGCATGCCACCATGACGCAGGGAGCAGCTTTGCTGGAGGAGAAAGTGGTGCTATCATGTGGCATCAGCAAAAAGTCACAATCAGGCAGTGCGATGTAGATGTACGCCTTCATTTGAATTCTTCTCTCCCTCTCCTTGTGCTGGTAAATAAATTACACGTATTTTTAGGAGAAGTTATTTTCTGTCACTGCGCTTTTAAATGTCAAACTCCTGTCTTCAAGATACTTTAAGGTCAGTCAGGCTTCAAGGGAGAAATATGCAGGTGTGGAAGAAAAGCCACAGTCGGGCTGTGGTCCAGCCTAAACTGGTGGTGTGGTCTAAATGACAGGCAAACATCAGGATCCCGCGCTCAGGCAGCACCCGGGGGCATTGCCCTCCCTGTGCCTCAGCGATTGCCCTCGGTTATGGAATAACGAAAGACCTTGACACAAAACCCAGTGGCTGAAAATGATCTGGCCCGTTAGTTCAGGAGCGCTGATGAATAATGCATACATCCAAAGGTCGGTTTACAAATGATTAATTAACCTTAAGAGAGGTTATCCTCATTGGCAACATCCGTCGTCCCAAACAGCTTAATCATTTCTGCACAGGATGGTGTGCGTGAAACACAATTATTTGAGAAAAGTTTTGAGGAATCACAGAGCAAGCGCCCGGCACTGCTCTCGGCAGAGGCGGGCAGACGCTGGGCACGGGGCACTGCCGTGAGGTCTCTGGGCTTTGCTGTGCCGCTCGTGGCGTACGACAGGCTCGAGCATCGCCGACCGGACCCCGGTGCTTGCTCATGTGCATGCTGGGGTATGGCTGGGATGGTGCAGAAATTGCACCCTTGCTCCGGTAAACAGCTCGGGCATTTCTTTTCCCTGCTCTGATGTCAGAGCCTGGCTCTCCTGCCAAGAAGAGCAGCTCCCGGAGCCTCCTGCTGCGGCTGATGGTGGCTGCGCTCGGTGGGGATGTTGCCTGGGCAAACAGGCCTGCAGTCCAAGGGCTTTTTGCATTTCTTATCAGCGATTTGTTATCTGCGTCTATTAATAGCATGCTCCTAAAAAACCCTTCCACTGTCTGGAGTAATTTCTGGCTGATACCTGGATGCCTTCAGCGAGCAGCATCTCTGCTTGCTCATCGTCTGCTGCTGGGGACCCAGGCTGGTCCCCTGCTCCAGGGAGAGCTTAGCCCCTCTGCCCCCTGATTCAGGCTTCAAGAGAGCCCCCAGCTCCAGGCAGGGTCACTTTTTGGTTTCAAAATAACTGGGTTTGTTTTATTTTGGCAGGGGCACCTTTGGCTGAAGGATGGCCCCAGTCAGTACCTCTTGCAGGACAAGAGTCATAGAATCACAGAATGGTTTGGGTGGGAAGGGACCTGTAACGGCCATCCAGTCCAACCCCCCTGCCAGGAGCAGGGACATCTCCAACCAGATCAGGTTGCTCAGAGCCCCGGCCAACCTGGCCTGGAACGTTTCCAGGGATGGGGCACCCACCACCTCTCTGAGCAACCTGGGCCACAGTTCCACCACCCTCAGTTGCAAAAATTTTTTCCTAATATCTGATCTGAATCTCCCTCCCTCTATTTTGAAAACATTACCCCTAGTCTACATCAGAAGGCGGCTGCTGTTCCTCCAGCTCCTTCTTCCTCCTACCCACTCCTTCCCCTCCAAAACCAAGCAGGATGTGGAGCTCACCAAGGTCTTCTCATATGAAGAACAATTTGCCTCTCTCCCCTCACAAAGCTTCTACACTGGATGCAGCTGAGTTGGTTTCTCACCTTTTTTGAATCCGCAAAGTGGCAAAAGCAGCACGCACTCACACCTGAGTACCCCATGTCCTGGAATGCGTGAGGTTTCTGAAGCGTTTCACCTCAAATTCAGCATTTCTGAGAGTAGAAGGATCAGCCTTAGCAGAGAAAGAGAATCTGAGAGGGAAAAAAGAAAAATGCACATCCTGAGCAGTTGGTTTGTGCTTTCTCCAGCAGGACCAAACCCGAGAAGGGTAGAGGGGTGTCTGAAGTACAACTTTGGAGGGGTGTGAAGCCCTCAGCTGAGTTCGGTGACCATACAAACTTCTACTCACCTGGATGCCTCTAGAAGACCAGCTGCTGAGGGTTCCCATGCTCATCGATCCAACTGAGAAATGATGGGGAGCCCACGCAAAGCTTGGTGCCACCACTAAACTGGTGGACCACCAAGTTTTTCCCACTCATCTGCTCATCTCCCACATTTCCTTGCTGCCACATCCACAAAAAAAAAAAAAAAAAAAAAAAAAAAATCACTCCTGACCTGCTGGAAACAGGAGCAGTGGGGTGATGGAGACCATCCAAGTGATGCCAGAGGAGCAGCACCCACTGTCTCTGCTCTGCCTGGTGCTTCTGCAACGCAGGCACCTCCTGGGGCTACAGCTTTAATGCACATGTTTATGCATTTTTATGGGATTTTTAAAAGCGTGAAAATGATTTATAACATTTCATATTACATTTTTAAAATCCTTTAAAATTCAAACAAATCTTTTCCCCGCTTTGCCCAGTTTCAAGGCATCTCTCTTGTTCAGCTCTTGCAGAAAAATACAGATGGTGGAAACTCCTAAAATCTGCAACCATTGGATATAAAATTGATATTTTTCCCAGTTAAGTACTATAACAGAGCGAACATACATGTTTAATTTGAAAATGTTGATTCCAAATGGATTTTTCTTTAAAAAAAACTTCCCTCAAGCAAGTCAATATTTGTAATCAAATTGGAATTTCCTCTGGGAATTATTTATTTTCATGAGGTTTAATTTTTTTTTTGCAAGGGAAAATGCTAGGCAGGAAGGTTTTAAGTTGCTTTAAACCAGTTTTAAAAAGGGGGCTGGGAAATCCTACTCAGGCTGCAGCCCAGTTGCCTTTGATGAGGGTGATCTGATGGAAGAGTTTAACCTGACTCTTTCCTCTCTGAAGAGGGTAAGGAAGGAGCAGAAAGGAAGAGGAGAAATTGGAAAGAAGGCATTCAAAACCAATTCTCCCCCCATTCCCCTTTATATTCTTGGAAACACAGCACATGGGATGGGATTCACCTCTGGCAACATCAGACATCAAAGGGAGACATCCGAGCGGGCTATTTTTGGCTCCTACACAGCCGGAGGGGACACACAGCGCTTTGAGGTGGCGCGTAGCTCACCTACCCTTATCCGACATCTACCGCAGAAGGAGATGAGTTATGCCATTGCCTTCATCCGCAGCGAGCTGATGAGGCGCTGACGGTGACAGGTCCGCACCCACCGTAGCCCGATGAGTCCCATCCATGCTGCCTGACCTGCTGTTAATTTAGGTACTGAGCAGGAGCATGCCCAGGGGTACTGCAGCCCCTCCATGGGTGACACAGTGTGACGCCAAGGAGGAGCAGGCACCTTGACAGGGCTCCAAGCCAGCTCTCCAAGCCTCACGAGAAGAGCATGCATGGGTCTTCCAGCATCTAGAGGGAAGCCCTTCAGAGAACATCATCATAGCTCAACCTAAAGATGATTTTCTTACAGAATTTGTGTCCATTTTAGAGCAACAGTTGGGGTTAATGATGTGCATAATTTACATTATTATGCCTTTTATTTTTATATGATGATAAATTGCCTACCTTCATTTTTCTTCCTATTGTGATGGGCTGGGAACACTGGATAGTGCTAGGAAAACAACAATATAGTGCTGCACTGCCAGTCCCAGACACAGAACCAGCACACCCATGCTGCAGTCACAGATGCACCGCACCGTGTCAGACTATTAGCTCCCAGGCAACTGCCAACATGCAGGTTTATTGGAAACGAAAACAAGGTAATTCAAGATTTATTTTCTCTTGAAGAAAACGCCAGGAGGCAGGAGACAGCCCCCAGCATCTCCCATAAAACACTCAACACATGGTAACTTGCTGCTCCTCAGCCTGCGCCCGTGGACGGGGATTTTTGAGGGGCCTTTTCCAAAGGAGGAGAGTTTTCCTCCTCGTCCTCATACTGTACCCTGAAGATTGATGGACTCTGGTTTTGCTGCGCCCAGAGGGAGATAAGCACACCCCACGCTGTCCTGGCTGCCGGCACAGGTCCTGGGGGATATTGAGTGGCTCCTAATCACGCATCCTCAAAGCTCCAGAAACATTCCCTGGTTATTTTCCAACTCGACGTATTCATTACCTTCAGAATATTGCTGTCTTCACCCCTTTTCTAACGGATTAGCGCGAACTGATGGCCAGACAAAACTCCTTATGAACAGATATCTGCCATGCCCCTATTTTGTGGCTCTGCCCAAACACAATCCATGCCTGGGCACGGACACAGGCAGATATTATGGTGTTGTGGTTTTGTTAGTGAGGGGGGGCCTAACGTGGCAGCTTCTGTAGGAAACTGCTAGAAGTCGCTCCCCTTTGTTCAGTGGACTCAGCTGGGCCTAGGGCGGACCTGCTGCTGGCCAAGGCCAAGCCAATTGGTAGCAGAATGTTCTCTGATAATGCCTCTGTAATAACATATTTAAGAAGTGGAAAACAAACAAACAAACAAAAAAGGACACGGAGAAGATGTGAAGCAGCTGAGTGGGGGCAGAGAAGGGGAGGCAGAAGCCTCGTGGGCCTTGCAGGCCTCACCCTCTGGCTTCCCGCCAGGCGGCTGACTGGGCCCAACTCAGCCCAGCCCGGCTGCAAGGCAAGAAGTGGAGAGGAGATGAGATGTGAATGAGATGTAAAAAGGATCCTGAGAGGAGTCTGCCAGCCTGTTGTGAAGAATTTTTCTTGTGAGAGGAACAGCTGTAGACACCAAGGTCAGTGAAGAAGGAGGGGGAGGAGTAATGCGGCTCCTGGCCAAGATTCCCCTGCAGCCTGTGGTGAGGACCATGGTGGAGCAGGTTGTCCCCCTGCAGCCCATGGAGGCCACGGAGGAGCAGAGATCCCCCTGCAGCCCGTGGAGACCCCACACCGGAGCAGGCGGGTGCCTGAAGAAGGCTGTGGCCCGTGGAGGCCCCGCTGGAGCAGCTGTTCTGGAGGGACTGAACCCCGTGGAAGAGATGACCCATGCCGGAGCAGTTTCACGAAGGACTGTGGCCCGTGGGAGGGACCCCACAACGGAGCAGAGGAGGAATGTGAGGAGTTCTTCCCCTGACCATGAAGCAGCGGCATAAAACAACGCGTGATGAAATGACCGCAACCCCCATTCCCTCTTCCCCCCCTGTGCCCCCCTGTCCTTATCTCAAACCTCGAGCCGTTTTTCCTTATATTATCTCCCCCTGTTCTCTCAGAGGGTGGGGGGAGTGAGAGAGAGACTGCGTAGTCTGGTCCTGATTGGGGCTGAACTGCAACATACGGGCAGAGGATGGCCCCACTGAAAACATTCAGGAACTGGGAGAAAAAATTATTGGAATAATTTGAGTGATTAATTCAGAGTTGTTGAAGATAATTTAAAAAGATGCCATAAATGTGTTCAAAAAGCCCCGCTTATTAAAAAACCAACAAAAAAATGCATCTTGATTGGATGAAAGGTGAAAGATGCTATAAAAACAAATAACACAACCTATATAATAAATGGGATAAGTGCAAGCTGACAGCAGCAGTTGTTCAGAGAGCAAGGGATGCAAGCCGTGCCTGACGATAACCTGTGAAGTGAGAGGAGCCTTGTTGGAGATGGAGAGGCGGCTCCTCAGCCGGGGTGTTTGGGTTCGCAGCTGCGTGGAGGTCCTGCGAAGAGAGAGCATGGCAGGGCCGCTTCAGAGCGGTCTAGGTCGGTAACTTTAAACAGAGGTTTGTCGTCGTGTTTTGGACTGCACTGAACTGTTTGTGAAATACGCCTGCTTCCCCCAAGATGCATATTTTTCTTTTAATCTGAAAACCAAATCTTGGAAACCCAACTCTTCTGAAGAAAACACAAAATCACTTCTGTCCCTAGCTTCTGATCGATCTTTTTAAGCTCTGCTGTTGCTCTTAAGGACACAGAAAGAAGATCTTGTGGGGTTTTCATATCTTCCAGAGGGCTGACCCCACTGGCAGGACCAAAACCTGATGCGTTCAGCATGCTCCGGTTGGACTTACTGCCCACGGACAGTTGGTTTGGAACAAGTCTGGCATTTCCCAGGGCAAGCCACGTGGTAAAACCACTGTGGGTGCTGGAAGGCATCCACGCACACCTGCTGAAACGTCCTAACCCCATCCCTCCTCCAGGAGCTTTGGCCACTGTACAGGCACAGATCAGGCAGTGGTAGGACAGGTTGCCGCTGCGAGCTGAGAGGTCTGTACACAAAATGGGTTTTTCCTGCTGGGTTCAAATAGTTTTGCTCCATGTGAATCTTGGATCCAGGTTCTCCAGCCTGGAAGTCAGAGATGCTGGAAAAGGCTTGATGTCTGACTCGGAGCCTTGGGGCAGCATGGTGGCAAAGATCCCCCCACCATGCACCTGGGAAGCCTCCGACTGCTGCTGGCGTTGGCACAGAAACCGAGAAGACGTTTACTTCCAGGAGCAGATGCAAACAATTGACCAATTGGCCAAAATCAAACAAAACATGACCTCTGATGAACTGAAGCCTTAACACTTCCAAACAACCCTGCACTTGATATTGGCAATGTAATGGCTTACTTTTGAGACGTGAGGGCTGGAGGAGACATGAAACCTGAATTTCTTGGAGTTAGAATCACAGAATGGTTAGGGTTGGAAGGGACCTGTAAAGCCCACCCAGTCCAACCCCCCTGCCAGAAGCAGGGACATCTCCAACCAGATCAGGTTGCTCAGAGCCCCGGCCAACCTGGCCTGGAATGTTTCCAGGGATGGGGCTTCCACCGCCTCTCTGGGCAACCTGGGCCAGTGCTCCACCACCCTCAGGGTAAAATATTTTTTCCTAATATCCAATCTAAATCTACCTCCCTCTATTTTAAGACCATGACCCCTCATACTATCACAACAAGCCCTGCTGAAGAGTCTCTCTCCATCTTTCCTGCAGCCCCCTTAAGGCACTGAAAGGCCGCTCAAAGGTCTCCCCGGAGCCTCCTCTTCTCCAGGCTGAACAGCCCCAGCTCTCTCAGCCTGGCCTCATAGGTGTTTCATTACCATAATTTCTACCATAATTACTGCGATTGATAACAAGCCAGCACCCCCTGCAAGGTCCCTGAGCCGGGATCAGGAGAGCCTGCCTGCACCTTTTCCCCGAGGAAAGGCACAAAACCCAAGAGTATTTTTAGAGCACCCGACCTCTTCAATTACAGAAAATACAGCATCAGGCAGAATAGGACCTGGTGAGTGGGTCTGTTTTTTCACAAGCCCAGGCAGCCTCACTGGCCACCAGAAAAAGCCCCTTTCTTCCTTTTGAAGTGGGCAGAGACCCTCATGGAACAAAACCTGCGCTAGAAATAATGGGTGAAAAAAAATAATTCTGAGTTTGATTATAACCACAAGGAAGAAAAACTGAAGCTTATCCGCAACACACAACCCCTCCCAATCAATTTAATACCCCAGACCACAGTCCTCTCTGGAAGCAGGATAAATATCTCAACAGCGCGTTACCTTATTACCCAGATCACTTCAAGGTTTTTGGAACCAGTCTGAAGAAGAGGCAAATCCATTAAAAAATTGATTTCTTTTATTTCTCTGCAGCTGCGTCTAACTTCAGCCCCTTCTCTGTTAAACTTTGGCTAGAGAAAATTCACCCTTTGCCTTATTATTATGTTGTTTTTTTTTTCCCCAGCAAGATGTTTCCTACATTTTTGAGCTATGTCCCTCCTATTGTCCTCAAGTGTCCTGGAGTCACCAGGCAGAAGACCCAGCTGCAGCTCCTAGGTATGGCTCCACAACCTCTTTCTGCCTCCCTGGTCTGTGGGATGCTGCAGGTCGTACTGGACTAAAGCTCCTTCTGCCAGAATCTGAGCCGCTGGGGACAGCTCATCTTGCCGTGAGGTTTATCCAGAGCTGCTGCAGAAGCTGCAGTTCTCCATCCAGAGAGGTCCCTCCAAAAATCAGCATGGTCCCGCAAACGGGAAGCACAGTGGGAGGCAGTTGGGGTTGTATCCTGCACTTCTCTTTTCTCAAAAGTTTGAAGGCAGGGGAACCCATAGCCCGTGGCCATCACTGCTGCCATGCCCCCTACAAACCTTTCAGTACCTCACTTTTCGAGGCGTCTAGACACTGTAACCTGCTGCTTAGGAGGAAGGAGGACACTGAGACTGGACACGGTGGTAGCATACAGGGAGCCATATGCTGTACCAGGAGAGGAGCATACGGCGATTAGCAGAGGGGCTGACCCTGGGCAGGCACATCTAGGGCCATGGCCGAGGCTGCCAGAGACCTGGGTCCTGCTTCCATCACTGCAAAGCGCAGCTCAGCACAGCCCTTCTCAGCCCTGAGGGCCAGCGATGCCCTTACTGCTTTTGGTGGAGGCGAAATCCATGTACAGCCCATCCCTTGCACATAGGATGCCCTAAATTTCCAGCTGTAGGGGAGGACCAAACCATCCAGCTGTTGGTTTAGGATGTAGCAGCACAGTAATTTTTTTTGTCTTTCTTTCCCTTCAGTGCTTCTCTGGCAGCATGTGTCTACGTCTGTGGGTCTGTTTGTGAGCTGCATCACCGGCACAGCTGGAGTTAATGTTGGCTTCTGAGAGCAGGAAGGCAGATCGTGTTCATATGTATATACACACATCGAAAAATATGTATTTTTAAACCCAGGAAATTCTCGTAGCGTCCCCAGGGCTCAGCTCCCCGTGGCTGGTGTGGCCCTGTTGGGTGGGTTGCAGGATGCTGTGTGAGGACCGGGGCTGGGAAAGCAGCAGTGCTGGGGCTCAGAGCCAAGGGAAATGCTCTCTGCAGCAGCGAGCGATGCACGGGGATGGGTTTTTGCAACCCTCGGGCTCCCTGTGTCCGTGTCCAACCTGTGAGTCACCCCCACAGCGCAGTGGGGATAAAACCCCCTGTGCATGTAACCGGCCCCTCAGAGCTTGCCCTCCTGGAGGTGATGGCCACTGAGATGCTCTCACCTTGGGGGTCCTCCCATCCATCCAGCACCACGCAGCCGCGTCAAGCCCTCCCTGATGCGGCTGCTCAGCAATACAGCAGCCAGCACGCTGAGAGCTGCCGTCACGGAGGGAGCCTGTAATCCCCCCAGTCCAGAGATGCCCTTTCTCTTGAGCGTGCAAGACCCCACACGGCACTACGTAGGACCTTGCTGCTTTTTCCCATGCTGGTTTTAGCTGAGGAGCTGAAAGAACCCATCCAAGAGTCCCTCGATGGCACCACAGGAGACTCAGAACTTGAAATTCCCCAGAGCTGGAGGGGTGCACATGCTGCACCCACCTCCTCCGGCTTACCTTGGCATCCCGCTGTCCCCAGCCAGCTGAGCAGCTCTCCAGCGCCCAGAGAAGGGAAACAGCTGATAGCATCTCCCCAAAACCTGCCATCGCCCCTCTCTGTGCCCAGGAGGGCAGCAACACCACAGGCTGGGGCAGCACGCCTCCTCCAGCTTCGCTTGCCAACAATTCCGGCTCCTGCAGCCCCCTCAGATCCAGAGGTGTGGAAAAACCTGCAAGATGACAGAGAGCTCTCTTATCCCTGCTGTAATTAGTCCCTCTGGAATTCAATTAACAAGCTCCCCACTGCAACTATCCAGCCACCATCAGTTAGGTAAACAGGCGTACAAGCCGGGCCAGGTTCTTGCGAGTGCAATATAAATATTTTTGCATGTCCAAGGGGAGCCTGTCCTTCCACACCGTTTGCAGCTCACTTGAAAGCATTGCCCCACTGGTGGGAATTTAAGGGCTCTGCTGATGACCCTTTACCCTCCCTGCTCCCCTTTCCCAGCTGGAGAGCATCTACCCTGCTCAAGCAGTGCCAGGGAAAACTATCATCCCTGGTAGGACCGCAGCATCACGGGGCTGACCTGTGCAAGGTGTGAATGCATCATCAACTCTGTGGTCCCCGTGTGCCAGCGTGGTGCTGGGCACGTAGACAGGCATCGCATGGGATCCTGATGGCATTGCCATGCCCATCTCTGGGGTGTGCGATTGGGTTAAGATGTGCACTGGTGATGGTGAATAGCAACCATTGCTGCAGGGGCTGGAGAACTTCCTGCTTTTATGGTTTTCTGGCTTTTTCTACAAGCTTGGCCAGGCTGGAAGTGGAGAAGCTGATGTTTTCTGAGCTGTTCTCCTGGGCTCTAGAAGCAGGGAGATGAGAGCTCAATTTGGCCCACCTATTTCCAAATGCCAGCGGAGCAGGGTTTGAAATAGGGCTTCAGCTTGGGGAGGATTTCATGCATGCCTCTCTCCAGCGGTGACTTTGGGGCTGGGGAAGGGGGGTGCTGGATACCTGGAGGGAGGCTGGGTGCCTTGCCTGCACCTGCTAGAGAAGCGCTGGGATGTGACACCCTGCAGTACAGCTGGCTGAGGAACAGTGCCTTGCAGAAAGGTCCACGAACCTCCTCCGCACCATCAAACCCATCTCTTTGCCTTCAGAGCTTCGGGCATGATGTGGGTCGCGAGGAGAAGCTGCAAAAATGAGCAGCTCCTGGGAGATCAATTTAATCAGCGCCCATCCCAGCCGCTACGCTTCCCGGGGACAAGACGAAGGGCACACGGTGCTGTGCGGTTCCTTATGAAACACCTGCCTCAACGACTCCCTGGCCAGGCTTGCTTCAAGAGCAGCAGCCCCTCATCGCTAATCCATTCGTCTCCAGTGCTGTGGACCCGACCGCCCTGCCCACGCGCGGAGGCAAGCAGACGGCGCAGCCGCGGTTTGAGTTCGGGGCTGCAGCTCAGGGTGAGGGTGATAAAATGCACCGCTCTCCTGGCTCCAGTGCAGGAAAACACATTGCAAGATATTTCAACTCAATAAACTCTACTCAAAATGAAACCCATTATGGCAAAGAAAGAAAAAAAAATCTCTAATGTTTGTACTGCATCAAAATGAATGATGTCACGTGTCCGGACTGCCTCGGAAAGCACTGAATTGCCAGAAGATGGTGAATGTTTTCAATATTAAGTGAGAGGAACCAGAAGGAAGATGCTAAAACCTAGGGAAACTTTCCAGCTAGTGCTCCTGTTGGTGCGTTTTTCTTTGAGGACTGCGCTCTGCTTTGTTCTAAAGGTGCCCATACGACACTGGGGACATGATAATGGCTGCCGGTGGCCACTTGAGATCAATGCATGGATGTTACCACCCCGTCTACGCTTTGGGCAGGTCTTCTCCTAGCCCAGCAGTGTGTGCCGAAGCTTTGACTGCAGCTCCTGCGCCCCAGCTCTGATCTCTGCTTAACTCACCCAGGATGAACCTGAGGCTGGGCATGGGCTCAGGCTCACCTGTGACCTTGGTGTAGACGTAGCCAAGAGCCCGCTGGCTCTGCATGACCTGAATTACTGAATTTCACGCTAAACCCATGGGCGGTGGGAGGGGAGCACGCTGTGCTCCTGGCTTAAAGCTCCCCACGGTGCCCTCGCACAGCAGTGGGTTTGCCCTTGGGGATGTTTGATGTCCTTCCAGCTCTTCCCACCGCTGCTCAGCGTTAGGAGCCAGGACACCGCTGTGCAAAGCCCTGCTGAGCTATGGGACAGCTGGCAATGCCCAAACCCACGGGTTGCAGGGTACGGATGCCAGCATACCCCAGCGGGTGTTAATTCCTTCTGGAGCAGCGCAGGGGCCCTTCCAGACCAGTTCATGCCCAGGTAGGCTGAGATTCGACAAAGCTTAGAGAACATGTGCTACTTATGGTAGCTTGACTCCAAGTAGTCACGTTGGAAGTGGTCACTGCAAAGTCTGGGCTTGCTCAGGCAGAAACGGAGCAGCAGCAAAACACTCCTTCCCACCCAAAAAATCATTCGTACAAAGCAAAGCCTCCCCAGCCTGGCCAAATGAGAGAAGAAATGACAAGCTCAAGGAAGGATCAAGGGAATAATTTCTCAAAGACTCTCTTTTGGAACCCAAATCATCTGATTTTTCACTTTTGTTTGCTCATGTTTCCCAGTAGAAGAGGAATGCATTATTTTCCTGGTTAAACATCAAGTTCACTTTTATTGCTCCAAGATTTCTGATAAAATGAGGGTCACAGTGACCCCACAACTATTTGGTGATATTCTACTTGAATGGTGGTGATTTAACTGAGAGCAAACCCCCGAAGGTCCAAAATAATCCTTCATCTCACACATCACGACTCAAGCCTTCCACGTCACCTCCTACCTGCTGAGACCCAACCAACTAAAATGCCTCAAAACTTTTTCCAGAATAACAAGGACAATAAACTTCTGCGTCAAAGGCAAACTCCAGGCTCCCAAGATGCTTCTGGAAACATGTTTTTTTTTTTTTTTTTTTTCCCAACTTATATTGCATGTTTAATGCTGAGGGGAAACAAAGAGAGGGTAGGTGATAGCATAGACCCAGCCTAAGGGTGCAGGGGAGTAGGGGTGTACGGAGCGAGGCGAGAAGCCGTACGGGGACAGCGGCACCCCCAAGCCGGTGTCCCCGGGGTTAGTGATGCACCACAGCCCCATTTTTCACTCTCTTCTCACAGTACCAACTTTACGCTGTCATTCTTTTAAAATATTTAGTAATTTTCTCCTCAAATTTAGAAACAAATTGGCTGGTGTTGCGGATGAAAACTGGTTTAAAAAATTAATTGAAAGCATTTAAAAATTAATAATTATTTCAGTTAATTAAGGTTGCAGCTTAACATTTTAAAAATTGTTGACAATTTGGTCGCTGCTGGAATAGAAAATGACGGGGACCGAGAGGTGGAAATAGGTCATCTTTGTTGTTTCACAGGGCAGGTTTTTGGGCTCTTCTGCATTATTATCGACAGCATTACTGCACCTATCAAAAAAAGGGATCTATAATATTGTAATTTTGCTAAAATTTCTTTTCTTCCAGACAATTTAAATTGCTTTCTTGTTGTCCATGACACATTTGGATATGGATTTTTGTTTTTTAATTGATACTTTTACTTCTCATATCTGTTTTTCTTTGTTTCATAGCTTCTGATTTTTTATCGCAACCATAATCTTCCTCCCTTTCCTGATTTGTTACTTGCCTGTAGCTTGGCTCGCTCTTCTTGCTTTCTTTCTTGGCCAGGAGTTGTTGGATCTTTTCTTTGTGATCATCATAAATACGCCTGTCAAGAAGGAACCGAAACAAAAGGCATTTATTTCTTTGAGAATTTGAGAAATTTCTGTTTTTCAATGAATCGGTGGAGAGCGCTATAAAAAAGCGCTGCGTGTGTGAGAATTGGCCAGCAGATTTTGTGAAGGGCTTCTGCCTGGTTACTGCGTCTGAATGCGACGGTTGGTCCCTGGAGCCTCCCTCTCTTGCAGGAGCTGCTGTGCACGCTGGCCTGGTCTCAGCACCAAAAACCACCGTAGTTTCCTAGATCATGATCTACAGTGGTTATAAATTCATAAATCTGAACATACCTTATCCTGCAGAGGTGGACGCAGAACAAGTTGACCCTGCGTCTCCCTGCCCAAAGCATCCCACGCAGCAAACGGTGGCTGAAATGCTGTGGGGTGAGGATGAGTGGGTAAAATTAGAGCGTGCATTTCCTCATGTCCCACAGACCAGAAGGACACACCAGAAACTTTGCCCTGGCTCCGCGGTCCGTACCCGCTCTGCCGTGCCAGCAGCCTGTCTTTGCCATCGCCAGCCGCAGCGTACACCGAGGCTGCTCCCGGCACTGGAGGGCTGCTCTCCTCTGCCATTTGATTTGTTTACATTGATTTTAGAATAATGGCTTTTCATGAAATAAATTTCGATTGAGAAAATAAATTATTTTCTCATTTGGGTGCAGGCAGGCGGTCGCTGCGGCTGGTGCGCGCTCCCCAGCCCTGTCAGCGATGATTCCCCATTACGAGCACGTCACTGGCAGGGCTCGGGCGGTGCAAGAATTTCCATTCAGATGTGAAGTACTCAAAACTTTATGTATTTCACTTTTCATGCAGAAAATCTGCCTATTTCCACTCGGCACAAGAGGAAGTTTTGTTAGGTTGTTTACCCTTGAACAAATGATGGTTTAACCATTTTCAGGACAGGAGAATGAAAAATTATGCCGCTGCTGTTACACACCGCTGCTCCGTGGCCGATGGTTTAAACCTGAACATACAGAACTGCAGTCTGTAAGCAAAAATATACTTTTTTTTTTTTTTTCAGTAGAAATCTGCTTTGAGTCTTGCTTCATTTTAGAAATGTACTTTGAAGCTGTTGTTTTCTTTTTCCTGCCTGTGTTTGATGACCTGCCAGCCTTCAGCTGGCACCGAGCACGACTCCGCACGGGCTCAGATGGGAAGCTGCCGCACGGCCCTCATCCCAGCGACACTGCCTTCCTCCGTGGGTGCAGTTACACCGATGCGTGTCTGCTCATAGGACTGGAGCTTTCCTGGAGCATAAGATGAAGTTTAAAAATAGTCTTCCTCAAAGGCTTTGAGGAAATTAAGCCATCATCTTGATTCTCTCCTTACAATGAGGGAAAATAAGCGTGATGTACAATGGGGAATCTCCTTAGAGAAGCGTCTGAATGTTCCCTACCATACAGAAGATCTTGTGTTTCAACCTGAAATCCCATCTCCTGTGTTAAAGACAGACACTTCAGTTTCCAGTTTGGACTAGACTTGCAGACCATGTTCTTATAGAACCCCCCTCATTCTCCTTCAAGCTCAAATTAGGGCTTGGCCTAGGTCATCCATTTCAGGAGTTTCCTGATGGATTCCTACATGAAGCTTAAAAACCAGAAATAAAATTAAGAAAAGCAAACGACCCCCCCTCAAGGAAATGTTTTAAGGCCACTTAGGCCCAAACCATCTCCCTGTATCTCCCAGCAGATGCTCTCCCTTACGTTGTTCAGTTATCCTGCAGCCCATCCAAACCTTACAACTACACCCTGTGGGGAAGAAGTTTTGTTATGTAGAATATGAAAAAAAGCATTTTCTTCTTGCCTGTTTTGAATGTCCTAGTCTGTAGTTCAATATTTCTAGTTTTTTTTTCTGTGCTGCAGGGAACCGTGAATAATCTCTCCCATGCCGCTCCTCACCGCATAGCCCGTCACTCACAGCTCTTCCAAGATGAAGAGTTTCAGTCCGAGTAATCTCTCCACCTGCAGAGCCGTTCCCCAGCCCTCATCTTTCCCATCTCTCTCTCTTTCCTAGTTTCTAAGGGTTTTTTTTCTCCTGTCTTTTTTTTCCCCTCCAGTGGAGGGAACAGTTTTGCAAACAGTATTTAAGCAGCAGGTGAATTATTGATCTGCACAACGATGAATCGATCTCTCCTGTTTTGCTTAACACTTTTTCCCTAAAAATTTCCACACTCAATTTACTTTTTAGGCTACCAGAGATCACTGAGGAGATGTTTTCGTAACACTACTTACAACGTGAGTATGCAAGGAAAAAGTTACCTTTCCTGAGCAGTAACAGCTCACTTAAGGCTTGTGACCAGTTCAAGTACAGATGGGCTGTTTCGCCTGTGCACATGATTTTGAACATCTTGCTACTGAATTTCACTCCTGTTTTACTGTCCAGTTGCTCAGTATTGAGAGATCCTGCCTAAAAAGCTTTTCACTATCAACTCTAAGTATTGAAATATTGTCAGCAACTTCATCCCCTGTTTTCTTTTCCTTCTCCAGGTCATCTCCTGATCTGGAGATGATGCTCCACCACAGGTCCCTGGGTGCCTCTCCTGACACTTTTACTCCATTGCAAAACCTGCTGATTTAGTCCTAATTTGTGTTCCATACTCTTAAGCAGTTGTTAGACAGAGGAGGGTTTTCTCTTTTACTCTACAGTGGTTTAATTTTTTTAAAAGCCTCTGATGAAGACAATTTTCCAAAGCTTTTGCCGAATGCACCTCCTGCTCTGCAAGTTCACTGGCTCTCCAAGGGCAGTGGTGCAGGAATTCACCCCCACTCACCAACTCACCCCCACTATTTAATATTTATTTTTGTGCCTACTGACATCTTTATTGTGTTCTTCTGACTGTTTGCCCAGCACAGAGATCAGCCGGGCAATCCCCTGGATTGCTGCCGAGACCCTTCTAAATGTCATTGTATTTACCACCCTCTGCCCCTTTGGTACCCGGTTATTTTAAGCAGTTCCTTGCTCACCGCTGCTAAATGGCTGCTTCATACGAGATGTCCTTCGGGCTCTGGGGTGAATGCCATCTCCTCCTCCCGATACTCTTAATTTCCCCAGTTTGCGCCCCAACATCTTCCAGTGACGGTTGATGGGGACAGGTCCCCCATGATGGGAAGAGCCCTGGGGGCTCCACAGCTGCTGAGAGGTTTGAAAAAATGGGTCTATTTATTAGATTTTTACACCTTAGAAAGCTGATCATAAAAAGAAAAAAAGGTTGTCTCCATTGTCATAGTTTTATGCTTAATTTGTCATCTTGCACTCTTTTAAAAAAATCTTCCTCATTTAAACATGATTCCTACCTCTTGAAGGATACTGTTTTACCTCTGACAGGCTCCTTTAGTCAGTTCTGTAATGAGAACAGCTAATTTTTTGCCCTTTTAGAGTCTCTTGTTATAATTGTATAGATTTGCTCTCATCATCTAATAGAAGGTCTTTAAACAATGTCTATGTCCCCTGGAAAAATTTTACCCTTTTGGTGACTGCTTTTAATTTCTTTTTAACAAGTTTCTCCGCTTTTATGTGGATAGGCTTTTTGAAATGAAGTCACAATGAACTTTTTTGGTTTTATTTTTAATTTCCTACAATGTTACTGAATTTAAGTACCTTTTGGGCACTTTTACAAAGGGACTCTTCAATAATCATGTTTTAAATTAGCTCTGTGGCTTGCTCAGGATTAAATCTAGCATTGCTTCTAACTGTTCTGAGCAGGAGCTATCATCTGTGCTGTCTCCAGAAATCTATTTCCGTCTGGGAATATTTGAAGTCCAGTATTTGAATACCCCGGTACTGGGCTGGTTTCCACCCCCTTGGACCCCATTTTCCTGATGGCTATTATGGTTAAAAGTCATCTAGTCGGGTGGGTAATGATGTCACCTCAACCCTTTACCTTGGCGTTGAATTTAAACCCACAGGGGGTCTCTTATTTTCTAACTTTTATTGTTCATTGTCTTATTCTGTGCTAATTAATATCCATCCCACTCTTCCACTTTCCTCATTGGTGCACATGCTTTCTGTCCTGGTCTGATGTGCCTATAACGCCAATGCTCCCAGCATTTGGGGGTCTGTGAGCACCATGAAGGTCACCCTATCCTTTCATTTTCACAGAAGACCCATGGGCTGGGATAAAACCTCGGTAGTATCCCACACTGACCTTTTTAGCTGGATGAAAGGGACATCCAGGATATCCCTTTCCCAAAACAAGTCTAGGAGAGTTGTCCATTTCAGTTGGAACTGTTGCTCCTAGAGACCGGCATGTCCATGATCCTGCAGCTTTATCTGGATTCATATGTGATGCCAAATAAATCTGTATGAGAAAACAAAACAAAATAGCATGTTTCACTCTGGTGATGGAACGCTTACATTACTAATTACAAAGTTTTAGAGAGGGCTACCAACCTCCCCACTCTGCTCTAAACCTCACAGCTCTTCCTAAGGAAAAAGGCTACTTTGACATCTGTGGTGTTTCACTTCAGCTCTTGAAGTTGTGTCCCAGTCCTGAGAACTGGAGAATCCCCTAGATGGCACATGTTGGAGATCTCTCTCCTAGCATGCCCTGGACCACAGCTCGGTTATCTAGCTCTTCTGTCTGATCTCAAATGGTAGGACATGTGCCTGGCTGTGTCCTGGAGAGCTCTCTCCCCAGGGCATATGACTGGGCAAGATTCAGACCATCTCCCATGCTTGTTAAGCTGACCCCCATCACTTTCTTTCCAAGCCCTCCTATCTCTGCATCCCCACAGCCGAGTGCCCAGCTGCCCTGCTCCTGTCCCACCATCACTCCTCCCATCACATACCGGTCACTGAGGTGTGAAGGTCCTCCTGACCACCACCTCTGTCCCTTCTTACTGATCCTTGCCTAGCCTGGGAGCTCCTGGGGGCAGACGCAAGTCAATCCCTCTGCTCCCGGCACATCCAGTGTGCCGAAAACCCCAAGTGCGTTCAGACCTGCCTGTTTTCCTGACTCTTCCCCCAGCATTTCCAAGAGAAATCTCTCTCTCTCCGAGTTTGCAGTGGAATGGGAGCTGGGGGAAGGTGGCAGGGACCTTGTTAAGACACCTGGTGCTTTCCCTCCACCTCCAAGTGGTACCAAGCCCCCTGCTGATGTTAACGGTGCAATGAATCTTCCCACTGGTACAAGCGCCAGCCTCTTGTCCAGTTACACACCGCCTTTCCAGACGGCAGCACTGCAAAGGGCATGATGGAAATGGATGGATCCCTGCACACTTTTGCCTTCGGAGCATGCGCTACCCCAGCCTCTCCTGGAACAGAGGCTATGGGCCAGCTAAACCGTCTGAGGAGGTCACACCTCTCTTTAGGATGTCCATTGAGTTGTCCTGGTGGAGGGCCAGGTCTCCTCCAGCCACCTCCTCAGAAGGTTCCTGGGCTGGAACCTCTTTTGCAGCAACCTGAACTTGCGCAGATGCCTGTGTGCCGCTCGCCGCCAGCAGCCCCTGGGTGCCACTGGCCAGCCAAATGGTGCCACGTTTCGGGTCTCCCGAGTCACCTGAGAGCTGGGGCTGTGGCTGAGCACCGCACAGGAGACATGCATCCCAACCTGGTGATTTTGCTGGGACCTGGCTCCCAGGGCTCATCCCACTGCACTGGGCAGCTCGAGAGCCCAAGCCGCTCACCAGACTGCTTTGTATTTTTTGTTTAAATAAGTGTTATTCCAGATAAGTGAGATGCTAAAAAGCAATTAAAAGCCGCAGGTTATGGCTGAGTAGAACAAGTAATTTAAAATTGTCCAAACACATTTTTGACAATTTCTAAATTAAAAGCCAGATCCCTCCTCACCACTTCTCAGCTCACTAAATTTAAACCAGGGCTCCCGTTTCAAGGGAATACTTAAAAAAACCCAACAAACAACAAAATGGAACTTTGTAAAGGTTATTAAGTGTTTTTTCAGGTTTCTTTTTGGATTGCAACTTGCCATCGTACTCCATGATCAGAAACATTATCTGCAAAGGCTGCTGTGGTGCCTCACATCCCACCTGCCGCAGCAGAGCCGGGAGCATGCGATGGCAGGAGGGAAACTCCAAGTACCTTTCCCTCTCCCATGTTTTCAGCTGAAAACAGGGTTACTTCCGAGTCTTGTCATTTCCTTTTCCCCCATTTTTCATCACAGCTAAAAAGTGCCGGGAGCACTCAACAAGGGAGGAAGCCCAGCAAGCAGAAACCGGGCGGCGCAGGCAGCAGGCGCATCTCTGAGGACAGCTGGCCGGATCCGCCGCTCACCCTGCCTGGCTCTGCCCGAAAGCATTTGCAAAGCAAGTCGGCTCTCCATTAAGACGGTGGGGAAAGCCTTGTTCTTGCTGAAAAAAAAAATAAATTTGTTCCGGCAAGGTCTGAAGTAGGTACACTCAGCTTTAAACTGAAAAGCAGCATGGCTGGCATCACGGCGAGCAGGGCGGCTGCACAGGCTCCACTGGTTTCTCACGTTTTCTACTCATTTTGTGTGATCTCTTAGCAAACTGGGAGCAAGCCACACTGCCTCATTTTTTAAAAAAAACAAACCCATGCAAATCCTCAGCACCACCCCTAATTAAATCCAGGCTCACAAGAACCAGCAAGCTTCCCTCCAGGTGAACGTGGACAACATTTCCCAAGCTTTTCCATTTTCCCCATTAAAACACACATTCAGTCCCAGCTGTCACAGTTTCTTTTCTTCCCTGTTCATGCCTCGAGCATCTTTTCTCTTCCTCTGCATCCAGAGCCGTAACTGCCGCCAGACGCGGCTCCCGTTGGATGGCGTACCTGGTTGTTGCTGTGCAGTGACGCGCGTCTTGCCGTACAGCCACGGCCGCCTGTTTGCTTGTCTCTGTGCAATCTCCTCCCGGAGGATTCTGCACAGGCTTTAGGGATAAGCCAGATTTTCTTCTGATTAAAGATTTCTGGAAGATTAAAGATACACAGCCAGGGCCCAAGTCAAAGCTGCAAAGCAAAGATCATTCTGCAACTTTTTCAGTTTGCAATTTGATTTTTTTTTTTCAATCTGTTCTCCTGCATTTTTAAACATGTAGATTGGAAAAGACAATCATCTACCGCAGAGCATCACAGTGCCCCTGCTCAACAGGACTGAAAATGGAGAGCCGGAGTCTGCTCCCTATTCCTAAGGGTTTTCCTCCCATCTCAGTGCTTTGGCACAGCCAGTCCAGCTCTGCTGGATAAGTCTCCCGCTCCTACACATCTACTCGATCTGGGTGTGTTCTCATCTGCCTCACTTTCTGTTTTCCTCCCGTTCCCAGCACTTGTCTCCATCCCACACACACAAACCTCCCTGTCCTTCTCCACGTCCTCTTCCCCAGCCTGGATGACACAGCAAAGGTCCCTCTGCCTCCCCAAAACCAATTTTTCCCCCTGAGGCCATGGGCAAAACATTCTCTTCTCGTGCACCAGAAGTAGTTACAAGGCAGGAGACACATCCACCATCTCCAAAGCATAGCGGTGAAACGCAGAGTGGTTCCTGTGAGAGCCAGGGTCGTCTCTCCAGTGCAGCCTCCCAATTCTGGGGATCAAATCCTTGCATGCGCTCCAGGGCACCCAACTCGACTAGGAAAACCCTGCTTGTCCCCCTCCTCCCCATCTTGCTTGTGCCCACCGAGCATGGGACCGTTTAGTAGCATCTTCATGGAGCGTGGCCTGTGTCATCATCCCCAAAGACGGTTCTTCAGGGGGGGAAAAAAAAAAAAAAAAAAAGGAAGGATGTGCCCAGTAAAACTTTTGCAGTGCCTGTTTCTGTTTCTCTCAAACACACCCATCAAAGCCAGCAGACGCTTTGGGACCCGAGCGCAGGGGAAGCACCTGTGGGAGCTCCTTGTGGTGTCGCCTGGCCGTGGATCGTCCTGCCCTGCTGCCACCGTGCTCATCAGTTGGTCCCAAGGAGCGGGCAGGTGCCTACAGCCCTGAGAAAAATCTGCTTGATTACCTCTGTGTGGAGAGCATCCCCAAAAGACTTTTTGAGCAAAAAGGGCCAGTTTTGTTTGACTGCATGTTAGGATAGTTTCTTTCTCTTCTGCAATGAAGAGAGCTCAAAGCGATCAAATCAAACAGAGTAGAAACAGAGTTATGAGTAGAAATAAAAAAAGGGTTTATGAACATCTTCCCCACCCACCATGTCCTTGCTGGCTGGTCCTTCCTCCCAGACCTGCGTCCAGCTGACAATTAATGGCAGCACCTCAGCATCACCCCCATCGGGCTGTTTGTCCTTCCATCACCCCCTGCTTCCCTCACAGCCTCTTGGCGCTGGCTGCAGACTCCCAGCTCCCTGCTTGGCTCTTCCTCACCACCTCCTCCTCCTCCTGCACCCGGGAGGCTGGTCCCAGTCTGGACCAGCTTCTCCCAAGGGAAGGAGCCAGGTATGCTGGCTCCCTTCGGAGGCATCTGCCCAACTCCGATGCTTTTATTAGAGAAACTTGACACACACACACACACGCCAAGAGCGCACACAGATCAAACAGATGCTGTCTGTCACAGAGCTTAAAGCCTAATTACGGAAGATTACAGAAACTATTTATAAATATTTATATCCATTTAAATATATTTATAAACGTATCAGGATTGGATAAAAGTGTATATTGTTATTTTAGCTTAAGACATAGCCAAGTATCATTTTTACAATGCTCATACAATAATCATATATTTGTATTAAGCTTCCTTTTGATTAACGTGGACAGCAGCTGTTAACATCTGAGCTGCTGCTAGGCTGGCAGCAGTGAGCGGAGGAGAATGGGGGGGTAGATGCTGAGAAGTCTAGATGCAACAGAGCAGAGCAGGGTGGAAAACTCTTCTTCTTAGGGAGAAACCCTCCTGATTAACTGAGGACACTGGAAATCTATAGCTAGGTTATGCATTCTCTCTTTCATCATTAATCTGCTGATTTATTGTGGCAGCAGCCTGCCTGCCGTGCCCCATCGTTCGCTTGCGTGGGGCAGGAACCCTCTCCTGCAGCACAGCTCCCAGTGCCGCTCATCCTGGGTCCTCTACCTGTGCAGCAAGCATAAAACCTAAAATCATGATTTTGTGGTGCCTAGGGGACACGGAGGGTGAGGGATGGAGGTGCGGGGGAAGCAGTGGGGTGGTGGCAGACGCAAGAGAAGCTTGGGGGGCACTGGAGGATGAGCAGCTTGGAGCAGCAGCAGGGATGCTCAGCACGCGAGCTGCTCTCGTGGCCAAAACTCAGGGCTCCCACAGCCGGTCCCCCATCCAGAGGAGGGTTCACATGGGCTGAGCAGAAGAGATGCTGCCTGCCCATCCCTGCATCCTTCCCAGCACTTTTTTTTTTCCTTCCCCCCTCCCTCGAGAGAAGACAAAGCAGGAAACTGTCTCCGTGCTCCCGGCGGGGCGGTTTTGAGCAGGACAATCCCTTTGGTCAGGCATCAAATACCGGCGTGTGAGCCATCTGCTTCTTTGACTGAAACACCCAGAGAAAAGCTGCTGGATTGGAAAAAGGATATTAATCTGAAAAGCATACAACAAAGCAACTGCAGGATGTTTCCCCTCCGAGCCAGAGCGAGCGAGGGAAAGCTGATTACCATGACACACAGGAGCCCTGATCTAATATTCCACTTCAAGATTTGCAAATAATGTGCCCATTAACATTCATTAGCTCTTTAAATAATACCTGCCAGACCTTCCAGGCAAGGAGGAAAGGCCCCTGCGCCCAGAAATCAATCACACAACAGCCTCTAATTGTGCATTTTCCACATCTACGCAAAGTTTCAATAAAAACAAGCCAGGACAGAAGAGCAAAGCCAAAGCTGTCATTGCTGTGTACAGAGACACCCTTTCCGCTCCCGGCTGCGGCAGGAGGATCTTTGCTAATTAGCAGGCTTCTCTCCGACAGCTCGCCCGAGTTCAACGGGCGCTGGGGGAGGCTCTCTGCAGGAATGTGTCAAGCCAGCCTTTCACCACCCAAAATAGCTCCTGTCCTCTGGCTCGTCAGGGCAGCCTGCAGAGATAAGTGCCATGGAAAGAGAGGCTGGTGTCATGCTCGTCAAACCCCAGGAAGATGAGACTCGTGTGAGCTTTGGGAATCCCAGACGAATACCCAGATATGGAAAGTTTTTAGGGGGCGTCCTGCAGCCCCAGCTAAAGCAATACCCTAAGAGAGGTGGAAAACTGATGGTTTGAGATCAGGCTGTGATGCTACCTGCAAACATCATTGCCCTCTATATCACCTGTACTTTCTGCCCTCCCACTCCCCCTTCAGAAAGGAGGGATTCTCTGCTGAAGGCAAAGCGGAATCAAGGCAAGGAGCCACCCCACTCTTTGGTCATTCTTGGTCTTGGATGCCCAAATGAACTAGCACCTTCCCAACACTTGTGATAAATCAAGTTTCCTAGCTGTTAACTGCAAAACTGCTGATCTGAAAATTGACCCAGCCAAGAGCCTCTGTGTGTAGACTCTTCCGGGGGACCTTGTTGTCCTGTCACCACTGCAGCTGCATCCCAGGCAGACCAGAGGGTCCACCAGCATGAACACAGAGGTCATGGGCACCAGTAAACCACAGTGCTACTTTCATTCTTGGGCTGTGCCTGTGTTGTGCAGAGGACTCCCAAGCCAAAAGCACAGAGACATGTCCTTGCAGAATTATGAGTGATGGAAATCATGGACTGAAGATCCCTCGGAGCCATAAGGCGGGTCAGCCAAGGTTTGCCGTTGGGAGAAGGCTTTATGTGAAGGTTGCTAGGTGTAGAGACGTAACGCCGCTAGCACCTTCTCTTCAATTAATTTATACTGACAGATGCAGTTCATTGTGTCACCTACCTGACTACAAGCGTGATCTGGCTCCCACAGCTCTGACATTGGTTTGAGCCCATTAGCTGTTTGGACACACTAAGTTTAAAAGAAGTCATCCTACCAAAGAGTGAATAGCTTCTTGGTGAGATAAAAAGTTATGGTCTAACCCTTGTGTGCAGCAGTTCTGATCAAAATGGTGAGGAGCATCAGTGCTGTGGCAGACATGGTGGCCTTCTGGGTTAGTCGTCATCATCACCCAACTTCAGCACACTGTACCATGCTGCTAGGACTCCGTAAGCAACTGTTAGGCACTATAAAGCTCAAAATAGCTGTCCATACAAGCACATTTTGGAAATTGTCTGGTATATTTCAGTGCTTTAAAAAAAAAAAAAAGCTGCAACACCAGAGAAGTAGATCCCTTTGCACAAGGCCACAAGCAAGCCTAGAGGTGTTGAGGGGTCTGTAGCACATCTTGATGTTCCTTAGAAAATGACTTTACTTTGACTGTAACATCTGTGACAATATAAACACTGTTTGGGAAAGGCACACTTTCCTTGAGAAAAACAGTGTGGCAGGGAGACAGCTGTTATAATTGCATTTAATCAGCCCCAAATTAGTTTGAGTAGTTAATAACTGTCTGGTGTAACTGGCCAGGTCAAAGAAGGGCAGCAAAAGAAAAGTGGTAGGTACTGTGAAGTGTCTGCAGGATGAGTGAGAGCTGTGTTCCCCAAACAAGAATATTCCTGAGCAAAGAGAGGACTGAAGAAATTCCTTCAAAGTGTGAAGGTGAAGTACAGAGAGAAATGGGGGACAAACACTTTTAAAATGTGCAAATGATAACTGCAATGCAGAAGCACAGGAAAAAAAATAGTTTTGTGCAAGTGCCTCTCTCTGTCAATATTGCGAAGAAATGCAAAAGCAAAATGAGTTTATGAGCATACTTAAGGGGCAGTGATCTGATGAAGAAGAGAAATACAGAATTAATGTTCTCTCCTGGATTTCTTTGCAAATTTACCAAACAAGGTTTTGCTAGATATCTCCATAGCCCTGAAAAAAAAAGTAAAGAAAAAAAGATAATTTCCAGTTGCAGAGTGGAGCAGTGGATGTTACCATCACAGGGTGATGTGCAAACAGGTGGTGATCACCACTGCTCGTGTAGAAAAGAGATCATCTTTGGATTAGTCCTTCCACAACCCTGGTGTCAGCTCTGCTCCCCTTCAGCCTAGGCCCCCCAACCCATGGGATAACAATTCTCACCTCAGACCTGCTCTACATTACTGCTGAAAGCGCCCACTAATCCTCCCTGCTATCTCTCACCAGCTCCTATCTAATTTATCCTACCAGCTACCACAAACTTATTTAATCTAAAGCTCCTGTAAAAAGAAAAAGAAATAAATCTGTTTTATGCAGTGTACTCTCCATTCCCTCATCTAAGACCTGTGTGAACATGGATAAAATCACTATTTAATAGCACTGGTCAAGCCCTGCTGCTTGTTCAGAAACCTTGCTTCCAGCCTGTTTAGATCAGCTATTAAAAGTTTGTGTGAAACTTCTGAACATGTTTTTGTAGAACGCGAGGGAAGGATTAAAGTGTTCGGCACACAGGAACAGCCCAAGAGTGGTCTGCATCAATCTTGTACCTGGGGATTGAGAGCTGCATGTGAGAAATATGGAGATCAGGATTCACCCAACAAGACGTTGGGGTGTCCATCAGAGGATGATGGAGGTGAAGCCAAAGGCGCTGGGGACATTGATGGAAGTGAAGCCAAAGGCATGGGGGATGTGACTCAGCTCTTCCTAAAGCAGAGGGGGGTTGGGTGGGCATCCCTGGGTGCACCCACCTCTTTCAGCTGCCAAGGAAAGCTCACAAAGTGAGCTGCTGCCTAAAGACTTACCCTTGCTGCAGGTTCTTCCTGGGTGCAGGAGCACATGGTGGGACCAGGGTGAGAACAGACACTGGCTTAAGACAGCCCTGGGGTCTCTTTCTAGAGGTGAGAAAAACTCAGCCTGGATAAATTTCAGGAAGGATAAATTTATCCTAGAACATGTACTTGAGTGGTTTTCAGCTTTTTTTTTTTCCCCACAGGTTTTTTTTTTTCCTATTCCTTTTGCAGTACCTTGAATCACCAGCCTCTAATTATTGCCTGCAGTTAGAAACATGCACTTCTCCCTGGAAAAAGTCCATTATTTTTTACCCAAAATCGAGGGCAGTTAGCGGATGCTTGGGTAGTGCAAACACTTGCGATATATTATTAAAACAAGCTCTCACCCCTCTGCTTTGAAATAGCTGCTAAGACTGCTTTCTGTAACACGTCTCAGGCTTTTTGAAAGGTTTTGTGATCCCAAGCAGATAGCAACCCTTAGTCTGAAGAACATCAGGCTGTGATTTAATGGGCCTTTCTCGTACTAAAATCAGGGAGTCAATGAAAATTTCTGTGTAGTGCATAGCTATCGCTAAACTCTTGCGGCCATTTAGAGTAGGAGTGGAGGAGCAGAGATGTAAGGGAGCCCCTTCCGACTTCACAGTTGTCTCCTATCAACGGAGCATGGTCCCCAAGGAACATCTACTAACACCAGAAACTCAAAACCCAGGGGCAGAAGAACTTCAGACCAAAGCTGGTTCCCACAGTGTCCTTGCACCTTTAAAATCTCAGCACCTATCCCATTTAGAAGATAGAACAGGGACTAGATTAAGCCATCTGCAAAAAATCATCCTGATACAATTTCAGTATTAAAAAAATCCGTGTGTTACAGTTGTCCATAAATAAAAAGTTATAATGAAAAGGTTATTTTGAAACCAAAAGCCATCGTCATGGCTTTCCTTGATCAAATCCTTGTAGCATCTAAAGAGGTCTACTCCAGTTTAAAGCTTTATTTTTGACAAAACAGCATTTTGATAGAAGAGGATATCTTTCAAAAGCTACCTGGCTCTAATATTTGGTAGCTTACAAAAATGCAGAAAGATAAAATATTTGTATTAGTTTCTCTAATATATATATAACCTACTCAATATAAGCAATATAATGTTAAACTGAACTAAAATTTATTTTATAATATTAACAAAAGGAACACTGCCCAAAGCAGCACTGGGCTCACCTGGGCCCAAGAGCTGGTTTTAGCTCCTTGTGGTGGCCATCACCGTTGATCGGTGTTGCCCAACTTGTTTCAGCTTCACTCTGCCAATGCTGCATGAGGGTGCAGCCAGCCTTGGTGGTAATTGCACAAGGAACAACTCTCTACATTAATTGAGGCTGAGAGGGGCTTTTATGCAACTTGCAAGCTTTGGCAGTGACAGGACAATAGGCTGCGTTAAGAGAAGGTACCAAGGTAACACCAAGTAGCCACCCTGAGCTCACCCTGAAGGGTTTGAGATGCCGTTGACCCTATTCGACACCCAGACTCATTTTCTGCTCCCAGAAGGACCAATCCTGCTAGTCTTAGGAACAGAAGGGTGAGCATAACCTGAGACAGATACCAGCAGGGTTTTTATGACTATGTTATTAATGATGTTTTTCCATATTAATTCAGAGTGGTAGTATTATTGTAGCTGGGATAACTGTTTGTAATATTTTGATTAGACTGTTAAGCCTGTAATTAGACTAACAATAAATCTGTGCCTCCACAGAGGAGGTGTTCCCATTTTACCTGGAATGACAATTTGGGCTGAACAGGCCAGCAAGGCAAGGGCGAAGGGGCAATAGAGCAGAGGCAGCTCCCAGCTCCCCACCATCAGCTCGGGGAGAGAATCATCGGGGGACCTTGTTACGGCTTTGAAATGGAGATCTCTGGCCGGCACCGGTGCCTGAACATGCTAGAGAAGGATGTCTGAGGACAGCTCGGGATGGCCTCCCAGTTAGCAGGTCACTGAGTCGGCACCTTGCACAAATCGTTATTGGTTGGTGCCTCAATTAACAGGCATCCCAGGATAACTTGTAGCCATACAATTAATCAGAGGTCAGAGATGGCCAGGGCTGTCTTACCCAGACTGGTAGGACTCATCTCCCCTTATACTCCCAGAAACAGAACAGCCAAAATACAGAATATGCTTTGTTCCCATCCTGGGAAGGGCCAAGAGAAGACTTGTTCCAGGGGGACGTCTCCTAATTTTTTACCCATTTGATTGCTTTCTGATTAGCAAGTGCCAGCTTTGCCAAGAAAGGGACCAAGAGGCATTGCCCATAGGAGACTGAATACAGCACATGGGCTTTGTTTGGCACTCCTGTCCCCGAAGCGCAAAGCATCCCAACAAAAGCTGGGGGTGGGGGGGGAAGCAGCTGTCAATCTATCTGGTAATGCCTCAAATCGCATCCAAGACCAGCATTGCATTGACTTTGTTTCTCTGCAATCCTATTTAGGGAACCGGCTCTTAAGATGTGGAGTACCAACAATGTGACTTTCATATCACTTTGAGAGAAAAGTACTTGAATGCACTCTTAGTTTATCTTGAGAAACCAGTCATTGCGTCTGCGAGTGGGAGCTGGAGAACTCACTTTCATGCTGGTTCCAATTGATAAGCCCCAAACCGAGCCTGATCATTGTGTCTTGTTTACCCAAGTGACAAGACAACTCTTTGTGTCCAAATACTTCTCCGAAAGCACGTACCTTAGTTAAAGCCTTGCAAGGGGCTTCAGTTTTCAATGCTTTCCTTGATTCCCACCGCTGTGCAGGAGCAACATCGATGCAAAGAACAATCTCCGAGCACGAAGCCTGGTAGCAATCATATCCTCAGTTTGCCTGGTTTTGTCTGTTAGTAGTTGTTGCCGGCTCAGCCCACGCGTGGTTCTCAGTAGCAAAAGCCTGCTTTCACGGAAAGCCGCTGCCGGTCTTGACACGGCCGTCACGGTGTGAAAAAGCTGAACCACCACGACGTGGCCAAGAGGTCCTGGCCCCTGATGGGTTATCCCACAAGGATAGACAGCTTGTAAGCCTATACTACCACAGTAAGCCCATACGCTGCTGGTGAGGGCTCTGCACTCTTCCAGAAGTCATCTGCCCCACCAGATAGCAGATACAGCTTACATTGGTCATGCAACTATAGGGCAACTTGGATTAACATATTTAATTCATTACGCTTAATCTGTTTTAACAGCTAGAGTGAAAGTTATCATTTTATATGTTGCAAGCATGATCAGATGGCCTGTGTTTTGTTTGCTGTAACTTTTTTTTCTTGGTTAATTCTATTTTGTCTAATAAAGTGCTTTAATTTACTCTAATTTACATATTGTACTGTAGCTAAAGAACAGAGGTAAAGAGAGCGACAAGAAACTTTGAATAGATAATTGGTTAATTAAAACAACTTAACTGGTATGTGGTTTATAATATATTGTTCTTACAGAAGCAACAATATGGTGAACTGCTCTGGTAGGTAATTCCAAATTCCAGCTGCCTTGTATGAGTGTATACTATAACAGGGCTGGTAATTATGAAATTCCTCAGATAATTAGGCTCCCTTTCTCAAAAAGATCTGAACTGCTATGTATTAAATCCTTACCCAGTCTTGTGCCCCTGTCTGCTAAAGACAATTTTTATTTGTCATGGGAATTTACCCACTTGCACACCCACCTACCCTCTGCTGTCACCTGTATGGAGCACCCTGAGCAGGGAAGGCACATCCACAGCTGTCCCCCCTTCCTGAAGAAGTTTGGACCAGGTGGGATACCACAGAGGGAGGGCAAAACACTGCTCAGACTGCTCCAGGCAGAAAGGTGCTGGAGAGGAGAGGATGGGTGGTGTTCAGGTTGGGCTGGTGGAGCTGGGAACCCACAATCGAGGTGGTGTCAGAGAGCCCATGATGAGGAACAGGGACCAATGGGCTAGCCCTGGGAGAAAGCAGCATCTTCTGTCTGATCAGCTTACTTCTAATCACTTCCGGTGTGTTTTCTGATGTTTAGGTTGGGTCTTCTTCAGGCCCTAGCAGTAAGATGGAGGTCTGGGCAGATCCACCTTGAAGCTCTGAGAAGCTCAGGGTCTGTAAGCTCAGCTTGTGGCTGGGCAGCTGGGGTGGGCAGAGGACTCCTGTTTGCTGTGGCTGTCTGTACAGCAGTGCCTTGCACCACACTACTAATTTGTGTAATCTGGCTGTGGCCTCCAGATGAGCTGGTCTGCCAGGCACCCAGGAAAGCATCCTTCTTCCACTTGGTTCCTACAGGAGAAAAACAGCCCATGTAGGAAGGGTGTGATTGAGCTGGAGATGAAGGCACTGAAATTTTACCTTCCTGATGTGTCTACGCTCCTATAAATCTTACTGCAGTCATTTTAACAGCAGCTCAGGCACCGAGCTCTCACGTAGATACCTACAGTTAGGTGTCCTAAATGTAAATTGAAGCCCATCTGCGATGGAAGAGGGGGTGGGACTGGACATCTCCACCCAGATGGAGAGACCAGACATCAGACAAGTGCTCTCTGGAGGAAGCAAAATGAGACTAAAAGCTCCGCTCAAAACAAATTGAAAAAACAGAAACAACAGGGAACTCTGGTTTAGTTCTCAGTTCCAGGTGATTTAAGTAATTGGAAAATCATAGTTGTGAAACAACTCTTTGCAGAGCATCATAATCAGCCACACAACTCAGCGGGGCTTAAGTGCAGCAGAGCAGCTCTAAAGACCCCGTGAGGAATGTGCTGTTCTGGGGGAGGTTTGTCATTTTGAGATGGCATCTCCAGGAACAGCGGTTCCTTCAGAAAAATATGAAGCCTTCAGGACTGTAAGGATGCAGAGACCTCAGCCAGCTTGCCAACAGACACTGTCATTCTGAGACCTAGCTGCTGCAAGAGTACAAACCGTAAAAGACGTGCGACTTTTTCCCCCGCAAAGAAAATTCTGAGCATGTGGAAAAGCTTCACTTCCAGTCCAGGGGACCTGATTTAAGAAAGCATTGCGGACTTTGGGAAGGGAGGTGGCTGCTCAGACAGCTGAAGCCAAGTGCACACTGCACTCAAGCGACACTAACGTAAGGGCTGCGTCTTCCCAAGTAATGTATTCGGATCACACATGCTCCCCTTCACATTATTAAGTTTGACTCAGTGCTTTGAATTCTGCTCTGAGTGATCCATAATCTCCAACCAAATAATCATAAAGGCCCTGCCGGCCTTAAAACATACGTCTCTGACAATAGCAATAACCCTACTTATTACTGTTGTGACCACCGAAGAAAAGACTGCACAACACCATCATCTCATCATCCAGATTTACTCGTAAAGCAAGCCCTTCCCAGCATTTGCTAAAACGGATGAGATAAAAATGTTGCTCTTAAGATCTGCTGATCATGTATGTGGGCATTTAAATATCAGAGACAGTTACCGCCGTAAAGGCCGGGAGAGGAAGACAGACATAAAATGAGATTAAGACAGAGGGATGCAAGCCACCGTAAAAGTAACTCAATAAACGAGGCGCTGAGCTCCAGCCTGCACATCCACAAGCATCCCACCACTGTAAACCCAGGGATACACGAGGATCGGGTCAGAAAGCCTAAGGAAGGGAAGATGTTTCTTAAGCAGACGCAGGTTTTGCCAAAATGCCCTGGATGGCGTAATACGGACGACGGCACCTACTTCAAAAGCTTTAGGACTCACAAGTGTCTGCTATCTCTGATGCTCGCTAGAGCAAGACAGCTACTGAAGAAGAAGTTCTGAAGCAATAAATACATTGACGGAATAACGATAACATGTTTGCTGTGGAAAATTGCCTATATTCAGGCAGTGTCATGCTATAATTCCGCAACAATAACAGGCGGTCTCAGAAATAGGAAGAGAAACAGATTCGGAGAGAGATTTTCAGCTTTTAGAGAAAATTAAACAAAATGGAAATCACTAGCAGTACATGCACTAAAACAGAATTGCACAAAAGATAGAGGAACAGCGTATTCTCCACTGGGGTATCTTACATATTTAAGAACACAAATGACTGTAGGACCAAACAAGCTTTATGGCCTTAGCTCCTCTCCACTGATACATAAAAATCAAGAGACTTGCAGAAAGAGAGTTAATTCACCATTGCATATGCAGAGAGAATAGCTATAATAAAAATGAATGTGTTCCTTGGCTAGTATTTATTTTTCAAATGTTCCCACTAAAATCTCGGGTACAATGGTAGCAGAAGTGCAAAAGGACATTTCAGACTTTTATGGGTAAAAAAAATAAATTATAAGAGACAGAGAGCAGAGGAAATGAAAAAAGGCATTCCCTTATGCAAAAAAAGATATGATTGAGGCTAGACTAAGTGAGCTTTTCTGGTGTTACAGATTATAACACCAGTTTTAGGAGCTTCCCCCCTTCTACAAAGATTATCTCTGGAGCTTGTCATATGTCTGCAGGTGGAATGGGCTCTTGCGGATGCTCTCAGAGCAGTGGACATCAGTGAGTATAGTTGAGTGGGAAGACTCAGATCCCATGCCTCAACCCACGGTCCCTCACTTCACGGAGAAGATGAACACACTGATGTACAAAAATATTTTTAATCTTAAAATCAGGGACAGTTCTGAAATAGAATAACCTACCAGACTATGGACTTAAAAAATACCTGTTTATTGGCTAGCAAATAGCCTTTAATATGTACATACATATAAATTTCATTTTTTCACTTCCTTCCCTAAAAAAAGTTTATTCTGCCCAAAATACTTCCCGTGAGCTTATTGGGGTAATAATATTGATGCGATATGATATGAGTGGTCTATCACGCTCCAGGCCCTACTGATTGCCACCGATGGTGGAGGGAGACAGCTTGGGTTTTAAAACTGGGAGGTGGGAAGCCCCTGGCACCAGCAGAAATGAAGCACGGAAGGGAAGGTGCAGACACATTTACAAGAGTGTATTTGGGATGTTAAGAGCAACTCTTCAGCATCAAAGCTGTCCTACTTCCAGAGTATTTGCTGAAGCACAAATCAGGGAAGGGGACTTCAGCACGAATCACATTCCACTGGAAGACTTGCTAATAAATAAATTACACCTCACTTCTAGAAACAATTTCCCATGATCAATAATGAATAAAAAAAGTCAAGTCCAAAGCAGCGTTATGACAGTACGACGCACAAGTGAGTGACAGCAGGAATTTTGCTTCAGTAGCAAAATCAGCTCCTGATAAAACATTGCATTTCCCCAAGACTCAAAGCACACTGCAAAATAGGAAGAAAATCCAACACCCACAACAAGGAACGTGGAGCTCTGGTTGCTGGACCAGGCACATTTTGTGAGACCTTGCTGTCCTGCTCATCTCTGAGCGCTCACATACCGCCGGGGTGCAAGTACCTGCAGGATTCATGGTCCTTACAAGCTGTCACTTCATGTAAAGAGGGCATCATACAACTCTAGACCAGACATCATTTTCACAGATAAAAACAAAAATCACATCAGCAAACTTTTTTTTTCATGACCACAGTTTACAGTTTAAGTGACTCAGCCACAAGCAGAAGAATAAAGAGCAAATCCATCCAGACAAGGATTTACTTAAAAGCCTTGTAAGAACCCATTTCACATAATTGAGGACACTTGCACACCAACTATCTGAGAAAAACAACACATGTCAAAAAAAAAACCCACAAAGAAACAGAGTATAGTTGGAAACCATCTCAAGAATAGTTGATGTGATGCCAAGCCCCCACAACTTCAAAAAGAAGCTGCGCTGAGTTAACAGCGTTCCCGATGAATGTTCGGTGTGCGGGGGGCTCGGGAGAAGGGCGCATGCCCACCCGCTCTCAACCCCCGTTTGCACCCTCGGGCCAGCTTTGGCTTCTAGCCGTCCTGATGAAAATCTGAAAATTAAGCTGTATGCTATCACATAGTGTGCTATGCTTAGGCTGTACATAATCCTGTGGTCTTGGGGATCAGGAAGAATTACTGTTTCTGCCACTTGATGCCTAACTTGGGTTTTGGGTTTCTTTTTTTTTTTTCTTCTGGAGCATCAGCAAGCAGCCACAGGTAAAGGTGGATTTGCCATGGGAAGATGCGTCTCACTCCCAAGCCCAGGATTAACCTGATCGCCAGGTTTGGGATCAAGGAGGAAGCTTTCCTTAAGTCAAGGATCATAGGGAAGCCTTTACATTTTTCGCCTTCTTCCATAAGATGGCATTACACCATCAAAGGCCACCTGGACATTTTTATTGGGCAAATACCCAGTTGCTGCAGGAGCCCATGACACTGACAGCAGTCACAGTCCCTCCTGCTTTCTACCTCTGACACATTGCTTTTTGTAGTATTTGGCGTTTTAGACCTGGAGTTAAGTACATTAAAGGCCGTTGGAGGATTATCCGTGGCTTCGGAAGCTCCAGGATGTTCCTCTGAACCCCTGGATTTAGTTTCTATTTCAGAGCTGCCTGAGCTCGCAGCGGCTGCTTGCCATCCTCCTGTTTTGCCGGCTATGCGACACCGCACGCGATTGAGAGAGGTGCTAAAAAAAATCGCTCCAGTGGTTATCTGTACTGATTTACTGCCATTTACTGGGGACACTCAGAAAAGCCTGCTGCGTGGCCATAATCACTATTATAACGATATTATATTCTCAATTAATTATTATCTGTATCTTTTACCAGCTACCCTGCTATTTTATGTTGGATCGGCGTTCAGCAAAATAACTTCATCAACTTTATTCTGTTCTTTGTCTTGGCCCGTTGTTCCCTTCTCTGCATCCTCAGTATTCGCGTTATCACAGTACATCTTATTAAGCCACGAGTTCCCCAGGAGTTTCTCCAAAACACTTGGAAGCCCATTGCACAGCGTCTCTAATTTAAATGCGTTTGACTCAATAATACAATTTAATAACCGCCACAGTTACTGTTTAGAATGAAAAATATCTCATTAGCTCTGTAAACTTGCAATATGCCATCTTGGGTTTTTTTTTTTTTTTAAATTACCAAGCAGAGATATTTTTGAACATTTTTTACTTTTCAGTAGCGCTGCCATCAATGTTATCACACCCGCTCCGCAGTGGGCCTTATACGCGCATCAGGTTCCTTTTAATTCCCAATATCAGATTTCTTTTTGCCTTAACAGATTTTTATTTTCTTCTTTTGTTCTTTGCTTCTCTAACCACATACTTTCAAATAACACAATAGCTCAGCTTAAAAGGGAAAACTCAGATAATTGCTGTTGTGCTAATTATTCTCTCTTCCTTTCATTATATAGGTGCGTGCGTGTACGTGTGCGCTAACAGCCACTGCCTCTCACCCACCCCTAGAGACGCAACTTTACCTGCAGCGTGTAACAATAATGTATACGTACATATATCATTCACACACATTCACTGTCAAGACACTGGCAGCCATCCAGCTGTCAACGTTATCAATATAAACAGAGAAATTGGAGAGGGGGTGGCTGGTGATTTCGTTGTCGACACAGACGCACAGACCAGGCTCTTTTTGGGTTGGGTTTTTGCCTCGCTCTAACACCCAAAGAAATTTGGTTTTATTCATTTATTTTGCAGAGCAGAATCATGGGTCTTTGGTACCTCATTGAGCAGGCAAGACAAACCTCTCCGGGAAGCAGCACATTCCTCTATGTTTTCCTTCTCCACCACTTTTGCTCAGCACTAACATTGCAAAGAGAAAGCAACACAACATCCCCCCACCTGGGTCCCCCTCTCCCCCCAGGCCATGCCCATTTCTCCTGTGGCAACATGGCTCTGGATCACCACCAGGCTGGTGCCCACCCGTCCCCACACCCCACATCATCCTTCTGGTGTTACTCCAACACATCCCTCCCAACCACAGCCTTGAGGAGGGCTTCACCTTACCAGAAAGGATGCACTGCAACTAGGGGTTGCCCTCCACCAGAGCCAGAAAAAGGGATGCTTTCAGACCAAACAGCTCTCAGGGTCAAGGACAGCTTTTAAAGGCTGAAGAAGTATCACAGCTGAGGGTGCTCAAGGTATCAGCCTCACCAGCTGGTCCCCAGAATTTGAGCTCTACCAGCAGCCACTGAGGGGGGGGGATGATACCTGTGGTATTTGCTCTGCCCTGAGCCTGCCTGTCTTTGTGTCAGTCCAACGTGCAGGGGGAAGGCAGAACTCATCTGCAGGGGCTGGCAGGGGCTGCTGCTGCCTTGTTGGCCAGGTTGGCGAGGAGCAGGTGGGTTTGCACAGAGGAGCTGTGCTGGCAGGCTTCAGAAAAGCAAGAGCATCTTCTGGGGTGGGTAAGGGCTCCTCTGCATTCATCCAAGCACGCTGAGGCACCAATTTAATAAATGCTGACTTTATTTGGGTGAGCTCCCCAGTGATGCTCTCCCTCCTGCCCCTCTCCATCAGCCTTCCGTGCCCCAGTCCTGCAGCAGGGATGGAGTAATGCAGCGCAGGGAGCCCTGCTGCTGGTCAGAGGGGGACGGAGGCAGGAGCAGGGATGCTCGTAGAAAGACCAGACAGTAGCCTGGAGGCTTGGCCAAACCGGAGAGCGGTTCTCCCCCTCCCCAGTGCCTCCCCTACCTCTCTCCCCACGCTCCCTCCCCTGCCCTCCAGTTCTACGGTTATAATCAAATCATAAGTTTTATTAAATTTGAGATTACTTTTTAATGGAATCAATTTCTTGCGCAGTGCTTTTCCCTTCTGCCCCGCGGCTCAGCCACGCTCTGCACTTTTGTGGTTTTACCCTGGCTTTTATCTCTGCTGCTGCCCTAATGATGAACGCTGGCTGCATAGGCGAGCAGCCACGACCCAGCCCTGCCCGGCGGACAAGACGTGTCGTTTGCCGTGGGGACAACGCTCGCCCCTTGGACTGATGTCAGCGGTGCAGACTTCCTTGCTGTGGGGGCGGCAGGATTTGTCCCACCTCGCAGCACGGACGGCGTTAGCACCTCTGGGTTCAAGGAATTTTCCCTCCTGAGGGAAGGGAGCCCTTGCCTTTCGCCTCAGCTTTGTTGCTGCATTGGAAACCCCGTGCCAGATCCGGTTACGCTGGAGCTTGGACAGGCTGAAGGCACTTGAAAGGGGCTCCCATCCTCTTCGTCAAGGACCCAACCCAACCCGCCCATGGAGCCTGGCCCGGCTCTGTGAGGACATCTGCTCCGGGACAGCCCCATGGGCAGGCTCTCTCCATGTTGCCAGGTGAACCACATGGATGCCACCACACACAACAGCCTTCACGGTTTTACAGTTTCTCAATAACTATATTGCCCAAAACGGCTTCAACTTTGCAGCTTTATGTAACTTTCCACTCATCCTCCCTTCCTCCCCTTCTGCTTTTCTCTTTCTCCCCGCAACGCCTATGGATTGTATTATATCCTCTGATGCAAAAGGGCCCATTCTGCTTTTGTTTGTTACCATATAATGACAACAAGAAAAATAACAGTGACAGTTTTCATTCGGTCCTCCTCCTGCTGATGTTCCTGAAAAGGCATTTAAGATCCTAACTCCGGATCTCGTAGGAATGTTCTGGGTCTCGCAGCGTTCTCGGTTAGAAACTGTATTTTCTGAGTCCTTCTTTGGGAACAACAGGTCAGGTGGCCTCCTGGTCGTTTCAAGACCTGCCTCTAGTCCAGGCACCTTTCTCACAAAACCTTTCTCTCAGTTTGTAACACCTGGAGTTTTGAAAAGATAGATTTTGTTCCGGTCTGAAGGCAGGCGGAGCTTGGGCTGGTGGGCTTTGTGCTGTCTGTTATGTAGTTCCATTGAATTTCTCTGGGAATTTAAATTTAATTCCTCCAAAATGAATACAGATGCGTTATCTGGAGTGATTTTTTTTCAGAGAAAGCTGGAGCAGCGGGTACTGAGCACAGCGATGTGCAGAGATGACCTAAGGCTGCGTTACCCCCAGATTTCCCAGCCTGCACCGCTCGGCGCCCAGCATTTAGCAGTCACGGCGCATCATGGGGTACAGACCTCACTGGCGATTAGTTATTCAAGACAACCATAAAAAAAATCTCTAACCCGACCTTTTGCTTCCATCACCCTGTTTGATGTTTGTGTCACACCGTGAGCATCCTAAGTACTTGTCCTGAACACAACACCTGCTGCTGTGTTCGTACCACCATGTACCTGCTCTCCTCCTGGAGACATGAAGCTGAGATCTACTGTTTGATTTGGTGAGAAAGAAAAATATCAGCTTTTTTCCTCCAAGTCTGGCACTCTCTTTAAGTTTAAGAAAGAGGATAAGAGTCCAATTAACTTGGTTTTCGCTGTGTCTGCTCTCGCTGTCTCCCTGAATGCACTAAAATATCTTCCTCAGTTGAGCACCCATGTGCCCAGAAGTGGGTACCCCGTAATTAACGCATCTCTGTAAGTGTTCACAGCATTTAACTATTTCCAAGACAGTACCAAATGCCTCTCTTAATTCAGAATCTGAAGGAGACTCTATATTGTTCTTTGCATCCTCCCTAAGATGGGAATCCAGAGCTCTTTCCTCAAACTGGAGAAATGCCGTGACAACAAGATGAGAAGCTCTAAGTTTGTAGTTATTCAGGTAACTTTCCTCTTTCTCCTTCTTCCAAAGTCTTATTTTATTTTTCAGCCAAGTCCATTATGTGTGTGTCTGTTCCTGTGAACAAAAGGATGTTATTCTTTGAGATTTGCTTGAAACACTCTTCCATGGTCATTTGTGCAAGCATAAAAATAGATTCAGTCCCGAAGCATGAGGCACACCACCAAAAGCGCTAGATATATTTATATATATGAATAGATATTTGTGTGTGTTTGTGTGTGCAGTCTTTTATGGACTACCTTCCCTTTTTTGGCTATGCACACGGGGTTTATTCCTGCAAAGGGCGAAGTTTTTTCCAGTCTCACACAAATCTCCAGGACTGAGGGAACTGCAGTTCTGCCGCAACGCTGCCTGTAATTAATAAATCATCTAAAGAGCAGAGAGTAACAAGGCCACTTTGAGGTCTAACAGGAGACTTCCAGGTATAGAAGTCTTTAAAATATTTTTAAAAACAGCCCATTTTGGTGTCCCCTATGTTTCTGTTGCCAGAACCTACGAGGAAGCCCAAATTTTGTCAATACGAGCCCTCCTGCAGGTTTGGCAGGCGAGAGGGGAGCTGGGCACGGCTCAGAGGTGGACGTGTCCCCTTTCCTGAGTATGAGGAAGGTTTGGTGGTATCACCGTGCCTTTTTCCATGCTCTTTCGGAGCAGCCAGGCCAGTGAAAGCAGCATTTCAAACACTGACTTTCTCTTTGTTTTTTCAGCCTCAGCTTGCAGTAAGTAATCAGCTCTCTTTCTGTTGCACTCCTCAGTCAAGCACATAAATACTGGCCACTTCTATCCGATTTTATTAAGGAAAATTCAATCAGAAGTTCATTTCCCGCAAAACCAACATTGTCATCATATGGATGGTCGCCCACCTTGGTGACCTGCGCAACCTTTTCCGCTGCCCTAATCTTTTCCTGACAGCTCATGCCTACATCCCTCTACCGACCTACAAACAACTTTCCTGCCCTACGCCCAGGCTGGATCAGAAATACACATTTAATTATGCAAACGTTACCTTCATAGAATCACAGAATGGTTAGAGTTGGAAGGGACCTTCAAAGGCCACCCAGTCCAACCCCCCCTGCAAGGAGCAGGGACATCTCCAACCAGATCAGGTTGCTCAGAGCCCCGGCCAACCTGGCCTGGAATGTTTCCAGGGATGGGGCATCCACTGCCTCTCTGGGCAACCTGGGCCAGTGCTCCACCACCCTCAAAATTTTCCTAATGTCCAGTCTGAATCTGCCTTCTTCTATTTTAAAACCATTACTCCTCATCTTGTCACAACAGGCCTTGCTAAAGGGTTTCTCTCCATCTCCTAATATATTAAGGTACGGGAGCTGACCCAAACACCTACGCTGTCACTAGCATGGCTTTGCCCGCTGAACACTTGAGTTGCTTGGACCAAAGGACCGTGCTTGGGCAGGACCGCCTCACCCTGTGTTCCCAAGATGCCAGGAATGCGCATCGCAGAGCAGATCTGATGGTGGGTTGATGTGCATGTTCTGGATAATGCTTCTCCATCCCCTGATGTAATGTACCTCTAATGCCATTTCCTTGAAATATGAAAAGCAGAGGAAATATATAAGTAAATATAGTGCTTACACAGTTATACGTAAGTAAATATAGTGCTTACTTGGAAGAGAGCACTGGGGGAATACTAAAAGTGAGTTGTTTGGTTTGACAGAGTACAATGCGTACCTGACTTCATTACTCTGTTGGAATATACACTGCTCGAAGGCATTTTAATAATTATTTGTGCCGTTCATTTATTTATTTATTTATTCTCACTTTAAACAAGCTGAGGTGTGCTACGTGGTTTTTAGAGAGACACTCGCAGTACGGTGTTTGTGTAGGAAGCTGCAATGGTTTTCTAATGGTTTGTGAAGTGAAAATAGTCGTAAGAACCTGGCCTTTTTTTTTAATCCTCAGAATGAACATTAGTAATCACTGTTTTACTGAGGAGCATCTTAACACATTCCTGCAAACTCTGCTGAAAACACAGGAAATTTCACCCTCGGAAATATTCTGCAAAAAATAATGGATGAAGTCGAACACACTAAATCAATTTTTTTTTTTTTGCATCTTTGGCAGCAAGAGCCTTACTCAGGTTTCTATTAAGCTCTGGAAAGGCTGTTTCATGTCAAGAAAGAAAAAGTCAGCCCCTTGGATTTTGTTTAACGGATGCTCGCCCTCTAATGAAAGGCCCAGAGAGTAGGAAGCCCTCACTGAAATGCTGCTTTTCAAAGGGCTCCTTCTGTACGCGTTGGGTAATTAAAAATTTGGAAAAAAAAAACAACCCAAAAAACATTTAAAAAAGGGTGTAGGCCAAAAATTTGATTGAAAACTGACAATCTCCCCAGCCCATGGGTGTTTGACAGCCAGATTGCCCAGGAGGTTGTGGAGCCGTGTCCCTGCAGTGATTTCTCTGCAGACCGTGCGAGCCCAGCACGTGGCGGGCGCTTCCCCACGGCTCCGGCGTGCAAAGCCATTTCCAGCGCGGGGTGCAACAGGGTTGTAGGATAGCGATGGAAATTAGCAGTTTTGGCCCAGGCGTCTGTGCCCAGATCCTGGATTAGCAGAGGATGTCAGGGAATCAGGGCTGATACAGCTTCTGAATCAAAGCAGCAGGATTGCATTTCCCCGGTGCTGAGACAACGAGGAGGCAGCGTGGGATGCAGAAGGAGCTCTCATCTATGTCTGCACCTTTTATTTTAAAAATACCTGTTATTTTCTGCTGTATTTTGGCTAGTGGAAGCAATTTCTTTAAGGCAGGACAGAACAGAAGGGGACGTACTGGCTGGCAGCACCAAGCTGCGCATGTGCCTGTGTAGTGTGTTTGTGTGTATACACGTATGTGCATGTGTGTTTGTGCACGCACGTGTATGTGAGTGCATTGGGAGAGCACCAAAAGCCTTTGATACTCAGGTTTGTCATGGGTAACACACCCACAGTGGGACACGGGACCCTGGTGGGGTCCAAGTGCAAAACTCCCCAAACCTACGGGAGGCTGCAGATGGGCCCCCATGGGAGCTGTGGATGCGCCGTCTGCAGCAGCCAGCCCCAGACCATCACTTGTGACTGGGGTACCACTGCTGGGCTGCCAGCACCCACCGAATTTGTGTTCCCACTGGGAGAGGCCAGGTGGTGAGAGCGTTGCCCTCCATCATCTCCCACACGCATCCAGGCTGGTGCGCCGTGGGGCGGCAGGGTCCAAGCCGGCGCGGCGGCAGCGGGTCTGGCTCCTCCGGCTGTGCTGCTGCGGGGCTCGAGGGCGTGCTGGTATTGCCTGTCAGGGAGATTGGTGGGATCTTAGCTGCCAAACTTCCCAAGTCATTTACAAAGCACTGTTTGCCCACCCCTGCTCGGCGGTGATGGATGGAGTTATTATATCTGCACAATCTTATCCTGCCCCCCAGCAAAACTCAGTGGTGAGCGGAATGTTGCTGGGGAAGGCTAGTGAAGCATACGGTGCCGTGATCACATTTGTCTTGCAAGGAGAGGAAGAATTGCGGGCTGCAATAAGCAGCATTAAATAGCCAAGCACGCTGGATTACAGCTCGGCAGCTCCCCGCCCGCTACGGTCTTCCAGCCGGCTTCCATTGCCTTCCCATCAGCTTGGCCATCCCAGCGACTGGGAGCAGTGGCTGGGGCTCTCCTCCCACCTTCCCTCACACCTCTTCTGCATCTCGGGTGGGAAAATCGGCTTGGGCGTTCCTGGTCTGCAGTGGAGTCACCCATCCTCGCAGGAAGGACCCTCTCCTGGTTGGGTTGGCCAGTGGACACGGTTCGCCGGCTCTTTTCCCTCCACCTCACCGCTGTCCTGCTTTGGGAGTGTTGTCTCCGGAGGAAGGACAAGGGGTACGGGTACCTGGTGGAAATGACCTTTCCTACATGCGTACCGTAGCTCTCAGCTGCGTGCTGACCAGATGGGGCTAATTAATGAGTAACAACTAGTTAATCCTACTAAAGCACTTGGAAACAGTGAATCGTCGTTTGCTGAATCATTACACCCAGTATTCCCTCTGCAGCTGTAGTCAGGACGGACGTTTCTGGGGCGCAGGAGTCACCCTCAAGTAGCACCAGGGTACAAGTCTGGAGAAGGTCTTGTAGAAACTGGTGTGGACCCCAAAATGACGTGGGCAGAGTTCCATCAGCATGGGACGGTTTTGAGGGGGACGGGTGCCAGAGGGGGTATTGAACAGCAGCGTGGACACGCTCGCTGGAAAGCAGATGTGCTCTGCACGCCTCTAACCCCACACAGACCCCGAGAGAGCTGTACCCCAGGGGCACGACTGCCAGTGCAGCATCCGCAATCGGGACGCATGCCCGTGCCGGGGCCAGTGGAGAGCTGTGGCGTGGGGCTGCCGTGATTTGTGGCTCCCAGGGGCTGCGTTTGTGGGGGATGCACCTCCTCCTTCTTGGCACGGGCTGTGGGAACCGCTGGCCTCCCCATCCGTTCACGGGGGCGGCAGCCTGGGCCCCAGCACGTGGGGTCGCAGGTCGGCACGACGGTCCGTGGAGCAACGCTCAGGGCTCTGCCAAATCCCAATGGAGGGCGAGCGTGAGAAGAGCTGCTGGGAAAGTCACGGCCGCGCGTCCCCCCTGGGAGTGGGGAGCAGAGCAGCAGCTAAAGCCGAATCCCTTGGGAATACCAGCGGAAGGCTTAACTCTATGCACGCTGCACGAGGCTGGGATCTGCCCCGACCCGTGCGAGGGGCTCTGCTGTCACCCCTACCCCTAGGAGCAGCCTCGCTGTGGTATCGCCAGCATCAGCTTTGCCCACTCATTTAAACCTCCGAGAGACGGCGCGGCTGGTCCCAGGGAGGGGTGGAGGAGGCCCTCGCCACCGCGTCGAGGTGGGATCAGAGACTGGAAAACGAACAAGGCGGTTTCTCGTCGTGTAAAACCACCCCAGGCCCCCGCTCTTCTCCCGGCGGAGCTGCAGACTGACAGCCCTGCCAAGGCACTGTCACAGATTTCCTATGCAGTATTAGAGGAGCGGGGAGAGATCTCGGAGAATTTGCATTAAAAAATGGTCACGTTGGCACTTGCTTCTTGCTGAACATTTCTTCTCTTCAAAGAACCACGTATTTTCACAGGAAAAAGGAGCGTAAGGAGCAGACTGTCCCAGGTAGCAGGGTGATGCTTTTGTCCCGAGCAATTTTCATCTTAAGAATAAAAGAACTGCATAAAGGAAAATACTGCTGAGCACACTTGGTTTGCAATTTTCCAGCCTTTAAAGGCTGGTCCCATCACTTTCCTCCCAGCGCGGCTTGTTCTCTGGCCCCTGAGGACACTGTTTCCTTGCCAGATACTAATTTTCAAACCTCAGCTCTTTCAGCCGGTTCCAATAAACATCACAAGAATGTTTCTAAATAGGGAATGTGCTTTTTTTTTTTTTTTTTTTTTTTGTTCTCCTTAAGCCTTGAGAAGGAGGGAAAGATTTTGCGAAATGTTAAAAGAAACGTTATCGGGCAATGAGGCGCTGTTTGCCCAAGAAGCGGAGGTTTGGAAAGGTGGTGGAGGGTCAAACCCATTGAGGCTGGGGAGGTCACCCTGGCCCAGGCTGTGGAGTCAGGGATTGCTGCCTTGGAGGTGGGGATGACATTAGAGAGCCGCCCGCTTGTGCGTGGGCAGGGGGTTGTGGGCACGGTGCCCCTCCGCACGCACCTGGGCTGGCTCGGCGAGGGCGCGCGTGCGATGGGACGCTGAGGCTTCGCTCTGAAAATGAAGGTTGTGGCCAGGTGGTTTCAGGCTGGCGTCGTGTCCCCTGCCTGCCCTTTCCTTCATCCCGACATCCCTGGTGAATCATGGCTGAGCCAAGGAAATGGCGTTAGACACTGGGAGCGGGTGGTCCTCCACGACTGCAGGAAGAATACAGGCTGCCTCTGCTAAGCTGCCAGGCTTATTAGTGATTATTTTAATTAACTGGAAGCTTATAAGTGTCTCTGTAAACAGAGAAGCTGCTGAAATGCTCACTGCCTCCCAGCTGCCCCTTTGCGTTTGGGCTGGTGACTCTCTGTGGCATCACCCGCCACATCCGTGGCGTGAAGTCCGGCTTCATCGGCCACATCCCAGCGGCTCTGGGATGCCCTGCCTGCATGCTGGGGAGCGGCGTGGGTGCCACGACAGCTCCGTGGGTGGGAAAACTGATCAAAAGTTCAGTGCGTGACCTAAAAAGAAAACAGAAATGAAAAAAAAAAACCACCTTGAGCAGAAGATGCTGCGAGAGCGTGGTCCTTTACCTTCTGGAGGAGGAGATGGAGAGGTGAGCTGATTGCAATGTGTGAGTGCCCTGATGTCTGCAAGTCAAAGGCAGACAAATGAATCGTACAAGATTGATGCTTTTCTGGGTGATGTGCTTTAGCCTGGGTATAAATTACCAGCTCCTCGGCTCCAGGATGTGGAAATTCAGGTTTTGTTATCTAATCTGATGAGATTTCCTGGCCTGGAGTCTGTCCTCTGCATCCCTAGAAACGATGGGGAGGGAGGAGTGCTAATCTACAGATAACACCTGCAGGGAAGGTTGCGACGCCAGATTTCGCACAAGGCTGTGTGTAACACCGCGAATGATTTAATGTGCTCGCGTACCCAATGAACGTGTAGGTACCCATAGGCTGTCTTAATAAAATAATGTGAGTTTAAAGCAAAAATGAAAACGAGAGACATGGGCATTTTCATCATTCATCTGTCTGCCCATTCCAGCAGATTCCAAAGCCTGGAACATGTTTCTGCGCCCAACTTCCCCATGGCAATGTTGAAACTCATTTAACATATTCAGCGCTTTCTTTTTTTTTTTTTTTATTTTCCTGGCGATCCTCTATTTGCAATTTCAGTCACCCAGTGTTTGCCACACATGGAGACATCCTTTAACTCCCTTTCCTGGATGTAATTTCTCAGAATTCTTTGTGAAATCCATCTGCATGGATCCTGGCGCATACAAATCCAATGACACTATTATAATCAGGCTTAAATGCTGCGGCAGCCCGCTACCATTTAGGCTAATAGCTCCCAGCAGGCAAAGGTTGTTATCCTTTATGGACCAGCCCTCTGGGGAGCCGCATGGAACAGCTTGTAACAACGGGTTATGCATTTGGAAATTGCCAAACTTTACTTACTGCCTCACAGGGCTCTGCGATTTGGTGATTTTTTATTTTATTTTGTTCTTTTTTTTTCCTTCTCTAGTTGCGCAGCAAAGGCTTCTGAGCCTCGGTGTGCTTGTGTAATGTGGACCTTTCACTTAGGAATTGCTTTCTAAAATCCCTTGGATTATTGGTAGTCACCTGTGTGTGCATCTGGAAGCGTGTGTGCTGAAAAGAAAAAAGAGATCTTTAATATTTTTTTCAGGCAACAAGCGGAGGACTGAACCTGAGGGACCTCCCCGAGTCTGAGAAATACCAGCAAGTCCTGGGGATAAACACCTGGGCCTCCGGGCAGGGAGGTTTGAGGCAAATTCGTTGGGAAATGCCAAAGTTTTGCTAACACGTTTGCAAATGGAGATGCTTTTGTTTAAAAGAGTTGATATTTATTAGGCATGCCAGTAGAATAAAAACAAGCACAGATGGAGAATAAATCTTCCTGAACAGCCAGTGCCGTACTCCTTGATCATTCAATAAACATCATATTGTAGCACCTTTAGTCTTTCCCAGGCAGCTCTGTACCTGCTACAAGAGGGGCTCCCCCAAGATAAGATTAGTTGCCAGCTCCTGTTCAGCCACTGCCTTTTCCATTTACTTTTAATTTTTTTTTTTTCAGGCTGCCTCTCTGACATGTACATCCGCCTCTGCTAAAAGAGAAAGCTTGTAAGTGCTAGAGGTATTTGGAAGAAAACAAAAGTATTTCTTTATTTCATCAGAAGCCTTGTCCATAAATCCCTCGGAGACTGTCAGAAATGGATATTTCAGGTTACGCGTATCGTACACAGCATGCCAAACGCAAAAGCTGATTGGTGCAGAGATGGGTGCAGGTTCAAAGCGACCAGATTCCAATGTGGGTGGCACATCGGTTGCTCGTTTGTGGAGCCCTGAGCGCATCTGGGCGCATGGCTGGAACAGCTGCGGTGAGGACGTCTTTCCACGTGGCCTTGTGCGTCCTGGACCTGGACACCCAGGCACTGCACTTCTGATTGAAGAAAAGCTCTGGTAGCTGTGGCTGGAAACCCAAAGAGTTTACACGCTCTGCAGAGGATTTGAAATCTGGCTGTGGTTTAGTGTATAAGCCCAGCTGCTGAAGCCTACATTTACCCCAGCTGAAGGGGGAAAGGAGAGAAAATAGGATGTTTCAACCCAAATCCTTCCTGACTACAGACTAATGCGGGACAGAGAAGAAGAAATCTAAGCATTTCACCTCTAAAAACAAGATGCGATGCCATGGATTTTGTTGGCATCTGGTTTTACTGTTGGGAGCGTACAAGGAGCTGTGCAAATTGGCCACCAAGCTCCCTCAGGAGCCAGGAGAAGCATCAGAAAATCTCTCCCCTTCCCTGAATGAATTTGTCCTCCTTCAAATCCCCCTCCTGCTCTGCATTTCTGTCGGCAAGGAAGCGCTGGCCGCGCAGCAGATGCTCCTGTCACCCACTTGGATACTCAGAGTGTCCCCTTCTCAAGGAGCTCCATGCCTTGCCAGAAGCAGAGGGCTCTGGGCTCACAATGGCTGGAGGACCGCTACGGTGATGAGCTGCCTGGGTGCCTGAGATAGACACGTTCGAAACATTCGGGTCCATGGGGGTTGAGGGCAGAACAACTTGCAGTCAGCTAGCAGCATCCACCCTCGCTCAGGCAGAGCGTTTGAGGCAGGATGCAGCCCCAAGCTCATGCATTCTTCATGAGCTCTGACACTCGAGTGGCCTCAGATGCAGCCTTGGGAAGAAGGAATTACACGAACCCCGCTTCAGAGGACAAAGGTGGGTGATAACAACGCAGCCCCTGAGCGCTGGAAGCAAATTGCTTTGGTGGGATTGGCTCCTGTTCCAGGAACAGCTGATCTCTGGTGGGGATGGCTGGTCCCCGCAAGCGTGTTCCTCCGCTCCCCCGCGAGCAGCTGCTGCTTAACAAGGATTAGAGAGCTCTTGAAGTTATTACACAGAAAAAACCACGGCATTTAAAAAAAATGCAACAATAAGTAGGTTGCAAATCGATCACTGGCGAGGTGGGGCACATCCCAATTAGGGTGTTTTACGGAGCTTTAACGTGCGTACACTGTGCCGCAGCCTCTGCTTACAAACATGTACCGCTCCTGTAAAACACAGCCCGACCCTGCACTGGGATGCACGGCACGCATTTAACGAACCATTTCTCAATATCTCGCCTTAGCTGTATTGTTTGGTACGGTCCCTTGTCTGGTATGCCGCTTGCTATACAAATCTTCTTCTGAGGACAGAATTATTCATCTCCTTGGCCTAGATAACATTAATGGGACACAAACTAATGGACTGATTTTTCACAACACTCTCTGAGATGAATGGGCTTCTTAATCCTCATTTTATCAGTGAAGAGTTGAAGCATGGAGCATTTAAGGTCCAAGGATTCCTCTGTAGACAGTTGTGCAGCCCGAGACTCCGAGGACCTGCTTTAGGTGGTGCTTAGCATTCTATGGAGGGATTACTCAGCATTAGATGAGCTAATTCCCTCTCTCGCAGTAGCAGCTGTGGGATGCGAGATCTCCAGGCGTGCAGCCAGAGCACCTCAGAAGAGCCCGCAGATGGTGCCGGTGGCTTCTCAGAGAGCTCCGGGCATCGCTGCCGCTTTCCCCACCAACAGCCAGGAAAGAGCCCACCCCTGAGACCAGGAAAGGATGAAAGAGCAGAACACTCCCTAATTATTGACTGCGATTGCCACTGGTTGTTTGTTGTGTTCCTCTGCCCCAGGATCCATGCACATGGGCTTCTCCAACCTCAGCAATGGCTCTCAGTTTCTCTGTGAAGAAGATCTAGCTGTGGAGCCGTGTTTGTCACAGAAATGGGAAAATGTCCTTCGTAGGAAGAGAAGGGCAGTGCTGGTAGCTTCTTACACCATGGCATGGATTTTGTTGCACAGTGATAGGGGCCTACTTGATCCTCAAAGGAGCCAGATGCAGGTCTACAGATGTTACCTGGCTGGTATTTAATGGTCAGTGTACGAATTTCCCACAGGAACCAGTAAGGCTTTGGCATGTGATGGGGTTATACACCGCTTCTGAGAACAGCTGGTTGTCCACTGTGTGCCCTGGCAGATCTTCCAAAAAAACAATGGTGATCTACAGGATGCTGGACCTGGACCTGCTGAACTGGAGCATCTGTCCCCCATGATCAGCTCTGTTTGCTCCTCTGCTTATCTGGAGAGCCCTGGGGCAGTGAAAACTCTCCTCGGGGTCCTTCTCCTAAAAACCACTTATCAAGGTACGGTTATTCACCTGGTCCTAGTGCATCTTCTACATCTGACCCAATGCATTGGTCATCTGTACCTTGCCACCTGCCGGTCCCCAAGATTGGCCCTTTTTGCCTTGGAATTTCTACTCCAAAAGTCCCTGGCTCCACACCTCTGCTGGCATTTGTTTTCTAAGGCCAGAGGCTCCTCTTCTACATATGCACACAAGCTTTCTCTTCCCATCCCATCCAATTCTGCCTTTCAGTCTCCTAAACCACAGGCGAACTTCTGCCATCACCTGCTTCTCCCAGCAGTCACAGGCAAGTAGGTCAGAGACTCCAGGAGATGAATTAGAACAGGATAAAATGTTTATCTGCTCATTGTACATCACAGATTCCCTGAATTAGCCTGGGAGGCAGGGAAGTATTTTCAAAAGAGCCAACATTTCAGTCCTCTTGCTTCAGCTCTTCTCAAAACACACGGTTTGCCCTCTTCTCTGCAACCCATCTATACCCATACGGATGTATTTCTTCATCGGTGCCTTCACACATCATCCTCTACAAAACAACCATGTTTGCTGCTGTGCACGCCTAAACTCTGTTTCTTTGTTTTCGACGAATGCCTTTTGTTCTTGGATGCTCTGGGAAGGGAAATAGCGCATAATGCTTCTATATGTAACCCTACGCTTTGCATGTCATCCTTCTTTCCCTTGTTCCTAACATCTTCCCTTTGCGACTCGTCTGAGAGTTGACCTCCCGTCTTCTCTGAACTTTCTTCCAGGATCCTAGAAGGTTTTTTTTCCTTCCCCTCTCTCCCTGGGAGATTACAACTAATTCAGTGCCCATCCATGCATGCAAAAATTTAAATAATAAATCGTCTCTCTCTGCCAGCAAACGCCCATACACAAGAGCGCAAAGCCCCGCTTCTTTCTGACAAAGTGGGGCTCTGTCTCAATCCGGGACAGCCTTACCATTATTTTTGTGAAATTGCTGGGAATTACGAGGCTGTGGGTGCTTCCCACCCGCCTGCACAAACCCCCCTCCCGTCTCTGCTTATTTTGGCTCTGCTCGGAAGGAAACGATTGCTCTGGGATACTCAAAATGGGAGGAAAGGGGAGAAGGGAAGCACAGAGGAGCCGCCATGGGGTGAGGGCTGAAGGGAAGATGCTGTGCAGAAATGGGAGCAGAGAACAAAATATGGGATGCGGGGAACAGAAGGAGGTGGGTGCAACCCACGTGCACAGAGGTAGTGTGCTAAATTCTCTCCTACAGCAACGTAAAAGGTTTTTATCCTTTAACTAACACAGTGGTGAGAGGTTTATTCAAGTAGAAAATTTTTAATTGCATTCTCTTGTAGTCAAATATTAATGGAAGGACCTTGTACAAATAAAAGTGAATAATGCAACAGCTTAGCTGACAACATTGTTTCACATTCATTGCAGATTGTGAACCTTCATTAAAATGGATTATTTTTGCTTTGGAGATTTAACCAGCAACATGACTTTCCCCTCTCACTGGCCCTGTTATGCCTGAGCCCGCAGAGAGCTCTGTCCAAGGAGGAGCTTGCAAAATTAATTCCAAAATGAGAGGCTGAAACTTCCAGGACGTGAATTCTTCTCATCCCCTTGGCTCAGAGGAGAGCTCGGCTTGGAAATCATCAGGCAGCGAGTTTAAGCAGACCCCTACAGTGGAGGAGGGCTCAGAGGACATGGGGATGGGAATGTGCTTGGAAAGCACAGGCGAGAAATAGGCGGTGACTTGTTGTAGAGAAAGCTGAGCTTATCCCAACACCAAGGGACCGCAGAGTACCCTTGGCTTCTGGTCAATGGCTCTACCAGTTGGACGGGTCAACTGGTTGTATAAATGGCCAGCCCGGAGCTGATCAAGAAGGCGTGAACACCTTCCTGATCCAGCAAGACCAGCGTGGGTATATCATCAAGCAACCAGCAAAATTAACTTTGAAGGGAGCGACGGGCTAGAGCTGGCTTCAAGCTGCGTGCCCCATCCTGGCGAGCGGGGACGTTGAGCACGGGGAGATCAGCGATGGCCACTGGGTCAGAGATGGGTTTGCCTCCCCAAACCACCCGAGCTGGTCTCAGGACCCCGAGCAGAGCTGCACAGGGACGATGTGCTGATGCTCCCCTGCAGATGTCCTGTCCGTGGCCCCAGGATGATGTCAGCCACCCTCTGCCCTGCTTGAAAGCAAGGAGACCAAAGCTTGTCTGCAGGAGGTGATCCAAGACCCGTGATAGCCTTTTAAAACCGGTTCAGTATTTTGGTCCAAGCAATGGGAGCAGCCTTGCATGGGAGGCACGAGGCAGGAGCAGGCGTGCAGCTCTGGTGCCCCAAAATATCACTTTTCTCCTGAGAAATGCACGGGCTAAGCCACAGAGATGCAACACAGGTGCTCAGGTGGCCGTGTGGTTAGGATCACAGTTTTTCAGTGTTTGTGGTCACAACTGAGCTCAGACTAATTTTAAAAGAAATTTCTCAGCATTATCTGCATTTTCCTTGGACGGAGATGTGAAGCTGTTTCAGAGCATTCGCTGCGAATCTCTCCAGCTGCACATTTTCGTTCTGCATAACCCAGGATTAATTGGGTTTGTAGCTGCGGCTGTGGGAAAGCTCTGATGTCCTCCACTACGGTTTTACTCTCAAGTTTCTTTGCAGCTCTAATTCCTCACTTACATTTGGAACAGCAATTCTGTGTTATTTTTAGTCCTAAAACATTACAAACATGCAGGAAACAAGATACCTATGGAAGCTGCCCCTTTGCAAAATTATGAATGATTCAAAAGTGCGGTTGCAATTGCCAGCTTCTCCTCTCCTAAAAGGCTTTGTAATATTAACAGTATGGGACTGGTTTGCTCCCGAGTGGTGCAAAACACCTGATGTTAATTAATTGTTGGATGCTGAATTTACCCCCAGTGTATTGGATAGGAAAGCACTGGAGTGGTGTACGATGCAGGAAACCCATCGTATACCCTGTGCTCTGCTTCCAAAGGGCTGTCCCGTGCTCCTGCCTCAGTTTCCCCCGCAGCATCACTGCTGAAATGCTTGCACCAAGGGAGCCCTGTACCTTCTGATGCTCAGCTCAGCAGCTTTAAAGGACTGGATTGATTAATTCGTTGCTGGTGGCTCGTAACACAGGTGTTCAGCATCCCGTGTGCCTCTGAGCTGGCGCGAGGACACTCGCTGCAACTGTGACATGGAGGAACCTCTGAAGAGCTGTTCGGTGACTGGGGGATTTATATTTGTACAACGGCCTTGCTGTTGAGTGAGATGAGCTACTGACATGGCAGTACTTATAGTCTATAAAACAGCAATTACGCTCGTTATTAGATCATCCCGTTTGCAGCCTGAATCCTTTGTCCATGGCGCATGCAGAGCAACCCAGTGGCTCTCCCAGCACCAGGCTGATCTGTACTAATCCGTTATGTAAATCACCAGGACATTAACCAGAGACAAATGTTAAATGTCATAGAAGCACCTGGCCTTCCTTAATGAAATTTGACCCACCAAAATGATGGTTTGGTCCATGGATTGTTGGGAGGGCAGTGTGTGAGAAGAACATCTGCATGATTTGTAGATGTGGTCTGAACCCCCAGGGCACCTCCTAACCTCAGCCTTTCCACGGAGCTGCTGCGGAATTGGTCCCTGTACATACAGCAAAGCACCTGGACTCCTTGAAACAGGACCCCTGTTCCCAAAAAAGGTCATTTTGAAGCAGCTGTGGTCGCCTGGGCACTACACTCGTTGAGCCCTTCCAAAGTGTGGTCTTTGTGACCAGGGCCTCAGGGAAATCTCAGGGAGAACAAAGCCTGACGAGTACTGCTGTAGATCACAAAAGCGTACGTGTATTTTTCCTACTTAAACCCGCTCGTGACACCTCTGGGTGGCAGCGGCAAGCTGAGGGGCTGAGCGAGATCCCAACAGGTGAGCAGGGCACACAGGGCACCTGAGCAGCCCACCAGCTGCAGGAACAGAGGGTCCGACAGTTCATGCCGGAGGGTCACGCCTCTACGTCCATCCCGCCCCTGGACACAGCATGCCTGGCTCAGGTGTCCCTAAAGGTGGCCAGGTGACCCTGAGAGCATCACTAGAGAAGTATGCCCGTGCTGCTGGGCAGAGGTTGGAGATGTCCCTGCTGTCCCGGGACTGGAGATCCTTGCTGCTGCTCCTGATAGGAACATGGACATCCCTTAACAATCCCTTATTATGGATTCCTCATTATTCTTTATCCCAGATGTTACAGATATTGGAGAGAGAACTACTGGAGGACACTCTCTTCTCTGGCTATAATCCATGAAGGTCTGGGGCATACTTCGGTTTTCGAACACATTCTCCCTTTGCAGCAGGGAGAGGCGAAGCCACAAGGGGATGCCAGATAGATTCTCGTCTCTGCCTGGATTTCTGCTCCTCGGGAGAGAATCTGGGCTGTGGCAATGAATATTTTAAAATGTGGGGCTTAGGAATCTCAATGGCAACATGTTTTAGCAGCATGCTTCAAAGCAAATACAGATATGGCTGTGTATCTGTGCTCTTAACTGTCTATCGGCATTTCCGAGCTCTGCGAGAGGAGCTGCTAGACTTTGCATGATCTGCAAGATATAGATGGGCTCTTCCTCCCCCCCACCATCTTTTTATTCAAATAAACCCTAGGATAATCACATGCAAAAAAATCCTGTACTACTGCGATGTTGATTTTGCACATTTAGGAATCACTGCAGAGGGGATGCATGTAGGCAGAGCCATACGGACGGTGGCAGCTGGCTGCCAGGCTGGCACATGGCGACTCGCCGCCAGCCGCGGTGGAGCCGCAACCGCTCCAGACGCTTCCCACAGTCTCGCACTTTGCTCGAGCACCGAATTTGCCTCCGCGCCTGAGGATGTGCTCAGCCCTTCCACGCGTCTCAGAGGAGCGGCATCGGCAGGCGGCTCAGCGCTGGCGGTTATTTTAAGGAAACGGGGTTGACTTTGCTCTGGAGCAGATGAGAAGCACGCGGGCAGCCGGCGTCAGGATCTGGGGGGCTGTTTGGGACAGAGCCACGCACACCATGCAGTCCAGCCGGAGGTGTCCAGGTGGACTGGCCACCTCTGAACCCTGCCACGGGGCTGCTTTCAGGTGGGCTGTCCCCTCATTTTGTAAGCTGGCTTTGCCAAAATGGAATTGTCTCAAGTCTGATTAAAGAGCCCGCAGCACCCGTGATGTTTGCAGGGAAGCAGACAAACAAGAGACCGTGCCTCTTGAAGATGTAGCTGGAGACCGGGGCATCCCCAACAACTCCAGACCCACCTGCATGCAGCCCTGGACCACTGCTGGCCATCTGGAGAGGCCAGACCCCCAGCTCACAGTGGGGATGTTGGCATTTCGGTGCCTGTGAGCACCCATCACAGGCTGGGAAGCAAGACCTGTAAGGACCTCTTTCCTAAGCTGCAGCAGTGGCTCAAGTCCACCGCTCATCCTTGTGCCACCAACGTGCACATCCCTCCGCAGCCCAGAGCACCCGTGGCTGAGCGGGTGTTTTTATTTATGCTCTGTGGGCTCCGGCACAGGGTGGTTTGAGAGAAATACAGCCTGGCCAGACTTTGGGGGGCAAGCAGGGGAAGGATGCTATGGATTCTGTAGGAGAGTCCTGGGGGGCAGGCTAGAGGAGACAGGAGAGCAACCTGCAAAAACATCGCAGAACATTTTCATAGGGAAAAGTGGCTCCTCTATTTACGCTGCTCATGAAAATCAACGGAGATGTAGGAAACCTGCTGTGCCATAGAAGTGGAAATGGGCCAGGCTTCCGTCCCTACCCCCAGTGCTCCCGCTGGGCTGAGCCTGCTTCCCTTCCTCACAGCCAAGGGTGTGCTGTCGTCCTCGTATCTGGGTTTGATTTTTGCCAGTAAATGTAACTTTCATGCCAGATAGGGCTTCTATGATTATTATTTCTCTACACCTTGGCCAAATTTTCAAATAGTTCTTTAAAAAAAAAATAAAAAGGAAAGGAAGAAAACATGAAGACCTCTTAGAAATAATGTGGAAAGCTTTGTAGTTTCACACAAAACAGGTTTTCTTAAAAAAAACCCACAAAGCAAACAAGCATCCTAGAACTGAGTTTCAAAATCTGTACATGGTTTCTTGCAGAGCCCTGCAATTTTGTACCCAAATAATTTTTTTTTTTAAAAGAAACCTGTAACTTTCTTTTTTTTTCTTCCAAAAGAAACAAAAGATCAAAAGGAATCTGAGACCAACTAGCCTCTTAAAATTTTTGGAAATAAGCATTTGCCAGTTACTGACTGGTCCTACTGTATCTTCCCCCAGGAACCAGGCAGATTTCCCTGAGGTGTCTGCACAGACCCAGCTCTGCAGAGCTTGTGGCCGATCCATGTTGTCCTGTCTATGAGTGACGAAATCATTAGGAAGCCCCAAAAATTTGCGTTCAGACCAAGATTGTTGCCCTACGCAGCTGCATTAACATCGCCTCAAATCCCTTCCCTTTGCTGGGATTTTATCCTGCAGTACTAGCTCTGGTTTTTTGCTTGTGCCTTAATCAAAAGCTTGCAAAATTACTTTGGATGACACCTTATAGCTCCTTGTTCTGTGTTAGTCTCTTAGTTTGTAGCACAGACGGATGGCGAAATCACACTGTGAAGGCCCGTGTGGAAGGCAAGCTCTGGATTTGGGGGGCTGGCATAGTTGTGAGAGGAGAAAGTGGGAGAAACATGAGGGAAATTGAGAAATGGGAGGATTTGCCAAGCATGGGGTCAACCAGGAGCTTGTGCTTGACACTCAGGGCTCCTGCAAACAGCCTCTGGGCCTCTCTGCAAGGTTCACGGCGGGAGCCCGGGCTGCGGATGTGCGCTGTCTCCATGCCTTTAGATAAGACTTCCTGACGCTGAACAACTAACTGTGGATTAGCAACCTGATCTGGTTGGAGATGTCCCCGCTCTTTGCAGGGGGGTTGGACTGGATGGGCTTTAATGCTCCCTCCCAACCCAAACCATTCTGTGATTCTGTGATTTGAGGCTTTGGTGGCTGGCACTTTGATCAATGCTTTAAAAAGCGTGGATGTGTGCGTATCTATAATTATTACGATCACTTTGCAGCTGTTCTGGGCCCATTTTAAGAGTTTCATCGCACCCACTTGTGACTTTCTTAAAGTCCTGCATGTGGTTATGTATTTGTTGCTGTTCAATTAGCTGTAAGGAGATAAGACAGGTACTGTTAACGTTTAAACGGAGTAGAAGAAAACAGCAATTTGCATAAATTAATTAAGACACTGACCTTGTTCCCCAGTACTCCTCAGAGAGCAAGTGAAAAAACCCCAGTTTATTAAGTCAATACTCAGTTTGACACCTGAACCAAGCCTTACCCAAATCAAATGACAAAATTAATCCACAGCGAAATGCACCACAAGTCGCCTCACTTCATTTATTTTTTAAGCTATCCCAGCGATTTATTTTTAAACATATCAGTACGTTATGTTCCATGACATTTCACATCTACAAAAACACCATATGCATTGGCAAGTGATTACTCATTGAAAGTGCCATATCATGGATGCAAGCATATCTGGCAGCCTGGGTTTTCCCCACCTCTTTTGGGTCCATGCCCTTATTGTTTCACGGACGCTTTCTCATCGGGCAAGCTGGTGAGTGTCTATTTTATCCCACACTAAAGACGTATTTGAATTTTCCGTGGATGTTGTGAGACCACGCCTTTGCTCTGTGAGCCATGAAAGGTGGTGGGCATGGTCTACCAAAATTCAGAGCTGTGCTTTGTCACTGGAGATGTCACTGGAAGGCGATGCCATCCCACTTGGCCCCAGTGTGCAAACAGCAGGTCCCCTCCAACCCCTGCCATACCCCTGCCGTACTTTACGCTGCAGCGTTACAGCTTCGCTGCATCAATGGCTTTTGTGCGGCTTGAAGACGTCATTCACTGTAACTTCGCGACTATTTCAGAGCCATCCCTTGGTGCTCACAACCCACAGGCAGTAATTTTAATAACAGAGCTGCAAACCTCCACCGCTAGCTGTCTCGTGGCTGAGCTGACAAGAGCAAATTGGGCTGAAATATCCAGGTTGTAGGGAGATGGAAAGCAAGCGCTTTGTTTCTAGCGGGGGCTGCCTAGCTGTGTGTAGGATTACCAGAGCTGGGCTGAGTTTCTTCTACATCGAGATTTCCTTCCTCTTTGGGAAGCTGCTGTGATCCATTTTCTTTCCCCAAATCATTTGTTCAAGTCAGTCCTTAGGCTAATTATTCCAAAGATAAATCTGGAAATGGTCACGGAATTGGTCCCTGCACTGGGAAGCTCCTGAGCAAGAAATATCTTCAGGTATTGCAGATCTTTGGCACTGTCCCGTTCGTATTGCTGGCCCAGCTGTTGGGAGGGAGCAGAAAACAAAAGGAAGGCGCCGTTTAGCAGATCGTCATGAATAATAGACAGTATGAAAAAATGAATCCAGGTGCTCGAAGACGGAGCATAAACCATAATTAAAACCTACCAGTGCTGCTATGACAGATGGTACAATATGTACCCTGAAAATTGTCCATGAACATTTATTTAATGTCTGAGAACGCTAACTGCTAGCAGGCTGTGGTGCTATTACTGGATCACCGCTTTGTTGGTGACATCCAGGAAGAAATTCTCCGGATTGCCTTGCGGTTGCTGTAAGACCCACAGACCATCGCGAAATCTGCCGTGAGGATCATCATGTTCATCATGAACACACAGATGTGGATGCAAAGAGAATAGCTGAGGTAGCATACTTTGCAAAGGTATTAAAAGTTAGCATGCAAATGTGTCTGGAAAAATCACAATAAGGTGTTTTGGTTTGTTGTAAGAACATGTTCCGGCATTTCGAAATGGGATTTGCAGTCTTGGAGAGGGACAGCACGTTCTGCATCACTGCCATGAAAAGATTTCTTAACCTGTTCCTCGTTCCGGTTCTGAAAAGGCAGCACAAGAATAACTTCTACACGTCCATCACTCTGCCTTTGTGCAGGATACAGCAGGAACCCCATTCTTCTCCCTTCCTGCTAATATTGCTTCTGCTTTCAGAGTTCATTTTCTGGCGCGTGTTCCTCCCTGGTCCATTTACGCCACCCTGCTTGCACCTTTTATGTTATTTTTCCTGGCTTTGTTGAGTCAGGGCACATTGTGGGTAGCAACGCCGAGCATCGAACCATCCCTGGGGAGCACCTGGGCTCCGCTTCGACGGCAGACGGAGAAGTCTCTTGTGCAAGGGCAGCTCTGCAGAGCCGGGCTCTGCAAATGTTCCTGCTATTTGTAATCAGCCGTGGTTGTCACACTTTGATATTTGTTCTTTATAAGCAGCCCTGCCGAGCTTGCCAACAGGAATGTTTTCCCCACAAAGATGCAGCAGCGTGTGTTTCAGACATGAATTTTGAACTTACGAGTATTCACGCTGGAAACCTGAGGAGTCTGGTGTGATTAAGAAGCAGATCTGCATCACACGGCTTGTTTGCAGTCAAAACAGTTCCAACTCTGAATTATGAAAATCATTAAGCCCAAGTGTGGTCGGCCAGCAACTCTTGGCGGAGGTGCGCATCCCCATACCCAAATTCACCTCGGCATTAATCTATTCACCAAACAGGGCCAGCCGAGCAGGCATCGCCATGCACGGAGCAGAAAGTTATTCAGCTCGGCGAGGCGAGGGTAATAAAACCGCAGACTGAGGAGAGAAAAGCTTTAAAGTCTCCGTCTGCAGAAGAGACGATCACAGCGCTGTAGGATGCTGTGCCTGGAGGAAACACTGGGAGAGGTCCAGTGAGGCGGTGGTGATGGTTGCCCATAAACATGCTTGGGTTTAAAAGTAGGATGGAGATTTCTTGTCATAGCCTACCCTGGCAGCCCTCATCTAAGCTCCCTGGCCAGCCCTGGACCCCAGGGTGACCCTCCTCAGAGCTTCTCTCAGCATGTCTTGGCTACGCTGCAGCAAAGGCACCGTTATCCCTGAACATCTGGATGTGGAAGCCCTCAAAGCAGAAAAAACTATACCATGAGAAGAGAAAGAGAGGCAATGTTCAGTAGCACAGAGCCAATATGGAGAATGGCCCCACCGTGCCAGTACTGTTCAGGTCGGAAAATAAGTGTGGTCCCTTTCCCGGTCACTTTGATCAGCTGGCAACATCTAGGCGTTTCAGCAGAGAAAGGTGTCCTTGTGAAGAACACAACACCCAGTTAACACCTGGAGGAAGGTGCAACCAAGAGGAACAAGGAACTTCTCCGTGCCCAGCGCCCTTCACCAGGTGCAGGGGTGGTAATCTGCTCTGCGGTTTTTCCAGGGAGCTCTGCCAAGAGGACACATGGTTTTTCTTACAAATACCACTGAAAACGGTCCAGGAGAAATAATGATGGGGAGATTGGGCCAGTACCTTTGCGTCTGTAACTTAAAATGAGAAAACCAGCCATGGCAGAACCCAGGCTAAAGCCGCTGGAGGTGCCTGGGAAGTTTCCGGTTGGTGAGGTTGGTGTCTGCTCCGCATCTCCCAGTGGATCCAGGTTATAACTGGGTGGTAGTTCCGAGAATCCGCAGCTTTCCGGCACCATGGGCCAGAGCCAGGATAGGATCCCCGGATGCTTCAGCAGTGCTAACACGTGCCGGTGCCCGGTATCCAAAATCTGTGCGGGCTAAATTGTCCCTGGTGCTGTTTTCTCTGCATTCAGGTGCCTGCAGGGTGTGTGCACTGTCTGCTCCCGTGCAGCGCTTGCAGATCGGTGACAACTCTGGCGCAGGATGCCTGGGAGCAGGAGCGGGGATGATGGATTGCCAAGGGGAGCGTGCTGGCACTCAGCCTCTGTTCCTCCTGCAAGGATGCATGGTGACAGGAGCAAGGAATTAATCTGGACTCCTACCCTCCAGCAGCAGTTTAGGAAGCTGCTCCGTTTTGCTTGTCGCAGATCGCAGCTCCCAGCTGAGGCACAGCTGCCGTGCAGGTGCCCGTTTCACCACAAGGCACGGCTGGAAAAAGGCTGAAGTCAGAGCTCTCTCACAGCCGGACCCCTGGCTCAGCTCAGCGCTGGCAGTTTGCAGCTGTAGCAATGGTTTTGAGAACCTGCTGTCCCACAGCTGCATGTCCTTGGCACCACGCAGAAGGGTCCGGGCTTGGCCACGATGTCTGGCCGCCCTTAGCAGATGCTGAGCCTGCAGCCGCGTGGCGGACGTCACCAGGCACATGAGGCTTGTCACCGAGTCAGCACGTGGGATGCCGGGGCCACCCTCAGAGTTATTATGTCAGCCACAATGAATGATGGGCTCTTTAGGCTCTGCCTGTGAGTCCTTATATCCTCTCCACCCCAGACTGACCACAGAGGGAGCCATGTAAGGGCTGCTGCAGCTGGTGAGCCAAGCGCGCCTTGGCCAAAGTGAACTACCCATCCCTTTGTGTATATCCCCGCTCCGCATCAGTCTGCTGCTCGCTCACGAGCTTTGGAAACGCTGAGATGAACACAGAGGACAAACAATGGGACAATGGGCTGCCGTGTAGTCCTTTCTCTTCTCTTGACTACCCAACAAATGCTGCCTTCTGTTGTCTACCACCCATGCAAGACCTGTGAAGCTCCATAGACCTAAGCATCAGCACTCATCTCATCTGCTCGGCTATGGGAGCTGGAAGGCAGGTGGACTGCATGCAGAGCTGGAGGGACAGAGTCTTGGAAGCAGCATGGCAGACTCTCAGCCAGCTTAATTCTGCATTTCAGCCGCTGGAAATACCTACAGGAAGAGAAATGTGGGGGAAAATCTGACAGAGTTGCTGTGTTTGGTTGCTGGCACATACTTCTAATTAATTTCTTCACTGTTCCACCAAAGCAAAGCTCCTGTCCAGGATCAGTACTGCTTTCTGCTGAAACTGCTTGGGCTTGGGATGCATGCCATGATTTCACTTGGTCCAAGGACACCAGCGACTCCTGCATCACGGACCCGGAGGTCCCGGCGGGGGTCTGAAGGCATGCTCCACTCTGCACTGCTATCAACTAAGCCTACATGCTGCTTTCTCGGCCAAATGATCCGGGAGCAAGTGGCATATGTGCAAAGGCTGTAGGACAGGTGAGGGCAGAGCCAGCTATAGGCTCATGGTCCAGCTCGGATGCCAGCCCCCGCAGGAGTCATCTGAGGTAGGATGGGACATCGCGCATCTTCTGCACTGACAATCGGTCCAAGAGCAACGGGGTCAGTGCTGTCCCGGATAGCAAACGCACAGCCACGGCTGTTGGAGCGAGTGTGAGAACAGCTTGTGACAGTCTGTTCTCCCCAGCTTGGAGGTGAAGAACAAACGGATGGCAGAACAGCTTGCCTGACCCAAACTTGCAGAGAAGTTTACTGCTCCCCCACAGCCACCGCATCAGGAAAGCAGGGCCAGCCTGGCATCTTTTCTGTGCGGAGGGAGTGGGCAGAAGACCTCTCCTTCAGCTCAGTCATGGCCCATGCCCATGCATGCCCAGCTATGACAGAGACCTTGAGGGAGCCACCCAGACCAGAGTGGAGCTGCATGAAGCACATCTCAGCATCACCATGAACAAACGCCTCGTCCTACTCCAGGAACAGTTGCAGTCGCTGTGTAGGAGGTACCAGTTACTGAGAAACCACCTCCTCACCATGTAGTCTGCAAATGAGAGTTATTCTGAGATACTTTACCTAATGGTCTTCATCGTACAAGTGAATACCTACTAGAAAAAAATGACTGTACTGGGTACAAAGCTTCTGGCTGCCCCGACGGTTACTTCTTCTCCTGCTAGAGGAACTCCACGGCTGGAGCTCTGCAATCAAAACCCATTTTTCCTTCTCCATCTTGCTTTTCTCGCTTCTTCAAATTAGTGGAGCGGCTGTGTGCTTTCTATGGAGCTGCCCAGAGGAAAAGGCAACCCATGCTTCCCCATTAGTTTTATAGTGCATAGGAGCCAGCCCTGGAGTGAAGCATCACCTCAGCTTCCCCCTAGCCGGGACTGTGGGAAGGTACAGAGAGGGTAAAGCCGAAGTTTTGCTCTCCACATGCCAATACTTCATTTTGTGTGCTCCTTCACGAAGGCAACAAAGCAAAGCAAATGAGCCTTGATAGCCTTACCCAAATGAGTTATCATCTTGGCAGTTTATCCCCCGTTCCCCTTCATGGGTAGCTGCTCTCCTTAGAGGGAGGGATGAGGAGTCTTGATTCACGCGGGCAGGCAATGCTAGATGAACCATCAGGTCAGGGTGACACAGACAGGACTCTCCTGGCTGTCTGTCCCACAACTTCCCACAGCCATGACTTGCTCCACGAGGGAAAACTGCTTGGATGCCATGCCAAGACACCCATTCAGTCACAGCGCTGAGATGGGTCTGCCCAGACGTTTTCCCTTCCCTAAAGAGAGGTAAAAGGACATTTAAACTACTAAATCTGGCTTTTGGAGAACTACAATAATTAGCTGTTTCAATGGAAAAGGTTCAAAGTGACTGGGCCAGACAGAATGGGAATTAAATGGGGTTTGCATACAACCACCCCCTGCCCATAGATGGGTAATTGCTCCAGCTGACACTGCCCCGTCCCTTCCCTGTGCCTGGTGCTCGCAGACCAGAAACGCGGCTCTGCTCTGATCCGAACTCTTCCCAGCAAAAGGGCTGGCAATCCCAGAACTCCTCCAGGATTGTGGCAGGAGCTTTAGGGCAGTAAAAGAAGGAGGCTCTGAGCAGCATGACGCTTCTCAGTGTGCGTTTTGCAAGGGCTGCTCTTGTCCTTCTCGTGGTGGGGAGAGGGACCCAGCAGCACATCCCGCTGTGGGCGGAGAGGCCGAGGTGGGCAGCTCCGATTTGCCTGCAGCCTGGAGAAACCTCCCAGAGCAGAAGCAGCACCAGGGCTGTACAGCTCCTGGGGCTATGAAACACTTCTGACTCTGACACAGAGCGACTCCTGCGTTAAAAACCTGAATCCAGCTTGAAAGCCTGAATCGAAGCCCATCTTTGCAGCTGACCAGGCTTCTTCGCAGATACCCATGCCTAGGTCGTAACATCCATCCCTCCATCTTGCCCCGCAACCTTTCTCTTGTTTCTCCCCTCTCGCTCTTGCCCTCCTTTATGCGTTTCCCTCCTCTCCTCCCCTCTCCCTCTTTCCTTCCCCCAGCCTGGCTGCAGCAGCCGCGGCAGAAGCGAAGTGGAATCAGCCGCCTGAATCGCGGAGCAGCGGGGAGCTGACACATCAATCACGGCTCTGCTGTAGGAATTAATGAGAGCGCCACAGGTCCGGGCTGTCACTCACTACCCTCACTTTGCTGCTTCCATATGGCTGCCAGCCGACAGCCTCACGCTTCCCAATCTCTGCCAATTACAGCCTCAGCACTCCCAACCTCCTCCTATTAGGCTCACAGCTTCATTATTCTAATTGAGCCAAACAAGCTGAGCCCTCCCTTTTTTGCTGTTGATGCATATCCCTTGCATGCAGCATGGCTACACTGCAGCAAACCCCCTCTTTGGGGCACCTTTGGAGAAAAAAAAAGCAGGTAGACATGGTGGGAGCATCGGGATGTCTCCTCTCCCTGGTCCTCACCAGGCAGCGGGGGGAAATGCCCCCGTTTGGCAGTGCATCTCAAACGGGTCCTTTCTTGTCAGAGTAATTACAGCCAGCCTGGCCTCCAAAACTAATTAGTCAGGGGATTCTTCAAAGCTAGATTGCATTTCCATCCTTTTTTTTTTTTTTTTTTTTCCCCAGGTCTGCCTTCTGCCCCAATGAGATGGGAAGCAGCACCCTGTAAGCAGGAGCCCATTGGGAAGGAGGGATGGAAGGAGAGAAGGAAGGAGGAAAGGAAGGAAGAATGGAAGAATGGAAGGAAGGAAGAATAGAAAGAAGGAAGGAAGGAAGGAGGGAAGAAAGGAGGGAAGGAGGGAAGGAAGGAAGGAGGGAAGAAAGGAGGAAAGTAAGGAACGAAGGAGGGAAGGAAGGAAGGAAGAAAGGAAGAAAGGAAGGAAGAAAGGAGGGAAGGAGGGAAGGAAGGAAGAAAGGAGGGAAGGAAGGAAGAAAGGAAGGAAGGAAGGAAGGAGGGAAGGAAGGAAGAAAGGAAAGAAGGAAGGAAAGAAGGAAGGAGGGAAAGAGAGGAGGGGAGGAAGGAAGGAAGGAATGAGGGAAAGAGGGAAGGAACGATGGAAGGAAGGAGGGAAGGAAGGAAGAAAGGAGGTAAGGAGGGAAGGAAGGAAGGAGGGAAGAAAGGAGGGAAGTAAGGAAGGAAGGAGGTAAGGAGGGAAGGAAGTAAGGAGGGAAGAAAGGAGGGAAGTAAGGAAGGAAGGAGGGAAGGAAGGAAGAAAGGAAGTAAGGAAGGAAGGAAGGAGGGAAGAAAGGAGGGAAGGAAGGAAGAAAGGAAGGAAGGAAGGAGGGAAGGAAGGAAGGAGGGTAGCCTCTCTTCCGGGCCTGCTGAAGGAAGCCGTGGTTAAGAGGGGCTTGCGCTCCCCTGGGGCACAGCCACTCTGCTCTATCCCTACGTATCTCCGCTCCCCAGTTTTGCTCTGCCTCCCACGGCCCTCTTGCTGGCTGGTGGTGACTCGATGCTCGGGGCAACAAGTGGTCATGACTCCAGAGGAGAGTTTGAGCAGAAACCCCAGCCGTGGATGGGGAGGTGGATTAGAGCATGCCATGCTGGTAATGAATGCATTTTATAACAGCTGGGGGTTTTTCTGGCCTTAAATTGTGTTTCTTGACACGGAATGAGCGGGTTAATCCATCTTTCTGCTGGTGGGGCTGGTGGGCTGTGGGGAGCACAGGCAGCCCCCCTGGAAACAGGGGGACACAGGTCCTTGCACTATGGCACAGGGCCCCACTCCTTCACCAGCATCTCCTCCTCCATGTCCAGGCTGCACCAGCACACACGGACGTTCCCAGGACTGTTTGAGCCGAAAACGGGGACAGCTGGGTCTGCTGGAATGGGCGATGCTCTACACAGCCCGTGGGTGTCGTCGGCCATAAACAATCCCAGATCGATGACCTGGCCAAATTAGGGGGGCAACAAGACTTCAAAGCTCTAACCCCACCTGTGCTGGGGCTCTGGCTGCTGCAGAGACGTTGGTAGACCCAGCCATGGGTGCATCCTCCACGGGGCCCAGGGAGGTGTTGGGTTTAGGCACACACAATGACAATAAGCTGATCGCTGCCGGGAGGGGAAGGGCTCCTCTGCGGATTTCTCCCTGGTGCTGCAGCCCCTCTCTCCTGCAGCTGGCACTTGGGATTTGCTGACCCTTGAATCCCTTAAATGGGTTGCTCTCAGCATTACTCTGGCCAGCGCGGCCAAGAGATGCGACTGCTGAGCGGGTGCCAAAGCAGAGCCTGGTCTCCAGCCGAGGCAGGGAAATGCGTCTTGCTGCTCCTGCTCGGGGGTGGAGAAACAGCAGTGATATTTCTCCATCTCTCCTCCCACTCCGTGCTCTGAGAGACTGAGCAGCGCTCAGAAAAGGCTTTGTAAACAAGGCGATGCTGTCTGCCTTAAGAAAGAGTTTACCTTTTTTTTTTCACAAATTTTGATCTGCATTTTTCAAAAAGCTTGATCTCTAATTTAGTTTCCTATTTTCTAAACAGCCTTGATTTTTTTGTAACTTCGCCAGTGTCTCTTCTCCCGCCACAGCCAGAAGTAGCAGCAGGCGGCTTCCTAGGCAAACTGAGAATGGTTCATGCCACTAAAATCCAGAATATTTCAAAAAAATTTTAAACAATTCCCTGAATTACTGCTGCCAAGTTCTCTCAGATGTCCCTGCTGACCAGTATGAGCCTGAGCTCAGTCCCACCTCCCTCAGCCCAGCTCTTCCCCGTCCTCTGCTGTGTCTCACCAGTACGGGTTCACCCCTGCGCATCTCCAGTCCCCGTTTGCCCAGCTCCTCTCCCTGCCCTACCCAACTGTGCCCGCAGCCCCAAAGGGCACCCTGGTGCCGTGTCCCCCACCAGGCATGTGGCGGAACCGATGACCTGCCGTCGCCAGCCTCGGCCAGGCTGGCAGGTAGAGGGGGATGTGAGCAGCAGAGACATGTTGGCTATGACACCGCGAACATTTTCCCAATGAGTTATTACCAGGTTAAAGGGTTGTGATAGTGCCAATATCCAAAGCTGGGTTATTGTGTTATTAATGTGCGGCTGTCGTTGGCTATTAGCACTGTGATCAATCCCCGGTGACAAGGGCTGCTTAGCCTGTCACACTTTGTTTTATCTTCCATTCTTAGACTTTTACTAACTCACAAATTGCTAATCCAATCTCCTATAACCCGGTTAGGGGAGGACATTGTCTCCGTGCTGCTCAGACGCAGGAGCTGGGGCCCTGGGAGAGGATGTGCTGGTGCTGGGGTAGGCACACGTTTCTCATGGTGAGAGAAGCGTGTGTTGGCTGCGATAAACATAAGTGTGCTACCGTCCCCATCTCTTCAAGGAAACTCTCCCTAAAGTGCTGGCTAAAACAGTTACACAAAGCCAACTTGATGGTTTTTCTTCAGGAGAACATCTTGCCTAACTGTTGGTATTGACCTACCTCCAGGTCACGTCCATGTCCTTGTTGACCCGTGCCAACCTGGGGGTGTCACATCCATCTCCACGTGGCCCACTCCGGTGCCCTGAGGATAGCATTGCTCTCTGTCCAAATGCCTCCATCAGGCATCTTAGAACTGTAGAATCACAGAAGGGTTAGGATTGGAAGGGATCTGTAAAGCCCACCCAGTCCAACCTCCCTGCAAGGAGCAGGGACATCTCCAACCAGATCAGGTTGCTCAGAGCCCCGTCCAATCTGGCCTGGAATGTTTCCAGGGATGGAGCATCAACCACCAGCCTCAAGAGCTTTGGCACCTCCACCCTGGAGCCTTCAATGGGCAGAAACGACTTTAAAACTTCACTCCCAAGGAGGAATCTGCACTTTGGAGCAACCGGTTAGAAGAAGTTGGCAATTCCTCTTTGATCTTTCGTTGCCCATTTATTGGAAATGCTGCATTTCTCTGAGTCTCTCCATTTCTGATTGCTGACTAATAAAATGTGTTCTCGTGGAAGAACTCAAGGCAAGCTGAGAAGGAGGGCTGTCGCATCTCTGCTTCAACCATCAAACATGGAGACCATATGGCCATAATACAGGGATCACAAACTGCCCAGAAAACCGCCTCAAAACACACCGCAGCCAGCAGTCCTTCTATTGAGGTAGAGACCTGAGGAACTCGGATTATAAAATGATTTTCTCTCATTCTGCCTGTGGCAGTAGCTGAGGGTAGGAAGCTGGTGGAGATGCTCCATTAGGGACACTGGGATTTTGTGGAGAGTGTGAGGGTAAACGCATGGAGTAAGTGTGGGCGGGCTGGGCTGGGGGTGTCCAGGAGCTGGGGATGGGGTCGATGAGGTTGGAATGATGCCATTGGATAATGCTCTGCATGCTGCACCCTGTGCAGAGAGGAGCCCAGAGTGTTTCCCAAGAGCCCTGCTTCCGGCCCTGGGAACGTGTGTCATTCCTGCACACATTCGGGCTGAGGAGCCAGTAATTTTGCTGCAGTTGCTACGCACACACGCTGAGAAACTGCTTCTTGCTTCCTGGCCAAGACAGTTTTGTAACACCTCTGCATGCAGCAACCGCTTCTCTGCGACGGGTGAACTGAATTCTTATGTGCACAGCCTGAAATCCTGCAACAGTGCCCTGAGGCTCACAAAAGGCGTCCTATCAATAAATGATAATGATTCCTGAGTGAGAAAGCCAGCTCGCGAGTTCACAAGTCCCAGATGCTCCGGGCACACGAGGGAGAGCTCCCGGAGGATGGGCAGGGGAAGGATCTGGCCATGCCGAGCATCACGGCTGCGGTGCCCTGCTCAGGGGCTGGCAGCTGGTGCCTCAGCAGGCAGGAAAGCAAGAGAGAAAGGCATTTCCCACAAGGCATGACCTCCCTCTGTGCAAACAGAGGTGTTGGACGCGAGCACTGATTTCTGCCAGGAGGGCGGGAGGTTGCCGTGTTGAGATCTAATCCGTGGTGAGCTTGTCAGCAGCACCAGGGCCACTTGTGGCCTTTTCTCTTGTACCTTCAGGCCCCTCCACAGATCCTGAGTCTTATTTTTAGATTTTCATATTTCAACAAGACCCTGTGAAATAGCTTCAGATGTGACCAGCGATGGGCCTGGCCTTCCAGCACATTGCAAGAGCTGGGTAAGTACACAGACAATGGGATGCCCTGCAGCGTTTCACAACCTTTGCTGTGTTGGGGAGTTGTTCTTAGCAGTGATGACCCCTCCGTGTTTGTGGGTGTCAATGCACGATGTGCAAGCACCATACTATGGTGCTGCTGAGAATATTGTAGCCAATTATTGGGAAAGGGGTAACGCCACAAAAGCACTGGAAGACCATTCAAACCAGTTAGATGGCACCAGCAGGAGGAACAGGACTGCATGGGTCTTGGTATAACATGCATTAGGAAAACAAAATAACAGGCACGTCCCATTTAAACTCCCTGAGTGATTAATATGTCAAAATGTTTACAAATTGTGCGCTTGCGTGTTGTAAAAGTTGCACAGGGAGAAAAAGGTGCAAATTCCTTCACAACTTGTACAGTCTCTCCTATCGACATCCACATACATGGATATGAATGTTAAATATTCCAGAGAGCAAAAATGAGAACACAAGGTTTCCATAGTTTTCCATGGGTGCTTGGTACAACTGGGCAGGTAATGCTTTGTTTCATTTTTTCTGAATATCACGATGATAGGAAAACTGAGAATTTCACGTGGCAGCTCAAAATCATCACCAACATGTCTCTTACCAAGTGAGTTCACCCACTAGACAATGTTTTTGCTGAGCCTAACGTAATTTGTACCTTGGGCTCTATGCTTACCTGGGTTTTTTTACCTGGACTGGCTCTCCAGCCAGACTTAGAATGATAGAATCATAGAATCACAGAATGGTTTGGCTTGGAAGGGACCTGTAAAGCCCAGTCCAACCCCCCTGCAAGGAGCAGGGACATCTCCAACCACATCAGGTTGCTCAGAGCCCCGGCCAACCTGGCCTGGAATGTTTCCAGGGATGGGGCATCCACCACCTCTCTGGGCAACCTGGGCCAGTGTTCTACCACCCTCAGTGTAAAACATTTTTTTCCTAATGTCTAATCTATATCTAACTCCTTCTATTTTTAAACCATTATCCCTTGTCCTTCAGGCACATTGGAGAATTGCCCCTTTTTCTCAAGCCAATTCACATATTGCTCAAGTCCTTGGCTGTGTTCACAGGTGTTCAAAAAGAGAAAAAAAAAAAAATTGGGAAAACAAAGTTTAATGAAAAAGCCCCCTTGGGCTTTCCTTGTGGGAATGGGAAAAAACGGCCCTGTTGGGGGTAGAGATTCACATGACTGGGCTGACTCAGTGGCAAACAAGGTGTTGGTTTAGACGTGGCTTCACCCTGCTCAGGGATGGAGCGCGGTCCTCTGCCCTCACAGCTGAAGTCTCTGGGAATTACTTGTTTTGGAGAAAGATGATAAGCAGCATTGGCTCCTGCTGGGCTGTGCGAGGAAGCACCGTTAATAACACAACTAGTGAGTTCCTTGCCCTGCAAAACTCTGATTGCAAACAGTGCCTGAAAAACAAAAGAAAGAAGGTGACAATTCCCACCGTGCCGTGCCCTCCTTAGCCAAGAATGTTGTGCCGGGAGACCTTCCTCTCCCTGGGGAGCCGGTGCTGCTTGTGGTGCTGAGGAGAAGGATGAGCACACCTGGGGCTGTGCCTGGTGCCGGGGAGGGAGAACAAAAGGATGTTTTTTCTCCCCTAGACTCTCGGAGGTCTATCCAGGAAAACAGCTTATGTGTCAGCCCCGCTGTCACATCGGGTGCGACAGGGCCAGCACCGTGCTTCAGTCAACGCACAGGGCTAAGCAGAGTTCGAGCACTCCGTGTTCCTGCGAGCTTTTAGATCAGCTTAAACTGTTTAAGCAGCTGCACTGCAGTTTAAGATTAAGCTGGTCTTTTGAGCAATCTAAGCAGTTTAAAATGCTCTAAAGGCTTAACATTATAGCCAGTTTAAGTTGCTGTAGGGGCTTAAAGCAGCAATGTGCAGCCAGTATCTTAACAGGGTTTTCCGCAAAATGTGTCTTTATAGGCTATGATAAGCCCTATGGATCAGGGTCTGTGTGTTTGCATAGCGTGTGCTCATCTGCCGGCACTTTTTTCTGACCTTGCACACCGCTGCTCGGATGCGCGTTCCCGCCTCGTCACTTGGATCGCTGTGACTGTGCCCATTGGAGAACGCTCTTGCTTTGTCTTGCAGCATCCTCTTCCTCTCCCAGACACACCAGATTGACTGACTTCTTCAAACCCACAGAGAAGGAAAGGGAAAAAACAGCTCAGTTTGAGAAGCTCTGGAAGCCCAGGCCCTTTGTCTTAACGAGACGTCCAAACCTGGTGAAGGAAGGAGAGGAGACCTCCTGCGTGCACACTGCCTGAGCCCAGCCAGGGTCAAACAGGAGCCTTCAGAGCAGCCTAGCAGAAAGGACAGCTCTCAGATCCTGGTTTTGTGGGGCCTTTAAAACAGGAGCCCTTGGGATGCCATAAGACTGCCCTTCAAGGCCCACAGCGGCTAAAGGAGGCTTATACTGCTTTAACTCTGCCTTACGACGTGCCACGGTCTTAAGGCATTTAAGTCCTTCTGTGACGCTAAGGGTTTAAGGTCTTACACGGCTTTAAAAGTGGCTTAAATGCTCCCTCACCTTTCACGTGGGAAGCTCTCCATCACCGCTGACACAGGCGAGGGTCCCCGCAGCTGCAGCCTTCGGGGTCTCGCTCCCTGTGACCATACCCTTCCCATTTTGGCCGCTAGCACACAGCCTTGTCGGTAGTGTCAGCGTGGGAGCGAAATGACCCTGCCAGCTCCTCAAAGCCTTTTACCAAAAGGCAACATCGTGAACTCTGAGCGTGAAGCGCCTATTGAGATGAGGACGGTGGTCTCACTCGGGGCCCTACACCTCACTGCCGCCAGTGATGGAGAGCATCACTTGAGGTTTTTTGGATCAAATGCATCCCCAGGAGTTGCTCTACTCCATACCTGGTGGATAACCCCATGGCTGTGTGGGATCCCATAACCGCCCAGGCAGACAGACGGATGCTTCCAGAGCACTTTCCCTCTGTTGTGCTGGAGATGTTGAAGGCAAGCCTGGCGAAATCACTCTCTGGAGTCCTCTAAATCTCACCTTCCATTATGGAGACAACCCAGATGACTGTCATCCCTGCAGACGAGCACGGGCATCTGTGCTTATTTTGCTATCCAGCAGACGGTCAGATGAAGTGGATTTCCCATGACCTGTCCCACCTCAGTCCCCAAATGGTGACCCAGAAGCTGAGATTGAGTGCCCCCTCCCTGGACTGCGCCTGAACAGCGTTACTCTGCATCCTTCCCTTCAGCAAGTAAAATCACTCTCTGAAAGCAGCCGGTCATGGCTTTAGAAATGCAGTCTTGGGGAGGTTTTACCCACTGTCCAGTCCCAGTTTGGGTCATGGCAGCTCTGTCAGTGGGGATGCACAGACAGCGTGAGCCCCAAGGCCAAGCTGGGAGCCAACGCCAGCACCATGCTTAGGGCTCTGCACTGTCTGGCTGGACATCTGAGGTGGCTCGTCTCAGCTTCGATACAGCAGCCGGTGAGCTGGTACTCTGCCGCACGATAGCAGGAGGAAGCACATCTCCCGGGTAAGGACATGAGTGAAGGGGTCAGCAGCCAGGCTGGCCGATCTGCCTGCAGCTCAAAGACTTCTTACACTCCACGACGTTTGCTGCAATTTTTCTTTCATCGATGTACAGCCCTCCCCAGACCCTCCTAAGGGGCTGCATTAATGCTGGGGGGCTGCACCAGGATGAGGCATCTCATAAAGATGGATTAATGCAGCTGATAACACTGTGCACACCAAGATCCCCAAGCCTGGACATCTTTGATTCACTTGAAGAGCAGCATGACCCAAGAAATCCCTTTTTTTTAGGTGATGTGTACTGCTTGGGGATATCCATCAAAAAGCCCCCCCAGTCTCCCCCTCAGGAAGGAACATCCCTTCAGCAGTGGGGGCCAACGCACAGAAGCCTGCTGTATTTCATATAACTGAGTCCAACCTGCAGCTGTCATGTCCTCGGCCCTTTTTCACCGGTGTCTTGCACAGATTATGTCCGTGCCAGATCGGCGAGCTCAGATGAACGGCGGGCAGCGCTTCTGTGTGCCTCTGTGTCCATACCTTTGCTGACAGCGTGGTGGGGCCTGGAGGAGTGACTATGTGCTGGGACACCATCAGACATCCTCTGTCTGTCTTTTTCTGGCCTCCCCAGAGCATCCATGTCTACCCTTGACGTGTCCACCCCATGCTTTCAGCAGTTAAAGACATCTGCGTACTCGCTTGCCAGACACCACGGGGACCATCTGGGTTTGCAAGTGGAGAGCGTTTCCTGTGTTGTAACGCTGGGCTTGAAGGGCTGCAAACACTGCAGCTGGATGTTTGGGATGTGGGCATGGGATGCTCCAGCCTGGACAGCCCTCCGAGTGGAAACTCCCCCAGCAAAGTGCCCGTGCATCTCTCCGGTGCCTACCTGAGCACGGGTGAGTCATTGCATGGACTGGATGATGCTTTCCTCCATTCTGTGCAGTTCTGAACTCTGTGGAGGGTGCAACGTTTTTATAAATTCCAGAGGTCTGCTGATGGTCCTGTTGTTCTAAAGGCGGTGGGCGAGTTTGTTGATTTTGCATTCCTCTGCCCTTCCTAGCCAAGGAGAAGCGACCAAGGTATAAAACCAGAGCAGCTGCAAAACTAAATTGCTTAAAGTGCATTCCCAAGCCCCATTTTTTTTTCAGATGAGACCACAGAAACTGAGGCTTGCGAATTCGCACCTGGCAAAAGCGCTGTTTGCTGGTGCAGCAGGTGAAGCGAGCGGATGTCTCTGACAAACGCCATGTGGTATTTTTTTTCTATCCTGTGTATGGAATTTGAGCAAGGAGCCCTCGGCCCAGCTGTGCTATCACTGAGTCCTCAGAGGGAGAGCCGAGTCGGGTCCAGACTGGGAAGAGCTGGCTTTAAATTAACTGAACCGTGAGATGCACACCCACGATGCACGGAGGACCTCGTACTCAGATATTTTGCATTTTTCATGCTGCCATTCTGCTGTTCATATCACTCTCCAAACAGCCACACTTGAAAGCTCCCATAATATAAAAAATTCTTCATTATCTAAACAAAAGACTGCATTTTGGGTAAAAAAAATTGTGTCTAATAACCATCATTTTCCCTTCACTCCTCAAATTTGGCCGGTTGAAATGAGCAGCTTTTGTGCCTTGAGCGGTGGCAGGGGCTGCACGGGAACATCGGGAGCCCCTGGCTTGCTCAAAATTTCAACAGACCAGATTGCTCATTCTGGTGCCCCGGTACGGATGGAGTTCAGGCTCCTGTGATTTTAATTCTCGTACTTTTAGCGATGGATGCACCCGATGGATTTTTAGAGCAGGAGAGTTGTGGTGCTCCTCAGCGGGGTCACAGAATCACAGAATCATAGAATGGTTAGGTTTGGAAGGGACATCTGGCCACCTCTGTACCATTGGCACCTCTGAAAACTCCCTTGGTGGAGCAGCGGGAGTCTCTGGCACCATGGTGGAAAACTCAGGTTAACAAAGAAACTTTATTTGTATTTGAGTGCTTTAAACCATCTCCCCTGTGCTGTTACGTTAACACCAATTTAAAAAAATACTTAGAAAAAAACAGTGTATCTGCTAAAGATTTTGCACCAACTGCTATCAGCAGTGGGCAGAGAAAGCTTGTTATCCACTTCCTAATGAGCCATCCAGCAAGACACGGAAATCTGATACTAATAATGTTCCAAAACTGAGCAGAACGAAACACTCTGGTTTTCAAAGAGGAAAGATTTGGAAGGACTCAACAGAACAGACGCAGAAGGGCTTCGTGTGATCAGCTCTGCAAAACTTTCCAGGCATCTCACTGTGCTCCGCATCTCACCAAGAGCCACCACAAGCCCAGCTTCTCCCTCTCTGCACCCTTCCTGGCGCCTCCAGCCCCGCAGCTTCACATCCCTCACTGGGTCCTGCTCTTCTTTCCCCTTCCGTGAACCCCACCGGGCAACTGGCACTTGCTCAGCGTGCAGGATTTTCCAAGGCGAGTTGCCCTCACTGGAAAAGTTTACCCCCGCAGTTATAAAGGCAAGTTACACAGGCACATGTGTAAACACAGAATTTGTGCTGGCCACCCCAGCATTCAGTGTCTGCTTCTGGACCAGAGCCGCATCCCCGGCTCCAGCATCCTCTCCCTCACTGATTCGCGCAAACGTGCCGCAACATTTTTCAGGTGAAAGCTGCGTGTTGCTCTCTTCGCCACTACGCTTGCTGCTGGCTATAAACAGATAAAGCTCAGCGGCCAGCTGTGGGAAGCTCTGCTGTCTTCCTGCTTACAAGCGGCTTTGCCCCCAAAGCTTTTCGCTTTCTCGCCCAGCTTTTCGCCCAGCTGTCACCCGGTGGGTGTAGCCACAGGCTTCCCGTGACCCTATGTGTGGGACGAGAGAGCCCTTGTTGGAGGAAGAGGAGGATGCTTGGACGTACGCCCACTCTAATGATGCCTTAGCCACCGACTGCAATTCATCCTCACCCTCAGCGGAGAAGGACCCTGCAGGTGCTCTCTGGCCCAGTGGGAGGTGATTTCCTGTGTGTATTCATTGTGGAGAAGAGACAGATACAGAAAGGGGCGTGTGGGAGGAGGGAGCTGCCTGGTTAGGTGGTATTGGATGTGCGTTGGGGTACACCCAGCAGCCATGGTTCCCCCACATCGCTGCTCTCTCCCAGCCCCTGCTACTGGGGTTTGTCCCTTTGGGACCCCAAGCCCAGGGAGAGCTGGTGGATCCCAGCCTGTTGGCCCAGTATGGGGATGAGAAGCAGGCAGGATGGGCACCTTGGACCAGAGGTGTTTCTCAGACCCATCATTCCTGGTCCAGCCATATCCCACAGGTGAGCAGAAGCCTTATGCGTTCACCTCTGCTAAACTGAGGAGAGTGGCTGGGGGTGGGGGGGGGGGGCGGACGGGGAACGACACTGCAACTCCGTATGCTTTGGCTTCTCAAAAGCATGCCAGCTCTTGCACACTTGGATGGACATTTTCACTCCCTGGCTGTGGGCCTGAGACCTCTCTGTGCCCCTGTAGGCACTGGCACCCACGACCCTGCTCACAGACACTGGTCAGCGTTCAGCTAGAAAATGCAGAAATGATGAAGTGTGAAAAAGCCGAATGCAAGCCCCCACACACGCTCCCACCTGCTCCAGGAGGAAATCCACCTCCCTTCACCCGTCATCGGGGCTGCTGGGTCACCCTTCCCACCCCAGCAGGCCCCGCTGCACGCCCAGCCTGTGCCAGGTTTGGCGTGAGCCGAGCTTTTCCCTCTCTGCTGCCCCGGTGGATACGGTTGCCATGGCAATGTGTGAGCTGAGGGCTTGGACCATCCAGCAGCCTCCCTGCAGAGGAGAACACTCCCTGGCTCCTTCTCCACCCGTGATGGACAACTCCGTACATCCCTAGCTGATGGACAAGCCTGCTGCCACATCCTGCACTTTTGTCACTCGGCTATTCCACGTTCAAGCAAATCAGTCTGTGAATCTGAGACTGCAAAGCGAAAACGCAGGGTGAGCTAAGGATGGTCATTTGTGCTTCCCAGAAATGTCATTGAGATATTATCTGACAACACTGCAAAAAACCACCCCGTGCAAGTTGCGCGTTAAAAGTGTTTCTCAGCCCATTACATAATTGCTCTCCGTCATTAAGAAGGATCAAAGTTAGCCTGAGCCGTGTGAAAATGTGTCTGGAGACGTAGCCCATAAGCTCTGTCTCATAACAGACATTTAATAGTTAGGTGATTAATATGGAAGTGCTTCTTCCTTCAAATATCAATATTAACTTGAACTTTGCCTCAAGAACGCTTGAGCCTGTATTTGAAAAAGTATATTGGTTAATGTGTTAAATAAAAATCAGTCATTTCTTACTGTAATCTCCCTGCTACAATCTTTTCCTTTCACTCCTTTTCATTTTGGTCCCTCAAGTAACGACTCAAGACCATTTTTCTGCGCATGAATATCCCGAGGAAACGAAGTCACCCGCAGCCTGCGAAGCCGAGTTTCCCAATTTTTGAGGTGACAGAGCAGCGGGCTAAGAACAGACAGGCTGGAGTAGTTGGACACAAATGATTAACAGAGCTGGTTCATCAACAAATCCATGGGAATAAAAGCGAAGGCTGCACATATTTCATAAAAGAGAAAGGGATGAATAAACAGAATAAAGCATTTGCTGTGACTTGCTCGGCTGCCTGTAACGGGAAGGATGCCTCTCCGTTGCCCAGCGTGCCTTTTGTGTTTCCTTTTCCTTTCAGCAAAGCTGCCACATCCCGAGGATCCTGGCTGTGTGTTGCTGATTGCTTGGTGTGATATTTTTCTCTGTACCAGTGGGCTGTTATTAATGAACTGCCAAACCTGAAAAAAAAAAAAAGAAGAAAAAATGGAGCCAAGTGTGTCTGCATAGCTAAATAGCTGCTTTTAATTTGCCGTGGGTCTACAGGTTACTCTGTTTATTCATGAGAACAAACTTCAGGGCTCTTGCTCTCCAACGCGAGCCGTAGCCAAGAAAAAGACACGCTGCAGCCGAGAGCTGGGGTGCAATATAGCAAACGGAGACTTAAAAAAAAAGTTTTGCCCATTTAAGGCAATTTATTGAGTGGGTAAAATTAATCCTTTCTACATCTGTCCTAGCTCCAGAGGGATAGCTGCGGGGCTGGACTTGGGTCTTGGTGGCTGCGGCGTGCGTTTGCAGAGAGGAGCCTGGGCAGGGGTCTGCGGGAGGGGGGAACGGCAGCCGAAGCCAAGGGCTCGTGGCACCCTGAGGGGCCAGGGCAGCTTGTTGGTGGCTTGCAGGAAAGCATGCCTTGCGTTTCCAGAATAAATGCTGCAGGGGATAAACACAACAGCCCCTATTCCTGGGGAGGCCCTGCTGATGGGGGAGGACAGGATGGGTCGTGCAGCCTCTCTGGAGCCTCTTAGGAGATCATCCGGCTGCCAAACTGTACATCAGCTTAACTCAGGGAGGAAACGGGGTGCTCCGCTGCAATGATCTGAGTGGAAAGAGAAGGGCAATGTTATTCTACTTCCCTGGACACTCCCACAGCAAAGCAAGCAGGAGTACAGCTGGGGAAGGGACACTCTGAACATCCCCCCACTGCTGCACCCAGAGCTCCTGGTCCCAGTGAGGAGGGAACGGTCAAATTCTTCTGGGTGGGGGTCAAAGCACCCCGCTGCCTGAGCTGGACCAGGCATAAGGGGGTGAGAAATTAGTTTCTGACCATGAGACGAAAGATGCCGGTTTCCAGAGAGCACACGTGAGAGATGGGGAACCTGATGGGGTGGGAGCTGGTGTGACCCCTTTCAAAGAAGTTATGGTGTTCATCCAGGTTGACCAGATGGAAGAATACAAGGAGGAGCCACCTTAAGCTTGAGGCTGCTGGGCACGGGCCGCCTGGCGTGTGCAAGGGATGTGATTCCAGCAGGTTCAGGGCATTCTGGGACAAAACCAGACAGGCTGGGTATACACAGTCTGGTAACAACCTTACTGGGCATGTGGGATCCCCAGAGTGTGAGAAATCACACGGCTGAAATGCAAAGGCAGGAGATGCAAATCCACTGCCAGAGGAGCACGAGATGGGCGTCAGATGAACAATTCCCATGCCTGGAGAAGAAACGCAACAGGTCCGAGTATCTCTTCTTATATCTCTCATAGGGTTCAACGTGGGCAGATGACCTGACCTCGTCATGCAGATGGTCCTCGATGAACCTCAGAGGCTGCCGGAGGGAGGGACATCTGCACCCGGGATGTGTCAAGGCATGTCAGATGAATGCGCCCACCCTGGCCTGGAGTCCAGCCACTCAATCTATGGGGACACAAAATATTGTCTGGAGCAAGAGAGGACCGTGCCCTGGGTGCTGTTCGTCTGGCACACTGCGGGTGTGAGCGCAGTAATTGGACCGTGTCAATAATACACCAACAGAGCATTTCCACCAGAAAATGGCATTTAAATGGCATTTTGTCGTAATAAAGAATTTCCATGGGAATACATTGATTTCAAGGAAATTTAATTTTGAAAAAAAAAGCAGACATTTTGTAAGCTTTGAAAGCTCAAGCACCTCTATTGCAGTAAATACATAATTTGTTACTCTACAATTGACTTTATTTCTCAGTTTATTCAACTTCATGTAGTTATGTAATTTGATTGAAGTAGTTAGCTAATATTCAGACTTGACTTTTGGCAGCTATTTCCAACATGGAGGGAACTGGCAAGAGATCCAGGTATTTCTGGTGGAATTCATTTTATATGCAAAAACATTGCTGTAAACGGTGCTTTCCTTGAGACGAGCACTGGAGCAGCAGGAGATACTGATGCCACCAGACTTTCCAAGCCTCTTTCCCTGGGCATCACACCACCCAAAATCTCGGTCTTTGCTTTCTCTGAACAGAGTGTTGCTTTGGCCACCCTTGGCTTTCTGCTGATTGATTCTGATTATTTCTGTGGTGTCTCCCCACCCTCAGAGAGACAGGCACATAGACCTCTCCAACAAAGCAACGTCCGTTGAGCTGTTTCACGCACATAGCTCGGCTCTTCAGTAGTCTTACAGGCTGCCCATGCTTTGGGCAATCGCTCCCGTTGGTTGCATAAGAGAAATGAGTTTGGTTTTTTTCTGCTTGCTGACTGAAGGATGGCAGCAACGCCCGGCTTTTTTTTCACAGCTGTGCCTAAACTCAAGTTGTTTGGTCCACCCAAGCCGAGGACAAGCCAGCGTGATTCCGAAAGTCTCAGCTAGGGAAAGCAGACAAAGCTGCTGGCTTTTAAACTGCCTGAGTCCCGCTAGAGCATGAGAAAGGGCAGCCAACATATCTTGGCCATCAGGATTAGAATAAGGGGATTACAGCACCTGCTAAAGTCTCTCTGAACTTCAAAGGCTCATGGCACATCATATTTTTAAACGTGTCCCAGGGTAATTAAGCAAAGGAACTTTAAAAGAAAGGCATTTTGTCAATCTGAGGAGCTCCCTTGGGGGCTTCCTTGCTGTGGAGGAGGTTAGCCTGATTACGGCAGGAAGACAGGCGTTTTACAAGCTCCTGGCTGCAGCCGAGTCCTTGCCATGATGCCGTCTGCCGGGGCCAGGCTCTGGGTGCCGGAAAAGCCCTCACGGCAGACAATGAACCTGCAATCTTTGATGAACCTGCAATCTTTGATAGGAGAGTGAGGCACCTGTAGCGCTGTGGTGCCTTCTCCTGCAAAGGGCCTTGTCACGGCTTTCCATCCGCTGCGGCAGCGTGAGGGCAAGGGATGGGGCCAGGATTCACGAAGGGCTGTCAGGCTGATGAATGGATGCTGCTAAGTCTTGCATACATCCACAACGTGCTTGTGCACGGAGGAAACACCTATTCGCAGCACAACCCCGCTGAAAGGGGCAGGAGCGGTCACTTGTGATGGACACGTGTCACGAGCACGTTTTGAAAACCACAGAGATCAGGACAAGCTCCCCATCATTTTGTGACCTTGTCCCTGCTGCTGGTGGTGTGCCAGGAAAGGTGGCACCGCCAGAACCTCCGAGACCTGCCGCTCAGCAAGACTCCTCGGTCTAGCACCGAGACGCAGTCCTAGGCTGAGAAAATAGCTTTTCTGGATGATTTCTGATTTTGAGCCTGGTTTCAGCATTGCATCAGGTAGAAGTGGCGCCCTGCTGAGTTTTCTGTGACTCACTGTGCCACCCACTTCTCGCAGAAAGGGAATGTTAGGTCTTTAACAAGCGAGCCGAGCACTGGAAATTGCTTGTGGAGTATTGATTGGTGTCCAAACTGCAGGGAGAAGGGATTTTCAGTCATTATCTGGAAGATGTCAGGGCAGCGAGACTGATCTTAAAACGGAACAAAAATAGAAATTATTCCTCTTGTTTTGTTTGGGGGTTTTATTTCCTCTGCATTGAATTCTTGGTTAACATTTACAGGAGTCAAACCCAGATGCTGCTGCAGAGGGGGAGGCATGAAAAAAAAAACAGTGCAGCAGCACTACACCAAGAACATGGCCAGAGAAAGGGCTGGGGAGCAGAAAGACCAGTACTTTTTTTTTTTTTTTTAATCCCACATGGTCCAAATGACACGTGTGGGTGCGATGCATTACGGACTTTCTTCTCCTGACTCTAGACCCAGTAAGAGCAGACTGGTGCAACTGGTAGCCCAGGGAGCAAACAGTCCCTGCCTTGGTCCCTCCTGCAGGAATGAGTCACAGAGAGCTCGTGTCCCGCTCCCAGACCTCTCGCCACTCCTGCCCAACCACTCGGCTTGCTCCAATTAGGGAAGAAAAATGTCTGGAAACAAAAGGAGCTGTGTGTGATTTCCAGCAGCTGTTAACTTCTCTGCTCTGCTCCCAGGATGGTTGAATTTGAATCGATCCAGCTCGTGGAGCCCAGGCTAAAGTCTGCATGTCTTCACTTAATGCTTTACACAACATTTTGGCCAAACCCTGAAGGCCAAGGACCACTGCCCACGTGAGCGATGGGGGGGACCGTCAGGGTCAGAGGAGGGAGGCTGGGGCTCAGCGGTGGTAGAGTCCCAGGAGGAAATGTTTCTGGCTCCTGTTGCCAGAGGTGAGCTTTTCCACCTCTGCCCAGTCGTTTTGCTTGAAACATAACACTTTTTCAAAACCTTTTTCTGATCTCCACCAGCAGCCTGCTCAGATATTGACTGGTGGTTGGCATTTTATCCTGGATGCTATGCTTTGTGTGACTAACTGGAGAAATATAGGGATGCAGAACCATGTCAGAGGTCCCTGGTCTTCAGGAGAGACCCAAATCGGCCACGAATAACAGGCAATTTCCAAACCCACAACCAGCAGATTTTGAGATCCCAGTGTTTCCTTACAATCTGAATTAGGAAGTTTAGGCAAAGCCAGCTTTCCCCTGCCTCCAACCTTGTCCTGCAGGGTTTCAGGGTCTCTTCAGCCCTCCCCAGCTGTTGCCTGTGTTGCCCGGGTCACCTCGAACACGCCATGGAGGCTGTTAGCAGCGATGGGTTGCCATACCCCTGGGAAGCCAGAGAGGCTTACTGCTGTGGTTCCCATTTTTCCGTGGCATCCTCAGGATGTCCGAGCTCTCTGAAGCTCCTCAAGCCCTGGCCTGCAGGTCCCACAACTCAGCTTTGCGTTGCTCAGTGCTTCTCTCCGAATATCTAGTTCTCCGCTCTGCAGGAGTGATTTGGAGAGGGGCTGATGCTCACAGTTCCTCACGCATGTCCCTGAGCCTCCGCCTAAAGGTGCCAATTCCCAAAAGCATCGCGAGTTGCTCTGGGAGGCAACATGATTTCTATTTCTCAGCGCTGCTGTGCGGATTCACTGCTGGCGCCTCGGGGCAGGCGGATTTCAAGCCTCGCCTGCGCTGCAGCTCACAGAGCCCTGCCTGCACAGAGGAAACACAACCTCCATGTCCCTGGCATTTCTGCAGCACCTCAACTCTCTTCCTGAGAGGGAACCAGGCATTTCGGATCCCTGCCAACCCGAAGGGGCTCCCTCGGATGAACAGAGAGATGGGGAACCTGCCCGAGGCCAGCTGCGCATCCGCCTCCCTCCCCGAGCTACACCACTCATCACCCTGCCAGTGTAGCCTTCAGTGTAATACCGATAACTCCTTACTATATTAAAAAAATAAATACAATATAAATGTACCAGTTCTTCCCCTGCACGTGCATGCACACCAACTCATACTCACCCGCGATCGATCTCTGTTTAATTAAATACTGGCAATGACTGTCACGTGGGGGCAATTCTGCTGACTCGGGCACTTTGGGATTTTTATGCATCTATTTCTGCTTTGCTTTTCCATTAACTTATTTTTCCCTTTGTAATAAGGGGTTGTCAGTGTAATTTATACAGCAGCGCAGGAGGCACGGGCAGCCCGGGGAGCCATTCACAGCTTGCCAGGGATAAACACAATTACACATTTTTAAATGTCAGACTTCAAGAGAAGAAATGAAAAAGGTAAACGATATAAATCTCAGAGAGAGAGAGCTGCTCTCTCTTTAAAGAGCAGCTTCCCAGCCAAGCTTCCGTGCCCCCACATCCATCGCGTGGGCATCTCCTTCCGCATCTCTGGGATGCGGAGGCACAAAGGACGGGACACAAGAAATGCATGGAAAGTGATGGCAGCACTTCTGTTTCCAATATTGCTGTTGAGTATTTGGGGAAAAAAAAAGCCTGAAAAAGCATCATGTCCTGGCACGTGTTCCCACAACTTGTCCCCTCTGCGCCCACTGCGCACTGGCCCACATAGGGCAGAGTCTGCCCTGCTCCCTGCTCATTTCACAGTCAGCTGCTTTGATCTCCGGTGTGATTAAAAGAGGATAGTTCAGATGGATTAAATGAGAGCCACTTACATAATCTGTTTAAAATTCCAGTAGCACATTTTCAGAGAAGAGGAGAAAGAGAACAGCCATCAGCTCCTACTGGTTTTGCAAGCTAGGTGGGAGCTCCACCACACTTGGTGGGCTTGGGGCAGGTAGGAGCCCACCCTCATGTGACAGCAATCTTGTAATCTTGAGCCACAATGGGTGCCTGCTAGAAAGAGAAAAGAAGCCCAGGGGTGGAGAGGGGAGGCTTACAACATCCAGGCCCTGCTAAAGAGCAGCTATTTGACCTCTATAAAAGCTGATCCTGTGATGGAGGTCTGGTGTTTTGGGAGGATGTGTGTTGTTATGCTCCAGGTGGTTGTTGGGTGAGTTGTTCCTCTTGCCCTAGAGCAGAGGGTGGGAGGATGCAATAGGTTAGTAGGGTCTCCTCATCTGACTTCTCTTAGTCTTGCAGGAAGGAATTGGGGGTGAGGAAGGACCTACAGGTGAAAGCATGGGGCTGAAAGTCTTTGGAGAGGGCTTGCAGGGGTAGGAGAGAAGCTGGAGCTTTTTGCTACCTGCTTGTTAGATGAAGGGAGCTTGTCTCAGCACTAGAGCAGCATGAAGGGTTTGAGCTTTGGAGGAAGGCAGTGCAGCTGGTGGGCTTACAGGGCCCTAGGAAGATGCTGCTTGATCAGGTAGGTGCTTCTGCTGGACTGGGAGGATGGAGCAGCAAAGCAAGGTAAGGAGATGGAAAGGGAGCATCTCCTGATGAAGATGGAGGGGGCCTTGAGAACACAGTAAGGTGGGTGTCTCACTTTGACACTTGGGTGGCACTGCTGATGGAAAGCCACCAAAACAGGTGTTGCCACTGTTGAAAGAATGGTGGCTGGTTGTGGAAGTAAGGACTGTTTCAATGGACTGGTTGGAGGGGCTGAAGGGATGAGGGAAGGAAGGAGATCAGATTTGGGGCTGGCAGTGATCACTGGTAAAGCCAGTGCATACTGGACCTGGAGTGGACAGGGATCAGCACAAAGAGGAGGAGCTCAGCCCCTGTGGCAGTATGGGCTGACCTTGGGCTTCATGGATGGACACTTACTGATGTGGCAAACAGTTGTCCAGCAGCTGTAATATGTGAGGTGTGAGCAGGGAGTGCTGGGGATGGGTAATAACATAGAGAGATGGGATCCAAGGTCCCTTCTACAAGACCACTGTAAAAAAAAAAGCTAGATGCAGTTCTTGGCAGAAGGGAGGTGATGCCTTGCAGCAGGGTTGGAGGTGTGGTGCTGTACAGAAGTCCCTGCAGTGCAAAGCTGGCCTGGAGATTAGAGTGCATGGCAAATTAATAGGTGAGGTGGCTTTCTGGCCTTTCTGGAGGCTGTGAAGCCTTTTTATAGGAATGCTGCTAGGAGTATCAAAAGGGACGATCTTGTATCTGTTTGAACTTTAAGGACACTGGTGTGTAAGACTCTATTGACCTCAGGAGCATAAAGGCCTTATCTCTGACCTGGCTTTGGAAAATGGGATGCCAAGGGCATTTCAACCGCTGCTGTTACATCCCTGTAACATTAATCTGGGTTGCAATTTCCAGAGCAGTGTTTCTCCACTAAGGCTGTGCTAATGAGTTTCTCAGAGCCTGCATGGCATCCAAGTGTTTCCAAGTGTAAGAGCCATGAAGGAATAAACGGGGCATCTCCCAGGAGCTGGCTGTAAACCATTAGTTTGATGGCTTTGTGGAGGGGCAGGAAGATGAAATAGGACTGCAGCAACATTACACAGTGAATTCTACTTATTTACTAGGTGATAAAGGGTTTAACACCGCTTCTGATGCAGTCAAGCTTCAATCTAAATGCTAGTTATGCCTAGGACAGCCCATGCCTAGGGCAGCTGTGAGTGACACCCAGCTCATTGCAGGTACTGTTAAGAAACTGCATTGAGGGTGAGAGAACATCGTCTTCATTAAGGGTGACAACAGGGCTCTCCAGGGGCTGGAAGAGCCTTTCTGAGGTGCTAAGAAGTGTGAGGCAAGACCTGGAGGGATGGGACTTCTTACAGAAGAATTGCAATGAATTTTCCTGTAGCAGAGGCTGGTATGGTAACTAGGCTCTGGTGTAGGTCTTACAAGGTGCTTAAAGTGGTGTGGAAAGTCTAGCTGTTCTTGTTCCAAGTGGCCCATTGACAGGCCTTTGTGATGACCTAGTAGATGTTTATCTTCCTTTCATGATAGCAGGAGGTTTAAGGTGTTGCTTGCATAGCAATGAGAATTTGACCATGGATGAGGCTGCTGAAAATGAGACTTCCACCACAGGACAGCACAAATACCCTCTCTAGTGAGACCTTGGGGTTCAAGAGCAGGGAGAACTGGTAGAGACAACTTTTCTCACACTGTCTAAAGACCAGTGGTATGTTATATACGGGGGATGAGTGGCATCCATGGCTGCATGGAGGTGACAGTGGCTGCTGTTTGGTGACGTCTGACTGGCTTCCAAAGCATGAAAGCTAGATCACATCTGCTAGGGTGGCATCTACATCTGACGCCCTTTACCGGTGGTGTTTGAGTGCAAGAGAAAGTGGAGGTCTTCTCTGCTTGGTAGCTTCAGGACAAGACACAGTAATGTTGATACAGTGTTTTTGGTTACTTTAGGGTGTTTTGATGTAGTTGATTCTGGAACTGAGAGGGAGTCACAAAAGGAGCCCACCGTGGGCACACGTGCAATGAAATATACTTCACCAATCCGGTGGTGGGTGCAATGGAAGGTGTCATGGAGCCCAGTGCAGTCTCTTGGCACTGATGGTGGCGTGGTCCTTGCTAATGGGGCCCTGTACTCCCAACTCTGGGACTGAGCCCAGGAAAGGGTAAAAGTTACCCCTCTGAAGCAGGGAGAGCTGCCAGGGTGAGTTCATCTGCAATCAAATCTGCACAGTAGGAAATACAAGGGTGAGGATTGCTCTTGAAGGATTATATGTGGAAAGCAAAGGTGTTTCAGAACAGATGGAACTAATTAGATGCCCTAATTGTGGGGGTGGCTGGTGGGGTGTGGAGGAGGTTGGTGCCTCCATGACATGACTCCACATAGAGGTTGGCACGTCCATGAGATGACTCCACTACACATCTGTAATGGAGAGCCTCACATGGCAGATCAGACCAGCTTTCAGATGTGAGCAGGGGGAGATGGGGTTTGAAGAGCTCATGTATCAAAGGGTGGTGTTAGAATGGGATTAGGGGACACCTGGGGTTCCTGAAAACTAAACTGAAGAGCTGCGGACTGGAGTGAACTGCTGTGGGGGCTTCTCACACTCTTGCTGTGGTAGATGCTCTTTGCCTCTACCATGAGCTGATAGTGTGCCTTGAGCCTAGATACCAAGAAGCTAAAACTACCAAACATACAAGAGTAGCATGAGATTTTTTTTTAAGCAGAACTAAGAGAAGTGGTATAAGGAGTGCGAACTGGCTCTAGAGGAAACTGTGTTGGCCATCACTGAGGGCGAAAAAAAAAAAAAATTATCATCTGGCCATCCAGTGTTGCTTGAACAGCCTGCTATGTACTCCTGAATGCCTCTCCACACACAAGCACCTCTTGAGCTGGATGCTTTTCATGAGTCTGTTGTTCACCCTGTGAGCATGAGCCTGCTGTTCAGCCTTCGGAGAAAACTCCCCAGTCATTAAGTTTAGGACCCTGCTAGCAAAGAAGAAAGTCATGTAGGATCACAGCTAAGAGCAGAGTGTCGCTAATGAACAAACAAAGCAGCGACTACGACCAGGGAAAACAAAAGGCTGGTCCTAAGGAGCTGAGGTTTCTAGACAATGAGTTTACTTGAATAGGAAGTGAGGAGTTTGTTTACAGAGCTAATGCAAGGATGAAAGGGAGAAAATGAAACTAGAGCTCTTTATGACATTGCTTGAGGAAAAAAGACAAGCAAAGCTGGCAGAAGGAAAGCTTGAAATACAAACAGCTGGTACCACAGTCATCATAGCTGGACATAAAGCAAATGAGACTGCAGAGATGCTTGGAGCTGGGTTTTCTGTTGGAAAACTCTGGTGTCTATGTAAACACAGAAGTCTTCACCGTCATGCGGTCTGTCCATGGGACTTGACTCCAGCTACAGTAAGCAAACCCACAGCTAGCCTGAGAAAACTCTCTGAAAAAGCAAGATTAGCTGAGCTGTCTAGGGAAGGATTAAAAACACTGGGTCACCAGGGCCGGACAAGTGCCCAGGCAGTGGGAGGTGGGTTGGAAACCCAGATATTGTATACTGGGTGTAGGGGAGGGACAAGGCTCGTGAGGCAAACACACAGTGCATGTGGCACTGCATGTGGGAAGGGAAAACATCAAGTCCCGCTCCCTCAGCAGCCCCGGCAAGTGGAGGGGCTGCGGTGAAGCTTCCCAAAACGCTGTCTGCTAGGTGATGCTGTGCCTGGCTTTCTGAAGGTCTGCCACTGGGCTTCACATTGGGTAAACCGCAGGGCTGCGGTTCCCTTTGAGAGTGCTGTCGGTTTGGGCTCACCAGATGGTTTCCCTGGATTGAGTTTTCTTTTACCAGAAGCATGGCAAAAAGCTCTCTTGCTGAAGGACCAGCCATTGGTTTGGGCTGACAGTAAGAAAAACTAGTCTGGCATCTCCTTTAGACCTAAGGAAACCATCAGTTGCTCCAGGAAAGATATTCCTCCATTTAGCTCCCCTGTAGCTGCCAAGCACGGTTAACTTTCTGTACTTTGTCATCTGAAATCCCAAGAAAATCCAAATCACATCCTGGTTGTTGAGAGTTTCCCCTCTTGCAGCTCCTCTGCTTCAGTTAAAATGACAGAAGATACAGTTCTCTTTAAAAGGTGCTTGTTGCTCCGTGACTGATATCACTCCGGAATCATGAGCAGCAGTATTAGACTGAGGAAAACAATCAATAGTTGAGATCATACCAAAATACATTCTGAATTCAACAGGAAAGTGCAGCCTGTCCTTTCAGAGCTTTAGGGATTTCACTGCTTATCCCCAGCAGGAGAAGTGAGGAATAACTTTTTCTAAAAGTCATTCTGAGAGCAACTCAAACCTCACCACCTAAAACCAATAAATGCCTCCAGTTTGATCAGGAAAGGTCTCTGTGTGCTTAAACACGCCGCACTGCTGAAGAGAGGCAAAGGAGCTATGTCTGGAGACTGCCTCCAGGTCTTTTATCAAAATGTTATGTGTATGTAAGACTGCTCTCTGCGCCAGGGGCCTTCAGAGGTCCTCCAGAAGCTGTGCCAGTTTGTGTGCTTGCCAGGATGATTGACTTCTGGGGGCGAGCACTCCATCCTTGCGTCCCAGTGCTTGTCCCTGCAACGTGCGCTTCCTCGAGGTACTTTCCGAGCGTTTACGGCACCTCCACCTCTGAACCCAAAGTTAATGTGCATGACTCTGCAGCTCCAGCCGCTTCTCAGTGCACCAGGTCCCCACGTCTCAATGGTCTTTTGTATTCTTTCAAACGCCTGGTCCCGGATTTGAGCATTTTTCACTGACTGTCTTCAGAGCTGGCAGACCTAGGAACTGTCTCAAGCTGATTAGCTTTTTTTTTCTGGTGTGTCTTTTTTCCTTTATTGCCACCAGGTTCTCAAGGTCTTCTGGAAGTCAACAGATGTTTGCTGAAGTGGACTTCAAATCCTGCTTGTTCTGCCGTTATTTAAGATTTGCTTAGGAGCAGAGTAACCTAATAATTCTGCAAGCATAGTAGAGAATCTTTCACTTATCCCATTGGATAGTGTCATTTTAATAAAAAAATATAATCCTTTTACAGACTTATTCTGGGCTCTGATCCTCTCTTCCAATATGTCTGCAGCTCCTCCTGGCCTTTTTACCAGCCACTTTAATAAGCATCCTCTGCAGGGCAGCATCCAGGTCACTAATGAAAAATTGAATAATATTAGACAGATGTGCTTTAGAAAAGCCTCCTTGATGTCTTTCATTCTGACAATGAGTCATTCACACTCCTCTGCAAACCCAAGTTTCCAGCAAGTTTTGCCCTGATGTTGTACTAAATTCTTCCCAAATGTTTCTTTCACATGTGTGTATTTGCTTGTAAGAGTTTATTGAAAGATGGTAAAAAAAACCCACTAAAACTGGTATACAAGGTATCATCTGCTGGTACTGCTTACCTTGCTGCTTTTAACAGCTGTGGTAATCAGTAAAAATGAGATACAAAGACCTAAATGTGGAAAAAGTCCATAGTAGACTTTTGCCTGAACAGCATCTGCGTCAAACTGTTAGAAAAATGAGTATAACTTTGAAAAGAGATAATTCCTACAGAATGCCTCATTTCATTTGACCAAGAAATCCAAAGAGACTTCTCCTAAGAAGCCTTCAAATGTCTGTGCTGGGCATTTACTAGTTATACATCCTCTCAGCTCTCCCACCAAAGTAATTTTCTTTTCTCCAAATTTCATCTTAATGGTGGTTTATAGCATATGTTCACAGCATTATTCATTAGCTCTGGGTAAATAAACCTAAAAATGAGGAGAAAGCCTACGATAAATATGAACAGCAAAAGACTGGTTCAAGAAAGATTCAAAGAGAAGTGAAGCAGGAGATTTTTTCTACATGGACCATTAGTGTGTTGTTTAGAAATCACTCAGCCATTCTTGTTTACTTTTACTGACAGGAATTATGTGATTACAGCACATTACTATCCCAATTTACGGCAGAGAGGCTAGCTGGAGGACACTTAGGTAGGGGTTATGATTGGAAAGCTGACTGTGCTGTTGAAAGACAAGATGATGCCTGAGCACGGTGCGCTGCAGCACGAGGGTCCTTGCACGCCTGCCCTCTTTCCTCAGATGCCCACACAACAACGTGTGGGCATGGTGGATCATCTGCAGAAAAAGCCAGGAATCCAAAGTCACTGCATGCAGGCAAGTGAATCCCAAACCGGGGTCGAGCAGCCTGTGCAAAGGCACCGGTCAGAGCTGTAACTGGATTTGATGTGGTCCAGCATCCTGCTGCGGAGGAGATGATCTGAAAACAGCTCCAAACCAGTTTGGAGCTGACAAAATGAGGTGCATTGCATCAAACCTGGAGCCTGTTGAGACTCTTCCAAGCACTGGAATGAGGAAACAAAAATGTGGTCCAGCTAAATACAAAAGGCAATCATGGTACCAGGCAGAAAACAAAGGAGGCAGCAGGTAGGGAGGTGTCCTTTTATCCTTATGTTATTTCTTTTGATGGGGACACTGGAAGGGTTTTCAGGGGAGGATTTCCGAGTGTGGGAAACAGTGGACCTTGCTTTGGACAACTCCTCATGCGAAGCTGGGAGTGTGCATGTGCACAGGCTGTACACCAAACACTGCAGAAGGAGCAGGAAGGGAAGAGCTTGGGCAGACCTGAGATTAGCTTCCCAGTGCAAAAAGGCCTGACTGCAGTTTATTTTGGAGGTGTGATTAAGGTTTAAAAAATGAAAAAAAAGCATAAATGCACATGGGGGAGGGGCAGCGGAAGGAACAGCACGAAGCATGAGCTGCTGCGATGGGAATCTTCTGTTGTCTTTCAGCAGTGCCCTTGTCAGCATTCATGATGTGGGTCATGATGTGCACCCCATTTTTGGAGAAGAGGGAGAAAAAGGGCTTGCTTAGATCCTCTTCTAAGGAAAAGCATTTAAAACATAGCAGCACTTTGGACTGAGCTGTGCTCGTACTGCCTAAATTTTCTCCCACGTGAATTTTCCCTGTAGTGTAGGCTGGCTCTCAAACGCTGTGTGGCTGTCAATGGGGCTGGGCCTTGAACCTTGGTGACAGCACTTCTTAATTGTGCATTCTTCTCAAGAAATAACCTCTTCTGTTTACTTTTTCACATGCAAGGACTCAAATTACCCTCAAAGAGCTTTTTTCAATGTTCTTATCCTTTAGAGATTCCCAAGCCCAGGATCAACGCAGGCAATGGATGAAATTGCTCACAAATAGCTCATTTCTCAATAATTAAACCCACTGTTCTGTAACAATGCTGTAGATTTTTTTAAGATATTATTATTTTTAAATGATTACTTGCAAACATATAATTTGATCTCTCCTGTTTAAAAGTGCATCTGGAGACCCTGTCAGTGATTTATTGTGGAAGAGAGCGCGGGAGCGGTGGGTCAACACTGCAATATCATCTACTGTCTCAGCAAAACTAATTTGTAGAAAGATGCAAAGTTAGAACACTAATTTGCAGTGTTTATTCCCAGAGGTGAAAGTATCACTGCAAAGAGTGGCTGCAAGGTGGGATTTCGGAAAGCATTCAGGCTTCGCAATCCCTTGGGCACACGCCGCATCATGCCCACTCACCTCTCGCAAATCTATGTGGTGTGTGTCGTGGTTTTGTTAGTGAGGGGGGGCCTAAGGTGGTAGCTTCTGTAGGAAACTGCTAGAAGTTGTTCCCCTTTGTTCAGTGGACTCGGCCGGGCCTAGGGCGGACCCACTGCTGGCCAAGGCCGAGCCGATTGGTAGCAGAATGTCCCATGATAACGCCTCTGCCATAACGTATTTAAGAATGGGAAAACAGAAAAAAAAAGAGAGAGAAGAGAAGATGTGAAGAAGCTGAGTGGGGGCAGAGGCGCAGAGGGGGAGGCGCGAGCCTCATGGGCCTTGCACCCCTCACCCTCTGGCCTCTCGCCAGGCGGCCGACTGGGCCCGACTCGGCCCGGCCCAGCTGCAAGAAGTAGAAAGGAGATGAGAAGTGAATAAGATGATGTAAAAAAAAGATCCTGAGAGACATCTACCAGCCTGTTGTGAGGAACGGCTGCAGACGCCAAGGTCAGTTCAGAGTGAGGGGGAGGAGTAATGCGGCTCCTGGCCAAGATTCCCCTGCAGCCTGTGGTGACGACCATGGTGGAGCAGGTTGTTCCCCTGCAGCCCATGGAGGCCCACGGAGGAGCAGAGATCCACTTGGAGCCCGTGAAGGACCCCGTACCGGGGGAGGTGGATGCCTGAAGGCGGCTGTGGCCCGTGGAGGGCCCGCTGGGACAGCTGTTCTAGAGGGACTAAACTCCGTGGAAGAGATGACCCACGCCGGAGCAGTTTCACGAAGGACTGTGGCCCGTGGGAGGGACCCCGCAACGGAGCAGAGGAGGAATGTGAAGAGTTCTTCCCCCTACCATGAAGCAGCGGCGTAAAACAACATATGATGAACTGACCGCAACCCCCATTCCCTCTTCCCCCCTGTGCCGCTTGGGGGGGGAAGGTAGTAGAGATAATGTTAAGCTTGGGAAGAGGGAGGGGTGGATGGAGGTTATCTTGTTTTCTGCCTCATTATCCTGCTATTTGTAGTAATAAATGAATAGTTTTCCCCAAGTCGAGTCTGTTTTGCCCGTGACAGTAACTTTAAGGATTTCTCCCCGTCCTTATCTCAAACCTCGAGCCGTTTTTCTTATATTTTCTCTCCCTGTTCTCTTGGAGGGTGGGGGGAGTGAGAGAGAGACTGCGTAGTCTGGCCCTGATCGGGGCTGAACTACGACAGTGGGTTATCCTGCTCTTGCCATGAAATCCCCCAAGAAGGATGAAGACATGAAGACATTCCTATTTTTTTTTTTTTTTTACAATTACATTTTATTTTTCATGCCTGTATGGTGATGACAATCAGCCTTTTCCCAATCCCAATGTTAAAGTGGCTCTTAGCCATGAGAACTAAGAGATGGAGATGGGAAGTGGAAGGCATAAAAGATCATTGAATAACAGAATTGTTAGGGTTGGAAGGGGCCTTTAAAGGCCACCCAGTCCAGCCCCCCTGCCAGGAGCAGGGACATCTCCAACCAGATCAGGTTGCTCACAGCCCCGGCCAACCTGGCCTGGAATGTTTCCAGGGATGGGGCATCCACCGCCTCTCTGGGCAACCTGGGCCAGTGCTCCACCACCCTCAGCGTAAAAAAAAAATTCCTGATGTCCAATCTGAATCTGCCTCCCTCTATTTTGAAACTATCACCCCTCGTCCTGTCACACCAGGCCCTACTGAAGAGCCTCTCCCCATCTTTCCTGCAGCCCCCTTTGGGCACTGGGAGCCGCTCTGAGGTCTCCCCGGAGCCTCCTCTTCTCCAGGCTGAGCAGCCCCAGCTCTCTCAGCCTGGCCTCACAGCAGAGCTGCTCCAGCCCTCTCATCATCTGCGTGGCCTCCTCTGGACCCTCTCCAACAGATCCATGTCCTTCTGGTGTTGGGGGCTCCAGAACTGGACGCAGTAAAGATGAAAGAGTGGGGTCTTGATGGCCATGTAGCCAGTGTTGTAACTGTTAGGAAGGGATATTGTATTTCAGCCCAGAAATTCTTGGGTTCTGTGGAAGTCCAGGGAAGTAGTAAAGTAAGGTTTGTAAGCAATAACTTGAATTTAATTGCCCTTGTGTTCTAAGGCTTTTTTTATTTTCTTTAGTTAAATTACTTCAAAATGTGAGCAGGCGGTAAAACCTGCTGTATCCGTGGGCATATGATTTGTGACAAAATAAATTGTTGATACTTGAAGAAAGTTTTATAATGAGATTAGGAAGCTGATTATCTCCCCGGGCTAGTACTGGAAGAAAACTTTATTCACAGAATGAAACAATGCCATATTTCTGTGGCTGGATGAGGAGCTAACAAAAGTCTAGAAGTAAAATTAACATTTCTATGCAGTAAATCAGTGGAGTAACTTGGCTTGGGAAGTGTATTTATCTCTAATTTGAGATTAATGCATCTTTATAAAATGTCTACCGCTCTCCTACAGCCAGCAGCTCTTGTGATAAGGTACGGGTTTGTAGGGGTCAGGTTGAACAATGATCATCAAAATTACCTTCTCAACGCTTCTGAACATACAGTACCTTTTTGAAAAAACTCAGAAATCGAGACTTTAACTGAATAATTGTGAAGGTGTTGGTGAGAAGACATCTCTGATCAAAAAGACTGCTTGGAGCAGGACTACTGCTCATGCCAGATCAGCCCGCAGTGGTGTCCAGCCAAATCTTGGAAACCTCTGGAGGGAGTTCCCGCTGCCTGTCTGAGCAGCCCGCTCTGGAGCACACCACCTTCCCAGGGACTGGGCTTGTCTGGTCCAGCCTGAGCCTCCAGTGCTGCTATGTGTGGCCATTGTGATACCATCTGACACCACTGAGAAGAGCACCTGCATCTTCCTGCCTGTCCTTCAGGTAGGTGGAGGCTACCATTAGATCACACCTAAGCCTCCTCTTGGCCAAACTAGACTGGTCTGTCTTTCCCTGGCCTTTTCTCATAGCCCACAAGTCACTGACCCCAATAATCTTGATAGCCTCTGCTGGCTCATCTTCTATTTTCAAGTGTTACTCTTGAACCTGGGGGCCCGAAACTGGATGTGGCACCAAGATGTAGCCTCCCCAGCAGCAAGCAGAGGGGATGGTAACTACTCAGAGTCTACTGGCCTTGTTCATCATAGTGCAGCCCAGGATGAGGTTTGCATTATTTAAGATGAGAGTGTTGGAAGCTTGTGTTTGCCCTGGCAGCCCGTCAGCTCCCAGCCTGGACTGATGCCAGGTGTGATGACAACCCACATGCATAATTTTGCACTCCTCCACGTTGAACTCCATGGAGTTTCTGTTGGCCCCATCCTTGAGTTTCTCAGGGTCCCTCTGGATTGGAGGTCTGTTTGCTGTGTCAATCATCCCCTGTAATTTAGTACTGTCCACAAATTTGCTGAGAGTGTGCTCTGTCTCATCACCCAGGTAGCTGATGAAGATATTGAACAATATCAGCCCCAGTATTGACCCCTGAGGCACTCTGCTTATTACTGGCTGCCAACCAGATGTTGAGCCATTGATTGCCACGCTCGGAGCCTAGCGTCCCAGCCAATTTTCAAGCCATCTAATAGCCCTTTCATCCAGCCCGTACTTCCTCAGCTTCCAAATGAGAACGCTGAGGGAGACAGCGTCAAAAGCTTGATCAAGCCGGCTCTGTTGAATTAAGGCCAAGTCTGAGGTTATTAACTGAAACAGCAGACATGCCTACACAACCAAATGAAGGAGTGATTGCAGTGTCTGCCGCTGTAACCGTCCTGGCTCTAGGGCACGGTAACAATAGCATTAACATGGGTATTAGCTCCTGCTAACAACCAGAGTAAAAGCTCCTGAGGAATCGCACTTATGAGCTCTGTTTTCCAGCAGAAACCGAAGTCCACGCTCCTGTGTCTTTGCTGCCCCGGTTGCCTGTGCCAGTTTGATGGAGCGAGGATGGGCACGTTCGCGCACGCAGCCGCGGTGTTTGCTTTTGCTGCATAATGACACCTCGTAGTTTTGTGCTGACAGAGCTGATTTCTGAGGGGCTCAAAGAAACAATTAAAAGCCGTGTTTGAAATCGTTATATGAAGACAAACCTTGCACCTAATGCTGCTGTGAGGCCCCTAGATGGGTGAACAAATAATTGGGGAGATGGAGAATTCAGACGGGAAAGAAAGACCTTTTGGTATTTATCCACTTGTTTGTGCTTTGCAGGCTCACATACATTATTGATGCTGCGTCCTCCTATTCAGATGGAGTAATGCTGCCAGATATAAAGACTTATGGTGATAAACAAAGAAGAAAACATTAATTGACCCAAAATGACTACTGCTGTTGGTGTCAAAGATATGAGAGCAAAGCTGGTCAACTTGAATCACAGATCCTCAGCTGGTAGAGACATTTTAGTAAAGACCTGAGACAGCTGCGCAGTGCAATTTCTCTCACTAATGATTCTTAAATTAAGAAATTAACCCCCTTCCACAAGCATTTGGATTGCACAGGAGTGGGAGACAGTAACAAAAATTGGACTGGAGTCTGTGGTAATAGCAACCATGGATGCTGCCAACAATACTTATAGTTTTTGAGCCCCAGTGCTTGCAGAACTAAGGCAGTCCAGACTGCTGGTTACGGTCCTTGGAAGGGAAGGGACAGTCCCCAAAGGCATTGGTTGAGTTCTACAGCACTCATGTGTTTGCTAGGCATGTTGGTCTTGTCCAGAGGTTGTGCCTTGCGTGAACATTGAGCTTAAAGTTACTCTCTTTTCAACAGTGTCCGACCATCTTCTGTCATCAGTCAGAACAAATCTCTGCATTGCTGGAACACCTCATTGTGCAAATTTCAGCTGGATCAGCTGATGGACCAGCAGACACAGCACAGGCCTTACACCAGCTCCAGGATTTTATGCTGGCTTTGACATCCATGTCCAGAATGGAGTGCCACATTCAGAGGAGCCCTGACCAGCCTCTAACCTGTCAGTATTTTATTTTTTTTTTGTCAAGCCATCAAAAACTCTTGGATGAATTTGGACTGGTAGAGTGGGTTCATGTCAGATGAGTTGTCTATATCATAAAGCTGCAATGTTTTCCAGCTGGTGTTAGTTGCCCAAGCCCTGCGTTATCAGATTGTCAAACGGTGACCTTACCAAGACGTTAGCAATGCGCAGGATGCTGCAAATGAGTGAAGCTGCTGTTAGGGAAGCATCAAAGTGGCACTGGGTCTTGGATGCCGTTGCTTAGTGGATGAAGGGTCCTGCACAGCCGTGCATCCATTCCCCTTCACCTGAAAAATTCATCCTTTGCACTGGGAGGTGCGGTCGCCATGAAGGGATTTCTTTAGCCCTCTCTCAAGTCCGTTCCTCGTGGCTTCATGGGCTCAGCCGAACCCAGCTCCAAGCAGACTTGATCACTGACACCTGTGATTCATATAATTGCTACTACTCGTGTTGCGGTCTCACAGAGTGTTGTCGCTGCCTTTGATTTGACTGCCTTTGAATGTGAGCTTGGGATCCGTGAGGTCAAGGTGTCGCAATATGACAGAAAACTTCAAAGCTCTTGGAGGTAATCTATAAATGCTGATGAGTCCTGGGCTGCATCCTTAGACGGCCTGTGAAAATGGTTCTTTTTTACCATTTCATCTTCATGTTCTTTCTACAGGCATTCTGAAATGGATGATGCCTGGAGATATTTTCTTTAGCTTTTGCTAGATGTTCATCCCCCATCAACAAGAAATGTCTGATGTGTTTATTTCTGTGTGTGTGATCTTCTAATAGGTTGCTTTTACCCCTTTGAAGGAAATGCCATTGACTTTCTCAAGAGTTCATACTCCTTCCCCCCGTCCTCCTTCAGGATCTTTGTTTCTGTTTTCTGCATTGGCATAATTTCTTTCCTTCATGCCTTTTCCAAGAATTCTCACTTATGCCCCAATTTTAGCCATTCTGTAATACCTTGAGAGATTCAGAAAGAGCAAAAGTTCCCCAAACACAAAACCTTTGATATTTCCAGCCACTTCCTCCTTTCTATCTAGGTCAACATCTGTTTGGGGCATAATGCTCAGTGCGTGGTGAGCTGCCTTTCTGGTCGCCCCACGCAACCGTTCCAGTTCTCCTGGAGTCCAGCATATTATCTGCTGTGTCAGACACCACTGAGATGCCAAAATGTATTAATTACCTCAAACAGCTTACGCAGAGCTTTGATTTCATAAATATGCAGATCTTCTCGCTTTCTGTGATTTCTTCAGCATCGCGGTGGTTAGAGTGCCTTGTCCTAAGATAAGTTTTCAGTTATCTTTGCAGTCTTGGATCTGTACTTCACAGCAGTATTAAGATTGAACTATTGCCACTGAATAATGCTCACAGAGGCACCTTTCCATAATCCATATTGCATGCGAGTATAATTTGAAACACTGAAAGGTGCTGACTATTTTACTCTCATTTTCACCAGGGACTACTGGCTCAAAGCCTCTCCCTGCAAAGATGCCTCTGCTTCACATACGTGAGCTTTCTGCGGGTTACATGATAAAATGAAGCTGATAAGTTCTCTGAAAGTGGCTAATGAAAATGTCGGAGGATGGAGTACTTCAGAGATGCTCCACTATGTACTCAGAGATCTCTTCCACATGATCCTGATAAATTTATAAAACAAGTGAGGATATTTGATGCTTTGCATCCTCATGGATTTTCACACCTAGGAGCCCAGGATGGATCCGACATTCCCTTTGTGACTACACTGCTGCTCTAACCGGCCATCTCAAGTGTTTCCTTAGACTTGGAAAACTTCTTTCGCTGCATCCCAGGTTTCCCATCGCTACAAGCCCTGTCACCAGACACACCTGCATGTGCAGCCATGCCCTTGGAAGACTTTTGGCTTTCTGCCCCTTTCCTTTCCTAAATGTCAGTCCACTGGTTTCTGGAGTGGTGCTTGGATTTCCCTGTTCCTGAGACTTTTTCCATTATCTTCCAGGTGTATGTCACTGTTGTTGAGCTAGACTGTGCAACCACAGGCTTTTCTTCAAAACATCAGTCTCTCCTCAGTCTGGAGAGGTGAGCCCGTTTTGATTGACTGAGGCTGCTCTTGATGTAGCTCCCTTCTATCAGCAATGAACAGTCTGCTTTGCCTGCCTACACTTTATCTTTTTTTTTTTTTTTAAATTCTGGATAGGAATGATATGTTGTCTTAAATCCTTGCTGACTGCTTAAAATTCTCCCACATCTTTGGAGTGTTTAATTATTCTCCTTCAGGAACGGGTTTAAATTGACTGACTTCCTTTAAGGCTGTGATTTCACATGTAATGGCAGTGCTGCTTAAATTATTACAGCCTGTCTCCCTCCCTTGTGCAGCTGACTGACCTGGGAAAAGCAGCACTTCAAAACCAGCGTTTTCTCCTTCAGCTGGGTTTAATCTGGTGGACTACCTTGTCCTGGCCGCTCCCCAGCCACACAGATGCAGCAGGGCAGGGGTACGGAGCATCCTCCTGCAGCGGAGGTGCCGGTTTAGGGTGGCATAAAGTGTGGGTGGTATTTTGGCCTTGGTTTTGTCTCAAGCTCCCATCACCGGGGGGATTGCTGATGTTCATTAGCAGCTAATTGGTGCTGGCGAGCTGTGACTTTCACCCCACAGCTCCGCAGCTACTCTGGAGGCAGCAGCTGATGCTTAATTGCTAAGTCTGAGTGAAGCCGTGGGTTCACAGAGATTGCCCAAGTTCTGTTATCTGCCTTTGCTTGACAATTACGTGTGGTTTTGATTAGTAAAATTTTGATGGGTTTTACTGTTCAGTTTCTTTGATGTTTTGAGAAAGCTTTAGCTGTGCTGCTGAGCTGCTCCTGCAAAGCAAGCCAGAGCGTTACTTAGGCACAGGAAAATGGGAACTGCATCTGGACCGATGCTGCTCAGCGAGGCCGTTCGCAAAACAGGTTTTTGTTCCCGATGGTCACCATCTCAGGGAGAAATTTTGCCCAAGAACTAGTTTTAATTTGTTGATTTGTCTGATTGAATCAAATTTGACTGTAAAATGGCACATTTTTACTTCCTAATCTATTTGCATGGGTATCTTTGTGGGTAAATGTGGAAAACAGTGAGGCCACTGCTGTCTGGCTGCTAGTTAGTGTAGCTCCATGGTCCATTTTGACCCAGTAGCTCTCCCCATCCCAGTGGCTAAGAGGTTATTCATCTGGTTTAATAGACCCAAAGCTGCTGTGTGAGGATCCAGCAGCTCAAATCCAGGAGCTCCAATCATGTGAAAATGTTTTTTTTCTTTCTTTCTTTTTTTTTTTTTTTTTTTTTTTTAAAGACATTGTGAGACTGGCAAGTTCAAGACCATGGTGTTGTGACCTTACATTGTTCTCTAGTCTGAAACAAGCCTGGGTGTTAATTCTGCCAGCTTCACCTCCGGGTCCAGGCACTCCTGTTAAGGTAATTGCAGTAAATGAGCCAAAGTCTCAGCGAGCTCTGGCTGAATCACCTCCGTCTCAAAGCAGCCCTGAAACGGGGAACCCAGCACGTCAGCTGGTTGCCTCTCCTAGTGCCAAGCTGTACCACCTTGGCTGAGGTGATGTACACAGTGTTCTTCCCCCGACCAGAGGACGTGCCTGGTGCGGGACAGGAGAGTGCATCGTATGCTGCAAAACCAAAGTCATGTGAAGTGTCTTCAGGAATGAGATGTGTGGCTGATCCCTCCTCCCTGCTCATCCATCCCCTTTCCCTCTCTGCTCAGGTGACAGCCTGGTTGGGCAGTTGTCCGTTTTTTGTGGAGGGCTCTGTAAGTCAGCACAGGGCTGAGGGCACTGGCGCTGCAGGGACACAGCTTACGCAGTGGTGTGATGCTGCTTTTTCTTCAGTTCCTCACCTGGTACTTCCTAGCACTTCACTTGTTAGGGGATTTGTTTTGATTGTGCACTGAACTGATGTTTTCAAAGAGCTTGCTAGCACAGCCCCAGAACGGGTGTGTTCCTTTGGGGTGATGGTCAGCCTACAGATGGTTGTTAGGAGGAAAGTTCAACTCCCTGCATGCATTGCCTTCCCCTTGATATTTCTGATTCTTCTGTCTTATTTCCTGTATCTACAGCATTTGTGCAGAAGCTCTGTCTCTTCTCTGCATCCTGTTCAAAGAGGAAGGTTTAATCTAAAAATTTACCTTTTCCATATGGCTATTGTCCCTTTCTGTCCTATCCTCTAGATGATGGTGCTGGGATCTGACTTAATTCTGTTCTTCCATGCCTCTTGGCTTTCTCCTCCCACTGTTTTTTCAAGTGCCACTTGCTGTGGCTTGTCTTGTTTTCTTTGAAATTTGTCCCCCAGCTGCTGAATCATCTGTCCTCAGGATAATTGATGCTGTAGAGCCCTGGCACCTTACTGTTTGTGCTGATGTGGGCCAGACGTCTGCTCTGCCTTGCCTTGGCACCCCATCTACCAGCTCCTCTGCAGGGCTGTACATCCTGCTGGATGCCCCAGCCTTGGCCAAGCATCTTGTGTTGTGTGATGCTGGGCTCCTCTTCACTGTCCAAGTGAGTGTGGATGGGATGGTGGGAGCCCTTGCCTTCAGAGCCTGCAGCTATGCAGATGTTTCTGCTCGTTTTGGTTACTATGTTATCCTAAAATTCACTATTTTTTCCTGCCCTCCCAGCACCTTTGTGCAAGGCCAGGACTCACACATGCAGCTTCTCCTTGGCCAACTTTCATAACATAAACCTTGGGATTAGCTTAGCCCAGCTTCTTAAATCTGAAGCCTTGCTTTACTTCATGTCAAACTTGTGAACCCCAACTGCCAGGCACTAAACATTTAGAATTAGACTAGGGATTTTTTGATAATTGTGATTTTTCAATTTTTAATTATGAAGACTTGCAGCCTCTTTAAGCTTCTCGTTACACCGTTACACCATTACAAAACTGGCTGAGCTAAGACCTGAAAGAAGTTTGAATTCTCTTGAGCGAATACTACTTGAGATTAGCAGAGTTCAAAGAATCCAGCTTAAAAGTGTCCCACAAGTTGCAGTTGCACTACAAGTAAAGACAGACTATGATGTTTTAGGAAAAAAAAATACAAATTATTTAAAAGGCTTTCTTATCCATAGTTCTTACCGTAGCCGGGTGTGTGCTCCTGTTGCTTGGGAAAGCAGCTCTTCATTTTATGCCCATGGCTGTCCTGCTTCACAGAAACCTGTCTGATTCCTCCCCATGCTCCTGCTATCCCATAATGTGTTTTCCACAGTGTGCTTGCCCAGGCACTTCACATACACTGAATAGCTGGGGAGAAAGTGGGGACAGGCCAGTCAGCATCCCTGCTGCTCTCCAGATCAGGTGCAGAGCTGGGATTCAGCCGTGTGTGCCACAGGGTGAGAGGAGGACATGAGAACCTAAGGGGGGTTCAGGATAAGTCCTCAGGCAAGGGCTGAGGAAAACAATTTTTAGAAGAAAATGAACCCCCTCATTTTCTTCAACTTGATTTGCACTTGAAGGTACTGCACCACTGATTGGCTTGTGATACTTGGATGCCAAAAATTGTCCTGGTCTCAGAGCAGCTGTGCTCACCCAGATTTTGGAGAGGAATCTGGTACTTAATGAGGAGAGGAGGTGCACCGGTGTGTCCTCTCAGAGTAGCTCCTCCACCTTTCTCAGACCCAGACCTGTGAGGAAGAAACTCATCAGGCTGGGAAAGGAAGAATAACGCTGCTGAGATGGCTCTGATTCGCCTCTCCCTCCCAGGGCAGAGGGGATTATTTGGGAAGTGCATTAATAAACCCTTTCCCTGGCACCAGCAACTTCCACCGGCAACCAGTCTACTTAAGGGCTAACCTGGCAGAGGATCCCAAAGATGTGAACGCTCATGATTACCGGTAAGATCTTCACCCTGAGGAAATAACGTGTTTCCTTTTCAGCCCAGGCTGAAGAATCTAATTGCACTGTTCTTCCTAATTGAAATGAAAAATGGTGCCATACCAACCTATTGAAAATATTGTAGGCTTATTAATTTACTGTGGGAGCTGTACCCTGAAATGTGAATAAAATTCTGAATAAGATTGTGTGAGGTAATTCACAGGTTTTGCTTTGAAATATTTTACCTTTTTGTTTGAATTTGTTGTTGCTGGGCAGGCTGACAGTTTGAAGATGATACCTCATTTTAGATTTTACAGATCCTGTAAGTGTGAAAATGAATGAAACCTAAGAGTGTAATGTTGCATATTATTCAATTATTATCTTTCCGCTGGGTCCAGAGAGCTGCTCTAACACTGAATCTGGGATGGAGAAGCAGGAGGTAGCAGAGAGACTCAGAGGAACCACAGGGAGAAGCTCTAGCAAGGAAACGACTGACCCTGTGAAGGATGGAGTTTCTCGAGCATTAAATGGTGAAAGCCCCAGGGCCCAATCCAGGGTTTGCAAAGTAAATCCGGTTTCCATTGACTTCATTGTGCATTTGGCCCTCCGGCTGGCTGCCGAGGAAGAGCCTGGTGGACTCGTGCATGCTTTTCTCCATACTTAGCAAAGTGGTAGCCTGACCAACTCCTTGGAAGAAGGTGGCTTTGCTGTCCGTCAGGGTAGGAATGCGTGGAGTCTTCCTCCAAATCCATTGATGCTGGATGCGTGCGATTGCCCCTGGTCGTGGCCAAGGAGGCACTGTCAGAAGGGAGACCAGTTTGTGGCTTTGTAGATGGAGACTTACTTGTCAATACCAGCTGGTGCCACCCTCTCGATGTTTCTCTTGGGGCTGCTGAGGATGTTTACCAGTGTTGGGTGCAAGCTCCTTCCCCTGGTCCTGCACCCCTCGCAGCCAGCCCACCTTTTCTGCCAGAGGGACCCTCCCCACGTAGACATGGAGCCCCAGCAACACCAGCTCCATCAGGGGCTTGGGAAGAAGACCAGCACACGTGCAGAGTGATGTTGGGGCTGAAGGGTGGTTGTTTTTTTAATGATTTTTTTTTTTTCCAAGTGCTACTCTATTTTTCTTGTTCAAAACCATACTTTGCCTTAAGGAGGATGTTTGTCACTGGATATCCCTGATGCTGCTCCCCAAGGAACCAGAACTGCAGGCGGTGGAGATGAATCAAGCCTGCCAGGATAATTGTGGCAGATAAGAAAGAATTGAAGCCTCCAGCCCAGTCTGAAAGAGAGAAGACCGCTGAGGAAAGAGCTGCTAGCTCACGGCGCTGGGAGGTGTGGTGTGCATCCAGCCTGGAGAGCAGGAACCGGCATGCCCAGCCAGAATTGGGGAGGCTCTTTCCACATGCCAGCCACGCACACACCTCTGCTGACAGCACTTGCTTTACAATGACAGGAGAGAGGGAGAAAATGAGAGCTGGCTGGGACACGGACTCCACAGCGAGAGCTCAGACACAGCATGAAAACCATCAGGAACGTGAGAGGGGAGGAAGAAACATTACCTGCAGCTCCCCGTGTGACCAAGCAGCTCTCTGTGCCTCTAATAGTTTCTCCATCAATTTGCCAGGGCTACGCTTTGCCGCGCGGAGTTGCCTCGGCTGAGTGGCTGTTGCTGGATCACCTTTTGCAAAGGATTTGTGTCAATGTAAGCTGTGCTTACAGGGTCACCGTGGAAGTGCAGAAAGCAGCGTGTTGCTGGAATTTTTTTTTTATTTTCCCAGCGTTTGTTGCCAGATACAGATTGCCATGCCGTCGCTGCAGTGATGCTGTCTCTTAGGCCAGTTATTATGGAAAAACGTCAGAAATGCGTGGATTGGCTGCTTTTTGTCTGGGCTGAGGGGAAGGATGTGCTGCTGCTCCTTTTGCGTTGGGGCAGCACCTGCCACCCAGGTTTTGGACTTGGGAAACCCCTTTCTCTGCTGCTTTGCAGCCTGGCAGAGCAGCCCGTTTGTGTTAATTGGTAAATTATGGTGATATTGCCTCCTTGATGCTGAGCAGGTATGCAATGCTGTGCACCTGAGTACGACTGTGGCAGTGGGTGCCACAGGGCAGGGCGAGGCAGAAGGGGCTGTTTCCCAGGGTGGGTGAAGGTGCTTCACAGCAGGACCCTGTTTTCTTGCCTCATCCTCTCCTCTCTGCGGGCAGGAGAAGCGGAAGGATTGCAAGGTACCTCAAAGAGAAGCTGAGTGACCTGAGGTTTAAGCAAAGATCATACACTCACACACAAAAAAAAAAAAAAAAAAAAAAAAAAGAAGAAAAAAGAGAATATTAGGGAAGCTCTGGCACTGTTTTTCTTCATCTTTCACCTAGTTACAAATTGTCATTGTGCATTAGGAGGGAGACACAGTAAAGGTATTCTGCACATTTGCTCCTCAGAAGGTTGACCTGCAGCCCCTTCTCTGGCGATGCTTTCTAGTGCAAAGGTTTCCTGAGAGCAAAGTCCTGCTTGGGCATGAAGTGCAAATCCGGAGAACGTGAACTGCGAGCCTGAGGGTGCAGGCAAAGGAGTCGGGTGGCTGGGTGAAGCACTGTGTTGCTGTGCAAGGTCCTGGGATCCTGGTGATCCCGTCAGCTGAGGATGGAGGGAGTGAGGGATGTAGGGGGATGGTTCAGGTGCCTGGAAGAAGGGGTGATGGGTGCAGGGGTGATGTGGTGTGGATGGGGGGGTGGACACATCAGTGCTGGCAGATGGAAAGGCTTCCCAACAGGAGTGCTGGATTTCACAGCACTCCTGGCTGTTTCCCAGTGCCCTTCTGTGTCTCACCACTGGCTCTGATGCACAGCAGCTGTGGTACAGCCCCCTTACAGCTGTTTGCCTAAGACCTGCTCATCACCATCATCCTCCTCTCCCTGCCCCTGCCACTTTACCACTACAAAATAGCTCTCTGGGTGGTGACGTGTGCCCATCTCCTCCCCTGTGCGGGTCTGCTCATAGCTGCTGATGCTTTTCAGGCAGGAATAATGGCTCTGAGGAAGCCTGGCTCTGCTGCCAGTGCCTTTGGTTGACAAACAGTGGGGTCTGGTGATGGTGTGATACCAGGCAGAAAATGGTAATCCGAAGGTGAGCATCCAAGACAAAGTCGTTATGCTTAGATATCTGATGGAAGTCCACTGCAAAGAGGGGAAAAATCTGAGCCCCTGTGAGCATCTTAGGAGAGAGTCCAAGCACGGGGTGCCCAGCCTGCGTCGAGAGGAGGATGGAGACATTGAGCATGGTGTACCCAGTGGGCAGGAGCAGGCTGGTGGGGAAGCTTAGGAGATAACTGGGAGACTAAGGAGCATTCCAGTGTGGACACAGTACATGGCCCAGCATGTCAAAGAATCATAGAACGGTTTGGGTTGGAAGGGACCTTTAAAGGCCACCCAGTCCAACCCCCCTGCAAGGAGCAGGGACATCTCCAACCAGATCAGGTTGCTCAGAGCCTCATCCAGCCTGGCCTGGAACATTTCCAGGGATGGGGCATCCACCACCTCTCTGGGCAACCTGTTCCAGTGTTCTACAACTCGCACTGTAAAAAAATTCTTCCTAATATCCAATCTAAATCTACCTCCCTCTATTTTAAACCCATTACCCTTCATCCTGTCACAACAGGCCCTACTGAACAGCCTCTCCCCATCATTCCTGCAGCCCCCTTGACGTACTGGAAGACCACTATCAGGTCTCCCCGGAGCCTCCAGGCTGAACAGCCCCAACTCTCTCAGCCTGTCCTCACAGGAAAGGTGCTCCAGCCCTCTTATCATCTTCGTGGCCCTCCATGTTGTTAACTTGTTCATGTCTTTAAAAAAAATTTAAGCCAGCAGTGCATTTCTACTCTGCATAAGCAATTAGCATCACATGGCTGTGGTGATTTTCACCGGGCATGCACGTCCCAAAGCCAATTTAGGGTGGAAATGCTCGGTGTGTAAACACAAGGAGAATAGCCTCTGAGCTCCTGGGGGCCCTCTGTCCTTGATGTGACGTGCAATATTTACAGAGTTTGGGATTTTTTTTTTTTACACCACAGCAGGGAACCATGCAGATATTTCTGAAATCAAAGCATGATGACTACTTTGATGCCTAAAATGACCACTTCTGCTCTGCTAATATTGAGTAAATATTGACTCATGGCTACTATGAGGCCACTCCTTCACTGATGAGTGCTCAAGGCTACTTGGATAAACAATTTCTCATAAATATTCTTGTTTTAGCACATTCCTAGAATGATACGTCTATATATGTATATATTCTCATTATGGCTTTTCTTCTGTTGAGTTTGAGGTGACATTGTGTGGCACTTTGTTAGCACAGAGAAGGAATGTCCCATTGTGAGGGTCACTTGTCCAGGGCAGAGTTCAGCTGTACAGTTCTTGGTCTCTGCTTGACCTTGTGTAATTAAAAAAAAAAAGAAAATCAGAATTACTGCACTTGCATGAGGGAGAGGACGAGCATCCAGCCCAGTCCTGACCCTGCATTGTTTACTCTGACTGCTAGATCATTAATCCTACACCTGATACTACTGGTAGCCACAGCCCAGATGTTGCAGGTGATTAACACCTGGACTGCTCCCAAAATGACACTCTTCCATTGGTGGGGATGACTGCTTGCTGCCTGTGTGCCCCGTGCCAAGGACCCACTGTCACACGTGACCACAGCGTGGCAGTCCCGCCTTTCCTGCTCAAGTGGGACACTCCAGGAGCTCTCTAGCAGGTGAGGTGATGGGGAGAAGATGTGAAAATAGCATCCTGGTTTCCAAATTTTGCTCGTTGAGCTGTAACCCTAAAATGGTTTTAGTGCACCCACACCTTGGGTTAAGTGGTGTTCCTCAGGGGTCCATACTGGGACCAGTACTGCTTAATATCTTCATCAATGACATAGACAGTGGGATTGAGGGCACCCTCAGCAAGTTTGCAGATGACACTAGGCTGAGCGGTGTGGTTGACAGACCTGAGGGATGGGATGCCGTCCAGAGGGACATGGACAAGCTCGAGAAATGGGCCTATGGCAACCTCATGAGGTCCAACAGTGCCAAGTGTTGGGGCAACAGTTGCACCTGTGTTGGGGAAACCCCCAGTATCAATACAGGCTGGGAGACGAAGGGATTGAGTGCAGCCCTGTGGGAAAGGACTTGAGGGTACTGGTGGGTGAAAAGATGGACATGAGCCAGCAATGAGCGCTTGCAGCCCAGAAGGCCAACCGCATCCTGGACTGCATCCCCAGCAGTGTGGGCAGCAGGTCGAGGGAAGGGATCCTGCTCCTCTGCTCCACTCTGGTGAGACCCCCACCTGCAGCGCTGCGTCCAGCTCTGGAACCCCCAACATCAGGAGGACGTGGAGCTGTTGGAGAGGGTCCAGAGGAGGCAGATGATGAGAGAGCTGGAGCACCTCTCCTGTGAGGCCAGGCTGAGAGAGCTGGGGCTGTTCAGCCTGGAGAAGAGGAGGCTCTGGGGAGACCTTAGAGCGGCCTTCCAGTGCCTAAAGGGGGCTGCAGGAAAGATGGGGAGGAACTCTTCAGCAGGGCCTGTTGTGATAGGACAAGGGGTGGTGGTTTTAAACTAAAAGATGTTAGATTTAAACTAGATATAAGGAAGAAATTTTTTATGCTGAGGATGGTGGAACACTGGCCCAGGTTGCCCAGAGAGGCGGTGGATGCCCCATCCCTGGAAACATTCAGGGCCAGGTTGGCCGGGGCTCTGAGCAACCTGATCTGGTTGGAGATGTCCTCGCTTGTTGCAGGAGCGATTTGACTAGATGACTTTTAAAAGTCTCTTCCAACTTTTCATTCTATGATTCTAAGACAGACCTTACCAGTTTCATTCATTAACCCTGGCAGTGAGGCTTCCTGCTGCCCATTTGTGCCTCCCACTGTTGAAACAGCAACGCAGCGCATGGTTGGTCAGCTTTGGAGCAAATTGCTTGCCTTAACGCAGAGTTACTAAGCACCTGGGGACATCTCCTGCTCTTCTTGATGAAAACAGGACCATTACCTTCATTTTACTGCAATCAGTTACTCCACTTCAAAGCGGCTGGAAACATCAGCATCCTGGGCTGGCATGGCTTTACAGGCACTTTGCGTTGATATGAATGGCTCCGCGATGGTGAACTGATATCTAGGCGAGGCTGTTAAAATTATTTAGTGTAAGCTAGTAAGCACTTAGCTTACCTGAGAAGGAAGTCTTCCAGAATAGCTCTTCTGGAACAGCTCCCCACATGAACATTCAGATCTAGAATAAAGACCTGCTTAATTCTGGAATAATTACTCTAATTGTTTTCAATGACCCCTTTCTCAAATTTTGTGAAGTGTCTAAAAATTATGCGTGTCCCTGTCACCCCGATGAGATCACACTGTTTCACAAAATTCAGAGCAGATGAAGTTACGGACTCCTCCAGGCACCCTGCTTATTTTTTAATCCATTTAGAGTGTTTTGATTCCATGGTGATAAGGGCTTTATAAATGCTAATTGATAAATGAGATAGAGTTTATATTGGCTCATACAGGGCAGAAATAGTCAAATGCATACAAAATTGCTATTATTTAAATACTTGACAAGACTATCCGTTCTGAAGTCAACGCAGCAAATAAACTCTGGGAAAATACGTCCTTCGATGTGTCATCAGCGAATATGGTGAGCATCTGGGTTCGCAGGGTGGATGGTCAGGAAACCACCAAGGAATCGATAAACAGCTGTCAGATGTCTCATAGTTAGTATGGGCAGCGTCATGTGCTTTCATCTTTCCTTCTCCTTTCTTTCCTCCCTTAGAAGGATCAGGCCATCCCAGCAGCCATCCAGGGACTCACTTGAGAAGGGGAAAAACTCTGGTTCAACTCACCCTATGGACACGCTGCCATCGAAGGAGATGTCTGGGGCTTTGGCTTCGGTCACTCAAAGGTGCTTCATTTACTGCAGTAAGACAAACATGTTTCTGGGAGTTTTAGAGTACTTTTACTTCTCTGCTGGTCTTATTAATCAAAAACACATTGCCTGCTTTAATTCTCACTAAGTTAGTAGGCACCCTAGAAGGAAGCCAGCCTGCCCATGAGAGGTGTGCACTGTTCCTGAAGGAAATGAATGGCTTGTACCACCAGCTCACCAGAAACCATGTTTATAGCCAGAAAAATATGCAAAATTTATACCAACTATTGCAGTCTTCCTTGGTGCTTTAATGGAAGAGCCTGCAAAGTTTATGAAACAGATTTATGAAATGGAAAATCAGCCTCTGTCATACCTGGAGGCTCTGTCTCTGTGGTTCTGATGGTCTTTTCTCCAGATCCCTCTGGAGATTGCAGTGACCTGATCCTTGCCCGGTGAGGTACGTGATGGCTGTGCCCCAGGATAGAAGGCCTTGCAGAGCCCCAGCAGCATGCGAATGCTCCTGACACCAGCGCTGCTGGGAAGCACCAGCATCGGTACCCCTGGGAGCCTGGGAGGCGAGCAGCCTGCAGAGCCTTTGTAAAGCTTCCTTCCTTTTCCCTTTTACTGCCTAGCCAAGACTAGCTGCCTCTTAAGTCCATGTGAACAAAGGCTCCCCAACGCTGGAGCGTGTCAGCAGAAGTATACATCAGTCCCTTTTTTCCTATCTGTGGGGAACGCAGCACTCTCTGCCTTGTTGTCTCTCTCGTTCTGGTCCTGCACCAGGCGACAGACATTGGCAATTAATTGTCTTGGTCGCTTTTTTAGCTGCAGTCTCTTGCTGGAGCCACAGCATAAAAAAAAATAGAAGTTAAATTCATGTCTTAGTCCTGCCGTACAGTTCCCTTTCTCTGCGAGATCTGGTCTGAGCACCAGCCTCCAGACGTCGGGCTGGGGAGCCAGAATGGCGCTGCTGCTATTTTTGCCCAGTGCTAACATTACTCACACTAAAAAGGAGAAGCTACCTCTCACCTCACCGTAAAATCTGGCAGGATGCTCGGCACCCAGAGCCCACCCAGCCCTCCAGGGAGGATGCTCCCTGCCTTTGGCTGGGGGTAGCAAGGGTCTGACAGCAGCACAGCCAACGCGGACCAGGGTGCCTACCACAAAAAAAAAGCTGCTTTCCTGCTCAGTGGGTGTGGGTCCGCACTTCCCCGGTGCTCCACTGGCCCCACTGACAAAAGGGAGCAATGGCAGCCCCACAGCGAGGGCACAGCGTTGTCTATGGGGCCAGGCAGGGCAGTGGCGTAGGAATGGCACACTGAGGGTCGGTGTCGAGACCAACAGACAGGCAGATGGACAGAAGACCTTATATTTCCAAAAAATTAAGGGTGAAACTTTTGATTTCTCCTCCCAGTGAGTCCCTGAAGATTTAGTCCACGGTGAAGTGTGTTGCAGACACTTTATACATAAGCGTGGTAATAAAGCATGTTGTATGAGTTACAAGACATGGTGATAAACAACCTCTGGTGATCTATCCATCTAAAAGACCCCATCAGGATTTATTAGAACTTCTGTTAATCATTTATATTTGCCTTTCTGTACTTAAAAGCCTCCGAGCAGGAAGCTTTGAACAAAAAGCCACGTCGGGAAGATGGTTTATTATAAGCCCTGTAGTCGCTAGCAGCAAAGATCTACATGCATTTTAATTTCAGTGGGCATGAGTTTGCTGCAAAGAGTTTTCTGCAGCGTCTGTGTTGGTCAGGAAGGAGAAGCAGCCACCATCAGTGTGCAGGGAGAGTGTGGATGGACGACCACCGTGAACACAGCCCGCCTGCTAACGTGAAGTCCTCCAACACCTGCCGATGCTCCAGCGGCTGCATCAGAAGAAGAAGAACCAGTCATCCTCACCTGGTTTGTTTATAGAAATTGCTGAAATTGCTGCTGTTAATAGGATCTGGGGAAGAGCCACAAGCAGCAATTATCCAGGCTTACTGAAATTGACTGAAGTTGTCCAAAAATCACTAAGACAAAGAAAATCTCCCCCCCACCATTAATCCTCTTGTCATCTAGACAAGATCTCACCAAATATATTCCCATGACCATGTGGCTCTGCACTGCCACTCAAAGACTGAATGATTGCAAACAGTCCATCAAATTCCAGACTATATCCCCGCTGCCATTTTCAGAGGTCTGTATGCTGTTTGCAGTGCTGAAAGTAGAGACATGCCAGGAGAAACAGATCCACTGGGAACAGTCTTTGGCCTGGAGTCCTTCCAGCAGCACCTGAAAGGTGTGGTTTGAAGCCTCCACGCAAGTGGAGACTCATGAAGACTAATGAATTAAGAGTTAGGTTGACAAAGGAGCTACCAAATGCCCTTCCTGGAGGGAGTTTTGGTCACGATATAACTGAAGATCTCCCAGAACCATCAAATTAGGAAATATTTGTTTTGAGGAACAGGTGACATCCAAAGCAATGTTAGAGGAAAATCAGACCCTCCACTGATTTTGTCTCTTGCCATCGCAGGTGGAGAGCAGCAGGCATTGCCAATATTGATTTAGCAGGAGGGACCTCAGATGTACTTGAGAGTTTGCTTGGCAAAGATTTTTTTTCCTGTGATTTTGACATAATATGCACTCAAGTGCAAGCAATCTGCATTAGGTAGAGGTCTAGCAGCTTCCCTCCGCTCCCACACTGACAAAAGCTGATTTTTTGCAAGTGTGTGCTGGTAACCAGAGCTGATGGCTTGTAGGTGAAAACAGATGCTGCTTGGTGATACCCATGGGATCTGCTTCTGCCCACGGCATTGCATGAAGGCTAAATCCATCACAAATTCCAGGTAAGGTCTCCTCCTTTCCCAGGGCTGCTCAATATGGAAGTTCATAGAATGAGCAGCTGCACCCCATTGCACAGTGGGTGGTGGGACCTTTGTGGTCATGGTGAGTTCCAGTAGGATGTGGGGATTGCAAGAAGATGGGTGCCATTGTTTATACAGGTCTTACTCTGAGCAGGAGACCCTCGCCCTGTGACACAGCCCGGGGCTGCCACCGTGAACAAAGGGGCATTGGTGGGGCTGAGTCCAGCAAGGTGCCCCACGGCATGAGGAGTGAAGAGACTTCCTGCAGCCACTGCAGACCAGGAGGAGCTGGATGCAGGCGTGGTGACGTCCATCCTTGGTTCAGTTTGCACAGAGGTGCCAGCCGTATCGGAGGGAGAGTGCTGCTGCTTAGAGGGAGTGCAGCCAGTGCCTCCATGGGATGAAGGACCCTGTGATGTCTTCTCAAGTGCCCAGGTGTCTCCATCACCACTGGAGCAGAGAAAAGATGATCTTTGCCTGATGGGGAGGACCAGATGTGTCAGCCAAAGCCACTTGGAAACCCAACGTTTGAGTGCTCAGGATCCTTATCCCAAACAACTTTGCCATAGCTACTGCTCTGTCTTAGGAACTCATGGCCTCTGCTTGTAAGAGCTCCTTGCTTTTCTCTTCCCTGCTCCATGGGAACTGCAGCCTTCTCTGGGGTGAGTAGGCTGCCACAGCTGGCCAGATGTGCAGATCTGTGTTGTTTCTCTGCAGTTCATGCTGGCTCTCAGCATCCCAGGGGTTTCTTGGCGTGGCGTTGCATTGCAAATCTGCATTAGGAGCATGGCATTAAGGCTGCAGCTCTGTGGGAAGTGCGAGTGCTCCAGCTCCCCCAGCGATTAGCGGGTGACAGTTCTGATAAATCAACTGTTTTGCAATAAACATGTGCACTCAGCGTTAACTCTACATGTGCCCAGCTCTGGGTGAAGAGATTTAGTCACCAGGAAAAAAGACAGCCTGCAACAGGGAGATCCTGAGCACATCCCTCTGAGGAGCTGCCACATCCCTGCCACATGCCCTGGCTCATGCATGTGCACGCACACGTGTGCCTGGCCATATGATGACACCAACACGTACAATTGTCTGGTCCTTAGAGCTGCTGTGTTACTTGCCAGCCCTCCAAGCAGCCAACTGAGATGGCAGCAAGCACTCAGCAGCCGGGGTGCAGATCCATGTGCATGTGTGTGCTTGGTGCCTTCTTTGTGTCACCGACTCAGGGAGTGGTGGGCATGATTTTCTTCTCCAAAAAGATCTTTGCAGATCTTTGCTGCAGATTGGGTGGTTTAGGATGCTGGAGCTTCAAGTAATGTATGCAGGAAGCTGTGGTGCCCATTACCCATAAGCCTGTCTCAGGGCTGAGGGCCACTGCTGGCATCTCCCCGACCTCCTTGCACACAACCTCCTGTGTCTGGGGCAGGGGACCACTGCCACACCATGGGGGGAACCAAGGTGGCAACCCAGGGGCCCATAAATCACCAAGTCTCTCTGTGCATTGAGGCAACTGCTCATTTAGTGTGTGTATGTATTTGTGTATTCCTTCTGACATTTTTATTATTATGAGGTAGTTCCCCTGAAGGGGGATGAATAATGAAAATGTAGCCTTTGGATATAGCAAAGTAGGGAGGCAGAGAGTAACTACTCAGCCTAAAGACACCTCGCTGCAGCGCACATCCCCTTCCCATGCACTGTGGTCCCCAGTGCCGGCTCCCAGTGTCCCCTTGCCCAGGTTCAGCATCACACCCACCCTTCCCTCCTTCCACAAAACACCGACATGTCATGTCTGCCCTTCTCTTGCTATCCGTCCAGTGAACTCTGGTGTCTCTTCTCCTGCCTCCAGACACCACTACCAGCGCCTCTTCCAGAAAGATGCTCATGGGCGTTCTGTCTCCTCTGCTGACCCACCTGCCTGAGCACCTGATGTGCGTTGAGGACATATGGTGGGGCAAGGGGACGGCTTTGCAGGCTGCCAGTGTTTGCCAGGGGTGTGTTTTTGAGGATGAGGACTGGAGGTGCGATGCGATGTCCCACCAAGGCATCCTGTGTGGATTTCTGGGAAGCTGCAAGCCCGTGAGAGCTACGTGGCTGTGCTCACAGTCAGGGCTAGGGTGGGCACTCCTGTGGGCAGAGGCATGGGTGTAGGGTGAGTGGGGGGAGTAACTGTCCCCCATCAGCTGCTGTCGGAGGAATGTCTCCCCGGGCACTATGGATGGGAGCACGGGTGCCAGAGGCTGGGTTTGGAGATCAGAAAAAAAATCAAGTGTCGGTTTCCGTGGCAACCCTGCCACAGAGCCGGAAGCGATTGCCATGGCCGTCATCACTGCAGAGGTGTGGGAAGGCCCTGCCTGGGTAGTGGTTTCTAGACCAAATGATCTCCCCATCATTGCATGGCACCAGGTGAGAGGCTGGAGACCTGGGGACTGGAGACAGCTCTGCAGAGGAGGGGATGGGGGCTGTAGCTACCCATCCCATCCCATCCCATCCCATCCCATCCCATCCCATCCCATCCCATCCCATCCCATCCCATCCCATCCCATCCCATCCCATCTGCCAAATCTGCAGCCCAGACCCCTCCACACAGTGGGATGCTGCTTTCTTTACTGGGGCTCCCCTTTCCCCACCATGCACCTCAGGGGAAAATGTCTTGCAGGGGGATTCGAAGCCTGTGAACCTTCCCAGGGTAGCTGGGGTGGATGGAAGGGTGTGCTGTGAAATTCTGTGGCTGCAGAGATCAATAGCACAACATAAAGCCATTTATTTCACTATAAAGGGAGCATACAGTCTAGAATTAGTTACACTAAAATGTCTGTAGCAGAGCATTAATTGGGTTACTAAATATGTCACTGCGAATGTATTTTATAGGCGGCATAAATTTCTGTGTTAATAAGGAGCATTTCTAGTCCTCACTGCGGCTGCCCATCATCACACGGGCTCTGCTGGCACAGGGCTCTCCTGGCCCAGTGTGCACGGGACACTTGGCAGGTGATGCTGCTGAGCTCCTTTGGTGCCGTATCCCTGGCAAGCCTGCTCCGTGCTTGCCAGAGGTGTCCTGACGAAAACACCCTCTGTCCTCCCACAGGGAGCAGGATGGGGGAACAAGAACAGGTCCTCTTTGCAGGGGAAAGCGAGGACACACAAGGGGTCTGGAGGGGCTGTGGCATTTCCCCATGGGACTCTGCTGCTGCGCAGTAGGAAGCACAGCCAGGGATGCTGTGCGCCTGCACACACAAGATACACCAGTGCCAGGGCACTGGGCAAGGGTTGCGGTCCCCAGACACCACGGTCAGGCTTTTGGCTGCTGAGCTGAGCCCTCTGGGGACAGAGGCTGGAGGACCTAGTACCACCGAAGATTGACCCAACCCTTTAGATGCAGATAAACCAGCACAGAGTGTAGTTCTGGACCTCACACAGTTGCTTTACTCCGCTTGTCCCACTTCAGCGCTGCTCCCCCCATCCTTGTACATCTGCTGCTATCGAGTGCTTCGTTAAGCAGAGAAATTCAGCTTTCCGGTTGCTTCAGATTATTTTTGGTTCTTGCAGTGAAAAAGTTAAAAAAAAAGAAAGTTATAAGCCTTCCCAGAAATGTGAGCTCCTTCCCCTGTGCTGCCCAAGGGGCTCCTGCCGGCGCTCGCACCGGCTGTTGGGGAGTTGAGTCTCATCAGTAAGTCACCCTGCCCGTGGCTGGTGTGGGGTGGCCACAGAAGTGAAGCAATCCCGGTTTTACATGAAATATTTAACTGTCTCTAAGTTACAGCTGGCAGACATCCACTGCAAACAAACATTCATGGAAGAGCTGAACTGTCAGTAAATGCCTATGAAACGTCTGTGAAAAGGAGGGAGGAAAATACAGCTTTCAACATTAAAAATATCGCTGAAACTTGCTCCTTTCAGTTTAAATAGTCTATAAGGGCAAATCTTTGACCCTGCAGCCCTGTTTCTTGGAGCCATTTTGGACAAGCATATGTTGAAAGGGCAGTTATTGAATTGGTGACCCTTGATTTTGATTTTTTTTTTTCTTTTTGGTTGAGGCAAACGAAGACAGAAGCAAATAGACATGAGGAAAGAAAAGGGCACAGAGAAAAAGGCAAAAATATAATTTCCCGTATACTTTGGCTTAGCTGCTGAAAAATGTCAAGTCTACAAGCTGCTCTTGTTTCAGATTTGTGAGGAAAGCTTTGGCACCGGGCTGGCAGCAGCCAGCAAATTTACCATGGGATCCAAGCCAGACACTTCTCAGGGAGGGAAACGAGATGATGGGGGGAAGCACAGGAGACAACCTGTGGACGAAGAGGTGCACACAGTGAGGGGCTGGCAGCGGGGACTCCAGGTACACAATGGTTATCTTGTGCCAAGTCGGTCACCAGAGTGAAGGAGGGTACATTGCTGGGACACCGGTCTCGACCTGGAGGCTGGGCTGTTCCCAGTTCAGAAGTTCCTGCTCCCAAGCTGTGTGCATGTCTATACAGAGGATTCCTCCTTTTACTTCAGTGCTAGTGACTCAGACAAAGCTGGAGGGGGAAAAAAAAATACATTCCTAAACATTGTTATTTCGGGTTCATGAAAAACAGATTGTTCACCAGGTAACGAGAGAACAACCTGCCAGACACATGTAGAGGTCACGACGACTGTGATTCATCTCACTAATCTAGCAGGTATCTAGAGGCATTTAAAATGTCTTTGTGCTTGGCAGAGATTCCCATCCACTGCTCCCAAGCACCTTTCCAAAAACGCATGATTTCTTCACTCCTCTGTGATTGTGAGAGCTGTTCACACAAGGTAAGGAGAAAGCAGTCAAGCACTTGGCAGGTAACCATGTGCCTCACCTGAAGACGAGAGGATTTAGACAAATTTGCATCTTATATCCTCACTCTGATAGCAAAATATGAACATGTTGTCCCCCTGTGCATTTACATGCAGCAGAGCTCCATGATGGATGTCCTGTTTGTGTCTGAGTGACTACCTTCCACTTTCTTTCACCATCTCTGCAGCCTTCATGCATAGCTGGACCAGAAGCATCTCCAGGAGGCTTCTCTGGGATGCATCTCCAGAACTACATCCCAGGAGAGCAGCAAAGCTTCTTCACGTGCACTGAACATGTAGGTCTTCACCTCTGGGGTGCTGGCAGGATGTTGGGAGAAAGCAGGAGAGATGCTCAGGGAGCCTGTGGGAACCTGAGGCTGGATGAGCATAGGATGAAATGAGATCCTGTAGAGAGGCACTGGTGTGTATGTTAAATCTGGGAACTTCAGATTCAGACTGGAGTCAGTGGGTGTGGGTGGATAGGGCATGGGTGGGACATCAGTTAGTGCGTGGACTACAGAGCAGGGAGAGTGAAGGGGGGCAGGTGGGATTATGTAGGCTGCTTGGAAAGGTAGAGAAAAGACCATCGCATTCCCTTCCATATCACATGTAGTGCCTGGAGGAGTGGAGGAAAAGAAGATGACTGCCCAGACAGCACCAGCTTTCCTTGGCATCACGAACAAGTCCCATGTGGCAGGTTATCGCCTCAGCACAGAAGCAGTGAAGGGCCTGCGGGACCTTCTTCAGGACCATGTACTCCCACCACTTCCTTGGTGTGCACATGAGATTCAGGGGTGCAGGGTAACGTCATCATTCACTTTTTCACATGGGTAGAAGGGGTCTGGCCTCCTCCCATCCTCCCCTCTCCAGCAGATGATAAAGACATCCGTCCAAGAGAAGGCCTACCAACAGATCAGATGCTGAAAATACACGTTGGATGAGATCTTGGTAGGCAAGGTCTTTTGCAGATTGGGAGATGGTTGGTAGGGTTAAATGTACTGCTCTGTGCCTGCCCAGAGCACATGTTTCAGCAGAAAGACATGGAGGTGTCCTGGTAAAGTTTTGGAGAGCTGTACTGTTCCAGCCAAGCCTCTACCATCTTGGTAGGCTGGGATTTAGTCATCTGCATGGTCAAGACAGCGTTTGGAACAGATCTGACCTAAATAGGGACATCTGATTTTAGTCAGAGAAATAACATCCTCTCTGCTATTTTTTTATTAAGGAAACCAATACAGGCTAAATCCACAGAAAAAAAATGAACCAGTCCTTTCAAACTGTCTTTATCTGGAAAAGCATGGGTCTCATTTCCATTTGTATTCCAGGGAAGAGATCTTCAGCCTGAGCTTTAATGTCAACACATTGAATTAAAAGGTTTTTCATTAGTTACAAGGAAGGTGAAAATCATCTTCTGCTGAAACGTGATTTGCAGCAGTAAGCTGCAGGGAGATGATTGTGCCGTCTTACACAAGAGGTTTCTGCTCTTCCTCCATGAACGTAAACACGCAGAAGATGGAGAGCTCAGAGCTAGGGCTTGTTTTAGCAGATGTAGCTGGCAGGATGGCTTTCAGGTGTCCATCATCACCAATCTCCATCCCCCTCAAAAATGGAGGGTAAGAGTGCTCCATGTTCTTTTGTTCAGAGCTTGGCCATATCTTGAGTCTGGGGAACAGATGTATTAATGTTATTTTGGAGTTGGGAATCAGACGGGTATCATCTCAGGGGCAGGACCCAGGGGCAAGCTGGATCCAAGGTACGTTGGTCATCAGGTATCTCACACCATGCTCATTGAGTGTCAAAGGGTTGAGAAGAGATGTGCAACCAGAGCAAGTCGCTTTTTGGTATTTTGTAGAGGAAGTGCAGCTTGGGCTGAGGATGCAGAGATGTGTGTATGCATTCATTCAGCAAGCAAAAACATGTCTCTGCAGCTGCATATACTCTATTTACACAATTTTACTAGGGTGTTTTTATTTTTTATTACACTATAAAGCAAGAATAAGTGATCAGAAACAAAAGAATTTAGTTATCAGCTGCCAAAAACAAGACAGAGAGAGAAGCATTGCAATAAATTGCACGGTGCATAAAATATTCCAGCATATTAACAAAAATACTGCAGAGCAGAAAACAGGTAATGATAAAGCTGAATGTAATTACTGAAGAAAAAAAAAGTATTTTAAAATACTGGGATATTCTCTGTTGAGAAACATTGCTGATCCACAGTTTAGTTGGCTGGATGAAATAATATCTGCATTAAGGTGAGGAAAAGCAGAAGCAAGCCTGAATTTGGTGACAAATCTTACCCAGGTCACATTTGGGAAGCAGGAGTACCAAGGCCTACCTTTTCCATCAGATCACTCCGCATTTCTGCCGTACCTTCCGAACAGGCGGCTGACACCTTGTCCTGCCCAATTAAAGTGATGCACTAAATCTCTGCAAACTGGCTGCCTGCTGCAGCCCCTCTCCGCCATTGCGGCGTACCATGTAATAAGCTCCTTCATTTTTTTTCTGGCGGAGACTACGAACCCACAGCTATACACCAGAGACACAAATTCTCCAAGCATGAATGTGAAACCCTATAGGTTGCTCAGCTTAGCGCTTTGTTAACAAAACCCAGGTGAAAACTCTTTCCGATTGTCCCTTTTATCAATTTTCCTAGCCGGTATGAGATGTGGAGGCTGACATCGAAACAATGTGCTGGTTAGAGGATTCAGAGCGCGTTGACCAAGTCATTTTAGTTAATCAATTACCCATTCCCTGGTCCTAATATCTCCTTAGATCTCATTTTGCTCAGCGAAACTGCGAACTCAAGTGCTCAGCTATACAATTTATTAATGAAAATTCACTTTATAGTAATTTTAAAAATTATGGAATGGAAACTAAAGATGATTAACAGTGCCTACAAAGATTCAAAAAATGTATATAAGATTTTAGGACTTGGTTGTGAATCAGTAAATCTAATCAATGAATAAAAGTTATATCAGAATTAATAATAACATAGTGGTAACTTATTCTAATTATTGCATAACCTATTTTGGAGGGCTAATTTTTATATCAGCATGAGCTGTTGGTCTTCAATCTTTCATTAATTTCATACATAGCCTTTGATTAGTTTGCCAATCAAGCTTTATATTTGAATTAAAAGCTCTGGAACTTGGAAGTGTCAAGTCAAGCAAACGATTTCAAAACCAGGGTTTAGGAATTTACACAGTTACTTAATTACTGCAAATGCTAAGTTCATTTACAACTGCCTTTTCCTCATCATGATACTCATGGTCACGCCCTTCTCATCAGTTTTTCTCCTTATGCAGCCTTCTTTTTTTCTAAGAACTGGTGCACCAGAAAAAAAGGTCTTATAGAAAAAAAAAAAAAGAGAATAGGGACTGTGAAATAAAGGACTGGTTTGCATTGTATGTGTTCTGAAAGTCACATCAAATTTGTAGCTCAGTTCTAATTGGTGCAGCTCTTAATTAGCAAGGTACATCTTTGCCGATTTGTCTTGCAGATATGAAGAGGGACAGGTGGATCCTCTCATGGCGTGGCCGCGAGGCACTGCTGAACTGCCTCACCTTTACTTCTTTCCCTGTCGTTGTCCGTCACCAGAACTATCACACCAGGCAGGAGCACGTATGAACATAGCCGGGTCACTCCTATCTGCACACCGGGGTTTCAAGCCCAGGCATCCTTGTAATGTGCTACCTGTGACGCGACTATCTAGTGACCTTAACGCCCAGCTCCTGCCTTGTGGATATGAATATCATGAATATCAAAGCTACTGCGGTGTTTACATTGACTCAGAAAATTGATCCCATCCCACCCACAGGCCCTAGCTTGTTTTCCAAGGTACATATCCTTGTTATTAGTAATTTATAGGCAGCATTTGATATTGCAGACAGAGCGGGGCGAGAAGCAGCGGCAGGAATTGCCATCAGCACGGTGAGATGCGTACGCAGGATGCTGTTACCTGGTCAGCTCATACTGTGTAGGACCAAAATGATACCTTTCCTCTTGCACGCAGCCGTTTCTTTCTGGAACTGGCTATAGCGTTTCTGCAGAGTTGAAACGACCTGCTACTCAAGCTGCAAACTAACGTCACCAAAAAAACACTTCATTTTCTGTGGAAGGCCAGCTGTGAAACCATACCCCTAGATCCAGGCAACTTGCTGTCTCACATGCCTTCCTCACTCACAGGTGAGAGAGAAAATGGCTTCTTTGAAACAACAGACGTCTCGAGCAGGAGTGGGAGCCACCGACACAGTGGAGATGGAAGCCCAGGAGTCCAACAGTGAGCAAACCTTGTTGGGACTCTGCCCATCCTAACAGGGCTGCAAGTTGCCATGTAGCCTAGGTACAACCCGTGCAGTTCAACCCCGTGCCATCCGGCCAGTGAAAGAGTGAACCAAAACCAAAGCCACTCAGCATAGACTCAAGTGCTGCAATAATTCCCAAAGAGGCCCGCAGCCCGTGAGAGGGTCAGGGACTTGGGGTTGAGAGGAGTGAGGAGGAGTCAGCCCTCAGATGGGGCTGAAAGGGATTGAGCAGCCTCAAATTTCCCTCAGCTTTGGACCCTGAGAAGCCCATGTACTTTCCCTGTCCAGGGTCTGCCGAGCACCAGCTTGGACCCAAGTTCAGCTGTACTTTGTCCTCCATCCAAACCCCATTGGTCCCTTATCTCCCAAAGTGGGAGCTTCCAGGAGAAGAAGCAGCAGGAGGTATTTCTCAGGAGTCACACTGACATTTTAGCATCCCTGTGTGCCTGTGATGAGCTTCTGACCCAGGTCAAGACAAATTGAAGCTTCACAATTCCCTTTCTTTTGTGAAGCAGAGTTGGAAGGGTGAGAGGAGCTGGTGGCTCCATGAGATGTAAGTGTGGATATGACCGGTTTGCAGGTGCCTCTGCCCTGCGTATGTGGAGCCAGTGCCACGGCACTCTCCCACTTTCATCTTTGGGGTGTAAGTGCTGCAGCTCTGGCAGTAGCCTGAGGGCAAATTGTTCTGGAAAGTTTGAGTAAAGCAGGTTCAACTGCTTCAAAGTAGGAAGCGGATGACAAAAATATGTAATTGCCTGCTTAAGAAAACAAAAAGCAACTTTTTTTGGCAGATTGGCAAGTATGCACTTCCTACGCACTTTCTCTTCTACCCAAAACATGATTCCAGCCTTATTTTTATTTCAAGAACTGTGAATTATGAAAGGGCTCTCCCCTCCCTCTTCCTCTGCCTTTTTCTCTCTCCCTCCGACTCTTTCTCTCCCGCCCTGTTCCTAACCACTATTATGTTGGTTTATAACCTTCACAGGCAGACCCTGTTCTAATTTACTTTGTACACACGTTGCAGGGCCCGCAGGACAAGGATTGCTTTGCTGCTGCTGTGGCTTTATGAATAAATCCTTTAACAAAACAAAACCCCCCTGCAGTGCCACAGCTGGGTGACACGTTTTACTAAATCCCGCTGCCCCTCGTCCCCCACTTTTCCAAGCGCGAGGTGCTCATGCATTCGCAGAGCCAAAAGCAGGCTGCCACATCCCCGTGGCTGCCCCACAGCCCGCAGGATGCCCCTTCGCCGGGCTTTCTGTGCACCCTGAGGTGCCTGCTGCTGCCGATACCCACTGGCTGCCTGGGCGCATCTCAACCCGCAAGGCAGGGGAGGGAGGTGGGATGGTTTTGTGGGGGTTTGCAGAGCATCCGTCCCTTGGAGGAGGAGCTGTGAGAGAGAGATGCAAAGCCACGAGTGGAGCAATGTGCAAGTAAAGGCTAATCCTGGTCAACTTCACTCCTCGTCTGCATCTGCTACGGTTCATGCCAATGCCCTGGTAAGGCTGAGAGCCAGCGTAAAAGACCTGGGTGGTGGAGATAAGTGTCCCTTGGAGCTTCTGGCAGCAGAGGAGTGAGAAGAAAAGGGCTGGGCAGTCTCCATCATGTAAAAGGCACTTGATCCCACAACCCTCTTCCCATTAAGAGCATCACATGTGGCTGTGATGCCTTGAAGCCCCAGCTAGACTGGCCCAAAAGTGAGTTGAGAACTGCAGGCAGAGTGTGCCGAGGGCTTCTTGCAACTCCCCTTTGGGATCCTGGCACTGGGCAGGAGGCATTGCCCAAACACCAAGCATGGGGACTTGTAACGCACCTGAGCATGATGGGTGAATTGCCCTGGGAACATCAGCCACACACCCCCACCTCCACGGCATGCCGAGGGGCGCTTGTGTCCTGCACTTCCCTTTTTGCAATGTCAAGACTAATGTGTCTTTCCTGCTATGCCCAAGAAGAGACCAAACTGCCCCAAACCAAATTCTTCCAGGACAGGTCATGTAAGCAGGAAAATAGCTGTCCATTTAACTCTTCCTTGCAGGAGGGAGACAGGCAGGGGACTAATTTTTAATCTCCCTTCCCTCTGTCCCATCACTAATCTGCAGTGGAGGCCCTCTTGCTCGGCTCTTGTCCCCTTTGGCCACCCTCAGACACCTCACGCTGCTGAGATGTGGGGGCCCCTGCTCCAAAAAGCAACTGACAGCATCTGCTGAGTGCGTCAGCCCATGCCGGGTAGCAGGCTGGCTCTCGTCTCACCTCACCAGCCATGATTTCCAGGACGCTGGTCTAGCGCAGTGCTGAGCTTCTGCCTGCACCCCTTACTCTGGAGCCGTCTCCAGCTCTGCTACAACCAGGACTGTGCCGCGACTGTCGCAGTATCCGTCTCTGTAGCATCTCATCCCTGGCTCCAGCCCCTCGAGACATCTGTGGTCTTGGCAGAAGGAAAAGTCACCAGAGACCATGCATGGTCCCTGTGACTCCCCAGGTGGTGAAAGGGTCCCCAGCCTGACCTTTCCCAGAGGAAGTCTTGGTACTGGCATCCAGCATGGAGCATTCTGGAGACCAGGGACCCACTCTCCTAGGGCTAGTCCCCCACCAGTGGTTAGAGTCTTCCCAGGCTTCCCGACCCTGTACCAGAGCTATGTGCGCATTTAACATTGACAGGGATCCAGGGAGCTGGGATGGGACTCCCTCCATTGGGATGAGGCAGAAATACCTCCCCATGCAGGACTGGGCTACTGCTCAGAGAATAAATTCCCTACCTAAAAGCCGAGCGCTGCCACACGCACCCAACCCACCCTCCCAAGCTCTGGGCACAGAGTGAGCTTCCCAGGCCCACAGCCCATCCATCTCCTGGCACGCTCATCTCCGCAGTGCCTCTGGCAGAGCGGTAAGCTCCTGAATATTTTATGTGGTTATTAGTCGACAACATAATCTATCTGAGGGGAAGTCAGAAGTGCTGACCGAGGCGTACGGCACGGAGGCAGGGAAAGCTGGCTCCTGCAGCACCCTGCCCCGTTCTCCCAGCGTCACCGAGTGCGGTGCGGGCGCTACCGGCTGCCGTGGGCTGGTGGCTGGCCCTGGTGTGTGCTGCGCGCCCCCGGCCAAGCGTGGGCACAGCCTGCACTTCCAGGCAGCCAGATTGAATGCCTCCTTGTTTGAAGGGCTGGTGTATACAACCCTTCCCCCTGCTAATTCGTCACATATGGCGTGGGTATGGTGTGCCCATGTGTCTTGGCACAGGGGCATATGGTCTGTGCACAGCAATGCCATGGGTAGTAACACGTTAGCCACAAATACGCCGGTGATGCACGCAAGTACAGTGTCAATTGTACGAACATGAATGTGAGCACGCAGAAACTCTGCACCCAGGCCTCTCCTTCGCATGCCACCCATCCAAGTTCTGCAAGCCTGCAGCCGTCCACACCCCGGCTGCAGGCAAGCGCTCACATGCGTGCTGGAGGACCACTGGCTTGCGTTTTTTAGGGTGTAAAATACTTGTTGCACCTGAAGAAATATCTTCAGAGACAGAGGGGCTCCTGCAGAGCTCAGGAATACGTAAGAGTGGTGCTGTGCAGACACCTGAGGAGCTGCACAAGCCCAGAGAGCATCAACAGCAACAGCAACGTGTGGGGAAGAGTTGGCAGAGAGAAAGCCGAGTCATCTCTTCAGTGCACCTCCGTCCAAGGGAGGCCATTTCCAGCGCAAACAGGTAGCAGCTGGATCTAAGTAGATCTAAGACCATGATGAAAGTCATGGACATGTCACGGGAGAGCCTGAGAGGAAAATACCTGAGGAACTCTGCCCTTTTCCCACTTTGGTCCCCGGTGAGTGACTTGAAATGGGCTCTCCTGGTATAAGCCAGGCTGCTGCTGAATTCTTGTTCCCACTCCCTCCCCTGTGCTGGCACTGGTGTTCACGCAGGGAGTTGAGTCATGGTTTTTTGCTTTTTTTTTCCATCCAGATCAGCTTCTCAGGCTGGTTTCTTGCACAGCTGCAATTTCGCCTGCTGCAGTCCAAGGGCCCTGTTGGCGATGGCAGATGGGCGGCAGCAGCACCCAGTAGCTCGTCACGGTGACGTGGGATGGGTCAGCAATCAGGGGGGCTGCAGCAATCCCATCCAGTGGGCTGCAAGTGCTTGCGGAGGCAGACAGAGCTGCTGGAGCAGGGCACAGCTCTCGCCTGCCTGTTGGGAAGCAGAGGCACCTGGCAGTGCTGCCAGCCCTGGGATGCCGCAGAGCATCCCAGCTGAGACCCGGCCTCTGCTGCTGCTGAGCCACCCGGCGCGGCTGAGGATGACTGTGCCGAGCGGGTTCATCTTTATGTAAATCACATTCACTTCAGCTGGCTTCCAGGATAATCAGTATTAAAGGGAAACTATTTTCTAGTTCATTAGAGGAAAGCTGTGTCCCTGCGGCTGCTGCTGTCGGCACCTCCTTCTCCTTCCAGGAGAAATGATCTCCATGAGCACCAAACAGGAGACATTCACACTCCAAATGTCAAGTTGGGGGGAGGGGGAGAAGAAAGGTCTGTGGCTCCAAGGGCAGCCCTTCTGCCACCCTCCGAGAGGATTTGAGTGAACGGTGGTCCTTCACCCTGGGGTCCTCCCCACCAGCCCACACCCCACCCAGCCCCACCTGCCACAGCCCTGGGGTCCTTCCCTCCTTTCCCTGCTATGGGACTCCCCCGTCCTGATGACCCCCCATTCCCGTCTTCTCCCTGCACAAGCACATTGATGGTTGTGCCAACGCTTCTGCCAGAGCCTCTTCCTCTTGGATGCTCTGCAGTCAACCCAGCACTGGGACTGTTCTTCTCCCCATCTCCCAGAAAAAAAAAAAAAAAAAAAAAGCAAGTCCTTTTTGTATGGGTTATGCCTTTCCTGATCCCTCAAGGTGTGGTGACCTCCCCACCTCTGCCTTGGGGTTTTGGGGTTTCCTTGACCACAACATCCTTGTGCTCATCTCATAGCTTCTTTCTTTCTCACTCCTCATTTATTTTCTGTGGTTTAAGTCTGTCTCCATTTTACCTGAGTAGAGGCACTGCTTTCCTCTACTCCGGCCGTGTGCTCATGGCTGGAGGTAGTGAGACAGGGTAATTTGGGGCTAAAAATGGATTGTAGAGGCTGTCCAGACTGTGTTCCAAAAGAGGATGGTAAAAGACTCTCGCTCAGATAAGCCTTCAGGACAGCATCTTCTTGGCAAAAAGCTCTCCTACCCACCATAGAAAGGGGGTAAGACGTCCCCTGAGATCTGATGGAGAATCCCAAAGAAAAGCATGTCCAGCTCCTTCTGCCTTTGCGTGACCTCAGACCTGGGATTGCCATGAAGAGGGATAGTGCACGCCAGAGCTGCTGGCAGGGCAGGGAGGCTGAGTTGGGATCCTTTCCCTAAAGGCAGGGCTGCACATATTTCCGAGGTCATGGTGCTGGATTTCCTAAGGACAATAGTGCCAGCACTGAGCGCATCACGGCTCGTAACCACGGCTGGGGGATTGCTCCGAGGAGAGGCCAAGACTGACAGGTGATCCCCTAATCAGCTGTATAAGCAGAGCCCAAAGTCCCTGTTCCCACCTCTGCCAGCTAATTGCTTTTGTTACCAGCCCAACGGGGCAGAACCGGTTTTTGTTCTCCCCTGCCCTTTTTAAGCATTCACACCGTGTTTCCCAGACAGGCTGTGCAGATGTTGATGAGCTCTGATGAGCTGTTTACCCATCCTCCCAGGCACCAGACCTGGTCTCTCTGCACGCAGCAGAAGGTAGCTTGGAGAAGGCTCCTGCGCAAAGCGGTGAGTCTGTTTGAGTTTGTACCTTTTGTTCCTCCTCTCATGAAGAAAACCCTGCCGTCAATCAAGAAGAAAACTCTTTTTAGGCTGCTCCTCTCCTCAGACGAAGCCCAAAGGTGTTTTGGGGCTTGTGATCTCGGGCAGGGGCGGTGTGTGTTTGGAAAGACGGGACAAACCTGCTGCAGTTTGAGCCCACGAATGGGGCTGGTCTAACACTGCTGATGCTGGCAATGCATCTGTCACCTGTAGACTGGTTGTCTAGGAAGTCAATGAAAGGGGAGACAAAATCACCTCTGGAGTGAGATTCTTCTGACCTATCCTGGATGCTACTACACCAAGAGACAGAAATGCTCTGGCCCATGTGGGATGCTCAGCCATGGCTGGCTTGCATCCATGTTCTTCACCAAAGAAAGACTATCTGCTCCAGGGAAGCACTCACAACTCTGCTTCCAGCCTTCATCCCTCATCATCACCAACCAACAGTTGCTTTGGTGATACACAGCACGGTCCGGATGTAACGAAGCTGTTTTGCAGTCTGCTTTGGCAGCATCTCCATTTTGAGCGATGGAGGGGCTGGAAGGAACGGAGGTACAGAATGAGTCTGGTGGCAAACTGGCCTGGAGAAGCAGAAGTGTTTTTGCAAATAAGTCCAGTATAAATTGAAAATTATCTCCATATGCCCCCCTAAATGGATACAGAAGTAAAGAGGAACTTGGAAGTTGGGAAGAAGGAGCAGTCTGAAGCCTTCTCAACAATCAGAGCTGAAATTCCCTGGAAATGTGATAAAGAGCTGGACAAGATCAAAAACAGGGGTTAGCCAAAAGAAGCTAAAAAGTAGCCTCCATGCTGACAATAGTGGGGCTTGAAGTACTTGATGGTTTAACACTCTTTAGTTAACTTGGGAAGAGGGGAACAATTTAGATGTCCTGTTGAAGAGATCTGAGCAGTGCTACACTTGACTTGATGTATACGAGAGAGAGCTTCTTAACTGGCACATGTGAAACCAGGTGAAACCATAGAGGAATCTGCAGCTCATCAAGGTCTGAAGAGCCAATTTTGCAATTATGGGTGCTGAAGCTTCAGTAGGAGACTGAAATCTGATTGTAATGTGAAACAAAAATTTTAGACAGAGATGACGGGAAGACCCTGAGCTAAGCCTCTCTAAAGCAATTAGAGCTTGCTAATAGAAGAAAACTACTCTGCCTGGTCCAAAGATTTTATAGGACTGGCATGGCTTTGGCATGATGGGCATGGTGGAGAATCCAAAGTGGCACAAGAGGAGCGGCGAGACAGAAACGCACGCAGAGCCAGCACTGGGGACCAGCAGAAACACCATGCCGCGGTGCACAAACCAGGGCTGTGCCTGGAATACAGAAAAAGTACAGGACCTCAGTACATCTCCTTGCTTGGCACATGTTCGCTTGCACCAGGAGACAGCACCTCGCCCTGTCAGCCTGCAGAGAAGAGGTAATGGAAGTCCGTGAGTTCACAGTAATTTGTAGGAGTGAAGGACAGCACTGCCACGGATGATGAGACCATCCATCTGAAAGCACGGGGGATAATAAATATGTGCAAGTTGGATCCTGATGCTCCAACGAGGACGATGCCAAGGTTAAGGTTATCTGTAACCAAGAGGCAGCTCTCCAGCCCACCCAGACCTTTGTCTGGTGACACACAGCAGCACACATCTACTTTCTCCACCCATGTCCTTCTGAATCAGTCAAAACCATGCCCTCTGCTACGAGAGAGGCTGCTGCAAACCCTCTGCTCTGCCTTTGAGTGACGACTGCCCAGCAATCTCCAATACAGCTTAATTTGATAATAACCCTGAGCCAGTTTAAATACTTCAATCATGCCACCTCTTAATCATCTTCTCTCAGAACAAAATAATCCCACTTTGGTTAATCTCTTCTCCTGTGGAAATCCTGTCACTCCTTTATTGTCTAAGTGACTTTACACCACGCTCTCTCCAACACAAAAATATCTCCCTTCACATAAATTGACAAAAACAGGACATTACTCCCAGTGTGGTCTAAGTAGCTTCGTGATACTGTGTTTGCAACCCCAGTGAGCATCTCGTGAAGGGTCGACATCTCTACTGCATCCACAGAAGCATGTGGATCCAGGGCAGTATTGTTTCGTCCAGCTATCTGCTTGCGTGCCCTCTCTGATGCTCGCCCCTGGACTGGTGCGAGGCCAGCTCTTGGCTCCCCTGCATCCTCCGTGTCCGAGCCATGCGGACAGGCTGTGACATGGTGGGAACCAACTGGGATGTGGATGGTTGCAAATAGTTTAGGAAGCTGTTTGTTTTTTTTTTTTTTCTGGAGATGCTGGGTGTGCAGGCATGTGGGGTTTCACCAGGCAGGATAGACTGAGGGCAGGAGACCAGCAGTTGTCTGTGTAAGGGACAGGACATCACAGATGTGAGGAGGGAAAAGACTTCAAAGGGTGACAAACTGTGACAGCAAGAAATTTAATTACAAATTAAAAAAAAAAAAAGAAGACATTTTTACACATTCACTTCATCACCAGGATGCAGGGTTTGAGGAAGAGCAGCAAATGCCTCGCCAAAAATTCACGAAAGCTGACGTAAGTGGTGTTTCACCAAAATGTGGAAAAAACTTTGTCTGTAGAAGGGATACAGGTGAATCCACCTGAAAGGAATCTGGTACTGTTAAGCCCGTACCAGCTTCGCAGAACTAAAATATTCCTCTCAATCTTTGTTTTTTAGGAAACTTTAAAAGGTAGTAACAACAGTGTTAGCTGCTTTACTCGCACAGAAGAAATAAACAGAGAAAGGAATTTTTCTCCTCAGCTCCTGGCTGTTTGTTACCTTTTGTGTCACAATTCCTTATGCCTAGAATTAAATAAATGCAATGTATCCATATTTAACACTATTCACAGAGGCACTAAAGGAAAACATGCTGATATTTAGGTGTGAAATATTGTCTCCCGCAGCAGGAGGCTGTGATGGAGAAGCACTCAGGCACCAGGACCCGCAGTGCAGCTGATGTCTCCCATCATAACACCCTGTGCGGGTGGACAATTCTTTTCCCCAGCCACTGTCTTGTAGTTATCATTACCAGACAGGTTTTTGTTCTGCCGGTGCAATGAGGCCAAGCTTGAGCTCAAGTAATGAATAGACACCTTTTAGTTGAGTTCATTGATTTGGGAGAGACAGCATTTCATAGCCCTGATTGATCTCTTGAATATCCACAGGCACTGCAAGCTGGGCAGCGATGCTTTGAATCTGTGTCTGAGATTTATTTTCCTGACACGCTGAAGTGTGACTGAATTGTGTACTCTGGCTCAGATCTCACCACAGACGGCTTCGTGTAGACCCTCGAGACGCATGAAGCAGAAATCACCTGTTTACCATGTTACATACATGACCTCAGCAAGGTGGATGGGCAGCTGGGTTCTCTGGTAGGGCAAGGGATGGGTTTCCCTGCGTACCACCTCCATGAGCAGTGTGTTTCCACTCCTCTTATCAAGGGGTTCTCCAACAAGTATGCATGGCAAATAGGTGGAGTTCAGTCAAAGTATTGCATGAGTGACAGCCTGATCACTGATGATGGGGCTGCCAGGTCTGGGCAACTCAAGATTAGCAAAGCCTGGAGGACTCCAGATGGGGCAGTGATGTGGGGTGAGTTCAGCACGGGGCAGAGGATGTCTGGCAGGATGTCCAGAGGCAGGAGGAGGATTTCTCCTCTCTGTGGAGGGCTGGTGGCTCCTGGCTGGTGTTCTGCTGGGCCACCAGTGCTACTGGCTGCAGTGGCTGTGTGTGCTTCCCCACTCACTGAACAGTGTCCAGCAAAAGGATTGATGTGAGGGCAGAATGTCCTCCAGTGGTGTTTTCATCTATTTACTTCTCTGTTTTAAAATAAATATTTGATAACTTTTCTGGGATTAAGCCCTTTGATCAGGACCCTGCTGATTTATTTATACATGCACTTACTCTGCTGCGGCACTCTGCCACAGGAGATGGAGATGTCCTGATGGCCAAGGCACCACCACAGTCACAGATGTCTCATCTAGAGGCACCGACATGAGGGCCGGCAGCTCCCATGCCATCCCTGCACCACTCAGTTACCTCTGCTTTTGTGCCTGCATCTCTTGAGGAGACAGGAAAAGCAGCTGCAAGCAGCTGGGCAAAGGGTGATGGGGCAATTACTGCTCTGATGCCTGAGGAGATGCATCCTACTTGAGCTTCAGTCTCCAAATCTCCACTTTCTGTAGCGAGGAGTCAAAGGAAACCCAGAGAGAGAAATTGTTTAAAAAAGAAGCAGAAGGTAGAAGGAGGAAAATTAATATAATTTTCTAAGGAGATAGGACCCATTGGAGACAGATACTTCAAGTGCAATGTGCTTGTGGAGGGTGATCTCCACAATGTCAGTCATCTGGATTGCAGGAGGACAGTGTCTGTTGGTCATCTGGATTGACTGACAGACACTGTTTTTTTTAAAAGCTGCCTTGTCAGGCTGGCTGGGACTCATTGCCATGTATCTGACTGCGGGATGCCTTGAAGGGATGAGTCTTCTTCCGGAGTTGATTTAGGTTGCTGTGCCACACTGTGGAAATGAACACAGCTGTGGCTCTCTCTTCTGAGTCAAAGGAGACTCATCCGTATGCACAGGCCACTCGAGGACTCCCAGGCAAGATTATAAAGGCAGGTACCAGAGCTCCTAACAAATGTTAAGGTTGTCGGGATCAGACATGGAGAGAAATCCTCTGATTGCGGCCAGGACAGAGCCACAGAAAGAGGCTGTGCCAGCCATGAAGATTAGGAAGGGCAAACAAATTTTCATGAAGTGCAGAATTACCTATTGGAAAGCGGCATTTCGAGAAATGTCAGGTTCCCATACATGTAAGGATTGTAAATTAGGACTGTACTGCATCTCAAAAAAAAAACCAAAACCTGTACTAGCTGACCCGTGAGACATGGGCTGGTTGCAAAGTGCTTTGGTTATTCTGCCTGGCCCATGCCCTGCAGGCAGGCGGGCAGGAGGAAGACAGTGATCCCTCTGCCCTCAGCATCTCTGAACTGACCAAAAACTACAGCACGGTGCTTGTTAAGGCCTCTTTACTCAGCGGTGGTCATGCGTGGGTATGGCAGCCAAGCCTCTCCGCAGGACCCTCGGCTCCCCAGGCACCCAGCCCGAGCTGCTGCCCAGTTGCCGGTGAGCCAGGTCAGGGCTCTGATTTCCCCTGCTACTCCCAGCATGGCAGAGCTCAGCCCAGCTTCTCTCACCCACGTTTGGCAGTGGGATCATGGGGTCTGGAGCACTGGCAATGCCACATTTTTAGGTGGGAGCAGCCTCACACCAAGGTACCATAGCTGGCCAGGTGCAAAAGATGGGGGCTGTGGTGAGCGGCTGGGAGGACCAAGCTGGTTTGTTTGGGCTGGTTCACCCCCAGCATCCCATCGGGGGGCCTCAGATCGTTGGTGCTCACGCTGGAGTAGCACACGATGCCGGCTCTTCCACTCCTCACTCTGGTCCCTTCCCTCCCGGCTGACGTGAGAGGACTCACCGGGGGCCTGTTTTCATTTATTCCTCTCATTTGCGATTCAGCCTCTGTGTGAGGCTGAGGGAAAGCTTTACCAACATTCTGAGCTGAATAACGAGCTCTTCGTGTTTTGTTCGGTGCTGGCAGGTAGGCCAGCTTGGAGGGTGCTTGCGAAGAGCAGCGCCCGGGGCGCAGGGAGGATTTGTAGCAGCTCTGCTGGGCTTTCGGGTTCAAACAAAGTGATTTTCACTCTATTGGCTCTGCAAAGCCTGAGGGTAGGCAGGAGAGCCCTCCTCCTCCTGTGGACGCTGTCCCCCAAAATCCAGCTGAGCTCCTGCTTTGGCCTGGAGGATGCTTCACCCCCACCCTGGGTCCAAGGTATCATTATTATCTGATGGTTTGGGGGGGCATGGGGCATGCTGGGTGCAACTGTCTGACTCGCAGAGCACCAGCATGCATTTACAGAGAGCATCAGCAAGGGGTAAATATTTTTTCTTGAGATAAGGAAGTGTGGGAGGCCATGCAGAAACGTCTCGATGGAGACAGATGCCACCCAGGCAAGGGTGTCCATCAGGAAAGGAGGGAGCAGCCCTCCAGGACAGACAGACGGCTGCTGGACACGGGCAGCTGAGCCCTAAAGCACAGCAAGGAGGAGAGGAAAGGTAGACTGAGGGCGGCTCCGATCACGTGCCCTCAAGGGAGCTAATTTATCCTGAATTTTCACCTTTTGTTCAATTTATGAATACGTCTTGATTTCTTTGGTGCGCGAATGTGTTTGCCTGACACTTCGGATGAACACATTTCAGCCTCCCCCTCGCGCTGGCTGCCTGCTGCCTGCCAGCACACGCGATTTGCTATTCATGCCCTCTCATCGGGCGCCTTTCGCAGTGATTTCGAGAAGGGAAGGATGACTAATGCATGCCAAGCAGCAGGTAACACATTTGGAGCCCAGTTTCTGACCTGTAATCCTTGATGATAAAGCAGATGAAATACTTGGGATGGCAAACCTCTTCATGCAAACCTTGCACTTCTCTGGCTTCTGCAACTGTCAGACAAAAATCCAAGGTGGTCTCACAAACAGCAGCTAAGAAAACTGGTCTGCAGGTCCACTTTGGGGCTTTTCTTTTGATTTGGGAAGGTGTTTTTAGAGGCAGACAGTCTAACAATGGGTTAATGGCATGGCCATAATGGAAAATACTGCTGTATGCTACAGTATGTACGAGGGACACATCTGACTCTTTAGAGCTAATGATTAAAAAAAAAAATACAAGTGGAAATAGCCCTCGCCTCTGTGCCAGAGTGCCTTTGTGTTGTGCGTCACGGCTGCAGAAAGTGGCTACATAACGGCGTAATTGCCCTGTTGTAACTTTCGGCCTCTTATTGCTTCAGTTGTGCGATCACATGGGGTTTTGTCAGGGTGATGCCTGAAAGGATGCGTAGGGAGGCTCTTTCTGCAGCTCTGGGCAGCAGCAAATTTCTATTGTCCTCAATTGGACACGTACCCGGGAAGAATAGATTTCATCCTACCCAAACGTAGCACACTTACTTTTTGAATACAGAAGAGGCTTCTGACCTTGTACAATGAAAGTGGCTTATGATTAATGCTGGTTAATGGCACCTCCACTAACAAATCCAGCATTCTGTACGGGTTATTTCATGTGTCTTGTGCCCTCACCGGAGAATAATACAGATATTTCAAAGTTCCTGTAACATGAACTCTCTAAAATTGTGCTTGACTTTAAGTTAGAAATGAAATAAAATAAGTAATGGTCATTTTCTTTGGCTGGTCTTCATTACCGAACATTTTTTCCTTGACTGAAACCGAGGAATCTGGGCCACATCCATAAAGAGATTTGCTTTCAGAAAACAACTGATGCTGGTGGTATTGAGGGGACTGAAGCCACAGGCTGTTGTAAGTAAAGCCATCTTGTCAAAACGCTCTGCTCAACAGGTACTGGTAAAGCAGTGGAGCCAGGAGTGCTCCCAAGTTTTCATGTGCTGGGGGTGGGCTTGGAGAGGTTCTTGTGCAGGGAAGACGAATGATGATTTGAGACGGTGAGGTCTTGCATTCGCCCCGTGATGCTAGCCTGCTCTTGGGAACGTCTACACACCCGGTATCTTCTGAGACAGCCTGGGAGGCTTTGTCCAGCCAGCTCTTGCTGCTCGAAGGGTAAAGAATCACCACAAGCAAAAAGATCTCAAAAGAGCTGGAACATCTGTTAGAACAATTGTGTCCTAATCGGAAACCAGAGAATAAATAACCAATTAATTGTATTTCAATTTAACTTTATAATTGATTATTGCATGGTATGGCTGCAATTTGTGAGTGTTTGAGTAACGACAACATGTGTCCTTAATATTTTTAATTTAAATTATCACTGAAATGCACTCTCAGATCTGACTGTACTTCAGCGTGTTTCTATATCATATTTCTCTTTCCTCGGAGAAATGGTTATCATAATCATCAGCGCCATCATCATTTTTGCAATTGGAAACTCTTTTAGGCAGGGAAGATAATTTTCCACAGGAGTGGGTGCCCCACAGGAATAAGTCAGGACAGTATATATCTGCTACTTCAGTGTATGTGATGATAACTAGAACACATTCACAAAACATTTGGGAGACATTTCCATTTAGGTGAAAAAAAAAAACCTGTAAGAATTATTTTGTTGTGTATTATTGTTATCATTATTATTACAAATAGAGAGAAAATTCAAAACATCTGGAATCTAAAGTATCTCTGCTGCAACACCGTAGCAACAAAGCTCCGCTAATGTTGTGAAGCTCAGCAGAATTCCATACAGGAGATGAAAATTTTGTTTTAAAATGAAACTGGTTTCTCTCACGTGTATTCCCTTATTCCCACATATTCACAAGTTCCAGGATGAGTGTATCTACATAATCTATCCACAGCACTTGCTGTGACACAAGAGACAGTAGAGATGCCGGCTGTGAAATCCCCTTCCTGTCTTCTGGCTTTGTCTTAGGACGGAACATGTGCTGACTTTTGGGTGAGCCTTTGGCACCCTTGGTGTGCTAACAGTGATGTCGATCTCTTGTGCGTCCATCCTGTGCCACCTCTGTGAGTCCCTGGACATCAGCGTGGGTTTATTCCTTGCCTTTTGCCTGCCTACCCGAGTGTCTTACAGCTCCATTCCTTGTCTTTATTTCCCTACTCTTGCTTCTTCAGTGGCTTCTGCCTGGCCCTTGCTTTATAGAATCACAGAATGGTTTGGGTGGGAAGGGACCTTTAAAGTCCATCCAGTCCAACCCCCCTGCAAGGAGCAGGGACATCTCCAACCAGATCAGGTTGCTCAGAGCCCCGGCCAACCTGGCCTGGAATGTTTCCAGGGATGGGGCATCCACCGCCTCTCTGGGCAACCTGGGACAGTGCTCCACCACCCTCAGTGTAAAAATTTTTTTCCCAATATCTAATCTGAATCTACCTCCTTCTGTTTTGAAACCATTACCCCTTGTCCTGTCACAACAGGCCCTACTGAAGAGTTTTTCCCCATCTTTCCTTTAGTCAGTCTCTTGTCTAAGGGCCAACCTTGGTGAAGTACATGGAGATGTGCTGTGATCTTTGTAACCTGCTCATATGGGGGCCATCACCTCTGCAGTTCCCATGCCCCTGTTCTGCCATTCCCTCTAGTTCTTCCACGCCCCAGCACTCCCACGCAAACGCCACACATGCCCATCTCCACTTTTCCCACTAAAATCTTTACATCTTGGTACATGCTTTTGGTGGGATGCCCATCAGTCCCATTGCATTTCCTGGATCTTTATCACCAGCTGACAAGACAGACCAGGGAACGGACACAAGGGACTGAGAAGCCCGGGGTCTCAAATCACCCTGGTCATCCAAGTGATCCAGAAATTTTTTTTTTGTTTTTCCTGCTGCATTTTAGGAAATGGCTGCTGTGCTAAATCTCTCATTTCTGCAGGCAGGCACAGCTGGTTGGCTGGCTGACCTGCTGCATACGCGGGTTATTATTGTTACAATAAAAAGAAGTGGCATCCAAAGTTAGCTGTGAGGGCCTGGGGTAGACACAGCGATAATGGCTTCTGAATGCCAGAGAAGAGGCAGAGTGGTTATAAATTGAAGGAGATTACATTTGGGGAATAGGAAGGTTTGGAAGTGGGTCACCGAGATGCACAGACCGAGCACACTTTCTGGCATCCCTGTTGGGAATCCATCTAGTGACGTATTCCTGTTAATTCTTCAGTTGTGCGTTCTCACAGCCCGGCTCATCCTCAGGCGCTCCAGCCCAGATGGACCTGCCACAGCTGCCTTTCGCTCCCGGTTCCCCAGGACACCTGGAGCCGGAGCGTGCGTGTGGTGTGACAGGACCAAAGGCAGCACTGCTAATTAGCTGCTGCAAATCTGCCGTCTCCTCTGCCTTGAGTTGGACCAGCAACGGTGGCCTTGGAAAGGAGAAGGAAGAAGTGATTTCATGCACTGGTTGTGTGTCCTAGATAGTGGCTTTCTGGGAGGGGACCTGAGGAGAAAGAAGCAGCTGGAAACGTCTTGAAAATGGCTTGTTTTCCTTTAAAATTTTTGTTAGCCTTTCGGGCTGCAGTGCAAGATTGCATGAGTTAACACTGTGACCACAGGCATGGCCGTAGTCATGTCCTCCTGTTTAACTGGGGCGGAATCATGGCGCTGGGATAAACAAATTAACAACTGCAGCATTTCCCAGTGAAAGGTATCTCCACCAGCAGTTGCCAAGCTGGTAGTAATGCTGGCTGTGTTTTCACGTCATGTTTCCACACATAAGGCTTGAACTTACTGGGGCTGAGGAGGAGATGCACTGACACTGAGGACCAACTCCATTTTTATTCCGCAATTTATATCTGCATGCAGATGTGAAGCACTAATAGTGGGAAAAAAATCACTGTTTACACAAATTAAGTTGTCAACTAGTTTGTTAGGTGGGGTACAAACAAGCCACGTGCCTTGCAGGAATGCAAGACATAGTGCTATAGCTCTTGTAACAAATAATTTAATCTGTGTGTGGAGATTTGGGAGCATTTCAGCAAAACCAGTGGTGCAGAAAGGGGCTTAGGAAGACAGAGAAGCTGGACACTGGTTCAATTTATAATTAATGTGGAGGCATGTGACAGTTTTATATTTTGAGGGGCTGTTAGGTAGGATGGAAAAGTGATATAAAGTATAGGGAGAACACTACTGAATATGGTATCAAATTCTGACATCCACACTTTTATCATGGATTAAAAAAAAATAAATTAAAGAGATCTCAGAGAAGAGCTGCAAGAATGAGAAAAGGTCTGAAAAACCTGCTGTGTGATGATAGGCTTAAGGATTTCAATCTATTTAGCTCATCAGAGAGCAAGTTGAGAGGTGACTTGATCACGGCCTCTAAGTACTTCCAAGGAGGAGATTTCTGATAGCGGAGGGTCCTTTAATCCAGCAGACAAAGACAAGACTCGGTGGCTGACAGGTGGAGCTGAAGTAAGAAAAATTCAAATTGGAATTAAGACACAAACGTTTCACAGGAAAGGTAATTAACTTCTGAAACTGCTCACCTAGGGATGTGCTGAATCCATCTTTAAATGATAATTGAAGAGATTTGCTCTCATCTAAACATAAGTTATAGGCTCAACAGCATTCATCCGTATGGAAGTGGAGGGAAATACCCTCTGCCGTGTCGACATGCGTTGCCCTGCTCACTCAGACCTGGTTAGGCCTGCTCTCATGGTGAGGACATGTCTTGAGCGTGGTGCACATCCTTACCCTCTCAGGGAATACTGTTCTAGCGGGTGTGAGGATGGGGACTTCCTTCCCTAGGGACATTCAGGGAGTGCTTGTGGGTTTCCTTTTGGAGTCAAGTGTCCATCATGCGGAGTTTCTCCAATGCCTCCATCTCGGAAACTTGAGTTGTCAGACTACATGCATCTGTGGGCACCTTCTAGCCCTTATTTTTCTTGCAAGATTCTTTACTTCAGTCCTCCAGCTCACCTTGGTTTTAGATAATGTTGGTTTTGGCATCAGGGTTGTTTGACCTCTCCTCTGACTCCATCACTGAGCTCATCATGATATTGCCTCCTGCTGCCAAAGGTGCATCTTCAAACTGAAATTGGCTCAGATGCTCATCATGAGAAGAAAACTCTTAAGCAAAATCCCAATCTCAGAGGATCTCTAGTGGCATTGGCAATAACATCACAAAGAGTCATTGGTCCTGGTAGGTGTCAGGGCACTGACTGCACCAACAGCCCTTAATGATCAGCCCCACCTGGGCCCTCAACCCCTCCTTGCCCATGGCTCAGGAATTCTATTTAAAAGCAGCCCTGGGCCTTCTTTCTTTCTCTGAGTGATGTTGTAGGTGTTCCTCTCTGTAGATTTTCTGGCCCTACCTCCTGGATGGACTATGGACCTTTGCAGGACCTCAGTTCTGGCTGTGCCTCTGCACTTGTGGATGGACCCTGGACCCAGTTCATTGCTGACTATGTATGGGGCTGCTTTTGAACCCTGTAGCCAGCAGCTGGCTCTGCCTGCTGTGTTGAGATGCTATGGGGCTATGCCTGCTGGTGAGGATACTGGCTGTGCTGGGGTTACCTTCAGCTCCTGGCTCCCTTTCCCTTAGGGAGCAGTGGGCTCTTGCTGGTCCCCCTAGGAACCACCCTAGTAAGTAAGACTGAGGCAGGAAAATTTATTTTCTGAGAGTAGATTGCATGGTCTTGCACAGTAGTGCTGTTCCCATTGCAGTTTTAAGTTAATTCCCTAAGATTGCCACTGGTCAACACATGTCATAGGGTGTTGAACAGTAGGTGCAGTGCTTCCTACTAGACTGCAAAGCCCGGTTTAATGTTTGGTTATCACTGAAAAACATCTCTGAAGAGAAAAATTTCTTTCAGCAGGAGACTTGTGGAAGCTTGCTGGCTGTAAAGCTGAGAATGTCTGTGCTCATGACACCAGAGTCATGGTATGATTGGTAAACACATCAGTACAAATGAGAAAAACTTTTGGGACATCTAGAAGAGATCTTGCAAGTGCAAGCAGAACGCCCACATCATCCACCCCTAGGGACCTTCTACTGGCCTATGTCACCAATTTGAAACACTTAGGTCTTGGAGGTGATATCTGTGTTGTATTGGAGCTCTCAAAGCTGATGGCAGCAGCAGCGTGCCATGGGTTTCAGAGGGTCTAGAGCTGTGTTCCTCCACCCTTGCTAGGCAATGTTTGCATTGAGGTTTTTGGTCATGCGTTATCCCCCATCTACAGGTCCAGAAGCAGTGCTGCAGGGCATCATGAGGAGCTGCTCGGTTATTGAGCATCTCTGCAGCCCCTTAACTTCTGTCACAATCCCAAGAGACAGGATGGCTGCTCTGCTTGCCATGCTTCAAAGCAGGGAGGAAAGATGAGGAAACAGGACCAGTTCAGTACCCTGGCTTTTGTCTTTTATGTTTCTCTGAACTTGTTGGTGGGGCCAGGACCTGGGGACCATTGCCTGCCAGGCCAGCAGGAAGGCAGCACGCAGGCAGCGCGTGGGACTGCTCACACGGAAGCCAGTTAAGGTTAGAGATGGATGTTGCTGGTGCATGACAGCTTTTCATGCAGACATCTTTTCTTGTGTTTTAGTGGGAAAAAAAATGGAATATTTTGAGTGAAACAAGGAAAAGTCTGTTTTGAGACAAATCCATCTTTAGTTGAATGAAATGAAAGCTCCCCAGCTGAATTGTTCGCCCACCCACCAGCCCCACAGGCTCTGCTCAGAGCAAATCCTCAGCTGTCTCGGGTAGAAAGCGGGGTTCAGATAGCTCTTACTCCAGTGAGCTACTCCCCAAGGCAAAAAACCCAACAAATCTCCTGTAGAGCAAGGGTTGCCCGACTGTTTCAGTCAAGAGAAAAAATTACTGTAGTGTTGTCCAGAGAGATCACACTCTTGCACAGAATAATCTACTGAACCTGCAACAGAGATTTGGTGCAACAGATGTAAACCTGACTGCATGCTGAATAACTACGTATGTAGAGGGATGTGCTGGGAGGTGCGGCCAAGAAACCTGTAAAAATTATGTCTTTCAAGGGGTTTGCTGTTGCTTGTAGGATGACACAACAGCATTGGACAGGCTGTACTTAGGGGAAGGGCAGATGCATTTCTCCAGGAGCCTGTGCATAGCCCATAACATCATTAAAGTCATACATGCATTAGTAAGGATCCAAGTGCTAGGAGCCAGTGAAAAGGAAAAAAGCAAAAAAAAAAACAACCCGAACACTGGCAAATCAGACTTTCTGACACTGTAAATGAAAAGCCAAATGAAGTCTAGAAATTCATTCATCCACATTACTCATGTTAAGCCTTGAAATGTTCATACTAGCCAATGAAAATCATTGAAGAAGTGACAGCTAGGTTCTCTAGAGAAGAAAGAGCCAGTGCAGTAGGTACGGGATATGCTTTAGCGAGAAAAATTTGATGAGCTAGCCTCTAAGTCAGTGATTTCTATGACTTCATCTGTACATTAAAAATGCAAGTGAATGCCATTTGTTGTTAGCTCTGCTCCTAAGATACTAGATGGAGTCAATTCACAGTTCTTCAGTGGATAATACTTTTTTGTTTTTAGCAAAGGGTGTTGAAACAGAATGGAAAATTAAAGCAATTTTTCTGACAGCAGTGCATAAACGTTGACCATGGAATGGAAAAGCAAAAGAAAAAAACAAAAAGCAAGTACGTATCTAACCAAGTGCGTCTGCATTAGGCGGCAGTGATTTCATTACTGCTTTCATTTGAATAAAGGCAGAAGATGATGTGCCCTTGCTGTAATGGAAATGCTCTTCAAGTCCAAACTATCCATGGCCATTACAATCTGAAGACAATTGCTTTGGAAGCAGCTGTACGGAGTCAGACGCATGCCTGGGGCACCGGGCCGCTCATTCCACGGCTGGATGTGTTTTACGTAAGTGTGTGGGGCTGGATGCAGGTGGGTCCTGCTTTCCTGTAAACACCCATGTCTATGGGCATGTCGTTCTGGTCTGGAGTGCCTTAGACTTTTTTTGCTTGTCAAACAGTTCAGCGGTGTGGTCTGAGGAGGGTGCCCCTGCAGTCCTACTTGCCAGATTTTCTGGAAGTGTTTCTAAGTGCTTAAAAAGCTCGTGATAAACTAAAATCTGGCTAGAGGAAAGGCTACACTTGGGGTAACAGGTAGTACCATTGCCATCGTCACCTCTCTTGTCCCAGCTCCTGCACACCTAATGCAAGAACACCTGAGGTGTTGCTGCTGAAACTCGTCTTTGTCTCTAGTAGGCATCTCCCAGTTTTTCCTTCCCCTTTGTGCAGAGGTCAAGGGCTTCCCCACCTCTCCCTTCATTCTCCCTCCAGCTCTGGCCCACGGCAGGATGAAGTCTCCTGTGCTGTCCTGGTGCATGCTGCCACTGTCTCAGCAGGATGCCCTACACCAGTATCATCCCACTCTGCTCACCATGGATGTACTGTTTTCCCAAAAGGACCTAGGGCTTGCGTGCACGCACCTCTGCAAGGTGACAGGAGCCCTCTGAGCTCTCTCATGTGACTTTGCACCCTTTTGCAGCAGCTCAACCTAGCACGGAGCAGGTCTTGCTCCTGGAGATGTCCCTATCTCAGTTACCAGCTGTGTCCCAAGGGTCTCCTGGGCCACCACTGGTGGGATCTTAACTTCCACCCACCCAAGCTGCGGAGTGCGGATGGGCAGCAAGAGCTGATGGGAGAGGTTAGGAGGGTCCAGGGGAAAAAAAAGAGATGCAGAATGGCCAAGGTTAAGTGTGCCATCTGTCAAGGTGCCACTAGATGTCCTTATGAGAAAGGGCTTGGTGCTGCCCAGGGCCAGGTAACCACAGAGACAAAGCTGGGGGCATCTCTGTCTCGTTTGGCTCCTCCATAGCCAAATCGGCTCTGGGCAGTGAATCCTAGCTGCAGGGCCAAGCTCCACGGGAGCTGTGGGTAGGGCAAGGAGCGGCATCCCAGCAGTTGCCTGGGGATGCTGCAGCGTGTGGCTGCCCACAGCCTGTGCTGAGTCAGCCCTCGCCCCTCCTTGTAGACTCCAAGCGTTAAGGAAATACAAGGCTGCGCTGCACAGCTTCGAGAGAGGCTGCCTTGGAGAATGAGCTGGTGTGGAGGTGGAGGGCTCTCACATGGCTCAGATCCTCCTTGGAGCTGGCCCACAGCGGCCAAAGCGTGGGAATCATCAGGCAGCGGTCCTCATCGAGGCCAAGTCGCTTCAGTGCGTGAGATTGGCCTGGCATCTGGGGTTATCTTTTGCTGTCATGGCCTTTGAGGTCCTGGCGCAGGGAGCCAGCCCTTCTTGCGCTGTCAGCCCCGTTCCTCTGCCGTGCCGAGGGGGACCTGTGCCGGGAAGGCCAGCACCCTGGTCCATCTCCTGCCTGCCTCCTCCATTCTGGCAGTGTGTTGGGAGAAGGACTGAGAAGCAGGAGGTGAAACTCTGCAGCGAGGAGATTAGAGCTCTTGTGTTGTTTTTCTTTTCTTTTTTTTTTCTTTTTTTTTTTCTTCAAAGGAATGACTTTGTATTTTTGGAAATAATAGCTGCTCCGAAAATCCTGGTACAAACTCTTCCAGGCTCCAGCCTTGCTTATCACACACTGTGCTAGGGGCCCTGTTGGGAATGCAGAATTTTAACTCTTTGCCTGCTTGCCTTTTCATAGTTTTGGCAACTGACCCTCTCACCCCAACAGTCCGGCGGCTCAAATTAATCCTAGGCGATGCTCGGACTCGAGAGCAGGTCTCAGCAGGAAAGGTGAGTGGGTTACCTTGGGAAACTGGACTCAGCCTGGTGCAGAGATGCTGGACACTAAAGCTGGTGCTGTTGGGTGCTGAGCCACCGCATTTCGGCTGTGCTCAAGGTGTGACTGACACAGTCTGCAGCCTGACAACTGACAGGCGCATCTGTGATAAAGAAAGTTGCCCAAAATAGGAAGAATGGAAACAAATAATTTCCATGGCTTGGTTTGTGGGTTAACCTTCTCATCCCTTTACAGATCTCAACAGGCTTTTGATGTCTCTTGATAGTCAGGAGTAGGAGGCAGGGAGTGATGCTTAATTCAAACCGGTGGAGCAGTAATGATGTAAAGGAGGGGAGTTAGCAGCTTGCTAATTACATTTGCAGATAAATCCTAACTGGGAGAAGATGCAAACTCTAGTGTGAAGTGAAACACAAAGGAACCCGGAGGGACTGGAGCAGTGGGTAGAAAGCAACAATGCAAACCAGCTCTGATGAGTACATGAGAACATGAGTTCCTGTATTGTGGGGAAAATAACCCCTAAGCCAAACTCGGTGGGAATGAAACACCTGGAGAGCGATAGCCTTGGGCAGAAAGCTCTCAGCCTACCAGGTAGGAGTTTGTAGTCCCTGCTATTGTGCGTTGCAGACCCGGAGGAATTGTGTGGTAGGGGCAGGAAGAGGCCCCTGTTCCTTGCCTGAATCCCAAGAAGGATGCAGTTCAGATAATGCGTGCTGTGCTGTGTCCCGGAGACCTTGAGAAATGTGATGGAAAGCAGTGAGCCCAGCAGAGAGATGAGGACAGGACTTGTAGCGGGACTGCCGAGCCCTTGGCATGGTGGGGGGTTGGACTGAGAAAGAAAAAGGAAGAATTGGAGGGAGTAAGTAGGATGGGACAGAAGGGGTGACAGAACAGGAGGCTGGAGGAAGGGAGAGAGACGGAAATGCCTCACAGCAGACATCGTGCTTCATTATTTTTAGGTAATCCTCGCAGCTGCGGTGTGCTGTGTGATGACCACCCGAAGAAGTGGGGTGGGTTTCGGCAGCAGCCCTCAGAGCCTGCTCCTGCTGCGACTCTGCTGTGCTGCAGGAGCCCAGCACAGAGCAGGGACCCCCCCAAAGCAGGGTCCCCCCTCAGCCTCAGTCCTCCCCGCTCCTTATGACTGTGGGACCTTGCTGGGGGACATGACTAGGATAGGAGGGACACTGAGTGCAGCAAGGGAAGAGGGCACCAGCTTGATGGCACAGGGAACAGCCTGATTTTGTTACCTCGTGCTCTGCCAAAGCCAAAACCTCCAACTCATCACCTGGGCTGTGTTAGCTTGGAGATGGGTCACAGCCTTTGCTGGTGCCCAGGATGTGAAGTCAGGTGGCTGGTCCACTCCCCAGCCTCTTTTCTAGGCTCATGCATTTTTCATGTACTATATCCACCCTGTGAAAACCCAGTATTGCCTTCTGCTTCTTGCTGAGCCTGTGCTGTGAGTGGAGCACTCTTTGGAAGTGCCTCTGTGTCGGTCCACCTAAACTTGTCCTTCTGGGACCCTGACCCTGCTGCTCTGACCAGTTATCTTAACACCCTGTCCTTCCAACGAGACCAGAGAAACTCTGGGTGAAGAAGATGGTGAGCACGGGGATGCTCAGCAGCTCTGACCGTGCTGGTGTGAGGCAGGAGATCGATCACGTCCATTTCCCACTGTGGCCCCGTCACGCCGGGGATGGATGGATCCTCGGTCCGGGTGCGATGGGGCAATGCCTATGCACGGAGCTGGGGTGCTGGATCTCGTGCGGCGCTGGAGGAGCAGATTTCCTATTCATACGGGGTAATCGGCTGAGGGAGAGAGGTATGCTGCCTGTCAGCTCATTACAGCAGGAAGAGAAGCCGGTGTTTCAGGAGCCCTCAGCTCCCTCCTCTGCTCCTGTAATTGTGAAATCCGTTTGCTGGCGGTCCTCCTGGGACGAAGCTGCAGGGATAGCAAGGGCTTAGCGTGCAGTGATGTGCTTGCTGAAACCGCTCCCCTCCCGAGGCTGCACCGTCTACTTTAGCCTGCCATTACCTGAATCCTTGGCTGGCTGCACTTAACAGCAGCAAGAGTTCAGGTCTTGCTACAGAAATAAATGGGATCCCAAGGGACTTCTCATGACAGAGCCCTCCAGGTCATGATGTGCCCCAAGCAGGCTAGGAGAACGGGTGGAAAAGCTTGCCATGTCTACATGGGGAAGAGCTCCCTCAGGCCTGCCTTGGGCATTGTGGGCAATGCAGGAGCTGTTGTGAAAACTATAACGCAGCAGAGAAATGGTGTACTGGTCCCACTGAAACCAGACAAACCGTCTGAGGAGAGAGGGGTGGGCAGATATTTAGTGAGAGAATTCACAAGATTGCTAGCGTGTGTGAGCCAATACCTTTAGAAAGGGAATAGCAGCAGGAAACAAGTGGCAAGTATGGACTGAACAGAGGGTGGCCCTGGAGAGATAAGGCCCTGCAGGTCTCCCATTTTCTGCCCAGTGGTTACTGGGGGGGTCCTAGCTCCTCTGAAGGAAGGGGGGACCCATATTCATGGGGTCCCTCAGTGCAAAGGGCACTGCTAACTCCGAATCTCTGCAGTGGGGCACAAGTGATGAGGGTGGGTCCCTTTTCACCGCAGCAGCCTGCATGCCATGCAGGATTTGCAACCAGCTGCAGCCGCCTCTAGAACCTGAGTGAGGTCTGGTCATGCACAGGGGTCCCTGGGATCTGCCATCCAGTCCCTGTGGGATTTCCTTCTCCACGTTATTTGCCCTTGTGCCAGGTCTCTTCTCTCCTTAGTATATAAGAGCTGTGTAACTGAGAACAGGTCTTGCCTTGCTTGGAGTGTGAAACAACTGGGGTTTGTCCCCAGGGCCTTTGCACTGTGCTGGGTGGAAGGGCTGCATGCATCTGCACAGGCTTTGGGACATTCTGTGTGTGAAGGACTCGTGTCTCAAGCAGGACCCCTTCTTTCACCAAGCAGGTCCTCACGTCAGCAAAAACAAGGAGTACCATTTCATCTCTTTTTCCCACTTTTTTTTTTTTTTAACCTTCTGAGACTTCAGTGACACACTATACATCTGCTGTGCTGTGTTGGAGGAGGTCTCAGTTTTCTTCAGAGCTTATGTCAGGAGCTCTAGCACCCACGTGAAGCTCTCTGGGGATTTTGTCATTTCCAGCCACGGTAGCTTGAAGTGAGTGCTGGAGTTGTAAGCTCCCGGTGCTGCTGGTGAACCCTGACGCAATCTCAGAGCTAACTGAGCTCTGTGTCCTGCAGCCAAAATAATTCAGGCTCTGCAACTCGAAGCACAGAGCAATTCACAGGATAACCCACTTGCAGGGCAAAGGATGAAGTGCTACATCCTGAATATGAGCAGTGAAATTACCCGTGCCACCTCTGTCAATGCCACTGAATCCTTCTGAAATGAATTCCTGAGAAGAAATGAGCCTGTTATATGAAGAGATTTGCTGAACACCGTGAACTTGCCTTTCCTAGCCATGTGCTGACCTTGCTCCGAGGTCAAATAAGACCAATGTGGGTTCAACGGCAAGCACTGCCCAACGTGCCTTCTCTCTCTGCTTACAAAATGAGGTCCAAGTCCATTCCTGGGGAAATGGCATGAGGTTACAGCAGGTCCGCTTAGCTTTCCACAGGGCAGAAGCTAATCAGTCCCACCGTGCCTAGAGAAGGCATGGGTGTCAATGCATGCCTGTAGGAGGGTGCTGCCCCCCAAAAAGGCAGCTGGGATCGGGGCCAGGATGGCTGCCCGAGTGCGGAAGAGCTGTTCCATCAGCCTGGAAGCTGGGGTGGGAGAAGAAACGCACATCCACAGCACAGGACCAAGAGGGTCTTCCGTGGGGTCACCTCTCCAGCAAAGTCTGTCTCCATCCATCCATCCATCCGTCTTGGAGAGCAGCTGGTCTCCACACGCTGTCTACATGCCGGGGAGAGGGAAGGGTTTCTTCCCTTCAAAAGAGAACACGAGATACAAGATGTATTGTAGGATCCGGACATTTCACGTTTGCTGTTTCCTAGCTGCTCTTCTGTCTGGTGCCCATGTCCTTGCATGGGTCGTTTCCCAGTTACATCTTCTAATCGTGTTTTAGGGAAGGTGGTCAGGCATGACCAGCCTCGGAGTCCCAGTACCTTTGCACACTGGGATCTCCCAGGAGCACTTGGCAGAAGGTAACCTGTTACATCCCTCGCCTTGCATGGTGTATCCTTCTGGTGGTGGTCCCTTCTGCGGTGGGGACAGGTTGCCGGGGGATGCCCAAGGAGGCCCCCAAAGCCTGCAGCCCCTGAGGACCATAAGGAGGAAGCAGGAGCTTTGGAGTGGGAACCCAATGCCCCTGTGTTGGCTGTAAGTAGAGCAGAACAGGAGGAGCCACCTCTGAGGACACAGTGGCCAAGAGGACACCTGAGCAGAAAGCCTTTTTGTTTCCCTGCTGCTCAACTCTCTGACTTTGGGGGCTCCCTGCTTACGAAGGGAAGCCTTATTAAAGTAAACCCCAGCTCTTGAGTTAAGAAATCCCTCAGAAGGGGCAAGGGGAGGTGTATGGAATATGTCTAGGGAGATCACCCCAAGCTCTCGTGGTCTCTCAGTGCCTATGCCAGGAGCTGAGAGGCAGGGAGCTCAGCAAAATCTTCAGATCTTGCTGGTTCTGGGGAAGGGAGCACACAGTAACAATTTGGTCGGGTTCCCCACTGCTGAGAGTGCTCTTAGATGTTATGATTTCTTAATATACTCCCTCCGCTTGAACACGCCAGGTGTTGGAGTTTCATAAATTTGCATCTTTGCAATAGCTGCTTGATTCCCCAACAGGATCAAAGCTGATCTTTCCTGGAGAGGCAGCCTGTCTATTCAAAGCATTTTCATGTGACAACTTAAAATGGGCTCCGTGACAGGGATGTGGATCTTCAGCGGCCACCACCCAGAAATCCGTGCTGCTGTTTTGCACTGCTTTGTGTATTCTTCACAATTTTGCACTCTGGGGCTTCCTGATCTGCCGGCTACCCACCTGCGTGCCCCCGGTGCCAAGTGACCCGGACGGGGGCATGAGCACACCAGCGCTTGAAAGGGAAACCTTTTAGCTGATTCTTTATTCACAGAACTTTTCACCCCAGACTCTCAAAATCTATTAGAAAAGACATTTTTCTCAGGTGAATAAAAATATCTCAGTGCCTTAATGAGACTATTAAACTCAGTTTCACCTGCTTTGACTAGTGCCATGAGGTCTCATATTAGAACAAACATCTTTTGTGCAATTACTGGGGGGAAGAAAAAAAAAAAACCAACCCAGCTCTTTCCCTGACAGGTTCTGTGTTACCTTGTTCTTGAAATTCCCTTCATTGTTCGTCATGTTAAGCAGGGACATCTAATTGTTGATGGAGCAGTTCCCAGCTCTTAGGCTGCATAGCTGGGACAATCCTTTACGTCGCAGCTTGCACACCATCCTTCTTGTGAATACCTAAGAGCAAGCCCAGAAACAGAGGATTCCCACCTTTCGGCAGTAAAACATTAGTATTTCCACGTATGACTTGCACAGTTCTGGTGTCCAGGGGGAAGATCTCACCTACTCACCACAGCTTCCAGCGAATTCCTCCATACCCTCTACCTATCGCTGTGACTTCTTTCGACACCGACTTTAAGTCACTCAGCGAGTTCTCGAGCACAAAGCAGCACCACACACAATGCTGTATGGGCTAAGGATTTCATGATGATGAGCAGACACGAATAAGAAGACGGTGTGTATGTGGATTCCGGCTCTGGTCTTTATTTCAGATGGCTGTTGGTCAGCTGCGGCTGGGATGGGTCTATCAGCATCCCTTTCCCTTCAGCTGGTCACAGTGGGATGTGCTCCCAAAAGCAGGAGTCAGGGGGTAACCTGCCAGTTAGCATCTTTGAATCGAATCCTCAGGCTAGCTGGAAGTTATGGCTGGGGTCAGGAGCTAAGGGTAGCCCAAACGCCAACACAAGCAGAAGCGTGTCTCAACACGCCTCTATGCTGCTGTGCTCGGGGATGTGATATTCAAGTAACGCTTCAATTTCCCAGACAAGCTCAGTTTTAGCAAAAGCTGCTGTGGTGAAGGTGCTGGAAAACAGAAGAGTAATTAATAACTTAGTTATATTTACTCTGCACATCTCCGTTTCTCCACTTTTCTTAGGGTAGTGTTTCTAGGTGTAGGAATGGGTGATCTTGACCAGGTCTACACCTGTGCTGTTTTTCCCTTGGATAAAGTAGCTCGCTGGGAACATGGGAATATACCTGGGAGAGTCACCTTCCAGAGATGCTGGAAACAGCATGTACCAGACGTGACGATGCTAGTGACAAAAACCATCTGGGTGAGTAGAAATCTGTAGAGACAGAGGCACTTTGCAGAGTCCAAAATTGACAGCATCGAGGGCTTTGCTGAGCTGACTCCCTGCCTGAGAGTCAGCTGCTCTTTCCAGAGGACCTCTACATGCTGGTTGGCTTTGGTGACAATATCTGCAGAGCTGTTACTGACAACCACTTGGCCAATTTCCCCAGGGATTTCATCCTACTCAGGGTCAGGGCAGATTTCCCTCTCCGAGCTGCAGTGTTCAAGCCCATCTTGAAAGCTGGCAGCCTGCAGGCGCTGTGCCTGGGCTGGCACTGCGGATTGATGGCAGGAGATGTGTTAGAAACCAGCTGAAGAGCAAAAAGCCCTTTGCTGGAAAGGGGGTCGAGCCCACCGGGACCGAAACCACCAGAGTGGGCACAGTGAGGGTCTGCTGGCCGCTTCTCGCCTCTCCCATGGACTGTCTCCAGAGGAGTTCCTGAAGGATTGATAGCACTGGGTGCCTTTCCAAGACCGAACCCCCATCCCTCAGAAGGCGTTAGACATTGTCTGGCATGACACTCTGCTCTCTGGCACTGACCAGGGCAACCTGCTGACTGCAAATCTGCCGGGTCCACGGGCAAATTATCTGCGCATCAGCACACTTAAGAGAAATTAATTTCCCTGCAGGAGCAAGGAAGAAAGTCTCTTCCAAATCAGAGTTCGGCTCATGGTGGCTGTTATGAAACGCAGTGATGATGTCTCCTGTGCCACGCAGAGAGCATCTCGCCTGGATCTGCAGACAAGCAGCAGGCAGGAAAGTCACAACACACGACGGGAAGAGACTCCGGTAGATGGCTTTGGAAGTTGGTTACAGAGGACTGGGAGCCCCGAAGATGCTCGAGCTTTCCCTCTGCAGTCAGCGTGGGGAGACAGAAGTGCTGCAGAGGAGCAGCGATGGGGAGAATGGGGTCAGAGGTGCATGGATGCGGATGGAAGTATTTTTAATAAATCTGATATAATCTAATTAGCGGCAGCTGACTGAAGAACAAACGCGCCACTGCTAAGGAAGGAGAAAAAATTAACCCCAAAATCCTGCTAGCCTTTGTGCTGGCCTGAAGGGTTAAGGGCAAAGGAAATGGTTACAGAAAGGGAAGGAAGGTACGTGAAGGTGAACATGAAGTGGAACAAAATGTAATGTGGCTTTACCAGAAGATCAAGTGAGGTAAACCTGCTGTCTCGATTTGGGAAGATAGCTGTTGTTTTTTTTTAAATGGAAAGGAAAGGCAATAGAGTTCATCTGCCTGAATTTCAGCACAGCACCTGACGTGGCACCGTATGAAAGCTTATTTGTGCCTCTGGAGAAGATGGGCTCAGTCAGGTGAAAAAGACCCCAGGGAGGCGTGCTGGGCAGTTACCCTTATTTAAGTTCCTTATTTAAAGGAACAGTTTTGTTACTGCTGTGGGGATGTTCAGGGAAAAGGTGGTGTCCCTCATGCCTTGGGCTGGCACAGCCCCAGCTGATGGGATGGGGGAGGCAGGCATGGGAAAGGTCCTTTCCATCAGCCGTGCTCCTGCTCTCTGCCAGCTCAGGTTGGGAGCAGAGCCCCTCCGGGTGCTTCTCCCTCTCCTTCTGCCCCCCGAGAGTGGGTGCGGATGGGGTGGAAGGGGTGCTCAGCGGCAGGCAGCAAACCAGCTTCTGCCCCTTCTCTTTTCTTCAAGGAAGCCCGTAGAGACTAGCCAAGAACGCCATGAAAGCCACCTTCAAGAGGCAAAGAAACCTCCTGAAGAGGAGAGCAGCACCTGCTCCCAGCTCCCTGCGGCGAGGCAGGGAACATCACGCATGAGCCCGTCCGCGAGCTGTTCCCCCCCAGTGCCACCCCCGGGCTGCTCGCTGCTTGTATTTGAGTCTGAATGCACGTTTCTCCAGCTCACTGAATCAGCTGGGGCTGGACCAGAGCTGGGAAGTGTTTTATATGTGCAGAAATGGAAAGGGAATGAATGCTACTTCTCCTCTGAAGTCTGAGATTGGGGAATGATTTGCTGGGGGTTTGTAATAGTTTTTTTTTTATAAAAATTTGCCTGAATAGGCTTTCAGTGGAAAGAAAAGGGAAAGACTCTGAAAGCAGAAGATAAGGTTATGTCCTAATAGCATTTTTTTTTTTTACTAGACAAAGACAAAATTAAAAAAGGGAAAAGAAAAAGAAAAAAACAGGGTTGCCTGGTAGCCAGGAACCGCTCTGGTTGCCATTGTGGGGCCACATAGCTTTCGGGGCAGGAATTTATCCCACACTGGTATCCCTTGTATCTCTGAAGAGGAAGTCCTGGGGCAGCGTTGAAGACACCTGGGACCTGATCCCTCTGCAGATGTCCTCCTGAACGAGAGCCTGCCTCCCATATGTACTCTGTAAACATTTATGCAAGTCCACCTGCTCCGAGCCTTCCTGGATAAGCCCTGGGCTTTTGCCAGGATGCTGATGGCACCATGGCTCTTGGGACCAAAACCTGCTTCCCGCTGTCACACTCCGTGCCCTGCAATACAGTTGATTTTCTCAATTTTCCCACAGTCTGAGTGAGCTTTAGATCCAGCTGAGTCCAGGGGCAGGAAAAAATGGGTGCCACCCTCTTAACTGCAAACTCTCTGGTTTTGATGACGACTGAGGACCGCATGTGCCTCTGTTTCCCTGGCTCATTTCTTCTCACCCAGGGCTGGGAGCCATGAGCAATTGCAGGCAGCAGCCTGGCTCCTGGAGCAAACCCTACCCAAAAGGCTGTCCCGCCAACATGCTGGGACCCGGCCCTGGGGGGGTTATCTCCCAGAAATGGCAGCTCCCTGGAGCAGGGATCAGAGGAGTCATGGGGGGAAGCTGCCAAAGCAGGAGGCGTGAAGCAGGGAGCAGAGCAAGCAGAGAAAACTCAAGAGTGTTGCCTCCCCATCACTGGCCAGACTTTGCAAAGTTTGGTGTGATCAATGTCCTCAAAATGGGCATTTCTGATGGCTGTCACCTGTGTCCTGTTCTGATTTTCTATTTGCCGAGCTGGGACCAGATTGCTGGTTACAACTCGAAGGATGCTTGCATGAGCTTCGCTGAGCTGCGACCGCAGGAAGATGTCCTGCTGTCGTCCTCCCCCATGAGCTGCCTTGGACACTGTGCGATACGGCGCTGTCTCTGCTGACCCGGTGAAAAGACAAACCTTGTTTTGCCTGTTACCCATGCAAACCTTGTCCACTTGGCTCTCCTGAGCACTCTGAGAGGCACTGGGCTGGGGGGAGCACAAAATTTCCCCTTTCCGGAGCAGCGAGCTGTGAGGCTGGCTCAGCCACCCGCGGGACGGGGGGGGTGACTTTCAGCTTTCATGTCACAAGTCTGGTAAGAAGCTGTAATGAACGAGCCACAAAGGCCACTAATTGCTAACGACCGTCCTTGACTGCCCAACGGCAGGGTTGTGGGCAGGAAGGTGAGCAAAGGCTCTGCAGGGTGCTGGTCTCGCTGGCATCCACTCATGAGGCATTTCTATAGGAGCCCAGCGAGGACCTGGGGCCCTGGCACAGAGAAAACAGCCCGTGATGGCACGGGACTGTCTGCGAACGTGCTCAGCCCTCTTCTGCATCACTGCCGTGTCAGGTCACCGTCAGGTCAGCAGAGGCATTTTGGGGAAGGAGCATCAAGCAGCCGGAACTGCAAGTGGCAACTCGATCCTGTGGAACGAGAAAGACATTGCACTCTTTCCTGTCCTGCGTCCGTGTTGGATATACTCACTGGCTGTGTTGGATGGGATGCTGTTGCTCATCTCCTGGCTAGCAGCAGGATTTCCAGGGACATTGACTCACTCCTGGAGTGGCTGGATCACAGCAAATCCGCTATGCTCCCGCGGTGCCTGTTGTCCCAGGAGCCCTCTGCGGCCCATGAGTGCCATTCCTCTTCCCCAGAGGCAATCCCAGCAGTTTAATTTCTCTTATAAATACCATAATGCACCTTCACTTTTGGCATTTACCCTGGGCTTTCTGCCTCTCCTCTCATGAGATCCCCAGTAAACTCCGGCTGGTTTCAAAGAGCTTTCTGCTTAGCTGGGATTGGCTGATCCTCATCCACCTTTCCAGAAAGGTCTGTCCCAGACCAGGGCTGACGCAAGTCACACTTACCATGCGGGGTAGTCCAGCCTGGTGGGGGGATGCCTCCCAAAACCTGCAGGTCCCAGGGATTGCAAGGAGGGCTGGGGTGGGAACCAAACACCTGAGAAAGCCCCTGTGTTGGTGGTGAGCAGCCCAGTACAGGAGGACACAGCGGGTGAAGGGAGAGGACAGACAAAAAGACTTTTTCTTTCCCTGCCAGACCCTGCAACTTCTGGGGTTCTCTGCTTAAAAACTGAAGCTTTACCCCCTGACATGAAATTGGAACTCAGCGTTTGAGTTTGGAAGTCCCTCAAGGATGACAGATTTCTGCAAAGGCTGTGGGGCTGGCTGGGCAGCAGAGCAGCTGGTGAGGCGACCCATGGAGCAGATCGCAGCATGTGTGCTCTGCTGATGGACACAGCAGCTCCTCCGAGGTTTCACGGAGCTGCGAGGTCATAGCTCTCACTTTCCAGTGAGGAAACGCCAGTTTGCATTTCTCTCTGTGCTTGGAAGACTTCTTGGCCCGGGGGAAGACCGGGATTAGCTAAGAACCTGCTTTTTCAAGAGCGGCCACTATTTTTTTTTCCTGGTCACTCGAGTCCAGGGCAGGGTTGATTTTTCTGGGGAAGCTCTCCTGTCTACTGCTCTTAAAAGAATGAATCATCCCTCATCTGAGCAGTCCCAGGAGAGCGTGCATGGGAATGCTCATGGTATGGGTACTTCCTTTTGCTCCCTGCAATGTCGGGAGGAAGCTTGTAGGCTGTGGGAGCTTTCCATAGGGAGCGAATCTTTGCCTGGCTCTGGTGACTGGGATGGAGAAGATGCGAACACAGGGATGCTGCCAAGGATGCAGTCAGGAGCTGCCACCTCCTTTCTCCTACGTCGAAAGCAAAAATGACCAATCTCCCCACCTCATTCCTAATGCAGAAAAAGCCTCTCCGATATTAATAAGAATCTAATTATACATTTATTGTTCCATGAATTAATTACATCACAAGTAGAGTTACCTTTTACACAGCCATTAAACTTCAGGAAGGCCTCTTTATACCACTCCATGGATAATTTAATTAGCATACTAATGTCTTATTAGCTATAAACCCAAAGCTGGTTTAGAATCACTTAAATTAAAACTCAAAAGCCTTCAGCCACCCTGTAACCCCTCTGCCTGAGCGGTGGGCAGAGGATGGGAGCAGGGGCAAGTGATGGGCTTTGCCCTGTCACGGGCAGAGCCTCCCGGGCAGCTTCCCCAGCTGGTGCCGGCGGGATGCAGTGCTGCCTGCCCCTGCCTACACTGCACCTACGGGGCTGAAATTGCAGGCAAGGAGCCCCTCAGCTCCCCTCTTAATTCTCATTTTATTCCCTGTTAGCGATCACTGGTATTTGCATTAATTGGGCTAGTCTAGAAGAGCCGTGATAATCCATTACGGATGGACAATTTCCAGCACGGGGATTAAAGCTGCAGAGGGGAAGCTAGGAGCTGGGACAGGAGCATCTGTGACACCCGAGGGGGTCCTGTTCCCGGTTCAGGGCTCCCGGGGTTTGCAGCGTTGGTGCCACCTTCCCCACAGGCTTTCAGCAAAGGGAACCCCAGAGCTGGTGATAGGGCTGGCTCCCAAAGCATCCACCCACTGGGCTCCCGCTGTCTGGACACCCTAATGTCCCCGCTGTCCCCCACCTCCCAGGGGTGTCAGGACTCTCCATTAAAACACTGTGAGGTCAACGTTGCGGCTGTGCCGGGATTCGCGCATGGATCCAGGATTACATTGCTGTGTTTCACATGATCCCAAACATTCCACTCACACTGTGGTCAGGACTGGCACTTCTGTACATTCTTAAATATTGCACTTTATGTGTTAAACCCTTTTTAAAATGACCCCCTTCTGCCATTCAATTAATGAGTGTAACTTTTTTTTTTTTCCCCAGATCTTCTTAGCTAATAAATAGCTTAATTTGGAGGTTTGAAAATTGACTCAGAGACAGAGTATAACTAAATCGAAGAGCAAGACTACTGCTCGAATGTAATAATCTGAAAATAATTGATTAATTTGCATGATCCTTCATAATTGCTTCAATTTACACCCAAGAGGCCACTGTCATCAATAGATGAATAAGACATAATTTTTAAAGTCCCAATAACACATGGAATAGAATTTAGAAAATTCACTCATTCTGAAGCATGAGGCGGGCTCGTGCGCATGATCAGCTCAGCAACACTTCCAGCTCACTGCGGGGAGAGCGCTCGTTGTTAGAGAAATCGTGCGGTAATTTAATTCACTCGTTAAGAATGTAATTATATTCATCATCCTTGGGAAAGAAGAGGATCAAACCCTGTCACAGCGACGCTAACCTTTAGACGGAGAGATTTCAACAAAATCAGGAAGCTGGCCGACAGCATCAAGAGTCAAAAGTAAAGAGATTAAAATTCTAAAATTTGACATGGATGCTCTTTAAGGAGTGACATAGCAAAACAGCTACCTTCTGCAAGGTACTTAACCACATGCTCAACTTTAATTGCCATTAATGAGATTTCAGCATATGCTTAGCCATACTGGGACCTGGCAATACCGCAGGGGCTCGAACCGCCTGCGCGGGTCTGAGCAGCGAGCGCGAGAGGCAGGCAGGTAAATGGCAGGGTTCAGGAAGGTGTTCGGGCCACACAATGATCCTTCAGAAAATGGAGATCCAACCTTCGCAAGGTCAATAAACAGGGGCAGAAAATACAGCATGAAAGAGGGGAAACAGGAAGCCGGCAAGAAAGAGCAAGACTTGGCAGGAATGGAAACAAACAATAGATAATTCAAGTCTGCCAGGAACAGGAAAGCCTGCAAAGGAACAAGACAGGTCTGCTGGCTCCCCAGGAGTTAAAGGGAACAATTAAGGAAGATGAGGACACAGCTGAGAAGCGAAATTATTTCATTTCGTAAGTTCTCACCTCAGGGGATGTTGGGAGAAATCTGCTCTTGACTTGCTCTGTTCTGGTAATAAAGGTGAGTTGCTATTAAGGATTAAGGTATCAAATGAAGAGGCATTGGTGCAAATAGATAATTTAAAAAATATTAAGTCACTGGGTCTAAGTGGGACATTCAGAGGTTTAGAAGAACCCTAATAATGCAGTGGCTGAGCTGCAACATTATTCCTCTCGCTGCCAAAGCAAGCACGGCGTTGGAAGGCTGGAAGGCAGCAGCAATTGCTGTATTTTATAAAGAAATGCTGAGAAATCTGAAAACTGCTGCCTGATGAGCCTTGTGTGGGTACCAAGGGTGAGGGGGTCAGTGTACGTGGGATGGTAAAGCTCCCACTGGCTGCAATGCATCCTCGTGATGCTGAGGGCAGATGGGCATGAGAGGATCCATCTCACCTTGGATTGTTCTTTGCGAACTCCTTTTGCCCCATCCCGGTCCCTTTCTCTTCGCAGGACTTCAGGATCACAGAGATCAGGTGGCAGCGGCTTAGGAAATGTCTCGGTCTTGCACCTTCTGCCTGGCATTCCTTCAGATATTTCCCCACTGGAGAATGAAAACTAGCTAAAGGGGAAATATAGAAAACGTATTGAGCCAGAAAAATTATTCAGGTTTAAGGCTGCCTGCTCAACCCTTTGTGCACATATATTACGGCACAGTACATGATACAATTCAATTCCCCTCAAGTCTGCTTCCTAAAAAACAGCTTTCTGTGCCTTCAGATAACATTTTCTTCCAGCCTAAGGCAGGCACCTGAGAAAGGCTGGATGGGATCCGGCTGGGTGATACCCAGAGGACCCCTCCAGCCTGAATCACCCTGTGACCATACGAGTTTTCCTCCGAAGGTCTCTGGCTGTAGAGGAAGCCCGGACGTCCAGAGATGCAGCCAGCTAGTGAGATGATTACAAACATATTCCAGGTGATTGCTTTCCCTGAGACCACTGCATCTTTCCAGCTTGTGACAATTCCCCACAGGGTGCTGCCACCCGCCTAACCCTGAATCTAGGGGTACAGACATTTGAGGAGTTCGAAAGAAGTTTCTTTGGTGATAAGCCAACAACATACTTTAGAGGTCCTGTGCATTTCCTTGAAGTGTTTTATGCAAAGAGAGGTTTCTGGCTTAGCGGGATCCCTCCGCTGACGCAGCTCAGCAGTTGCTCCAGTTTAGACGATGTCTTTCCTGAGACACAACCAGCATGGAAACTCCACCCAAACATGAAACCTTGTTATAAAATCACAGCACTGGAAAAAAAAAGGGTGTTTTAGGAACCTTGGGCACCTCTTCCCCTCAACTGTCCTTTGAACTACTGTGGCATCAAATGTGGAGCTTTACAGCCTGAGGACACTACAGTTCTCCTCAGCAATGTGCTAAGGTACGGAAATGCAAACACGGTGCTGGGGAAACCCTCACCGTGATTTGTGGTGACATATGCTGTAGAGGCATAATCGGGGCTGGAGCACTACAGTGACTTTTTAGAATCCGTGTTCAGCTACACTGGTATTTAGAGGTGTGATAAATTTGTCTTATGCTTTTCTCCTTGCTAAGGCAGGGAAGGGGTACGGCGCTTGGGAGTCATAAAATCTCCTTGCTGCGAGGACTCCTGCCTTAAGTCTGCTCCCTGTCCTGTGCCTGAGCAGGAAAACTGGCTTGCTGCACCTGCCTGCATTTCCTTTAGGTGCTGCAGCCATGAGATAGATAGAAAAAAAATTATAAAAGATGAAAAATCAAGAGGAAAACAAACAGTATTTGTGACTATATACAGGGTCAGTGGCAGTAAAAACTGGTCTTTGGAGAAAATCATCTGAGATGACTCCAAGATCTTTCAAAGCATTGCAGTGCCTCTAGGTATTTTTGCCATTCCTGTATTTTTCTTGTTAAATGTGTAGTTTATAATATTTCTATCTTAGTGCTTTACTGGGGACCATAAACACCTGATGAAAAGCATTTTCAGACTACCTGGGATGCTCTGGAAAGCATGCGAGCAGTAATAGACCACAGGAACATCTGCATCCTGACAGCGTGTGAGTTTATCTGAGCAGAGCTGCATCCATGTGCTGCTTCCAATTTTATTTTCAATGTTTTTTCAAAGAAGAAGAAAAATGTCTTATGTTTCCTGGGTGACTGGAGGAAGGTTTTACTGTGCCAGGCATCTCTAATCTCCCTGTGCAAGATTTCCTCGGTGGCAGACAGAGAGCAGCAGTCTGGCTAGACACGGAAAAGTGGATAAGGTCTGGAAATGATGCTTTACAGAAATGTGGGGTTTCATCACGTTCTACTAACAATATCAGCTCACCTTCGATAGGAATCACAGGATTTATGATCATGAAAGTGATTGATGGGCTTGGGATCTTGGTGATCTCAGCCCTGCTCCTGCACGGCGACAAATAAGCAATGTCCCCAAATCCCTCCCCCCTTCCAGAGAGACACGCATCTCCATCCTGCCCTCCTGGAGAAGTCCCAACTGCTTTGTGTCGACAGCACTCATGCTTTTCAGGGGAGCTAAACTAGAGGGAGGTTGGCTGCTGCTTGGAGGGCAGCCTTGCGAAGACATGGAGTGGCAAGATGGTGAGACCAAGGGCACCGTTGCCGAGACGAGAGCCAGGTGTCAAGGAGGAAGGAGCAGGCAGTGCGAGCAGTGATGCAGGGTGAGGCGCTGCGGATCTCCAGCCGTCAGCACCCACCTGGCGCAGGCACAAACCGGTTGAGCTCAAGACCTGGCTGTCAATGCACGCGAACAAGGCAGGCAGCAGTGACAGCCCGTGTGTGGCTGCTTCAAGAAATTCAAATTGGATTGCCAAACTTTTCACCCTTACAGGAGCCTACCAGCTTACAGCTGCCCCCTCCGCAGCAGGAAGCTGCTTCCATTTAGAGCCGAATGAAGAGTGGAAGGAAAAAAAAAATCATGAATATTAATTTGACTTCAACTGAATTTCAATTAGGCTGTGTTCAGTCTCCACAAATATTTGAGCAGTGCTACTGCAAATATGGTGAAAAAGCAAATCTGTAACTTTAACACACAAATATTCACAAAAGATAAATTCTGAGCTGCGTGCTCACAATTCATGCCTGCTTGACTTGAATTCTGCAGCCACGTGCTGTTGCGTCCGTGCCCGGGTTGGGTGGTGTATAAGGAGCTGCCATATGAAACAAACACACCAGCTTAATGTAGCCTGTTAGGTCTGGGTGAGAGCATTAAATCAGGACACACATTCTGGCATGTGCAAGCTGGTATGCCAAGGTGAGCCCTGCTCCTAACGCGGTGAGCTGCTGTGTCTTTCCTGGCTGCCAGCCCAATGGAGGGATGGTCATGGGGCAGAAACGGGATGGATCCAACAGTGATGAAACCCATGGATGGGGCTGCAAGGGCGGGGTAGGAGGCAGCAGTCAGAAACAACACGTAGGAGCATTAGGTCATCGAGAGTGAGAAATACCCAACTTGCTCTACGTCCCACCTACGTTTCAGCGTCATTGATTTCAGCTCACGTAGCATCAAGTTACGGAGGTCCAGGAGAATTTTCTCTGCACTTCCACTGTGTACACTGGCTGCACATCCCCATGAAACCAAAAGTGGGCTAAGCACTGGCAACCAAAGGAAGCTCCACCTGACTTTGTGAGGACCAGAGTTAGATCAGGACCAAGGGATGGAGAAATCCTACCCACTGAGCAACATGAGCACTCCCAAGTGAAGGATGCCTCAATAATGGAAACATCATCCTTGTCACAGGTGGGTTTGGACGCCTCACACTGCACAGGTGTTGACAATTTAGAAGGGTTTTAGAAGAAAAATAGATAAATGGGCAGGGCCTAGGTTCTGCTGCCTTGATGGTGAAGAGGTGGGGACAGAGAAAAGCCGCCCAAAGACTGAGCATGTGAATGCCAGAGTGGTAGGGGAACTCATCAGCAGTACAAAGGGCTTAAGTGAAGAACAACAGTATGAAGGATAATGAGTACGAAGCTCAGGAAGCGCAGATGGAAAGGCACTGACTACCCACCAGCGACACTGGTTCGGTTGGCACCGTGAATGGTCACAGCCAAGCAGCAGGTAGGCAAACAATAGATCATATAAATTTGCTGTAAAAGAGGTTGGTTGGCTCTCAGATGCTGCACCTAGTCCACTGCTCTTCCCTGCCCCTGATTACACTCAGCTGGCGTACAAAGCCTGGAGCATCCAGGGACTGGGGCAGTAGGATTTACCTGTCAGCTGGGAAAAGCCTTTCCTTGGGGATCCGATCATGGCATTCCCTACAGAGTGGGGAGTACTTTTTCCCTACCTTTAGAAGCCTACACTGTACCCTACTTAACTTCTGAGGCTGTTTTTAAGGGAGTCTGGAGAGAAACGGGCACCTCACAGCATGGCTGGTTCGTTTTGTCCTAGAGTTGATATTTCAAATGCATCAGATGAGTTGCACCCTATGTTTCAATATCTTTTCATCAGCTGTAAAAGGAGACCAGATGAGTAACTCAAGTGTAAACATCTCTAATGTAAAAATTTCCACTTAGAAATCCCCCTCTGTGTCCTTCACCTACCTCTTTTTCCTGTGAATAACTCCTTTTTCTGTACACCGGCCAAGCCTTTCGGGTGAATGATATTCAAACAACAGGCAGCTGCCCTGCTGCTCCCATTGAGTCCCATTGTGAAGCTGGTGAACTGATTGATTGTTTGGTTTCTTGAGAACCTGATGTTGTTTCTGCCTTTTCACGGGGTGGCTGAAATGTTTAAGCAGGAGAAAGGAACAATAGCAACAGAAAATAAACTGAGGAGAATTGTGAGAAATTAAGTCTATACAGCAAATGATTAATAGTGCATTTCCTGAGACACGCTGCAAACAATAACCGCTGGTGCTGGGATCTGTGGAGATTTGGAGACTGGCGATGCTTTCACGGACTCCTTGAATAAAATGAACTGTGGGTATGGGGGATCCCTTTCACTGCGCATTGAACGTGGGGCCTTGACGCACAAGTGCAGTCTGGGAGACCGAGTGAAGAGCCTCAAGATGCCCATTAAAAGACCAGGCTAACAAAGGCAGCCTTCACACGGTAACAGGGCGCGTGAAAAAGCAATGAGTTTTGTGCAAAAGGGCTTCACTTTTCCAAAAGGGCTTCACGTTTCCAAGCGTGTAGACGACAACTGGTTGTCCTGATCCTGCAACTTTTTCCCTGTGAATGGCACATATCCCTGCGTCCTCCTCCCTCTTCTTCTTCCTCTCCTTTTTGAACAGTGGTTGGGGTGGATTCTTTCGTTTCTGTCACATGGTCTGACGCTGCCCATGGAATTCATTTCCATTCCCCTGGTAGACTCAAAAAATTTGCAATAAGTCAAAGAAATTAAATTTTAAGCTCACTATTGAAGGATAATGAATCTGAAATATGTGATCTTTTGTAAAATTATATTCTTTCAAATGCTTAGATTCGGGGAACGCTATCTCATAAGGGAAGTACACAAAAAAAACTGCAATCAAAATGACCTATACAAAACATAAAGAAGAGTTAATAGGATTGCTCTGAATTCTAAAGGGGGTGGTGCAGAACAGCACAAGTGGGCCTTGCAGTGGGGCATTTATAATCTCCAATTCCATTAACAAATTTTAATATAGTCTTTGAGGGTAGAAAGTGGTCGTTAATAAAACTTTAAATTAAAGCATGCTAGCTGTCGGATTAGATCATTAAAATTGCAGGGTACTGGCGGCTGACTGGCTCTGCAGAAGAGACAGCACTGCTAAACCTACATTGTCGAGACCATGAAATAATTCCAAAGCAAACAGGAAAAAGGAATAAAACAATTTTATATGTGTGAATTATGATTCTATATCATGTTTAATGAAGAGAAAAATGTAATCGTATTTCATCAGCTCTCAGTGTAATCAGTGTTTCTGAACACCGGGGACCAGACGTGGAGGGAAAAGTGTAAGCACGGTGCGTGAGCAGCCGGTCGTGCAGATGGACAGCAGGACAAGTGCGGCTTTTAGACTGGAGAAGATCGTTGCCCTGGGTCAGGGCAAAGGGTGTGTTTTTTTCTCCTGCAGTCCAAGGATAAGACAGGACCTGAAATGTCCTTGGGAAGCCACATCCCTCCGTGGGAGAGTTTCCTTATCAGAAAGGCAGTTTTTACTTCCAGAAATGGTTATTGCCTGGGGATCTGGGCAGCTGCGGGATGAGCACACTTCTTTTGGAAATACTTTCTTAAAAGGTTTAGGAATGATCCTGCAAGTGGGTCCTGGAAAACAGATTTGATGATAGATGAGCATGCAGTACTACTTGAGGCTTCACAGCAATTTTTTTTTTTGAGGACAGATATCTATCTATAGGAAACCTTTTGCTCCTGTTTATATTTTGCAAGTCATGCAAGACTGAAGAGAACTGGGCCGGTTCTGCTGTGCCTGACACTGAAAAAAAGCCCAGTTTTCCCCAAAAGATGTGACTAAAGGTATCAAGTGTTTCTGACTGACTGGTGTTCCCTGTCATCAGCCTCCTGAAGGCTGTTTCTCTAGATGAGGGGCCACTGACAGAGCCCTCTTGCATCTACTGGTGGTGGTGGTGAGGGCTTGGGGAAGGAAGAAGTAGAGCCAGCACTGCAGGGAGCTCATCTGGTTGTCCCAGCACTACCCCACTGCCTTTAGGTTCAAATAGGACTGGAGGTAAGAACTAGAGCTTGGCTGACATCTAGGTGAATCATGGGCTTTATATCAAAAAACTTTCTGGTTGCGCAGTATCTTCCTCACCATTGCGCAGCTCAAGAAATAGAGAAACCACAGGGCAGAGCAAGGACATAGTCCGGACCTGGATAGACACAAGTCTTCAAGCTGTGCAGCTCAAGCAAACCAGTTTGGTCCCTCCATTACCAGCCTCAAGAAATAAGAAATTAAGAAAGAAGAAATGAAATTACTCCCACTAAGTCATTTAGATGTGTCTTACTAATTAGCACCACCACTTATGGGAGACATTGCAGTTTTCCTCTGCTGGGACAGGTGCAGGGAGTGGACAAGCAGCTCAGGATGGGTGACAACCAGTGACATTTTGAGGGATGGAGCCAGAGTTGCTCTGAGTTTCTTGAAAGTTGGGAGCAAAGGAAAAGCATGTTCAGGTTCACAGAAATTGCAAACAGCAAATCCATTCCTTGAACACAGCCCCTAGCTCTTCATAGGAATTGCTTGTGAACGCATTTGCCTTTCTATGAATTATTCATTGTCTTAAATGATTGGGCAGATGATTTATGCGAACGCTCCTTGGCCTATTGGGAGATCTTTGCTTGTACAAACAGCCATGCTGGATGTGTCCGATTGGCGCACATGAAGGCTTACATGAGCATTTGTGACATTTTCCCTTCCTTCAAGCTTTTAAGTAAACAAAGTGTCCTCGTATGAAAGTCTAACTGGTGTCAGTGTGAATCTGTGCATGTATGAAAAATGAATACTTCTATTTAGTCCATGCAAAACATTCTTTTGATGTCGAAGCTCACTGGTGAACGGTTTCTTCACACGCAATCTTCTTTCTTCTTGAAATAGACTTCTAGACAGAATGTGAGCTTTGGTTATTTTACTCTGACGGGTTATTTCTAATTGTGTCTCTCCGGAAAAAAAAAGAAGAAAGGAAGGAATTGCACACTGCCAAACACAGGGGAGCCGAGTGCTACCTCTGCATCCCGAAGAGAAATGAGGGCTTTGGAACTCAGCGCTGAGTGGGGCTGGCAACGGTCTCTCCTGCCTGGCCTCCGGAGATGGGACAGCAAAGGTGGCCTCTCGTCGTGCATCCTTTCAGGGCTCGACAGCACAGGCTTTCATCTGTTCCTCTGAGTTTTTGTCTATAGACCTAGCTCCTGTAGCATGTTTATGTTTGAATAATTCTGGTCTTTATAAAAAAAAATAGATTTTTTTTTTCTCTTTGCCTTATGTGTAGGAGAAAAGTAAAGATTTCCTTTGCTGTGCTTCTCAGTGGCATTCTCCGACGTTGTATTGGGTTTGGGCTTGAAGCAGATTGCTGCAGCATTTCTGCTAAGGCCAGAAGGGCTACAGCTCTGCTTTGGGTGATGAATAGAGAAGAGCACTTGAGCTGCACTTTCTGAGCTAGAAGACTCCTAATTTTAGGCACAATGACCAGTAAGTGGGTTCTGCTTTGACTTCACCTTGGACACTCATCGAAGAGTCCAGATTCACCACCATGAGGACAGCAAAACAATAGTACTGGGACAGGCCTGCAAAGCCTGGTGTTCTGCCTGAAGCAGTGGCCAGCAACACGCTCTGCAGTGAAGTGTATGAAAACCAGTCCAGCACTGGGCGCTTCTGGCACAGCAGCATCTGGCAGTTCGTGGAGCACCATGAGCTGCTGGTTGCTGTCAGACTGCTGTGTCTATGCCGCTGACAGACCTCTCCACCTTGAACATACCACATGTCTTTTGACATGTACAAATCCCTGCCTAGAAAAAGTGCTTCCAAGTCATCATCATCTTCCCGATACTTTCATTTCTTATTGTAATGCCAGAAAGAGGGAGTCACATCACCAACTCCAATTTTCTTTCTCCAGAACACTTGGGTTAGACTTCCACGGTCTATCTAAGCTGAATAACTTTGGTCTGTTTAGTATCTCAGCATCAGGAACATCACCGGGTCAGCCTTTTCACTTTTTTGTTTGTTTGTTTGTTTTTCATACTCTGTCCTTTATGTGAGGCAGGCTCAGACACACACTGAGTGTTCAAAATATAGATGGACTGTGGATCTCCATGCTGGATACCATCACAATTCCTGTACTGTTATCTCTCTCTTGAGCGATGCCAAACGTCCTCCTTGCTTTTTGCCTAGGCACAGGTCTGAGCAGCTTTCCCTGGGTGCCTCCCACGGTGCTCTATGAGCCCTTTGATGAGCAGTGGTAGCTAATTCAGAGCTAATAGTTGTCTGTTTAAACTTGGCTGCCGTTCTGGATTTTTTTTCACCTTCACTGACACTACCTTACATTTATTTACACTGAATTTCATCTTTTGTTTTATTGTCAGTAACTCAGTCTCAGAAGATCCTCCAGAGCTTTTCACTGTCAGTGTTGGATTTCATGATCCTGAATAATTTTGTCGCATAGGCAAACACTGTCACTTCATTATTCACCACTTTTCCAGATCATTGATGAGTATCACAAAGTACAGATCCCAGGACAGGCCTCCAAGGGCCTCAGTGACTGGTCTTTGGCCAACATGAACACCAGTCAGTTATCCTTCCCTTGTTTTTAACCACTTATATGTCTGTGGAGGAGCTTCCTCTCATACTCCATCACATCACAGTGTCTCCGAGTGCCTTTTTTGAGAGACCTTGAATGTAACTTTTGGAAAATGCAATTTAACTACAGCAGCCAGATAATCCTTGCCTGGGCCTGTCTTGACACCTTCAAAGAAATCTAATAGATTTATGAGATATGACTTCCCCTTGAGAAGTCGTGTTGACTCTTCCCCAATATATCCAGACCTACCTAGGTTCCTGTTAATTCTGTTGTATATTACAGTTTCTTCTGATTTGCCTGTCACAGAAAGCACACTTACTTGTCTCCAGTTCCTTATGCCCTTTTTAAAGGAAAATTATGTCATATTTTCTGCCTCCCGCACTGCTTAATGCCGTGTCAGAGGAGAGTGGAGGAAAGCTGGAATGATATTTTATCTTGCGGCCTCATGAGAAATAAGAGCTACCTCAGCAGCCCCTCAATCAGGTTATGCAAGCGAATCAGTGCAGCTTGCCAAACCCCAAGTTAGCACCCACTTAGACACAGATTTACACCTTCACGTTCATCTGAGCAGGTCAAGATGCAGCAAGGGCAAGGACAGGATTTGCCCTGATCAGCTCAAAGGCACCAGTCCACATCTGCGCTTGGAACAGATGTAAGAGAAGTGCATTGACACGTGCATTGGCATTGCCTGTCTCAAACTTGACCGCTTGCCCTGATCAAGACAAGTCTATAGCTGAGATGCCAGGCACATCCTCATGTGGATCGTTTCACTACTTGCCAGACAGGATTTACGAAGAACTGCACCCAAGAAGTTGCAGGAGGTCCTTAATGGTTTCTTCTTTAACCAGAACATGCCACTGTGTTTTTATTATCAGCATCCCAACACGTCTTCCCCACCTCCCCAACAGTGCAGAATAATCGTGGTGGTCCAGACCACTGGCCCTTCTATTCTGAAGTCCTGTCTTTAGTAGTTGTTGTAACTCCAGTAATCTCCCTTGTGTCAGTAGAATGTTTTCTCTCCCTCAGCAGCTCTTGTTCAATATCAGAGATCTTTAGTCTAAGACACAGTGCTCTGGACTTCTGGCCTAGCTAACGGGAGGGTTGCAGAGATGCTCTTTAGCCTTTGGGCTGCTCAGTGTCCTCAGGCATGCTGCAGAAGATGGTTCCTGAAGCACGTTGCACCCATCCCGGGCTGGCTTTGACCGCATTCCATGCACAACTTGAAACACTCATTTGAGCAAGATTTTGAAGGTTTTGGTACATGGTAAATGAGACCTGGCCTGCTCCTTGCAACCTGCCTCTGCATTTGTCTTGAGGTTCTGGAGTGGACATACCATGCCACAGAAGACCTTGGTCACCCCTCCTTTGAAGTGGGAAGACTGGGATGGTCTGGCATCAGGACCTACACTGGTGGAGACAGCACTGTTGTGATCTTGGAAGAAAGGGGGCACCTCCTAAATGCACCCCCGTCGCAGATCCCTGCCACATCTACATCAGATTTGACAGCCACAGTGCCAGCTCCCTGGCTCCAGCCATAATGAATTTCTTCATCATTCTTCACCCGTCATAAACTCACTTTCAGATCATCCTTGTAACATTTTTCAGCTTTTTCAGACACTTCTGTCTGCATTGGTTGTTGTACTCTTTACATAATCCCTATCAGCAAAACCAATGCTCTCAGCTGAGCTGCCCATTAGCAGATCAAGGTTAATTACTTGTGGTTTCGTTTCCAAAGCCACCAGTCTCTAAGTAATGTTGAGTTAAAGTGTGTATCAGTACTAAGTGATAGACCTTGCTTTTGGTCCCAGATCCCCCCTCTCACTCCAGGTCTGCTTTCCCTCAGCTGCCTGTTCCAAGCTGCTGCTCTTTTCCTTTTTCTCAGGCTGTGGAGGAACTCATATTTTCCTTTCTTTCTTTCTTTTTTTTTTTTTTTTTTTTTGAGGCTTAGATACCTTTCGTGGAGTTGCCGCAAGCCCCACCTGCATGTTCCTATGTGTACCCATCCACCACCCGGCACCGCTGGATAAGCAGGCAGGAGGCACATCGCCTCTGTGTGCCGAAACCCACGGCCCAACCACGCCTGGTAGGAAAGGCTGGGAAAAGAAGAAGCTATTATTCTAGTGTCTTATCCCAGCCTGACTTTCCCTAAATAATGAGACTGGTGCTTTAAGCACTGTTTTTTCCCAGCACTGTTTTATTTTCTGATATCGGTATTGAGATTTCTGCCCAGCTGCTGCCCCCACGCAGAGCATCTCAGACGTGAGAATAAAGATTTGCCAGCAGCAGGCTCTTCCTGTGACAAAGCATGGAGTGTTTTGCAGCTGGGATGAGAGGCAAGGGAGAAGCCGGGATGAGAGGCTGCTGTGAGTTTGCAAACGACTGTCATTGTTTGTTTTGTAATCGCGGGTCAGTGCAAGCCGTTTCTAAATTGATTTGTCCCCATGCAAGCGTCACTGCCCGATTCAGAGAAGCCCCATTCTCCTCCGCGCCTCTCATGCAAGCGTAACTCTCTACCACACAAAAGTCAAATGGTGTTTTCCTTTTCAAGCCTCTTTTTTTTTAACTCTGGGTTGCACAGTTTGGGATCTGTTTTGAGAAGCGGTGGTTGCTCGTATATCAAGGGAAAAAGTCACCTGCCTTTAGCGTGCCTGTCTTGGCCGTGGCTGGCTTGGATGCTCTCTGGTGCTGGTTTGATTTTAACGGCGACATTAACAAATCAGCCACAGCAGCCCTGTCAGGGGGGAACACTGATCATCCCCACCATGTGGTCAGAGACACTGACTTCTGGGCCTGACCACTCATCTGTCCCAGGAGGCTGCGGGATGCCGCGTTTTCCCCTTGTCTCAGCAGACGCTGAGGCAGCCGATGCTCAAGCCAGCGTACAGCTGGCAGGACTGACCGCGTGTCTAACTCCGCTCCAGCTGTACGCTGGCTTGAGCATCCGCTGCCTCAAGTTATTACAACTCCCGAGGCAGACACTGAATGTAAAATAGGTGCCACAGCTCCTTCTTGGAATAAAATAGATAAAAAATCAATGCATTTGAAAGAGAAATAAAAAATAGTGTCTGGTAGCACTAATATTCCTCCATGCGAGACTGCGAGCACTGAGCCTCTCATGGCAACCTTGATTAAGAAAAACATCTTACTTTAGAGGGAGACTGAAGATCTGGAAAATACATCTAAAAAGGTGACCTCTGGGTGATAAGCATAATTACTGATGCTCCCGTGGAGCTTTACGTATGTGTCTTACAGCAGAAAAATAAGGTCCTGGCATGGGGTCATAAATTCAAATCTAACCCGCGAAGTAACAAAGCTTCTCGGATGCAGGCAGAAGGCGTGGATCCGCGTTAGCTCAGGTGTCACGTCGGCTGCGATCCTCTGTTGAAAGACCAACTCGGTGGGTTTTTTTCCTGTTGATTTTAGTGGAAACAAGTTCAATTCTCTCCTTGGGCTCCTATGCGGGAATGAGATTATGTTGAATATTAATTTGGCTTGCAATGGGCCCTGACTGTAATTTTCTATCAGCAAAGGAGAATTCGTGTATTTCCATAAATTCAGATACTACCATCTATTCACTCCACATATTCATAGACATTATCTCAATTCCCAGCTCTAGTTCAAACAAAAGTTAGTTCCTTTTACAAATAAATTATTTTTCGCTGTTGATGATATTTCTAATTTTTGTAGGCAAATTTATACATTTGAACAAAGGAGACAAAAAGTATCTTTGATGTAGCAAAGCCTTTCTGAGAGCTGTACATAAAATAAAAGAGAAAAGATAGTCTGGAAAATTCAAGGAACGGATGGGAATGATTCCAAGTTACCTTGTACTTAATTGAAGTTCTCTGAAATGTTCTTTTCTTGTTTTCTATATTGGAGCTGTTCCTTGAAGTACATATGAATGCTTCTTGAAACTAGCATTTAATCTTTGACTGCATATATTTTCTTCACTTGTAGAAATGGAACGGCTTTTTGTGGAATTTCTTGTTCTTTAGCATCTCTTCACCTTGGTCCCTAACTTTTGGTGGATGTTGCTGGGAGATATGCTAGCACCATCCGTATTGTTCAGAACAGAATTTTCCTGGTTTCTTCTTTGGACTGCTGAAAATCCCCCTTGTGTGGTAGTGATTTCTGTTATGGGGTGACAACCTCAGCCAGCACGATTCTGCCTCGCTCGACTGCTCTCAGATTATCCCACACGAGGATTTCCTTGGACATCTTCACCTCAACAGAACTATCTTCCAGTAAAAAAGAGACCTGGCTATTTTGCCAGGATTTCTGGATGTTCCACAGCTTGGAGGGGGCAGCACAGCAGCTGAATGGTGGGCACAGATCTGGAATCCCAAAATACGTGCCCATAGAGCCAGTGCTTTTCGTTCCGCCTGTGCATGGCAAGCTCCAGTGGACTCCTTCCGCAGCTGCTGTGGTACACTGAGGGAGTGCAGGGGACATGCACCCCTCTGCTTCCAGCCTGGATCCCCCTCAGTGAGAGTGGAGATTAACATGCAGCCCACAAAGGTGGGTTTTGCGCTGTTTTTCTTTTTTCCTTTTTTTTTTTTTTTTTTTAACAGAGCTCATAGACTGAAAATCTGGGTGACCCTGAATGCTTTAAAGTGCCCAGGCTCTACCCAGAGCAGCAGCTCTCTTTCTCTGGGGCTGGTAGAGGTGTTCCACTGGAGCACAACAGAAAAGGTGGCCTGGCAAAGTAATCAACGCTCTTATTCTCTGAAAGCCACTGGGCCCCCTCTGCTCTCTGGAATGAGTTAGGAAGAGGAGCATGAAGGTGACGTGAGTGACCAAAGCTCCCAATGATGAGCTTGTCGATCTGGCTGCAGGCGCAGGGCATCACCCTTTCTGACATGGGGAAAGTCATGCCGGATGAAATACGCTGTTTAAAACTCATCCCTAAGGCGTGTGCATTCAGCCCTCCCCAGCACGGTGCTGCTGCTGCCCCGCGCCCCGCTGCAGCATCCTCCTGTGGCAGCCCCAGCTCCGCGCCAGCAGCATCCAGGTTGGCGGGAGCCCTGCTCAGAACCCTGCTGCAATTTGCTAATGACAAACATCTTTGCTGTTCCAGCATGCAGGCAGAGCATCTCTGCCTTCAATTACTGCCTGCCTTTGATTTCTTAGATTAAACTGCTTGAATCAGGGATATGCCTGACCTGTATGGAGCCGCTCGTTCTGCCCGTAGTAGACTAATCATAGTAGTAAAAGTAATAATCCTAATGACAATGCTGTCGCGGGTGGGATATTAAAATCCACAAGTGTCGCAGCTCCCGGAGGAGTCTTAAAAGTCGCTATAATTAAGTCACAACAGACTACAGACCTGCTGCGAGTGAGAGATGCAAGAAGAAAAGACACAGACCGTAGGACTTCAGCACGGGCGCTCGAGGAGCCAAGGTTTACAAAACTTCTACACAAAATGGAATAGCAGGCGGCGACTTAGAATTTCTTAAGACTTGTAGGAAAAAAATAACAGGCAAACCAGCTGTGTAATCTAACGTACAGTCACGTGCGTGCTGCACAATAAAAGGAGCCTTCTGCAAATATATCTCAGAGAAAAGAAAACCATTGCGGTGTAACAGGGAGGGGTGTGAAACCAGTGCCGGCTCAAAGTCGCTGGGGTACTTTATTCCAAGGGAAGTAAAGGGAAGGGAAGGGAAAAGATTGGCTGACTAGGAAAAGACTAAGTTCCTTAAAGAAAGCATTCTTCAGAAGCAGTATTCAAATGAATGTGTGAAAAATTAAATTTGTGTAAAGAAGGGGTGTGAGTAGCAGGGAAGAGAATTAGCAGTGATTTATTGCCACACTGGCAACTCCCTGGGGAAAGATATGTGCAACGGAGAAGAATAAAACACTGGAAAAAGTCAAATGTGGATATTAAAATGTATATAGAGAAAGAAACATGATTTTGGCAACTCTCATAAGTTAGCATGACCTTAGCCACTGGTGAAATAACAGCACAGATAGGAAAAAACCTATATCCCCACACAGCTAAGAGATAATGGAGCAGGAAGCAATAAACAATGTAATTTAAAAAGAAAAATCGCTGCAGAGTGACTGCCTTTGAAAATAACAATTAAAACAGATGATTTGATCAAACTACGCCTAATACTTCTGTGCAGGAACAATGTTATTCACAGGCAGCCCTCCTGAGCTCAGTGTAACTTTCTGCAGCTGGAAAGGTGTTTGTGTCTACAAATGTTTGTGGGATCGGAGCGCTTGTGGGTAAGGGGACTGCAGCTCCTGGGATGCGAAACGTGATTCCGGAGCCCCAGCATTGGTTTGTGGGGCTGTGGTGGGCTGCGCCAGCTCGGGGGAGAGAAGAGCTCACCTATTCAGATTTCCTGAGGGATGCTCGAAAGAGAAGAAAAAATTATAACCATCTGTGTGCGTCTAAACAGTGTGAACAGGGGAAGGGGGGGGGGGGGATTGTTTTGCATGGCACCAGGAGGTGGAATTTGCACTACCATGATGGGAAAAATAAAAAAAAAAACTCTGCATATCAGCAGGGAAAGATAAATTTGAGAGAGTATCAAAAGCTTCTCCCAGCAGCTGGGGTAGGCTGCACGGGGCCATGCTGGCGCTGCAGCCTGGAGACACTGCAAACTCGGTTAAACAAATCATTAGAAAACATCGAGCGGGATTCACTAGAAAATACGGACTGGGGTATGGTCTCATTCCTGCAAAGGGAATGGCTGTGGGAACCTAATTAGTTATCTTAATCAGGCTCCCCGGAGTCAGTCATGTCTGGATTTGCTTTTCTGACCATGCAACCTGTTCCTTCCCTGATTTCGGGTCAGCCAGGCGAGCTCGGGGAGCGCCTGGAGAGGTGGGGGGGCTCTGGGGAGCTGCAGCAGCACCCAGCTCGTGGAGGGAAGGGGTGATGAGTAAAGAGGAAAAAATGGAGATGATGGCAGTGGCGTGAAAAGGAGGGCAGGAGAGAAGGTTTTGAACCTAGGATACCTGCCTGCTCTTGTTTCCAGTTGTGTGCATGCAGGAGTCATGGAAAATAACTACTTGACTATGCTCAGGTATTCACGGAGCTGGCTGTCACGAGTTACACAGAACCCTAAAATCCTCTGAGGGTCAGGCTTGGCACTTCCAGACCAAAGAGATCAAACCAGCTCAGGAGCCTTCCTCCCTGCTGCTGGCAGGGAACATGTCCCACAACAAAGAGATCCCGAACCAGAAACCGCTGGCTGGTCACCAGCGCCACGATGCCGCTGATTTTCCTTTGCAACTGAAGCAACTGTGCATTTTTTTTAATCTTATTTCAGCTGCTTACTTGCCTAGGACATGTGTTGGGAAATCCACAGAGGCACACAACCACGTTTCTGTTGTGTGTGATGTGGAGTGTGTAACACAGGTATCGAGGTTTCTGCAAGTCAAACCAGTCCTGGTGCTTCTGTAGAACATACAATTGGGAAAAATGCATTGATTTGGGGTAGCAAAATCTTCTAGGCCATCTTTATCCATACGATAAGGGAGGTGTGGGCCAGGAGAGAGTCCTTAGTAGGGTGGTAGCATCCCATCTCTGAGCTGGGGGGAGCATCCCACCACACAGATGCTGTGGGTCTGACTGCAGCCATCACGGTCCTTGTGTGGCACTGTACCCATGCAAGAAAATACAGAGCCAAGACTGTGTTCCCACAGGGAAAAGCCAACCAGGACAGCCTTAGGGAGGTACTGGCTCACCAATATTGAGTGATCCAGCTCCAGTTTCAGCTGTGGCTTTGCAGATAGACTTGGCCGTGTGAAACTTTTTCTGTGCAGCCATTGGTGGGGCTGGTGCAGGAGAAGCAGAGGACAGGGAGACCTTAGCCTGGCTGGAGACCTGGGAGAAGCCGTGTCCACTCTGTGTTTGCCAATGGAGAGGTAGGAAGGCACCCGGCTGGCTTCACTCTGGCCGCTCGATGACGGTATTGATCGCCGTGCCCGCGACAAGGGAGCGAGCAGCGCCAATTCATTACAGCATGCAGTGGGAAGGAGGTCTTGCAAGGGGTATGTGCACACCGGGGAGGACTTCGCGCCGTGTCCTGTTCCTCAGCACCGTCAGGGTAGTTTTGCAGATGCAAATGCTCCTTTTGCCCAGACTGGAGCTGGCTGGGGTCCCAGTGAGCAGACAGCCACACTGGGGAGTGCCAGGGGCTGGAGCTGCTCTCCGCACATGGATTTCTTTTCTTAAATTATGCTTTAATTTCCTCTCCTTCTGGTACCGATGCCTATGTTTTAATGAGCTCGCTCCCCTAGCATATCAAACAAGCCTGATCCCTGGTGCTCCCTGTTTGCAATTCCCAGTGGCTCCTAACCAAGAATTGTGCTGTTTAATTTTGCCAGTCTTCTAGTTTACATTGAAGCATTAAAAAAAAAACGTAGGCAAAAGGACCATATTTCTCCCGGCCTATTGATAGAGCGTGATAGGTATTAAATTCTATAATTCTTTCACTGGCCTTTAAGCAGCCTTGGTGTTAATATTTAATGATGAAAGATGCTGGTAATCAGCCCTGTATCCCAAGTGTCTGAATGCTTTATGATCTTGCCTTTGGGAGCCTAATTGTGAACCCAGCCTGCCAGAGCTTCCCACCCCAACTTAATAAACTTTGCCTTTCCTGCTCAGCACATCATCCGTCTCCAGGCGGGATCCAGCGCAGAGACGACCAGGTAGCGCGAGGAGGAAGGACGGAGAAGAGCATGGTAATAAGGGTGAGCATGGAGGAGGGCTGCCGAGGCAGAGATGGGCGTTAAGCAGGCTGTGTGCACAGCCCAGCTCGGGCATCGACCGTTGACTCAGTGATGTTTTGGGGATGGCTCTAACTCCTGCGCAGATGTCTGTGGGCTGCACGGCAGCCCAGAAACAGCAAACAAGAGTGCGTTGAGCATGTCCTCCCCAGAGCAGCCAGGCAGCACGGGCTGCGTATGCCAGCCCCCGCAGGTCCCACCTCGCTGGTGGGATGCCTTCCTTCACCCTCCTGTCCCATGATGGCATCTCTCCCAACTCCCAGTCAGCCTGCGCTCCTCCACCTCCACCCCTCGGCCTGGATAAAGTCAGGAACGTGGCTCTGGATTCGCAGCTCTGTCTCCAGGAGGTTTCCAGAGCGTCGTGGGGCATGTGGCTGATGTGGAGGTCTGCGGCAGTGCAGGTAGTGCTGCTGAGGGTGATGCTTCACTGGGTTTGAATGGCCTCAGGCAAAGTCAGCAGAGCCCTGTACCAACGAGGAGCTGCTGTTACTTGCTAATAGTACTTAGCACTTACACATCCCAGAGACATTTGTGTTTAGAGCCATGTACAAACATGATCTCATTAACTGGTGGCATGGGAGCAAGCGCAGCCGCTTGAGGCCAGCTGTTGGGAAACTGAGGCAGGCGCACAGCCACGAAGCCGAGGCGACAGAAGCAGAACATCGCCCATCTGCCGCGATCACGTCCCACTGACACTGCAGGTCCCACTGCCCCTGCCTCCCTCGTGCAGGGTTGCAGCCTCCGGCTCTTCTGACGCAAGCACCAGGCTGGCTGGGCCTTGATCCTACAAGTACCATCACTTCCCATAGCACTGTGGGCACTGTTGTAACAGCAGCGGCGTATTTCACCTGTAGATATTTTATTCCAATTTAGGAGATGTACTAAGCTTTTTCCATAAGGCATAAACCTTATTTTGCTTTATATTTGTCTGCCTAGCGTTTATGCTTGTGTAATGAGATGAGTGAGTAACCTTGTAGGCTGATTGTGTTATATGGCCACATATAACCATGGCGGAGCCTGGCAGCAAGTCTTCCCTCCCAAGCACGACCCTGAGGAGAGCTTGTCAGGGAGGCCAAAGAGAAACCTGGTCCTAGACCCTCTGCACTAATGCATTTCACGTTTCCTTGGTCTGTGCAAACCGCACACCCCAGCAGCCCTGGCTGCCCCAGAGCAGGGGTCAGGCCTGCCAGACCCCAGATTTGATGATGACAATAGCAGGCTTTTCATTGTCTAGTGTAGAGGGGTACCAGGGCTCCTGTCAAAGGGGCAGAGAACTCATCTTCATGCTGATGGGATGGTCAGATGGCTTCAATCACTTGCTCTGCTCCTGCCCCCAGTGAGAAGGACTCAGCTTCCCTGGGGTGAGGACTTGGAGGACTTGGCAGCTAGGTCCATCTCAGAGCTTTCTTTCATGCAGGTTGTATGAGACACAGCCCAAGCAGAGCTCCTCCAAAGGCAAGCAGCTGCCATCGGGTGATGCTTATTGACTGCAATGCCCTCAGGTCAGAGCATCCAGTGGTTTTGAGCACCTGTGGGGACCAGAAGAATTATGTCTAAGTGCTGGAAAACCACCAAGTTTCTGCCCAGGTGTCCAGGTTTGAATGAAAAGGTGGGAGAAATGTTGTGTCGCAAAGCCAGCTCCTGGGACAGTGAGTCCTGCTGCTGCTGCGGCTGGCACAGGCTGGCAGCTCTCACCTCATGCTTCAGAGCGGAATGAGAAATGGGGAAGGCAGTGATGTGCTGGGAGAACACCAAGCCGGAGCCTGAAGGAGGTAGATAAGGCTTCCCGGTGGCAGGCGGCAGGCACTGATGTGCAGGCAGAGCTGCCTGCCTGCCTCGGAGGTGTCACAGCGAGTGTGGGAGGTGGCACAGCCTGCTCTGGCTCCCTGGCCAGGCCTTGGCATGGTCCATCCCTGCAGAGCCACAGCTCTCCCTGTCCCACCTCTCTCAGCCCCGGTGTTTCTCAGCTGAGCCCACTTGAAGGCTCAGCCTTGGCCATTGGGTGCCCTCGGTGGGTCCACACTCCAGCGGGGTCTGACGTAGCTGTCACCCAGCCACCATGCAGCTACTTCCCAGCCCTTGGCACCTCTCTTAGGCCATCACGCGGCCAAAACGCGCCCTCCTCCTTCTTCTGTCCATCAGCGTTCATCCCCAGGCCTCCCACTCTTGTCCCCAGCACCTTGTCACTCTGTGTTGGCCATCACTCGCATCCTCCTCTGAAACAGTGAGTTTCACCCACGCTGCCTTGGCCAGGAGTCAAGCCTTAACAAGCACCTTGTAAAAAAAAAAACCCCGAACATGGAAAAGATCAAATGTGGCTGGGAATCTTTGACTTCTCTCTGCTCTTTCTGACTCAAAATATCAAAGGCAAAATAAGATTTTCAGCATATCAGGCAGCAGCGCAGGAAGACACACTGTAAACAAACTAATGAGTTTAGTGCCAGTGAGAATAGCTCGCGCTATTACATCTCTCTTCCCAAAATGAGAGAATCCTTCTGATACAATTTACTGACATCATTAGCAAGGCTTCCTGTGCTGCTGCAGAGTCTTCCCCCACCGCTGCTTCAGATTTTAAGCTTGCAGGCTTAAAATGTTATTGTTTTAATCTTTACATAGCAAGAACATTTTAGAGTTGGGAGCTAGGTTTGTCTGGGGTGTTGCCTTGAAGTTCACCTAACGGGATGTATACCCTGAAGTATAACAATGACAAATCAACTTTCGCCTCTAGCAGACATTTCAGGAAAACCATCAGCTCCTGGGTTTTTTATTTTCTTGTTGCAAACTGCTTCCTGTACTTCCTCGGGGGAGCTGAGCTGCTCCAGCCATTTTGGGCAATCCCGAAGTGATCCAGCAACCTTTAGCTAAGAGTTTTAGAGTGTCAACAAGATTGATCTAATGCAAAGCAAAAAAAAATGCAGATGTTACAATTTTGTAGCTGGCAACACAAAATTTCTGCATCGAATTCAGTGGGTGTTTGTATTTTTGATGTGGCCAAGTTCTTCCTTCCGCAGGCTGACTGTGCTGCAGAGTGCCCGGTTTAGAGTATCAGCGGCAGGACTGGAGGATCGAGAGGTGTCAGGATGCTTTGGAGCCCATCCTTAAGTCTACTTTCTATGGTAGCACAGGATCTTAATGTGCCTTACGGAATAGTGCCACCACTATAAAGACTGCTGAAAAAGCTGCTCCTGAAACTGTTGTAGAATCATCAAATTGTCTGGTTTAAAAGACGCCTCAGGAGGTCTACAGTCCAACCTTCTGCTCAAAGCAGGGCCAGCTTCAAAACCAAGTCAGGCTGCTCAGGGTATTGCCCGCTTGGATTTTGAACGTCAGCAAGGATGAAGATCCCTCCACCTCTTTGGGCCGTTGGCCTGGTACTTGACCTGCCTCACAGGGAAGAATCTTTTTCTCACGTTCGGCTGGGATTTCCCTTGCCATGTGTGCCTGTTGCCTCTTGAACTTTGGTGTTCACCTCCAAGATAGTCTTTCTCCATCTTCTCCATAACCCCCTGGACATTTCAGTGATGCTGTAAGATCACATCTTGTTTCTGCTACTGCCTCCTAAGTTGCAGCAAGATTTGTTGGGATTGCTGCTTTAACTCTGAATAGCAGAATAATTAAAGAGGAACTTTGCAGATAAATAATCTCCCATCTTCCTTTACCATGCTGGAGGAATCCCAAAATGTAACACCAAACAGATGTGAGGATTGGCTCCTCTAGAAACCACACAGGTTTCCTGGCTGCCTTAATGGAGAGAGGTTGTCTCCGCAGATTTAATTCTCCACTGTTGGGATTTCCCATTGCAGCCTCACCTCTGGACCTGCCCCAGGAGGAACCCGCCTCGCTGCTGGCTGCAGACAGAGATTTTGGATGTCTAACCCTGTATGAGGCTAGCATTGCTCATAGTCCTCTTCCTCCCGCCGGCATAACATGTACACTCACTGCACACTCACCTTCCCCAGATTTGCATTTATATTTAACTTAGGAACAGCTAACTCAGATTGAGTTGTTTCTTTTCCAGACAAACTTGTCGGACCTTATTTGTATGCCTCTCTTGTCCTTCTTTAGAGCCTCTACCTTTTGCTTTCCTGAATCGTAATTAAAAACCTACATCTGTCCTACAGATCCCGGGGAGCAATTTCCAGGTCCAAGGCAAACCACTGCCACGTTTCAGATTCCTGCTAGTGCAGGACTTGTGCACACACATCAGTCCCTGTCTGTCCAAACACTGGTGTCCATTCGATCAACCAGCTCAGTTCTCTGTCCACGCAGAAGCTATGGGATATTCTGGCAGGTGAAAGTATTGATGATGGTGAACCGTAAGTCCAGAGGTACTGTCTAGGTGGTAGGGAATGCACTGTCCCTCAGTGGTTTCCAGGGCAAATCATCAGATCAGTGCTAGGTCTTCCCTAATAGAGCTAACAGCCTGGTATTTATCGAATGTACAGTCTTCAGAGGTAAAAATTAAAACAGGATATACAGCCCAGCAGAAAGACAAATGTTGCCAAGGAAGAATCAATCACTTAGTAGGCTGAATTTGTTCCACAAGTCTGAACTTTGGTACAATGAAATGGAGATCCACGCACCTAGGAACACACATAGACACACAACTTGGGACTGTTGTACTGGATTAGATAAGGGTAGTGGGATCAGGTGGAAGCCTTCTGAACTTGAAGTCCCAAAAGAGGACAATTACAAAGAGCAACGCACACTGGTTTCACACTTCTATGGGACCGTGCATTGCTTTAGTAAGAGTACTAGTAGGCTCAGTGTCTAGTTCTACGGTCACACTTAAGGAAAACGTGGAAAGGATCCAAGAAAGAGGATCCAAGTAAAACTCTGGGAAAAAAAAACCCAAACCCTTGTTTTGTAATAGAAGGTTTAATGAAAATCACTTTGAATAGTTACTTGACATAAGTCTGGAAGTGCCCAGGAGAAGAGACTATATCTGAGACCAGAGAGCTCTTTAATATGGCTGTCAAAGATGTAACAAGATCTGGTGGTTGGAAGTTGAAATTAGACAAACTCAACCTGAAAAGAATACACATTCCAACAGGGAGGGGAATTAGCTGTTAAAAAACACGCAGAGGAGATGGTTGATTCTTCCTCACTTGGAGATTTTTTTACTTGAAATTGGGTGTATTTCTAAAAAAGCTGCCCTAACTCAGCCAGAAATTGTAGGTTTGACACAGGAATCACTTGGCAAAAATCTCTGGCCTTGGTGATGAACGAGGACAGAGAAGCCTTTCTGGCCTCAGGAGCAATAACCCATGACATCCTGCCACAGAGGCATTTGCTCATCTTGATCTACATGACTTTAAAAGCCACATGAACATGTCTAGTTGCATGTGAGTTACCTTGGGGGATTTACAGATTACTCCACTGCATCCAGTAGCTCTGCATCCAGTTCGTCTTCAATTCTATCCATGTCTGTGTGATGCAGGCAGATCTGCTTCTCACTGTTCATCTCTGCTCCAGGATTTCACCTTCCTGCTTGTCTCTCTGGCACCTCTGGTACAAAATCACCTGCCTTGAAGAAGAGTTAATCCAGTTCCCCAGTCAGATCTCCCTTCTTCAAGGAGACTCAGCTCAGGGAAAGGCAGCCATCCTCAGTCATCCCTGCAACGAGCAGAGCTGCACTCATTGCACATTCCCAGAAGGACCCAAGGGACGTCAGATCTTTCGGAAGCAGCGGCAGAACAGAGATGAATGTGCTGGCCCTGCAACGGGATGCTTGTGATGGGATGCATCCTGACTTGGCTGATTTTCGGGGCAGAGCCAGTGCTAGTAGGAGGCTGGATCGCTCCCAGGACAGGAGTGGGACAAACACACCCCGGCACAAGGCTCAGCAGCCGCACGCACAGAGGTGACTCAACCCGCGCCCCTGTCCTTGGCATGGTTTGGAAGAGTGGGCGCAAGCTTTGCTTACCTCTCTCTTTTCAATATTGGTTATATTTTGATTTGCATAATCCAGTACGGTAAACAATATGGTCAGATGAGACTAAATGATGGGTAAAAAGAGGAAAAGACAAACATATTTGCCTAGTCTAACGAGCAGCACGCTGATCAGACATGAGCTGCCACCTGGACTCCTGAAGGGCACAACCTGTGAAAGCTGGGAGGGGAAAAGCGAGGGGAAGAGAATTGATAGAGTGCGGGAGAAAAGCAAAATAACTTTCTGAGGGATGAGGCATGCCGCATCTTTCCAACTGGAAAGGGTCATTTGTCCTAGCAACGTCTCCGGAGCAGCTCACGCAGCGGGATGAGGAATACCTGATGGCTGGGTGGTTGCAGGAGGGCTGTGTCACTGCTCCTCCGTGCTGCCTGGTGGCATTCCCTTCTCTGGTGGAAGCTGAGCCCCGATGGCGTGAGCTTCAGGGAGGGTGCGTGGATGGAGTGGTCGGAGAGACCTGAACCTGCAAAGCAGCCTGGTCGGATATTCGCCATCACCCCCACATCTCTCCCCTCTTTTCCTTCTTCCCCAGCTCAAGAAGGTGCTACAAGCACGTCCAGGTGCTGGGAACAGAAATTGCTCTCTGAAATGTAAAACTGAAGCAACGCGTGTTTGCAAGCAGAGAGCGCGTTTGGAAGAAGAGCTCCGGAAATCAGCATGCATTGCTGCTCCGTTGTTAAAATCCCAGGTTGCTTTTTTTTTTTAAAGAGATTTTGAGAGCAAATTTATTTTAATTAAACCACTTTAAACAAAACAAAACACAATGTTTCATCTTGGATTTAGTGCAACATTTCATTCCGCCCCAAATCCATTTTTTTAGAGGCTTTGTGTCAGAAAGACACCTGAAAAAAAAACCTGGCTTTAGCCAATGGGGGGCATTTTCTTTTGTCTTGGCTTAATAAACAAATTCAAAAAAAAAAAAAGAAAGCCCTCCCCACAACAGATCCTCCTGACATGTGACAGGCAGGAGGAGAGGATGCTGCGCCAGCCCCACGCTTTTGTTTGCACCCACTCCTTGCACCTCCCTCGCGCAGGTAATAGGAGCCCCCGCTGAAGTGCGTAACAAGGTGTATGTTTTATAAGGGAGATGGTTTTAATGGGGTTTAGTGGATCTAAGAGTCTCCACTGTGTCATAAATTCCTGAGACAAGCTTTGGGTGTCACATTGCTTCTTGTTATAATGAAGGGGATTTGAATAGGATGTAATGTAGTTGGGAGCGAAGATATGGCAGCAATTTATCACGAGAATCTGCTGCAGCGCTGGGGAAAATGAAAGCTTTTTTAGATATAGATACAGATGGATTGGAAATGGACTTGCTTCTCACACACGAGGCTCCTTTATCACCAATAATATCAGGACAAATACTGCCTTGTGCTCGGCGCCGTCTCTAATTGCATTAACATATCAGTTGTGAGTGGTAACGCTCCTGGCCAGAAACTCATCACCAGTAGAGCCTCTGGCACGCGAAGAAGGGTGCCAGCTGCTTGTAGGTGTGAATATTGTCATGAATGGGATTTCATAAGCAGAAGTAAAAGATCCACTCATATCTCCTTCCACAGTAAATGACGCAGCTCCTTGCTTTACAGCTCCTTGCTCTCCTTCCCTAGCAGGGAGCGCCTGCCCAGGTGCGGACAGAGGAGGTGAGGCAAACCTTCAGGGGAGTAAAGGAAATGTTCACCCCTTGGGGACAACGTCTTGGATGAGTTCTCGGAGAATAAACATTTTGCTTTTGGTTGACCTGCTGTCCTCTTGCAGTGGGACAATGCGTGTCTAGTCTTGGTGCAATAAAGAATACAGGGCACTGGGGACCAAGTCAGGAAAGAACCCAAAAAGAGCCTTAAAATAAAGTACGGGGCAAAATATGGTACAATTGCTCTCTCAGACGTGTTATCCTCCCTGCCCAGGGTCGCTGGAAGGGATCTGGACAAGGAAACGCTTACAGCAAGTATAGAAAAACCATAGATGGCTGCTGCCTGGCCTTGCCTCCAGCCAGGTTTCTTGCAGGACATGTGATATGGACCAAACTTGCACAGCGACGCCTGTCCTGCCACACTGGCCCCACAGCACAGCCCCACTGCTGAGCTCTCACGTGGGGCACAGCTCCAGCCCAGCTGGGCCCGCTGGGCGCACAGCATGCACAGCTGTGGATGAGGCCAGCAGCTGGAGCCGGCACGGGGAAGGGACGCTCGGGGACGTGGTGCAACCCACCAGCCGTTCTCCGCCACCCATCTGCAGGCAGTGATCCTCTCCCAGACCCAGCAGCACCCATCCTGTCCCCAAGAATGCAGGGAAAAACCAGTTTCTACAACTGGTATAGCCTGAGCTAGCCCTGATTACTCTTTCTGGACCTGACTTGTCAACTGATCTTCTCTAGGACTGCTGATGCACCTGTCTTGGTCACCAGCCTGGTCCCATTCAGTTATTTTGAGATGTGTCAGTCCCTGGGTGCTACCCTGCCACTGGCTTCCCCCTCACTCAAGGGCAGCCTTTTCTTGCTGCTTCTTCACACTGAGGGCAACCTCCAAGGCCATCAAGGAAGAGAACTTGAGCAGAGCACTGGTGAGTGTCTTCCATCTCGTTCGGGAGGAAGGGACAATGAGATGAGGGAGGCAAGCAGAGCTGTGCCTCCAGAGCAAGTCTTCTCCCCAACCTTCTTGTCTTTAGCCCTCAAAACAAAAAAAAAAAAAAAAGCAAAAAACCCGAAACCCATGGAGATGTCTGTATCTTACGGGTGCACTGGCTTTTCTGAGTGCTCACCCCCCAGGGAATGCCCTGCCCAAGCCCAGATACCAGTTACTTCCCAAGAAGAGCAGCCCATCACCTGGAATATATCCCTCCTGCCCGTAGCTGTGACCTCCATCTGCCTGGTGATTTTAACTTCCTTAAATGTAAGTCTGCAGCACGATTGCTGTGAATACAACACTGGAGGACCATGATGGGTGGGGGGAACTTCTGGGCTTGCTGTATCACCCAGTTTCAGGGCTCTCTGCAGCCTTCTGGCAATATCTACAGACATTGCTGTAGCTGCCAGTTGGGGTTCAACCTTTCCTTAGCGAAATTCCTTAACCAGTAAGTGTTCCTCTTGCACCTGCTCTTGTTTCAGGTTAAATACAATTGACCTTCTCCCAGTTTTTGGTTCTTTTTTGAGGTATAAGAGAGTTACCTTTAGCATTTGGGCTGTGGGTTGGAGGAGGAAAGACCCAGATCTGTTCTGTTGCTGCCATTCAGGGATGTAAATACCGCATACATCAGGTTATTCAGGATTTGGCTCATCCTCTTTTGATCTCGTATTTGTGCCTTTTTCTGGGCTCTGGATCTGTTTACACACCCCCTCCTCCTTAATTTCTTTCTCCCTTTCTCCTTTATAACTCTAAGCGTCCCTTTTAGCTGCTAAAGATAGGACAATGTTGTGATAAGGAAAAAGTAATTTTGCAGCTTGACCTAAAAATGGGCATATTTGGATTCAGTCAATTCTTGGAACGCAGCTTCAGAATGAGGCACAACTTCCAAAAGTCCAAATCTGGACTTTTCTCGTGCTGTGCAGCAGGATAGGTAACCCTTGAGATGGTCAATGCCCGTCCCTCCCCTGCCACAAACGCTTGGCGCTGGGACTTTGAGTCCAGATGAGATAGGAAGGGTGGGGTAGAAGTCTGATACGCTTACGTTGGCTTTGATGACTTTAAGGAGTGTCATGGCAACAGTGTTAGCTGGATAATTAACATTACACACAGGATTATAGCACAGGCATAGAAGACAGCGCTTTAAATACATCACATAGCCCCTCTGCACAGGCTTGCTTTTCCACTGGGTGGGGACCGCTGTATTTCAGGATCAGTAGAGCCATGGGAAAGGTCAGAGGACCTATATCCAGTGCTCTAGCTGACCCTATTTCTAGCACAAGGTTCAGCTTGGGGACACAGCTGTCAAGCGGGTTGGGAAGGAGCAGGGCACTGCTATGTCCAGCGCTGTGGTCCTGAGCTCCCAGCCAGGGGAGAAAGAGCAGGGAGTTGCTCACAACAGCGTTTCAGAGCCTGCAAACTCAGCCTGGCACTGCTGAAGTACATGGAGGGGAGGCAATCTTGCAAGGCTGGGGACAAGCACCCCACTTCCTTCTGCTCCGAGTCCTCCTTCCCAGGCCGGACACAGCAAAAGAAACAAGCCAGCTGAGTACAGGTCTGTGTGCAGGCAGCTGCCCAAGGCCAGTGCGCTGCTGGTCCAGCTCCCCAGTAGCACAGGGCTGCCTGGGTTGATTGGGCTGCCTACCCGCAGCCCCAGTGTGGGCAGAGCCCAGACGACTTAAATCACCCTTGGCAGCATGTTCATCTCCCAGACTCATCTTCTTCTCTTCCAAGCACAATCCTGTGCCAAGCCATGGCCTGCATGTCCAGGTCCTCCTTTCCTCCTCGTCATGCATGTGCGTTGTGCTTGCTGTCGCCGTTCGTGTGGCTGTGGCACTCCAAAGCAGACCTGCCAAGGGGTGCTGGCCTCTGCTCCCAAGGGAAGCTGCTTGGCCATCAGACTGGTCGTCCTCCAGTGCTGGCACTTCTGACAGGTGACAGTCCCCTTTGCTGCCCTTGCCTCTCACCTGGACAACCTTTGAGAAAGGATTTGGATGCTTTCTGTGGGCTGATGTGGCACTTGGTGTGCTACTGCCTGCGAAATTCAGTCAGTGTTAGGAGTGCTGGGGCTGACCTCAGCACTGAACTGTGCTGCTGGAGCAGATCCCTTGTTCAGACAGTACGTTTTGTAATCTGTCTTCTGATCTAGCACCAAAAGGGTCCTTGTTCCTTTTCCCCTGCCTATGACTCCACATTTACACCATGGCACTTGTATTGGATTTCCCACCTGTGTAGTCACGAACTCAGTGAAACCGATCCTGGAGAGGTAAAAAGGCACCTTCAGTCAGGCCTTGCTCAGCCCTATGATGCTAGACTGGAATAAATGCACAATGAGATCTCACCCACAAATATGTCAGCACCAAACATGTCAAAAGGCAGTTGGAAGTGCAGCTGCACTCCTCCAACCTTCCTCTGGAACAAGGCAATTCTTCTAGCAGGGAGGACTGCTGGGGGAGAAAGGTGGCATAAAAAAGCCAAAACTAAATTGACTCTGGGCCGCAGTATCTGTGCAGGCAGCCTCCACTGCCCCACCAGCCTCCCATCCTGACCATATGTTTTACTGTCTATATTGCCCATCCTTGCTCCCAGACAGCCCATCCTGCCCTCTGGTAGCTTCCTCCAGATGAAGGTGCTCCGTTGCTCTGCAGAAAGCAGCAATTTCAATCCCTTTCCAAGCTGAGCAGAGAGCAGCAGCAAGGATGAGGAAAGAGTTGGATTTCCTTGCTGGAGGGCCTTTAACTGAAGATACAACACACAATGCCCGTAGTGAGGTGTGAACAAACAGAACGAACAGCAGAGCTGTTCGTTAAGGCAGCATAGGTGTCGGCTTGTATAGGAAAGTCAACCTCCGATTGCTGTGGGGAGCTGTTAACTGGAATAGCGGTGGCCGGAAAGCAGGAGTGTTAGCTGTTGTAATTGCAACTGCAGTAATGAGGAGCTTGGGAGAGGGGCTGATAAGCAGCTAGATAATAGACTAATGAGCAGGATGGCTACAGCCTGTCAAAGGACTAGCTGAGGTGTCTGCAGGACCCCTGCGGTATTGTACAAGAAGGAAGCGCGGACCAGGAAACAGCCAAATATAGCATTTAAAAGATGTATAGGACGAACTGAGCACTTAATGCTGATAATAATTGGAACTTGAGGGTGTGCTTAGTGTATGAATAAAGTAATTAACCAATTAAAAATGCACAAGAGACACATGATAGAAAATGATAACCAACAGGAAAATGATTGATGCCCTGTACGGGGAGCTGGAACGTTCAGTGTATGTTGTTCGGAGGGATGCCTGGGCTCTTCAGATACCGGCACGTGTAGACCCACTGGGTGCTCTTTGATCACTGGTCTGCAGTGTTGTGCTTGCCACCTGCTGTGCTGCCTGTGTGATAAATTGCCTGGAATTAATTCAACCCCTCTGTTTGCAAGAAGACGACTCTGGAAAATGTATGGTATCCACATTGACTGGCTTTGAAATGACCAAGCATGTGGCAGGGCTCGGGGGGAGATCTGCTTTCCAGAGAGGTGGTGCCTGGAAGGAGAAGCAGCCAGCACCACATGGCACATCTAGAAGTCCACAGATGAGCTGGTGGGGATGAATCTAGTGATGCATGATTGAAACCTTGCTAGTTTGGGGGTTTTTTTGAGACCCCAGAAAATGTCAGTAATGAAAATTTCAAAGTAAGGCATTGAAAGTTAGTGAGCGCAACAGGGAAGGTGATCTGCATCACTTTAATTCCTGTGCCCTCTGGATGAGCACTGCAACGAATTTTTTGTTGTATGATCATAATTTTCTTTCTTTCTCTAGATCCAGCACACTGAGAAGGCAGCTGCTCTGGTGTGGAAGAAAGTCAGGGCTCGTCCTGTGGGCTGCAGGACCCTTCATCTGCTGCAAAACACGGAAAGTGCCAGGGAAGGAGGCAAGATGTTATGGGAAGGGAAAGATGTAAGTGACTGGATGCTTCCCTGGAGAACCACATATTATTCTTGCCTCTGCTACAGAGCTCCCCTCTGATATCTACCAAGTCCTGCGCACCAGATATTTCACTGGTGATTCCTAATGTGTTCCTCATTTCCTAGCATCTGGCTAAGAGGCTCTACAACTTAAATTGCTTAAGGCTGAGTGGTTGCTTTACAGATGAAGTCAGTGAGAACCTTGCTCTGAAAATACAAGCCATCCTTGTAATGACTTTGCTGAAAGAAGAAAAACAACACAAAAAACCAAAACAAGGACCAGGTCTCTCAGAATGGGTGTCTAAGCCTAACAGATCTATTTAATCTTCACAAACCCTTGTGCAAATGAATTCTCCCATGTCTGTGAAGCACTCAGATACCAGAATGATAAGTTTCATGTGAAGGTAGATGAGGATATTAATATTTCTGTGTTTGTTGCATTGACGAGGGCAGTGGGCAGTATATAAGGTAGTAAGCTCCATACTGAAAAATGAGGATAAAACAGAATGTGAGGCAGGTGCTCACTCAGGAATTGCCATTTATGTGCAAGCACCCTCACTGTGAGCTGTTGATCTGGTAACCTCACTGCTCTCCACACGTGGGTTTTGCTCCACGCTTTGGGTGTTTATTTGTCTTGATGGCCAACTGCCAAATCCTGGTTGCTCCTGTGCTGCATCCCTGCCACAGGGCTTGCGGACCAGAGAAAAGGCTCGTACCTCTGTGAGGCACTGGTGGGACCTTGAGCTCCAGACGCGAGGACTGGATGGGTGGGTCTGACCTGTTGCCTCTGCTGCTGCTGAAGCGCAGTGACGATGGCTGAGGTACCGACGGCTGAGGTACCATGGCCACGTCGTGCAAATGCCATCTCCAGGATCAAAGTACGTGTGCTGCACCGCTTCAGTGAGCTACAGTAGTTTAGCCAGAGGCCAGATTCTGCTTTCTTTTCCCACATCTCGTAGATGATTTTAAATGTCTCGGTGTATATACAATAAATATATGTTACACTGTGATAATACAAAGGTGTCTCCTTTCTACCAGGCCTTTTATAGGCCTGATAAATGGCAATACCTGTTTCTCCTTGAACGTGAGCCCCTCTCGAGCCGCTGGAGCTGAGCAGCAGCCCTTGTATCCCAGGAGGGCAACAGTTAGCATGCAAACAGAGCAGCCTGCCTGGAGAGCAAGGAATAGCCAAGCTGCAATTCCCTCCATGTCTGCATCCACAGGGGAATCAGAGAAACCATTCATCTTCCTATTTTGTTTCTTATCCTTTTTACTCTGCTGTTTCGCCCTGCCTGTCATCTTACTGCATCTCCTTTCATCTTTCTTTTCCTCTTTACCTTCTTTCACCGTGGAGATGGCCAAATTATTGACTCAAGGCTGTTTATCCGAATGATTCAACCCCCCGAGCCCTCTCACAATATGACTTGGAGTATTGAATCATTTTTATGAGTTTATTTCTAATGGCTTATTAATCGGTTTCCCTGTGCACAGTGGAGCCTGTAAGGGTGACCTCAGACCATGTGGAACAGCAAAGGACTGAGTTAAAGGACACTCTACCTTGGGCTATGACATACCAGCTCAAGAACGGGATTCTTCTTGCTCGCATGATTAAATGCTGTAAGTACATCTGCTCCTACTGAAAACACACTTCTTTATTCCATCACTGAATGAGTTTGGCCCCCTGAATAAATAAGCCTAAGCTCTGAACTTGAAATCCGCAGCTTATGAGCGTGCTGCAGATATTACTCACATTGTTTAATGCAATACTGGAAAGCTTGGATGCTACAGTGACAAGCACAGTGTGAGCACTTGTACAAACTCGAACAAAAAAGCTTCTTCCTGCAAGCAGTCATGAGCAGGCTTAATGTAATTCAGTTCCTAGCAGAGAGGAAGTCTGCCCGACCCACTCATTTTCTCTCCCTCTCTGTTGAATGAGTTTGATATCTGTGTTATTGAGGAAAAGTCAAGTCAAAGAGAAGAGGTTTGCATTTACGTGCTGAATCAGAAAAATCGCTTGAGAACACACTTAACTTTAAACCTATCGTTAGAGGTGAGCATTTGCACAAGTGCTTTGTTTTACAGGGATTGAGGCCCAGATCCAAGGGAAAAAAAAAAACCAAAAAAAAAGTCTTAGGTACCCGAAGTGAGACTGGGAAAAAGCTTGCATATCTAATATGAACTAAGGTCTTTCTAAAAATCCTATTCAAGTTGCTCTAACCAAGAGGATAGCTCTACCAGCTTCAGCTGATGCTAAAATTTCTCTTTTTGCCCTAGCAAAGCCCCAAAGCTCCTCAGTCCTGCAGAAATGGGCACCCTGACACCACCCAGACCAGCGCTGCGGGGACCCAGGTGGCTGGGCATCCTCTGGGGCCTCCCCAGGGCATCAGCAGCCCCACAAAATGTTCCCTTGGTGGTGAGGGGTGCAGGTAGGCATTGCATCCGGAGGATGTGGAGTGTGCTGCCAGGGGAGATGGGATCTTCCTTGGCATGCCTGCCAGCCAGCGCAGGACAAGGGCAGAGGGACAGTGCTCTTGGGCATCCACGGCCGTTACAGGCTCTGGCTTCACAATGAGTCATGTCATATGACGCTATGAGATAATACAATTGCACTGTTTAACGTTGAGAATAGCCATAAATGTTCTTGCAAACGATAATGAGGTCCGAAAGACTCTGAAGTGTTTTGTGGGCACCCTGGGGTGGTGTGCACCAGGGTGCACCTTGTTTTGCATGTCCTGAGACATCTCCCTATCCCACACTGCCCTGGAGCACCCACGACGGGTACCAGATGCTGAGCATCTCCCACCGCAGCTGCATCCCACCCATATACCGACAGCGTCCCAAGCGTTCCCACGGGGGCCAGCTCTGCGAGGAGGAACAGAGTGAGAATCTCCATTGTAAAAAATGTCAATATTTACATTCTCTATGTGAAGTTGTTCTTTTTACGACTTTCTCCCATAAGTGCCGATTACACTGTTTTGAAAAGAGACGGATCTAAGAGCAACACAACCAAGAACTGACAGAATTAATAAAAGAGAGGCTGGGACTTATGAAAATAAGATGATATTAACAAGATAATTATCTCTCATCAAATTAGTCCAGAGGGAGCCGAGCCAAGCTCCAGTCAGTAGCCTGGAAGGAAAGGAACTGGCAGGGGAAGCTATTTGTGTAACAACAATAGAAACACTCTGCCCTTCTCTAGGAAAGGGCTTGGAGCAGTGAGACACCGCTGCGATAAGCACTTTATAAATGCAGATAGAGGAAACCTTTTGTCTGAGGAGCTCGGAGCAGCTTCCACCGAAGAGCGGCAGCCCCACAGCCTGCTGCGGGAGGCTGGGACTTGGGGAAGGAGTGCAGCTCCTGGAGGCAGCGGGGACACAAGGGCTTTGCTGGTTAGCCGTGCAGCCCATCCACCCTTATCCATTTCCCCCTATGCTATTGCTTCTCCCTTCTTCCTCATATTTTTTATTCCTCTGCTCTTTTGAGGCCCATACAATTTGTTTCCATCCTGTGCCTATCTGGATTTAATCTGGATTTAGCCTCACTGGAGATCTCACATTGATCTAATATCTTTTTTTTTTTTTTTTTTTTTTAATCTTCCCCTTTTAACAAAACAAAACGTCTTGGTACAAAAACCTGTGCTAACACACCCTGTCTGATCATGGCGGAGCGGAGCGTGCTGTGGGCGATTCTGGGGAAAGCGTTCGTGGTAAATACAGCAGCGAGAGCGCGTCTCGCCGCACTGGCTCTCCCTGTGCCTCTCTGCTCTGAGCTGCTCTGCCTCTCTGGCAGCAACGCTGGCCTCAGCCTGGAAGGCGGGAGGGCGGATCTCAGGAGTTCAGAGGGTTTTCTGTTCCTACATCTCAGTATTTCCCAGTATTGGACCCTAAATCCAGTCCTCTCCTGGGGGAAAGCTGTGGCAGAGCATCCTCCTCTCACCATCGATCAAGCTCTGTAAGAGCTCGTAAAGCACACGTTTCCCTGTGCTTTCTCAGACTTCCAAAACAAAGGCATGTGTTTGTAATTATGCTGCTGTACTATATTTTAGGCATTTTAAATAACTCCATTTTAATTCTTTGTCGCTGTTTTTGTGGCAGCAGTTTCCCTCTCAACATAAAGCACCTCGAGGCTTTCGGTGTCCTCCGTTTCATAACCTACCTCAAAGCAACTGACTTGTTCTGCTCCCCTAGATGGCAACTGAAGACAAGCATTTATCCATCTGAGAGCCGCGTGTCTCGGGGAACACTAGCTGGGCAGAAAGGCGTGGGAGTCGGAGCGGATGATGGACGAAATTTTGATTAACGCAATATGATGCTGTTGCAAACCAGACAAATGCCAGGTTGTGCCACGTTGTGGGTGAGTCTTCTGCAAGGATTTCTCATCGCTTCCCCCTCAAATGGGAAGGTTAAGTCTGCCTGTTTTGCTTCACTAGAAGTGCCATGGAGCCACAAACCCGATTAGTGTCTAAATGGGGACTGGGAAATGCTGCTGAGATCCAGACCCGGGCTGTGCTCCTGCTCCGCACCTCCAAGAGGTGACCAGGCATCCCAGCCTTGACTCCTGCCAGCAACGGGAGCTGTTTGGACCAGGGACTGGGATGTCCCACATGGGAGGCAGAGGACCGGGTCCTACGGTGTGCTCCATCAGGCCTTCTAGCTGGATCTCTGCTGGCAAAACCTCCCCTTGCTCTGCCCACCATTTCCTTCCTCTCCTGTTCATCCTTGTCCTGCTGTTGCCCACCCTTCCCTGAGGCGGTCAGCATTCCTCAGGGGACTGTTGACATGCAGAGGCCACCCCAGTGTGGTGGACTCACCAGCTGTGGTGACCACAGCTGCTGGTGCCGGCCGGCCGCTCCTTCTCCACTTGCCCTGGCTGAGCATGTGTCAGAGCATCCTTTGCTGCGGAGTGCTGGCCCCCGTAGACAAATGTACGTTGTGGAGTGAGTGAATGAGTAAATGAGTCAATGAAGACTTTTGGCTTCTTCTGGCTGTGGAGCAAGCTGCACTCCCCCTCCATGCGCCAGGCTGCTGAGGTCTGCCAAGTGCAAAGCCATCTGAAAAAAAAAAAAAAAAAAAAGGGAAAACGACTCAGTGAGCTAGAAAATGCCTGGACTGTTGTGTGAAATTCCTCTGCACCAGCCCTGTCACTCCTCCTCAGCCTTGCACCCAGCTCTGCCTTTGATGGGCATCTCTCGTATTAATTAAAGGTGACAGGGTGCCGGGAAAACAATGGGATGGGTCTCCTGGGGTCGCACCCCAGCCACCTCTTTGGTCTCGGCTGTCCCTTTGCTCCGTCTCGTGGCGAGCTGCCAGACACTTGCCACCGAGATCACAGAAGGGGCAAGAGGCAAAATGTTTGGTGCCACTTCCAATTAGTAAATTATTTTATCTTCTGGTTCCTAGCTCCAAATCCGTTATGGCGGCTGTAAAATGCCTCCCTTGGCTAACTAGATGGATGCACAGGATATTTTTTTAATTTGAAGGAGGAAAAAACCATCCTGTTTCTAACCCACAGTGTCCTCAAAGCTGCTCTCTGTGCGATCTCTAGCCCCCAGCTCCGCCGGAGCGCGGGCAGCAGAGAGCACTGGGAAACCTGCCTGCCGAGGCGCAGTTTCTGTGTTAGTGTTACGGCGTGGGTAACGATTCCCCGCAATAATAACTGCCTGCTGGCTGCCCACGGAGAAATCCGACCTGACGTGGGGAGCCAGCCTCCCGCGCCGGGGGAGCCTCCTCGGAGCTGGGCTGCGGGAGAGGCGTCCCAGCTCTCTCCTCGGGGCAACGGCAGCCTGTCACCCTCCATGGGTTATGCACATCCTGACGGGATGGGGGGCTTAGCCCCACGGCACTATGGGCTTGTTCCTCCCCTTCCGACCCTTGGGCAGCACCGAACCCAGTCCTCAGATGAATTGCGAAGACTAAAGGGGTTGTTTGCAACTCGAGGCTTTGATGCGCCTGGATGTGGACCGAGATGGGAGATGGATGTTGTGCGACCAGGCAGGGACTCAGCTTTTGACCTACAGCCTGCCTGAGGGGCTGCAGGTGGGTTTGGCCCTGTCCTTCCCTCCACACCAGCCCCCGACCATCCCCATCTGCCTGCAAGCAGCACTGAATTTCACTCTCCTGCTACTGAAAACGCTACTCTGGCACCTCGGCCCTGCAAATGCCTTGAGCTGAGCCCTGCTCCCCCTCAACATGCTCGTTTCCCAGCCACCAGGACCACCAGTGCTCGAGCACCACGCACCATGCCCAGGTCCAGCAGCATGGTCCAAGGAGTGCCTGCCTTGGTGCAAACCTCATCTTACCAGAGCCCGGAGAGCAAATGGCTGAGGAAGAGTCCTGGAGGGAAGGATTGAGACTATTACCTGGTTTACGAAGAAAGCAAAGTTGCTGAAGGTCTCAGCTGAAGGTCTCGGAGCACATCCCAGCTGCGTGCCAGAGACATGACACCTTGGAGAGGCTGCTGAGACCCTGCGATGGGCCCAGAGCCAAGAGTGCTCACGGAGTTGTGCAGAGGAACCAGTTACTCTGGAGCAGAGGCAAGACTCTGCTCAGAACCTTAAAGACATTTAAATGAGTGGCAAAGGTAAAAGAATAAGAGATAAGGTATAAGAGATAAGAACTCATATATGATGGTAACACAATATTCATAGCTGCAATGGATGAGTAGGAAAAACAGCTGTACTCAAACACTCAGAATATTATCTTGAAAAACAAGAAGCAATTAGCCTGTCACGAGATAACTCTCGCTTTCCTTGCCTCAGTTTGGGCATTTGGTTGCAGAGGAAGTTTGGGTCATCTGTGAACGGCATCTCCGCACAAACGGAGGTTTGGTGCATTACCAAAGCCGTTGTGCTGTTGGGACCGTTTTCTCTTTAATTACTAACGTAACATTTCCTTAGTCTGTACAAGGCAAGGTGGTATTATTAGCACAAACTATTTAACACCAAAGAAGGCGAACATACATCTATTGACAGCCTGCAGACAAACTGGCTTCCTTACCACGATCTGATTTTGCATTACCGGGTCTTCTCAGCACCAGTGCTTGCTGGTCATCTTCTTCCCCATTAACTGGACTAGAGCCAAGAAGACTCTGTATTTTCTTTAAGTAATGTTTTTTTTTCTGAGCTTCTAGCTGTGTTGATCAAAGATATTCCTAGCATTGTTGTCTGAGGTACCGTGCCCTAGACGAGTTAGCGCACTGTCCTATCTGCACCTCCACCTCTCCTTAGGAAGCCCGCTCCTGGGAATGGGAGAACAGCTGCACTGAATATGCACGAGGGCGCATCCTGCCTCTGGGCTTTGACACAGGCAGGTACCGGAAAACGCTGAGGAAGGGTTTGTCAGTAGGGCAAGCCAACAGTTATGGCTTCCCTGAGCATACCCTCCAGCGGCAACAAGCAAGCTTCTGTTTAAAGGCTTCCCAAGCTAGAGATTGCATCTGTTTCTTTCTTTGTAATTCCCCGATGGATCTGTGTCCTGTTGATTTATGTAACCATGCTCAGGGTTTGCCTATAAAGGATTTTGTGGTCCTGTAATCCCTAATGCCACACGTCAGCGGTGTTCTCGGGGCGGTGGAGAAGGTGCCTCTTTTTGCATATGTCAGTCCTGCTGCTCCATCCTTTATTTGAAGTTCCCAGTTCTTCCTCAATGTTTAAGGGTGAAAACCCCTTCCCAAGTCATCTTCCACTTCACTTCTAGACAGATGTCGTTTGCCCAGCTTCTTCCCCGCCAAGGCTGTTTCACATCCCCTATCGCTGCCATCTTTCCCCTCTGCACCTCTTCTGCCAATGACAAGTGCTTTGGAGATCAGAGTGCCAAGACGATGAGGGCTGCTTGGGACATGAGTGCCACACGGATTTACAGTAAAACAAAGGAATGCTTTTTTAATCACCCAGACCCAGGAATACAACCTTGGCTCAACCTCTACTGCTGCCTAACCTGCTGAAGGAGCTTGCTCCACTGCTCTTTTGACGCCAAATAATAAGGAGCACAACGACCTGCTGTTAGTCATTTCTTCATCTCCATCCAACAGTGGAAGCCTGGGGAGGGGTTTGGGAGGTCCTGTACCCAACCCAGTGGCCCATCCCATCGGGAACAACACAGGGAGATGAAAAGCATCACAGTATGTAAGGAGGCAAGGCACAATCCTGCCAGTGTGAGCAGTCATTGTGTTCCACTGTCTCCTAATGTACGACTTTGAAATGCTAATGTTCTTTTAAAGTAGGTAATTTTCATGTAACTTCTATCTCAAAGAAGGTGTTTATTACAATCTTGCCTGTCCTGGGGCACAGGCAATGAATTACAGAGCCTTTCCCTGACCAAAATCCAGCCTGGCTCCTCTGCACTAAAGCTGTTCCCAGCCCTGGTGGGAGTGGGGATGGCTGAGAATCGCACAGTGCGTGACCCGGGGAGGTGTCGGGTCCAGTTCCCACATCGACCCTCATCTGCTCCGTGCGTCCCCAAGCATCCCCAACATCCGGGTGCCTCTGAACCATTGAGCACTGGCAAGGGGAAGGGGACTGCCTGCCCTGCCCTGGATACCATGGCTGCTGCCCTCACCCCTCCTCGTCCTTCGGGCTGGCGTTCTGGCACGCTGCAGGGCTGGCACAATGCCTCTCTGCCAGACATGGTCGAGCGCCGCCTCGACAGTGTCCGGACGCCAGTGAGAGGCCTGGGAGAGGAGGAGCAGAACTGCCCTAACCTGCAGCCCAGGGGCTTTTGCTGGGCTATGCCTCCAGCAAACCAACAACTGTGCCACAAGTCCAGGGAGCTACGGTGCTGCAGTTGCTTCTTTGCCAGAGCTTCATTGCAAAAGCAGGATTTGCATGCCGAATGGCTTGGGAATCCTGGCAGAGCAGTGTTGGTGACTGCATTGCAGCCCTCCCCACCGACAGATGTGAGCTGCTCGGTTTCTGTTTAGCAGTCTCTACTGCCATGCGGATGCTCGGCCGTGCCCTGCGCACAAAAGCAGATCCATCCGCATGTGCAGCGTTGATCAGAACATCCCCAGGGTGGCTTGCACAAGCCCAGGTAATATTTTTAACCGGCATCCTAAAAGCCAGCTCTCCATGAGCAGCACGCACCGGCCTCATCTGAATATTTGTTTTTCCTGGGGGTGTTGGGCATGCCAGGAATGTGTCAGAGCCAGGCCTCCGAGCACTCCGGGTAATGTTTGTCCATAAGCATCTGGAGTCAATCTGTCTAGAAGCTGCTCAGCAAGGCACTTAGTCACTCGGAGAGTGCTTGAAAAGGAGCTTCGGTAGGTAGCCGGGGTGGAGTGGCTTGCCTGGCTGGGGAGGCACCAGCGAGGCTTGGGACATGCAAAGAGCCAGCCACAGGCTCCCAGGCAGCGTGAGGGATCAAAAAGAGAGGGAAAATGAGATTTGTAAAGCTGATGTCCTGCGAGCACCCTGCTTTGAAGGGCCACTCCCAAACCTATGAGAGGAGTGATGAAAGCCGGTCTGCGGGGGGGAGCCCAGAGGCAGTCTCCGTTGCGGGCAGGAAGGCTTGGGGAAGGCAAACACTGAGACTGGAGCTGAGGTTTGCACACCCAATCCAGCTGTGCTCGACAAACCCCATCGCATTTCCCACCCTGCGCACGGTGGGGCTTGGAGGGGCATTGCAAGGGAGAGGCATGGAGGTGCGGGGCTGGGGCCGCCCTCCCCTCCCTGGAGCGGAGCCGATCCCCTGCCTTGCGTCACCAGCGGCGTGCGGAGAGCTTTCTAGATGACTTGGCATGCTGTCCCGTTAATAATGGAAAGCGGAGCTGCCTGGATTCTGTGTTCTGGTGTGAATTATGCGCACAAAATACAATTTGCTTTGCTAATGGTTTTTTGCCGTTTTGGTGCTGGGGAACTTTTCAGAAATCATTACCATGCGCTCGGCTCTTTATATTTTTCTCTCTCTTCTCAGGCAATTTGTCAGAAGGGATTTTTTGACAATTTCACTGAACCATGCTTGAGAGTAGGTTAACCCCTCGAGAGCTTAGCACATATCCCTTTCCTTTCTTGTGCCTTGAACTGGTTTGTTACTGCTGCCTTTGTTAGGGGCAATGGGAAGGTGGACAGGTAGGTGGGTGGATCTATTTGTAGGACTCCACATTCAAAATTCTCTTTGACATCCCCTGCACATCCAAATTCTCTGTTTGCCAGATAATGAGAATCTCTCCTTTCCTCGGGGACACCTAAACAACAGGATAATTGCAGTGATACTGCTAGGGATGTCTCCAGAAGCACTGAACCGTGGAGCATCCCTGAGCTAGGTGTGCGCTGCCAGCGCTTCCCAGGCAGGGGCTGGGCTCCTGAGCACCAGTTGCCCCCCAGCTTCTTGGGGAGGTTGGCTGTGGGCCACATGGAGGAGCAAAGCTCCCCAGTTCTCATCCCAAAAACACTCCTATGGACTGCGAGTGTGTCTCTTCCCAAGAGATTTTTAGGAGATGTGGAAGTGGACCTTCAGACAGGTGAAATGGAAAAGGCTTTGGGCTATCCCAATCATTCTGCTTTTCTTAACAATCTTTTATCCCTTTGGATGACTCCCATTGCTGGGAAGCAGACTTGCAAGCCTCGCTCAGCCTCTGTCCTACAGCCTTAGACACATTCAGGGTCTTTGCTGCTGCGTGAAAGAGAAGGCTGTTCCCCTTGGGAATGCATGGGCCGCTCCATGATGCTGAAGGGTCTGATGGAGATGGAAGTGGCCGTGAAGGGAAGGAGATGCTGCAAGTTTTCCAGAGCCCAGCCAGTCCCTCTGTGGGATGTTGCATCATTGTGCTGTTTTTAAGGTGAGGGAATGTCTTGTCTGAGCAGGGCTATTAGCCACTGTGTGGTGGCCAGAGGTTAGCAAATTCCCTACTGCTGCCTAATATTCCTCTGTCGTGCTAGCTTGCTGTCGCATCCCTTCTGCTCCCTAAGGCTGTTGCAGAGCCTCTGCTGAAGGAGCTGCCGTGCCCTGCCCACTGCTCCTGTGCCAGGCTGTGAAGGGCTCCTGCAAGATGAAAGCGATCTTTCGTTATTACTCATTATTCGGATTATTTCTATCACCTAGTAAGCTTATTTTCAATTAAGAAACAAATGAGGTTAGTTTGGATATTGATTGCTGAGGTCTTCCCGTTGAGCAGTGTTTATCATCTCCAGTGGGTGCTGCCAGGCACAAGGTCTGTTAATTGTTCCACTGTTTTCTGCCCTGTTGGGAGCTGGACTGAGACGTGCTGGTGTGTGTGTTCGACCACGGGGTCTGCTGCCAGGTGAAGCATTGGTGTTTGTCCTTGCTGGTCCTTGAAACCCTGTGTCCTGCACGGCTCCTCATTGTATAATTGCTAATGGATCCACCTCAGCCACCGCCTTCATGGTGGGTTAATTGCCTGGATTTCTGCTGAGCTGAAATCGCTCCACTTACCTGAAGATGCTATGTATTTGTTTTACAATATCCTTTCCCTATTACTTGTTATTGTATCAAGTGTCCTTCTCACCTGCCTACTCCATCATCTCAATATTGTTGGAGATGTAGCCCTTGAAAGCCCCTCTGGTACCGCAGAAGCTGTGCAAACCCGGCATATCTAAGGAAGCGCCTGCCGGATGGCAGTGTGACGGCAAGGTACCCGATATAACGTCAGATAAGAAAGCTGTCGGTATCACAGCATCTGCAGCTCCCTCAGCTACCTCTACCCTGCACTACCATCCCACCTGTTTCCCATTAGAAATTAATCAGTTAACCTCTCTGTGATCACACTTACGAAAACCAGTCCACAACACACAGGTTTCAATTTGTAACCTTATCCGAGCAGTTTTTCTGATGCTGCTAAGGACATGAAACTGGGCAGTTAAATGAGCTGGGAAGCCTATCACTTTGTGAAAGCATCTAAATATCTGTAATGTCACTTTGCTCAAGCATCACTTTCTGAAGTGAACTAAATCTCTGCGATGTCAGCTCTTGGAGGACAAATTCTGTGTTTCTTCTTTTATGAACTCGTCTCTTAGAGATGGTTGATGCTTATGTTCCATCATTTGCTGTGGCCTCTTGAACCTATCACCCTCACGCATGATCCCTCTGATGAAACGCCAACAGCCTTGCGCTGCACATGAGCCCCGACGGGCTGAGCTGTCCCACATGGCCCTTGGGAGGTCAGGGACTTGCCTCCTCCCATGGACACCCTGCACCCCGGCAAGGTGAGCATCAATTAGGGTACCCGGCTTGTTGAAAGATTCACCCAAATCAATCAGTCGATGAATTCAAAGGTTTCAAACACAGAGTTAAAGGCCAATGGTCTCTTCAAATCCTATGTGAAATAAGCTGGAGCGAATCCTTGGAAAATCACCTGGGCTAAAGGAACTTATGAAGCCGGTCAGCAATAGATTTCCTGTGCAGCTCATAATGCCAAAAATATTGATTTTCTTTTTTAAACTTGGAAAAGCAAAATATAAAATGTGATAAACCTTTACATTAAACTGAAGAAATTCAAAGATCTACCTCTGCTGTTCCTGGAGCCAGGGTATTACAGTTGTCTGTAGTCTCTAACTAAACACTCAAAAAGGAGTAAGCGAGGTTGCTGCCCGAGCCATCCATACTTACTGCAGGTGTTCCTGTGCCACTTCTGTCCTGGAGCACACAAAGCACTGCAACGTGCTCCAGGCTGACTTCAAACTAAAAGCAATCTTCTGACCCGTTTTCACATCCTTTTGGGTCAGTCTATCTCTCGATTCCATCGCCACAACACAAGTGGTGTGGGTGGGAGAAGGACAGAAAGACTCTGCTTCTTCCCTGCAAAATGCAGATCTCATTTCTCACACTGCAGAGACGTACTTGCAGTTGCGTCCTCGGTCTGCAGAACAGTTTCCACAGCTTACTACAAAGCTGAGGTGATGCTCGTGTTCCTGGAAACCAGACTGCATTGTTCCTCAGCACGTACCATTGGGACATAGGGTTAAGAGACCCTTTTTGTCTGCAGCTCCTGTTTTACAAGCTCTTCAGGTGATGCTAATGATGGCACCTCTACCTCCACCTGCTCCTGCCTCCTCAGGTTCCTCCTTGTTCCTTCCTAGCTGTCTTCTCAACTCTCTTCTTTTAAATATGTGTTCATCTCCTACGTCACTTAACTTTGGCCACCAAGACTGTGTGGCTGGGCACCCCGTACTGCTCCTCCTTCAAATCTGCCACTCCTGGGTGCCTGGTGGTCCAGCCTGCTCCAGCTGCCTAGCCCTAGCTCTTCATTAACGTGAGTGTCACCAGAGGAAGCACCTGAAAGGGGAGTGCTTTCTGTCCATCTCCCTCTCAGCATCCTTTTTCCTTTCACCGGCCCCAGCTCCCCAAGGCAGCCGTGAGCGTCAGCCCACTGCCTTCATCCAAGCATCTCCTTCCACCCATGCTGACCCTTTGCGCACGAGCTGCTGAGTTGCACAGGCAGGCGTTTGTCACTTAACGTCTTGATTGCTGCCACTTCTGTGATCATGAGAGTTGCTCTGGGCCATGTCCCGCTCCGTTATGTTTCTGTCGCGTGCTTCACGACCTGCACGTGCACAGACAAGCACATCAGCGAGCACGGGGACAGCACTATGGGCTCAGAGCAAAGGTTCCCCTGGCCAGGCGGCAGCCAGGGTCATTAAGTGACAATGTGAGAAATTGGGGTGATCCCTGCTCTGGCCATCTCGGCCCAGCTGTCCCAGGTTTCCCACGCTGAAGGCTGTTCAGAGAACCATATTTGATAACTGTGGGCAGAGCTGCTCTCCATGGGTTTCTGAAAGCATCCGATGGCAAGAAGTTCCTCGGTGCAATAATGCACCATACGAGAAGGTTCTTCCTTTTGTTTGTCTTAAATGAGTTGCGGGATGATTTAGTTTTGTTCGTACATAATGAGACGTCGGGAATAATCACTCGGTAATCACTTTCTCAGTGCTAGTCAGGGCTTTACAAAACTCTAATCACATCCCTCTTTAGTTATCTCTGTTCAAGGCCAGAGCTCTTATTATTTAGTCTCCTTACAATAAAATGTCTATTCTTCTAGCCAGTGATGATGCCCCCCTTGTTCCCTCGCTCCCTGATGCTCCAAAAGCTGCTGCACCCTCAGCATGCCCCCACCCACAGTGCTTGTCCCTTTTCACTCCAGACCTGGCCCCACCAGCCACCCTGGAGATGTTGGAGGTCCAGATGGGCTCTGCTTTGGGGTGAACCCCTCGGTTCTCTTGTTGGAAGAGTCAGACCAGAGCCCAAAGTGCTCACCCCCAGCTCGTGTCTGGCCGCTGGGAGGGATGTGTTAGCAGGCAGAGATGCAGAGCTTGATCCTATGTCTCAGGAGGAACATGAGGACAGAGCAAGGCATGGTGTGTCCCCAGGCACCATCAGCAATGACATGCCCAACAGTATTGCCTTCACAGCCACTTCTGATGAGAGGATTTGTCCCCTCTTCACCCAGTCACTGCTGGCTCCCACAGCCAGATGAGAAGGCATGGGAGTGCATCTCTCCTTGAACCTCCAAACACAGCAGAGGGAGGATGGTCCAGCTCCGCAGGACACTGCTGGAGCAGGTGTCAGCCCCTCCATCCCTTCCTCAGCCTCAGCCCCGAGCACAGAGGCAGTGGGGCAGCCTGGAGCCAGCTGGAGCAGGGAGCTGCGTGCCCACGGCTATGACCACCGCAGTCAGACAGGCAGGACAATGGCTTGGGAACATGCCTTAAGTGGTTAACAAAAGCGCATTTGCTCCACTGAAATGGAGCTCTCTATCTCCCCTTGGGGAATTTTCTCTCCCTCTCCTGTGGGGCAGATGTTTGCTCTGCTGACAGCTCAGCCTGCAAGAGGGAACAAGTCCACGCATGGAGAGCACTGCGGAAATTGCCACTTTCACACCAAGGAAATTTCGCTGGGAGGATTCACGGCGGCTCCCGTTGTGTTGCCTGGGTGGTGGGGTTTTGCAAAGCAACCTCGCAGGCGTGGAAGTGGAAGGAGGAGCGGAGGGGATGCTGACGGGAAGCTGGTATTGTGCGCGCGTAGGAGAGAAAGGCGCTGGCGTGGGAGAGAGGCGTTTCTGCGACGCGGAGATCTGTGGGGGCATGAGGGGAAATGCTGCTGTTGCCCATGTGGGAGGAGGAACGGTTCATGTCCCCTTTTTGTGTGCAGGGGAGGATTTGAGGGGTGGGATATTTGGATAACCACACACTTGTAGCCAGAGGAGTGCCTTAGCAGAAGGGCTCAGTGCTGCTGACGGGATTTTTTGGTCAGGGTCCCCACACTGCAGTTTTGGGGAGCCTGGGATAGGCAGGAAGATGGGCTGGGCTGGGGTTATTTGTCTGCCTGCCCGTCGCAGAGGTGGCTGGAGGCTATCAATACAGAATCAATAGTGCGCTGCAAAGCCCTGAGCCGACCGTGGGGAATTTCTGGTACTTCTCATGCGGGATAACAGCTGTGTCTAGGACTGACTTCTGGCTTGAATTCTTTTCCTTTTTTTTTTTTTTTTTAAATTTAATTGATTTCCTTTGTTAGCTTGGCTGGTAACTGTTAATGGGATGGTCAGTGTTGGGTAAGGGAAGGAAAATGACAGGGCTTGTTGGAACATTGTGTCCTCAGCACGCTTTCATGGTGGAAAGGCAAAACGATAAAGATCAGGCAGCCTCCACGTCCATCTACCTTGTGTGGAGACTCTTCCCACTGCCGAGTGGGCTACTGCCACTCCCTGAGCTCTGTCATCTGCACCGTCCCAAGCGTGTCCCTGTCCCCACAACGGGCTGAGACGTTCTCTTCAGTGAAGCTGGGAACCCTTCACTTCACTGAGCGTTAAATCAGAACAAGGGCTGGAGCCAGCACAGGGGGTTGAAGCCAGGAGTGATGTGCTTGTGGCAGCTGTAGCTGGTACCAGAGGGGACTGGATGCCACCCCACCAGCCGTGTTCCGGGAGAAAAGACGTCCAGAGATTAGGGATGCTCTTATCTCTGAACACCCCGCACAGGCAGATCGCTCCTCGCAACGATAAATGCCGTCCACATCAGGTTGAGTAGTAAGTGTGAATGTACCCTGCTTCCCCTGTCTCCCAGGACAGTGTTTTAACCCACCCTCTCCCTGGCACAGCGAGTTCTGCATGGCGAATGCAGCCCTCTGATCAAATATTCCCTCCTTCTCCCTCTGTGAAGGTCTAAAGTGCACCGTCAGTCAACAGACAACTGAAATTTCGTTTTCATCAACCCACAGGCCAACGCAGATGAGATCTCAAATGTTAGTCAAAAGCAAACACCAAAGGGCAAAGTCAGAGCCGAGCAGATTTGTTTGCCGAGCCTGGCGACTGGAGTCTCCCCGGGGGAGATTTTGGGCGCGGTGGGTGAGGTGCTGCCGGGCTGGAGGGTCCCAGAGGAAGCACGATGCACAGCTCATGGGAGGGAAGGGGTTGCTGGAGAAGGGGCAAAATCTGCCACTTTTTTTAGCAACAGAGGATGTGAGCTGCCACTCAGCAGGGCCAGGCTCTGCCACCCAAGTCCCAGGAGGTCCTGGGAATCCGGGAAGCTGCCCCTTTAAAACGTGGGGGGAAAAAAAGACGCAAATGAGGAGCTGGCCCGAAAATTAGTAGAGCAGAAAACTCCAAATGATGCAGAGCTAATTCCTTAAGTGTCAGACTGGCTGCCAGACCCTCCGCTTCGCAGCCCCTCGGCCCCACCGCAGCCCCAGGCAAGCGTGGGGACCTCAGGGGGCTGCTTGCTGCCCCCCGGCCCCTCAGCCAACCCCCCCGGGACACCAGCAGCCCCCTGAGTCGGTTCAGGCCGCAGGGGTGGGCTCCTTTCCTCGGCTGCAGCCCCCAGCGACCCCGTGGCATCACCCCCGCCCGGGCGAAAGGGCAGGGGAAGATTTTTAATATACTTTTATTGGTCTGTAAATTTCTTTTCTTTCCCCACCGGCTTGGATCGATGTTTGCAGTTTACTGAAGTCCCAGGCACACAGATTAAATCCTCTCCCTCTATTACACTAGATGGGCTTTTATTCTCCCTCTGATCACTCGGAAATAAACACAGTGCGAGCGAGAGGGAGTAGGGGGGCAGGAGGAGGGGTGGCGGCTAACCAATTCCAGTTCCAGACCTGTTTATTCCCTACCAGCCTGGGCACTCGGAGTCATTAAACAAGTCAGTCTGCAAGCTGCTGTATCCCCTTCCCTCCGCCCCGCCCGCCTTCCCCTTTCCCCTGCCCTCCTGCTCCCTCCCTCCCTCTTCTCTTACTCTCTTCTCTTCCCCCCTCTCCTCTCCCTCCCCCATTATTTTTAGAAGAACAATAATAATTAGGCAGAGCAGCCTCTAACACAATTCTTTCAGCCTGAACAGGCAATTAGGACAGGCAGAGTGAGGCTAATGAACGGTGCATTGGTTTTCCCCCCCCCAACTCCCCAAGTCCTGGCCCCCTCCATCCAGACGTGTGGATCCGCTCCCGAGCTGGCTCTTCTAACGCGGGCGGGAGCTGGCAGGCGGCGCGGGCGCCCAGGGCCATGGGCAGCCCAGCCGTGATGAGCTGGGGAAGCTGGCGGGGGGAACGGGAGGCCAGCGTGTGAAGCGAAGGGTGATGAACGGGAGCTGGGAGCTGCGGGCCGGGGGGTGGGGATGGGGGTGGGGATGGGGATGGGGATGAAGATGGGGGTGGGGATGGGGATGGGGATAGGGGTGGGGATGGGGATGGGGGTGGGGATGGGGGTGTGGATGGGGATGGAGATAGGGATGAGGATGGGGGTGGGGATGGGGATGGGGGTGAGGATGGGGTTGGGGATTGGGGTGGGGATGGGGATGGGGATGAAGATGGGGGTGGGGATGGGGATGGGGATAGGGGTGGGGATGGGGATGGGGGTGGGGATGGGGGTGTGGATGGGGATGGAGATAGGGATGAGGATGGGGATGGGGATGGGGATGGGGGTGGGGATGGGGATGGGGGTGAGGATGGGGGTGAGGATGGGGGTGGGGATGGGGTTGGGGATGGGGATGGAGATGGAGAAGGGGATGGGCCACAGCCGAGCTGCCAAGCTATGACTTTGGCAAGGGGACTCATCTACAGAATAAGAGTGACAGGCTGCACGTGGCCCCAGGCCCTCGCGTGTGCAAGGGAGCAAAGGCAGGAGCCGAGCACCTCCCCAGGGCTCGGTGCTGGCTGGGAGCAGGAGCTCCTAGGCACGGCTGCGCAAGAGGGGACGGCAGGAGCAAAGATGCTGGTGCTACCCCACCACGGGCAGGGACGTAGTGTGGGGCTGGGGAAGGGAAAGCCTGGACTGCGTATTGCGTGGGGCACAGCGTACTGTCCCCCTGATGCTGGCATCAGCCAACATCCTGCACACAGATACCCCTGTGATGACTTTCCTGGCGATGCGGTGTGGTACCCAGGGCCAAGCGGCTGCACTGAAATATTCATGCCAACCTCGCTTTGAAGACAGCATGATTTCTTGGAAACTTGCTGCGTCTCTTAAATGGAGCTGTCTGCTCCGCACGGCTGCCTGGGCATGATGGGAGCAAGTGGGGTCCTGCAGGGCCGGTGAGACGCTGGGAAGCAGAAGAAGCCTCCGCTTTCGGTGCGTGGTGTTCACACCCTTGAGAAGGATGTGGAGCATGGCCCATGCAGGTGGTGTCCCAGAGGGACAGCGGACCAGTCCTCAGGGTGGCCGTGCTGCTGTGATCACAGTGCAGGGCTGTAATCCCATCTCAGATGATGCCCCAGGAGCAGCTGCCCCCAAGTTAGGATATGCCCAGAGCTGGTGGGATGATGATGCTGGGTGTTGGTGCTGCGATGATGGGGCAGGCAGTGCCAGGGACATAGGTGCCACGGTGACAGGGTAGGAGGTGATGGAGAGGGAGGTGATGTAGGTAACAGGGAGGTGTTTGTGGCAGACTTTCCTGGCAGGTGATGCTGGAGGTGCTGATGCTGCAGGGTGAGAGACAGTGGTGATGTGGGCTTGCAGGGCACCGTTACGTGTAGGAGAAGCTGCCTTCTGCCCTGCACTGAGGACGCTGGAAAAGGAGCCCACTGCTTAGCCCACCTGCTCGTGCAGGGTGTCGAGAGATTTCCCCAGCACAGAGCCGATGCGTTCAGCCCTGGTGCTCCCCCAGCTCTATAGCCCAACCCAAGTGTGGAGTTCAGACCTGAGTGGGTGTGCGGTGGGAAGGCAACATCGGGAAAGCCGGGTGCTCTCCTGTGTCCCATGTGCTGCTGCATCCCTGAGCTGCCCCTGGGATGCCTGGAACTCAAACATCCCTGGTTTTACTGAGGTAATGGGACCTTCTGGTCCCCCAGCCCCTACGCCTACAGTTGAGTGCTGCATCCCAGGCAGGAAAACAGAAACCCTCCCGTTCCGCCTGGTCAGAAAAGCCTGGGAGCTGTCTTTGTACAGCATCCCACTCTGCAGCCCACCATAACGCATCGCAAATCCCAATGTAATTTGCTGTCCCTCAGGCCACTCACTATTACTGCTTTCCAAATGTCTCCCTCCCAGTCTCCATGGTGTTAAATTATATTTCCCCAGCTGGATTACTTTGCATTTGCTCAGAATGAATTTCATTTGGCTATTTCCTTCCTATGCCTGACCCTTTTTTCCCAGTGCATTATCTTCTAGCTCTTTGTCCTCACCAGGATTTGCAGCACCTTCCCATTTCATATCCTCTGCAAATTTAATTAACATGCTCTTTACCCTCCCTCTTTCAGATCAAATGAAGATGTTAAAGGAGAGCGGACCTGGCACAGATCTAACTGCTAACCACTAACAACAATACAAGTACCTTGCACTTAAATTATGCACTTCCCATCAGAAGATTTCAAGGGCCTTGGCTGAGCTGGATAAGTATAATTATTAAAGCTGGGAACTCCGCTACGCTGGGGAATTTAATATTTGAGGTCCGCCTGAGGGCATGTGTCTTGTTTACTGTTGTGTTGCCATGGACCGTGACAGTCCTGGGATAGATGTCCCTGCAGCCTGGTGCCTGTCAGATCGGCCTGGCCCTGCGGACACAGAGGTCCCTGGCCGGGGCACCCCGCAGATGGAAATCCGGGGTTCGGTGAAAGCAAAGCAGTGACCTGGCAGCTGGCTTGAAAGTGTCGGCTGGTTTGATTCCAGGAAATAAACCAGTGACACGCTGCGGTTTTGCTGAATTGGGAAATGCTCATGAGATGCATCTGCCTTTGTCTGTAGTTGTGCAGTGGGGAAACTGAGGCACGGAGGTAACGGTTAGTGTGTTAGGCACACACGCTGCGATTCACCTGCCTTTGGGCCACAGAAAGAGGAATACTCATCACTCCTGCTGCTGGAAAACAGCGTTCCCTGCGGAGGGTCGCTGCCCTGACCTCCTTTGGGCTGGTGGGAATCCCCCTTGGGCAGGGCTGGGCTCTGAGGATGTGTGAACCCCACCGTGATTTCCCCCAGCCACAGCCTGGGGGCTTCCCCCCTCCTCCCACACCCTGCACGGGGAGTGCGAACCGGTTCTTCCCACCGGGATAGCCAGGGGCCACCCCGGCCAGAGAGCCTCTCTAAAATCCTGCCTTGGCTTCGTCTCAGCCGCAACGGGCAACTGTGTGGCGACTCAAGCTGGGTGTAAGAGGGGTTTGTAGGACACCGTTGCCAAGTTCTTTACAAGAGAATGGCCTTTTTTTTTTCTTTTTTCTCTCCTCTATTTTCCAACATTTAACAACTAAATGCTCTCATCTTTTAGTGTTACCTTGATGATGACTAATGTATACTGCTCCTGCTCTGTGTGATACCGTGTTCTTAAATCTCTGTTGCATTACGTGCCTGCACATGCAAGCACACCAGCCTACCATAACATTTTCTGCTGCGACCTCCTCCAGCTAAAACAAGCGCAGGAGCTGCCACTATGCGGAACGATGCGTCAGGAGCATCCCGGCGGGTGTGCGCCCTGAAAAGGGGCTTTACTCAGCTGCTCAAACTTTCTCAGCTTTGTGCTGCACGAGGCAATACAAATTGCCCTCGCATCAAAGGAACTGAGTGTAGAGGTTGCGGAAAGCAAAACCCCAAGGATGCAGTTTGGGTGAAACGGAGGAGGCAGCGGCACAGATGACCCAGCATCTCTGCCGAGCTTCTTCCGAAGCTTGTCCAGGGCTGAAAAAACCTGCAGAAGGTGCTTCCACAGCCTTTCCTTTACTTGACTGGAGGTTGTGCCTTGCTGGTAATGCCCACAGTCTCCCAAGGTCCACTGCTGCCCCAGGCTCCTACCTTGCAGGAGAAATTCTGTTATTCAGCGCCTGAGCCAGGCTTTAGCCCTCCTGGTATTTTTCTCTCCTGATAAGTCGACTCATACTCTTTATTTTTCACAGCAATATTTCAGAGCGGATAAGCAGGAATTCAACTGCTGTTTATAACATAAGGAAAATAAACTCCAGTGCCATTTAAGGGTAATATTGATATGGTAGCGAATGGGGGTGAAGGGACCGTGAAATCCCAGCTGGAAATTGGTAGCATCTTCCTAGCACTGGAGCTCCCATACTGCCTCCTCCTACAAGGAGTGGGATTAAGAAACCAAATTTCTCTTATGACAAACCATCATTCATCCAGAAAGGAAACGGGCTGATGCTGTCTGCTGGGAGCTGAATTTTGCAATGTTGGTAGCCCTCTGGCCTGGCTTTCTGGGACAGACCTGCCCCTGTGGCAGTGGGCTCCATACACTAACCCCGTTAACTAATGAGTTAACCACTAACTAGCAACTAATATTCCCATTTCTCATTTCTAAATTAGTTTTCTTGTGCTATCATAATAAGGAGTTGGGACCCCTTGCTATTTTCTCTGCCTCTGCTTAAGCCAAATTTTCAGCCTGCTTGGGTAGCGGTGCCCAGGCGTTTACTCAAGAGTGGCGGCAGTGAATCAAAGAGCTCCCGGTGAGAGCAAGCCCCCTCAGCTTCCCACCCAACATGCACCTTGCACGCATTTCCAGCGCAAACAATTTTCTCCGCATTTGCGATATCCACCCTCGTCGGCGCGGAGCACGGAGCAGGCTGGCGAGGGCCACTCTGGGATGCGTGCTGTGCTGGAGATGGAAGATAGCGTGTACGCCTGCACATCAAAGTCAGGAGTTTTTCTTTTTTTTCCCCTTTCTTGCTGTTCTCTGCACAATTTATTATCAGAGAGTCATGCCAATCTCCTGCGTGTGGCCTGTGTTGTTATAGGCACGTTCAGCCACAGCTGTGCGCAGCCGTAAATGCGCACGCCGTCAGCAAGCAGAGGAAGTTACTGCTGCTGGGTTTGATTAATTCAATTCAGGTAAGTCATCTTGGCTGCGAATCGTCCCCTTCTCAGTGCCAAATCTGCTTGGCCAGAATATGACGCCTCAGGAGCAGCAGCATCCTCCCAAAGCTGGGAAATGCACGTTCCTTGGCCGGCCTCAGGAAATGCCCACGGCGGTGCAAAGGGTCTGCGTCCCAGAGGAGGGGGGCAAACTGGAAGTGAGGGGGCTTGGAGGAATGAGGTAGGGAGGACAAAAGTGCCTGACAGCTGCGCGATGGGTGAAAAGTGGGCAACTTCAGCTCTGTATGGATCTCTTGAATTCTCAGTGCCGTGAATTTCATTTTGTCCTGTTAAATTATTAATCTAGCAATAAAACTACCCCCCCTCTCCACTGTGCCTCAAAGCCCCAGTCAGAGCCTCATGTGGCTTTTAGCTGCCACTACATCATGAAGGAGCCTTAGCGCAGGCAGGGAACAGAGGTGCTGGGAGGGTCCCAGGGGACAGAAGGGGAAGCTGGATGCTGGTGGCTTTTGCTGTTCTGTGCCCAGGAGAACACGCAGCAGCTCAGGGACGGCTCCATCCTGGGATGTCCTAGCAGTGAGGACGCAGGCATGCCTTGGTGCTGGAGGCTCCTGCGTGCTGTGACTCAGCAGAGCCACCACCATACGGCAGCCCAGCTTTGGTACCCAGCTGGTACCCAGATGGCATTGGAGGGTGGGGGTTTGGGCTATAAAGTCCCTGATGGTAACAGGAGCTTGGGGCATCTGGTGCTCACTCCTGCACTTCAGAACAGGGTCAAGGACCTTCACTGGCTCTAAGAAACCAATGCTTTTTTTTTGGCATTGTGCATTTTAAGCTGGCTCAGATCCTGGGCCACCAAATGACAGAGCAACCAAATGACAGAGCAAACCAGCGGGACTGCCCCACGCCTCTCCATAGAGGGTTCTGCACTCACGGATGCCTCCACCCAGCCTGGGGCTTTCCTCCTTCATCCCAAAATTAGGCGGAGCAGATCTCCCTGGCAAACACCAGGTCAGTGTTGTCCAGCTTCCCAAATGCTCTGGGGATGATGAACCTTCCTTCCCCAGGAGCTGCAGAGCCCCATGATGCCGAGTGCTTCATCCCTACTAGCAAGCCTGCGCATAGCTGGGTCCTCTGCGTGTCCTCACCCTGCTCCTGACCTGGAAGAATAAGCCAGTGCTCTGTGGATGGGGGCTTAGAGGGGGTACCGTGATGTTGCACATGAAGCTTGAGTAGAGAAAGCATCTTTCTGTTAAAAGAAGATGGGAATTTTTCTTGTTGTAGATGGGGAACTGTGCATGAGACCACAATATTGGTTACAGCAGTGTTTAGTGCGAGCTGCCATAAAGAAAGGCAAATGCTGTAAAAGGTAATGCCCAACAGCGGCATGGCTAGACATTAGTACACAAATGTTATTAGAGAGAATACGGCTTTCATGCGGAATAGCCTGGGAATGCTAACAAGGGGCTGTGTGAAGTCTTCTCGTAGCCTGCCACATTTTTTTAGTTCGAGAAAACCACAGCACAAGGTCTGGTTGGTTTTAAACCAATATGACAGATTTGTCTGAAAGACTGTGCGTAAGGAGAAACCGCCGAAGCCAGGGTCAATAACCAAGAGCCCTCAGTGGGGCCAGCAGACACCAAATGCCACGACCTTGCTGAACGGACACTTTTCGTGGCAGCGTTGTGGTAGAGCCTCGCATTCGGAGGGGCAGGGGAGAGGGAATTCGCTGGACCAGCATTCTTCATGCCTCCTTTGTGAAGAGCATGAAGCCGTTTTAAACGTGGAGGGTTAAGACATTCCCCTGCTCTTCCTCCCCAAGGATGCAACCAGTGGTGCACGCAAGCATCCCACTTATTTCTCACCCCAGCAGAGATCCGGTGCTGGGTCTTGGTGGGCATTTGTTGGGCAAGAGGCTCTGTTTGCACTGCCTTTTCTCCTCCCGTTCTCCAGCTGGTCGAGCATCCTGCTCCCTGCCTCTCCCTGCCCACTGGCATCCCAGCAACACTGAGTTTTACACCACCTTCCACTCGCTTACCCCGACTCACCGGCATGTCATTTACACCACCCTTCATGTCACCTCTGATTCTGGCCCATAATGTGCAGTGTGTCACCTCGGCAGAGGATTAACCACGGAGAGCTTTAGAGCCAGCCAAGCAGAAAGCAAAGCATATGTCATCTCTCCTTATGTTTACAGGAGAGAACATCACCTGGCATCACCAAAGACAAGGGCGTGTGTTGAGTGATCTCCTCCTTGGGAACCAGCGGCGATGGTACCGCAGCTCCAGCGCATCCAAGGACGTGGCCCTAGCAGCCCCACATGCCAGTCGCTGCCCATGGAGCCTGTGCACCAGCTGCACCCGCAGCTGGGAGCTCACCCCAGCCTTGTGTCGGGGCAGAACTACCTCCAGTCCCATTGTCTTGGGACTCAGAAGGGGAAAACATGTTTCTTCAGGGCACTGCTAGCATTAAAACACCTGAAAGCAGAGCCCAGCCTAATCTGTCTGGTCCTAAGGAGACTTAATTACAGAACAGTTTGCTGCAAACTTTCCACGAAATGCTCGTCTCCTTTGCTGTGTCACCACACGTTTGGCACTCCTTTTCATCACAGTCTCTTTCTTTAATGTCTGTATCTTTTAGAACTGCTTCCCCTGCAGTGTTTTTGCTCTTGTATCTCACACCTCTGGACGAGATCCTTCAGCATTGCTCCCTCATGAGCCCTGGGAGAGCCGCGGTCCCATTCATTTGGCCCAGAAAGCCGTTGTGGATGGGCAGGGAAGTGCATTTATCCTCATCTTTTTTAAGATCTTCAGATTCCCACTGCATATCATACACTGGCTGGCTTTTGTCTCAGTCACAAGAAGACACAGTACCTGAGGGCTCATCTCTCTCTCCAGCTTTTAAAGCGTTGTACTTGTCTCGTCACTGGCTCATGTCTGCAGGAGCTAGTGCACCAGCATAATGTATTACTACCTGCCACGGTGCCTGTTAGGTATCTGCTCCCCCTTCGGCATCTGCAGTTCCCCCCACCTCATGCAGCAGCAGGCTCTGGGAAAGGGAGGAGTGGAGGAACCTCCTCCTAGAGACCGGTTGCCTGAGGGCTGTTTTAATATCCCCATGGAGTGAGCTGTTCTGCTTTCTTTTCTGTCACGGCAAGGGTAAAGCGTCTTGTGGGGCACCGTCACTGGCGGCTTGGTGACAGGAGTGTGGTTGCATCCCGTGATGGATCTGCACAGGTCCATGTGAACGTGACCTCCTTGGACAAGGGCAGGCATGGTGGCCCGAGCAGCATTCTCCCACCCCGCAGAAAGCAATGATGCTTCTCACATGCCAGCAATCACCTGCAGCTGCTAGTGCCAGGGAGAAATGGGCCCATGTTCAATTTTTGACCATTCCCAGGTGCTCTCATACTTGCATGGTGGACCTTTCCTGCGCTCCTGCAACACCACAGGGTATCCAGTCAGATGTCAGAAACAGACCAAGAGATGCTGAACCACATCAGGATTTGTAAATCCTCTATCTGCATGTTAGGAACACTCAGTCCAAATCTGAACCTCTGTCACATACATGTGCTGTTGGTGCTGCTACCTGAATGATGAAGGCTGGGTGCGGCTGAGGACTTTGGGTACCAAAACCAGCCAGAGCTGCCCGCCTGTCCAGTTTGCACTAGGAGAGCGTGAAGGTATCCAAACAAGCACACTGGAGAGTGTACCTGTGTACACCTCTTGCACAAACATCTCACACTTACCTTGGGCTTATGCGTGCGTGTGCCTGCTCACCCTGTGACTTTGGTGCGTGCAACGGCTTCGGCATCTGCGACGGTGCAGGCATATGCGTGCCTGTTCATCCCCCGGTGTGGCTGTTAGGTCTGCTCCTTGTTTAAGTGGGAACAAGAGCGTGTCTGGGCTTGCAGGGGGTCCCTGGGCTTGTGGGAGGTGTCACAGGGTGGGCAGCACGCAGGAGAGGGTGAGCCCGTGCATGCATCCCCGTGCAAAGTGCCTGGCGCACCTGTAATGAGGATGATTGAAGGCTGAGTGCAGGATGATACCGAACAATATAAGTAAGTGGTTTTAGTGTCAGCAATCTTCAAACTTGCTGTCAAAGGGAACATTTAAACGATTTTCCTGCTACTCCGACGCATTCAGGTTATATTTATACCCGGAGAAAACTGGTGCTATAAATGTCAGGTTTGGAGAAGGGCTGGCTGCATCCATCAGAGGAGGAATTAGAAAGTAAGGAGGAATGATGTGTCATTGCCGGCTGACAGTCCTGTCTGGAGAGAAAACCCCTGGGGCCTGACCCATGCCACGGTGTTCCCTAGCCTGGGGTGTCTGCCCTGGCACCCTGTGTTTGGACACAGTGGGTACAGACAGCAGGGTCCCAAGCCAGCCAGAGCTTTGAGGGGGAAGCTCCTGATGCATTTAAAAGCCAACTTTTAGCAGAACACAAGAGAACCATAAAAAATGGTGAGAATTCTCTTTTGTTGGAGCAAGAATAAAAATAAAAGGGATCATAAAGAAGCCTTGCCCTGCCCACTGTCCAGGGGGCTTCATGCTTTCTTTTAGGCTTGTTCTCAGTCTGGAAACTTTCAGTGGTTTCTAGAAACCCACCACGGTGTCCCTGGTGTCTCTTGCCCTGTCTTCAGCCCAGATGGGCATCTGCTCCCCACTCTTCTAAGCATCCAGGCTGGGTCCCTCGCCTGCCAGCTCGCTGCCCGTGGCCTGGCACTTCCTTTTGGAAAGCCCTGGAAACCCTGCTGCCATCCCTGCAGCTGGATGGTGGGCCTGGTCCTTCTCTGTCCAAAGGGATTGTCTTCTCTGGTTGGGTCTCTGCCCAACAATTGCTTTGTGCAATTCTTGGGTTGTCTGCAGAAAACCAGAGCTTTCAGAAAGTCGTTTAGGATCTTTCAGGTAATGAGGGACGATTCTCCAAGAATCGCTTGCTGTCCTGGAGCTCTGCCAAAACAGAACCCCTGGGAAGGTGGACATCCTCCTTGCAGCTCAGAGTTTGGAGACCCCTCTGTGGGAAAGGAGGGATGGATGCTTTTAGTCTAAGGGCCTTTTCCCAATTCTGACATCTGTTTGATAATTTTATTCATGCCTAGGCTCTACAATAAGGTTAACAAACTGGAATTTCATTGGACCTGGTGCACGGGGAAGAATTTTTGGTGGTACATATGTTGCAGTATAACAGCATCTTGGAAGTTGCACTGTTCAGATTTTGCTGATGATGTAGGACAGCTTTGTACGATGGCACATCTGATGTCAGTGCCCAACCGCGGGCCAAGAGCGCTGCTGCTCGCAGAGCCCTGGTCCAGTACAAACTCGCTCTGATGGTTCAGCTGCTCAAAGTGTTCCATGGAATTTGCTTTTCCCTAGCAAACTTCCTGCCATATCCCGTCTTGTCTGCCCTTTTACAGCCAGTGTGTAGCCAGGGTGAAGTTAGAATAAACAGCATGTTTTTTGTTGTTGCAAATTTGACAGAAATATGATCATGTATTTAAACATAATCCAGGTCAAATTGGCACTGGTAGGTGAACCAGCAGCGCACAGCTTCCTCTACATGGAAGGACTCAACTGAAATTCAGTTAATTGCTGGGCAACAAATAAAAAATATACAAACGAAAAAAATTAACATTCCCAAGAACCTTTCATGTATCAGCGGGAAATCATTCCTAGTTCAGTTAGCAGGTCATGTTGACAAGTCTAAGCGCAAGAAAAGGTCAGCACTGCGGGGTGTGTAGGGGGGCAGGAGGGGATTCCAGTGGCAGATGCAACGGGAGCTCATCTCTGCCCTGAAACCTCCTCCAGCTTCGCCTCCCCCCAGCCATCTCTCCATCAAGCGTGTGCTGACACTCGTGCCTCCTGCCTCCGAGCCATCTGCCCTTACAAAACGCTCTGGGAACGGAGCCCAGCCGCACCACTGCCAAATCCTGTGCTTTGTAAAGGCAAAACGCAGGTCTGGGTCAAACTGTATCGCCGCAAGACCCTCACCTTTGGTGTGCACCCTGAGGACCACCAGACTCATTCAACCAGCCTTGCTGCCAGGATGCCTGTGAAAGAATCCCCTCTGCCCACCCTGCATGCGTCCCGGGCACTGCAGCATCCAGTCCATGCATCACTGCCAAAATGGTAACAGCCCCTCACCCGTGACAGCAATGACACCGCCAGAATTCCCCAACCAATCCCTTGCTGCTCGGCACGGCTTCACCGGCAAAGTGAGTGCAGCTGAAGTGCATGCAGGTAAATGCTGAATTTGGATGATCAGCTTGAAAAAGAAAGGAGGTGAAAGGGTAAATTGTTCCATATCTAAGAGCTTTCTGGAGAATAAAATTCTGATTTTTGCTCTAGGAACCAAAGCAGAAAGAGATCCTGAGCCAGAAGTAGTACATTGGTAAATTCAGAATAGATGTAGAGGTCTAGAGGGCAATTAACCATCATGCCCCAGGGCTGTGACGATTTCCATTTCCTGGCATCTTAACTATTTTTTCCCCAGAAAAAAAAAACAGTTTAGTTCAAGCAAAATTTGGCTGAGGGAAGTGGCAACACCAGGATGTCCTGTCAGGCCTTCAATGATCTGAGGGCATAAAGGCAGCATGGGCAGCAACACGTGCCCTTGGTCCATATCTAGATGGACTGATCATCTCTCTGCCCTGATCTAGGGTGAAAAAAAAATTCATTCAAGAAAACAGTCCATTTAGTGACTGTTCCCCACCCGGTAGGTGCTGGGTCCTGTCAGCGCAGCAGCACTGGGCAGCAGTAGTTTCTCGGCAGACGTAGTCTGAGGATGATGCGTATCTTCACACTTCATCTGCTCCTTCCTCCCAGCGCAGGACATTTTTGTCAGGGAAGAGGAAAAAGGACCAGGAAAGCACACACACAGTTCTGCTCAAATCACCCCCCATCCTCCCTCAATCTGCAGCTCGGGGACTTCCTGGGCCAGGCATCATTACGGTGCTGTTAGTAACCCTCCGCGGACCTCTCTTCCACCCCATCTGTCCTTGGACCTGTGGGGATTTTTAATCTACCCGTCCTCTCTACACACTTTGCACCTCCTCTTCACAGGTCGAAATGAAGGCGCAGCAGGGAAGTCAGGAGAGCTTGCCACTTCTTTTCTGATGCGCCATGGAAATCAGAGATAGGACTAGGAAAGGCAAAGGATTTGTGGAGCCTGGGAACATTTGCATGGCATCAGATAGTGGAGGCGGCAGAGGGTGGAGAAGGGTTGAAATAAGACCCTGGAGCCTCTTGCCTGGATTCAGTGTCTGTCAGGGTCAGGTTTCTGCAGTACAAAGCAGGGAAAATTATAGTTTCTCCTTCAGGACAAGCTCAGGAGGAACTACAGAGGGAGGAGAAGCACCACCCTGCCCCATCCCCAGCTCAGCTGCGGCTCTCCAGCCACAGCCTAGGCAGAGGGATGCTCAAACTTGTACTGCCCACCCCTGCCACAGCTCTACATAGCAATGCTGCTGGGCGTTTGTGCCTCCTGCGGTTGATTTTCAGGTGTTCCCAACGACCTCAACCCCTTCTTCAGCATAAGGAGCTGCAGGGGATCACCCCCATCCTACACCATGGGAGGAACAGTGCTGTGGGTTGACCTACATCAACACCTAGTTTCCTTCAAAGTGGGAAGGGAAGCTCAGCCCGTGTCCATGCCCACTGCCCAGCTCCCAGGTTGATGAGAGGATCAGGATGCAACAGGGTCTTCTGCTTTCACTGCTGCCGCTTTGTCCCATTCACTGGGCTTTTGCCTTCCCGCTGCTGCAGACAACCAAGGCACTTCCAGCTGCTACCAGGCAGTGCAAGTCTGCCAGACCTAAGCATGGGGATACTGTAGAGATTAGTGCCTTCTCCTGACCTGAGCAGCTCACTGAGTCTTATTTTTGTTAGGAAGAGAATGGATTAGAAAGTCATATTTCTTGGTTGTAATCCTATTTCAAAAAATGCTCTGAATCCCGTGTCCTAAGCAGAGGGCACTTGCCTCAAGCTCCTTTCCCAGCCGAAATGCTGGGCACCTCTACCCTTCCCACGGCTTTTTGCATCCACAGGTACACGTGTGTGATGGTATGTGTATGTGCGTGGAAATACTCTCCCTTCCCCTAGTCCTTGCGCTGGGAGAAGTCTTCCCACACCACGGCTCAGCCCCAGTGCTGGTGGGACTGTTTCAGGCTCTGTTCAGGCATCTGATTCTTACCTGAAGAAGAAATGCCAGTCATGCCTCTGGGATCAGTGAGGTGTCTCCCACCCTTTCTTCACCTTCCCAGAGCCTCTTGGATTCGGTTGCTTTCTCTTTTCCATCCTCCTTGCCAGTCACTCAGCCTTTTCTCCTACGTCCTTTCCCCTGTAGCAGCTGAAACATCAGAGGAATGAAACTGGAGCAGCAGAGCTCTATCCCCACCCTCCAGACAGCTCTTCGCTCCCTCTCCATCCTTCCACATCCACCACCACCATTCTTCAAGCATATGTCCCAAGTACACCTACAAGCATACCCAGCATATAGGTCAGCTTAGTAAGATGATTTGTGGAAAGGTGCAAATTTCCAGTCATTTACTCTATCCAAAGGGGAGATACTGGGCTGGAAAAATTAGGAAATCAGAATGTCTTCTGAGCCACAGCACAAACCACAGCATTGTTGGAATTGCAAACCATTGGATGGGGCACGTCTCCAATGCATTTTCTTAGGCAGGGGGTAGCGGCTCCCAGGCTTGTCCCACAAAACCTTTCCTGGCCTGCCCATGTTGCTGCTCTCTTGGGACCACAGGCTGAGACCCATAGCTCCAGGGATGCCACCGCAGAGGTGAGGAGCTCCAAACACTTCCACACCTCTTGCCACGGACTGCAGCTCTCTTGATTTATTTTTTTCTTTTCTTTTTTGTTTTTTTGGTAATCTGAGGGAAGAAGTATTTTCTTTTCCAGACATCTCCCCCTCCATGCAGTTGACTCGGATGTACTGTTGCCCATTTAGGAGAGGAGAGAGGACACTCCCAGATGTTTCACTGAGACAAGCCAGAAAGATGAGCTAATGGCTTCACATAGCAGCTCACATGCCAAAAGTCTTGGTGGTCCCTGTCATCTGCCAGAAAACCCTGATCCAGAGCAATTGCCGTGGTAAGACTGGACACCACTAAGAGAATCCCTAGGGACACCATGGAGATGTGGGACCACACGAAGCAGACCTATCCACTCAGACTTTTCTTGACTTCTTGCTGCAGAATGTGAATGTGGCAGCACTGCCCAGAAATTGCAAAACCTAGGGAGTTTTCCCCCATCTCAACCCTGCAAAGCCCAGTGGACCTTGCCAGCTGCTCTGGGAAATCTCATTTTCTATCCGCCTGACAATCGGGAGTGCCCCAGTGTGGGGTGCGGAATGTGGAGTCTTTGCAAAGCTCAGTGGTTTCATTTCTGAATCCCATAAATCTCCCACTGGGCTCCAAAGCAGGTGTGAAATACAGGATGTTCCTCATGGGCCCTGGAGCTGGGCAGGATTTACTTGACATGAGGCTCTGGATGCAGATTCCTTATCTCAGCAGCAAGATTTATTGAAGCCCTGAGATTTATTCTGCCTGTAAAATTCTGTTAAATGTAGGGATGAGTTGTGCAATGACTATTGTTCGGGAATGTATTGCGTCTGCTGGCAGAAAAATGGTCACGTCTCTACGCGATCTCACACGACTGCCAGGTGCTTTGGGACAGCCACAAAAACACACAGGAGGGATGCAGGGAGGCAGATGCTGCTGCCAGCAGCAACGGCAAGGCGACTGGGGGCTGCACCATCATCCCCCACCTTGGTCCTGCTCCAGAGGGACACATGGGCAAGGGGGGGTACTTGACCAGACAGACCCAGCAAGGGTGAAATGAAGAGGCTGGCCCACGCATGGGTGAGAGGGTGGGCTCCAGATGGTGGGAGGATGCTGGAGAAAGCATCTCTTTGATCATGGAGGGAGTGAAGGGCTCACAATGAGCTCAGCCCTGCCGAGCGTGAGCTCAATTTTGCAGCACAGTGCCCACTCAGGGTGGGTGATGGGTGAGGACATCCATTGCAGGATGAGGGCAGATTGCCGGTGGAAGCAGCTTTCTGGAGGACAGGCTGCAGGCACTCGGCTCCTCAGGCAGGGCTCATTAGCTGGCAGCCTCAGCACTGGTTGAGGGAGGCGGCATTGACTCTCCTGGCAGAAAGGCTCTTTTGATGGAAACAAAAATTTTTGCTTTTGAGAAACCTGGAGTCGGGGAATGAGCCTTGGGGGTTACCATGGAAACTCATCACTGAGCCGCGCCACAGCAGGAGACACAGCCATAGCGTCTCTGGGTCTGTGGTAGTGAAGCTGATGCAAGCACGAGCCGACGGAGACATCCTGGGTGCCCATGGCCACCGCCGCCCGCATCCCTGGACTCTGCACAAAGGCAACCGTGCGTCTCACCAGGACTGGGGAGGTGAAAAAAGTGATCAGCTGCTGAGATGTATTTGGTTTGTGATGATGGGAATGGACTGAGCGTCAGAACGCGGCCATCCTCATCAGACCACAGGCCACCAGCGCAGCGCATGAACAAATCACGCCGAACAGCAACAGCGAGCTGCATGCCACAGCCTCGCTGCAGGTTGGCTCCGAGTTATATCTCGAGGAAGATCAATAGAACAAATTATACCAGCAGAACAATATGAGAGAGCCCTGAAAACCCCAATTGCTGAAAACCTAATTAATATGTTTTTAAACAAACATTATGGCAATACTTCAAACAGTACTAACACGGCCACAAAAGTTTCACAAGGGCAGCAGAGCAATTCTTTAGCCCATGGCAATAGGGTGGGAAGGCACCCAAAACAAGAGCAAGAATGGAAAACAATTGCTTCGATACAGCCACAGCTGGGGAAAAGCCAGTGCTCTTTCCAACACACAGCACAAGGACTCCCATATGCTACCCCAACACCCTGCAGGGCTGCAGATCAATAGTCCTGTAGAAAAACAGAGCCAGAGAACAAGGAATGGAGAAGAAAAAAAAAATAATAGGTTGCACCAACTCCCTCAATCCTTCTAGGAAGAACCAGACAAAGGGATGCAAAGTCCAACCTTTCTGAAAGGAATGTGACCCGGAAACTTGACCTCCGAACACAATAGCATCCTTGGAAAAACAATGACACTTAAATACACCGCTGATTGCTCCTGGGACCCTGACACAACGTGGGGGCAAAAGGGAAGCCTTAGCCTAGTCCAACACAGGAAGCCGTGTAGCCTAGCTAGCAGAGATGCTCACACCTTCAGGAGATCATCCTCGCCTGTCTGGCTGGGCGCGTCCCCGGAGCAGCAGCAAGGTGCCGGGGTGGGGGCAACTGGAGGAGCCCCTGTGTGAGTGACAGGACCCTGTCCTGGCACATGGCATCAGCACTCATGACCACCAGCCCCGTAGAAACGCCGCAGATCCTTGAGATGAAGGGCTTCCCTGTGCCAGTGAGGCGATGCCATTGCCGCCTGAATGAGCACTGACCAGGCACCTGAAGCAGTGCCTCTTACAGGGCGGGCTGGAGAAAACAGAGGTTTAGTGCGGCTCCTGGAAAGGTTCTGAGCTTTATGGCAGAGTGAGATCTCAGCCTATATCACATAGCCTGCTTCTCAGGGCGCTTCTGGCTGGCAACGCGGCCACTGCAAGGAGGGACCACGTCAGAAGGAAGGCAGGGATTCAGTGTAATCCTCCCCGATCAGCCTGCTGCAGAAAGCATTCATCAGTGCAAGGTGATGTCCTGTCCTGTTTCACAGGAGGATGCAGGAATGGCTGAAGCAGCTCAGACCAAAGGTCCACTGTGGTGCTTCATGAAGGGTACAGACCAAGATCGATATGATGTCCCCCACCCTTCTGGCTCCTGCCATGTGGTGCAGTTCCCAAGACAGTCTTTGTATTTTGTGCTCAGTCTGACCTGGTGAATTTTTCTCCCAAGAATTTCTGTAAAGGCTTTTAATGCTGACATGCATTTTTCAGGCTGAGGGTGGATCCTGCGGTTGGGCAAGGAGGATCTGAAAGAACACCATGTTTATGGCCTAGGCTGTCGGATGAAATGTGGAGATGGCAGTTCAACCGCTGCTGGGAGTCATCTGTCCCTCTCTAACCCAGCAAGGGCTTATTTATCTCTGCAAAACAGAAGCAGAGCAGTAGGAGGGTCTCCAAGAGGGAAGTCCCTGCCCAGTGACTGGGGTACTGGGTCAGATGAACTGCAGACTTAACTCTCCCATGGCCTGAAGGAATGACCTGACCTATTTGTGGTATCTCATTTCTTTTGGAACTGTCTTGAAAGACTCTGTTTTCATTCTGATGCAGGCTAGTGACTGACATATTGGGAGGTGAATGTCTTTTTGTGCAATAAAATTGTTATTCCCGGCTAATCTTCACAACCCTGGCGGCAACTTGGCTCTTCCATGACCCCACCAGAAAGAAAGAGCTTTCTTCTAGCTTGCCACAGGGGTTGGTTGTGAGCAGCTCAGGTGGGGATGAAAGTCCACCAGCTCACAGGCATGTCCCACTGTCACTGCTAGGAGCTGGGAAGTGCTCCTGCAGCTGGAGGTTTTGCTCCCCTGCTCCCCTGCCCTTCCCGTGCCTGGGGATGTGCACTGGGGTGCCTGCACCCCTGTTCTTCTGGCAGCGTGGTCATTTGGATGAAGCCAAACCAATGCTGCACCCCGAGATTATTTTTAGTCATGCTAACACATTGTGTTCTGCTTTTCCTTGTGCTGGGGATCTTCCCCTTTCCTCTGCCCATCTCTGGATGAGAAGGGACACGGGAGGGATGCTGCAGCCAACCCCTCTCCTGCAGCCTGCCCTAGGCCTCCAGCCTGCCTCAATCATCCGAGGTCCCTATTCAAACAGTGTCTGTGTCGCAGGCAACCCTGGCTCTTGGCTGCCCTTCCCGCTTGATGGCCTGGTGCATGGGACTACCCAGGCCTCAGAAATCTCATTTTTGGGTCATCTCCCCAGTTCTAGGCTCTATGCCTGGAACTGTCTCCCACAGCAGGAGAGCAGGGCTGAACTCCCACCTTTAGCCAGCTACCAGCCGCAGACGCCCACCCTCTCCTGAGTCTCAGTACATCTTCTATTTGCTCCCGAATCTGTCGGTCCCTGCCAGCTGTGGGTCTCTGTCCCACCCCTCCATCCCCTCTCTGGTGCTGTAAGCGACAGCAGCGCAGGCAGACCTGGGAGGAGGCGGGGAGGGCGCGTTGCACACCTTGTGCAAGACAGAGACTGGTGTGTGTCCAATACAGAGGAGCCGTCAGGCAGTTAATTAGGCCCAGCACTGTGCTCCTGCTGAAGTCTATTAGCAGGGTTTTAGCCGACTGCTCCCTGTTCAGGATAACTGATGTGAGCAGGGTGGGAGAGAGAGGCAGCAGGAAGCCCCAGAAAGGAGGATTTGTGCTCTGGCTGGTGTGGGGGAGTGCAATCACACGCCGTTGCTCGCCAGGGTTTCTCAGCGGCAGAGCGTCTTATTCATCTCCTTCCCTCCCGCTCGTGGAGCGATGTCCCAGGCGAAGCAGGAAGCAGCTGTGGCCTGGATTACCTGGTCCGATTCACTGCCCTGATAAAGCTCAGCTCCTTTGCAGCCCTCAGGGAGAAGGAAGGAAGTAGCACAATAGCAGAGGTCCAGAGGAACGGTCCGAGCAGGAAGACACCCCTCCTTCCTTCCTGTTCCTTGCCTTGCGTCTTGGGATACCCTGGGAGCAGTCCCCTTCCCTTGGACACTGGCCATGCTGTAGGAGGGGAATGTGCCTCAGCGCTGTGAACCGCGTCGCTACTCATTTCCCTGCGCTCCAGGTGCCTGTAGGAACCTAGCCCTTGGAGCATAGGTGAGAACCCTGGGGACACCCCAAGCAGATGCAGCCCCACAAGCAGTCAAAGGACGGGAAGCTGATGGTGCAGGATGGACCTTTGCAGGGGTTCAGGTGCAGAGGCAAGGCAGCAAGTGCTGCCGGTGCCCTGGACGGGGCTGTATGTGGTGCAGGGGACTGCTGAGCAGACCACGACAGCTGCCCCATCTGTCCCGTGCAGCCCCCGAAGGGTGGCTGAGGAGGAAGGACCAGGCACCATGAGGTGCTACAGTACTGCTGGTCTCCCCCCAGGACCCTGCCCGCAGCCAGGCAGACCATGCTCAGATCAAATCCATGGACGGCACTGCAGACCCCACCTACTTGTCATGGTCCCATCCCAGGTGGCTTCTTCTACGTGCCCCTCTTCACCTCATCCTCCCTCTTTGTTTCTCCTGCTCCTCCCTCATGCATGCTCTCATTCACGCAGATCTGCAAGGCTCCCTCTCTGCTGCTGAACTGCCTCCGGGGGCCTCTCCCTCTGCTTTGCTGAGATTATTCCTTTTCAAATTTTCTCTTAAACAATGCCAAACCCTCCCGAGAAAACGCTGCACTCCAGGTAGGGAGCCTGTTCACCTCCACACAGGTGGAGGTGCAGTTTGTACTCTGCCTTCCCCTCAACCCTCTGGATGTTGCGGAGGTGGAAACTCAGAGGCTGCGCTCACCTGTATAGCTCCCCGTAAAGAGTATCAAACAGGAATAAAATACAAAGGCCACTTGGGGAAAAATAAATGCCCCATACGCATTGCTGGGAGGGCTGAGGTGGGAATGCCGCCTGCCTGAACGTGATGAGGAAGGAACGGGGAAGCAGGAGGATTCACCTGCTCAGCGCCTGCACCAGCGCGCAGCGGGAAGCGATGAATCAGGAGGTGCTCTCCCGCACATCCGTGTGAGCAGGCCCCTGCCCTGGCCTGCCCCTGCCTCGGGACACAGATGGAGGCTGTGGTGGAGCAGTGCTACTGCCTGTGGGAATCTCCAATTGCTTCCTGAAGCGTGCTCGGGTAAACGGCACTGTGGGAATTTAGAGCAGGAACCCGAGGACGAGCTCAGCCCGGCTCTCAAAGGCTTAGCTTTCCTGGGATCGTGGCTGAGGACTCGGAGGACATGTCTTTATCCACTCTAGAAAGGTAGCAGATATTTGTTGGGATTTGTCCATACGTTCAGCCCCGTCAGATTCTCTTTCCCCTGGGACAGTTCTGGCACGGCTGTTGTTTCCTGTTCGGAGCCAGAGCAAAGGATGAGCAGGGAGCTCATCCCAGCCACACACCCCTGCCTCTGCCCTGGAGCCTTTGCTGGGGGACAGCGGCGGTGCCAGTTGACCTTGCAGACCCATCACGTGTTGCAGGGATTTATAATCTGAGATATGGAATGTTTACATCCATTTCTTCCTGCAGCTTGTGTACAAAGCACTCTAACAGGAGCCTGCGGGACAGACTCTTGCAGTGAGGCATCCTGTGCTACGGGCTATTCGCCATCAGCCACAGTCCCAGCAGAGAACATGTTCGTTCCAGTACATCTGCCCCTACCGCAGTGCCACCCTCAGCCCCTTCCCAACCCATCGCCCTACCCCCCGTCATCCTCTCCCCTCTCTTTGCTCCCGGACGGAGCAGCTGTTTCCCCTTCTCTCTCCCAGAACATCCCCCACAGCAGTTGCTTGCTCTGACATCCGGGAGTTATTTAATGTATGTTTTGCTTCTTGTAAATGCAATTTGGTGGGTGGAAATGCGGAGGAAACCACGTGAGTGGCAACCTCCCCGTGGGCCTCTGGCAAGCGTTCAGCCCCTTCCCTGGTGCTCGAGGGACTGGGGCTGTGAGCGAGGCAGCCAGCTGCTTGGAGCATCTCTGCCTTACAAGAGTTAATGCCAGGCACAGAGACCCCATTCCTGCATTTCCCATCAGTCGGCCTGGCCTGGGCATCACTGCTGCAGAGTGGGTCCCCTCCATCTGCAGCGACCCCACCGCGTCACCCCGTCGCCCCACAGCACTCAGGGTTTGGGAGAGGAAGCAGAGTCAGGACCAAGAGCATCGCTTTTCCCAAACCAACAGCATTGAATATACAAGCGGATTAATTTAGCATGAACAAAATGCGATTGCCACACAAATGCCCTGCAGCTATAGGGACCAGGCACTTCTCAAGCTCCTCAGATTTATTTTTTTTTTTTTTTTTGCCAGCAAGAATGTTACTCAAAGCAGAGCTGCCATTGGCTTTGGAGGGCCGCCGTGCCAAGGGGCACACGGGTCAGTGGGAGAGCAGGGACTGCCCAGGCAGTGTTGGGGATGAGGGAGGCTGAAAGGAGCAGAGGGTCACTGGGAGAGCCTGGGAGAGGGGCTGCAGGCGGTCCCTGGTGAGAGCTGCGCGCGGAAACGAGAAGCAGGGAAGCGATGCTGCCAATAGCTGTTACTGCATCTCGCTGCGCAAACACGGGGTGGAGGGGAACGCAATCCCGGGCTGATCTGGCATGATCCAGTCTGGGTGAGCAGAAGGAGGAGGGTGCAGCCGCTGCCCCAGGGCACATGCCACAGTTTCACCCTGCCACTGGGAATTCTGCGGCTCTGGGCTGCTTTGGGGCGGTTGTACAGCTGCATGCAATATTTGCTTGTTTCTATAAAATAGTCAGCCCAGAAAACAGTGCAACTCAGGTGATGCAAACGAAGGGTATGACAGCCAAGTAAACAGCAATGCGAAATAACTGCACAGGGCTTCCAAAGCAGCATCCAAGTGGACTCAGACCAGGGCTGAGACAGCCGGCATCTTCACGGTCTGGAACTGGGGCTGATTCAGTGTACTGGGCTACAGTCTGCTGAGATGTGTTAACTGAGGACAGGCGAAACATAAGCAGCTATAAAGATTCACTGAAGGTCCAAGCACAGGAGAAAAACCGATTCTCCAGTACACAGTGAGCACACGGCTATTAGGAAGGAGATCCAGGGATCAACGTGGAGGGTGGTCTCAAAATATCACCCTAGGAGGGGGCAAAGCAGCCCCTCAGAAGCGAGGCATTATTAGGAAAAGAGTCGAGAACATCACTGCTGCTTCAGCAGATCAGGAGCCATAGATGCTTTTCCTTTCTCCTTCTCCTTCCCGTGGAGGTGGGACCTGCAAAGAGTTCATCCCGGCAAAGGCACTGAAGAAGCCTAAGCTGAGTGTGGCAAGGGAGGACACTGCGGGGGGACGAGCGTGAGAACGGGACCAGGAACAGCTATTGAGAGTGCCAGGCCCAGCGCCCTGGACGGGCAGCAGCCCGAGCATACCAATTTATCCAACGAATTATTAAAACCTGGAACTCATTGCTCTGGGAGGTGGCAGGGGCAAAAAACATAGACAGATCTGAAAAGACGTTAGACAAAGCTGCAGCACTGAACATGATGATCTGGGTGAAACTTCCAGCACTTAAATCTCCTGAAACGCTGTTTGTGGGATGCTAGGGGAAGGCTGAGAGAAGGTCCTCTCTAGACCTCCGTTGTTTCTTACACTCGTCCCCTCTGCATCCTCTAATGTCCATCTGCAGACTGACTGCCGGGCTAGACGAACCCTTGGCCTGAGCCAGCACGGCCACATTATCCTCTTGTGGTCTTTATGCACTTCTCTGTTCTCACGCCTGCTCTGCGCGAGAGCAGCTCTCTCGTGGGAGCTTTTTCTCTTCCGCCTGCCAGCACGCGTTGCCTGCTCGACGCGCTTGAGGCTGGAGGCTTGGAGGGGGGATTGCATCAGCCCCAGTGTGACGAGCGCTCTGCTAAGTATCGCTGGTGCAGCAAGGGCAGTGCCACGCGCCATGACGTTGCGCAAGGGACCGGGTCCCTCCTAGGCATCCCATTTCACCACACACCCAGATACAGCTGTGGCGCTTTCCTCTTTCTTATTAAAATGGGAATTCAAATGGAGCTAAAGATGTGGGAAAAGTTGCAAACTACTGGGGTTTGCCAGACCAGCCCAGAGCAGAGGAGAGGGCTCTTTCCTGTGAGTAGAGTTACCCCCGGTATAATTTTTGGGGTTCAACCTGTATGGAAGATGACTGCAAGCCTTCCCAAGCACCAGATAGATCCCATGCAGGAGCTGGCAACCTTTCCAAAGTGACGAAGACAGATTAGTTTTTGCAAGACATGTATGAGATTGCATTCTTCTGACTCAGATTAGAGATTAAACTTCTTGAAAGCTGGGAGATGGTGTCCCTCTTGGAGGCACTCAGGTCCTTCATGGCATCCTCCCAAAAGCCAGGTCCAAGCTGAGCATGGAGATGTGCCTCTCACCGATGTGCCAGGTCCTGGGCCAATTCTGCTTTATGCTACACACCACTCTAAATCTCTGTTCTAAAACTCTGACTTCTGTGTAATAATTGCTGCTTGACTTTCCCATGCCACGTGTGAGCTCTCCACCCCATTCAACCCTTCAAAGCTGGCTCCACTTTTAATTTAACAGCAACAACAAAAAAATAACAGAAGTCTTGTACTTTGCTTTGCATTTCTTTCATGATAGCTCTCATCACTGCCTTTATTTCCCTGCCACCACCGCGGATCAAGGTGATCTTTTTGCTGGAAGCAGGTGGTGTAACTCCGAGGTCCCTTTCCTGGGCTCTGCATACACAGGTGAGACAGTTTTGTCTCCGGCGCACATTACTTTCCATTGAAGTTGAATGTCACCAAACAGTTTTCTGGCCCAGGCACTCAGTCCCACGATAACATTTGGCAGCTCCTCACAGTCGGATTTTGTTTGCCTGCCCAAATTAATTTTATGCCATCAGTGAGTTCTGCAACCTCACTGCTCTCTGCCTTCCCAGACCATTTATGCCTGCACTGAGCACCGCAGCCCAGCTCCTCATTTGACTTCATGGGCCAGCTTCCTCCCACCTGTGAAAATCACTAATTTTTTGTGCCTTTCTTTCCTATTTTTCAACCAGGAGAGTTACCCATGAAAGGAATTTCCTTTTTGACCTATAACAAGTTAATTTCCTGGTGAGTCTCTGAAGAGGGATATTGCCCAAAAGCATTTTGAAAATCCTAACAGATTGTATTGAACAGGTGACTCCTGTGCACATATTAATCCCTTTGGTGAAAATTTACGGGTTTCTGATGTGTGACTTCCTTCCACAGAAACTGAAGCAACTTTCTTCTATTATATCCTGTTTATTCACTTGCCTAATCACTCTATTCTTGGTTACAATTTCTACCTGTTTGCTTGAAACAGAAGTCTTAGCTACTGTTTTGTAAGGCTCTACATCCCATTTAATACTTTAAAAAAAAAACCAAAAACACAAAAACCCTAGAGTCAGAGTTGATACCTTCCCTTACTTTGCTACAGAGACCATTTTAAGCTACAGGTTATGTATTACAGTGAGTAGATGGGAGATGTCGTCTTTTCTTTCCATACAATTTTTGGGTGAATCTCCTTGGTTCTGGCAATTAGTTCCTATTCATGCTGCCAATTTGTTCTAAATTCTCTCTTCTAATAGCACTTCCATTTGAATCAATTATTTTGATTTTCTAATATCAACCTGGAGTGCTACCTGAGGCGAAGCCAGCCTTAGGCAACAGAGGAGTCCCGTTTTCTCCCTCTTTCCCCTTTCTCTTTAGTTTCCTTCCCGGCTCTCTGGCTGAGTTCCTCCCCCTTCCTTTTTCCCTGGAACTGGGTTTTTCTCCTGCCAGCCCCGGTATCTCCTCTGGATTTATAGCCTGACTGTGTTCTCAATTAGCATGTTCCTTCCAGCTTTTATGGCTTCCAAGTCACAACATTTTCAAGACGATAGCAACATATTATAGACTGCACACGTAAAATAGGTATTAACTACATCTTTATCTTCCTAGACTCATAATTTCCATCTTCTGTTGAGCTCTCCAAAGACTTCACAAGACTTCGAGGCAGACGTGACTTTAGGCAGTGCTCTCTAAATTACCTTCCCTGGTGCGTCTTGGTGAACAAAAGCCCTTCCTGCCATTCACCCCCTGCCCTCGCTCTTCTGTGCGACTGCATCAAGTTGGAAATAAATGCTCCTCAAGAGCTGTGAAAGGCTGCAGAGCCCTGGCCAGATCTACCCCTTTCCCCAGGACAACCCTCACCGCTCTCCTCCAGGACAAAGGGGAGCGTGGTGGGAAGCCGACCAGCGAGCTTTTGGGACGCCTCTTTAATAAGAGCAGGAGCGGGTGAGGAACCAGTGTGAGGATGGATTCAGAGCAGCTGCCTGCTGAGCTGGTATGAAATGTCCCGGAGCAATGAATGACTCTCAGTTAGGGGCTCTGTGCTGTGGGATGTCCAGGCTGTATGTGTGGGCATCCGGGAAGCTCTTTCAAAATCTCCCAGCAGTGTACTGAGTGATGACTTGTGATGTCTCCAAGCGTGGTCCCTGGGTTGGACACCGTCAGGACCCTTAACTGGGCTGCTCTGCCACTGTAGAGAGAGGAGAGAGGGGTTTAGCTTGGAAAGGCATCCCCGTGGCTCTCCTGGCTTCCTGCACTTGGAGTTTGATGCAGAACAGCATCAGCAGACAGTGAACAGCCACTATGGATCGGGGGGTCTCTCCTAAAATGCCTGCCTGCTGAGGGCTGATTCATGAAGGCAGCTTTTCTCCTGCTACATCTCCTTGTCTCTCATTGCCCAGCTTTATTAGTTCATTAAATGAAGCTGAACATCCCTTAGGAAAAGACTGTAAAACCTGCCTGACTCACTAACTTCCTCCGCTGTAAACTGGGGTTGCATGACCCAGCGATCGTGTGGCTTGATGGACTGTTTCAAGACTAAAGAGATAAATGCCTGAGGAGGTAAGAGTGGTGGAGAAAGGGTTGTGTGTGAGACTACATTCATACCTAACGTGAGGCTAAAGCCTCTCTGAGATCCTCAGAGAACGATCCTCACAGGTGGCGAGGACGTTATGGAAATGATGGTGAAGCTTTTGGGAGGAGCATAGTGTGTGCTTTGGCAAGGTGGATGGCAGGATCACCAAGCTGAAGCTAGTGGCTTTTATTAAACCATGTGGACATCGAGAACGCTAGTGAATGTCTTTCAGTGTTAGTTCTGTGCCCAAGGCATTTGAAAGAATAATGGCACTGGTCTTGGAGGGATGTCAAGAAGCTGAAATTAGAATGAATGCTGTTTTTAATTTGGACTAACGAGCATAAAGAGAGAAATGAAAGACTCTGAGTAATTTTGCAGAGTCAAGACACTTCACACTAAGCTGAGGAACATCAGAATCCGATCTTTGCAAGCGTTTTCTGTCTTATACACAGAAAGTGCAAACAAGACCCAGTGTCTGACTCAGATTAAGGGTTAATTATTGCTGCTCTTGTTGAACCCTGACAGTGTGGCAAATCAGTGATGTATGAGAGAGAAATAAAGCCAGTCTTGCTCTAAGCAGCCTGCAATGCTAGAGAGAACACAGAGAGCACCAGAGATTGACAGAAGATGGGGATCTTTAGCATGGACTTGACTGGAGAGAGATGATAGCCTGGGGCCCAAGCACTGAGTTAGTGTTGATTAAAAACAAAACAAAACAAAACAAAATGCAAGAAATGACCAGATTTGTTGGGATGGTCACCTGCTCAGCAAAACTCACCTCAAATCTGTCTGCGGTAGATAAACCCTGAGGGATTTGCTGGATGGTGATTTTGACTCATTCTGAGCAATCACGCTGGTATTAAGTTAAAATTAAAATGCCTATTGCCTTGCAACAACAGACTTCAAGGTTTGTTTGGGGACCATCTGGCCGTATTATCAAAAAAAAGTGTTCAATTACAATTGTGGCAAGATCTCTGCAACGAGGTGCAAAAAAGCAAATAAATGTTCCCAGCTGTGTCAGAAAAAATGCTTACATGAAAGTCCTTGCAGCGGCTCCCTGTTTCTTGAGAACCAGGTCTTTGCAACTTCTGCTTGAACTCTCCTGCACAATGGAAAAAAAAAAAAAAAAAAGAAGAGGAAAAGAGGTCTGTGAGGGCTTGGGTACAATGTTTCCCATGGTAGGGACCTCAGGTGACGGAGCCACCTGTTTACAAGATCTGTCTTTCTTCACAGAATCAACAGACGGTGCTGTGCCGTAGCTGAGCAGTTTTCTGGTGTCATTACACGGCACGTGCATGGCAGCACACGGGCATGGTCCCCCTTGGGCAGCGAGAAAAACCTGCAGCGCCGCATCCCTCAATGCAGTGAGCAGGAGGCTGCTGGCCGTGGGGAACCGATTTGTCTGGTTGGCCAACCTCATCTGGAAGAAACTCTTCCTCCTCTTCTCCTGATGTCACATGCGTTGCTGTTCCTCTCATCCTGCGGCTGCTCACTCTCGATTTTGCATTAGCTTTGCTCCTGCTCCATCTCGCACATGCACGTGCAAATCACACGTGTGTGCAGTTGAAAACATGAAGGCGGCCAGTCCTTCCCCCATCCTACGTGCTGCCTGACCACCGTAAACCCTGCTTGCATCGTATAACTGTCAGGGGGCCTCCTCCTGGCAATCGTCCCCTTGGACGGTGGTTCCGTACTGTTCCAGCTGATGCTGTCCAGGGGAAAATTTAATTGTTCTTTCAGTGGAGCCTGAGCTGTTTGGCAGGAACATCCAACACTTTCAACCAGGGCTAGATAACACCTCTTACCACCTTTCAATGGAGATTTCTAGTTTAACTTGTTGTAAAGAAAATCTTGTGCCTCATTAAAATGAACCTCAGTGCTTCAGGTGGAAACCAATGCGTTTTCCAGTTTGCCAGGACCGTGGTGCTGGTGTAAGATGCACTTCCAGAGGCTGGGGGCAGCCCGGATGACTGCCTCCTCACACCCCAAAGGCTGTGCTGGTCTAGGCTCCTTGGGACACTGTGTTTTAACCAACCCGTGCCCAGCCAGCATGAGGACCAGTGCCTGGATCAGCAGGCACCTCGCGCTGAGCTGCCCCCTCAGACCTTGTCTCTTGGTCCATCTGTGTCCCTCATGACTTGCCATGATGCACTGGCCCCCGATGAGTCTGACTTGAACACAAGTTCAAGATGAGTCTGACTGGAACGCAGCACTAGGACAGAGAAAGGCAGAGCCTCTTGCATGGAGCAGATTTGTTCCGCTGCTGGGAACAGCCCCGGACTCCCTTGGCCAAAGCAAGAGAGAGCAGGGCTCAGCACCACTCCCAGCTCTTGCCTGGGACAGCCCATATGAGGAACAAGGCCCTCCCTTCCAACCTGCCCCATGCTTTGTCCCTGTGCCTGGCCACTGTCCCTCTCTGCCCTGAGGAATCCCTCATCTGACCTCTTTGGCAGGAAGAGAATCCCGATTTCTTATGATATAACAAGGATTAAACTGGGGCTGAAAATCACTCGCTTTCCTCCGAGCTCCATCTGCATCCCTGCTGGAGCTTTCTCCCCTCGTCCTCCCCTCCTTCCTGAACCCATCAACTCTGCTTCTCTTCCAAACACCGACCAGTAACCAGAAAGTGCCTGGCTGCAGGGGAGCTGGGGAGCAGGGGAAGGGATGAGCATGGAGCCGTGGGCAGCAACCTGCACTTCCCACGTTTTGGAGCGGCACCAACAATGATTGGGCTACGGCTCAGAGTGGGGACCATTCCTGCTTCAGCAGAAGCCTTTTCGTCTACTCTGGCATTCCTTTTCTCCTCCAGCCAGGAGCGCGCACAGCGCACTGCGACCTCCCTCCCGCTCGCATCCCGCCGGGAGAGGACATCGAGGTGAGGATGGGAAGCCGAGCGGGATCTGCCGGGCTCTCAGGGCCAGCGGGGTGGGGAGCTTGAAACAATCCAATTTAGCAGGCGCTGCTCACAGGGACATGAGTAATGGGAAGTTGATGCTAAACTGGAGCCATAATTTTCATACCAGTGCAAACAGATCCAAATTGTGATAAAAGGTTTTCATCTGCGGAGGCTTGAAGAGGCCCCTGCGCTCTGATTTACTGCGCCTCTTAATGTCGCATCTGACAGCACTTTGCAAACAAAATGTTCTGGCCATAAACTAGCAGGGGAGTGAGTTAGTGAGGCTGGGGGAGGGGACGGGACAGAAGAGGAGGGTGGGAGAGGGGTGACAGGGATGGCATCACTGCACTGCTGCTCGGGTATCTCTGTGGTGCTCGCCGGTTCACCTGCAGAAGAGCCTGTCAGAAGAGACCAAGGTGGGAGGAAAGAGGAGGATGAGGCTGAAGGCAGGGAGGCACCTGGACTTATGAAGCTCAAAGGAAAGTGCCCAGCTCCTCCTGCCAATCTCCAAAAGCAAATCTGGACTGTCACCATCCCTGAGGGCAGCCCCAGGGTATTAACGCCGGCTCCTGCTCTCCGGAGTCAACAGAGACCCAGGAGCAGGGCATCTGGCTGCTTTGGCTGCAAGGATTCATGGCTCGGCAGGGACACAGGTGAGCCGGGGCAGCTTCACCTGCCCTTCTCTGACATCTCCTCTGTGTCTGTGGCTGCCCCATCCTCTGCCCCTACCACCTTCTCCTTCCTCTGCCAGGGAGCCTGGTGCCAAGCTGAGACCAAGGAAAGGACCTCTCAGACCAAGGGAGAGCAAGCGAGAGAGATCACAGCATCCACCACGAGGGGTGGACCCCTTGCCTCTTGCCTGGGAAAGGCTGCCTTCTGCCACCATCTCCCCTTTCAGCCCCAGATGTGGCCGACTCAGAAGCCTGCTGCTGGGATACAGCTGGTCCTAACACACGTGAGATGCTTCGGGTCCTGGGCTGGAGTCTGGCAGTGATGCTGGGCTAGTTGGGAACATGAGTAAAGAAGCAGGAGCTGCAGGCTGATGGATCACAGCCCCCAGGCACCCGAGCACGCAGGCTGCTACGTTTTGCACCAGTGGAAGCTTTCTCAGCCTGCTTGGCTCCATTCCCAGATATAATGAGCTGCAGTAATTGAGCCCGGAGGTCAGAAATGTGTGGATCACTGTTGCCAGAGCATAGAGGGCACTGTCTTCCGCGCGGGAAAGGCTTGGCGAAGGTGGTGTCTTGTCTTCATGGGTACTTGGATGTTGAGCAGCATGGATGGTGCTGAAATGACCAAGAAACCTTCTGGGAACTGTAGTGCAAACTGGCCAGGCCCAGAATCAATGTGTAAGGTGGTGCTCAGCTCTGGCCCCAGCACTGCCCGGGCGAGCACCACATCGGAGCAGAGCCAGGAGGACCCCAGCGTCCATCCCCTGGCTCCAGGGTGCTTGCAGGAGCTGCGGCACCCAGCTGGCGGGCAGCCTGGGTGGCAGGGACGGCAGGCAGCCTGGGCACACTCTTTCTGCATCCCCATTTCTCCCTGTGAGTTCAAGGGTAAGATGGGATCTCATCCAGCTGTTGTTGTGTACAATGCTGGCTTAGAGCTCTGCTGATCCGGCTTGGCTTCCCGAGGCAGTGGAGAGGAGTAAGCGGTGATTTGTCCAGCCTACCCAGGGATTTGTACACTCTGTAAGACTGAGCAGGTCTCCATTGGAGTCAAGTCCATGCTGAAATTCAGTCAGATGAGTCCCTTCATCCTGGATCATGGCTTTTTTTTCTCTCCAAACCTTGTGACCAAGTTTGGGATGATTTGTAATGCTCTTCTTGGATCTCTCCATCACCTTTCCCTTTCTCTCTGGCCTGGGCAGAACCTCCTGCCATGTACACATTATCACTTTTTAAAAAACATCTAGATGTTTTCAGTTCATCGCTAGTTCAGAGCTGAGGTTTCTGATGGGGTCCCATGGCCCAGACCTGAGAGACACCAGAAAACCTGCGACACTGTGCCACACGCTCACTTAGCAAGTAACCTATCCCACAACGCTCTGACTAAGCGCTGACACATTTGTCATCCGAGCTGTCTCCTGTCCCCTGGGAAAAGTAAATGACAGCACTGTAACCCAAGTGGTTAATATCAGGCCCTCCTGCCCCCTGTCCCCTGCGTGTGCAGTGACCACTTCAGCGCTGATGGCAGACGAGCGTGTTCTTAATGACATTCCCAGCAGCGCATCCTCGCTCCAGAGAGGACTAATCCCTGTAGCCATTCATTATGTGGCTGAAAGCGAGCAGACTGGGATTCGCTTCCCCATCTTTATGTGTCAGGCTCTGCTTGCACTGAAGAAGCATCAAGCTTGGCAGGGAAGGAAAACCCAATGAAAATACTCCAGGCGAGCAGCCTGCCTTGGGTCCCTCTGCCTGGGGCATGCCCCTCTCTCCCTTGTAGAGCAGGCTAATCAGTGCCAGTAAAACAATTCTCCATGTCAGACCTCGTCCCTCCTGCTCTGCAGCACAGTTATGCTCACAGTATGTCACTCCACGCCTGTATCTGCCCTCTCGTTCTCAATTTTGAGGCAGGATCTCCTCTACCCTTCTTGGGGATTTGTCTCCATCCCCACCAGCATGCTGAGATGATCTCAAACTCCTCATGACTCCAAGCTCCCACCATGATCCCAAGCTCCTCACATTTTCTTCTCTGAGCTGCTGGAAGTATCTGACCTGGGTGGAGACCTTGTACGGGCCTGGAAAGCCCTTTATAAAGTGAAAAGTTTATTTTTTGGGAGATAGCTACTGCTACTGAGGTCGGCTGTGAGTTGTGATGTTCGCTGTGGTCATCTGAAGGCTGTTGATGTTGCAGCTCTTTTCTCAATCTCCACTTGGTCCCCACTTGGTCTCTCTCAACATGCATTGCCCTGGAGTGAGAGGTGAATTTCTGTGATGTTGGGAATGGTCCTGGAGAAAATCCAGAATGAGAAGGAAAGCCAGATGACGTTTTGTACAGGAAAAGGGACACCAGAGTCAGGGTTCTGGAGCAGAGAGGTGCACAGCCACGTCCAAGACCTAGGCACAGCCACACATAGAGTGACTTGGAAACAAAACCCTGAGTGAAACACGTGGGATTTCTCCACAGAGACTGAGGGAAAGTGGCACTGCAAATGGGCCCCACAGAGAGCACTTCCAACCCTGGCCAAGCAGAAGAAATCACAGTGCCGGGCCTCGATGAATGGCTGGATATAATGCTCATCAGACGTCATCTATCGCCTGCACCCAGACCTGATCTTTCCTTTGATCCAGGTGGTGAAGGAGTGACAGACCCATATGCCGAGATTGTTTATGTTTATTTTCACCAGCTTGTCTCTAGCAAGGGACCCTGGGTGGCACACAGGAGTTCTCAGACAAAGATATCTGCTCTGGGTTTAGGTGGACCTCTACACGGTACCTTCTGACTGATGCAGTGCTGTGTGTCTGAGCTGACAGTTCGACCACCGTGGAAAGAAAGGACTTTTCTTCAGGGACTGGAGCTTTTTAACACTGCTGAGATATGGTTTGCTCCAAAATGCAGGTACTCATAAGGCCAGCGATTTTATCATCTGCTGGGGCAAGGAAAAGCACGCGCTGTGCCTTCAAAGGCAGGCCCATCAGCAGGCACACAAGAGCCGATGGTGCTGGTAGACACACTGGTACAGCTCACACCGAGCTCACATCCTCCCCACCTAGGGACCAGGCTGCTTCGGCTGTTGTCAAAGCAACGGCAGCTGTTCTGCAGTTTCTCCTGGCAATAAAGTCTTGCACTGAACCTCAGCAACAGTTACATGTACTCCCAGCCCAGATGCCTTCATGATATCTCCTTCTCGTGTTGTCGCACAGAAAAGCCAGCACACATGGTGGCATAAAGCATGTTTTGAGTTGCCCCCAGTGAGAAACCTCTTGGTAGAGATCATCAGGCCAGTAAAAATCTCCGTTCGCCAGTTAATTTCCCCTATAAAACATGCCAGAATAACACAGTGCAGATCGTCCTTTATTGCCAGCTGTGCTCCCCACCTGCACGCCATTTGAAACTTTGGGAAGTCGGATGGGATCAGTTCCTTGGAGCCATGTCTGAGTGTTGAGTTTTGTTTCACTGCCGAGGACACAGCGAGCGCTTGGTGTTGGGACTTGTTTGTGTACTGGTCACTGGTGACAGATAAAGTGGAAGATCTCCGTCACACCAGCACCCTACAGTGTTACTAGAGATAGGAATTGAATGCCCTGTCCTCCTGCCTGAGGAGGACACCTGAAAGGAGTTTTTGCTCCTTAGGTGCAACCCCAGGTGTTCAACATGCCTCAGGTGGCAAGGAGAGCCTCCATGGCCCATGAGGGGATCTGGTCCAGTGCGAATAGCCTTTCTGAATACTCTTATACACTAAAATTCATAACTGATGTGAACATGGGCACTTAAAAAAAAATTAAAAAGAAATAAATCTTATAGCCCCAAGTGGGAAGGGCAGCCAGTTTTCTGATGTCTTTGGGGACCTGCTTACCAAACCCAAGTGTGCATAGCAGAGGTCTGGGGTGATGGGCTCTCCACTTCCCTCAGTCTGCTGACGGTGTTCCCCAGGGATGGTGCACCAGGCAGCCTGGAGTAGTGCAGAGAGCTGCCAGCCCTCACGGCTGAAAGCTTTACTGCGAGAAAAAGGGCATGTGTCTACAGAGAGAAAAATAAGTACTAGCTTCATATTGGGGTAAAGCGCCGGCTCATGCGGGTTAAACTGGAACAGCTGCCTTCTCTCAGGGTCCTGCTCTGCTCTTTCCTAGCATTTCCGCCACTACCTCCAGCCCCCATGCCCCTGGGGTGCTGGTAAAACTGCTGGATAAAATGGAAAACCCACACGGGTAGGCAGCTTTAAGAAAGAAGGCAAAGCAGCAGCCTCTATTTCTGCTGACAGGAGTGCTCGGCACCGGCCAGCACAGCGGCTCGACAGGACAAATCCCCCGTGTGTGGTTGCTCTGCGTCCAAGGAAATTCCTAATCCACCTGCTCCTTGGAGCCGCTGGCCTGAGAGGGCTTGAGGCTGAGAGCCCTGGAGCCCTGCCATCCGCCTCCCATGGTCCGGTGCCACTGAAGCTCCGAGTCCTTCCTGAGCCGCACAATAGCTCTCCACAATAGCTCTTCCTCTGCCCCTCTGAGGACAGGGCTGCAATCTTTCTAATGAGTTTGTTCAAAATGAATTTTCCAGGTTTTTTACCACAATTGCTCCCCCCACCCCCCCATTCCCTCTTTCCAGCTGCCTGACTCCAGCACTCCCCAGCTCACCCAGTGCCGAGGCTGTTTCTCTCTCTTCAGTCGCAGTTTAATTATATGAACTGCTTTTTTTTTTTTCCTTTTCCTTTCGCTTGCTATTTCGTGTGTGAATTCAATGTTCATAATGTACCCTGGGAACCCTTGCTCTGCATGTGCTCCGCTGGGTCCCGGCACTGCTGATTAGAAAGAGATCCTTTATCCGCACCGGAGAGGCTGGCGTGTCAAAGCAGCCCAAACTTCACCATTCACGTCTCCCCCTTTCTAAAATGCCTGTGGGTCCCTGCCACACTCGGAGACTCTTTGAAAATCCTCGCAGTTCGAATAGCCAGCCCGACGCTTTCATCGCTGGGGTCACGGCTCCTACCAAGAGTTATTAGCACGCCTTTCTCTCTTCTTTAAAGCTCTTTCATATAATGTTCTGCCTGTTTGTGTTTAGAAAGGATTTTGTATAGATTTACCACTGATGCGGCTCCTTCTTTGCGGAGCTTTCTCTGAACCGGGGCGGATGGTGCCCTTTGCTTGTCCCCCCAGGCTGGAGGGATTGCTGCCTGCCACAGGCGTCGTCCTCAAGGGGCTGTGGGACCGTGGTCTGCTGGTCAGATGCCCATGAGGATGTGCCAGGGCTCCTCCTGGAGATATCAGGCTAACTGGGCACTGATACCAGCAACCTCACAAGGGCTCTGCAGCCTGGCCTCAGTGCCAGAGGTGTTTCCATCCCTGCTTAACTACTGATGTATTCTGTGTTCGAGATTTGCAAGCACAGCTGCCCACACCAGCCCGTCCCCCAAAGCCCTGAGTATTCCGACATCACCAGGGCTTTTAGAATCACAGAGTGGTTTGGGTGGGAAGGTACCTGTAAAGCCCACCCAGCCCAACCCCCCTGCAAGGAGCAGGGACATCTCCAACCAGATCAGGTTGCTCAGAGCTCCGGCCAACCTGACCTTGAATGCTTCCAGGGATGGGGCATCCACCACCTCTCTGGGCAATCTGGGCCAGTGCTCCACCACCCTCAGCAGAAAAAAAATTTTTCCTAATATCTGATAATATCTATTTCCCACCCTGCCCAGAGTCCCCCCTGCCTGTGACAGCCACATCCTGCTCAGAAACCAACTCCTGCTCTTTGTTCCCTCCCCAGTTCTCCACTCAGCAGCAGATTCCTGTTCTCTCTCCACATCTCAGAAAACAAGAGGTTTTCCCCAGAAAGAGGGAGCTGGCAGCCCTTGGGGTCCCACAGCTGGTGGATCCCAGGATGTGGTGGTCAGGTCCTGTCTCCAGTGGGGCACTCCAGCTTTGCTGCTCTCCTCCATGAATCTCTTGTTTCCTTTCCCAGCCTCAACCACTGCCACTGCAGCTTGCACTTCCTCTTCAGGCTGTTGCCTGGCCTCATCTCCAGCCTCCAGACAAAGTTCTGCCGTACCCCGAGGCAGGGATCCCTCTCCTTGCAGATGCCTGAGAGTGTGAGCAAGTGGTTGGGTTATGGCCCAAAGCATGCAGGATTATCTCCTGGCTAAGCCAAATGTGTGATCCTGTCCAAGGGTGGCCACCAGGGATCTCATCTAGCCCATTTACAGATCTAACCCTCTTCTGATCCCTGCTAAATCCACATCCTTAGGCATGCCTTGTGGCCATGAGTCCCTCCAGCTAAGCTTTTGCTATACATATGAAACTGTTTCCTTTTATCAGTTTTAATTAGGTTGCCTTCCGGTTTGAGAAAAGGCAAGCAGAAGAGCAGGGTTCATTGCATGATACCTACAACAAACCTGTACCCTGGACCAGGTCCCCACTCATCCTCTCTTCCCCAAAAAAAAGGATCCCAGCCCTTTCCAGTTGCCTGCGTGATAAGTCCCTGAAGTGTAGCACTTCCATCACCCTGATATTGGCCGCTTCCTAGAGTGCTTGCTCCCAGTTAATATGACAAAAAGGGACACCTAGCTGTTTCTTACAATTTACCTGCAAGAAAGCAAACCCGTGAGCTTCACCTGTGACCAGCTGCAGCTCAAGGACCTCGCCTGCAGCGGCTTTTGCCCACCTCCAACAGGAGGATGGATCCGCAGGATCTGTTATCCTGCTTCTGCGTCCCGGCATGGTTGGTGGGTCCCTGATCAAAGAGGGTGCGACTGGAGGAGAGCGTCCGTGGTGAACCATGGCCATGGTGCATGAATTCACAGTCGTGCTCACCTCCTTTCTCAGATGCATGCTCTTTCTCTTCCTGCCACACATATTTACACTCTCAGGTCGTTCTCCTTGTGCTTCCACAGGCCTGACTTCCCTTAATTATTAGTGTCAAATGCAAGGTCACTGTTGCCCTTTTTTTCCCCGTGTTATTTATTCCCTAAGGCTTTGTGCCACAACTGCTGTGTTGTACCACTAGACAGTCTTTCAGATCTTCCCTACCAAGTGAGAAAACATTCAGTCTTGGGAAGGCAGGCAGTGCCTCTGGAGTAAGGGACACGTGGGGTGGGAGCTGGTGAGAGCAGGACATCTATTAGCTAAAAGCCCTGCAGGAAAATCAATTCACTGCTGCCGAGCTCCCCTCTGCAGGTGCTGATATTGTGCTCGGGTTCCTGGAAAAGGATATTGTGCTGCCTGATGTAGTGTGTGCGCGTGTGGTTGTGAGTGAGTGTGCAGGAGGAGCGTGCTCGGACACCTGCGCAGAGTTCTTCTCCCTTGGCTTTGGATGCCTATAGTGTGCATCTCACCAACCAGGCCACTCATTTCTGTTTCATTTGCTGTCACTGAGGAGAAAAATAAACTTCCAGGCAAGACGCATCTGATATACTCTGGCACACACCCCGAAGCTGCTGTAAGAGGAGCCCAGGGTGACCAACTCTGGTGAAGATGCCTACCTCTGGTCAGAGTAGATTGACCCTGTGCCTAATTTCATCTTTCCAGGAAGCATTTTGCAAGGACACCAGCAAAAAAAAAAAAAAAAAAAAAAAGAGGCTGTGTTCAAGGAAGCTGGGAACTCTTATTCCTAAATGGGGAGGAAGCAAACAGCTGAACCATGTGAAAAAAATCCAGGACGGCTGGAAGGAGTTCAAGCTCTGTCTAAAGGCTTTCTAGGAGACACCGAGAGGTGCCCTGCAGCCACAAAGAGGACAAAGCCAATTGCCTGGAAGTAGAAGCTCTGCGGAGGGCTCAGATGTTCAGGCATGGTTTCAAGTGCAGCCTCAAACTGCTCAAGTGTGACTGGCAAAGGGGGTTGAGGACCTGACCCCCAACATGTCTCACTGGATCCATAAGGCTTCCCAAAACCAGAAAGAGGCCAGGATGCCTCAGCCTCCCTGGCACTTGCTAAGACACGAGGGCCCCAGACAACTGTCTTGTGCACAAACCTGAGGGCTGGCAAAGCACAGCGTCTGTCCAGCACAGCCCTCATGCAGATGCTGATTAAGGCTCTTTCTGCCCTCTCTGCATCCCACGGGAGCACAGCCAGGCTGTTCCCGCTGGGGTGCAGGGCATCCTCTTCCCACGGCTGCTGCCCTCCCTCGTGCAATAGTGACTCAGGTCCATCTTGCGGTTCGAACGGGCCAGGCAGGGAGATGAACCAGAAGATGAACTAGGCAGGGGCGGGCAGGGAGACAAGGCAAGCAAGCGGATGAACCCGTCAGGGGGCTGATTTTAGGCTCAGCAGCCAAGCCCTGGTGCTGCTGCGGAAGTTTCCCTGGACTGACTTATCCAGAGCGGGCACTGAGCCTTGCGTGCTCTCTAGGACCAGATGATGGGATGCATTGGCTGGGACTCAACAGAGGTCCGGGCGAGGAGGTTCAGCAGAACCTCCACCTGCATCAGCCAAGGAGCTGAGGAGCACGGCAGGGCGGCATGGCCAGGTCCCAGAAAGATGCCTTGGCTCTCACGCCGAGAACAACAGCCAGGACGCCAGCCAAAGCCAACGGAGAAGAGCGTGGTGAGGATGCAGGGTGAGCTGCAGAGCTCAAGTGCAGCTGTGTGAAGGAGAGGCTGACTTCCACGGGGCCGTGCACATGAGTGTGCCTCACGTACAGCGCGGACCAGGGGCTGCTCATTTGATTAATAGCCCTTTTGGGCAGTTAGAGAAATTGTTAGACTCGGCTAGTGAAACAAAAGACATTGGCAATCATGTGAAAAATAAGGAAAAGGGTTCAGTGAAATCCTGGCACTGTGAAATGAATGTTATTAATTCCAAGTGAGCCAGGCCAGAGTGTCACAAACATCAAGGCCAGGCATTGCCCTGCTCGGGAAATGGACAGGCGCTGAGCTGAGAGAGCAAAGACCGGTAATGTGGGCAGCCGTCCCGTGGTCTTCCCATAGATCCCAGGAATGGGAGCTTGGCCGCAGCACGCATCAGGATGCCTGGGAAGTGGCTGGGAGCCACAGCCAGTGGCTCGTGGGTAATGGTGATGAGAGCAGATGTGTGAGAAGCACCGAGGGCTGGGATACAGAGCACAGGGATGCTTGGGCAGCACCGCGATGAGGCAGAGTGTGTGGTAAAACAGCACCCTCGATGCTGCAGGGAAGGGATGGTGAGATGGGGGAGCACTAGGAACTGCCCCAAACTTCATCATGGCCAATTCAGATTATGGACAATGGAGTACGTGGCTGGCAGGTGACCACCCTTGCCATGAGCAGGCTGTCCCACCTCCAGGCGCTCCAGCACGGCAGGGAGACGTGTGGGGAGCAGCGTCAGGCTGGGAGCCGGGAGCTGCAGCAGCAGTATTACCTGCTGCTGTGTTTGTAGGCAGGTCCAGGTTCCCGTCTGGTCACAAGATGATTCAGTTTCACAATAACTGAAAGAAAAGCCCAAAGCAAAAAAGTCATCCAGGAACAAAGAGTGGTTGTCAGCATTTTGAAAATGAAAAGGAAACCAGCAGCAGCCATTTCCCAGGGTGCCTGATGTGCTCCTCTAGCAGAAGCAGCAGGACATCTGGAGGGTTGCACAGATGCTCTGCCCCAGACAGGAATGGGGTGCGTTGAAGTGAGGGCTGGGAGGGAAACATCCATGTGCTGGAGCATCCCTCACGTAGAACCTCAAAGCTCAGCTCAGCAGGGCCTGAGGGAGCACAGGGAACTCCTCGGCGTGGGGTGGTACGGTCCCTGCTGGATTGCTGTGGGACTTCCCAAAATGCCTCCTTGGATATTAAAATTCCCTGTGGCAGCTAGTCAGTTTTCAGCTCTGCCCATGAGGTTATCTGAGCTCTTTGCAGTGCAGACACCGCTGCGGACCTGCCCAGATCTAATTTCCATCTCCACGTGGCTGATTGCAAGCCAAGAGAGCTCCTCAGCTCATGGCCAGCTGCTGGCAGCTCCTCTGCAAGAACCAGAGCGGGACCCAGCAGGACCCGGTGAGCCCCGGGCTGCGTGGTGTGGTGTCTGCAGTACACCTGGGGATGGCTCCATCCCATCCCAGGCCTTTGGTGTCCTGCCCAAGAGAAGCAACAAGGTGGGTCTGTTGGACACATTGGGTTTGCAGTCTGTGACATAAAGCAGAGGACAGGTTTGAAGGGAAGGGCAAACACTCTAGCCTCCAAATTATGGGGGAGTTGAGGCAGAAAGACACCTTTTGGTGTCCCTGTAAATGCGTATGCCTTTTTTAATGTCTTTTGGAGTTGAGATTGTCAGCTTCTGCAGGAAGATGGGCAAATTGCTTGGCCTGGGGAGTTTCTGGTGGCTTTGGAGGCTCTGGAAAGCAGAGCAGGAGTATGAGGTCAGTTTGCAGAAGCGTGCCAACCTGGGTTTAATACATCACAGCTCCTCACACTGTCCTTCACCGCTCATGACCCAGAATGCTCATCACCCTGAACAACTCGCTCCTGTCATCTCAGAGCTGGCTCCCCTGTGAGGGGGCTATGCCTCCAACACAAACATTTCTGCAGCTGCTGACAGATGATATTTAAAAAATCAAGTGTTTAGATTGATGAGATGAATAAGCCCAAGGCATTTGCAAGCAAGACACTCCAAATACATTTGTGCCGCTTCTAAGACCTAGGACCAACCCAGCAAAACCAAGTTGTAGGGTTGACAGGACAGGTGAGAGCTGTATGGAGCACAACAGACAAAGGTGTCTGTGAGAGAGAAATTCTGGGTTAATGGGAAGGAGCAGAGAAAAGTGAGTCTGGAACACCTTAAAAACTCACATCTAAATCACAGGCAACTCTACAGATACAGGGTTTCTGTACTGACATCCACTTAAGTGATCTGGAGGAGTTTATGTTCAGAGTTTGACAGATTGTCATGAAGAGACTCTATCTAAAATAGCTTGTGGAAGTACATTTGTGCTAATTACAGTCGTGAGACCTGAAGCAAGGATTGTAGGCACTCCTCTCTGTGCTCACATGCTTACCAGTGACCATGTTTCGCAATTCTTTCGGTGGACCATGGGTTCTAGCAGTATCTGCCAAAGGAGAAGGAGCAAAACCCTCTGGAGCTTGAGAAAGCATCCTGGCAGCCTCCTGGGATGGAGATGGAGGACCAGGTAGTGGCATGGAACCGGAGGAGCCCTTTGCACCGTACCTCTCCAAGGCATGGCTGCTGCCTCCTGGCAGGATTGCTATTTCCAGCCGTTGGGCTGCAAGGCTCCTCAGCTGCTCTTCGTGAGCCAGGGGATGTAGATGTCACAGATAGGCTTTGACAGTCATCCCAGAGGAGTTTTCTTTCCAAAATCTGTCTCCAGGACTTAAGCTGAGAAATCTGTCCTCTCTCCTGGGAGTTGGTTGCTGTCATAGGATCCTTCCTGGGAATCAAGGTGCTGGCTCAAATGGGTCTATGGTCCAAGGAGCTCGCTCTCGTTGAGAAGGACGCTCCTTTCCTTCCCAGGCCCACAGATCCAGCCATTTTCTCCTACTGTCCCTGAAACTTTACTGAAACCGTGACCTTTGGTCAGACTGCAAATAACTGCAATATCAAGCTGTATGTTTTGGCTGACCAGAATCCATTAGTGAAAACCGGAGAGACAAAGGCACACGGAAAATGTTATATGAGCAGACAGCTGCCTGTTGCCTCTTGACTGAGGTTAGCATCGCAGTTAAGCTACCGGTTTTATAATAACCTCGTTGGGGATTTGCAACAGGAGTGCCTTGCTGGTACACAAATACCACCACATTATACCAGCAAAACTCCTCGCACGGATGAAGCAGCCTTTTATGCCCACTGTGGGAAACCCAAACCAAGCAAGCAAACCCCTCCAGGCTGCAGAAAGCACCGCTCTGCCTGTGAATTGCTTCTGCAGGAGGGGCTTTGTGTGATCCCACAATGTCCCCTCTCCCAGCAGACCTGCCTGCAGGGTTTAGCTATGTGAGGAGCTGTGTCGGAGCTCAGCTGACATGTTCTAACACCAAGGAGCTCCACAGAAGGGCACCCTCAGTTTGATAAACTCTGCTCGTGGTGCTTGCCCGTACACTCGGTAATTGCACCAGCTGGAAAACCCCCCGAGAGCCGGGGCTGTGCACAGGAGTGCTTGGATGGGGAGACAAGACCTGCTAATTCAGCTGCATGGAAGCGTTGGATCTTATTTGGAGGTGGCAATGGGGAGCATGAAGAAATCAGCAGGAGAAGGCTGAAGACAGCAAAGTGGAATGTCCAGTTTTTGAAAGTTGAGAAATGGGAAGTGACAAAAGCCAGGCTCCTTTTGCTGAGGGAGGAGATGTTCTTGGCAGTGACAGTCCACTCAGCATTTCTCACGGCTGCAGCTCACTGCTGGAGGCCCAGCCCTGGAGCTGATGCCACTGTGGCACAGGCAGAATCGGAGAATCCCTGTTTTCCTTCTGGCAGATTTGCTTCTGCAGTCGGTGAGGCACAGCATGTGCGTGCAGCAGGACATCCAGGCATTGCTCGCAGGGAAAGGCAGAACCAGGCTGATGACTGTAACAGGTTACATGCCGCTCCAACACGCTTCACTGACCAGGTTGCAGCAGAGTTTTGTGTCTTTAGCGTGGTTTAACCCCAGCACACAGGCTGCAGACTCCAGAGACAACCAAGTCATCTGGACAAACTCCAGGGATGACCAAGAGGCTGTCTGGGATCTGGATAGAGAGGCTGAATTTTCCATCCCTGTCCTGCTCTTCCAGTCACCCATACTGGTACATACTGGTACATACCGTACTTCCACCTCCTGTGTTCAAATGTGATAGGGGCGAGGAGGAGAAATAGAAGAGGATCCACGTGGAGAGTGGGACACCAGCCCATGGATGGAGATGTGCTCCTGGACCAGGGAGGAGCTGCTCCCCATGAGCAGTCTCTGCGTTGGAGCTCCTGTGATGCCAAGCTTCAGGGGCCAGGGCCTGGGCCAGTTAAAAGGTATTTTCAGGCTCTTATTAGGAAGAGCTGGCTAATTAGTGTTAGAAGAGCTCATACAAGTAATAGCTGTCCAAAATTCAGGCACTGGGGAAGCTCCAGGAACTCCTCTGACTTTCATTCTCTGGTTCAAAGATGTGCAATGTTTTCAGCACTTCAGGCTGCTTTGGGAGCTAACCAAACATTCCCAGGCTACACCTCATTTGTATATAATCTGCATCTGAGTTTTGCTATGAGATAAATGCAGGCTGGCAAAAGGACACAGTTGTTTATACACCGGAGCTGGTGAGCACAGATCTTTGCAAACACAGAGAAACTTTCTGCGCAGGGCGAAGGCACTGTCAGGGTGGAAATGCAGCTTGGTGGAAATGAACCTCTGAAAACAAATGTTTGCTCTCTGTTTTCCCCTTGGATCTGCACAGTGTTGGAAGAGGGTCAGGCAAAGGCGTCTCTTCTTTGGTCACGTTCCCATAGGAAGCATCTGCTACTAAACATATGTTACTAGGAAAAAAAAAAAAACAAACATAAATACAAACACAGTCTTTTAGTTTGTTTCTGGTTCACAGGCACTTCTGTCAACTCAGGATAGGGCTCTCTGAAGTTGGGAGATGACCCATCAGTTGTGCTCTACATAGCAATCTCACAGTCAAGTCTGCAGGGAGCTGAGCATGGGGTCAGTGGAATCTCTGCATGAATCCATCAGCTGAAGGTCAGGAGCAAGCTCGGACAAGCCCTAGCAGAGCTGGCGTCTATCCCAGCTGCGCCAACTTCCCAGGAAAATAGAGCAAGAGAGTGCAGGGAGAAGGATGAAGAAGACGGAGGAATGGGGGCAGGCACAGTGCAGGAGTGGGGGACGACAGGGGGGTCTCTGAGGGTCTCCAGCCCAGAGTGCATCTTCTGGGCAAAGGGCTTGTTGTAGATGCTGCTGCAGGCATCTGATGCCTTTATTCAACACTGAGACCTACCAAGAGATGAGAACACATCTTCCATGCAAAGCTCAGGCTAGAGCACACAGGGACACGAATTTGCACCCTCAGTGTCTATGGCACGGTGCCTCACGCTGTCAGGTAACTCGTGTTGGGGGAAAGACCCAGGTCTGCCGCCTCATTCCTGTCCTTGTGTGGGGACACTCAGTCTGGGCAAAGTGGTGGTGTGAGAGCAGCCTCTAGTCACCTGGGGTGCTTCAGAGTCAAGGTCACCTCATGCCGTGTGGGGCACCTCTGTTGTCTCCTCACCCACCACTCATCACCATCACCACAGTGCCCAGTACCAAACCCAAATAGCTCCTTGGGAGTGATTTCTATCTCCCCTCCTGGGTGACAGTGTTGGTGGCCCCAGCCCCGCTCCTCTCCTGCAAAGTGACCGGCACCTCTGTCCCTCACTGCTGCACCCACTTGCATTTCAGGGGACACGTTTCCAGCATAGAGTTTAGGAATTTAAAATAATTTTGCTTGTCCTGATTAAACAGAGGGCTCAGCTTAGAAGAGAGTGGTTTCTAGTTGTTGCTAACAGGAAATAAAATTTTCCCTTTTCTTAAGCAAAGAAAATCAAGAGCCAGATAAATAAGGAAAGTGCAATGTTCAGACATGGGAGTTCCAGGGGTGCTGGTCCCCACAAGACTTTTCCCAGCTCTCCAGAGGAAAGCTTTGAGCCTCATAACCAAGGCACAGCACAAGCCTCCTGGGGCAGCGGTGGTATCTGGGAAGGGCAGAGGGATGGGGAGGCACAGAGCATGGTGTAGCTCTTTCCGCATGGATCTCTGGAGTGTGAGATTCTCCCTCGTTGCCCCTGGGAGCAGGACGACCTGCACAACCCAAGAGGCTCTGAGGCTCTCTTTCATAAACAGCAAAAAGGCTCTGAGCCAGCTTCTCCCTGATCCTCTTGGGAGGCTTTTCCACAGCCACCCTGATCTTCCGATGACTTCAGCAGTTTTTCCAATTTCTACTCAAAATACATTCATGAATAGTTTATCCTATTTACTCTTGTGCCAACACTGGGCTATAGTTTAAATAACAAGCTGCTGTGCTGATGTTTACCCTTTTCTTCCTCTGTTTTCCCCAAAATATTTTCACCCATCATTTCTCTGGGTTAAATGTTACGGGGCAGTCCCATGGTTTACACATGAGCTGAGCCAGGAGAAGCTGATTGCAGGGCTGATGGCTCTGGTGTGCCTGTGCACAAGCAGGAAAGCATCCCACAACCGAAGTAGCTCAGCAGCCTCATGAAATGCCAAGACAAAGGGGCAGAATAGTGTTCCCTGCTTTTATTAAGAACCCTGTTGGCACAGTGCATCCCTGCACCTGTTTCCAGCAGACATGAGGCTTGGAGGGGAGCTCAGGACAGTAGTCTCAGCAGGAAAGGAAGGCAATTTCTTGGTGTCCCACCTCAGGTGTTGCACAAGTTGCCCTGGTTCCTCCTCCCTTAGGTTCCTTGTCTCAGTATACTGCTACCAGTCTCCTCTCCAAGCTCTGCAGATCTCTGGGCTGGGTTAGACACATGCCTTTCCTCAGCAGGGACACACCTGGGTGCCGTCCTTACAAATGACCATGCTTTCTGTCTCCTAGATGCCCATCTGTTCTTTTTTAAATTTCTTCTCCCTAGGGTTTGAAATCAGACGTAAAGATGAAGTGGGTCCGGCCTTGCTCTGGTGTCATCTGATGACTGATCCTGTCCAACATACCAAGCTTGATCCATGAAGCCCAAAGCCTTCTGGTGCCCTCTGAAACCTCTAGTACAGACACAAGTCTGCAGATAAGGTGATCTTTGCACACAGCAGCACTACCTGGCACTGTCACCTCCTGAGGACACGTGCTGACCTGGACTCCGAACTCCACAGCCTCCCTGTGTGGATACCCTGCTCCCTGCACAGCACATGGTGGGGAACCATCGCTGGGTAAGAGACTCCCTCCTGGGAAGGTTTAGATATTTGCATGCAGTGGATGTGTGGGCATTGTGGTTCCTCACCCCAGAGCAGCCATGCTCTAGGTTTTGATAGCCTGTCTTCTCCGACCAGGCATGGACCCCTCACCAGTAAGGCTTCCAGCTCCCACTGCAGAGCAGGACACAGCTGGCCATGGGTTGCAGCTGGCAGTCTTCTCCAAGCTGTCCAGCCTTGCCTGGGCTGCATTTCCAATAACTCACTTCTTCTAGACCGCATTCATGCTCATGCCCATGGGAGTTTTTCACTGGGCTGAACAGTCAGCTGACCAGAAACAGAAAAAAAACAAGATCTGGAGAAAAGACGACTTGAGACCTGACCTGAGCAATAGGCCGGGCTTTAGAATAGATTTTGAAGGAAATTGTAATTAAAAGCATTGAAGTAAACAGAACATAGGATTAAATACCACCTGGATTTACTCAAGGCACACTGTGGCATGTTGGCTTGATAGCTTTAAGAAGGTATCTGCTTTCCCAGACAAAAGAATTGAAGTAGATCTCATCTCCCTGAACCTCAGTCAAGCATTTGATGTAATGCACATGAGAAATTATTAATTAAACTGATGAAGATGGGGATTAATGGGGAAATGATAAGGAACAAGGGTAAGATGGGAAATGGCTGGAGGGGAGGCAGCAATGGATAGTGTTAAAAACAGCAAGCACTAAGCTGCAGGCAGGCTGCTAATGGAATTTCTCAAAGATCCATTTGGGGTCTGATTTTTCTTAATATTTCCACTAATGATCTTTGCACAAAAGGTAGGGGACTGCTGATAGAACCTGCTGATGATTCCAGGGAGGAAGCCGATGCATGGCAGCAGTGGAATATCAAACAGAAGGAGTTGGGTGACCTTAAAGACTGCAGTAAGAGACCTGGAAGGAAATTCAATAGTACAAATGTGAGGTCAGGTACTTAGGAACTGATGCAGGAACTTCAGCTGTAGCTGGAAGTAAATGAAAAGCACAGGGAGCTTGCTGCGGGAGTCAGTCACCGAAGGGCCATAAACTGTCAATTTGGTTCAGCAGTGAAAAAAGGCATGTGTGAGCCAAGCTGCAATATTTCCTTGAGAGAGAAACCCATCAGCGCTGCGGACAGTCAGTTAGTGAGGCCTCATCAGGAACAGCCTTGCCAGTCCTGCTTGCTCCAAGACTCTCTCAGTGTGCCCCGCTCCCCGTCTTCGGAAGGATTTGGCCTGCCTGCCCACCAGGATGGCTCAGAGGGCAGCCCACTCCCCGAAAATGCTCCAGAGAGTGTGACGGAGGAGAATCCTTTGAGCTAACAGGTGACAATGGCACAAAGGAAAATAGGTTTGAACAAGCCACAAGTTCTGGAATAACCTGCTAACATCAGGGAGGGGATGAAAAAGTCACAGCAAAAAGTCTTGAAGAGTTTGTGCTATGGGCTACACGCCATGGTGTAAACACTGGAAGGGGTCTGGGACCTCCTTGAGATCTCCAGGGCTGCTGCACGCCACGCTCCAGGTCTGCATGACCGAGCCAGCTGGTAGAACGCTGTTGCCCTCGCGCATGACTGCTCTTTTCCCTGCCTGCTGCCCAGAGGTTTGGCACCAAACTGAGTGAAAAGGACATCTGTCAAAATCTGTCACCTGCCATGCACTTGGCTTCTTCTCCAAACCTGACAAGACAAGCTACTATGTGACATGGTGGCCCAGTATCAGTGTTGGCAGTGGTCAAATCTCCTTCATGGACACTCGTTGAAAGTAGACTTGTCTCAGCTTCTACTGATGCATGATAAAACACCCGTGGACCTGTGCAGATGTGAAACCCAGCCATCACTCATTCCCGCTGAAAGCCCCACTTCCCTGTGCCAAGATAGTGCTGCCTTCCTTCAAAATGTCATTTCTTGTGGTCTCCCCAAAGCCCACGAAGCTCTGCAGCTGGTGAGAGCTGCCAATGCCACTGCTGACACACGACATTCTCCCCACAACATGACCAGATGAGGTTGACGTGGCACTTCTCCATCCAACCTGACAGCTCAGGAAATTCAGTCAGGCTGGCAGGACACACACGCTGCTCGCTGAGCGCGGCACGTCTCGGCGCCAGCGCCAGCTGTTTCTGCTTCCGTTTCATCACTCCTCTTGGACCAGATCTTCGGCACTGGCAGCAGCAGCAGCTCCTTGACTCGAGACCTCGCAGACGTCAGCTCTTGGAGAAAGCCAGTGCATCTGTGTCAGGCTGGTGACAGGGCTTGCCAGGCATCCTGCGGTGACATGGCACATCCGCAGTGTGGCAAAGCAGCTGTCTGGGCGAGATGCAAGCCTGGCTGCGGGATGCGTGGAGAGGAGACTCTGCCAGGAGAGGGTTGCAGGTGCTCACAGCTCTTGGAAGCCCTGGGTCTGTAAAGCCCAGCCTGGAGGGGCTGGGGTGCCCCATGGCAGGTTAGAGGAACGATCGCTTTCCCTGGGCAGGAGATGCTGCTGATGCTGCTGCCTCCAGCTTAACTCCTGGGGAAAAGCCACGAGGCAGCCCTCATTCACCTCTTCCCACAAGAGTCTCTCACTCCTTCTCTGAAGCATATTTGCTCCGTGTTTTAGGGCTGAGAACACAGCTCCACCCAGCAGAGAGTGAAGCCAAACTACCATCATCCTTGGTCAAAGCAAGCATCGAGGGCTGCCTGGACTCTGCTCATGGCAGCAACCAGAGCAGGCACCTGGCAGAGAGGAGTGTTTTCAAAAGGGCCTGGGGGTCCAGTTGGGTCCTGGAAGATGCACATTAACTGGAACTGGAACCCTGAGACTCATCCAGTCTGCACTCTGGTCCCCGTGAGCTTCCAGCTCTCTGTTCAGCCCATCACGCTGTGGCACGGGGCTGTCTGAGCCAGTGCACCCACTGCGAGGTGTAGCATCCGAGCACAGCCCAACCCCCAAACCACCTGCAAACGAGCATCTCCCACCAGCCTGCCCTGCAGTTTGCTGCAGCCACCGCCTCTGCTTCCCATGCTGTTCACACCAGGGAGAGTTTGGGAAGGAGCGCGGGTTGAGGGATGCTTCTGGCCCCGGTGCCGAGGGCACACAGCATCCTCGCTCACCCCTGCAACCCTCCCCTGGCACTCGCAGCCCTGCGTCCTCCGCAGGGTGAGCCCAGCTGCTGCTGCAGGTGCCATCATCTCTCCTGAGGCATCAGCAATTTCTCCATATTACTGCTATTGTGATAGTATCCAGAAACCTGATTTAAGATCCTCGAAGCCTGGCTGGGAAATCAATCCCAGATGATACTGGATTCATTATTTGCTATATATCCCCAAGCATGTGAGAAGAACCAGGGCAGTCGTTCAGCAGCTACGCAATCTCTGCCACCTCCATGTGCCTGCAAGTGCTAGAGAGGCAGGTTTGCAGCTGGGGTGAAATGATGCCCTGAGAGTAAGCAAGAGCTGGGAGTGGGTCCTTTAAAGCCTTCAGAGCCCATCCTGCAGAGATGGATGTTTTCCCCTGGTGTTAAATACTGATAGGAGGGTGGGTTAGGAGTGGGTTAGGAGGCACTGAAACTATGTCTGGCTGCCCTTGCTGGGGTAGGGAAGGGCTGCCCGGTGTGAGACATGGCTGGTGATGTGGGTACCTGCCAGCACCCAGGCAGACCAAGGTGACACCTGCTTGTCATCGCTCTGTGTGCTCACTCTGGAGATGGGGACATGTGTTCCCCAGGGTCAAGCAAAGCATGAGTCAGCCCAGAGAAGCTTTTTCCTCTTTCTTTTGTCCTCCTGCCTTCCACTCCGAGTCTGTTGATAGAAATGCGAATCTTTGCCTGGTTAGGTGGCTGCTTTTCTCCTCTCTATAATTAGACCTTCTCATCGCCTCTTCAGTGTTTGTGCGACCATCTCTGAGGCTGGCTTCTGCTGTCAGGCAACCACAGGGCATTCCAGTCCAAGCGCTGCTGATTTCTGCTTATATCCATCTGAAAATAAATGAGTGAACAAACTGACATGCCATTCCTGGCCCTGGTCCACGCTGCAGCCAGGTGCCTGTCGCTCGACCCCACTCAGGAGGAGTGCTGGGAGGGGAGGAAGCCGAGCTGCTCTCGCACTGCCCGAGCCACTTCTGCTGGTGGTTATGGAAATAAGAGATGCTGTGTGTTGCATGGGGCTGTGCATGAGAGAGGGTCTTTGCCCTCAGCCTCTGTGCTCATCCCTCCCCCTTTTTCCTTTCCAGAGGATGCTCTGGGAATGGGAACCAGTGTTTCTTCAGCATCACGAGCATGGCAGGAGATTTGCAAGTGCATTGATGGCCAGTAATGAAATTACAACAGCTCATGTGGGAGATAGGCTCCTGTCTGCCTTCTGACCAGCATCCTGGCTGCTGTAGGGCGAATGGTGCCATCACCGGCATGGAGCAGGGTGATGCAGGCAGCTACCGACGGTAATCAGAGGCACGTCACTCCTGGCCATGGGGGTGATGGGTACGCAGTCTTGGCTCCCTTTTAGTCTGGGTCTGCATTTTACAGCTGCTAGCAATTTGGATGAAAAATCTCATCGCTGCAGTCAAAACATGTTGGCAAAATACCACGCAACTTTGAGTGGAAAAAAAACCCCAAAGATGTTTTAAGTAATGTTTTGGTCAACGCATAGAAAACATGGGGAGCCTGGACACAGAGAGGGATGGTAGCTGTAGAGATGGGGATTTTTAGTGCTCCAGAGCCAGGAGTGCTTGTGAGGGTGACTGAGTGCACAGGGAGAGGAAGATGGCCACCTCACTACCTGATGGGTGGTGGTGAGGTGGCTGAAATCCGGGGAGCAGTCCTGGTGGGGAAGGCACCCTCCGCACTGGGGGAATGGGTGCTGAAACGCAAGGGACTGTCATGAATGTAGAAATTTGCAGTGCAGGGAACGGCAGGGAGAGATCTCAAACAATCCTGAGCAAACAACAGGGTTGAGGAGCCCCAGCTGCTGCCAACCAGACTCCATTTTGCTCATTTCTAGCAATCTGGGAACACAATTTTACCTTGACAGTTCCAGTTCATGATAATACTTTTTTTTTCTCCTGACTTGATTTTGCTCTGAAATGAACTGACACAGAAGTTTATCAGTCCTACGAGACTGGAGTCATCCTAGAGAGGCAACTTCAGAGGCGAGACTCCAGGTGCTTTCAGGGTGCCCCACAAAGCGAAGGAATTTATCTGCAGCGCTGGTGAAAATCTGTCAGAACCGAGGTGCTCCGAGCAAAGCATTTCTTACTCAACAAATCAGCATTTCATGATGTGTCCCAAAAAGGCATGGGGCTTTGGTTAGATTATTTCGGAGATCCTTCAGCATGTGGTTACCCATGGGGTGATACTGCCGGTGCACCCATGGCACTGGGCAGAGCTGGAACCTCCCAAGACAGCATCCTGCAGGAAATGGGGTTGTGGGACCCTGTAGCTGCCTCCCCTCTCCTGACCCCCAAATGCCTCCAGCACAGAGCAGGGGTCCCATTGTCTTGCTTGGAGCACATGGTGCTAAATGGCTCTCTCAAAAAGTTCGGGATTTTATATTTTATAGTGGTTTTGTCCAAATCAAAAAATGGAATAAAATGTGTATATTCCCATCTTATTTTGTTTTAATAGGATTAACCAGTCTAGTGCTATCCGTATGTCTGTTTCAACATTTGCAGGCTGAGGAATTTCTCTCTTTGTTCAAAATGACATTTAGGAACAAATTCAATTTAAGTGTCCTTTCTACTTCTGTTTGAAAAAGTCCAAATTGCAATGATGTATTTTGGCTTCATTGACACTGACCATTTGGACTGGTCCAAAAGAAATGCTTCCAGAACATTTTTTCTAGAAAAAAAAAAAAATCAGACTTTGATGGGCCTGTTTCATTTGCAAATAAAGGAAAAAAAAAAAGTCATATCCTCAGCATCTCCTGTGAAAATATAACTCCTTTTTGTCTCTCCATCGTCTCTGAGGTTGCATGGGGCTGATGCGAGACGCTGTCTCCAGGGGTAACCAGCTACTTCCCAGCTGTGGGTGCATTTGTGCCTGGGGGTGTTGGTGCAGAGTGCATGAGCGGTGAGGAAGGTGGTGGGCATGCAGACACGGGAAAAGTCTGGGCACAGCTGAGAGGCTGGGGTGCTCCCAGGATCTGGCCTGGCTGGGTTCCCAGTGGTGGGACCTCCCAGTCTGATCCAAGTGGCTTTTCAGCAGAAGCCACCCCTGGCAGATGCCACCCATCCTCCCAACCAGCTCTTTGTCAAGCTTCATCACCAGTGGATCAGTTACTACCATGTCTGAAGCGATGGGGAGCTTCTGAGGCTCCCTAATAGCACCTGGAATGCTTCAGAGGGATTTGCAGCCACCAGGATCTTGTACATACAGAGGACTTCAACCAGTGATGGATTAAGCCTAATATATTTACAGTTGCAGGTCAGTCTTGGCGCTTTTCTCCTGCTCTTTAAGCGATATTTGCTTATCAGTTTACTCCATTTATCATGTGTTAGCTGCTGTGAGCCAGCAGCTCCGGGTCTTGCCTGCGGAGCACAGCTGATGAGGAGAGATTTCTTCGCAACACCTCGGGCTGCTGTACCAGCTCGGGGTGGGACGTGCCTTTGCTGGGCTGCAATTAATAAACCAGCAAGCTATGGACCCTGCATCATGCCCCCGGCTTCCCTGCCCTCTGATGAGAGACGTGAGGAGGAAAGGGCATTATTTTCTGGGGTGGCATGAGGAGAGCCTGACACGCTCCCTCAACGAGGGGGCAGCTTCCAGCAAGTCACCTAACAAGAAGCACACAGAGGGCAGGCAGCGAAACTGCCGGGAGATGCGATGGGATGGGACAAGACCGTCCCGGAGACAGGGAGAACAGAGACTGGCTTCAACCTGCCGGAGACAGGGAGGAAAGGCAGAGAGAACCAATGCTGCCTCAGAGGTTAAGGGGGAATAAGACTGTTTTTACAAATATACCAGGGGAGTCTCAAGTACTGGAGAGAAAGTAGGAGCCATTAATAAATTAGGAAGAAGATTAAATTAATGATGACTCTCAAATGGCTGAACTGCTGCACAGCCTTCTATAATGTGCCTTTAACCAAAAAAGAAAAGAAAAGTAAAGAAAAGCTAAAGAGAGTCTACAGACAATAAGAAAACAAAGAAAAGCTTGTCAAATTGTCAAATATGACTCTTAGGCAAAGAGAGGGTGAACCTGTGCGGCTCAGTAGGGCTGGGGGCATGCAGCAGGGAACAGGGTGGGACTGAGCTGATGAAATAAAGCAGGCACCGACAATAGAGTTGTTTAAGTTACAGAGAAGCAGGAAATTACCAGAGGATTTGGAAAAAGGAAGTACACCAGCCTTCATGAAAAGACAGTGATCCCAGCAGCGATAACTTTACGGCTCCATCTTCAACCCAACAATAGAGCCGATAGCCAGGGAGACTTCTGGAAAATAACAAAATTGCGGCAGCATCCAGTGGGACCACGAGGGCAGAGGGGGACCAGGCACACAACCCGCTGCGTCTGCGGGCTGTGCGTGTGTTGTTGCCCCCATGACCTCCCCCCAGCACTGCTGCCCTCTCCCCATGCAGTCTTTTGTGCTGGCGATTGGAGGGCTGGTGCAAAACCCACCCCTTTTGATCAGGGGGGTGGCTTTTCCACTTTGGGGCTCTTTCCTTGTAGAGCAACCATCTCTGAGGATCTCAGCAGCAGCTTCGGTCCTGCTGCTTCGGATGAAGCCACACCGGGCTTCTGGAGCTGGAAACGCGACGACTTTCACAGGGAATCCGGGCAGGGGCAGCCAGAGGAAGGGTCTAATCCGAGAGAGAGGCAGGAACAGCAATTGTAGGTGCATCTGTAGGTGAATCTGGGATGGAAGCGTTGCATTCTAGGTCATCTGGACAAAATGTCTTATTGCACAGGAATGGGAGAAGAACCTCCAAAGCCCTGGTGCAGAGGGGCAGGACAGGTTGCAGTCTTGGTCTCTGCAGGCTCAGGTAAGCCTGGCTGGATGAGTCACACATCCTCATCGTCACGAGATTTTTCTCCACAAGTAGGAGAAACATTGCCAAGTGTAGCCGGCAGCAGAGATTTTGGCCCAAATTTTGCAGACAGGCAACTCCACAGCAGTGAGCACTTACAAAAGAAGAGCCCTGCGTTTGCCAAGAAGTGGCTCTCCAGCACCCATGACTCAGCTGGGGATGGAGCAGATTTTGGGCTGCATCAGAGAGGGGATGCTGTGGCACGATGGGCACCAGTGCCCAGAATGCAAGGTGCCTCCAAGCATCCTCAGGGACCTGGGGTTGTCGGGGTGGCCCTGGTGCAGCCGTCATGCCACACGCACCGGGGTGGCCAGGCATCGCGCCGGCACCAGCAGCCCCTGCCTGCAGCCTGGGCGCAGCTGGAGGCACGGCTGTCCCAGGGAGATACAGACACAATGCAGAGACACAAGGAAAATTATGAAGGGGCTGAAGGATGGGATTTAGGAGGCAGATTAAATGAACTAAATCTGTCTAGCTTTGCCGATCAATCATGCAGGCAGGAGCCGGATAACTGTCTCTGAGTGCCTGAAGGGTGCAAACACTGAGGGAGAAGGAAATTACTTAGGGGGCTTCAGGGTGTCGGAAGGGGAAGAGGAAGGCCAAAGCTGCTGACTCAGCTCTTCCTGCTGTGTGACCTGTCTTCGGGGCAGAGGATGGGACTGAGCCCCAACCAAACCATGCCTGGGCTGCAAGGGAAGCTTCTGGCTCACGGCTGGCAGGTCAAGGAGGTCTGCAGAAATTGTATATGGGATGAGGGGAGAGTGATGAAGCAAGGAGAACACGGCAGGACAGCGGGGCTGGGCAAGGAGAGCAGCAGGGGGAGGAAGGTGTGATGGGACAGAGCCGTCGCTCCTCTCCAGTGGCATTCACAAGGTACATCTCCCACAGCCGTGGACCAGACCCACCGCCCTCCCTGCCGCCTTCCCCAGCCACGGAGAGGGGCAGCAGCCCTGGCTTGCAGGATGGATTATTTTAACTTACCCCTGCATGCCGGCCTCCCCCCATTAGTCCAGCCTGCTGGTTTATTAAGGCCTCTGGCAGAGCTCTGCCTCGTTCCGGCTCTTTATCTGTTTTCATTTTCTATGCACACCTCTGGGGCACTGTGCAGATATAAAATAATCAAAATGACAGTCCCCAGATAAAGGCCACTTTTGTTAGGAACACACCAAGTTCTCGTGTAAAAGCATACAAACGGCAGTTTATTTTCTACCTCAGCACCTTTTGGGTCTTGCAAGCACTGAATACCTTGCGAGTTCAAAGGAAAACATCCTGGTCAGCTCTTTCACACCCCTGAAACATGGTGCAGCGCATAATGTTCAGAGGCAGGAGTGAATAACAGCGACTTTCATTAACTGTCAAGTGAAACCAGAGGCGGGCTGAAGCGCTAATTCCAGTTGGGACCCGTTCAATAGCAAATTAACCTGCCAGTGATCTCCCAGTAGGCTACTGAACGGAGCAGAAGGAATAATTTGAAACTAGGTTTGTAGAGGTAGGTAATATCTTTTTTATTAGATCAGGAGATAATTTGTAGCCAGATATTTATTCAATGAGCCTCTGTGTGCGTGAGTGGCCATCTGCCTCTCCCTCTCCCCCTCGTATGTGAGCAAACGACGAAGACCTGCTCAGATCTCGCCATGGACTCTTTGCACGTAGGCAAAACCCCAGTGAGGGGTCTACGATAGACCTCGCCTATCGGGAGGTGGGGCTGGCATCCTGTCATGGGAAGGGTGCCAGAGCACTTTTGGTGCTGACACTGAAACTGTTTTCTGCAAACCTTTGCTCGTCGCACTCGTAGGAAAGGAGGGAGCACAACGCAGATTGACAAAGGCCACAGGAACGTCCATAAAGGCTTTTGCATTTTTCCCTCCATCGCTGGCGGGGAGAAACAGGGCAGGCCGGCAACAAGCGATGCCGGAGGAACATTACGTCACCGGTGTTGAGCCGAGTTGGCTGCGCAGCGCCCGAGGAGGAGGATGCTGTCTCCTGGCAACCCCCGTGCCTGTCACATACATCAGCATCAGCAGCAGATGCAATGCAGGACCGATCGCCTCTTGCAGCAGCCTTCAGCCAAGAGAGGACCTCGTCACCATACAGAGAGGGTCCTGGGGCTTTGCTGGACCCTAACGAGGTCTCCCACTCAGTGTGGCTTCCCAGCTGCAACTCACCTCCCCGCCACCCATTGAAATGGGCTTTTATGACACTGTGGGCAAGAGTAAAGGCAGCTCTGGGACTGGGCAGCAACAAGGCTTCTCAGCCAGCAACAGGAGCAAGCGTGGTGTCAGGAAATCAGGCTCTAGATGGGACAACTCATTCCCAAAATTGAGCACTGTGCTGGGCCCAGCTGTAGAAACCCTGTGCTTGCCCCAGCTGATGGGTCAAGACACCCACCCTTGCTGCCCATACGCAGCAGAGAGGGGGCTGTTGGGGCATTGAGGGTCTTTCCCACAATGCCAGGTCAGGTTTTCTCCATGCTGGGCAGCAGGGACAAGGATGCGGGGAGCTACGAGTTGCAGCCAGTGCCGGGTTCTGTGGTCGTCCTCTTCCTCCAGGGTCAGCGGAGGGCAGCAACAGAGTGGACACCATCTCCACGTGAAGCTGTCATCAGTCCAGGCCGATTGATTCCTCTGGGTGCCTGGAGCACAGTAGCCACTGCCATTTCAGTTACCTGAGTGACTCCCGACTCCTGACTTTCACCTTCTGGCCCCCAAAGGAAGGGAGATAAGGCAAAACATTTGTGCCTTCTCTGCTGGGGGATGAAGGGTATGTCTTCATCCGTCTCCCGTCTTTAGCCAAAGGTGCCTTCCAGAGCATCCCTCGCTGTGCCTCAAAGCCTGATGTCCACCAGCAGCTCTGCTCTCTGTTTGGTCTCCACCGTCTCTGACCATGCAACTCCATCCCACCCCATGGCTGTACCATTGCTCTGGTCCCCACCATGCATGGTTGGTGGCTGCAGGTCTGTGCAGGCAGAGGCACAGACGCTGGGATAAGAGGCAATAAAGGTTGTGAATCGGCCTGGGGCTGTCAGCCAGGGCCTCTTCTGGCAACTGGCATGCTGCCTTCAGTCTCACAGATGAGTCCTACAGCACCAGCATATTCAGGGGCTTCTACTACCAGCCTGGAAGGGGAATGGGTATGAGGCACAAGACAAGTTTTTTCCCTGCTGGGGGATGCACGCTGAGATGGACTGGAGGAGGAGTAGAGGGATGGGGAAGTGGGTTCAAGGCACAAGAATCCAAGGGGATCTGCTCCCTCTTGAAGGAGAATTCAGCTCCCAAGCTGCTTCGAGCCAGGGGCTTAATTTGCAACCTATTCAGCAGGATAGCAGCATCCACACTAGGGGGGGGCTGGAGACACTCAGCATCCCCAGGCTGCTCCTGGCAGCTTGGAAAATCCCAAGTGCCTGGCAGCCGGGGCAGAGATGGAGATGGAGCGGGAGCACTGAGCAACCTCCGGCTCCTGGAAAAGAGTCACGATGGCCCCACGCTTCCTGACCACTCCACGCTGACGGGCTCCCACAACAACGGGGGAGAAGAGAAAGGAGGGAGGAAAGCTGGTGGAGGGGAGATAGAGAGAGAAGAGGAGAGGGAGAGTCGGGGAGGGCGGGAGAGGGAGCGCCTGATGAAGAATATGGGAATGGGAGGCAGACAAAAAAACTAATCGAGGATGATTGAGGGAGAGAAGGAGGACGAGTGAAAGATTGAGACAGAGTGATAAAGAATATGTCAGACGGACAGGAAAACTAATAAAGAATAATAACCGCCCCTGGCCGAATGCAGCACATGCACCTGCCTGTATCTGCCTGTGCGAGTGCAGGCGGCGTGTGCCCCCCGCCCTGTGCGCAGGGAGGACACACAGGGACACGGTCTGTGGCTGGCCACGAGCATCCCCCCACCTCGGACATACGGTTAGACACAGAGCATCTCTGCTGGAGTGGGCTTGCAGCTGCACAGAGCCTGTTGGCAGCCCCTGCGCTGTGCGGGGAGGAGGACGGCACGCGTGTGCAAACCCAGGCACTACCGGCAGCCGCTGCCCGCACATCGGTGTTGGCCGCTCTCCCTAGTACGTGTGGTATGTGCTGTGCCATGTATCCCCATGGTACCCAGGCTGCTGTGGACACCCCTTCACCCCAGGATGGGGGAAGGATGAGGGTCCTTGGAGGAAGGTTTACCCCCAAGGCATTTGTCTTGCCTGGCTTAGCAGCAAGACCCAGCTGCACAGCCCAGGGTGCAGGACCCCACAAAGGCTGCCCTACCCAGTTCATTGCTGTCTTCCCTGCAGTGGATGTCCACATGCTGCCTGGTCTCTGCCCATCCTTGCAGCAGGTATGTACACTGGCTGGTCCTGGCGTTGCTTCTCTGTTTTCTTACAATTTGAGATGCTGATGGAGCATGGGCATGCCCTTTCTGCCTCTCCCTCTTCATCGCCAGCCTCCCTGTGCCTCCCTTCACCCCAGTCCTTGCTTGGACACCCTTCCAAGGTTAAACGAGAGCTGACAGGGCAAATGGAGGATTGCTCCCAGAGCAACGTCTCACCTGCATCAATCCTCCCCTGCCACTGCTGACCTCTGGCCCCGGAAAACTCCCAGAGAGCATCCAGATCCCAACAAGTTGGTTGACTGAGTCTGGGTCTGGAGCACGTGGGAGCTCCGTGGTCTCTGGTTTTGATTTGGGGAGGTGGGATGCTGATTTCAGACTGGCTGAGGGAAGTCCAGTGCCACAGGAGAGGAATGAGGAAGGGCAGACACCAGGCTGGCCAGGCTCAGGCTGGGGACTCATTCTAAGTCACCGGGACTGGTGACACACTGCCAAGGCCACCTCTCTCCAGGCATAAGGCAGGGTCCGAGGGTCCTCAGGGGCTGGTGCTGGGCTGTCCTGGAGGAAAAAGATGGGAGGACAAACACGAGGGATGAAGAAAGACAGGAGGGAGAGAGTCAGAGGAGACAGCCCACCGTTTCAGTGTGAGAACTGTGGTATTTGGTGTTTCCTGGTAGCTCCCAGGCAGGGTGAGGACCTCACGGAGCAAGCGCTCGGCTTTGCCAGGAGTGAGGAAAACCAGTTCCCAGAAGGCTCAGTTGTGGCTGATTTTATTTCATGTATCTGACCCGTTTGGGATCTCACCATCTCCCAAAGGCTGTTCGACGGGCAACATCAGCGCAGGGTTCATGCATTGCCTGCGGCGTGCTGCTGCGCTCAGCCATCACTGGTGCCTGTACTGTTGGAGCGTACGCCAGCGTCGCGCTGGGCTGGAGGCAGAGCCCTGGAACGACGAGTGAGATTTTATCATCTCTCCATCTCCTGCAAATTTGAGTCATGAGCATAATTCAGCAGGTTTCAGGATACACAGAGCTGCGCAAGGCAGGGGAAAACAGCCTTTCCTCTGCTTTTTTGCTCTTTGGAAAAGGCCGGTGCTTCCCCACCCACCTTACCCCCAGCAAAGCATTTTGGGGTGCGGGTGGTGTCGTCAGCATTTCGGATGAGCTTTTCCACGTGGTGAGGGAGCTGTGCTATGGCAGACCAACTTTGGCAGCCAGAGAGGCCCTGGGAAAGATGCCATCCTCTCCAGCAAGCTTGGAAAGGGCTGGGATGAGCACAGCTTATCCCAGAAGCTGAACGCCGTGCCCTCACAGCCACGCTCAGAGGTGGATGCTGGGCTGTGGTATAAATAACGCAGGGGGGGGCGTGGTGCCGCCGGGCCTCCTACACGCGAGTGACGGGTTTGCTCTCAGTGAGCAAGCATGGCGCGTGGGAGCGGCTCTCAATCTGTGCGCCGAGCCTGCACGGAGGAGTCTGATCTGCCAGGGCCGGATGAGAAGGTCCCTGGAAAACTGAGACAGTAGAAACGCTGGCCAGGACCAGAGGCAGAGCAGTGAGTGGGACGGGATGGAGAGCACTGGGGAAGGCGTTAGATCAATCTAAGACAAGGTAGGGCAAGAAGGCTCCATCATTCTTGACACCTCCCCACTCTCCTCACTGCTCTGTGTCTCCCTCCTGCCTCTTTGCTTCCCCTGGCCATCCCTCCCCTGCACACAAGCCCACACATCCAGCTGTGCCCAGCACCTTCCCCGTCGTCCCGCCCAGGACTGGCGCTGTTACAGCCAAGCACCTCTGGCACACAGCTGTTTGCTCCCTTCAAGTCTTTCCTGCTGGCTTTGGTTTTGGTTGCAGCAAGGCGGTACGTGTGCGGGGGCAGGTGGAAGGAGTGGCTGACCTTCTTCCAGAGGTATTGCCCAAAATCCCGGGAAAGCCCTTCACCTGCTGGACCAGCAATGAAGGACTGTCCCAGGTCTGTGTGGTCTTTGGAAAAGCCATTTAAGTCACTCCCTGCCTGCTGCCTTTCTGAGTCTGGAAAGCAGCCTGTGCAGCCATTTTTTCAGATATGGAATTATTTCATAGGGCAGGAGAAGAAATGAAAAGCAGCTAAGGACAAAGCTGGGAGACACAGCAGCAAGACATCCATGAATTTCCCCTGCTGACTGCAAAGATGCTCAAAGCTCACCTCCGATGGGTGCAGAGATTCTGCTGCAGCTCACCTCCACGTTCTTGCCATGCAGCTGCCCACAGACACCTTCTCCTGCACGGTGGGAGACTCAGCAGCAGTTTCTGCAGCAGCATCTCTCCGTCCTTTCCAAGCTGCAGCAGCCAGGAGAGGGTGGCTGGCACCACACCGCCGGAACACGACCCGGCCCACGGTGGCCTTCTGTGACAACCATGACCAAATTTGCCTAATTACGGCCCCTCTCCAGCTGACAACCATCTCTGTGCCATCTCCAAGGGCTCATCTTGACTGTAGAGTTACAACCCCTGACGCTCAGGTTCGGTCTACACATGCAGCCGCCTGCAGCTGAGCATCCCAGGCAGGGTAGCCGGTGGGGAAGGTGTCTGCTTGGGGTTGTGGTTGCGTGGATTGGAAGCCTGCCCACAGCACAGCATAAGCATTTTATAAATCACACCGGTGTGGCAGTGCTGGAGCAGCAAACATCTCTTGTCTGTGTTTGCAAGGTGCTGAGTGTAACACTGCAGTGGTTTATGGTGGGAGCCCCAGTGTTATTGCAATGCTAACTAATATATGGTAGGTGATGATGGGCCTCCGGATCCTTCCCACGCTTCCCAGAAAGACAAGCAGAGCATCGTGGGGTGCTAGAGCATCCCAGCTCCCTGCAGCCCTGGAGCTGTGACAAGCCTGCTGCAAAGGGACAACTGAGGAAGGGTTCGGTGTCCACCCTGACATTATAAAACTCCATTTTAAAGCCTTTTGAAAAAATTTCTCTCTGCAGTGTCAAATCTGATAATTTTGCAATCTGGGGCTGTTTCACAAGTGAAAGTGGGACTCAGCCCTCTGCAACAGAAGCTGGCTGTCCGTAATGAGATCAGGGTGGAAAGACAGGCTCAGGGAGCTGAGATGTCTGACGCATGGCATCCATTAATTTGGAGAAGCCCAGGACAGGGAGTTTTAGAAAGCTGCCTTTTGAGGAGTATGGGTGCTGAGATACCTGGTGATTGGCACCCCGCTCAGGGTTGATGGACAGGCTGGGGGAGGAAGGTGAACTTGGGGAGGGAGGGCAGGCGTGCTTCCCTCTCCTCTGGAAGCGAGTGTGGCTCCCATTTGCGCTAATCCCATTAGGTTGGTTTGCACTAAGCCCCTGCCAGCGCTTCCTTGTCGAGAGAGCATCTGCCTTTGCGTGGGCCAGGCTCAGCTCCATGGCCACCATGAGCAGACGGGGAGGAGCACGGTCTCACCAAAACTTGTGTGACTAAAGCTGGATGCCAGGCCATCCCAGCGCGGGAACTCGGAGGTTCACGCCGAGCTAAAGAAGCACTGCGGAGGGGCTGGGGGTGGGATCAGCTCAAGGAAAGGATGGGAACAGCAATGTGAGGTGGAAGCTGCTGGGGGCTGATCATCAAGCCGTGGAGGAAATTGATGGAGTCTCCCTATTTTGGACAATGCCAGTTCCAAGCTAGCAGAGCGGGGGGGAAAGCTTCTGCTCTTTGATTAGCTGCTGTTAGCAGCACCCCAGCCTTCTCTTTATCAATCTGCCTATGGGAATAAATTGAGCTGCGTATTCTGCTGAGGCTTGAGCTCGAGAGCCCCCCAGAGAGGGGGCTGGGTTTGCTCTAAATCTCCTAATCCCCTTCATCATACCGCCAGACAACCACAGACACCGCAGCAAACTGCCCAGGGCCGGCCCCCCCTGCCTTCCCTGAGCCGCTGGCAAATCCCAATCATCCCGTGGGTGATTACAGGGGCTTCTCCTCCAGCACAATATCCAATCTCCCCCAGAGGCCACCGCAACATATGCGGGGCCAAGCCCTGCGGCCGCGGCGAGCAAAGGCAACCTCGCTCATCCTATTAACATCCTATGAGCAGGGCAGGGGCGACCTCCCTGCAGCCTGGATCCAGCTGGGGATGGAGGGCTCTGCAGCATCCCTATACCATGGTCCTGCTCCTCCTGAACGGCAGGCTCTGTTCCTCACAGAATCTCACCTTGGGGTACTGTCATCGAAGCCCGTCACTGCCATCTCCACGGCCAGTCCTGCTCTTGTCGGCTCCACAGCTGTCCACAGCTGCCTGTGGGCATCGTGGCATAAAGCACATCCCCTGCCAGAAGGGGTGGTGTCAGCTCTTCAACTGCTTTCAGCTCGCTTTGATCCTCTACCCTGAGCAGCAGGCTGGCACAGCAGTGGCCCAGCGCCCTGCTCCCGTGCCAGGAGTGCATCTGTGGCCACCGTCACAGGTAGTCACCGAAGGCTGTACCGTCCATAGCTCATCTGAGCAAGAAAGCCATGCTGGTGGGAACTCACTGTCTGGCCACTTCAGCTGGCTGTGTGCAGAGCTCTGCTGGCTCAGTTTGTCCTCCCACCGGATCTGCTTGGCCCAGGAATCATCTCAGGATCATTCTATTTCTTTAAAGAAGCAGTGAAAATAGATCAGGCAGTTCTGAGATTTCCATCTGGTTCCCTGTTTCTAGCTTGCAGAAATGCCCATTGCTCTAGAAGTGAGGAGCTGAGACAAGGAATCTGTAAGCACAGATCTTCTGTGGTTGCTGACAACACCACTTTAAACCTCACAGTGCTTTTTACAGAGCAAAGCCATGCTGGGAGAAAGCCTCCATGAGGAAGATGGTGCCGCTGCATTTGGTCGCTCCTGGTTAAAGCCAGAAAGAGACCCCAAACCTCATCCACTTTACCACTGAAAATGAATCTGTCAGATCTGTGCAGGCAGCTGGACAGCTGAAGCCGCAAGGTCAGGTCCTCAGCAGACATGAGAATTAAGTTTTCTATCAAAATGGATGGCCCTGGCCTGGCACGTTCCCAGTTCCTGCTGTAAGCCGAAGACCCTCTTAAACCAGATGTACCTGAAAAACCCAGGACAGAACAAAGCCCATGCAGCAAGTGGTTCCTTGCCCAGCCCATCTGCCTTCACACGCTGTGTGTGTGTGAAGGGAGATAGGCTTCATCTCCCTTCATCTCAAAGAAGGGTCATGGTGTCTCAAAAATATCTCAAAGAAGGGTCATCACCCCTCTTTGCGGATGTCCCCTCCCCAGGGGAGGCTGCCAAGGAGCAGGCAGGAGAAGCAGCTTCCCATCTCCTCCACCTTAGGCTAGGAATGATTCTTGTGGAGCCCCAGGCCATGCAAACCTCCAAGGACCAGCGGATTCTGCAGGGACACTGAGGCTGTGCCACTCAACTCCATTTTGGTTGTTCATGAGGCCCAGCCCTGTGGGACCATCCTGGGCTGGAGGGTACTCCTTCCACATCCACCTGTGGGGCTCACTGAGCACTGAGACCCATCCCGTGGGCAGTACTGACCAGGGAGCCTTGTGTCCAAACTCCAAACTGTGCTGGGCAGCTGCAGCATCCTCACCAGCAGCATCTGCGAGGCCCTTTCCCACCCCGGTAAATTGATGTGTGCTGCCATGGAAACCAAACAGTTTCCAGACCAGCACATAGCTGGCTGGATGTGATGCTCAGGGATGTGCTGGAGGAGCTGGAAGGCTTGCTGCACTGGGGTGGGACGAGGGGAGGGCAGGGACTGCCGGGAGCACGGTGGAGTGGGGAGGAAAGGCAAAGAGGGAAGGGAGGAGTTGAGGGAGTGGGAGGGATGGGATATGTGGGGGGGCAGAGAAGGGTAGAGCAGAGGAGGGGAAGGAGGCATAAATGGGGGCACAGGGGGTCTGCACAGCCTGGGCTGACTAGGGAGGAGGAGGGAGTGTGCGGAGCAACCGTAGGGCATGGCACAAGGCCAGGCATGTTCAGGAGGGACAGGGAGGCCCTGGGACTGTGTCTCTGCTTAGGAAGATATTATTTGGTGATCCTGGTTATCCCAGGGGCAGGTGGGTGCTGGCAGCTCTGTGTGGGTGCTACCTGCCCCCCACCCCATGCAAGCTGTGGGAGTCTGGCACCATCCTCAGTGTCTATCCAGACACTGGGACGGGTCATCATCAGGCAGCAAGACCACTTGGTTCCCCAGGACATCTGGAGACACATCCCTGCATGTGGAGACACAGAGGGGCATCTGAGAGCCTCCAACCCCTCTCCCAAGAGGACGTGATCCCTCAAGAGTGGGGGGGCCCAGACGAGAGCCCAGGGAGAAGGGGATGGTAGAAAAGCAGTACTACAAAACCATGCTTGGTAAAGGAGATAGTGAACTGGTGGAAAATGGCATTCAGGTCTCCAAGGAGCAGTGATGGAGGTGGGAGAGAGCTGGAGCTGGCTGGTGGGACTTTCCCTGGTTCCCACCTCAGCTGGGGACAAGTGCAAGGAGCCTTGGGGCTGGAAATGTCTTTTCACTGAAACGTTGTGGTTTTAAATAAAGGAGACTGGTCTGCAGAAAACTGCTTTGTGGGGTTATCTTACTCGTAGACTCATAGACTCGTGGAATCACAGACTCACAGAATCTTAAGGTTGGAAGAGATCTCCAAGATCATCAAGTCCAAAAACATCCTTAAGCTGGAAAACAGGAGTGGAGAGACAGGAGCAGCCATGCTAGAGCTCCTTGCACCTGGAGGAGAGCAACAGGAGCAGGTATCACCCCACAGCCACCAAGGCTCTTCATGGTTGCCGTGTGCTTTCTTTCCCGAAGATACCCCAAGCCATCCCCAAGGATGTGACACGTGGGAAGAATCCCTCAGGCACAGGCACGGGGGTTTTCACACTTTTATTGTAAAGCTTTAGGAAGGGCTAATTACAATGGAGTTGGTCATCTGACAGCTCAGCAAACAAACAGAACAGGAGGGAACAGAAAGGGGATCACGACGGTGTCATGCTCACTGCTCTGAACAGAAAGAATTACAAGGGAATCAATTGTGCTCACAGCGCCCGGGGAAAACCAAGCCCAAGGCCCAAAGCCTTCCCCGCACAGGGAAATGCATCACACATTGAGAGCAATACAACCTTAGCAAGAGGCATCGCCTTAGACATAGGTCACCATCTGAAAAATAGTTGGGTACTTTACTCTGCCATAGGATTTCTCCTTTAGAAAAGCTACACCTGCATGTACATAAAACTGTACAAAAAACAAGGCATCACAAGCAAGGAAATGAAATCTCGTATAAATAGAACCAACACTGAAGAGCTACAAAGGGGTCGCTTAGATCCTTCCCACGCAGCCCGCCTGCTCCCTGGCTCCCACCTTTGGTTTTACCCCTGGCTTGTCCTAGTGCAGTGTGAGATACAGTGAACCCCTCCACAGGGGCATTGAACCCCCCTCCTCTTCCCTGTGCTTGTCTGGACTGGAGCCCGTGGGGAGCTTCCCCCATCCACACGCACAGAGGCTTTATCCTTCTGGCTTATAATTGTGCAAATGAGCGTCTTTCCGACAGCACCTCTCCTTCGCCCTCCCCCGGGACTGATCCTTAGTGACACTGTCCACTTCACCCCGGGACAAATCCCCAGCACCCGCTCTCCCAGGACCAGAGCCTGGAGCCTTCTCCTTCCCAGGGACCCATCCCCGTTGCACCCTACATGGCCTCCCGCCCCATGGCACCCTATTGAAGACCCAGTCCCACTGCCCCCTCTCTTCTTCCCCACAGACCCACCCTCGCCCCCCCGTGCTCCCCGTAGACACCCATCCCCTCTCCACCCCCCAGATCCCCATGTCCTCTCCCCACTGTGCTTCAAAGACCCAGCCCCACCATCCCCTGTGCACCCCCACGAGACCCGTTCCCCCCACTCTCCCTCCCCATGGCACGTATTCCCAGCACTCATCCCTCCCACCCCTTGGGGACCCCCTCTGCACTCACCCCCTGCCTTGCACCATGCTCGCTCTGAGAACATTGCCAGGTGCTCCAGGAGGGAAGACAACAACTCCAGTCACAGGGCTTCCAGCTTCAGGGTCCCTCTGGTGACCCTGAGCAGAAGCCCACCCGCAGGCGAGGGGCCAGGGGAAGCTGGTTTTGGACAAGCACCCCTCAGATGTGGCTACGTTGCTCTCCTGGGGGGTTCCCCAAGAGAGGCACTGGACACTGCCGCTGCCTGAGCCGAGGGGAGGCGTGAGCAGTCGAGTTGGCAGTGGAGTCAAAGATCCTGGCCAGCGCAGCCAAATTGCACATTCTGCCCAGTTTGGCCCTGAAACTACAGAGCTACAATAAAAACACGTTCGGGACCGTGACCTGCTCAGGCAGCCAGGCCAGGGGAAAGTGGGCCCTGCCGGGCAGCCACCGCGGGCAAGGGTAGAGCAGGGATGCCCGGATGGGCAGGCGGACGGACGGATATCCACCAGGAGCATCGCTCCCGCCTCGACGGACCCCGGCCGGATGGCGGGAAGCAGCAGCAGGAGGCCGGGAGGAGGGTCCTGCCTCCTCCGGGTAGCACCCCAAGGTGTTGGGGCTGCGAGTGATGCAGTGTGGCATGGTGCCGCCCTGGGAAGGCGAGGAGCAAGGCTGGGGCACGAGGGAGCGGGCGCGAGCAGGCGCCTTCTGCCACCCTTCCCTCGTAAGCCGGGTTAGGCTTGCACAGAGTCCCTTCAGGTCAACGGGAGCTGCACCGGGGAGCTGGCTGCATCTTGTCACTGCTGCCAAAGCAAAGGGAGAGGAGCTGCTCAGAGAGAGGGATGCTGGAGGAGTGGGGGAGGTTGGGCAGGCGGGCCCCTGGCGTGCTGCACCCCGACAGGCACTACAGCTATGGCAGGGCAGTCTCTGACCTGCAGCGGCTGGGGTGCCCCGTCCCTGCGCTGTCCCCGTGTCGGTCGAGCCCAGCAGAGATGTCCGCGAGCCCCGTGGTGATGGAGCATGTGGGTCAAAGATAAGCTGCGGGGGGAAACGTCCTGCAGTTACCACTGACCTCACTCCCGCCCTAAGGAAGATCCCAGAGATGAAGACAATCAATGCACGCGCCAGTACGGGAAGAACAACGGTGCAGCAGAGCCCCTCCCCGCATCCCGGCGGGGGAGGACCGGGAAGGGCTACCCAGGAACGAGGCGCAAGTTCCCCAGGCCCATCCTGCCAGGGGTGCACATTGAGCCCCCCAAACAGGCCTGTGACCCAGCTCCCGAGGGAGCAGAGAGGCTCAGGAAAGCGCCTAAGCATCCCTCTCTGGAGAGCCCTTTGAGGGGCAAGGGGGGTCCTGTCCCCGCTGTGTGTGTGGCATTGCCCTGGTTGGGTACCCTGCATGGGGGTCAAGGATGTCGGGGCAGCGAGGACCTGCTGGGGAGACCGGTCGACCTTTGACAATGGAAGAGAAAGCTGGATGATCCCGTGAGAGCGGCCCTGTGGCCTAAGGGCAGCGGGAGTCCAGCGGGCAGGGGCTTGGCGGCCCCCGGTGTGACCCTGAGACAAAGCTCCTCCTCACAAAGGCAATGGTGGCTTACAGGCGGGCGGGACGGAGGTCGAAGGCATGGCACAGCCGGCCTCATGGGCATCCCCTGCCCCGGAGGAGGCACAAGGCAATGGGCTGAGACGCCACAGCCGATGACGACCTCCCTGCCAGCAGAGTCGGACTGAGGGCTTCTCCGGACCCAGCCGGTCCCTTGACTGGGGGCTTCCCCATCCCTCCTCCACCCGCCGGGTGCAGGGCCACCGCCAGGGAACCCCCTCCCCAAAGCATACCCCGCCTATGGCACCGGGCAGTCCCTAGGGACCCTGCAGCTTGTGGGCACAGTGACAACGTTCAGAAAGAGATCCAGGCTGAAAAACAGCAAAGTCCCTACAGTCCGGCTAGGACGCTGCCCCTCTCCTCCAGCTCCCCAGCTTCTCTTTCAGGGACTGGTCACATCTCTATTTACAATATAGAACATGAGTGTGGGCCGGACGCTGCGCTCCCGCGGGCTCTTCCACGCAGCAAACCATTCAAAGCTGGAACTTGCTCCCTGTGGTTTGTTTCTGTTTTCCTTTTTTTTTTTCCCTTTTTTTTTAGTTTGGTTTTTTTTTTGTTTTTGTTTTTGTTTAAACGTCTTTTGTTTCAAGGACAATAAAAAGTTTCGATCAGGCAGGACTTGAATGTCATTCCTAAGTTTCGTATTTACAGGAGTCTACAGCAAAGAGACAGGCAGCTCGCTCCCCATGCTCGGGGACACCTCTCATCCTATGCCCCAGGAACTCTACCAGCTCTGCGTGGACCTTTGGTACGTAAGCCCTTCTCCCCAGCCATGCCCTCCGCACCAGGAGCCTGCCCAGCCCTCCCTGGCGATGCAGCAGTTCGGAGACACGCACCCGCAAGTGCTCAGAAATCGGGTTTAGGATGCCTTCATCCTTCCCGCCCACCCCTGGCCCCAGGAAAAAAAATGGATTAAAAAGGCGCTCCTCTCATCCCTGCCTTGCCCTGCCCTGCTGTCCGTCGAGGCCACCGCCTGGAGAACCAGCCGTGGGAGCGATAAAGCATTGAAGTTTAAAATGTTCCTCTTGACACTGGCCTCAGAAGCGCGCCTGCTCCCTGCCCCTCACGCCCAGCCTCACAGGTATATCTCCCTCTTGGTGGTCTGGGACGAGGGGGTGGTGGCTGGTTGGAAGTCCGAGGTCTGGGTGAGAGGAATTTCCTCCATGGGAGAGTCCTTGCAGGGCTCATGGCTACTATTGGAGAAGGCACTGTACGTGGGGAGCAGGCGGAGGTTGGCCATTTTGGTGCTGCGCTCTTCTGAGAGTCTGGGGCTGCCATTCCCAACTTGCTCTTGACTCCCTCTGTCTTGGTAAGGCACAAAAGTGGAGAGTTTGAGGGCATTCTTGGGCCTGCGGCTGGGGGAGGACTGGCCGGGCATCCAGCAGGTATCGGAGTGGCCAAACTCTGTGCATTCCCGGGTACAGGTCCCAGTCATGGCTACATCGGGCAGAGGCCGGAGATCTGTAGAGAAGCAAGCGAGAGCATCGTTACGCACACCTGGGTACCACTGGCGTGGGACATGAGGATGGAGCAAAGGGACGAGCAGCAGAGCCTGGACGTCTCCATCCTACCCACGTCCCCCGCAGTGGGAGCGGACAGCTGAACCCACGGCCACCCAGGGAGCGAAGGCAAAGCTGAGACAGGAACCCAAGGCTCCTGGCAGCCGATGGCTCCCATCCAAGCTCACAGCCTCAGCTTCCCCTGGACAAACATCCTCCTTGCAGCGGATGCGTACAGAGAAATGGGAGGCAGAGCACGGGGCAGAGCCCACCCTATTTGGAGATGAGCATTGCAAAGGAGGGGCTCCACAGCCTGGATTTGCACAGCAGGAGATAGACTGCCACCGGACTCACACCTCGCCCTGCTAGGCTCCAGGAACTACCTTGGTACAGCACCTTGGGGTGTCTCCGACAGCTTCACCGTTCAGAGACGGAACTGCCCTCAACACAATCAAGCTCTTCATTGCCCTGAGGTACAAACATATTTCCTGAACACCATCACACATCCAAGGTCACCTGAAAGCCTCTCCAGGCACCCATCAGCAGGAGCCCCAAGCCCAGACAGAAGTCCTCAGACATTGGCCGGTCTCCCGCAGAGCCTGAAATCCCTGAGTGCAGTGAAGCATGCATGGGCAAACCCATGTCTACTCCTAGAGAGGCTAGACATATCTGACACTTGTGAGTTCCTGCCTCAGGAGCACCCAATTCTCTCTGTGCACCAAACATGTCCTCCTGAGAGAGCCAGGTATCTGAGAGCATTAATAGTTCCCTGCTCTTGGTATAGCCAGGAAACTGACCACCAGCTATACCAGTTCACTGTCTAGCATCCTCACATATCAGCCATCCTCTACCCCAGACAGCACAAGGTCTTCTTGAGTCTTGGCCACATGTCCTTTACACATGCAGTATCTGTCACAAGTCTTCAGAGGCCAAAACTTAGTGTTTCCATGGAGAGGTGAGTGTCCCTTCAAGAGCCATCCCAGACACAAGCCATTCCTTGCCATCTACACACAGCATAGCCTCCTGCCACTGCCCGGGGCACATCGCTGCCCGCTACCACAAGCACTTGCTGGCAGATCAAGCCTGGTGCTGATGCTAGGATGAAGTCGGGGGCTGTTCATGACCTTGAGACAGCTCTGACTTGCAGACATCCCTTCTGGTTCACAGAAGTCCTCTCCATCTCTCCACCCAGGAGCTCCACTGCATTGTTGACACACAGACCGATGGAGGGAGGTGCTAAGGAGCTCTGGGGACCTGAGACATATGGTGTTCTCACCAGCTCAGGGCATGCCCCTCCCCACCAGATACACACTGGTATACATAATCCCATCCTCCTAAAAAAAAAAAAAGGACAGGCCTGCTGGCACTCCCTCAGCCCTGGGAAGAAGCAAACCAGAGCGATTCACACCATGCTAGGGACTCTGCCCTCATCAGCATGTCCGTTGTGCCACCAGTTCAGGACTCTCGGACACAGGCGTCCCCGAGCCACCCTGGCACAGCTTTCACATATCCCCTGGGATATGTGGAAGGTCTCTGCAGGAGAAGGCTCCATACAATGCCAAGAACTTATGACAAGGGTCATAAGTGAGAGCTACAGAGATGGGCGTGGAAGAAGGGGCAAAGTTAGCAGCAAACCAGTGCATGAGCATATCTTGCCCTAAAACAATCCCCAGTGACTGTATCCCAAATTCTCAGCTCCTCTGGGGGCTGAGGCACCCCAGTTTTTCCCCCTGGTTCCTGTGGAGGCTCTGGCACCCACACTGCTCCCCGTGCTGGGAGCCGCCTCCCGTGTCCCGTCCCCTGGCACACATGTAAGCTGTGATATCCTGGCAGAAGCCATACGGACATACCTCAGCGCAGACCCCCTTCACAGCCTGCTCCGCTCAGGGGACTCTAATGAGGAGCAGAAAAAGGACGAGAGGGTCACATCATTGCACAGCCCCCAGCCTCCACACCCACCCATAGGGTCCTCCTGGCCCCATCAGCCTCTGTCAGCCCTCCCCGTTGCATTGCACCGAGCCCCACAGCATCCCTCTGGTACCCACTGCCTTCAGGAGTCCCTTGGTCTCTCCTAGCCCTGCTCCAGCCTCCTTGAGGCTACTTGGCCACCACTGCTGATGTCTCATTATTTTCTCCAGCCTTATCCCAGCCTCCCTGGAGTTCAGTGGCCCTTGCAGGACTCACACGGGAACCTGAGGCAAAGCTCAAAGCCATCCAGCTCGCGGTACCCCGAGCCCCTATGTGCAGAGGCAGTGGGGCTGTGCATCATGCGGCGATGGGCACACACACACACGGATACAGCCCAGCAGGATGCACGCCGACATGCTCATGCACCACACTCAAATGAACTCCGGCGCAGGGGACAGCCATGCTCACGTTGCAGGGTGCAAAAGCAGGAGCCCAAGCATCACAGGGGACAAGATGCCCACACAGGCCAGTGTGAGAGCTTCACTTGCCAGTGCATGTCTTTGGGGTCATCCTCAGGGCTGGCCACAGACCTGCTGTCCTATTTCCTGAGCACGTGGAAAGTAGCCTCATTTCTTTCTCCTAGCTACAGATAGAAAGCAAGATACCAAACTAGAGGCAAAACAGCTTGGTTTTCATCTCTACTCTGTGCAAGCCAAAGCAGAGACTGGAGCCTGTGTCCTAGACGATCCACCAGGTCTTCCTCTCAGGACAACAGGATGGCTTGATGGCCAGCAGCTTGCTCAGTTTCGTGTCAATTGTCTTTCACTTCTGTTCAAGAGACATATCGCTGTCTCTCTCACATCTGCTTTCCTACCGGACAAATGGGATGGCTCAGCAGCATTTCCACTTCCAGAAATGCCTCGGTGCTGTGCGCTCCCAGGGTGGGGAGTGGATGAGTGCCATCACTTCTTGCTCTGACAGAAGATGCTTTGCTGAGTCTACGGAGGGTACTGGCAGGACCAAAAAAAACTACCTCTCCAGTGAACAAAGATATGGTGATTTCCTTGCGCCAATGGCAGCTTAGAAATCGCAGGATCAAGCAGGAACGCTGTGTTCAGGGCCTTTTATTCTGGTTTTCCCATTGCCTGTTGCTGGCACTAAAGCCTTTTTCCAGCGTTGTCCCTTTGCTTGCAGTGAGACGCTGGCACTGGGGCTCTGCCGCTAAAGGAGTGCATTATGTGCCGTGAGCACAACCCGCTCCACTGTAAGAGCCCGGGAACGGAGCAGGGTGTAATTCCTGAATAGCTCTGATTTAGAGCAAACACGACCCTATGGCCTAATTCTCAGCACATGCCGGTGGTTCAGAGGCTTCAATGTGCCACCGCAGACAGGCAGAAATCTTTCTTAGGGGGTAAAAAATGGTGGAAATTTTGCCCACAGAGTGCCGATTCTGGATGCTCTGTGGGATAATGAGGAGGCAGAGCCCAAACCTCAGCTGGGGGTCGAGGTGCTCACTTCACCTTATGAAGCATACTCGGATCCCTTCTCCACCCCAGGAATGCAGTTTTGTGGCTCTAAACCCTTGAAATCTGACGAAGTTCCCAGGTGATGAAAAGGATGGCCATACCCTCTCTCCAGCACCTCATTCCTCCACGGCATCCTGGCCATGCAAAGTAAAAGCTGTGCCTGTGCAGCTGCCATGTTTTCCTGAGCTTTGCCTCTCGCTGGGCTCCTTTGGAGGGCTGGCTTCCATGCCAGAAGGGTTGTGTGGCTATTTGGGCATTCACAGTCCTCACAGTCTTCTGTCTCCCCACTTTCTATAGCTTTGCATTTCTCTGGCATCCTCTTGTTAGCTGCCTCGGGGCTGCTCTGCCTCAGCACATTGCAGAGGAAGGAATCCGGGGCAGTAAAAGTTGCATCCCTTTGAACTTTTCAGATGAAAAGGGGGCACGGTTGGGGCTTTACACCGAGATGCATTCAGAGATGCACCCTGGGCCCGTGTTCTGGCTGGAGGAGGGGGGAGCTCTCTCCAGTTGCGGCTCTGCTCTGGATGCTGGCGTGGCTGTTCTCCTCTGCTGACACCCAGGGCACCTCTGCTCTTTGCGAAGGAGACTGTGCCAGGCTGTCTCCTCTGGGAAGAGGCACATATTGGTGCCGCTGCTAATTATTTCTCCCTCTCTATCCCCATGCAGGGCAGGAACACATCCTGTTGCAGCCACTCGCAAGGGCTCCTCTAACGGCATTATTGCTCTTAGTGAGGGATTTCTACAGCACACTCGAGTACTGTTAGACAGGAGATAAAAGCAAGCAGCCTCATTCAGCAGGCACTTCCATCTCCTGCAGCAGACGTGCAGAGGTTCACTCGCCCACCGCAAGCCAGGTAGCTTCAAGCACGGGCTGAGAGCCAGCCTCAACCACTTGTTTGTTTGTTGTTTGGGGTTTTTTTTTGCCACCATCTGCAACATCTGCAGTCTGGTTTGGTTCTCTCTGTCTTCCATTCGCATCAGACATCAGCACCGTCTGCGCGGTGTGCAGCGCCGGGTGAGCGGGGATGATGTAGCACGGGAGGCCAGATCTGGTGGGTGAGGGGATGTAGTGGAGCGGCTCTGGGAGGGAAGACAGGAACTGTGGCGATGTGACAGAGCAGAGCAGGGCAGAGGATGCAGAGAAGCCCGGAAGGGAGAAGGAGGGAAGCGCAGCATGCCAGGAGGGAATAGAGAACTTCAGTGGTGCAGAGAAAGGGGGAATATGACAGTTTGGGGAGAGAAGCTCGGAGGCAAAGCAGGATTGTCTCTCGAAGCATTAGATCAGAAAGACTCATTTTCCCTACTTGGTGGCACGGAAAATATCGGCCACTAATTTCAACCAGCTACCCCTGTTCCGAGCCCAAAACCACTGTATCTCTTCCAGCCCCAGTCAGGATGGAGCATGGCCCATGCTGCAAACTGCAGGCTGGGGTGCAAGGTATTTCTTTCAACATGTCTGTCTTTCAGCCAGGGAAGGATGCAGTGTTTCCAGTATGGGCAGCTTTACGCCCTCTGTTGCCCTGATGTGGACACCTGGAAAGACCCCTTCTCCCACACCGAGCCCCCAGGGCTCTGCAGATCGCTCCTGGGACATCCCTCACGGCGATGACCTCCCATGACATCATATCCCAGCAGCACCGTCCTCCCTGCCTGCCCCTACAGCATCTGTGCAATGGGAACAGCCTCCCCAGTACCACTCTTTCCAATGACTCCCTTCCTACAGCGCAGCTCCTGAGAGCAGGCACCATTCCCCTACTCCACTGTGGCTTACTGGTGCCATTCTCCTGCACTGCACCATCGCTCCCTCCAGGTACCAGTTCCCGGAGTGCTCCCATCTACAGGTATCATTGCCGACAGCGCTGTTCCCTACAGGCGCCATTCCCCTACCGCGGTACTGCTGACAGGTACCATCCTCCCGCGCCACCGTTCTCTATAGGTACCACTCCCCTACAGTGCGACTACCTACAGGTACTGTTCCCCTACAGCGCTGTTCCCTACAGGTACTGGCCCCCACGGCGTGGTTACCAAAGGTACCACTCTCCCGCCGCGTTGCTCTCTACAGGTGCCGTTCCCCCCGCAGCGCCGTTCCTGGGAAGCACCATTCCCCCACGGCGCTGCTGCCGTCAGGTACTGGTCCCCTACAGTGCCACGTCCTCCAGGTGCCATGTTCTGTGCTGCTGCTCCCTCCAGCTATTGCCTCCCCTCCTGCTGCTGTCTTCCCTCCAGGCACTGCTGCTCTAATGGTGCCATTTCCTCCAGGTACCATGTTTTACAGCGCTGTTCCCTCCAGATACCACTCCCCCGCGGTGCTGCTTCCTCCAGGCACCATTGCTTCTGGTCTATTCCCTCTTCACTACACCCTAACAGTACAGCTGTTTGGATACTGTGCCCCAACATCCCATTTTCTCATACCAGCAGCCCCATCGCTATGCTATGCTATCCTATGCTATGCTATTCTTCACGTTTTTTCATCCCAGCACTGCTGGAATGAGTGCCTTGCACTATCCACCCCTTGTCTTAGCCCTTGCTGTGTCCTTCTCCCGAAGCAACACACCCAACCCAGTAGCCTGGAGCAGTCCCCCCACATTCGCAGCAAGAGATGCTCGGCAGCCCATCCTCACCTGGCCATCTCAGCTCCTTCTCAACACATCTTTCCCTTGTGAGGGCTTTTGGGAGAGAGGAGCTGTGCTGTGGGTAGCTGTGGAGCCGTGATCTCCTTTGCAAAGCCCAGACCTCAAATGAGGTGAGCACGGCCAGTCACAGGGGACCAGAACATCAAGCTCGCCTTCTGCAGCTCTTTGATCCATCTCCTTCCTGGCCCCTGATTCCCACATCGCATGTGGATGTGACCAGAGCCCTCTACCTCCAGAGCAGCACAAGCACAACACCCATTTCACTTTCCAGGCCTTGGGGAAGGCTGCTGGACTGCTGCCCATTTCCATAGCAATGCTCCAGAGATCAATGGGTACAGAAACATCGGAAGCTGAAAGCACGAGCGGAGAACTCCCCGCAGTCCACGTCAATCCCTATTTTCCCTAGACTGAGCTAACATCATCCCTGCAACACCCAGGCAGACGGTTTGCAGGACCATTCCTAGCACTACAACACCCAAACAGACGGCTTCAGGGACCAATTCTAGCACTACAACACCCAGACAGATGGCTTTCCAAACTTAACACCGTCACTACAGCATGCAGACAGATGGCTTCTGGTATCGGAGACCGACCCGACACTGCCCGTAAAGGTGGTGACTGCGGTTCAATGCCACACCTACAGCTCTCAGGGCAATAAAGAGCAACACCCAATCTTACAATAAATACTGAGAAAGATCCTGAGACTGATGCCAGCACACAGATAGGTTTCTCCTAGGCACTAAAGTCAAGAGATATAACGTGCACAACCATCTCCCCCAGCCCCTACAGCACCGAGCGTCTCTCCCCTCGTGCTAAACAATAGGATCTAAACACCAGCACAGACAGCTTGCTCCAAAGCTAATGGCCTGTCAGCCCCCGGATGCACGCGTGGCTCAAACCGTGGCCCCTGGAGTATATTACAACAGCACACACTGACTGCAGTACCGAAGAAAATGACTTCCCAGATCCCGCCAAGGGTATCACAGCAGAACCGGCACGTAATTAATGTGGACAGATGCACCCACCAGCCTCAGCCTCACCAGTACAGGTAGCACAGTGCTAAAACACTTTGTCGGCAGTGAGGGCCTGGGAGCCCAGGCTCCCAGAGGACATGTTCTTCCCTTGCTCATCGTAGCTGGAGCTTGAGGGACCACCTCCCCTGTGCCACCACTGCAGGCGGCTGTGTGACAGTGGCAGGCTGGCTGGGAAGTGCAGGCATCCCACGGCCACACCGCCACAGCAATGGGAGGTGATCAGTATCCTGTGCCGGTGGCAGGAGCACCCAGATGGATGGCTCTGGACACTGACTGTCTTCCTGCAGGGACCAGGCAGGGTTCGCAGGGCTCAGCAACAGGCTACGGCACTCGCTGGACACCGAAAGCACCATCTGCCCCCTGACTTCACTGCAATCCCCGTGATATCCCGTGAAAGAAATTCTAAATGGTGCCACTTATATGATCTCCTACCCTGGCACAGTGGGGCTTCAACCTTTGCTGGACTATAAAAAGCAGAATTATTACATTAAATTACTGAATAATTACGTTAAGAGCTACCTTAATAGGATTACAGGGTTCAAAGGTTAGGAAATGCCAAAATTAGGATTGTCCATGCAGTCTTAAGTCGCTTCGTGAAAGTCTGCTTTGTGATGCAGACCAGAATTATGCTCTGGTGGAAAATATTTTCCCCAGGGTCCTTTGTGTCTCCAGGGGAGAGGACAGAACCACCCGGGAGATGTACCAGGCTTTTTGGGTGGAAGAGGCTTTGCCAGTGAGACTCTATCCTACAGGGTGCACAGAAATTGGAGAAGGTACAATGAAAGGGTCAAGAGATCACAGAAAATTACATCTCCAAAGCACGGGGCTGGAGGTTGGGGGGGATTCCTTTACTATTGAGGAAAAACAGTAATTTCCTCTCCTACCTCCTTTTGGAAGGGAAATATCTGGACAGATTTCACTGCCACTTTTCAAAATATTTGTATGAAAGATTGTGTCCTTGCAGTTGAAGTTTGCCAAAACTTCAAGCAACTGAAAACAAAGTCTGGTAAGGAGGATTACTGGGCAATCCTCTTCACATTGCATAAAACAGAGCAATGAGTCTTGCTTTAAAATGAAATCCTGGTTCCTGCAATATCCAGATGCTGTCCTCTGGCCAACGGAGAACTTCTCATGACACCTACAGACCACAGACATTCAGCAAACAACCACCAGAAAGGCTGAGGAGTCACGCAATAACCAAACCAAAGCATGCAACAACCAAACCATGTAACAACCAAACCATCTTCCCAGTCTTACTGTTTGCTCCTGCAATACCCAGCCCAGGTGAGTAACAACTCCTGCGGTACCTTTAGGAGCACACGGTCGTCTTGACAAGAAGTTGTGGGCAGCAGAGCAGCCTCCCTTCTTCCCTCCCTGCCCAAGGAGGAGGGGCAGGTCAGAGCACAGGGCTTTTCTGGCTTTTGAGTCCTCTCTAATGATGGTTATGTAAATACCAAGAGCAACACCACCTGCTATCCCCAGAGGCTGTCAGCTCATGCATGCCTTGTATGCGCATTCCTGCTACCCAAATACCTACACAATTGCTCCTTCCACATTCCCACCTTGACTCAGCCGAGGTCTCCCCCGGTATGTGTCTTCCCAGACCCTCCTGGTGGGGGTCGCAGCCTGGGTCTGTGGGGCTGACCTGTCCCCTTGTCCACCCAGGGGCTCTCCAGGGACACATGGATGCATTGCCCAGAGCCTCCTGGCATGGCTTGGGTACCCATGTGCTGCCAGCCCATGGGACAAGGGGTCACCAGAAGGGGCAAGTGTACCAGGGCCAGGAGCAGTGTCACCCATGTCAGTGAGAGCTCCAGCTACTCGCTGACCCAGCTACAGGGTGCGGACAGCTGAGGTGCCCTTCCCCAGCCGTCCGGAGCAATGCACACTCCAATTGGGATCTGCTCCACGCAGGAGAAGGGCAGGAGAGCTGAGGCTACGTCCCCTGTGGAACCACATACCGAGGAGCTCCTGGTCCATAACCATTATGGGTTGCTGACATACACTGGTCCTCTTACCCTGTCTCCCTCCTCCCCTCTCAGAGCATCACTGGGGCACATCATGGCTTCCGGAGGGGACTAGAGACCTGTCCCAGAGCTTCTGCAGGGCCATCGTGCCCTGCGCTCCTGCCACCGCTCCAGAGGCTGGGGTCTCTCACCCACTTGCACTGCAAGCCTTGGCGCAGCTGCGGGGACAAGCACAGCAACCCAGATGCCCCAGGCCACCCCACAGCTGCCAGGCACAGGATGCTTAAAGCAGAAAATGTTCTTACAGAAGGAACCTGAGTGGCTAATCCTTGAGCTTTACCTTTACCTGGGCCTGTGAAAGGCAGGGGTCTAATCCCCTCTGACCCAGACCCTCTGCTCAGGTGTGGGGCTCAGGGGGGACAACACTGTGGGGTCTCCACCAGCCCACGTCCCTCACACCCCTCCAGGTGACCTGCAGCACCCCATCCCCGGGGCTGGCCTCAGCACCCTCCGTCTGCCACAGCCCACCACTCCAGCCAGCCTCCCTCCATGGGTTAATCTTCCTCTCTGGAGGTTCTCAAAGCTAATTAGAAAGAGCCTGGGCAAGTGTGGTGGCAGACACCGCTGCACTTATCTCCCCACTTCCGGGGCTCTGCCCTTATCATTTAATTAAAGCTGGAGTCCTGCTTCCCTTCCTGGCAGTGGCTAATCAGGGAGGGCACTGGAGCTTGAGGCAGTCTCTGCCAGTTTGCCTGGAAAGAAGCGGGAGAAGGGCAGGGAACATGCCCCAGGAAGGACAATAAAAGGGAGAAGAAGATAAAGAAAGCATCCCTTTGCGCTGGCAGCCCCGGGACCAGGAGAGCAGCGAGGGACCCAGCCCCAGCCAGTGTGGGGGGATGCAGGGTCTGATGGACCTCTGCCACGTCAGCCTGGGAGCAAGCCAAGAAAGTTGCCCCCCGCCAGGCAGGCTGGCAGGCCCTACAGGCTAGCTCCATCTCCCAGCAGGAAAAGGACCCCGCACCCCCCCACTGCACCCCAAAGCAGCAATCCTGGCAAGACCCACACATACACGCCCTGACACCAGAGCCCACGTGTGCCACGTGCCCCGGCGGCAGAGCAAGCCACACTCAGTCCTCCCACAGGCAAGGAACAGCCCATGCCACGCGGTACCCAGCACTCCAGAGAAAACTAGGGAAGGAGGGATGCTGTCGAGCGAGAGGAGGGATGCCCGTCCAGCAACAGCATCTGCCGCCAGCTTCTGCACCGAGTCCCTGAGAGAGGGCAGGGATACACAAGCCCTGAGAAACGCTGCTGTTCGAAGGCCACACAGCGGTGTGTGGGCACAGCGACACAGGGACGCGTGCTGGCACGCATTCAAGGAGACACTCAGCCATTTTGGGGCAATCTCCAACCGATGCTGACAGCTTCCGTGCCAAATTCCACACCTCTGTTCCACAGCACGATTACGCTAATGGGTCTTGAAAAGAAATTCTTGTAACCAGTTTGTTAGCAGGGCTGAGATAGCATGTCTTGTTCTCAAAAACCAGCTGGAACACCTCTGCTAAAACTTAAGAAAAAAAGAAATCAACCTGAGGGAAACCCAGCTCGGAAAATTTAAGCTTTAGTGTTGGAAATCTGCTGAAGTGATAAGCAATCGAAAACAAGTCTGTACAACACAAAATGTCAAGCAGCCCGAGGCTGCGCAGTCTATATAATGATCCTCATTGCAGGTTCCAAGAGCTGCTCTGACGGCGCAGGCGGGCTGGGAGATGTACGTGTGCGCTCGGCATGCTCCGAGCGGGAGGAACAGAGCCACGGTTTCAGCCTTACACCAACGCTGTACGGTCCTTCCGCTGCTCCTGGAAAGGGTGGTCCTCTCCCAGCATTGCTCACCTGCTACTTCCTCAATCCTCATCCTGTCCTAATCACATCAGCAAGAATTAAATCATGATTTCTTTTTTTTCTTTTTTTAATTAATTTTCAGCAAGACCAGTTTTCTCACCTCACCTACAGGCTATGTGGGACCAGAGCAAGCAGGTACCACATGCACAATGCATTGCAAGGTGCGCCAGTTCACGTGCACAAGGACGTAGGAAAACCAATCTGGTCTTAGGAGCACTCTCCGCGTTTGCTCCTCGGTGGCTGCCTTTCATTGTACGCTTGTATTAAAGCTCTTGTGTCAAGGAGAAAAGAACCGGCATACACGTGTCTGCCTTTGAACAGAACCATTGTTAAGCTCCATCAACAATTTAATAATCTTCCACTAGCAGGACAATGAGTCAGGGGAAATTATTCTTGCAGGGGGGGCCGGTAGCCACACAGCAAAGTGCTGCTCGAGGCCTTTGAAGTCATCTAGGTGTTTGACTGAGAAAAGAAATCCCAGCTTTATGAAAAGGGCTTGCCTCGACAAGGGGGTCTGGAGACAAAGAAAACCAAGACCACTCGGAGAGAAGCAGGGCAGGGGAGAAGGAAGAGAGTCAAGCCAAACCCCAAGGAAACAGGGAGAGGAAACGAGAGTATGGATTTGCATGCATACGCTTTGTTTTCTTTCCACGGATCTTTCCTGGGCTGCTTAAGAGTGGAGTGAGCGCGTTCACTTGTCATTTCAGCTTTTTTACAGGCTGTTCTGACTGTCGAAACGCGCTGGTTGCCTGAGCCATAATGCAGATGCTGAGGAGGAAGAGGCCAGACCTTTGCCAGAATTTGGGATGGATATTTGAAGGATCAGGGGATGGGCACTAAATCCGGGGCTGATGCTCATGGGCTGCCCTGAGGAAGAAAAATCTGTCTGTTGATGGAGGATGCAGACATAGACCCGGATACCACACCCAGCCACAGAGAACCAAACACATGTGAAATCCAGCACACGGCACTTTTGTGAGCATTAGATCAGGGATACGGTCATGAAAATTCAGATGAATGATCTCACGCCCAATGAGGGTGTCTGGCTTCAGGTCGCTCGAGGATCAAGAGCAGCCCACGCAGCAGAGCCCAAACCTCTGAACTACCCAGCCCATTGCTCTGCGGCAGAGACACAAGCCACAACCCCAGCTGAAAACACACGTTATTGACGCCTCCAACACCCACAGACTTGCAGGCTGAAAACCTTCAGTGGAAGCTAAACAGGGAGAGATTCTGCAGCTGGCATGTGGCACAAGCAGCATATGCACTGGTCAAATCCTCCCATGGTGCAGCCAAAATATGAGCCAAACAATCAGCCCAGGTGGCTGCCATTTCTGAATCGAATCTTGCTGGAGTGATTTCCCACTGAGGCATTGAAAGGATTCGCAGCGCTGATGGCCACAGCCAGGGAGAAGTCACCCCCTCGTGTGAAATTAGGAGGTACCCACGCCAATACAGCTTGGGAAAGGTGCACCTCTCGGCAAACAGGAGGATGTCAGCGTGATGATGCAGGTGTAGGAACGGGGCAGAGTGGCTATGGTTTGTTTGGGAGACCCAGGAAAAAAAAAAAAGATTCTGATGAATACTGCTCTACCCTGTGTTTGTTATTAGGATGGCAGGAAGGCGCTCTTTTGGGAGAGCGGGAAAAAGAAGGATAATCGCTTCCGATAGGGAGTATCAACCTCCAGCTACCCCTGGGTGCTGCAGTTTACAGACTGCTGGAGGTTAGACGCAATAAAGTTTGCACCACTCCAGGGAGATCTGCCAGAGGCAGTCCTAAAGGCACAGAATGAATAAAACGCGCTTTAAAGAACGAGTGAGGATTAAACCTGGCTGCCTAACATCCCGGCAGGACAACGGGGATGCCTCATCGCCCTGCATTAGAGGCAGATTGGCAAAAGGGATTTGCCAGCTCTGTCACCCCCAAAGCGCAGCACAAGGGAACAGCAGGATGATTACGAGAAGATTTTGATTTCACGGTCCAGCAGAGATGTACGAAAACTTCCAGAATCAGTCCAAGGGCATAGTTTTTACAGATTATTTTTGAAAAGGGAGAAGATGGTAATAGCAGGTCTGCTCCTTATGCACGGGCCGTAGCAATAGTAAATAAGTGTGTGGCATTGAGCAACGCAGTGGCGTAACTGTGTGAGAGAGCAGCCCAGAACCGGACAGGTAGAGAGCCCAAAAGGATCTGTGATTTGAGAGGTCCAGGACCAGCAGTTGACCCTTCAAAAGAAGCTGTTAATTGACATTAAAGAGGTTTATGTCTCAAGGGACCATGAGGGAAAACAACGCAAGTCCCACGTCTCACGATGTGGGTTAGCAGTGCTCGGAGAACGGAAAACAAAATGCGTGTGGGCAGCAGGGTTTACCTGCAGTGGGGATCTGCCTGGGCACAGGAAGGATTTGGGATCTCGCTGCTAAGGGAAACTGATAGAGTAAACAATAATGTCGGAGCAGCATTGTTTTCAGGAAAAGCAAGATATTTGCCTTCTTTCACTGTTTTATCTGCATCTCTGTGGGTGCCCCTTCCTGTGTGGCTAATAAGCAGCAAGATGCTAGACACAGAATACACAATTTCTTTGGCTTTTATTCATTTTCTTTTTAGATACAATAAGTCTTGCTTTTGTCAAGATCCCTGTTGTCTGGGTAATTTCATCTAGAGATCCTCAAGGAACAGAGATCTCCATATCACTCAAAGTTTAATATCTTGGGTTTAGCTGGCATATTTTCAAGCAATAACTTATACAGTTGAAGAAGGGGAAAAAAAGATTACTTATGTCTAATTGGCATTATACTAATTACCAGCAAAATACATCAGGCAAATATCACATCTACTCACTCTCTGTCATTCTACATTCCCTTCTCCATCTTCTCTTTCCACACCAGCTATCAAACAACACAACATGCTGTTCTGACACACCCCTGAACAAAGATCATCTCCTAGCCTTCTCCTCCTTTCTCTCACTGCCTCCTTCTTTTTTCACTTCCAAGCAAGGTAATTTTAAACCAGACACAGACATACAACCGATTGAGAACTGCTGGTTTTATGAACTTGTGCCCATGTACCCCAGCATCCTGCTCTTCTCTCCCAGATCCCTTCCCCAGCCTCTCCTGGTGTTTCTTGTACAGAGGGTTTATGGCCATCCACGTAAGAACGTTTTACCTTTTATGTCTGGGTAATTAGATGACCTCAGACAGACTGGAACAGAGGCACACACCCTCTCGCACACGGGCCATTTAAGCTGATTTATTCCTGACTCACAGCATTTTTGCCAGTTTACCCTAAATGATTTAAAAAGTGAATAAGTCAAACCTGATAACACCAGTCTTCTGCTGGAGTAAGGGTCCTGAATGTCAATCTAAGCATCTCCAAGGCCCACCATGAGCGCTGTCCTCATCATCCAGCTCATTCTGAGGTTAGTCTGCCTTCGCCAGCTGCGGAGCACATCTCTGACAGACCGAGCCCCAGCACAGCTTGCAAGTAGACATTGCGGAAGAAGGCTTCCCAACGGGCAGGAAGGATGAAGCAACCCCAACAGAAAGATTTTAGCCCAGCGGACATGAGCTGTACGGGGGCAGTTGGCCTCAAAGCCCAAGGATGAGCTCTGGCTCTTTGTATTTAGTGATGCAGTGGTGGAAAGAGACCTGTCTAGATGTGCCTGCCTGGGAAAACGGAGCTCGCCAGCTACAAAGCGCAGAAGCTTTTCCCATTTCTCCTTGTTGAATGCTTATTGTCCTGCTCAGACAGGGCTGAGGTGTTGGAAAGGGAGCCCGGGTCCAACCACATTGCCCAGGGAAGAAGGAGCTGGCCGCCACGGGGATTCTCTACACCACCGTTTTGTCAGCACCGGCCCTAAACCGTCTGAGCAGACTGCATGGTTGCATCAGCTCACATGAAATGAGCCCTGGTTCCTGCAGGGGAATCGCAGTTCTCTGAAAGGAAAGGCAAACGCAGGGGCTGATACGGTTAGATAACCTCTGAGTCAAAGCAGCCTATCCTTGGTATCGCTCGCCAGATGCCATGACTAATGTTAGATTTATGGAGTGTCCTCTCTGCAAGTAAAGCAAAGAGCTAGCGTTACAACCACTTAATGGAGGTGACTTCAAATCAGGATGGATGAGAGCTTGTGGGAAGGAGACAGGAGGAGAGATTCATTGATAGTGAGAGCACAAAGGATAAAATCCCAGGGAAGAACGAACAACTGAGACTGACATTTGACCTATCTCAATAGCAAAGCTCACACTGATTTCACTGGGGACAGGAATGAATCCCTTATCCTCTGTCTCATGCCTATGAGAGAGATTTTCCACCTGAGGGATCTACACCTGACCAATCTTTCAAACTCCGGCAAACACTACTTTTATGAGAAAGAAAATGCAGTGTGAAGTCCTCAAGAAGCTCAAATAGGAGACTTCATAAGCTTCTCTAGCATTAGGTTTAAATCCCACACTAATGCAGCCCCTTTACATGGGAAGAGGCACTGCCAAGCAGGAAGATTTCTAGAGACATTCTGGAGCATTCAGAGGCAGATAAAGGGGAAATAACTGAGTTAGATCACACAGGAGCTGGAAATGGCATGTCAAATTACTTCAAAAGGAAGCAGGTCTTTGAAAACAACAAATAGTCTGGGACTGCTCAGGGTTCCTAGTTGTCTGTTGCTTTTACACTTGGTCGTTTTTTCTGGTTTAGACGTATTCTAAACCTGAACACAGACCTCGTCTGGCTGCTCACTGCCCCTCTGCAAAATCCCTGCTTTCTGCAAGTTCAGCTCTTTGTGGAGCCACAGAGCAGTCAGGTTAGGAAAATTGGTCTGACTGAAGAGTAATCTGGCAAAAAAAAAAAAATGAGCCAGCAAAACTTCAGCCTGACCAGCTCCCCGATCCAGTTCACCATGCCGCCAGACAAACAGCTATGTTGGCACATGGCACAGGGATGAGCAAACCACGACAGAGAGGAGCTGTCTATTTTGGTCCTCTCCCTAGCAAAACACATGGGGTATGGGCTGTGGTTACAGGTTCATCAACAGGAATGCTCATAACTCAGCTACTGGCTCTCCTTCATGGACCATCTGCAATTGCTCCAGAGCACTTGTCCAAAGGCAGGACATCGGGTCTCAATCCCTGTTCAAATGCATATTTTAAAATGTTATAGAAAACACAAAGAGTCTGAAGGAGCTTCATCCAACTGCTCATTCTGAGGAAATGTCCTCTCTGGAGAGCAACATGGTACAAACGAAGAAGGGACCCACCCTCTTGTTCCTGTTATGGATGTAATTCTTGAAGTTTCTTCCTGTAACACAGTTTAGCGAACTTGGGTTGAACCCATGAATAGTTTGAGGATGACATAAACTACTCTTTGGAAAATAGACTTTATACCAAAGAAGGGGTGCTTAAATTTGGTCCAGATAAGAATGGCTGTGCGTGAACATTTCCATGGGCATGGAGGAGGTACACGACATCACTTGGTCTCCCTGGTCTGGGAGACTGGGAAATTCTCCTTTCCCTGGGACAGCAGAAGTAATTTTCCCTGCAGAAGTGCATTTATAGCTCTTAGATAAAAATTACATATTCCCACCTGTTTGCAGCTGGTTCCTGTAAGAAACATCTCAAAGTTTGCCATGGAGCTGACCAAGCCTGGTGAACAGGGAAGACTGGCTCCGAAGAGTAAGGTGAGTTTTGGGCTAGCTCTCAGCATATTCTCCAAGTCTGTGGTCTCTGCATATTGCCCAGGAAATCAGCAAATTTAGAGCAGAGCAGAGTAGAGCACACCTCCCTGCAATGCGCAATAGTACAGGGAGAGGATTGTGTTGGGAAAGGCTTCCAAAAGGAAGAAAGAATAAAGATTAAGAAAAAATGACAGGATTTTCTCCGTCCAGTAGGTTCAGAGCAGGAAGAATGGGAAGGACAGAAAAGAAGGGAGATGACATTCACTTATTACCACTGTCCTGCCACAGAGAGCAAGAGGGAATGGAAGATGTCACAGCCCAGTCCAGGATCACAAGGAGCAGCAGAAAACTCAAAAAATCCAGTCTCAAATGCAGGAGGCACACATACAGCCACAGGGACCTAGAAATTTTACAGGAGAAGGCATCTTCCTACTGAAATATGAAGCTTTGTGTCTCTTGGGCATTGACTTAGAACTACTGTCCTGCCTAGACTTTTCTGAAGCTGGAGCCACAGTTCAGGAACAGAAAGGGTGGAAAAAGTCACCAGAATCCAACAGGGAAATCTGGTTCCTTCAAATAACTCCTCTAGAGATGTCTAGGATCTGCCAAGGATCTTTGGAGAAGTTGAGGACAGTCTTACATGTGCACTACCACATAATCCTGTGAGACAAGGAAGACACTGTCAAATGAATTATTAAAGCTATTTTGGACAACATCTGAAGCAAGTAGCATCCTTCTTAGAAGGTCTTGAGAGGATTAAAGGCATTCTTTGTAGCTTGTAGCAGTGTAGTTGTTACTCAGTCTGAGGAAGAAAAAACAGCTGTACCCTGTTTACCCTGGGATCCTTGGTACAATTAAGGAAGGTGACCTAGTTGATGTGGCACACCACAACTACTCTGACCTAAACGGCTCTTTCTTAAGAGAGAGCTTACCCAGACACGGGTGCTGGAAAATATGGAAAAGAAGAAATAGAATGAGAACAAGTTTGAAATTACAGCTCAGACAGAAATGGCGTGTTGAAACCAAGATGGTGTAATCCACAACCATTTGCAATCTGTCGGATGTCGTCTCTCTGTGGGATAAGAATCTTTTCCCACATCTCTCTTTAGTAGCGATTAGGAAAACCAGAAGCTGGTTTTGGGGATGAACCAAAATTAAGTGAAGAAAGTAGAGAAGCTCACCATTTCTTATGAAGAAATGTAGATGCTTGTAGAGCTGAAGATCGCTATAAACCCAGACATAATTTGTAGAAGTAGATGAGGTGCAGAAGATGGTCACAGAGAGTGTGCATACCCAGAAGAGGAGCAGGACTTGGAAACTATTGGTAATGACAAAATATCTACAATAAGTAATTCCATACCCTCAGTTTTCTCCCACAAGGTGTGAGATCTTTCAGTAACAGAAGAGGTCTGTGTACCAGGCATCGTATCTGGGCTCACCAGCCTTTGACCAGGAATGGCACAGAGCTAGATCCAATCCTGCATCCCAGATGGGAGCCCAGTCAAAAGCATTCCTCAGCGCTCTACAACAAACGAAAAATGCTGCAGGGTATGTTTGAAAAAAAATCCGCAGACTGAACATGTGCCTGGAACACTATCTGCAAGACAAAAGGGACATTTAAAGAAAAAAAAGAGGGATAGGTTTTAAGATCTAGAGACTTCACTCTGCCAGAGGAGGAGACAGAAAGTAATTTTTTTTTGTTCATCTACTGGCTGGAAGGGACTGAACAATAGCAGCAAGAACCTTAAAAAACCATGAGCAGTGACAAGGGACTGTTGGCTTGGGAGTCCTCTCCTGAGCTCCCCACCTTCTCAAGGTGCTGTGATACCGCAGGGTGCACGCACAGCCCAGGGCTAGCCAGGAGCAGCTCTGTTTGCGTGCGATAGACACATGTGCCTGTCCTGAGACTATGAAGACAAACACTAGCCGTCACACTATCTGGTGCTGCTCCTGATGCCACCGAGTGCTGCCAGAGAGCTGCAGGCTATCATCTGGACACGTCCACACTGCTAAAAGGTTGTTGGCAAATTGGTGATCATGCAGAGAAAAAAAATTATATGAAGGAATGGAAGACTTGAACCATAATCAGAAGTGTAGGAAAGGGGAGCAGGAGGAAAAAAAATCTCCCCAGGCTGCCTTTGCAAGGGTTGCCAAAAAAGCAGCACAGACATCCAAGATGTGCCAGATGTTGCTGCTGTCCAGGAATGGGGCTGCAGGTCTGTGGTGGCGTCATGAACAGATGGCAATGGCTGGGAGGAGCCCAAGGAAGGTGGGAGGAAAGGAAGAGAGACCCAGCTGCCGAAATGTCTTGCCTTGGCTGGGCTCACAGTAAGGGACTTGAGTCAGTTTTTGAGTATATCGAAGAGAACTTTAAATGTTGACTTGCTCGCATGATCTACAAGTACGCATGAAGTGAGGCATCTTCTAATGTCGTAAGATTTAATGGAAAGAAATGGGAGCTAGTGTAGCTCAAGCAGAACTTAAGCGCAGGCTCATGAAACTGGGGGCAGAGAGGATCTACCACTGGAAGGGCTCACCAGGGGTCTCGCACGCTTGCCACCATTTGCAATCTGCTATCAAAATGGGGTCTTTCCAAAGCAGAGCTCCTGCGCAGCCATGGTGAGGTGTAGAAATCACAGGGTGAAATTTTATGGCTTGTGCCATGCAGGGGTTAGACAAGCTGCTCCTTCAGGCTTTACAATGCATCAATCTACCAATCTTTCTTGGAACAAAGTAAAATCTGGACTGAAAGGGTTTTATTAACTCCAGCAGTCAAACCCTGGATATGGTATCTCAATTCATTTGGTCAAGCTGTGCTGAGGTGTACAGAGGAGATAGGAAACCATGAAAAAAAAAAAGCTGGTCTTGTCAGAAAAGCCCACGGCTATGAACCAGGTGAGAGGGTTTTACATCTAGCTCTGCCACAGAGTCCCAAAGCCACACTGCTCATGCCTCATACGTCAGCAGCTGCCCGGAGGCGGCTGATGTCGCCTTGGCTTTGCTGTCCAAGAGCAGCTGTGTCTCAGGAGCACTGGGATTCTACAGCGGCTCTCACCATCCTAGAAGAGCAGACTGAGCTCGTCCAGCAGGTCACCCAAAGCTAGCAGACATCTCAGAAATGCAGATTATAATTTTCTGTTTCATTCCCCACCTATGGTGGAATTTCTTCCCTGGAAGGAGAGCTGTGAGGATAAACTCATTAACATCTGTGAAGTACAGATACTACTGCACTAAGTGCATTGCGAAAGCTCATGAGATGATTGTTAATTACATATTCAGTGCGAGGCTGTAATGGCATGCATTAAAAATGGCATGGGGTCCTCACTTTGAATAATGGGGATAAAACAGATTAAACATTTGCCCCTGTTCTGTGGGCTGAAGAACGCAGTTCGGAAATACTTCATCCAATATATTGTCATCTCAGGTACCTTCGCACCACACAGGAACAGAGTGAAACATCCTTTATGTAACGTCTCCTAAATTGCACATATTTGGTCCTGTAATCTTGCTAAATACAATGGAGAGAGACTGGCACCTTCGTAATCCAAGCTCTGCGTGCATTATGGCAGGGCAGATTCTCTGCAGAGCAGAATCACTCCCGGGCTCCTTCCAACTAAAGCAAATCTGTGGTACACGGGGAGCAGATGTCTTTAGCGAAAGCAACGGGTGGCCAAGTGGGAGACTAAGCTCAGTTCCCAGCTCCGTGTACCCCACAGAAGTGGATAACAGCATGGCAAAATGTTGGGGAGGAAACAGTGGGCAGCTAGGTAAAATACCAAGGATGACAAATGCCTGGGATGACTGAGGAGCTGGCACATCAGTGCCAAGATACCAGAGAAGTCTTCATCAGAAACATCATAATTCCTGCTGAAAAGGACCTGGCTCAGCCCCTGCAATACAGCATTTTACTGCAGTCTGCACAGGAAAAGGTGTCCAAAAAAGGAGGACACTGATATGTCTGTTAATCAAGTGAAGAACCATCTACAAAGAAAAGGCATGGATCTGTCTTCCAGTTGAAAAGCTATAAATAGCTTTGCATACTTGCTTATCAGATTGGTTCGGCTGCAGGGATAATCTCCTAGAGAAAGCAATGGAAGCCCTGTTATGTTGGATATTTATAACTAGATGAAAGCCTAGAAAATGCACAGTTGTGTCAGTCTTGTGCTCGTGCCGCGAGATAGGGTGTGTGGGATCCAATTAGTCTCTTCAGTTTAATATAAGGTCAAGAATGGCTTAGTCTTCCTAGCTTCACAAGAAAACCCAAATCTGATCTCTTTGAGGGGCTGGTGCTGCTTGAGCAGCTACGGAAGCCAAGACAAGGTCATGGTGAAACAGTTCCCCAAAAGGTAATGATGGTCCCGCATCACTGGAGACAATTTATGGGAAGCAAGACGTGACCCTTCTCTGGACAAACAGGACAGAGAGGTCTTGATTGCACCACAGAGAGGTCTGATGTGCCAGGTCGCGGGCAGGCAGACCGTGGGAAACGCAACTCTGATGAACTGATCTAACACAACCAGTAACTCACCATCTCCAAATCACCTGGCTCCGTGTCAGGGTCCCCAAATAGTTTAACAGATCACGACCTTGACCCCAGCCCCTCAAGTTCATTGAACTGCCTTTGCCAGATGATCTGCAGAGCACCGGGACTGACTAGAGTTAATGCCGGTGGATTCCCCCGAGCCTTGGCCTGCCATGGCCTCTGCACTGATCTGGGTTTATCCAGGTCAGGGCAGCTGCTGGAGGCACTGGAGCCTGATTCCCAGCCACTGCCACGTGAAGGGAGCCAAGCCAGGACAGGCTGGGGTATGGCAAGCCGAACACGGTTACGGCTATGCACCAGGAGCCTCTGCACACATCTGTGTCACACGTGGACTTGTTCATGGACAGGTACATGGTGATTTCTACCCTCCTGGGCTGTGAACACACACAGGGTCTCCTGTGCAAAGGGAGGGAGCTGCCTAATTTATAGAAATTGGGTTTTGTGATGCTGTGGGCAAGGAGCCACGCCCAGGTGCTCTGTCTCTGTGAGAGCCACTGCTCCAAGCAGTGTCCCCCAGCCTTCCTTGGGTCTGCTCATCCCCATCAGGCAGACAACAAACATCCCAGGGACTACAGGCAGCCCTCTCCGCCCTCCATCTCCTGCTGCAGACCCTCCAGGTCCTCCTCTCTTTCTCCTCTTTCTAGTTTTAGCCCTGCTCCTTCCTCATTGTCTCTGGGTTGCCTGCCACCTTCAGAGGGTCAAACCTTCCTCTTCCAGCCCCATCATCACCACTGCCACGCTATATCCTTCAGCAGAGCCATGTGGCATCTCCTTGCCCAAATGCCCTTCAAGCCTTTCTTGCAGGCACCTAGCTTGTACTCGAGGGCACTTGGGAAGTCCAGAACTGTTATTCTGTGCCAGGACTCCAGGAACCTCTCCACGCTGCTCTTCTCAGTTGACTGGCTGGTACTTTTGGGAAGAAAGTGATCTGCACGACACTCCTAGACAGGAGGGTGCCTCATATTGCAAGAGCAACAAATGTCTTTGGCAACGTTGCCAGACCTGGCACAACCATGCCTTGCTTTGATGGTCATAGCATAGCAAACTCCAGTGTTACTCCAGGAACTAACCTGGGAAGAAGGGAGAGATGTTCCACTAGACCTTCAAGACCACAAATTACCCTGGGGCCCTTGTGTTCCTTAACAGGGGGACCCAGCAGGTTTGCTGAGCCCACTCTTAGCCATTTTCACACCACATACAGACCTGTCCCAAAGCCAAGGTTGCTCCCAGAAGTAGGAGAAGACTTCAGGAGAACGCTTTGCACCTCCTCTTTTTCCCTCCCAGAGGTTCCTCTGAACTTGCCAGCTCCACTGCGACCTCCCCTCAGTACAAGAGCACAGAAGACAGCAGGTACAGGAAAGTAGATGCTATGTGCGCAGCCAGAGCCAAGTCCGAGGAAGCAACTTAAGCTGGCCAGAGAAGATAGCTTGGGGAGTGGGCTGGTTGAGGGTAGTCAGGCAGGCAGCACAGAGGCAGCACAAGGAGCAGAACTGGGGTTGAAGCTGTGCCAGGGCGGGGGAAAGCCAGCTCTCCTGAGGTGACATTACAGACACCCCCTGTGTGGGGTTCTCATGTAAAGGTGGGCCCAAGCAGGAGGTGATCTGAAGGGCCCAATGAAGGCAGGACACATCACTCTTGGGTTTGCCACCGCCACGCTCTATGATCCTCTACTCCACGTATCTCCTCACCCCAGTCTGTGCCACTAAACCTGCTCTCCCGCTCTGCTCCCTGGGAAACCCCCATGGCTCCGACACCCACCATAGCATGAAGACACTCTGACCACCCCTACATCCCTGCCCTGCCATGGGGGCAGGCACCCACGAGACCACCTGACTGCAGCACGCAAGCTCACCATCGCCTGGGCTACCACCCCCTCCACATGCCGCCTGTGCTGCCATCTCGGACCATCCTGTTGGGCCCCCTGCCTACACCATGACAAACCCATTGCCTCCTGCCAAACCCATCTGCTTCCTCAGCTCTTCCCACTCCCACATCTCCTGGCCTCCCCCCAGACCTCTGCTCCCTCATCCAACTCTCCCCTCCCCACCATGTCCTTGCTGCTCTCTTGCTTTCAGCCTCATCTTTTCTCCAGCCTCCCAGCCCCACCAGACTTGAGCGTGGCAAGCCTGTCCCAACCGAGCTCCTCGCCCATCTCAGCCGCACCAGGGGAGGTGCAGCATTGACGATGAAGAGCTTCAGGTCCCGGGGAGGGGGCAGGCACGCGTGCCACGAGCACCTACCGTTCTCAGGGTGCTCCATCTCCCCGATGCTGCCATCGGGCGTGGTGCGTTCATAGTGATCCTCAGGCAGGGCTAGCGGCCCAATGCGGGGCCCCGAGGATGATTTGCTGCTTGGGGTCTCTGACTCCTCCAGCCCGCTGTCGTAGTAGCTGTGCTGGGAGGGATCCTGCAGGTCCTGAGCCTGGCTGGTTGCAGAGAACGTCACTCGACGATGAGGTAACTGGGAGAGAAGAGAAAAGCTGTTGCATCACCCACTCAGCAGATGAAGACAAAGGTGGGGGGGGTCATCAAACCTGACCCCTAAACAGAGGCAGACCACTCCTCCCTAGCAGGGTCCATCATCGGCCCCCGGCAGTCAGCCCAACAGACACAGCACCAGGCTCCACCCCAGCCAAAAGCACCCCATCAGACACCACCTCGTGCAGGGAGCACGCTTTGCACAGTGCCTGCGCTCCCCTGACCCAGCAGCATCCTCCATGGCTCATGCCCTAGCCTCCTCTTCCACCCAGAGACAACCCTGGGCAGATGCCCTCTCCCATGCCAGGCAGGCTCCAGGAAGGTCTGCCGCTGGCATAGCATCCTGAATCATTGGCCTTCACCCTTCATCTGGGGTCTCCACTTTGCACTCAGATGCTGCATGCACCCCTGATGCTCTCAGAAACCCACCTGGCAGAGCCCACCTCTCTAATGGGATCACTGCCCAGCACAAAGCTGCGGTGACATCATCCCTCACCCCCCAGCCTCTGGCCTCACACCATCTCTCATCCTAAGAAGTTCTCCGTCAAGGGTCACTATTGCTTCTTTTGTCTGCTTGTTAAACATTTCAAAGATCCTACTTCACACTTTCAGGTCTGCCTCGTGCTTGGGAGGAGCTCCTGCAAACAGCCATTAAGTGTTATCCTCCTCCAAATCCTTCCATAAAATCCTTTTTTGTGGTGATTAACAAGGAGTGGAAGGGGTAGCACAAGTTCATAGGGCGAGAGCCGGACAATGAGCACAGAGAATGAAACACAAACACCAAGAGAGACAAAAAGACACAAAATAATCTGTAAACATAGGAAAGTGCCCAAGAAAGGAACAATTTGATGGGGATCTGAAAGCGATCAGGAAAGAGAGGAACCAACACACCATTTAGGCTGAATATCTTTTTTTGCTGATGTCTTTACTACAGCTGAGTGGCAATCAGGCGTCCCACACAGCTAGCACCAAGGAGGAAGGGGCAGGAACTGAGACTGACTGAGGGAGGGAACACACAGGGAGCATTTAGATGAGCTAGCTGCTTTTAGGCTGGTTGGTCCTGATTAAATTCACCCCAGGTGCTTAGAGACCTGATTTAAGTAACTTCAGAGCTGTTAGGGCTTTTTTTTTCCCTTGCTTTTTTTTTTATACTTTTTTTTAAAAGAATTTGTAGAGAATCAGGGAGCTTCCAGAAGACTGGAAGTGAGCTAAAAGAGCGCCTGTCTTTAAAGATGAGAATAAAGAAGAACTGGAGAATTATAAAACAGTTAGCTTAATTTCAGTTCCTGGAAAAATACTGAAATAGATGAAAGAACTCTTTGTAAGTACCTACAAGATAACAAGGAAACGAGTAACAGCCACTGTAGGTTTGTCACAAACAAACATGTCAAGCCATTGAACTTCTTCCTTTGAAAAGACATCAGGCCTTGTGGATGGAGGAGGAGCAGTGAATGTTGTATCTTGACTTCGGGAAGTTTTTTGACGCTGTTTGAGACGGTGTTCTCACAAGTAATGCAGGAAAATAGTGTAGGTGCCATATAGTAATAGGTAATATAGTGCAATTCACTGCAGGGTGGATGCAAAGCCTTTAGAAAGTTGTATTCAGAAAGTAATTACGGAAGACAGGCCTTTCAGCTGGGACGATGTATCAAATGAAATCCTTCCAGTTGTGTCCCAAGTCCGTTACTAGCCTGTATTTTCATTTACTGCGTGGATGACAGATGTGGAATATATCTGTCACATTTGCACACTTGGGAAAAATAATCACAGCGCAAAGCATCAGGCTGGCTGAAGGATTGGGGATTACAGCAGATCATGGGTTGACTATCCGTCAACAGTATCAATCTCCCACCAAAAAATGCATCTATATTGGGATGTGTAAACATCCACGTGCTTTGTCTTTAAGTCACGTAGGGATTTGTCTGCTCTGCTGCGTTCAAGTAGGACGTCAGAGGCAGAGCGATGTCCAGTATGGGCACCACTTTCAAGAACATGCGCACCAGTTAAGCAGAGAGGAAGAGAAACAAGCAGCTGTTAGAAATCATGACAAAACATAAGAAGACTGAGGAAACTGGTTTGGGGAGGAGAAGGCCAAGAGTGGCAAAGGCAGGACTCTTAAACCTCATAAAAGCCTTCTGCAAAGAGAAAGCTGCTGCTTTTGACCATGGACAGACAAGAAGGAATGGCCTTCACCTGCAGCAGGAAAGCCCGAGGTTAGCTGCTACAGAAAAAAAAAGTGCAATGGTAGGTCTATCCAAGTGCAATAGATTGCCAAAGCAGAAGGCGCAATCTTTGTCGTGAAGAGATGGGCAAGCACCTCTCAGGAGGTCTTGGTGCATAGCTCTGGAGGAGCCAAGGTCAAGGCACCCTGGCTGCCTGTCTGAAACAGCTGTCCTCCACCACCGCGGCTCGTCCCTAGCTCGGAGTGCCTGCTTTCACTCTGTGCTTGTAAAACCCCAGACAAACAACTAGGGCTCCTTGGGGTGCCTGCAATAATACAAACAAACAGCCTCACAAACCCAGCCTGTGACAGCTACTATCCCTCTGCTGAAGATCTCCATCCAAATAGCATCACTTTCACCCAAAAAACACCTGCTTTAAATGTCAGGTCCTGCCTGGCATCCCTTGAAAGGGCTTTTTGCCTTGCTGCAGGGCAAATGCAACCCACGCCCAACCCCACTCCTCCCCGACCAACCCTGCACAGCACTGACGGGGCTCAGTGCCCGCCTCGTACTCTGTGCTGTCCCCACCATGCTGCGAACAACGCACTCCAAAAATAATAGTAGCTTGTATCTGCCTGGAGCTCTCTGCCCTGTGAGCCTTGTTCTGGAGTCACGGAAAGACACTGAATCCGTTTGTCTGGCACTGACTTACAGAAATTGGGTTTTGTTTGACCTTCTCTGCTAGGTTAAAGAGTCTTTCAGTATGCTGCATTTTCTACGCAAGAAGTGGCTTCTACAGTGCCATCCAGGCACCACTCAATCTTCTTTTTGAGAACTTAAACAAACCAGGTTCTTCAAGTCTCAACCTGCAAGCCAGCCAATCAGTCTTGTGGCCCTCACTGTTACTTTCCCCAGTTTTTCCCCATTCCTCGCCAGTCCCCGCAGGACTACCGATGCCATCTCCCCAGGCCTTTCTGCAGAGCCTTGCTTCTCCTCCTCCCTCTCAGGTTTTTCATCAGAGGACTGTATTTACCCTTTGTCGGGAGCACCGTGAATGCTCACGCTGAGCTACTCATGCAGTGTGACCCTTAAATCCATTTTAAAGTCACTGCTTCCCAGGATATAAACCAGCATTCCCTATTTCTCAATGCAGAGCTTTGCATTTGGCTGCGTTAAAATGCACTTTGTTTAAATGGGCCCAGTTTACCAAGCAATCTGGATTGCTCTGCATGACTGCTCTGTCCTCATCATGATCTCCCACTCCACCAATCTCCATGTCAGCTGCAAATTTTATCAACGGTGATTTTATATTTACTTCCAGATCGTTGATTGCGACGTTGAACGGCAACGAGTGCAGTGCTGCTGCCGAAGAGCTCCTCCAGGAGAACCTCGTTCCGCGAGGACTCCAGACCAACGACTGCTTTTCTTCGCTAAGCTGTTGATAAACTAGATCCTCATCTATGTAACAATGCTCTGCTTATAATGGGTCATGTTAATTCAAAATAATAATAATAATGATAACACAATGCACTATCAGCTTGGCGTCTCCATCAGACTCCAAGCTGATCAGCTGCACGTTGTAATCTCACACCAACACAAAACCAGCTCTGCTGCTTCCAACCCACAGGTACGCCTCGAGCAGATCCTGTTCCTAACAGTGGCCAGGAGCAGATGCCTAAGGAAAGGTTCCAGAGCTGGAGTGTCATGTAATGACACTGCCCAGTATCCCTCCCCATCAAACCGCACTGACTGACGTCAATGCTATTTCCATCGAGTTTCCTGCCTCAGCTATTAATCTAGTTGTTCCCTGGGGCTGGCGAGGACAGTGTGCGGCGCACACAGCATCCCCATCATTACCCAGGGATGGTGAGGGCATCATCGCCCTCCCACTCCTCCTGGCCCATCCTGGGGTCCCCAGCTCCATTAACACCCTCAGATCAGAGTGCTCCTACTCCAGCCCTTTGCAGACTCTCTGGCGCAAATGATTTTATTCCATTATTCCAAATATCACTGTTTTGAGGAGATAATATTTTGAATGTCTTTGCTGATTACCGACGCACTGGCAGGTACTGCATCCTACGTTGTTATGTCTCAGTCCAAATTACTACAACTATTTGTTGAATACTTTTGCATTTTTCTACATAATTAACAATTTTGCAATCTCCATTTGAAATGACAATTACTGGATTCCACCTCTTCCTAGCACATTTTAAAAAGTACTCCTTATTGTGTTTAGCTTGTCAAAATTGATTTTCCCCAAATGTTTCTGGCTTTCCTTGTCAATTTTCTACACTCCATAACTACTCATTTCTACTAATTGCTATACACTCCCTCCTTTTTCCCTCTTTTCCCCCCCAGTATTTATTGTTTTTTCTATTTCTTACTGCTGCCTCCACTTTGCCATGGCACTAAAATGGGATTTGGGGCAAAGCTCTCTATTTTCTTCACTGAGGAATTGTGGCTCTGAAGAAAACTCCTTTCAAGGGCTCCCCAGCGCTCGCGCTTATATTCCTGATGGGGAGACCTGCCTGTGCCAGCCTGTACATCTAAGGAACGAACGGAGCCCCCGTCTCCCGATTTCCACAGGGAGCACCAGCACCGGCGGCTGCCTCCAGCACCGGCGGATGCTCTGATGAAGACATTCATCCCCTGGTAAATCCTGCGGGTTTCTGTTGTGCCGCAGCTCAGGTTTTGTGTTTTTTTTTCCCTGAGCAAGGAATCATTTGCAGCTCCTACGTTTAACGACCTCCGTCCTCTGTGAAGTGCTCTCACGCCTTTTTGCATCCACGCCTGCTCTTGGCTCCCATGGCATCCTGCAGCAATGAGCTCTCTGCCCGTGTGCTACAGGGAAAAGCACTTCCCTTTGGTTTTACATCTGCTGCCTGGTAATTTTTCCTTGAACTTCTCCTACCTGCGGGGTTATGAGAAAACATGAGTAATTGCTCCTCACTCTACCCCTTTCCAATTTCACAGATCTGCACCGCATCCCGCTCCACCGTGTCCTCCGCGAGCTGCAGCACGCGAGTACGTGCAGCCTGTCCTCCTGCAGACGCCAGGCAGGTCAGGCCAGCTTTGCCACTTTCTCTGTGTCTGTTCTAGCCCTGCCACACCACGGGGAAGCTAGGGTCAAAGCCACGGTGCCAGTTTTTGGGCTTATCTGACAGTAGCAGGGATTTGCTTTGATGTGAAATTTTCTCGGACACTCCCTGACAGCCTTCGTCGGCTTGCCTGGTCCTGGCCGCAGACCCCAAAACCCCCCAACGCCCATCCCTGCCAAGGGGCTCCACTATTCTGATGCCCTCAGCCATGAGGTTCCCCACCCACAGATGCCGGAGGGGAACTCCAAACGCACGGCATCACCCGCCATGCGCAGACGGCACGGACCGAGCGGCAGAAGATGCGGGCCCATCTGGCAGACCAGAAAATGCGCTGTTCACAAAGGAAACCTTAAAATCCGCCCCAGGCCCCCTTTTCCTGCCAGCAGGAACGGTGCGGTGCAGCAGCCGCCACGGAGATGAGCTGCACTGCTTTCCCCCCCCACCCCATGCGGTGATTAACGCTGGAGTGGTGGAAATGTTAAAATTGTTAACTACCTCGCTGCTGATCCGAAAGCAGGATCCACTACTAACGGGCTCATCTGGCAGCCTCCGGTCGCTCCTGCACCTCCCCACATACCAGAAGCCTCAACGGCCTTTCAGGCAGCTGCCAAAGGAGCCCGCTTCCCCAACGGCCGCCACAATGCAGCAACTCACAGGGCTGAAAGTGAAAGGCAATGTCAGACCCAATGCCCAGAATATAAAAATAAGTGACAAGGGAGCCATTGTAGCACATGAGTTAGCCAACTTCGGATTAATTCATGAACCCCTCTCTTTTACACACCAACATGGAGCCATGCGATATCCCTGGTTACAGGGAAAAAAAAAAAAGATAAGCCCAGGGACCATGCCCTGAACTACGCAGATCCAGCTTTTCATGTACGGAGGCTTTGCTGCATGTGGGAATTATTTCATTTGCTAATGTCACGTCTGGAGAGGAGCATGGCTCCAGCGCAAAGCAGCAGGCTGAGCGGAGCATTATGCCCATGGAAAGCAGGGCAAGCCCAGAGGAAAGCTGGACCTGAATTGCCAAGAACCATCCAGGGCTCTAGGAAACAAGACACAAGCTTAGCTCGTGGCCATAAGCAGTCGACCATTTTACAGCTTGTCTGAGTACCAGCACGTGCTTCTGCTGGTGCTTTGATAGCTCTTCCCATCCTTTCCCACGTTGTTCGGCTGCTGCACTGACTTCTGGAGAAGAAACCCCTCCAAGAGCACCCCCACTCCTCCTGCACCCACCTTCACGCCCAGGGCTGACAGATTTTCTGAGGCACAAAGGCTAACTATCACTTCGTAAAGCAGACCGAACCACGCCAGAGCTGCACTTCCCAGCAGTACCGGATTGATGCCTTTTGGCACAACGCAGAGAGGTTGGGGAAAGAGCTGGTGCAGAGCAAGGCAAGAGGTCCTTGGGGACTCTGCCGGCTTTGGGTAAAGCAGGGATGGAGCAACCAGGTGGGACAACTGCCTGCCTGGAGCTCCAGCCAGCACAACCAAGGGAGGGAGATGGACGCAGTTCTAAGTGAACGAGTGGTCTATGCACACCTGTAAGACCCCTTCTGCATGCAAGAAAAGTGTTCAGGCCTTCCCAGAATTTTATCATTGAAGGTCGTGTCTCCACACGAGCACTGACAATTCTGGACAGGACTACCAACAGACTTAGAGGCCCGATTTTCTGAGTCTGACAATCCTCTGGAGTCACCTCCATCGCAGCTACTGTGGTTGCCCAAGGCACACTAGCAATGGGGCTGACAGTTTGGGTCCATCTAATGTTCATGAGGTCTTTTTTGATGTCTGTGCTCTGCCCACAAATCCTTGTGTCCATCCCCATCGCTGTGCCCGAAGTGAGGGCTGTTCCCAACAAACCTCTAGCTCTTTCACTGTTGGTAAATGAAGCTACAGAAGGAATCCACAACTGGAGGAAAGACGCACAGGAATTCATGCGAATCACACCTCTGAAAACCAGGAATTATTTGAAAAGCAACTCTTCTACGTGGCTATTCGCATGGCTCCCATTGCTGACAATTCGCAAGTGCTGACCTTGCAGTCAAAAGAGAGGTGCTACATGTCCTGCTGAAATAATGATAGCAGAACAGCCATCCTAAAATGGACATCAGATCCCGAGGCACTATTTAATGAATAAATCTGGGTAAAATGTGGGCTGACTCCACATAGGTGCCCTGAAGCCTCCTGAAATTTGCATGATGCTCAAAGAAGCCGCCAAAGCCTGGTGCCAACCTGCCTGGTCAGATCGAATTTATCTAACTCATAGCAAGATCTAACGCAATTAGAAACCCATTTAGACAGCCTTAGGACAGAGATTGCCTAACCTCTCAGCCTATCAGAGCTCTGAGCCCATCAAGGATGTGCAATTTGGCTTTTCTTTGGTTGAAATGAGGACTGGAAAGGAAAATATGGAAATAAATCATCTGAAGGGTGAATCATAAAATCTAAAGGGGTCATAATCTTCATGGAATAATGTCTAAATTGGACTGACCGTGGTGTCCTGAAATGTCTATCACCTTCAAGCTGATAATAGAGCCATTTTGTAGATAGTTGGTACAGAGCGGAAATTGCTCAGGACACAGAAGGAGGTCTCATAATCGCGTTAAAACCATCTGAAGATCCCAGGGAGAAAAAGGTTCCAGGACTGGGAGTAACACTTGAATAAAGCCCTTGAGGAATCCAACAGCTGAAGAGTGGGAAAATAATGCTGGGAAAATAATGAGCTAATCTGGCTCCCAGTTGCACCCAGTGGAGCTGACAGATAGTATTGAAAGCTCTTTGGAGAGCAGGGGGTCCCAAGCCAAGGACTCTAAAACAAAGAGAGATCACTAGGAATGCTTCAACAGAAGACTTTGCATGGAAAAAATGTCAATTTGTTGAAATCAGACCATTTTTCAAGTGAGTTTCTCGTTTCAAAGTTGAGGCAGGGGGGATATCTTTGCTGACATGCAAAAATGAAAAAATGATGCTCTTGCAAAGATAACTTTCACTTCAGAATTCAAGCCAAGTACTAATTATGAAGCTAAATTCAAAAAGGTCAGTCAGAATCATGCCTTTAGAAATTATGAGGAAATATATATATATATATTTATATAGCAATATTTATTGACTGACTTGAGCCAAAAGAGAAAAAAAAATTGTCCGTTCTTGCTGATTTGTTTTCAAATTGAAAATTTTCCTCTGCTGGCAACCCTGTTTTCTAACCATCTCTATTTCCACAGGCAAAGGGCAGAAGCTTTTCCTGTTTGGTCAAGGAATTGTGTCTATTCCATAAGTTTGTGCACCAACACGCCCCAAGCACCGGCAGAGCCCTCACTTCAGTGGTCTGCAACCAACCTGCACCTAATGATTAATGACAATACTGGGTAAGACAAGCCTTCATTTGGAGAGATCAAACAGGTAAGACAAATGATGTTGTAAGGCTTGTTAAGGCCACTTATCTGGTCTGGCGCTACCACTCTTATTGGCACAGGACCTCCGGTATGGATGAGCTGAGGACCGCTTTCTTTGGCCCTGTCCTCAAATCCTAAGTGAGCTGTAAAGTCCTTGGCCAGACCTTGCAGATCGTGGCTCAAGGAAAATTTCCTGAGAAGCTTTCTGAGCTCTCCTCTCTGGGTGAGAGACATGCTGATAGTCCGTAATAAACTGTGATCTACTTGAAATCCTTGCAAAAAAACCAGCCCAAGCTGCTCCAGGCATTCCCAGGGCCTTGAATCACAACACCCTAAAAGGTCTTGCCCAGCCTGAATAATAATGAAGGGCTCTTCAAACATCTGAACACTGATTTTGCTTTCTACTGGGCTTGAGTGCTTTTGATGAAGAAGCAGAAAGATTAACAGATTAGCGTAAGAGGAACATCAGACATCACATTACCAAGACATTTAGAGCACGGATCTCAGTCCCGGACTCAGACGAGACGTTCCCCCCTCAGCAGGGACCGATATCTGTCAGAACCTCCCTGGCAGCAGCTTTGCAGCTGCTCGAGAGCATCGGGGAGTTCGGAGCATGTGAAAACCAGGCCACCTGGGAGCTAAATAGCTCCAGGCTTTCAGGTTGCTCAGGCCTTCAGAGGTGTCTCAGAGGAGCTGAATCAGGGCACTCCGCTTCAAAAACCGCGCTACGGTGCAGGCTAAGTTCTAAAGGAGAGGTGGCAATTCACTGCCCGCCCAAAATGATGGCTCTAAAGACAGCTTTGATGAAACCTGCCAAGGCCACCGGCTGCCCAGCAGTGCCATGTTTACACAGTAGATCAGGAGGCGGGTATTTTGCAAGTGAAGAAGTGCTCAGAAGGGTGTTTACCTCCCCAGGGCAGGGTCATCTTTAAGGATTGTTGGGCGGGATCCATAGGCACGGCTGTAAACGCCAGAATTGATGTAAATGATGAGGTAATGTACGAGCTAGCCTGCCCTCCTAGCAGGTCACTGCCACAAACCTACTCTCCCTCCCACTCTTTCCTGTGAGCATCTGAAGGATGGAGGCAGTAAACAGCTTACGCCATGGGAAGACATTGATGCAAAACAACTAGGAGAGGTTTTTAAGGGATCTTGGGGAGTTGTTTTCTTTCTATTCCTTTGTCTGACATCCTCTTCCTCTTGTGCTCTCAGTCACAGGGTTGAGTGGGAACCCCACTAAGAAAAGAAACCTATACCACTGGTGGGATATGCAAAGCAGGTCTTCAAGGTTGTAGACTGAGACCTTCAGAAAAGTCCAGAAAGTTAGAGAGAAGACAAGGTCAACGGGGGACCTACTGGGGGGAGGCTGAGTGGGTTTGAGTTGCAGGTGACCCTGGCTCCCAGAGGTGAAACCAAGACTAAGCTTCATCCAGGTTGGGCTGGTGGATGCTGCAGCTAGCATCAGAGGTGACAAGAAGAGAAGGACCAAGGTACCAGAAGTAGCCTGTGTTCCTGCAGCCAGGCTCCTCCTCACCCGTGTTCAACTCTTCTCTGTCTCAGCCGAGCAGACCGTGTGATTCCTAGGGCACTGAAGGAGCAGAGGACTGCGGGAAGAATCCCTTTTGGAGTAATTTCCATCCACCATGTTGGTTTCTCCCAGGAGCAGAGCCTGGGTTGTGTAACTGCAGCTTGGATGGACCAGCTTGCAGGGCAGTACGTAGGAGCGCAGCGCTCCCATGGAGATGGGCTGTGCCCGGGGTTTCATGGGCAGGTGCTCTCATACGACAGGTATGTGTGGGGACGGAGGGTGGAGGGAGGTGCTTTGGGCCTGGCACAGGGCTCAGCTCCAGGGCAGCGTTCAAAATAACATGCCAGCATGAGAGAGATTTGGCAGGATACCGCAGGGGCTGAATACAAACCGTGAAGGGGACCTCCCATTCTTTGCGACCCACCCCATGAGTCAACCCTGCACAGCTGCACGGCTCCTGCCTGTGACCCACTCACGCCGAGGGTCCTGGGTAGACACCAGCGCCAGGGACACAAGCACACAGCATCCACCCCTTCGCTGCTGCCCCACAACCTGCCAGGGCTGCCATCCCCACCCGGAGCTGACACAATTCCCAGACAGAACCGGACAGAACCGCTTTGTCCCACACATCCCTTAGCCCTTGCTCTCTGTCGCAACAGCCCACCCCATCCTGCCCTACATCACTCACCCATTACCCCATTACCCCAGCCTCCTGTCCCAGAACATCCCAGCTCTGTTCTCACCTGGGAGCACCTCACCCTCCACCCCCTTCAGCTGCATCCCACCCTCCGTCCTTCACCCCATCCATGGCCTCCTGGCTGCTCTCTGGGTGGAGGGACAACGACACACCCCATGGGAGCATCAGGTTTTGCCCCAGGATTTGGGTGAGGGATGAAGCAGGCGCAGGGAACAGCACTGCAGCTGAGAGCCCGGCCGAGTGGGCAGAGCAGTGCTGGGAATATCAATCAGCGCGGCTTGGACCGGGCGACTGCCCACACAGCCAGCGCTTTCATCGCGCAGAGGATCCAGAGCTCGGCTGTCGGAGCCAGCCAGGGACTCAGCCCTGTGCTGCGGAGGGCTCAGCATCCCTCTGTACCAGGGCCAGCAGACAGCCGGTCGAGAGAGACTAATGGGAAAGAGAAAGAAGCAGGGAAGGAAGAGGTCACTGCCGGAGCTGAGCTGGGGGAGAGATCGGGAGAGAGGGATGGAAGGCAGCAGAGACAATTGTGAAAGGAAAGAGGGAAGGGTGGGGGGCAGAAAGAAGGAGAAGCCCCACCACATTCAACCTAGGGAAGCCTGTGTTCACCACAGACCAACACTGGCTCCAAGGGTATCCGGCTTAGGGGTCTGAGAAGAGAAAAGAAGAGGAGGGCAGGGAGGAATGAGCAGCATCCGTCTCGGCAGAGTGGGAAGAGGGAAAACAGTCAGCACTGCAAGGCACCCAGGCAGCCCAGCCTGATGTGAGGAGCCCCAGGCAGGCAGCACAGGCTGGGCCAGCCTTCACGGAAGCAAAGGAGGAGGTTTCAAAAGATGGTGGGGCCAGAGACTGTCAGGCAGGAGAGATCCGAGGCTCTCTTCAATGCAACGGGGACAGTAAGCGCTGCTGCCTCCTTGCAGACATGCTTTCGGAAGGATCAGCCTTCCCACGGCTGCATCACCTGCCCCTGCACATTCCTGCCTCACCCCTGGGGCTCCCAGCATCCTCACCAACTCCCCAAAAAACAGCATGGTGCGCGACCCACTCCTCACCCCCTCAAGTGCTCGCCGAGCTTCCACCAGCCCCCCATCAACGCTCGCAAGCCGCTGTGCGTCCGTAGCTGTTTTGCAGACCCCAGCCACTCTTCCCAGCACAGCTAGGGCTCAGCCCCAGGGACCTCACTGACACACTCCCCGGTTCGATCTCCGCACACCGGAGCCAAATCTGAACCAAGTGCAATCGATCCTGGGAGCAGGAGCTGATTTGCAGTGCCTGGGAACAGCTCCCAGCACAGTGCCCTTCCGAGACTGGGGAAAAACAGGGCAGGTCCCCCATGAGCCCTCAGCTCCATCTGCAGCTCTTTGCTGGATCCATTTATCAGCTCATTCCACGTGAACGACCTTGAGAAAAATCCACTGACCCAGGACGGCAGGAGACTTTCCCAGACATCTGCCAACACCTAAACCTGCAATTTACAAGACTCTAAGCGAAATTCTACAACAAGACAATTTCATTTCTGTCCATTACAGTTACAATACTCCTCTTATCCTCACTCCCCGCAGAGAGTAATTAATACTACACCGCGCTCCTGAGCCCGCAGGCAGGTGCAGGCACCTCGCAGTAGCACGCTGGAGCTAACACCACTCCAGCCAGCTTCTCCGATGGTGGGAGGCTATAAGAACCAGGGGCAATCTTGGGTTTGTCCAGCTGGGAAAGTACGTAGCATAGCCCCCTCCTCTCCCAGTATAAAAAAGCCCCAAAGGATGGAGCCTGGGAGACTCGCAGGAGAAGCTCCCCGCGCCACCGTCTGAGAGGCTGCGTTCTCGCCCCAGGTTCATCAAAGAGCTTCATCAAAGGACAAGGAAGGGAAACTTCTCTCAGAAGGTTCCCAAAGGGAAGCCGATAGCAAGGCTGAGCCAAGCCCCCAGACTGCCCTGCCCAGCCCCGCAGGGACCAGTTATTTAGGTGGTTGCTGGTGTCTCCTTTCCTCCTCTGCAGCTATCACATCTCCCCGCAGGTCCCAGCCCTGCCTGCTTCGGAGGCCCAGACGCTTCCTGGACGGTTCAAGATAAAACCTTATGCTGTTAGCAAAACAAACGAGGAGGCTGTGAGAGCCAAGGCTGGCACAGGGCTGAAACCACCGAAGCCAGAACCACTGGTTTCCCCGGATGATCTAATCTCTCCCAGCGCCAGAGCTCCTCTTCTCCAGCAGCCTGGCACGGCTGGTTGGAGGCCCTGGGGAAGAGGTGAAGCTGGTGCGATGGGCGTGGGGATGTCTGCCCCAGTTTGAAAGAAAAGCCATGAGAAAGAGGAAGGGGTGGCTGGGGAGGGGGTCCCTGAGATGTGATGCTCAGCTGGAGGGAGGAGGGTGTAGGATCCAGGCCCTGGGGAAAGGGTGCTGTACTGCTCCTGCCTACCAGGACCCATCCTCTCTCCAGCTCACTGGAGACAACAGCCTGAGCAAGCCCCACGGCAGCAGCATCACCCCCAAGCCGCCCGCTGGGAGGGGCAGAGCCATCCTTACAGGGAGCGTGGCCGCCTGGCTCCATCGCCCTCCCGGCGCCAGCAAGCCTGCTTGGGAGAACCTCTCCTTCGCTGCAAGGGTGCCCGTCTCATCCCGGGGTGGGGGGAGCATCTTGCTTCAGGTGCTTCCCCCCAGTGCCACTGACGCGCCAAGGCTCCATCTGCAACCGCGCGCGTCCTCATTCAGCACTGCGGCGGGCGAGAGGCAGGCGTCTTCCAGCCCTTGCCTGCAGGATTTGGGTCACGCTAGCCAGGCACCATGCGGCAGGGATCTGCTCCATGCGCTGTCTTTGGGACGTGAGTGGATCTCAAAAGGACGTGGGGATGAACCAGGAGAAACTATGCAGGCGGATGTTGGGGTGGAAGAAAGCTGAGCTGTGGCTCAGACCGCCTCCCTGTCCACACATGTACACGTGTGTGCATATGTACATGCATGTGTTGCAAACCATGTCCTGGAGGAAGCTGTCTCCTAGGAGGGCCAGATGGTGACTGGAGATGGGAGACGTCAGTCTGGGGAGAGGGGTCAAGTGCCACGAGGCCTCTGGACTGGCCACACTGGGGCACGGTGAAGGGCTTGTGGTGATGGCCGGCCCACTTGAGTACCGCTTCTCGGCGCCGGGGGGTCTGGGTGCTCCGGTGGCTGAGGACATGGAAAACATGGCTGGGAATTGGCTAGGAGCAAGAGCGTCTTCAGGGGCAGCAGGGAAAATAAGGCACAACCGGTCAAAAATAGAAAACTTTATTGAAGTCAAATCCAACAGGGCAGCTGAGCTCAGCCCTGCGGCAGGAGCCCAGCCTGCCGCTCACCGGGGTACAAAGGAGGGAGCAAGGGTCTCCATAGGGCACAGAGGGTACAGCACGGTGGGGGAGTGGGTGGTCCTCACTCACAGGGGCCCAGGAAGAAGGCAAAGCCACAGGCACTCGTCCCCGCTCTCCCTCCCTAGCTCAGTAAGGATAGACCCGACAGGTGCTAAAGCAGAAAAGTGGTGCAAGCTAACTGGTCGGACAGCCTGAAGAAAGAGGGTCCTGCAAGCTCTGGGCTCGTCCCCCAACCTCCTGGGACAGCTCCAGCTCCAGTTGCACACCAGCGAGCAGCCCTTCCCAGTCCACAGCCAAGACCCTACCTCCGCCCTGCCCCGCACACAGCAGAAAGCCCCGGCTTGACCAAGAGCAGTGACCCGACCGCAGCACGCAGCAGAGACCCCAGTGCCCCACTCCTCCAGCCCCCAGCATGAGACCCAGCCCCAGCCCCGGCACACGGCTGGACCTGTGTCGCCTGGAGGAAGCAATCCCAGGGCACCGGGATCCACTCTCCTCCTTCGCAGCGGCTGCAGCGCGGCTCCCGCAGAGCCGTAGCTCCGGGCCCGATGCTCACACTAAGGGAAGCCCAATTTTCACCGTGCCAGCTATGGCAGAGGGCCCAAGCCTGGGGGAAGCCAGCACCTGAGCCTGGGAAAAAGGCAGAGCTTTGCTCCTCCACCCAGCCTCATCTGCCTGGGCAGCCTTGGCGGATGCAAAATTCCCTTTTGGGTGGCTTTGCGCAGGGATGGTGAAAGGTTCAGCCGCAACAGCAGAGCCAGGCTGGCAACAGCAAGGTTAGTGCCTTCCTCGCCGCGCCCCGGACAGGGGCAAGGCTGGAAACCGGCTGCCCAGAGCTGTGGCAGGAGCAGGATCAGTCTCTCCTCCCCACCAGCCGGCCCAAGCAGATGGATGGATGGGAGGGTGCGCATTGCCCTCCTCGGTGCTCTTAGAGACGGTCCCCAAAGGGGACCTGGGAGCGTGAGATTCCCTCCCCAGGGCTCCCCATGCAGAGGCATAGGCATGCAGCACCCCTCACGTCACCGTCACCCACGTAGCACCACCAGGACCCAGCCCTGGGCGCTCTGACAAGGGCTCTGACAGTTTTTGGCCTCCCCCCGCCCACCATCCCCATCCCCTCCCCGCCCCACGACCAGGCTTCGTGGCTCAGCTGCAGGGTAGTCCTTGGCCAGCCCCCCAGGCCACGCATGCAGGGCTGGGGGCCAGTCCACGCTCACTCCCACACCTCTGTCCAGATGGCGCCCCGGTTCAGCGGCGGGGCCGCTGCTGGCCTCAGGATGAGCTCTCCTACCTGCTTGTTGGTGTATTTCTGGGGATTGGTGCGGTAGCTGTAGTCCGAGTACTGCTCGGAGCCCGTCGAGTTGTTGTCCCCGGTGCCAACAAAGGTGTTGGTGGCCGGCAGGTCCTGCACCACTTGGTGCTTCTTGGAGGCAGAGGGTGACTGAGGCTGCAGCTGGATGGAGGGCAGCGGCGAGTTGGAGCGGTAGTGGCGACCCAAGTCTGGGCTGCCTGGCGGGTAGTTGAGGGGCAGGTGGATTCGGGGGCTGTCACTGACAGAGTCATTCATGAGGTTGAACTTGAGCGATTTCTGCAGCCCTGTCTCCTCCTCATCCTCCGTGGGCTTGGGTGGCTTAGGGGACTTGCTCTTCTTCACCTTGCTCTTGCTCTTACTGCTCTTGCTGGCCTGCTTGGGTGCATACAGGTCCTTGGTCTCCTTCTTGCCTGCCTGGTAGCCACTTTTGGCCTCCCGCTGCCGGCAGTAGCGCACCAGGACAACCAGCACAATGACCAGGGTGACGGCCACAATGCCGGCAATGACTCCAAAGAGGATGTTGCTTCGCTGCTTGCTGCGCTCATATTCAGGGTCTCCAGCGATGTCTATGTCAAGCGGTGTGTCCAGGCTGTGCCCCACCAGTGTGTCCAGCAGCGTGCGGTTGGCCAGCGTCTCGTTGACATAGAAGTGCACCAGCGCTGTGCCATGCCGGGAGGGCTTGCCCTTGTCATTGACGCGCACTACCAAGCGGTGCAGGCCATGGTGCTTGCGCAGGATCTCCTTCTCCAGGGTGATGTCTCCACTGTGCGGGGAGATCTGGAAGAGCTCGAAGGGGTTGCCTCCTGTGATGCTGTAGGTCAGTTCCGCATTGACACCAGAGTCAATGTCCTCTGCCTTGACCTTGCTCACCTGCTGGCCAGGGCTGGTGTGGGGCAGGATGTGTTTGTAGGTGGCATTGGAAGGTGAAGTGATGAAGGGAGCATTATCATTCTCATCCAAGACATTGATGGTCACCCCTACATAGGCAGACCTAGGAGGATCCCCACCATCCACAGCCTTGAGTCGGAAAGTGTACGTGCTCTGCTGCTCCCGGTCAAAAGAGATGCTGGAGAGGATGGTGCCAGTGCCATTCTGGATGACAAAATCCCCATTGTCTTGCTCCACCGACAGCTGGATGCGGGCATTTTCTCCTTTGTCAGCATCAATCACCGTCACCATGCCCACGGGGCTGAGGGGCGGCATGTTCTCCATCACCGAGAAGTTGTAGCCGCTCAGCATGAACTTGGGGTCGTTGTCATTCCTGTCCATGACGTTGATGGCCACAGACGCTGTGCCCTGGAGGCTGGGGCTGCCCTTGTCTGCCGCCACCACCAAGAACTCATAGCGCTCCCGCTGCTCTCGGTCCAGCACCGCCTTCACCCGGATCTCCCCAGAGTTGGGGTCAATGGTGAAGGAGCCCTTGGAGGAGGGGTCCGTCACCAGGGAGTAAACCAGCTTGGCGTTGGAGCCGCTGTCAGCATCGCTGGCGCTCACCTCCATCACCAGGTCATCAGGCTCATTGTTCTCGGGGAAGGCCACCTCGGTGAAGCTCTGGCTGAAGACAGGTGCGTTGTCATTCACGTCCATCACCTGCACCTTCAAAGAGTTGGTGCTGGAGAGGGGCGGGTTCCCCGAGTCCACTGCCACAATCTCAATTGTGTAGTCCTTCACCGACTCATAGTCCAGCGGCGTGGTGGTCTGCAGGAAGTACTTCTTCTTGCTGTCGCTCCCTGTTTCACTAGCCTGCCGCAGCTGGAATGGGACGTCACCAGCCACCACACAGGTCACCACGGCGTTTTCGCCCTCATCTCGGTCAGACACCTGCACCAGAGCCACTGCTGTCTCTACTGGCACATCCTCCGAGATGTTCGCCATGCCATCCTGGTGGGTCACGAGCCCAATGCCTCGTATCTCTATGGAGGGCGCATTGTCATTCATGTCCTTGATGGTGACCACCACCTGAGTGCGGGCAGTCTTGGGGTTGGCCCCCTTGTCCTTGGCCATGACGGAGAACTTGAGGATGTTGACGTCCTCACGGTCGATGGGCCCCTGCACGGTGATGAGCCCTGTGGCACGGTCCAGCCGCAGCAGCCGGCGCACCATGTCCGAGGCTTGGTGGAAGGAGTAGTCGATTTCGGCGTTGGCACCCTGGTCCGAGTCGTTGGCTTTCACCTGCGGGATGGAGGGAGAAACAGTAAGCAGGAGGGCAATGCGATGCAAGCCCCTCCGCAAACTGCCATGCAGCCCGCCGCTCTCCTCCAGGTACGGCTGGTGGGGAAAAACCAGGATTTCCTCTTCTGGGGCCAAGGACTATGGGGCAAAGAGCCTGGGACTGGTAGAGCGGCTGGGAGCGGCCCTCCGGCACAGAAGCTTTTCCTTGCTCTTCTGGCAAAACCGGCTGGGCTGGTTGGCAGTGCTCTCCTCCCGGCCAGCTCCGGCACGCAGGGAATCCTCCGGGAACCCTCGCCACCAGAGCCCAGGCAGCAGCATGGAGGGACGGCTCCAGCTGCAGCCGCTCCGCAATACCCTCCCCGAATAGGGGCTGGAGGTGAGGATGAGGAGGGAGGCGAGGATGTGCAGAGCTGCAGCAACTCCATCCCGGCATTCAGGGATGCGGCTGAGCCGGGAGCGGAGCTGCCTAAGTTCTGCACAGCACCAGCCATCCCTGTACGCCTGTCAGGAGCTCTGCATCCGCATAAACCTTCCTCTGTGCCTATTATTTGCTTTCTAAAGAAGATGAGGTTTGTCTAACATTTGCCTCCCTAATCGGCTCTCCGAGCAGCTTCTTCTCTGCACCATTTGCTGCTCTGCCGTTATCTTGCTCAGCAGATTTGGATGGAGAACGAAAGTTGTTAAATGTAAATTCCACCTTTTACCTCCACTCACAAAAAAGGCGGAAGTCATTTTCCCCCTGAAAGATAAAAGCTGAGCAATGGCAGCAGCGGTGTTTCAGCCCATTCTCCTCCCAGCCATGCGGCTCCCTTATCTGCTTCCAACTTCCATTCTCTTAACAGTGAAAAATGAATTCTTAAAAAATTCACATCAGAATTAGCAAGCAGATGAGAGCTGGCCACGCTCCGCTTATTAAGATGGCAGCTGCAGATAAACAGATGTCAGCTACTATCATCTCAATGCCCCCTCCGAGCCAAATCCACCGAGATCCACACCTTCGGGCTCCCTCGGCCAGTTTGCGCCGATGCCCGAGACAGGGCAGAGCCTCCGGCCCCTGCAGACAGCAAGGCACCCCCAGAGTCAGGGGCAGCCCCCCGAGATGAGCAGCGGGGATGCTGCCTGCCCCCCACCTCCTGTGCAAGCCTGAGTTTCCATGGAGCAGCCAAGAGAATGCAACTTATGAAAGGGTCTATGTCTTGTCTGCGGGCAGCATTGAGATCCGTCTGGCATGAAGCCAGGCTCCCCACAGACCTTGGGTCCCAGCCCTCCCCGTCACCCGGAGCCTTGCTGCTGCGTACCAGCCTGCCCTGCTGCTGCCCCTCGGTCCAGTCCTGCAGCCCCCGCCCCAACAGCATCCTTTAGATTAGATGCCTGCGCATCCTTTCTAATCTCCTTTTAGCTGATGCGACATCCCAGGGACATGCCTGCCCGCTGGCCCTGGGTGACACCGTGGGCTCCAACGGCTTGCAGCCCTTCTAGGCTCCCTCCTCCCTTGAGGAGCCATCACAGCAAGCGGCCATATAAATGGTCCCTGGGTTGTCCCTGCTGCAGCCAGACAGGAGGAGAGCTAGGGAGGAGAAGAAAGCCCCCACACTCACCTGGAGGACGGAGTGCCCCACGGGGCTGTTTTCAGAGAGCTCCGCCTCGTACAGGGCCTTCTCAAACTTGGGTGCATTGTCATTCATGTCCAAAATGGTGATGCGAAGCAGGGCGCTGCTCGCCCGTGGTGGGTTGCCTCCATCCTGCACCTTGATGGTCAAGTCGTAGGAGTCCCACTGCTCCCGGTCCAGGTTCCCCATGACGATCAGCTGTGGCTGCTTCTCGTCCTGATCCTCTGCCACTTGCAGCCCAAAGAGCTCCTGCGCCTCCGGACCAGCCGTCAGCTCGTAGGAGGCAACACCATTGGGGCCCGAGTCCCGGTCCATGGCCAGGGGGATGGGGAAGAGCGTCCCAATGTTGGTGTTTTCAGGGATGGACAGGGTGAGAACAGGCGAGGCAAAGTTGGGGGTGTTGTCATTGATGTCGAGCACCTCTATCTGCCCCTCGAGCAAGCGTGGGCTGCTGTTCAAGATCAGGTCAGTGATGGACACTTCAAACTCCAGGAAGCAGGGCTCTCCAGGCAGGAGGTGCTGGCACTCACGCAAGCTCTCCCGGTCGATGGAGGTTTCTGTGGTGTAGATGTCCCCGGTCTTGCCATCCACACGTAGGTATGGGGCCCCCACTTCCAGCTTGTAGAGGTGCCCCACATCCGGGAAGCCGTAGTCGGAGGCCAGGCTCCCTATGAGGGTGTTGGGGGGCTGTTCCTCCTGCACTTTGTAGACCACGCGCGTCCCACAGACCAGGGCAGGGAGCTGGAAGAGGAGCCACAGGCCCAGGCAGGATGCCAGCGGTTTCATCCTGCGCTGGAGGGGAGCTGGAAGGAGACACAGACACCGGAGGTTAGGCAGCCCCAGGCCCCCAGGAGCGCTCCGCCCCAGCCCATTTCTGCAGGGCATCCTTTGGGGTACCGCGCATGGTCTCAAAGCATCCCCCCCTCAAAGGGAAGGAGCTTTGGGGGCCCGCTTGACAGAGCTGGCCCCGGCCACGGTCTCCTGGCAGCCTCTGCAAGCGAATGCCCGGGAGGACCCGTCCCAGCTTGCAAAGTTCCTGCAACGCCCTGCTCGAGTGAGCAACCCAGCCATTGAAACCTCAGCTTCCTGTCCCTTGCAGGAAGCCACTCCTGCTACTGTCCACCCTCTGTGTCACCATGAAAACTGTAATTAGTCCCAACGAGGCACACTAACAGGGTGGACTGCACGCAGCCTGCTGCCAGCAACCCGATGGGAGCCGGCCAGGCTCAGAGACAGCTTCTCACCGCAGAAACACAGCAGCTTTGTGTACCACGCACTGCAGGGCCACTGCCTGCCACGCACGGCGGGGACACGGAGGCACTGCATGCGCCTGCCAGCCCTGCAGAAACAGCAGCACCAAAAGGGGGGCAGGGGCTCTGCCTGCTCTGCAGGGATGCAGGGATAACACCCATCCATCACTGCGGGGACACGGGGTACTGCCAGAGCCGCGCTGCACCGCCGACACAGCAGCACTGCCAGCCTCGCACTGCCAGAGATGCAAAGGCACCACCCATCCGGCACTGCAGGGATGCAGCGGGCCCCGTGCATCCTCCATCCCGCGCTGCATGCGGGGCGCTGCCACCCATCCGCGCCCCTCGCCGAAAGAGGGGCGCTACCCACCCCTGTACTGGAGAGACGCAGACGCGCTGCCCACCCTGCGCTGCGTGTACCCCACAGGGCAGGCCGCGTGCCTCCCGGCGCTGCAGCGGCACTGCACAGCCCCAGCGCACTGCAACGGGAGGCACAGCATCTCCCCTCTGCTGCACAGTCACTAGGCAACCCCACACCCTGCGCCAGCAAATACTGCTCCCTTTGCTCGTTGCAGACACTCCGTTCCTTCCCATTCCCTCCCACCCCAGACTGGGACACTGCCAGCAGGCGCTGGGTGCCCTCCCAGTGCCAGTGTCCACCCCACCCGCTGCAGAGGCAGTGGCAGGAGCACTGCCCCCCTGCATTGCAGAGACACACACTGCACACACTGCACCGCAGGCACCCAGCCACTGGAAACCTCCTCCCAGTACGCGCACGCTGCAGGGGCAGTGCCAGGCGCACCGCCAGCCCCATCCAGACTGTCCCCTCCTGCGCCAAGCCACATGCCCTGTAACCAAGCCTCTGCCTAGCACCGTGCCTGGCCACCAGCTTTCCCAGTCCTCCGCTTTCCGTTCCGGCAACGCACCTTCCTCCAAGGTCCAGGAGCACTCACGCTCCAAGCTGAGCCGTAAGCGTGAAGGGCTGCAGCCCAGCTCACCCAGAACGCCCAGTGGCTGGATGCCCTGCAATCCCACAAGCGCCTGCCACGGCGCCTCAGCAGCAACCCTCTCTCACTGCTCCAATCGCCCGCTCTCTCCGTACTCTGCACCCAGTCCGTGGGATGGGTGAGCTCTCCTCCAGCATCTCCCCTCCACAGTGCCACACGGCAAGTGCCTAACTCCTGGTTACCCCAGCATCGTATGGATCCTCAACAAGTGGAGCATCCTGCGCTCTCCACCCTGGTCCTTCCTGCAAGCCAGCAGCTCCCAGTCCTTCCACCTCTCTGCTTCCCCATGGCCAAGTGCCTCATCGATGGCATGGAAGTGAGGAGCTCTCCCTCTGCAGATGGAAATACATCTCCGTTTCTGGAGACAAAACTACAGCCCTGAAGCTGAGCTAGACTCTGCTCCCTTGTCCTGCAAGCATTCTCCATGCAGAGAAGAGGTGTTTCCACCTTGCTGAGGGCACCCACAGAGAGGGTGTTTCCACATGCTGAGGTCTGTCCAGACCAGCGCTGTGTGCAGATGCCTCTGACATGTATGTCCCCGGGAGGAAGGGAAGAGGCAAGCAAGGCTCCTTCCATCCCTGCTCGGGGCTGAGGATGCAGGAGGCAAGAGGCTGAGCAGAAGTACAAAACATCTCGGTATCAACACAGGCAAAACCCAGCGATGTGTGCACCCATGCGTGTGTCTGCGCACTAAGAGCGCCTGGGTGTGTGTGCCCAGAGCACAATTGCATGTCTGTAGGACACACGCACACGTGTGCACTAGCGGGGTGTGCCACACACGTGCATGCACTGCAAGGCGCACATCCCATCCATGCCTGCAGCAGGAGAGCCCGTGCACCAGACACGAGTTTGTATTCCTGCACGTGTGCGCGCACCAAGCAACGCATGTGCCCGTGCAGGGGGAGCATGCGTGCATGCCCCTGTCGCTACCAGGTGTGCATCGGTGTGATGTCACCCTGTGCGGGGGGTACTTCCACTGTGTGTGTGTGAGCACGCCCCGGCTGGGTCACGCGTGTGCCCACAGCATGCGTGTGCACTCACACCAGACCCCCCCTTACACGCCCACCTGCCTTTACTGGGGTGTCCAAACCCGCACTGAGCTTCACCGCCCTGTTGCCCCATGCTCCCTTGGGAAATGGCCTTGCGGCCAGGACAGGGAGAAGGGGAAGACGGGCAGCCTCAGCTGCTGGGAAGGTGCTCCCGGAGGATGCCCCGGCTGGGAGAGGCACCCGTGCCCGCCACCAGACTGTTTGCACAAGCCTGTTTGCGTTAGGCTGGGCCACGGCTGCCGGTGACGTAGCGCCATCCTGACTAAGCCTTGGTGTGAGGTGGATGATTGCAGGTAAAGGTGAAAGTCCCAACGCGGGGCCATGCCTCACGTGGCCCTGACTGAGCTGGGAGGGAGGGTCCCAGGAGCCCTGTGCCAGCCCGGAGGAGGAAGGGAGTCACCCATGGGTGCCCAGCACCCATGCTTTCTGGCCTGAAAAATTAGGCTGCAGCCTAAACCCAAGCCCCCATTCCAACAGGTGAAGGAAACCTGCAAAGCAGGGAAGCTGGCGGAAAAGAGGGGCTGGGAACACGAGTGGGACCATCACCCCACGAGGGACTGCCGGCGGGCGTGAGGGGCCCCGGGTTCACCGGGGTAAGGAATCCTGCTTGGCGCCTAGGGGTGCGAATGACACAGCGCAGACGTGAGAGCCCAGTGCTGGGCGTGAGGAGGAGGAGGAGGCGGAAGCCTCCACCACTGGGGAAAAGCACGTCTGTGCAGGAGACAGAGGCTTCTCAGGGGCCAGTCCAAGGCATCAGGGCTATTTTCCCATGGGATCTAAGGACCATCCCACACTTTCTTCTCCGGTGCCAGGCACCTTTTTCCAACCTGCTGGCAGAGCACAGAGCACTTAAAAATAAAAACCCCTCCCAAAACAACTATTCCTCCACACACACAATTCTCCCTACGGGGAGAGTGTGAGAGAGACTGAACCACATGAGAGAGGCGTTAGTCACGCTGCTTAATGCATGACTGGGAAGCTCTCGGAGGACAGTGGCATGCAAAATCCTACAGAATTCAGCCATTCCCCCTCAAAAAAAAAAAAAAAAAACCAACAAAAAAAACCCAAGCCCTAATGAGAGGGAGGTTATAAAGCGCTGAGAATTTAAGCAACTGCTTGAACAAGCCTGGGCTCCCTGTGATTCCCACAGCCCCTTGGCCCCGTTCCACAGAAGGCAGCAGCACGCCGGGTACCAAAGTCCACCCTTGTATTGCTCCCAACGGCTGATTGCGTGGCTGGGAGCCATGCTTACAAGCCTACCCAAACCTTGCACTGAGCACACAAGTACTAATCCCCCCCCCAGCCAACGCCAACCCCCCCCAAGCTCTGCTCTGAGGCTCGGAGCTGGAGCAACATCCCAGCGAGCAGCAAATGCCAATCGCGGCTCCACTTCGTGCGAGGGGCTGAGGCCAAGGACCATATTGTCCAAAAAAACGGCCACCGATGCCGAGCCCCGCATCGAAGGCTCAGATGGGTGGAATCCTGGGCGTTTTGTGGCACGTCCCACGGTTTCCTTCAGCTCCAGCTGCCGCTGCGGCTGCTTGGCATTTATACAGGCTGGGCCCAAGCGCTCTGAGCCAGAGCACCCAGCGATGAGGAACCCCACTCGCTCGTGAGCAGCTTTACCCCAAAATCATCTCTTAGGAGCTGTACAGTGATGAAAAGACGGCGAAGCCCAGGGCCTTCCCTCCTTTCTCCACATCCTTTCCAACTCTGGCAGCCAGCGATGCAGAGACCTGTCAGAGCCTCCGTAGGGCTGCAGCCCCCATCCTCCCACCCCAGGGGTCCCTCACAGCCCCTCTGGGATCCTGAGGGTTCCTGTCCCCTCCTGCCACCATCCCGGCTCGCCATCCTGGCTTGGAAGTGAGTCCTGGGGGAAGGCAAAAAATGTCGCTGGCCTGGAACACCCTGGCAGGGCCACAGGGAGTCGGAGGGGCTAGGGAGGGTGTGGGGAGGGGGGGTAGGGGACCCTCAACCTGGCAGGGTGCCGGGGAGAACCGCAGCCCCCTCTCCCCGCCGGCTGGGTGGGAGAATGGAGACCGGGCTCCGCTCTCCGGCCGCTGCGGCCCGGGCTCCCGCAGCCGGTAGCGCCGGCTGCCCGGGGGATGATCGGAGCCGCGGGCTGAGGGGGCCCTCCCGCCAGCCCCGCACACACACGCACACCCGTGGAAAACACACGGCACCGACTTCACGCTCAGCCTCGCGCACAGGGACTCTCCAAGGCGCAGGCTGACACACTCACTCGCATCCGCACCCCTCCGTAACACCCGCAGCCCGCTCCCCGCACACTGCTCCCATAACCCACACCCCCGGGGCACACGCACGCAGAGACCCCCCCGCTACGGAAACACGGGCGCGTGCACCTGCCGGACCCCTTCACCCCGCTTCCCTCGCACACACGCACGAACACGCACAGCCCCGCTCCTACCCGGCGCTCGCTCCCGGCTCCCAGCTCACCCGCAACTTCTCTCGCTCCCACGCACCGGCGCGCCCCGCAGCCGCGCTCAAACCTCGGGGTGGAAAGGGGACGCGCACCCAGAGCCACCCCCGACGAGAATAATTAAAAAAAAAAAAAAAACCCACAAAAAAAAAAACCCCGACAGAGCCGCACACCCCCACCCCGCCCGGGCCGGGGCTGGCCCCGCTCCGCCCCGCACAACAAGTGGCAGAGCCGGGCGGGACCCGTAACCGGGAGCCCCGCGCCCCGCTGCCGCCGCCCGCGCACCCCCAGCGCGGAAAGGCGCGGAGGGGCGCGGAGGGGAGAGGGGGATGCTCGCCACCGCCGCTCCCGCCGCCGCCCGGCTCCGCGCTTCCGCACCGCGGCCAAGCTCCCGCCCAGGGTATCCCGCACCGCTCCGCAGCTCTCCGCGGCCGCGGGGCTGCCGGCCCTGCCGCAGCTCTTACTTGGATGCGGACGGCGCTGCTCTCCGTGCCGTCCCTTTGCGCGCTGATCCGGCGGCGGCTGCATCGCCTCCTCCCCGCCGGGACCGGGCTCCCCCCAACCCCCCCGGCTCCTCCCGGTCGTTATCCACGGATGAAAATAAAATTAAAAAAAAAATTAAAAATTTAAAATTTAAAAAGGGGAGGTGGTTTAAAAAAAAAAAAAAAAAAAGTCCCGCGGGAACCGCCCCCCCTCCCCCGGGCCGGGGCTGCGGCTCCTCCGGCGGAGCGGCGCGGGGCTGGCGGCAGCCCCGGTGGGCAGCTCCGTCCGCGCCCGCCTCCGTCCCTCGCCGTGTGTGAGGATGTGCAAGGGAAGCGCAGCGCAGGCACGGCCCCTTTCCACCCCCCCGCTCCTTCTCCACCCCCCCCAACCCCGCTGCCTCCGCCTCCCGTCGCCACCGCGAGGAGGTGGAGCTCCGGCTTCTCATCGCATCCCCCGGCCGGGACGAACGGGCAGCGGGTACCGGGCAGGGCCACCCGGCCCTCTCACCGTCCGCCCGTGGAGAAGGAATTGGGGAGGGGGTCCCCGCAGCCCCCCCGGGACCCCCTCACCTCGGAGACCCTCCACCTGTGGGAGTGAGTCACCCCATTCGCTCCCCTCACGGTGCTCTTATTTTTCTTTATCCACTTATTTTTCTTTATTTTTCCACCCGGTCGTGCCCACCCCTCCTCGGATCCTGCAACGATGCCTGCAGCCCTGCCCGGATGAAAGAGCAGGGCCTGGAAAAGCGACCGTCCCCTCCCATCACACCTCAGTGAATCATGATTTTATGACACAGTGTTGGGACTGGGGAACGCAGAGTGCCTGCAAGCTCCCGGCCGCCCTTGCGATGCCTTCGCAAGCTGTGCTACCTCGCTGGCCCCCGTGGGACCTCAGACGTCCCAGGGAGCCTCGGGGACAGCGTGCTCCATGGGTGCCCCATCCCTCAGTGCTCCCACCGGCCTCTGCGTTCCTGCAAGGAGAACGGGTGCTCCCTGTAGCCAGCTTGGATCCGCAGCCTGGCCCTGCCCGAAGGCCTCGGCACTCTCAGATGGGAGATGCTGGAGTGGCTCTCGGCACCCTGCAAGGACCTGGCACCTCAGGGCCCCTCACCCAGCAGCACCCACCTTCTTGGTTCGTTGCGGTGCAGATTTCTTGTCAGGATGTTGGCGAGTCCTTTCCGCTTCTCCGCAGCCCCAGGATGAGGAGCAGCGCTTTCCCGCTGAGCTACGCCAACCTGTTGCTCAGCTCCCTTCCCTGCACACATGCTCGGCTCGGCTGCGGTGACTGCACCATCTAGAGGCAACGCTGCCCTGGTCGGGGGAGCCCCGGCTCCGGCTCAGCTCAAATCGCCCTGTTTTTTCCCCCAGAAGAGAGCTCAGCCCCTGGCAGGGCTTCTTCCTGCTGGGCAGGAGAAAGGGGCTGGAGAGACATCCCCTCCGGGTGAAAATCCATCCCTTCCTCCAAGATTTTCCTGTAGCAGGGCCATCTCTACTCCTGCAGAGATGTTGGCCTCTCTGCGTCCGTTTGTTGGTTTCTTGGGTTGTTTTTTGGTTTTTTGTTTTTTTTTTCTCTGAGTGTCAATTCTCATGAAGCCTATTTAGCAGAAAATGTGAAGCGAGAAGCTGGGGAAGGTCAAAGCCCACTGTGGAAGGGTGGGGAAAGGAGCTGCAGGGTTTGTCAGGGTTTACCCTGCTGATACAGCGTGAACTGGACAGAGAGAGGGAATTAAACTCCCCAGAGACAACGTGAGATTTGATCGATCGGTCACTGGCAGCCCTCCTCGGCGGGCTGGAGAGCCGTGGCAGAGGGAAGAAGTGAGGAAGTGACCCTGTGGGTCCAAGGCTGACTGCGGAGCGGTGAAGGCAAACTTAAGAGATGGCTGGGGGGCCGAAGGTTTCCGTTTCGCAAGAGACACAGATAGTCAATAGGCGGGCTGCGCAGGGAGCAGCCAGGCAGGCTGTGCGTGCAGGTAGTTTACTGGATGCCGCCCCTTCGAGGGGGCACGCGTGCCTGCCATCTGCGGCCTCTGCTCAGCGAGGTTTCAAAGAGGCAGGTTCAGGCGCTAAGAGCGTGGAGGGGAAAAAGTGTCCCAGGCTCCGGAGCCACCTCTCTGCAGCCAAGGGAGCCGACAGGACACCATATTCAGGCGGCCTGGCACCCCAGAAACAATTTGTCTGTCCCTGCCTTCCTCTTCTGCCGCTGCCTTTGGAAGCGGCCTGGCTCCTCCCTAAGCGCTCCTTGCCCTCCGACAGCAAGGAGAGCTTGATGCTGGCATTGCCGTTCCCCGCCCTCCCTCTGCTTGGGCCTTACGCTATGAGTCACGGGTCCTCCCCTTGCGTTTGCCATTTCCCAGATGGCAGCGCCAGTCTAAGCAATGGGAAACCATGAAACTGGAACCTCCAGCTCCTTCCCGCCCACCTATCCTGGTGCCGGCAGTGCCACCGACTCTGGAGATGCTGCTAGAGGTGCTGGCTTGCCCCGTGCAGTGGGTACCCCGTGCCAGGATGCTCTGGCGTCGCGTAGAAACAGTCGCTTCATGGTGCCGGTGGGGCCTTGTCAGAAGAACAAAGCCTGCGAGAGAAGAGCATCCAGCTAAATCTCTGGGAAAGCGAGAAGAAAGGGAAACACGGCAAGCAAATGAACCTTACAAGAGAATAAATACCCCCTCCCCAACACACACACACGCAGCAACCTGGCTGCCGTCTGCTGCAAGGAGTTCAAAGGCTCTTCTGTTCTCTCTCTCATCAGCTCCGGGCTCCGCAGGAGAAGCAGCAGCACGGATTTGGGCAGCAAATGCTAATAACACAGATGTTCTGACGATTCGCTTGTTTCTACAATTAAAAACAAAAAGATCCTCAAAACCCAAATGCGAGGAAATGAGCACATTAAAGAACTTCTCCTCCGCATGCCTACCGCGTAATGAAGGGCTGCAGGTTTGCGGGGGAAGGGGCTGGGCGGTTTCAGGCCAATCCAGAGTGTAAGCGGGACGCGGCTGGAGAGGAGCATCCCTCGGACCGCGCCAGCGAGCTCAGCTGGGAGACGTGCCGGCCGCGGGATGCGGGCGGCTGACCCCCGAGCCGGGATTAATGGAGGGGCTGAATGGCTCAGATGGTCGCTGCCCGTCTTGCGTGTGGGACGCTTGCTGCCAAATTATTGGGAGATTGTTTTTATTACTGTTTTAACTCTTTTTTTAACCTTGTTTTTCTTGCGGCTGCACTTTCACTCACTCATTAATTTTGGTATTTTTCTCACGGTATATAACCCCTGTCATGGCTGCCATGGCAACAGGAGGGAATGTGCTCAGCGCTAAAATATCCTCTCAAAAATAACAAAAATAAGACAACAGAGGCAGCTTCTGTGGGCTGCTGCAAATGCAGATCTGGCCCGGCTTTGTGGTGACGGAGGACGAAAGATCCTGCAAGCCAGGGAAGCCCCTGAGCTCTGGTCCTCCCACCTCGCGTCTTGGGGCTGCACGGGCTCCATGATGGCCACCTGGAAGCTCCTCCTGGGACAGACCCTTGGGGCTGAGGACCACAAACCTCCTCATCTGGCCTCAAAAACTCGTCCCCTTCTCCAAAATATCACTGCAAATGGGGAGGGAACATGGAAATGAGCTAGGAAAAGGGGGTGAAGGTGTTGCTCAGGGGGTTTTGCTGGTCTCTGGTGGGTTCTCAGACCATGGGTAGATCCCTGGGTCAAGAAAAAAACAGTAACGTGAGGTCTTGAAAATCAGGAGCTGCTGCCAGCGTGGTGGCATGGATGGCGGGGCTCGTCGCACAAACCTGTTGTCTTTTCCTGACAGGATTACCGGTCTGGTTGAGAAAGGCAATTGTGTTGATATAGTACACTCGGATCTCTCCGAGGCATTTGACTTACTTCCACCTGACATTTTGATTAAAACTTGCATTATAAGGAATTAACAGGGCACATATTAGATGGATTAAAACTGCTTCCCTGGCAGATCTCAGAGGTGGTTGCTAATGGGTAGGTATCAGTAAGTAGCGCTGTTTCTACCTACCTCCCCCGGGGACCTCTTCTTCGTCCACTGCTATTAAACATTTTTATCAATGATGTAGATGAAGATATGAAATCTTTGCTGGCGAAGCTTGAAAATGACACCGAGAGTGATGAGAGAGAAAGGAACGAGGACGGTTTCATGCTGAATCACCTGGTTGAACGGTCAGGGTGCATTTGAATACAGATAAACACAGGAATATATCTGGAAGCAAAGCTTGCGTGCTAAGCTTGCAGGCTAGATCTTGGAAAGCAGTGACTCTGGGCATGCCGGTACAGCATGGAGATACGAACGCTGGCTTTTACCCAGCAACCAAGAGAGCTCATCTGAAGCCCTCCTGGGAGTATCTGCCTCATCCAGTGATGCCGATTTGGCCATGGAAGAAGAATTCAGGATCAGAGCGAGCAGTTGCCCCAAAATGAGCTCGGAGAGCCTGACTGTGGGTGCCTGAAAGGGGAGCACTAGTCAATTGCTCACTGTGGGAGTGCCAGGTCTGGCACCCACACTGGGAGGAAGGCAGGGGAACACCAGGAGAGCTTGAAGGAGCTGGAAAGCCAAGACAAATGATGTGGTGCTCGTTAAAAAAAAAGGGCATTCTCAGGTGATCTGAGGACCTGGCCTCTGCCTTCCTGTGTGGAAAAGCGGGGAACCGTCAAATCCCACAGAAAGGTGTAACAAGAGCAGGACTGGAGCTGAAGAGAGGCAGAGTCAGCCTTGAATTGAAAGCCAGTATCCTGGTGGTGAAAGCATTTGAACGCTGGAAGAGCTTTCCTCGGGGCTCACAGCATTCCTCAAGCTTTTGTAACGTGATTAGATCTCTATTTTAGAAAAGAACCAATTAATCCAGCTTTTGGGAGCAACTGTGAGGCTGATGTGTGGTGGATTGGCTGGGGTGAGTGAGGATGGGTTGGGGTGAGTGAGGATGGGCTGGGGCCTGTGACCTCCCCTGGCGTCCCAGGGGCTCGATCATCCACCCTTATCCTTTCCCCTCACAGCCATGGGGAACAGATTGTCTGCAGCACCCTGCAATTACTCAAGCAATGATTAATCAATCTCTTGCTTCAGGGATCAGGCAGACTTTGGCAGAGAACAGGATGGTTTCTCCCATCTCTACCCATCCTGTGTGGCACCGGAGACTTCTTCAAGCAGGAACAGCAGAGCACCAAAAAAATTGAAACCCTGCTGGCAAATCTAGCTTGGTGCTCAAAGCCTGAGCTGATCTTGGGATTCTGACTTGAGAGGAGCTTCCCAGAGACTACTAGACTATGGAGAGCCTGTGGGGATGCCCAGCTTCCCCAGAGCTGTGAGCCCCCCTCAAGGAAGCAGTGATCTTCCACCTCCAGTAAGCCCACCTCCAGCTGCTGCTGGGAGATGGTCCAGGGATGGTTCCTGTGAGCAGGCATGGGTGAAAGGAGCTTTCCACATCCCCAGAACAGGAGTCATTGGCTGTCAGGGCAGCCATGACCTCTTCCCACAAGATCCTGCTTTTTGGCTGCAGTCTGAGGGAGGAAGGAGGAATCTCGGGGAGAGGAGACCAGATCAGACCTGCCCTGCCCGGTGTGACTTACACGGGGGACGGGAGAGACAACAGCAGGAAACTCTGCTCACGCTCTGACTTGCCCAGGGAGACTGGGCTGGGCAGGACAGGAGCTGCTCCATGTATGGAGAAAGGGAGAGGCTGGGCTCCCCGAACCTCCAAACCCAGCAGGGCAGACACATCTCGGGGAGCCCCGGCCAGCCACGCTGACAAGTATGTAGGGCTCCTGATTGCATCGGGGCAGGCGTTGTGGCAGGGAGGGTGCTGAGTACCATGGCAGGGTTAGAGAGACCATGTGCATGGAGACCAGAAGATGGAGAGCTCAGGGTCGGCCATGGACTTGGGAGCGGACGACGGGGACAGAGTGAGAGGTGGGGACCCAAAGCAAGGTTAGGAGACAACAAAGGAGAAGAGAGGTGGAGGACAGGGACCCCAAGGTGCCATGAGCATCGACAGGGTAGAAACAAGATCACTGCAGACACGGAGGGCAGGAACAGGCAGCCCTGGTGCTGGGACCTCATGGATGGGGGAGACCAGGGCAGCACGAGCTGGGAATGGAGAAGGACTGAGTCTCCGTGGGCCATATCTGGTGGGAGGTCAGCGTGCTGCCTGATGGAGCTGGCACGTGGCCGCCCTGTGCCACCAGGCAGGAGGCCTGGGGACAATGAGGGGCCGGGATGGGAGGCGATGGCAGTGGGGGACCTGTGCGGCCTTTGCAGTCGCTGGGATGGAGGGTTGGAGGGTTGTGTTTGCTCTGTTTGCTCTGCTCCTTATTTGCTCAGCAATATCCCAAAGCCAACACTCTTCCAGGGCAAAATCCAGAGACGTTTGCGTGAGGCTCCAAGGGGAATGCAGCGCTAAACAAGTGACAGACAAGCTGGACTCTGCTGAAAAAGTCTAACCAAGATCCTCTGGCATGGGACATGGTTCCCAGCAGTGGGAGCCCTGCATGATGGGACCGATCCAGCCCCATGCAGAAATAGCATGTCCCTAATGGAGAGAATGAGCCTGAATGAGGTCTGCAGGTCAGAAGTGCAGGATACTTCTATCAGGATCTTCACGTGGAGCTGGGGCACATGAGGATGACGGACCCAAAAGGCTCCCTGTGCTGGTGTGGGGATCAGCTGGACCTGGGACACAGTGGGTGGCACACTGGGGGTGGGATGCATGTGGTGAGCATCGCTATGAGAGCATTGACATCATTGACACTCCCTGCTCGTGCCAGGTGCCAGGATCATGGATGCATCCCTGACACAGAGCACACAGCATATGCCCATCCTGCTTCCCCTTGTCCCTCAGCATCCCTGCCCCAGGCTGGGATCCAGTGTGGGCCCTCACCCTTCTTGCCCCTTGACAAAGAACTTCTGTCCCCAAAGCCCAGGAGACCCCCTGGCCCATGCAGCAGCCATCAGCCGGTTTGCTTGGTGCCACACTGGTAAGCATGCTCCCCCCCTGAGTAGGAAGGCCAGAGAGGCAGAGGAGAGGTGGCAGGGCTGTGTGGGCAGGGTGACAAGACAGTTCTGGGGCAGTTTCACAAGGAACCATGAGCAAGATGTGTCCAGGGAGACTAGACTTTGCCCATCCTGGTAAACAAAGAGCATTGACTGCTCCAATGCAATGACTCAGTTATTCATTTCTCTTGCTAATAGACGCGACCTGCAGGGCCCTGAACTTTTGTGTATTTATTTTAGGACAAAAGCATTAAAGGGAAAATATCAAACAACAATCATCTACATGCATACTGGCTTCCCAGGCATTGCCTGCTCCCCAGGGCATGCTGGCAGGTACAGCCTGTGCCCGCGAGTCCCGGGTCACATAAGCATGCCTACCTGTCTCCAAGCCCACAGCAAGATTGCCCCTAGTCCCTCCACCTCCACCTAGTCTGGGTGGTTTCCTCCAGGAGGTGAGCTTGTCTTCAGACGTTCTCTGCATTGGCCCTTGCATTTGTTTTTCCCCTCCAGATGGGCTCTGTGAGTCCTGGAGACGCGAGGATTTGTGCAGCGCCTTATTGCGCAGGGTGCCCTTTGAACATCTCTAGCATCTCCACATAATCCTCTAAAACGTTCCTTTGTCGGTTGCCTTTCATGCCGCACAATTGCCAGCGTGCAGCCAGTTAGAAATGAATTAGTAAAGTCCTGTGTTGGGCTTTGTCTGAGGGGGGAAGTTTCAGCCTGGAGGATGGCTCCTTTGGCTTCACGCCTACTGGAAGCCTGCTGAGGTCACCCAAATGCCCAGCTTGGGGTAGCCCCGGGGCTGCTAACCTGGTCCAGTGCTCAGCAGCAACCCAGTCACTGTCCCACCAGGAGCTCCCGCTTCGGCAGCGATCTCTTACGCTTGCAAACAGCTTTATTTCATCTCCAGAGGAAACTCTTCAAAGCCACCCAAGCACTTTGATTTGGGAAAGGTTTTCATTCCTGTGAAGAGAAGAAAATCTCCCTTGGCACAGTGCAAGGGCCCCTGAGAGGGACCACAGCCCATGTGTGTGTGAGCCTGGCGAGCAAGGGGATGAGAGCAAGGCAGGCAAACAAGTCCATGGCCACCACCTGCAGCGTCCGGGTTGAGAGTTGTGAAATGAGAAAGTGCAAGAGAGATTGATGGGATGGGTTGAGAGCGGGGAGTGATGGAGTGTGAAGATCCATGTGGGGAGGATAGAGACCAGGCTCCCTGGGCCATCTGTCTGTCTCTAGGGAATGATGGGGACAATCACGACCATGGGAGGGACGTTCTTCCTGTTACCCACTCTGTGGCCCTCCAACCTCATCCTGGCCCAGAGTAATCAAGGCTTTAGTCACACAAAGCTTTGAGCTGCAGGACTTAGGGGCCAAGAAGAAAAAGCAGACTTAGTGTCTGGGTCTTCTACATAGCAAGAAGTAAAACTAACATCCTTAGACAACTCAGAGGGGAGGTTTGGATAAAGAGATTCCATCCATCCAGCTGAGGTCTCTGGCAAAGTCACGATGACTTGTCCAACAGGCAGCAAGGAAAGCCTTTTGGAAATCAAGGCATCCCAAGCCAGAGCACGGAGGTGGCTCTGTGGATTGGAGAGGTGTCAAAGGGAGCTGCGGCCTTTGGAAAGTTAATTCGCTGCTGCGTGGCCTCTCTCACCCAGCAAATTCAATGGTGCTGTGCATGAGATGTGAAAGCAATGCAAGTGGAGCCAAGCGTGGGAAGTGCCACTGGGGTGAAAAAGGGCCATCTGTGCCAGATGCACATCTTCAAGCAAAGAGGTAGACGAGCAGGGAAAGGAAAAACACTGGAGAGTGTTGGCCTGGCTTGTGGCAAGGCATTTTTAGTGAACCTGACCACATTATGTTTTGCTCACGAAATTAAATCTCTTGGCCTGATTATGGCAGGGTCACTTGGAGCTGGAGTGGGCTGGAAAGCCACACGCGGAGGGCGTTGTGAAGTGGTCCAGGGAGCTTCTCAGCCCCTTGTGAGTGGTAAGGAGGATGAAGGGGGCAGTGTGCTGGTGTCACCGGGATGCTCTGTGATGGGAAGTGGCAGCACGGGGAGGGAGGATGCAAGGCACAGCCAGGCTGCTGAAATGCAAGGGGGAAGGGCACCCTGTGCTCCCCCACTTCTCCCCTACTCCATGCAGGGGCTGCCCTGCAGGTCCAAAACCCGTCAAGCTGAAGCAGGGCTGGTCCCAAGTGAAAGCTCAGCTCTAGGCCCTTGTATAAAACCCACTCCACTTCAGTGTGGCCCCACAAACGGTTGTGATGGTGCAACTATGGAAGACACAGGAGATACAGGCAGGACAGGGCAATCGTAACACCATCGCTCCGCCACGTCAGCCCTGCATGGACACCAGCACCGGATCCCCCATCGATGTGCGTGGTGCTCGTCACCTTCGGGTCCATCTTGGAGATGCCAGGGAGTGCAAGCACTCCACCGAGCACAAAGGGGCTCCCGAGCTGCTCTCAGTGGCAGTTTTAATTGGGCTGAAGTGGCAGTTCCTCGGCTGGGCAATTCTTTCCTACCCTTCTTTTGCTCTTTGTGCCTCCGCGCCTGCAGCATTCATGTCCTGTGAGACACCAGGCAGTCCCAGCTCAAAGAGAGAGCAGTTAAATTGGGGACACTGTTGAGTTTGAGGATTACATTGGTGGAGCAAGAAAGGGCAGGGTTAGGAGAGAGTGAACTGGAGAGATGCTGGGAGTGATGGAAGGAGCACAGGAGAGCCTGGGAGACCTGTCCTACTTTTCCAACAGTTAAGAGCAGCGAGGAGGGGGTCCCTCCTGATTTCTTGTCCTCAGGCCCCTTGGCATATGCTGTGGGAAGCTGCAGTGGGGATTTCCAGACCAGCATCCCTCCAGACCAGCCTGCGGTCTCTGCGGTGCCCCATGCGAATGCTCGAGAGAAAGGTGCATGAACGCCCCGGGGCACGAGGCAGGCAGAGGAGGCCCTCCAGGGAGGTGCTTGCTCTTCTTTCTGCCAAGAAAAGCCCAGGGCAGAAACATTCATCTGTGCTGGCTGCTTGCCTGTACCCCAACTTCCTAACAACAGGGGCCTCGGCGGGGCTGGTTTTGGGGCACAGTGATCTCCAAAGGACTGGAGCAGGCAAAGAGGGACTCTCTGAGCATCAGGACCTCTGCTGATGGGTCCCGAGGGCCTGAAGTTCCTTGCGGGGGGCTTTGTCACAAAAGGTATCATACAAAAGTCTTTCTCAGCTGTTTCTGGAGTGATTTATTTTCAGCCTGAGTCAGGTATTTAAAACCCTGTGGACCTTTCCATGCCCCTCCACCTATTTAGGAAAGTGGGAGGGGAGGAAGTGATATAACTGATCCCATCATATGTTCTTGTTTTGCAGTCCTATTGTTAGCACTGAGAAAAATACAGCTCAAAACAGCATCAAGGGAAGGCAGCACGCCCAGTCCCCGCTGGTGACACCAGCCCACTCGGTGACACCCTGGGGACTGATGGCTATTTGGTCATTGGGGTGTTTGGTTTGTGTTCCTTATATTTCAGCCTGGTTTTCTAAGGAAATGAGGTGATTTTAGCTCCTGGCTGGTTTCACCAGTTGGGGTAAGCTCTGCAGGATTTACCTTCCTTGAGGTGTCCCCAGAATCGGTGGCTGGATATGGGGAGGTGGGAAAGGTACCCTGAAGGAGGAGAAGACACAAGATGAGCGAATGGCAACCTCCCAGCATCTTCCCAGCATTGCAGTACCCTTGAGCCACGGTGCTGGGGTCTCAGTCAGGGGCCGGATCGTGATGTGCAGACATGCAGAAACACCGGGAACGGAGCTGCCCAGTGCTCCCATGGCCTCTTCCTCCTCTGTGCATGAGCAGCAGGTTTCCTTCTGTGCTTGAATGTGCACTTTCCCCCCCGAAATCTCACCCTGGTTTGTGCAGAGCGTCCGCACTGGGCGCAGCGTCTTGGGGGAAATGAAGAGGGAAGGAAAAGCCGCCTGCCCTGGCCTGTTCTGGGTCTGACCTGCTGCTGTTAGCGTGAGTGGCAGCAGCTTGGCAGAGTCTAAACCTCTCTATCTGATAAGGGTCCTGCTGGCCCCCAGGCCCTGGGGTCTGCTCAAAGCTCTTCTTACTGCCAGCCCCTCCATCCCTGTCCCAAGCTGTGCCTCCCATTGCATGGGTACCACTTGTGGGTCCATACAGGGACCAGACCTACCAATAACATGGCCTCAAAAAGAAGAGCCGCTCAGGTGATGAGCACTCGTTTGAAGTGGCTGGATACGGCAGCTCAGGAACCCCCGCTCTATGAGACTTCTAATTACGCCTCTGCATAATTGTCTCCACCATTTCCTCACGCTGAAGCAAAGCTTATTGGTTTGTAATCCCTAGCACACCCCGGGGCCTTCTTTAAAATGTAGGCCCAGCATTTAGTGCCCCCGGTCCAATAGTTGGAGGCTGTGAATTTGTGCGTTATTGCTAAGAGCTTAGTCACTTGGTTTTCAGCTCTTTGAGGACTCCAGATGTGTCATGCGGGCTTGGGGATTTGCTGCTTTTTGTGTGTTCCAGCATCGCGGCTTTGAATCCTCCATCTCTGTCTTTTGCTTCCCCGCCTGAGGAGAATGAATTTGGGAACACGGCTCCCTGCTCCGGCACAAGGATTTCATTTCGGGGTGCCCCCCTGTTTGGCCGGGTGGTCCTGCATCTCCACCATGTTCCCTCCACGTCCCGGTCCCCAGCAGACTCCCCTGTGCGCGCCTTGCATTGGCTGTGTGTGCTCTCAGCCATCTCCGCCTCCCAATTTCCATCCCATGTTTTACTCACTGCATTTTCTCTTTCTTTCTCTTAGCTCTCCGGAGGTTAATATCTATTTTCTCAACAGCATTTGGCTCACACAGTCTCATGTATCTGCCAATAAGAGCAATATGAACCTTCCTTGTTTCTCTTCCCAGTTGTCCCCAAAGCACCACTAAGCAGGCTCGAGCCCGGGTCCCATCACATTGCGCACCACCACATTCAAGTCCACCACCTTTCCCGCAGCTCTGCAGGGCCAGACTTGAGCTTCATCTCCATCCACTGCTCCTAGGAGAGGGGTCGCAGTGAGAACTGCCCTTCCTTCCATCCCAGGCATGGTAGCTTTAATCCCTGTCTCTGGGATTGCTTTGTGGGAGTCACAGCATCCCTGAGAGGCAGGGTGGGGTACAAAGTCATGAGCAGGGACTGAGGTTGAACCTGGCTCTGGCTTGTGACAGACCTACAGGGAGGACAGCCTAAATGGGAAGCTCCATGGGAAGAGAAAGGGCATGCCATCGTTTCCTCATGACTTTCCCATTTCCATAAGCCTCTGTGGAGGGAGCAGAAGTGCTGAGCTTCAGGACGGTCTGCCAGCGGGCAGGAACCTGTGCAGACTGGAGGGCTCCCAGGAGGGGAGGCTGACTGTGTTCAGCACCAGCACCAGCATCTTCAGCCAGGGGAGGGGGACATCGTGGACCACCAGTGTCTCGCCATGATTTCTGCTGATGAGCACCTGAGGGTCTGGCTCCACCTGCACAGTCCAGGTTAATGATGAGCTGTTGAACACAAGAGCTTCCTGCACCTCCCAGACTGTCAGAAGTTAGAAAAGCATCCCTGGCAGCCCTTGGTGCCCCATGGGGTCACGCCTGGGGAGATACAATATGTGATGGAGCAACAGAAAACTGGGAATGTGTCTCCACAGAAGTCCCAATGAGGCTTGGGAATGTGATGTCAAGAAGCCACCTGTGAAGCCCTGCACACTTGGGACCACTGGGAGCATGGACAAGGGGCTTCTTCCAGAAGCCCCAGATCCTGATGCTGCTGTCCACATTGGGATGAACAGAGGCTATCTCTTGTTAGACCTGCTGCAGCTCTTGAGGAAAGAGAAAGGAGCAATTTTGGGACCCAAGGAGCAGCAGATCTGATGGTGCAGCAGCACCAAGGGGAGACCTCTCCCATCAGCACCACCTTCCCCCTGGTCCAGAGATGCTCCACTCTGCTTGATCTGGAGATCCATGGCCCCTCTGCCCTCCTCTCAACAGCACCCTGCTCTCCAGCTGCCTCCCTGCCACAAGGTCAGCCCTGGAAGGTGCTGATCTGTCAGACAGGAGAGATCCATCCAGGGCAGCTTCCCACGGCTGCCAGGTTTGGCACCCCATGGCCCCTCCCAGGTCCCTGCCATCCTTGGCCACCGGCTGCTGTGGGAACAGGTGGCTCCATCCCCACACACTGCCCCAGCCACCTCCATCTCCTTGCAGCTGTGAGCTGAATGGCACTGCTGACAGGTGCTTGGATGGGCTGAGCCATCTACCCAAGCTGGAGCTCCCAGTGCTCTCCTCCATGGACAAAGCCTCCTGAGTGGCTCCGAAGTTGCTGATTTCCCCAAAGGAGCCCTGAGCACCCTGGCTGGCACACAGCCTTCTTTCGGTTGTGCGTGTAGCATCTCCAGGCAGGGATCTCTTCCAAAAGCCAAGGCCACCGCAGGGTCTCTGCAGAGCTCCCTGGGCAGGACACACACGGCTGTACCACGATGCTGCCCAGGCGAAGAAGAACAGCAGCAGCAGGCCTGCGCACAGTTATGCAGTAATATCCAAATCTGCTTACTGTCTGCGCTGTGATTGAAGGAGTTTCTGTAATAATGTATTAGCTAAAGCTTCCAGATTATCCCAAAAACATCAGCTTTAACAAAGGGGTAATGCCTCTTTAATCCCCGCATGATCCCGGTTCCCAGTCTCTGCAGGACATTAATTCACGGCTAATACACAGACTCCAGGCAGGCTGCTAATGTGGGCGGCATCCGAGGCCGGGGCCAGCCGGCCGCACGCTGCTCCTGCCTCGCCAGGCCACCTCTTTGTTCCTCCTGCTCCCTGGGAGCAGCTCAGATCTCCAGCCTGGCCCCAGTTTCTGAGCAGGGTTCCTGGCTTTGGCCAGCTGCCGTAGGTCTCAAGGAGATGCAGGATGCTCCCAGCTTCCCTGCACCGTGAGCCAGGCAGGCTCTCGATGCTGGGTGTGGGACGTTTGTTCCTCAGCCCCACCTCCCCAGGGGAGGACAAGCCACTGTAATTGTCTGCGGCTGGTTTTGTCACACTTGACAAACAGCTTCCTTGAGGCTTCCATGGATGGCAATACCATGGCCGGGGCTGATGCATGAGCGCAGAAAGGCACATCCCTTGCAAGCACCAAGACTTCAAGGGGAGCTTCACCCTGACCCCATCCCTTGTGCCAGAGATGCTGTTGTCTGTCTACTCCTGGGAGCTGTTTTTTTTTGGAAAAGGACAGTTGGAAGTTGGACTGTTGGAAGATGGTTCAAGGAGAGGTCCTTCATGAAACAGCTTCTCTGCCTCCTCCTTCTGTGCTCTGCTCTTCTTCTCCTCTAGGCCCAACTCCATGAGCAGAAGAAAGGGCTCTAACTGAAACTGATGATGCTGATGGTCCAAAATCTGTTTTATCAGAGAAGATATTTTGCCCTGCATAACTATGGTCATCTGGTGGCAACACCTGGCTGATTCCAGCCAACCTTTCAGAAAGCTTTTCTTCTCCATGGCACAGAAAGCAGTCCCCTTCCATCCTGACCTGCTAAGGATGTGCACATGGTGCCAGCTCTCTTGAAAATGGTTGATGGTGGGAGGGCAAGAGAGGAACCACAGGATTTTTGTAGGTACAAGCACCCCGTGTGGGGAATGCCCCTTCCACTGCCCGTTCCTCTGTGAGGCTTGGGCCAAGGCTACCGCACAAAGCACAAGGCAAGAGGCCGAGGAAAACCACCCCTACCATGGCAGCTAAGGCATCGGAGATGGTGGCTGTCTGGCCACACGTGTGGGATCCCTGACCATGAAAACTTTGCAGTGGTGCTTTCCATCCCACTGGTCATTCCCTCACATAGCCAAGCCCCCACATCTGTGTCCGCTGGCTGCTCCAGAAGCAGCTGAGAGACCTGTTTTGGTCTCACTACCCAAGAGTGTCACAAATTGTCATCCAGAGGTGTCTCTCTCCCCCACGGCCTATAAAGGGACAACTCAGAGCAGAATCAGCGGGGAGGCAGTTTGAGCTGGGAGGGGTGCGTCCTACCCCATCTGCTGAGGCCAGTAGCCATCTGGGTGAGGACCTGAGCACAGTTCAGCTGCAACCTTTGGGCAGGCTTTTCTCAGATTCCTCTTTTGATGTGTAAATCGGCAGCTACCTCAAAGAGCTCTACGATGGCTGAATTCAGCAGCGGGTGCCTTTTTCAGATTTTTCCTTTCCCACCAATTACCTTTCTGGTATCCACGGTTACGGCATCATCCCGCATCGGGAAGGTTTCTCTGCCTGCTCGTCCACCACCCAGCACCGGTGGGGCATTGCTCCAGAACCAGTGCTGCAGACACCCAGCTGGGTGGGTGGAGGGTCCCCAGGGAAAGGATCTTCCCTGGTTGCCCGTGGTGCCTGACTGCCCCTGGATGCAACCTGGCTTGCCGGGAACATGCAGGCACCTGCCCTGACCGTGTCTCTGTTTCTGCCGCTCCAGTGTGTGCATACAGACACCGACGTTGCTGAGGCACTGGTGTTGGCTGAGCTCCTGAGGAAACATGCACGAGGACCCGTATGAGGGCAGAATCTCCCACTTCTGTCAGGATACTGTTTGGACTTGCAGAGGCCCAGTGCGCTACAGTTTGGCAGGGGTTTTGCCCTCCGTTCTTCTAGGCAACGTGAAGGCTCTTTGGTAGAGCCACACACAAGCAGTGCGACGTGAGGCACCACCTTTGAACCTGGTGGTGCAGGCAGAAGCCAGGAGCCGTCACTGGTCATACTGGGATCCTGGAGGAGCCAGGACCTGAAACCAGCCCTCCCACGGTGTCTGGACCTGCAGTGAGTCAGTCACCTCCTGTCTGCTCTCTGCCGTGCAGGCACTGCTGCAACAGGTCCTTTCTAAGGAGGTTGCCATGCCCGGACATTCCCCAGAGCTGTGTCACTGCAGGGAAGACACCCGTGAGCTTGCAAACACAGACACGTGCACATGCATGCACACTGATGTGCACAGAGCATGCGCAAGCGCACGTCTTATCATGGGGTAGGCAACAGAGGCTCCAGGGCAGCAAAACAGCCAGGCCATCCTCCTGTTCAGCTCTGGGACATGTCTCCAAGGTTGGTCTTGGCATCTACTTTCCCAGCCTCTGCTCTCTCCGCCATGCTCGGTTCCCACACCGTTCCTGCAGCCAGTACTCTCGCAAAGACCGGTTAATGCTCCTCCTGTCTCTGATTGGGGCCAGCACAAGGAGCTGCAGCAGCAAACCTGGGCTGGCACCAGCTTCTGAAAGTGTGGCTCTGACGTACTGTGCCCCAGCACGCTCGCAGACAGTCAGCCCCTGCAATCACATCAGGAGAGAGGGGATGGAGAGGGATGATGCAGCTCGTGCCCATCCAGTCAGCGGAGGCAGAGGTGTGACACCCACGCAAGAAGGAGCCGTCAGAGAGGCTGGACTCGCCCTCCCCACCACGCTGCGGCGCGCAGGGCTCGTCCCACACCAGGACTGGAACGATGTAGCACCCACTCACGTTCCCATCAAGCCTGATGCTACTCCTGGCCCCGTGCCCGGACGCTGTCTCCAGCAAGTCTCTCCTCCATGCCAGGGAATGCGTGATCCTTGCAGCAAGGACCTCACATGCCAGGGAGGCTCTGGAAGCCTGCGGAGGTTTAGGAAAGGCACGGAGCTCCCTGCAGAGAGCCATCCCAACAGGTTGGATAGCATTTTCCTGCAGGGCACCGTTTCACTTATGAGGTGTTTTCTCCCCAGACACATGTGCAGGACAACAGGCAGGGAGGGAGGCCTGGGAATACCAGGAGCTGGCATGGGAAAAAGTGGGTCCAAACACAGCACGGACACATGGAGACTAGAAAGAGGAGGCAGCTCCTGCCTGCTTAGAGATGGCATCTCCTAGGGATGCGAGGAGGCAGGTGACTGAAATGTTTTCACACATGGCCTTGATGGAGGTGCCTGTGCTAAATGGGAATGGATTTGTGACCCTGGAAGTTCACCTACAGCTCATGACCAGTTGGCTTGGGTCCCTTGAGTTTCTGACCAAGCCATGCAGCTTCCCTCTGACATGGGGAGAGTCAGCCAGACCTTTGGGCACGGGAGCAGGGACAGCCTGCGGGACCGCCACCCCTGCACCCAGCAGTTTGGGGCTTAGTGATGGCACCTTTAGCACATTCCAGCTCCGTGCCATAGCTCCTGCTGTGAAAGCAGCCTGCCACCCTGATTACAAATACTTTAACGACAAATAAATGCCACATACCACCCACAGCAAGAGAGAGTGGAAGGCTAAAAATACCCTCCCCTTACGACTGCCAGCAAATCCCAGCGGGCCACCTGCTAGTGGAGAGCCAGAACCGCCCAGAGCAGAGACGGGCACCCGCCACACGCCAAGAGATATAAATAAGTCCTGCAGCGTGACCCGGCACTGCTGGCGTGGGCTCCGCGGCGCGGCCCTCGCAGTGGAGACAAGAGCCCGGGTGGCTCAGCCCAGCTGGCAGCTCCCCACGCAGCGGGAGGGAGGTAGGCTTGGAAAATACCAGGGGGGGTTACATCCTTCCCTGCCTCCTCCCCAGGGTGGCAGAGAGGAACCGCCACACCGGGGAGAAATGCATCAGCAAGGGCATGGGGGATGATGGCAGAGGGGGTGGGGACACTGCTGTGGTTGGGGGCAACATGGCTGGTGGGACAGGGATGTTGCAGTGGAGTTGGAGTAGGGACATCAGCACTGTCAGGGCCGCCTGTTCTGCTCTGGAGGTGGATGAATACAGCACCAGTGGTGATGGAGGTGCAGGGATGAGGATAATGGGGAGATGCCCCTGAGCCTACAACACCCTGGGCAATGTATCCCCAGCTCCAGGCACCTTCCCACCAGTGGCTTCACAGGGTAGAGGTGACCTTTGGAGACTGATGAACCAGGGAGGCATGGGCAGTGCAGGGAGACGTGGAGATGCTTGGAGGTGCAGATGGAGCAGGAGATGCTGGTTCCAGCCCTGTGTGGCATTCCTGTCCCCAGAGAGATCCTGCAAACTCAACCCCTCTACACACTCCTCTAACCATTCCTCACCAAAGCGCCCATAAAAAACAAGGCTTGCTCACCGCTTTGAGGGCCCCTGGACTCTCAAGGATGGCCGATACAGACTGCAATCCCTCCAATCTCCAGGTAGGCAACACCTCAGGAGCTGTGGGAAGCACAGGGGCTGGGTATGCCAGAGCCACTTCCTTCAGCTCCTGTTGCTCAGGTAAACACCCGGGACCTCAGGGAACGGATCTGAAGGGGAGCAGCGGGACACATGCTGCCTCTCATCCAACAAAATGGAAACAAGAGGTCCTGGAGGACACATCACAGTGTAAAGAGCATGAAACTAGAAAACATCTTCTCGCAGCTCCCTGCCTGTCTAGCTCTGGAGAGATCTGCCCACTCAGCCCGAATGATGAGATGGAAAAGGAGCAAACCAGGAGAGCTTTGTCTCTGTTACAGCCCATCGGAGATTTGAAACTTGACAACAATGCAGGAGAGATTTTCACCCTATTGTTACAGATTACCAGTGCATGAAAATGCCTGCCGCGCTTCACACCAGGCCCACGGAGCAAACCTGCTCTGAATGCCCCCATCGAGAAAATGCAACAAAGGCCCAGCGAGGAGCGTGCGTCCCATCGGCACCAGAAAGCCCTCGGCTTCCTGCAGCAGCACCAGGCCCAGAGCCCCTCTGGAAGCTGCAGGCAGGCTCTTGCGCAAGATGGCTTTGCTTGGGCTGCACTTCACTCCCCAGATGTGATCCCTCCTCCCCCCTACATCCTCCATGGATCCAGGCTTTCATGTCCTGCTACCTACATTTGCGAGACCTGGGAGTCCACCCAAGTTCACCTTGTCCTCCAGTAGGACAGAAAATTTACCCAGGGGAAGGAAGGAAGAAATTCTTCCCTGTGAGGGTGGGGAGGCACTGGCCCAGGTTGCCCGGAGAAGCTGTGGATGCCCCGTCCCTGGAAGTGCTCCAGGCCAGGCTGGATGGGGCTGTGAGCATCCTGGTCTGGTGGAAGGTGTCCCTGCCCAGGGACTGGGTGATCTTTAAGGTTCCTTCCAGCCCAAAGTGTTCTATGATTCTATAGGTCAAGGTTGGAGGACCTCACATTGCCCATAGAAGAAGAATTTAGCCAGAAAGGCAAAACCAATGCAACAACCCTCAGCCAGTGGCTGTCCTTCTTGAGACAAAGGAAGCTACAGCTGAGCTGCATTGCAAAGCACTGAGTCATGCAGTCTTTCTTGCTGTCTCATGTCGAATATAATGGACATTAAAAAAAAAAAAAGAAAAAAAAAAGTGGGGATTGGATTTTCCCTTCTTTCACACAGCAATGATGCTGAAGTGCATGCTGGTGGCATGGTGCAGATGGGCCTGACTCCTTCTGGGGCAAGGCTTGACCCTGCAAAGCCTGCAAGAGTCTCACCTTTCTGTCCAAAGGTTTTCTCACCTGCACAGGGTTTCTTCACCAGGCACAGAGATGGTGAGACGCTTTCTGCCGGTGTCTGCCCTGGGATCAGTGATGGGAGTATTACAGGTTACGAGCTGTTATTACGGCACGTTTACTCAATCAATCAGTAGCCGAATAGCAGGGGTTAGGAAAGGCTCTGATTCACCGCCCCAGGTGGGCGAATTTGAGGGCAGTGTTTCCTGTCCCTGCTCCCTGCTCCACCCTCTGCATGCGCTGCCAGACCAGTTGCGCTGCTGATGAAGCAGCTGCTGAACCTCCACAGCAGAAAACAGCCCCTGGAAATGGGGAAAGGAGATCTGGGGTCTCCTCCACACACTGGGCAGCGATTTATGGCCACGCAGGCAGCGGGCTCCCCCCGTGGTGGAAACACCCATGGGAGCAGGCAGGGTGGTTGTGGCGGGGGTGTAACACCTTCCAGCCCAAGGTGGTCCCCTCCACTTGTCAATCCATCCCTGCACCCCAAAATGCTCACGCTGGAAACCTCTCCAGAGGACTGGAGACCGGCAAAACTGCTGTTCACTGCGACGGCACATTTTCATCAGTGGTCTGGAAGTAAATCTAAAATCTTGTTGCTAATATCTGCAGTTGACACGTGAGCCTGGCAGAGCAATAAATAGTGATGAAGAGACGGCAGTCTTCAGACCAGCACAGGCCGATCCAGCCATCCCATTTAATACAACCAGCCCAGAGTTATAACCAGGAACAAGCAGCACAGGCTGCTCCTGCCAGACCAAGGTTGGTGTTTTGAGGAGAAGTGTGCGGGAACCATAGCAAGTGAGCACGAGCATCCCTGCAAGCGCTGATGAGAGGGCAGGGGAGGGGAGAGCACCTATGGGTGGCTCATAGGTGTGCTAAGAAATGCTGAGCCTCAGCCCCTCCCTGAGGTGACACGCGAGGATGGCAGCATCAGCTCTTGGCTTTCCCAAAGGTGCACCCAGCTCCACGCCAAGGAACCCCCCACCACTTGAGGAGGAGATAGTCAAGTCATGGAGAAAGACAAGGCAGATGCTGGCAAGAGCATCGGTCCTGACAGAACCATCCTGGTCCTGCAACCTGCTGCTGAGCTGGGCAGGGGCACAGAGAGTGCCAAGCAGCGGGTGCGAGATGCGGTGCCCTCAAACATGCTGTAGATTTCCCTGGCAGCTCCCTGGACCCCAGGCAGGAGGCTCCTGCCCTCCCGAGGTTGGAGCGCTGGCCAGGCCCTGGCTGCCGAGATGGGTTCAAGTTCCCATGAAGTGGGACGTGGTAAATGGGCCCCAAAGAGCAAGAAAGCAATGGGAGCAGTGAAGGGCATGTTGCTACTGGATTTAGCCCTAGGGAAAAGGTTGCAGATATACTCCCATCTGCAGGGAATACCCATCTCCCCTGAGAATAAACAGTCTCCTCGTGCTGGCACTGGCCACGGGGAGGCTGTGGAGCAGACAGCTCAGCAAGTTGTGGAGCAGACAGCCCAGCTAGGAAGTGATACAGCAAAGGAAAAAAGAGAAAAGGAGCCCTTTTTTTTTTCACCAAGATGACTCATGTCTGCATTGTCACCAGCTGGGGTGGCAGGACCATGCAGCTGGGGATCGGGTGGCAGAGCAGCTCTGCTCCTTCTGCCGCTCCGACCGGCTTGGGCAGGCTGCAGCCTGGTGTAAATGCCCCTGGGAGGTGACCCTGTGTCCTGCTGTGTGTCCCGCCTGCATTGGCACTGGTGCCAGACCAGGGTCTCCCATCCCACGTCCCCTTGCTTGTGCCCCACTGTCACCTGGCACTTCTGGCACGGCCATGCAGACCGCCGGTGGGGATGGTCAGATCCAGATCCAGGAACTAATTCAGGCTCAAAATAGCCCTTTCTTTTGCCATATATATATATATATATATATATATATATATCTCACCATATATTTTAACCTGGCTCAGCTCTGGGAGGTAGTTCCCCACACAGCCCCTGGTCAAATGGGCCGGCATGCTCTGGGAGCACACAACCAGAAGCAGGAGACCCCAACGCTGTTCCATCGCTGCCCCGGTCACCCCCACTGCCTGGTGTGCCACCACTGCCCAGCGTGCCACCACTGCCCAGCGTGCCACCACAAGGTTAGCAATGGGGAGAGACCCCTCCAGCACAGGGAACCCACAAAATCGCAACGCCGCTGCACCAGAGTAGGAATCCCCCTTGCAGCTGGTCACTCCATCTCCTCCCGCCAGCACTCTGTGATGGAGGTGAGCCACGTTCAGCCCAGGAGCGTGTCCCCATGCTCACAGGCGCACAGGTTTAAAGAGGGTGACAGACAGCCTCTGCTTTCTCACATTGGCCTTTGGGAGAGCAGGCGTGTGCACAGAGCCATGCAGGAGAGCTAAGCAGAGCAGAGCTGGAGCAACTTGCATCTGCTAACGTGCCTGAGCTCCGCATCCCTGCAAGAGCATCCTCTTCCCTGCGCCCTTGGCCTCCTGCCGAGCTGTGGCAGCTCCCCACCCTGCTACCAGTAAAGCAGAGAGCGCTGGGATCCCTGCCAGACCCCCGTCTCCCGCACTTCAGCTTCCAGCTAAATGCCAGAAACATGATCTCCGGAGCCTGCCAGGTTACGGGGAGGAACGTTTTCTCCCGCAGCTGTGGCGGTGGGGCAGCCAGTGCAGTCCACGCCTCTCCGTGGGGTGCATCACCAGTGGCCCTGCTGCTGTGAGCACCTGGACTTCTCCTCTCCCCCTGCCTGGGAACTTTCTGGTGACCCAAAACGCAGCGGAGCCTGCTGAGTTTCAGAGCTGCTTGCAAAGAAAACCCTTTGGTGGGCACCAGCAGGTTGAGGATGCAGAGGGAGGAAGCTCACACTTCAGAGTCATTGTGGGGAACGGGACAGGACTCTAAAAATCCTGAGGAAAGCTGAGATCATACCCAAGCCAGGAGAGTATCCTGCTCCTCGTCGAACCCTTCTCTGGGCAAATCGATGGTGGTCATCCCCCTCCCTGGAAAATCACCAGCTGGACAAGTAACACCAAGACGTGGGTGATTTGTCTGGGTGTGTGGGGCACAGGCACTGTGGGGTGCTCAGACCCCATCCCCACAACACACTGCCCCCTGTTGCCTCCCAGGCTGAGGGCCCTGGGAACCCAATGGGAAGCTGGGTGCTCCGTGAACCTGGGGGTGGAGCACAGCATCACTTGTGACTCCCACCACAGTGCCCACATGCCCGAAGGTGCCATGGGGACACTGCAGAAGTTTCTCTGGTTGGCATCCTCTTCCTCAGCCAACATGGAAGAAGCAGCAGACCAGTGGCCACTAGCCATACTCTGGCAGGGAGCTCCATCAGGCTTTTTCATGGAAATCTTCACCCAAAGGGCATCTCTTCCTCTTGCCAACTTGCTGTGCCAAGAGTTTTTCTTTGATTTGCCCATTTTTTTCTTGTTCTCACCGTTCCTTGTGTGCCTTCTGCAAGCTAGCCCTGATCGCTGCTCGTCAAGGGATTGTAAGTCACGGCACAGGTTCCCCAGGGTCCTTCTCTGCCCATTTTCCAGCACCCCATGGGCAAACTCCTCTATGCCTTGTGTGCTCCAGCTTGTCAGGGCTTGACCAGCCTCCAGAGACGTTTGGGTGATGTCCCCAGCCCCGCTGCTGCCTGCCACCAACCCAGCCAGCAGCAGGCTCTGCAAAGGTGTGAGACCACCGTCACCCACCAGTTCTGCCCTGGGGGACAAAACAAGGGGAGGGATGGGCACGAACGGTCCCTGGGTGTTAACAGCAGTGTGTGCACTCACCAACATGGGAGTCTTTCATCGTAAAACATGCAAAAAGCAGCATAAAGCATGCAAAAACATTGCAAAATGTCCCATTTTTGAAAATGCAAAAGGTAAGAAATGCAAAGTGGAGCCTCTGCTTTCAAGCCTCTTTCCTCCACCTGAGAGCAGGAAAGCAAGGATTAGTGCAAGCCGCTCTGGTCTGACCTTTGCACGTGCCAAGCTAAGCCACTGCTGGCAAGGCAGGGTGGTACTGAAAGCTGGGCACACCTGGAAGGGCTGCGTTACCCCTCCAGAGGCCAGGGAAGACAAGATCCTGCCTGGTGCCCATCCCTTGGATGCCACATTGCAGCTAGGGTCTATGTCCCTGCTGCTGGTTTCATGACGTGGCATATCGCCTGGCTTGGGGCTCAGGCAGCAGTGGGATCCAGCATCACTGCCAAAAGCTGCATCTTCCTCTGCTTGGTGAAGGACACAAAGTCCACATGAGCTTCGGTCAGCTCCCCACGGCACCTGGCCCTCGCTCCCCTTCGTTCACGGCCACTTGGGGTGAGAGCAGCATTGGCAGCACTCGCTGGGTCCCTGGAACCTCTGGTCCCCGGCTCTGCTCGGGGGAGCAGGCATGTCACCTCCGACATGCCTGGCCACCCAGCTCTGCATGGCCACACCACGCGGGTCCAGGCCGTGGGATGCACGGGGCCCAAGTATTTTTATCCACTGCATATGTGCGTGAGTCACTCATTTGTCTCCTTTCAATATTAAACCATTCCAGCACAGCGTGAGCCCGGGGGGAGCGGAAAAGGATTTAAAATAAAGCTCTCCTTACAGGCTGGAGGAGGGGAAAGGATGAAAACCATCTCCACTTACCCCAGCCCTCAGGCAGTAGCACCCCCCTCCCAACCTCCTCAACCCTCCCTCCTCTGCAGATCCTCTCCAGCGCAAGCCCAGACCTGCAAACCTCCTTTCTCCAGGCATGGATGGTCCCCAGCACAGCCCTTTCCCAAAAGAGGGGAGGCAGATCCTCCTCCCCTCCCCTGACAACCAGCACCAGGGGAAGAAGTTTTTCCTTCCATCCAGCACAAGCTGCCGAGATGCAGCCTCTGGGATACCATCTGCCACCGTGGAGATGTTCACCTCCAGCATCTTTGCCACTTTAGGTAGTTGCATGCTACTGTTCACTGCCTCCTGGCTGGCTAAACCAACCCAAATCCTCATGCAAAGTGAGTCATGGGCCAGTAAGAGCTTGTAGCCCCCTTGCAGGGGGTCACCTGCGAGGCAGCAACAGGAGAGAAGAGGGTGGTGGGACCCAAGCAAAGAGCTGTGTGACCATCCAAGACGGTAAGGACAGATGCGACTTTGGGATCCTGGCAAGTAGTAGAGGTCTGGGGGCTACTCCACTCCCTGCAGCCCCCACAGCTTCTGTGCCGCTGGCCTAGGAGCATCAGTCATTGGGAGCTGCAGGGTTGGGGTCTCACTGCACCCCCCTTGCTTGCTGCAGCCTCTCACCTGCCTTCAGCCATGCCGCCGGCGGGGCTTTGCCAGGAATGGAGCCAAGTCCTCTGTAGGAGGATCAATTCAGCGATCTGGGCTGCAGCATAACGCAGCAAGCAGATAGATTGACAGAAGATGAGGACTGAGATGTGGGAGCTGAGAAACCATCCCTGGCACCATCACCGTGGCGTAGGGCTGCCTGCCTTACACGGGGCAACGCACCCAGCCAGAGATACAGGGCCGAAGTCTCCAGCTACCGCTCCTTGGTTGTTCCAGCTTCTAATCTTGGGTGGGTTTTGCAATTTTAGCTTCACTTCTGCACTGATGGACTTGGGGAGAGCTGTTCCTCTGGTCCTGCTGGGCTCCAGCAATTCCTACTCCAGTATGGCGTTTCAGAGGTCCTGGGGATGTCTTGGGGAGCAAGGGACTAACTTCCCTCTGCTCACTGGGAAATCAGGCAGGGAGAGCACCTCGTGCCCAGCAGCCTCGAGCAGCAAGGATGCGAGCATGGGATGAAGGTATCAGCTCTGCCCACTGCAACATCCTTCTGAGAAGATGGGATCAGGATAGGCTTGGGCTCACTCGGCACGGTACTCCCCCCACCAAGGGGGCTGGGCAGAGCGCATCTCCTGGTCATGAACCCACGAGGGATCGGCAACCCTCAGAGGTGGGAGCATGGGTTTGGGGCATCTCCAGAGCCCTGCCAGCCAGCCAAGGGACTGAGCCCTTTCGACTCAGTGCTTGTTTGCTGTGTGGCACCAGTAAGCAACCCTGCATCCTGCAGCACCCCCCGCAACACTCCTAATCGCCCTAATCCTTTGAAACAAAATATTAATCCCGCAGAGCTCAGTAAAGCAGAGCGGGGTTACTGTGCCGTTCTGTGGCTAAACAGTGCTCTAATCCCAGCACAAACTGCTCTAATCCTGGCACAGGGCTTCCCGCCCTCTGCTTGCTGCTGGGTCTGTAACTGATCTGCACCATGGGCTAGGGATGCAGCCTGGACCGCTGAGGGACCCGGGCCACCCTCGGCTGTCACCCCAGGGATGCTGTGGCCATGGGGTTGATGGATGCATGGTGATGAGTGCAGCTGGGGACATCTGAGGTGACGCTACCGAGCCTATGGCTGAGGCAGCTGGGCACCAGAGCTCTCTCCCCTCCATGCCGGACAGCTCTTGGCAAGGGCTGCACTGGGCTCCTGCCCATCCCGTCGATTGGCTTCAGCAATATTTAAAGCTCCCGTTTAATTTCCAAATGGAGAGGAGTGGTTTCCACTTGTCTGGCTGGCTGTGAGGATTTCCAGGTCTGCTGGGCTCCAGCACACATGCCTCCACCAGCACCCATGGGGAGGCGGGCAGGGAGGGGAGACAGAGTGCCTGGGGGGGATGACAGGGGTGTCAAGGTGCCCAAAGCAAAATTCCTGCTTTCGTGGTGTAGCCCGCTGTGCCTTGCCAGGATGAGGCAGCTCGGAGCAGCGCAGGGCGTGAGCAATGCCGGGAGCTGCAGAGCCCGAGTTGGCCAAAGCCACGCATGCCTGGCAGCCTGCCCGCGGGGCCATTTCAGTGCGCAGGCAGACGAGGAGGGCTCCACGAGCGGTAATTGCCTCCCTCTCCCCACAGGGCAAGAGGAAGATGATTCCTCTAGGGCTTCGCACCCTCCCCTGTTGCTGCTCGGCTCGTTTCTGTTGTACCAGGGAGGACCCCAGCTAAGGAGGTGCCTCAGCCCAGCCAGCTCCATAGCAGCACCCAGGTCTCTCGTCACTGGGCGTCAGGTCCCAGAGCAGCCCACAGAGACACCGGTTGCATGAGCTTTCCTGGATCAAGGCAGCACCGGGGCTTGCAAATCCCCAGCTCAGCATCCTCCCCAGTGAGCCGTGTCCACTGGCACTTCAGGGGTGCGAGTCCCAGCTCCCATCTGTACCAGTTTGCAGGGGAAGTTATTTTATCCAAACTGGGCAGAGGCAAGAACAGCTCCCCTGGGAGCAATCTTCATACCTCGGTCCGTAATGTGCTCCGGCCGGTGTGATTCAGTGCCTGTTTCTATAAATCTGCTCCCCTAATAGCCTTTGAAGCCCGCGCATTCAGTTAAAATACCGGCTGAAATATTTATTGAGTCAATTTTCAACTAACATAAACTCTGTGCTTACTAAGTAAAAAAAAAAAAAAAAAAAATCACTCTCATTTTCCGTGAATCCCAGAAATGCAAATACAGCAGTCAGTGCCAGGTGGGCTGGGCCGCCATCCCACCCCAGGCTGCCGCTGGAGCCAGCCCTGAGCCCACCCCATCCCTTGGGCTGCGGGATACGAAGCGGGGATGCTCTGCGCGTTTGCACATCTTCTGGCACCCGCCAGTGCCCGTGGCCTTGACAGGCTGTGCGTGCTCTCCCCTATCCCTGCTTTCTGCCTGGGTACATCTGCTCCTGGCACAAGGGAGCTTCGTTTGCCCCCCTCCCGGTGCTGGTTTAGCAGATGCTTTGGCCCTTTCCTTCGCGAACATCCATGCCATGTGTCTGCAGCCTGCTCTGCCCCCAAACCCTGGGAGATGGGCTCCCTGGCTTTGCTGGGAACTCTGCAGTGATGAGCCTTTGTCTTCCTCGCAGGGGAGCAGGGAGTGGGGGGAAAGATTTGCAATGGAAATGGAGCGGTTGCTATTTGAATATCCCCAGCAAAAGAGCCATTAGTGCTAATAACAGCTTTCAGCACGGCGCAGAGGGCACTTCCCATCCGCAGCCTCGGAGCGCTCTGTGGAGAGCCATCACAGCAGACTCTGGGAGCATGGAAGGACCTTACTCCAGAGCACTGGCCAGTGCGGGGATGCCAAGGCTGCCCCTTCCACTGAAACAGGAGGGCCCAGGGGCTGGGACCTCATCCCACCAAGGGATGTAGGGGGTAGGAGAGGGACAGGCAGGGAGCTGAAGCGGTGTCAGCTTCCCTCGCCACAGTGCAAGCCAGGGCAGGGGCTTGTGGGGAGATTTTTCCAGCAAAAAAAAAAAAAAGCAGGGCTGAAGCTGAGATCTTCCTGTAACGGAACTGAGCTGAGAGCACGGCACTGAGCGGGGATGGGGAGACAAGCTCCGACAGGCTCCAGCGATAAGCAGGAATTAGAAATGCATTAGAAGCCGCTTCAAAGCGCTTCAGATGGGAGCAGCACATCTGATGCCGCAAATGCTCTCTGCTGAAAGGCTGGCAAAGCAGGCGGTCACACGGGCACTGTCAGCTCTGCGTCCCCAGGGTGACACGGGCTCGCTGGCCACCACGCTGCTGGCCGGCTGGTACCAGGACCTGCACATCCACCCTGGTCCCTGGGCGCCCTGGCACAAGTGCCACACCCTGGGAAAGAGCACGCCGAGGGTGCCGAGGGATGGGACCCACCTCTGCACCCAGCTCTACACAGGTCCCAGCCTCCGGCACGTTTGTCTGGGCACAGGTCTGGTGTGGGTGCTCCTGGTAAGTCACCCCTGGGTGCTGGGAGGGATCAGATCTGAGGGTTGCACACAGGGTTTGTGACTTAGCTAGGAGAAGGTCAGTTCTCCTGGGGATGTCAGGGCAGTGGGACCCCCATGGGGAGGTAACAGGTGATGCTGCCATCCTACCCTGGTGTTGGCCTCTCGCCATGCACAGCCAGGCTTGCTCACGGGGTTGGGTTTCCGACATGCAGAGTGCGCAGAGCCCAGCTTTGCTGGGCTGGGCTCTCCAGCCCCACTCATCCAGCCAGATGTCGAGCGGACGTTAGGCAATGCTCCTTATTGCGCTGGCCCTGGGAGAGGATGGGTCCAGGTGGGATGCGCCCTCTCTCCAGAGCAGACATCTCAGCTCTGTTTAGGAATCACTTCCCCCCTCGCTCCTCAGAGCAGGACGTTTACCCTGGGTCTGTTCTGTAAATGTTGTCTGGGAGGCAAATCCACCAGCTTTGACTCCCATGGGGCAATGCACACGCCCAGGCACCATGGCAGGACCCCAGCCAAGGACATTTCCACCCAAAAATCTTGTAGGGGAGTGATGCCAGCCCACAGGCCCCATCCTGCACAGGGCTGAGCCCTCCTGTAGGTACAGGAACTGGGGATGCTCAGCCCTGCAACACACCGAGCCCACAGGCAAAGGGAGGGTGCTGTGTCGGCGTTCAGAGGTTGAAGCTGGGGTCCTGCTCCTCCCGCCAGCCCCGGGGCCGTTTGCCTGCTGTTTATTTTTATCCTGCACTTGACGGATTGGCGCACGGCTTGGATGTTGCCAGAATATTTTCCGCCAGTTCCATCACATAGCAATTTAAGGTTAGTCCTGACTGCCAGAATGAGTCAAAAGCTTTTAAAAAGCCTATAAAATGGGCATCTATCTTGCCCTGGTTTTATTCCGCTTCTTTGTTTATTGCTGAGGTCACCGGCTCGTGTCTCAGGGAGGAATCCAGGTCGCCGGCGGCGGTGACGTGGGGTGAGGGAGGTGCTCCCTGCCTGGCTCTTGGTGGAGCTGGGACACCTCTGCCTTTGCGTACAAGTCCACGTGACAGCAGCTGCACCTCTCAATGCACGCAGCAGGGAACGGGCCGTGATGGATGCACGGGCTGGAATGGGCCTGTGTTTTTGGAGAGAAACGACGCTGAAAGGCTGTGAGCATCAGGAAGCCACATGAGCCCGGCCTAAAACCACCTCTCCTGAGAGGAGCAGACTTCAGTGGGCAGCAGCGAGACCTGGGCAGCGGCTGACAAGGATGCAAGGGAGCAGGCGGCTTATCCCCATCCGGGCAGGGGCTAACATGGGGGCACCAGCTAGAAGATGCTGGAGATGCCCTGCTGTTGGGTGTTGGGAGGCACTGGGTGTTTTTTCCCCAAAACCACCCTTATCTCTTCTGTCGGGTCATACGGTGATGGGGGGTTCCCTGCCAAGCAGCAGCCGGATGCCCCTCTAGACCGCTGTTGGGAGCTCTCCGGAGGGCACACGGAGGCACAGGAACACTTCACAGACATTCAGGCAGTAGCTTAGGATCAGCATGACCAAAACTCATCCTTTAATCCTCCTCCCAGCCCTCCCTCCTCCGGCTCCAGCAGTTGCCATGGAGAGCAGCACAGAGCACTTCTCCTCACCCCCTGCCCTGGCTGAGACCCTCCTCCCAGCCTTCTCTCTCTCAATTTTCCCGTTCCAGGTGTAAATCCTGGTGGTTCACCCAGCGCAGCATCTCTGCGGAAGCCCTCAGACTTTTCCAGTCTGGCTTTCATCATCCACCTCCTGGCTAGGACAGTCCTCATCTGTCCGGTCTCCCCATCCCAAACCTACAGCCATCCCCACTCAGCCAGCACCCTCAGGAAGCCCTCCCTGAGCAGACATCCACCTCGTTGCCCCCAAATCCCACTCTGGCCAGGTTGACGCAGTCCTTGCTGCATCCCTCCTTCCTGGGATAGGGACCGTGACCCCTCGGAGAGGTGTCACCACCATGGCACGGATGTGGCTACGTGGCCTGAGTGCCAGGATTGTGGGGAGGAACTGGCAGCTCCAAGGCCGGGGTGGTGCAGAAAAGCCAGGCTATAAATATATAAGTGCATAGTTCTACGGGTGAGTGCACACACCCATCTGGGCAGCCAAGAGGGCACAGAAGCTCAGAGGCCACTGCTTGCTGAGCTGCGTCCCAGCTCCTTCTGCTCCCTCCCGGCCCTGGGCTGTGCGTGGGCCAAGCCAGGCTGGGGTTTTTTTTTTGGAGAGTTATTTTTAAGACAGCTGATTTTGGGATGTGGCCGGCAGCAAGAATCTGTGAGGCCGGTGCAATTTAGGGACAGCAGGCTGCAGTTTGGAGAGGGGAAGGAGTAGGTGGGTGGGTGGGATCCTTTTATCTGGTGTCTCTGATGTTTCCAGGGGATCCCAGCTCACTTCCCAGTCAGGGTAGGGCTCCCAGGCTACGTCAGGAGGAGAGGACACTTGCCCGTGCATCGCCTCTCCGCTCACCTCCAGTGACCCCCGGGCTGCAGAGCCTGTGCTGCATATAGTGGTCCCTGGGGAGGATGCAGCAAAGTGGTGCCAGCAGCGCACGAAGCACTGAGGAGGAGGAGGAGGAAGAGAAGGAGGAGGAGATGCTCTCTGAGGTCTGGGCTCATGACAAACTTGGCTGGTACTCTCATGGACTGGGGTGCTGCTGGTGTCCAAGGGTGTGATGTGAGGGTTCAGGGGTGTGCTGCGAGGAAGCTGCTGTAGCTGCCTCCAGGCCTTGCAGCTCGCAGACGTGGTGACCTGTGCTGCATGTGGAGTGCAGACTCCTAAAGTCCAGCCCAGTCCCAAAATTTTTGGTCCTTCTGTGGCCCCCAGTTTGGTCCCTCCAAAGGACCAAGGAGAAGGCACAGCTGCCCTCATGCTGTGCAACATGGAGACGCCTCAACTACATGTGCTTGAGCTGGTTCTTCCTTGCTACGCTGCACAGATGCCAGCCTGCCTCCCGCACCCACATCCCAGCCTGCATTAGCTGTCCAGGATGTACTGGGATAGGAAGGCTGGTGCCAGAGTGAGCTGGACATCCTCCCAGCTGGCTGGAAGGCTACTGCGTGCTGCCTGCTGTCCACCTCAGGAGAGGCATTTCGTGGCTGGGATGATGTTGCACATAACTCTGGTAACCAACAAACGGCTTTCAATGACAGCTTTGCAGGAGGAGGAGTTATAACCCGCTGTTGCCCAGCTGCCTCCCCAGGGAGGAACCCATCCGGGAGCCCTGGCACAGCTGTGGTGGCCGGTGCCAGCTGCCTGCCGCACCCTGTGTCACCGCACCTCACCCCTTAGCCTTGAGCACCACTTACCGCAGCCTCCAAAACATCCGGAGGTCGTGTGCCGAACGCCTGCATGCCCCTCTCCATCCTCCCTTGAGCGCATGAGCATCCCCAAGGGAAAGCAAGTGAGGAATCAGCAGCTGCTAGCTGCTTGCAAAAGCAAACCTGCTCGAGATTGCCTGCGAAAAGCGATGCTCTGGAGCAGGCAGACCTTGCCTGAGCAGGGGCTGGTGGGCTGGCCAACGTCCCAGGGCTCAGGGGTGAACTCAGGAGGACAATAGCTGCTTTCTAAACCAGCCTAACATTAGAAACCAGGCCTGGAGCTCGGGTGGTTTCCTTGTGTGATGGAAAGAGTGATGGACACATCTGCCTATGCCTCAGGCCAAACCGCTGCCCTGGGAAGGTGCTTGATGCCAGGTTTGGAGAAGGGGAGGTGTGCGCAGGCTCCAGCAACACTGGGCTGTGCAGGAGGGGTCTCTCCCTCTCAGGATGTGGATTTTGTTCCCAGGCACCCTGTCACCCCTGCTCCTCTCTGAAGTCAGCTGGCAGGACCCGACTATTCATCTCACCGCAGATGGGCAGCACGGGCACTGGGATGCTGGAGTGTCCAATTTGGGCCAACACCTCTGATTTTGCTCAAAGATGGATGAGCAGTGGCCATCTGTCTGCACAAAGCCCACACAGCTGCCTCTCTGTTGGCACACTGGGAAGAACAGGGTCCATTCCAGGATCTTTCACTTTGACCCCAGCAAAGGGCTGAGTGTTTCCTTGTCATCCTGAGCCACAGGACCCCAGGGAGTGGCCAGGTGCGTCAAGGATGGCTGCAGTCCATGGCCATGGTCCAGCAAGAACTTACGGAGGACACAGAGGCTTGAACACCTTGAAGCAAGGTCTGGGAGGCTCCAGGGGAAGGAGGAGGGGCTCCTTCCATGTCACCCCATGTCCTCACAAGGGTTTGGCCCACCCTGACAAGACCCCAGCCTTAAAAGTGGGGATGGGGCTCCTACACCCAGCTCCATGCCACAGCAAGTGTCAGGGCTGCGTCTCTGCTGCTGGAAGGTCCCTGGTTCCCCACTAGGTGCCCACCACCCCTGGCGTCCCCCCTGTCCCGGCCGCTCAGGCAGCCCCAGCCTGGCCACAGGCTCCTCCGGAGGGGAGGAAGATCTGGACTGGCAGAAAGCGCTGTGAGCTGGTAATGACAACGTGTCCACCCATTTGTCTGTAATTAAAAGTTGTGTGTAGAGATTTCCTGTGACATGTCCCGTGAGTCCAGCTGCAGACACGGCGCCGCTGAAACCAGGAGATGCTAATGAGTGCTTCTGCATATTAAATACCTTGTTTACACCAAGACAACAGCCGGTGCAGCTGGGGGAGGGAGAGGAGGTGGCTGTAATCTTCACTCAGGCTTTCTGCCCTGGCAGCTTGCTGCCTGCCAGCCCCTCTGGAAGATGCTGAACCTGAGTTTGGCCAGGGTCTAGCCATGGGGATGGTCCAGGGCTCTCAGCGGAGATGCTACCACCTCTTTTCAAGCCCTGTGTGTTCGCTTCATCATCCCATCTCTGCTGTGGGCCAGTGAGGGCAGGATGATCTGCAGAACTCAAATCTGGGTTCTGCAGAATGCTGAGGCAAAAAGGGTCTGGGGGGCAAGGGGCTCAGCTGCCCACCCTGCCCTAAGCCTGCTGGCAACCACTCTGCAAAAGAGCTGGTCTTGACTGTTCCCTGGGCATGGGGTCCTGGAGGAAAGCAGTAAATTCCTGGGAATCTCTACCCAGGAGAAGGATGCAGGATCAGGGTCTTGCAGGACTCACCATGGCCAAGACATGGCCACAATGCTGTTCCCCACTGCCCTTCACTGCCCCATGTCCCAGCGCCGGAGACCACCGCACCCTGGGCACAAGACAGGCAGGATCTCACCATGCTGAGAGGAAGAGCGCTGGCACTGGGATCCAGCTGCGGTGGGGATTTGCTAGCACAACCAGCCCTTCCCCACCAGCATGGAGGTCTGGGAGCTGAGGGGCTGCAGGGTCTGTCCTGGCCAATGGTGGCTTTGGGCCACCTCCACAGCCCCAGGAGAGCCCCTCATGTCCCTGCACAACAGCTGGCAGGGCAGGCACAAGGGAAACGGCTCCAGCCCTGGTGACATGCCGGCTTGCCAGGCTGGGGGAAATCTCTTGGCAGGCCAGAACACAGACAGCTCCCTCCATCAGCATGCCAGGAGATGGACGAGCCTGGATGGAAGCTGCTCCAAGGACACCAAACAGCATCAGGATGACAGTCCTGTCCCCAGTCTACCCCAAGGTCCCTGCCCAGGCTGTGGCTCACCGTTCCCCAGGCGGCTGCCGCATCTCTTGCCAGCAGCCACAGTCTCCATCCTGCACCCTGCAAGCTCCTGGACCCCATCCCACCTCAGCTACCAGGACATCTTGGGCCACAGGAGCCCTGTCTGCTCCCCCATCTTTGCAGCACCCTCAGGTGGCTGCTGAGCCCCTGCTGCCCCGAAACCGCAGCTTCAGCTCCACTGCTCATTTCTGCTGCCTTCAGGAGGGCATCTCGCTGCCCTGCCACCGGGGTGACACGCACACAGCCTCACATGTGCCTCTCGCCATCCTCGCCCAGCATTATTCTAGATCCTCCTGCTGAACACGTCCCGTGAGGCCAGGCTTGGCTGAATGATTGATGTGATCGCTGACAGGTTGCCTGAGCTGGGCACTGTGGAAGTGTTTCTTCCTCCAGCTTCCTCCAGGGACAGGCGAGCATCAGCACCAGGAGCAGGCTGAGAAGGGCTCCGCTTGGCAAAGGCAGACCTGGTGTTGAGGGAAAGCTGAGCCCGGGATCCTAGGGGACACTCACCCCACATCCCAGAGGCAGCAGTTGGACCACAGCATTGTTGGACTTGTCTTTTCCCCTTGTTCCCTGTAGCGCCTGGAGCAACTTCCTGGAGTGTGGTCTCCTGCTGCGCATTCGTGAGCAAGCCAAGCGAGGGTAAAGCCCGCAAACAGGGCCGCAGATGCCTCCAGTGGAGGAAAGACCGCAGGCAGATGCACGAGTAGTGGGAACGCAGGCTGCATTAGCTCATGTTGGCTGCAGAGGAGTCAGGGCGAGCAGGCAGACCTCTGCCACACAGAGGAAAGGACGAGAGGTTGCGGGACCCCAGTAGGTGCAGGGTGACAGCAGCAGGTCACCCAGCACCTCCCGAGCCCCAGACCTGTGCTACCTGCCCTCCAGACACCGCAGGATCCTGCCCAGAGCCCCCGGCCCCTTTTACCCTGCCGGCTGCGGCTGGACCCTGGCTGACACTGACCCTTGGGAACAAGTGATGCCGCCTGGGGCGAGCTTGGAGGGGCTGGGTCGGAAAGGCTTGCTGGGCTGGGGAACGTTCCTCATGTGAGGAGGTGCCCACTGCCCCAGCCAGAGTCTGCTCAGCCCCGCTCTCCACTCCAGGGCACTGCCTGTTCCCCTTGAAAAAGCCCTTTTATCTGCCTCCAGGGCACCATCACTTCTTCCCCAGCCAGCCTTACACCTTATGCAAGAGGAGCGCGTTTGCAAGCTTGCCTGATTCTCTTTGAGGTCTTCTCCATCTTGGCAGGGCTGCTTGGGCAGAGCTGTGCTGGGACTGGACCAGTCTGCCTGGCGGGAGAGGCATGGAGGGCTGCTGTGGGACCACAGTGGGGTGCAGGGTTCACTCCAATGCTGGTGGTCTTCAGATGCTGTGGTGCAGGGGGAAGATGTAGCAAAGCTTTTTGGGGGAGCAGAGGCTTTCTGGGGTTCAAGAGAGCCTTGGGGAAGTGGGATGAGCCCCTGGGACATGTCCCCTTCGCCTGGTACCCTGTGTGCAAGACGTGGGGCACGGTCATCCACTGTGCTCGGTATGTCGGTGCCCTTGCCTGGGCGTGCGTTGCTGCCTGGGCGATGGGTGTCCCCCACTGTGGGTCTGCCTGCCCACGCAGGTCCCCGAAGGCTGCAGCCCACACACCACAGTCAGCAGCCAAGCTGCCACCAAGTGCCAGGTGCTGGTCCCTGCCCGTGCTCCCTGAAGTGCCTGAGTGATGTATTTCCCTGCCAGCTGCCCCCACAGTGGGCTGGGGGCTGGCTGGAGCGAAGGGGAACAGCTCAGGGCAGCGGTGTGTGGGTATCTGGCCTTGCCCCCCCACTAGCGGGTTCCCCATCCCACCTGCACCCTTGAGCCTTGCCCACCCCTCCCACCGCTCCCCCCAACCCTTGCTTTATACGGAGTTGCCAATCGCAAGCGTTTTAAATGTTAATGACGACGTTTCAGATTTGTAGTGGAAACTAATTAAAATTGTTATTGTTAGCGGGTTTGAATTGCCCAGGTGTGAATCATTATCCTCATTAAAATAATCAGGGAGACGGGGATGTGACAGGAGAGCAGATGGATGAGAAGCAGCCTGAGCCAGCGACCCTGATGGCTGGCGAGCCCCAATGCCCACGGGTAGCGGGGGCACCGGTGCCCAGGGAGGCACAGACCCCTAGGTTCAGCCCAGCATCTCGGTCCTGCCCCACAGAAGATGCCACACTTGCGGCCTCACATGCCAGGAGCTGCAGGATGCTAGAAGTGGGGCGTGGGATTCGTCAGAGCTGGAGCAACAGTGGGGAAAGGCTGCAGGGCAGGATGGGGTCATCACTACATCAGGCCCCCACATCCCTCCTGCTTCCGCCGTGCTTCCTCGCTGTCCTGCTCCATGTCCACCCAGCGTGAGGAGGGTGGTGGTCCCCTGGCTGCCTGGACTCAACAGGCACGGCCATGGGGTCTGGTCCCTGCCCAGTGCATTGGGAAAGGGATGGTTTGTCCCAGCACAGCCTGCCCCAGCTCTGGGAGAGAAGGGGGTGCTGGAGGGTGTGGGGCCCTGCCTGTACTCCTGCCTGCAGCTGCCAGAAGTGGGAAACATGATGTAGCTCATCAGCCAGCCCCGCTGGAGCCAGTCTGGCTGTGAAGTGCCCGGGGCTGGTCCTGCCCCGGGTGGACCTGCGCTGCTGCAGCTGGTCCGGCCCCTGCAGCCTGTCTGCAGGGAACAAGAGTCCCTTTCTGGCGGATGAATGGGCTCAGTGTATGTGAGTCCCCTCACCAGACCCCGCAGCCCCAAACCGGCCGCTGCTGGGCGGCAGGGCTGGGGTCAGGGGTACCCCGCGGGCACGGCGCGGCGGGGCAGCTATTCAGGGAAAGAGCATGGCCCTCCCAGCGCTCAAGGGTCGCCTTTGTGCCATGCATCCCAGAGCAGGGGCTCCCCTGGGGACGGCGGTGACACCAAAGGGAGGAATGATGGCACACAGCCAGCGCTGGGGCTCTTCACCCCCTGCAGCCGGTTGTGTCCCACCCCTCATCCCCTCTGGGGTCAACTGTGTGGAGTGGCCCTGGAGAAGCTCTTGCTGTTCCCCTGCCATTGGCCACCGTGACTCCAGCCTGGAAAGGTGGCACTGGGAGCTGTGGGGCAACTGGTATTTTTTCCAGGGCAGGCTGGCACACATCTCTCAGGCACTGGCCATGGAGGGCTGCAGGGATGTGCTGGCCGGGTGGCACTCAAGGCTAGCTTATCTGATGATGTTTGCATCTATTGACAAATCTATTATTGATGATACACTTTCCTGGACTTGGCAGAGCTCTGTCCGTGCTCCAATCATATCCATCACATAAATCTCAGCCGGGCTTTGCCATCACTGCGGAATTAATTATCCCCAGATTGTTTTTTCATAAATATTTGACAAGCACTAACAATGCAAGGCGTGAAGCCCCCTGGTAGTTGTGTGGCTCCAAATTACCCTAAAAAGGTGGTTGTCACCTCCAGCACTGCGGGGCTAGGGCTGCTTAGGGGGAGATGTAACGGCCGGGGCAGGACCTCCATTGAGGACTGGCTGCTCCCCACTGGGCTTTGGGGATTTCACACAATTAGTTGCAACTGAAATCCACCTAATTCATGTATCAAAGGCAACCTGAAGTGACAAGGACAGCAAACTGGTCTTGGGGGTGAGCTTCAGGCACCCAGCCAGCACAGCACCTGGATGAAGGGCTTGCTGCAGCATTTGGGGAAGGGCACTGGGGAGCAGGAGGAGGTCCAGGGCTGCATGGCTGCATGGTGCACGCCATGCCCACCAGCTCCAGCTGTGCTTTGGCAGAGGTGCTGAGGCACCGGGAAGGAGTAGGCAACCAAAAAGCGGTCACACAAAGTGCCAGCAGCCAGAAGGCTGGCAGAACCGAAACAAAACCAAAGCAATGACTGGAGGCACTACAAGTCCGGCTAAAACTGAATCTATCAGAAAAGCTGGAAGCTTCCCAGAAAAGCTGCCTGCAGTCAGGAGGGAAATCTTTGCTGGAGCGGAACCCACTGTGAGGCAGCCCGAGCAGCCAGTCTGCAGATCTCCCTGCTTGCCCAGACCCAGGACACAGCCGGCAGCCAGGACGCTGTTGGCTCAGCGGTGTAGGACAGCAGATACCAAAAGAGTCATCAGAGACTTCTGAATAGCTCACAGGAATGAGCAAGCACAAAGACTTCAGGAGCCAAAGTGAAAAATGGTCTCATCGCATTGCACTCTGAGGCGGGAGCAGTTGTCAGCCTCAGGGCACAGGCTGGACCACTCTCCTGAAAGGACTGGGCTGTCCTGACACAACAGCATCCTTCCTCCTCTCTCTCACACACCTCACAGCCCAATTGCAGGCAGCTGGTGGGTGCCGTGGACCTATCCCCACCAGAGGCTGTTCACAGAAGCCCTGGCATCAGCTTTGGGACAGGCATGAGCCGAGAAAGACACAGTTCAGAGCAAACATCGGCAGGATAACACCGCCTTTGCTGGCAGGAGAAAGATCTCCGGGCAGACCCACACACACTGCAAGGACTCCCAGGATAAACTGGCAGTGGACCAAAGCGTGGATGCTGAGCTAGGCTGGGACCGGCAAATTAAAATGAGGGAAAGGAGGCCAAAAGCACCTGAGAGATGCTGAGTCTGGCTCTGAGGCTGGAATCTTCCTTGCGGATGTGTGCTGGGAGGGGACAAAGACTTGCTGGGGATGGGAGCATGAAGAAGCCGGCATGCATGGGCCAGTATAGGGAAGGGTGACTCTAAGCTGGTCCTAGGAGTTATCAAATGATTAAAGATGTGATAAATTTAGTCCATGGAACAGGAAATTGGCAATAATACAGCAATGAAAGGAAGTAGTTGAGCTAACTGCTGGGCACTCTACAAAATTGGCTATAAAAAAGAAGGACTGCCATAAATGTAAGGGCAGCCAGGAGAGGACATTGCTGGTAATGAAACCCCTGCTCCCCATGTGGGGAATGGGGAGACACAGAGCTGAAGATATGAAGACATCAGCCACGGCTGTGCTCATTCAAGATGCACAGCAGAACAGCGATAACGGAAGGCCAGAAGCAAAGTGTGTGCTGGGTTCGCTCATCCCTGCACTGAATTGATGGTGTTAGACCAAGAGGCTGCAAAAATTGAAAAACAAAAAAACAAAAAAACAAAAAACAACGCCACCATGCTCAGGATGCTGACCAGAGTGTTGGCCTGAGCTCCCATGGCAAGAGTCCCTGAGGAAAGGTACCCATGCACAAGCTGGGAAAGTGCCACTCTGGTGTTTGGCCGGGCATCAGGATAATGGGTGAGCTAATTACCTTGGATTGCACTGCATCAAACGAGCACATAATAAATGCCAGGATCGGGGTCAGGCGAGTGCAGCCCTGCGCAAATTGCCTTTGAAGCCAGAGCCCCAGCAAAGAGCAGTCTGTAGGGAAGCTCTCGGCAGCAAACGCCGCGCTTTGCCATCACCGGAGCCATTCTCCTCCTGCACAAGCAGCAGCAACAGCAATTTCATGACAAAACCGAGCTAATGAATTGTTAAGATTGACTGGAGCTATTTTCAGCTGATCCAGGACAAAACATTCAGCAAAATTCCAGCTACAGGAGGGGAAAAAAAAAAAAAAAGCCAGCTGCTTTGTGTTCAAGAGGCAGGAAACAAACTCTCACGGGATGCAGGCAAGGGAAGGGCCCCTTGGGCCGGTGCCCACGACCCCTGCTTTCCCTCTGCCTTTGTACGGAGATGGCTGGGGGGGATTTGCTCTGCTCTGCTGCCAAGCACCGAGCCTGGGGGGGTTTGGCTTGCCTGGGCCACCAACAGACAGCAGCTCTAGGCTGGTGGCCATCTCTGGCAGGGTGCAGATAAGCATCCTCTGCAGCTGATGGCTGGGAGATTGAGCCTGGACGAGCTCTGCACCCAGGAGGAACTTCACACCAGAGGACATGGTGTTGGGCACCACGGATGTCCTGGTTTGACCACCTCCATGGCCAAGAGACCATCTAAACTTCCATGCCAGGCTTCATTTCAACAGAACTGAGGTTGGCTTCAGGCATGGAGACCTCAGGGAGAGGCAGAACAGAGGAAATATTGTTTTATAAAGCCCCTTCTGCCCATCCGCTGTACCTCCATCTTAACAAATGTCACTTCCCCTGCACCAAGGCAGCCCCTCCTCAGCTCCCTGCTGCCTCCCTGTCCCTCCGAGCAGCCTCCAGCCCCGCTGTGCCACAGGTTCCCCCAGGCTGACAGATCCTGCCCGAAACCCTTCCCTACACCTGATCCACCCCCATGGTCTTGGTCCTCAGCGGACACTGTGGGCTGCTGCAGGCTGGATGGTTGTAGAGGGGTTGACGTGACCATGGCGGTGCCCAGACCTCCCCCGGCGTCTCCTCAGCCCCTTCAGCCACGCCTTGCCCTGTGCGCCTGCATGAAATACCACGATGAGCATGGTGGGTGGTGCCTTTGCAGAAAATTGGTCCGGGAGTAAAAATACCCTCACCTTTCAGCGCAGACTCAGGCGGCAAAGCAACACGCTCATCGTGTGGCAGCAGCCGGAGCTGGAAAGGGAATTTGCATCAGGCACTCACCGTGGTGCAGTCCGCAGAGTGGGCACGTGCGAGCCGCTCTGCGGAGGCTCCCCGGGTGCAGGGGGGCGGCTGCGGCTAACGGAGCGACAGCAGAAAGTCTGCGGTGAAGAAGAGGGGACGGATGAGTCACCTCGTCTGTGGAGAGCTGCAGCTCACACTCACCCCATCTCCCACCACTAATTAATGCCAAGGCTAAATACAAACACATCTACCTTACTCACTAACGGGACACGGACAGGCTGAAATGCAGAGCCTTCACTTTAAAAATGAAGCAAACTCCCACGTGGAAACCTCCAGGTTCACTTGAAGCTGCTAATTTATTCCCTTTCCTACTGCTCAGCCTGCAGACATGCCCCAGCAGCCGGCTCCGGAGCTGCCCATGCCGACGCTTAACTCTACAGTGTGCCGTGAAAAGAGCAGCCCTGATGCCAGGAGAGCGTGGCAAGAAGGGGCAGGGGAGAGCACGGAAAGAGTTGAAGGCCTGCGAAGGGATGCAGGGCACAACGCAGCTCTAAGACGTAGGGATGGAGAGGTGCCTGGAGAAGGTCCCTGGAAGAATGGCCCCTGGCCGTGGGCGCACGGGGCAACACTGCCTTGCTATGGTCCCATCATCAACCCGGCTGTGGCACCCACGGGAGTTTTTGTGGAGCGCAGCATTCTGCTCTCGCAGCAGCCAGCCACGTTTCATTAACACGCAGTGCTTAGTGCAGCCGGTCGCCGTGACCCTCAGTCCGTGGGCGATGGAAGTCACTATCTTCTCACAAGGCACTGTGTGGTGTGTGTGATAGCGTGTGCGCTGCCGACCTACTGGAAAGGCCATCCCGCTCTGCCAGGGTCAGCCTGGGACCGGGGAGCACAAACCATTTGATCCCGCTGTTCTCCATGGTCTGGGCATCAGCATCGGCTGGTGGCGTGTGGTCATTTTGGGGGAGCATCCACTACAGTTTAATTTAAATAACGAGACCGAATCCCCGTTTTGAACTCGAATAGGCTCTGTTAAGCCCCAAAACTGGCATCCTGGGCTGAGCGGAGGTGCTGGCCACTGCCCGCTGAGTACCACCCTGAGTACCTGGGTTTGCAAGCGATGTCTGTGGACCTGCTCCCAAGATGGAGCTCTTCCTGCCACCTCCAGGCCAAGCTCTGCCTTGAGCAGAAGCGAAGTAAAAACTGCACCGCAGCATGAACCCCGCTGGCCCACGTAGAGCCACACTCGTGCCGTGGGACAGCAAAGCCCAGCAATCCCCTACACCACCACTGCCAGCCCCTCCTGCTGCCTGCTCATCCGACCACCGAGGGCTCGAGAGAGATCTGGGTACCAGCATCACTGCCACTCTGCTGCTCTGGGGCAAGGACAGGGTGCCCCAGCACCCCCTCTATCCCTGGGGTCTGGCAAAGCCCCTGCAGTACTGGGGGGCTTTGGGACACCAGGGAGCGACGGGCGATGTGTCTGCCTTGCTGGCAGCCCCCACGCACCCCTCTATCAGCCGGGCCCAGCTGCCTGGGCACCTATGGGTAATCCATCTGCTGAACATGCTACAGGCCATTAGCTTTAACTAGAGGGAGTTGCGGGGAGAATCATTAAAGGGAAAGTTCACAATGCAATTAATAAAGCACCTCATTAGGTCTCCTTCTTATACGAGCACGCAGCTCCTGCTACCGGCTCTTGCAGGTCTGGTACTCTTGCTCCCCATAAGGAAACCTTCAATTTCTTCTCAGGAGACAGCTGATGGCTGGAGATGACACTGACAGGGTGTTGCTCTGGGTCTGTGACTTGTGGCTGGACCAACACTGGTGGACCCACCACTGTCCCTACTGCCCTGGGTTCCTGCCTGACAGCTCTCCACGCCCAGGACACAGAGAGGGGGCAAGCATGAAACGAACCCACCACTGTGTGGTGGGGATGCAGAAGGCATCTGCCCCACAGGGCATCCAAAAGGTGACCAAGGGCTGCACTTGGGGATTTGCCACCCAGAGCCTTCTACAGGGGCATATCGAAGTCTCCTGGGTTGGTTTCTGCCTCTCCAAAGAGTTTTCAAGGGTGAGTCCAGGGTCCAGGCTGTTCCTGGCTCTGCTTGACTGTAGATGGTGGCCATGAGCAGGGCTGTGTTGCCACCCTTGGCCACTGCCAGGCACAGGGACCACTTTCAGAGACCGATTTTGCGTTTCCTTTCCAGGCTGCCTCGCACAGCTACACAAGGTCCTTTTTGCGTCCCTCTGCCAGGACCTGTGGGAAGCTGCTGCATGCTCCTGGTGCCTGGGACCCACTCCCAGAAGTGTGTGCACAGCAGCCTGGGGGGACAGCACTTGGAAGTGCCATGGAAGGGAAAAGGCCAGGAGGTTCTGTCATTACTGACTGCTCTTTTGGCTTCCAGCAGCTGTTTCACATCACTGGCTCTTTTCAGGTTTCCTTCAGCACCCTTGACCATCGACCACTGACCTCGCCCTTGACAATCTCCAAGGTCTTGCCACCCATTGACTTGGAGGGCACTCACCAGAGCCAGCTCTGCTCTGGAGCCGGCGGGGTGCCGTACTGTGCCCCAGCAGCCAAATGCCAAGGCACAGAGGTGTGTGCAGCAGCACCCAGGCCCCAGCAGAGATCCCACGGCAGGGCTAGGCCAGTGATGCGGGGCTCAGGGCTTCAGAAGCAACCACTGGACATGCAACCAGGTAAGAAGAGACTGGAGGTCCTGGAAAACAATGGCAACCCTTGAGAGCAGAGCATCTTTGTGGGACTCAGGGCTCCTGGTTGGGTTCAGTGCTGCCCTTCCTTGCAGGCAGGTGATATTTCAAGGCAATATGTGAATCGAACCCCATCAGAGCAGGGAAATATCCTGGGCAAGAGGGAAGCAGGAGTGGAGGTGACCTTTTCTTGGACAGAGCTGGAAACGTGAAAGCTGTGACGCTAATGGTGATGGATCCCTGCGGGAAAGGGAAGCAGCAAATGCCAATTATTTACATCTCTCTCCACCTGCAGGTCTAGCAAGGAGCTTGTCCAGAGGCGAGAGGGGCTGGGCAGTGGGTAGGCAGGACCCAATGGGGAGATAAGCCCAATGCATATCTGAGAGAGGATGAGCAGTACAGGCAGGGAACAGTTTGAACCCCTCACAGGAGCCCTGAAGAGGGCAAAGGAGAGCCTCCAGGCCCCACTCCTGCCCTTTGAGCTGTGCTGTTTTGGGACAAGCTGTCACCCTCCCACCTCGTGAGATGCTACAGCATGTGGACAGTGCTCAGAGGAGGTGGCAGCAGATTTCACATCTAAAACAGACTCCTTCTCCACCTAATCTCAGCCAGTACAAGTGGCTTAACCCATCGGACCAGCTCCAAATCCTCTTCTCCTCCTCCTGATCCCATGTAAGCCCCGAGTTTCCCCCCCTTGATAATCTCTGATTCCCTGGGATCATGGGATTGCTCTGCCAGCTGCACAAATCCAGACACTCGGCTGCTGTGCAGGGACCCAAATGGGAATGGATGCAGATGATTAATCTTAAAGACATCTTCCTGTTCTCCACCACTGCCCCAGTCCTGCTGCTCCCCTCCCATGGACCCCAGAGCCTGGCAAAGAGCCCAGGAAAGCAAAGCCACAGCACTCCACAGGCAGAGATTCCCACATCCCATGAAACCCTCAGGCTCCTGTGGAAGAGCACAGAGCCCAGATATCTCTTTGGGGACCAGGATGGGATGCAGGGCCTGCTGGCCAGAGCTGGTCTGCACTGATGTATGTACAGTGGATGGGTGATGTTGGACACAGGCTGTGTGTGGACTCCAGAACATTCCCAGACATGGGGTGCTCTGTCTGCGGGATGGAAAACAGGGTCAGGAAGCTCCACTGAGTCCTAGAACTGGCAACAAGGGCAGGGGATGCCCTGCTCTGCCAGCCATGTCCTTCAGAGTCTGTGCAACATCCTCTCTGCAGGACATCTTGCTTCTGGGATGGCTTCACCCATCAGCTGTGGGCACCAGAAGGGCAGGCAAGGAGCTGAAAGCACCTCCAGGCTGCTGGAAGCTGTACCCTGTGGCACATTGCTTTCGCGGTGGGATGTCCTGACCCCAGCAAACACACTAATCCTGCTTAATCCCTTCCTCTGCTCCTGCCCCAGCTCTTACAGGACGGGACAAGTCTTTGCACAAAAGCAAGTGACAGTCTGGGAAGACCCAGCTTGTCTGAGTCACATCTTCCCTCTCTGGACACTTTCTCCCAGGGGAAAATCCTGACATCAGGCATTGAGCTGCTTGCTTCAGTCTCCATCTAGCAGTGCCTGGCCATGGTAATGGCACACATCCCCACACCACTCCTTCCGGTAGGGAAACATACTTATTGTTGCCGCTCTCCAAAATTTTCCTCTGTTAAATCTCCTCTAAGCTGTGAAATCCCTGCCTGCCAGGAATTAGTCTTAGCATTGCTATCTTGCAGCCATTTTGAAGGCATTTCCTTCATATCCTTCTATTTTTTTTTTTTTTAAGCCTGGATTCTCTACAATGTTTTTCACCCCCAGGAGTGCGCTCTGTGTGCTTTTTGTCTTTGGAAATATGGGCAGAGTGCCCCACAGCATTGCATTTAAGGAGGGATGGAGGAATAAGCGGTTGGTGTTGGAGCACAGTGGGCTTGGCTCTGATTGCACATAGGGGTTTCCTTCATCTCTCCTACAATAGCCTTATGTCTAATGATATTTGTCTAATTAGAAACATGTCCAATTGTTTTACACAGTAGGAAAATGGGCTGTTTGGCAATGCTGATGTATATCACAGGGATGAGGGGTATGCAGAGCTCTGGAAGAGATGAGATTTAGATGAGAGAAAAAGATTATATTCAGGTGCTCTGTTCTGTCAGAGAGCCTTTGATTTGGTGGATTGTGTAGCATGAAAGGCCAGGCTTGTTACAGCCTTTGTGTGACTAAGAGTAAGATATTAAAGTTTGATGCACTGCTCTGGGAGACGCTACGTGATGGATAGAGAAGGCTCGCTAGGCATTGTAGGAGCTGTGTAGGGCCTTTAGGATCTTTGGGGGCTGTTTGTTATATATTTCCTTGCCTAATGGTTTGCACGTGAGCAAAATGCTGAGGTCGGAGTCCAGACTGCTGATGTGACCTTGGCATATGATTTTCATACGCAGGAACATTTGGTTCTGTGCAGTGAGCGGCTTCTCATGAATTGCAGGCAGTGACCCTGGGTGTCAGCGAGCAACCTCGGTTATTTCATTTCTTATACTTTAAAAAGAGTTATGGCTCATATTACCAGGATGTTTTCTCTGTGCGAAATCCTGCATCGGTGGGTGGGAAGGCTCCTTGGATATCCCTGGTCCTCTCTTGGGACTATATCCAATACTAGCTCAGGCCATGGATAGACCTAGCTGAGCCCTGAAGGTCTCCAAGGACAGAGACACCTTCATATCTCCCAGTGAACTGAGGGAGACACGCAGCAGGGTTTGGGCTTGGACTGGGTTTGCAATAGCTCATCTCGCGTGGGAGCCCGACTCATTTGTCAGCTCCTCCCTTCCTTTCCTCACATATGGAGCAGGACGGTGGCCAGCTGCAACAGGACCTTGCTATCACACACACAAGCCCTTGGTCCGGCAGAGCCGTGCACAGCTATGAGCGGGGCACAGGTGCCCATGGGGAAGCCAGTGAGCCAGTGATGTCAAAGCCACTTGATGCTTCCTGAATCCTGGACAACTGCAAGTCAAACATAGCCAGAGAGCAAAACTTCAGGCAAACCTTGGGGGGGTCAGAGTCTGCTGGGCACTGTGTCCGTCCCAGAGCTGTCTGGGTTGCATCCCTGGAGTTTCCCAGAGAAGTACGTACATGCTCGCATTTGGCTGTTGATGCACAGGGCCATGTCTCTTCCCAGCCCCTCACCAGTGCAGGGTAGATGGAATAGGCACAGTGGAGCTGCTTTTCCTGATGTCTCTACTGTGAGGATCACACCTGCACATCCCAAGGTTGCTCCAAGGACTCCAGGCTCCAGACCTAAAGCCAGCCTGGGTGCAGGGAGGAAGCTATCAGTCCCCAGGACAGCTTGGCTGTGACACGTTTCCTAGGACTAAGTCTTCCACTCTTGCTTTAACCTTTTCTGGTGACTTGTGGTGGCTGTGTTAAACAATGATATGCCTGCAACATGACAGTGATTTGTTTAAAGAGCCCACACTTGTCCTTGTTAGCGCTCACTCGGTGCTCTGACAGTCCTGTCAAAAGCTTCTGCACATTTTTCAGTTCTCTCCCTCATTTGCTCCTGTCACCATGGGGAAACATCCAGATAACAACTGCCCTGGTGGCATTTGAGCAGCTCAGGGGCCTTGGCTCGGCTGCATCATCCATGCCTAGCGGACGCTGGCAAGCCTGGGGATGCACGGCTGCATCCTGAACCTGGCGCAGAAAGCCTTGGTCGCCCCACTGCCCTGGCCTGGCCCCGTGCAGCAGCATCACCAATGACCCTACGGGTATCAAAGGGCTGCCCAGTGCTCGAGACCAGAGCACAATGCTCGCCCTGTGCCCTTGTGCCGCTTCACAGCCTGGACTTTGCGTGGTCTGGGACTGGGGACAGGCTGGGTGAGGAGTGGGCACTGGTTCCTGTCCAGGTGTAGGCATTCAGTGGAGCTGGTATTTTGGGCATTTGACAGCTGTCCCCAAAAGCAAGTTTTTCCAGCTAAAAAAAGAAGGACAAGGAGCTCAGGTCCCCACTGCCCTCTCAGCAGCGGATGACTGTGCAGAAAGGGGATGCTGCTGTCACCAGCTCCAGGTGCCAGGCTTCAGACTGAACATAACTGGTGTAGGCAGAGCATTAGGCATGCAGAAACTGGTCCTCTCCAGGGACGCGGCTGGGAGCGAGGTGCCTTTCAGAGCATTTATGAGCTAATGCTTCGGTGTCCAGGGAGCTCCCACATGGATGAACTTTGGGGCTGAGTACAGCATCAGAGAAAGCAGGTGGATTTATGCTGAGGTTTGGGTAAGTTGTAGTGAGCTTGAAGGTTGGTTGGCAGGGCTGGGAGCACCGAGGAACAGACTCAGTATGAAAATGGAGCAGCCTCCTCCCAGAGCTGAGCCCTAACCGAGAGCTTCTGTCCTGGACCACGTGGTTAACGTTGGGGAAGTCAAGTGGCTCCTCTGCTGTAATCTCTGCAGATACCCTGGAGGAGGAAGCAGGCGGGGGGGCAGTGGGAATTAAACTCAAAGACCAATAAGGGTGCCTGGGTGCCATCTCCAACACCGCTGCCTCACCTGGGACCCAGTCACCTCACCCTGCCCCTTCCGTGATGCTCGCCCACCCCGGCACATCAGAGACTGGCCTGGATCCACTGAGCCGCGGGGAGGTGACGAGCCCAGAGAAACCCATTTCCCAGAGATAATGTTATACTTTCAGAGTGCATGTAGACAAATACGGCCAAATGTTCCCCTCCCTGAAGCCATCAAAGCACCAATGACTCCGTAATATTTAATGGCTTGTTTTGCTCCCTAAATGATACAATGAAAAGGATTATTAATGTTAATAGCGTTCTTATCATATTTTAATAGCATCATGTATAACCGAAATGTCATCTCAGCACATATTTCTCTTGCTCTCACCCAGGGCGCGGAGTAATCATACTCCAGAGATGCGGTGAAGGAAAAGACATCGGGCAACAGGGTGGAAAGGGGGGCTGGGGCCTGAGGCTGATTTGGACTCGACTGGCTGGAGAGAGGGGATGCAAAGCCAGGCGAAGAACTTCTGCCCCACAGGCAGGAGAAGGAGGGGAAACCGAAAGGCCACGAGGGACTATGGGCAGGGGAAGGGTGCATGGAATGCACAGGGGAAGAATGCCCAGTGCCCAAGTTGAGCAGGGGAAGGATGCACAAGGCAGCTCCAGTCAGGCCTCAGAGCATGAGCAGAAATCCTGGGCATTGAAGGGGCCACTCATATAAAGGGTGTGAAAACAGCACTCACCCCCTGCAGCCACCAGGTCCAATTGGTCCCTTGGGCCTAGGAAGGGCTGGATACCCCACATGAAGGGGTCAGGCCCATCACTCTTCCAGAAACAGGGCAGAATTCCCCCAGGACCTGTGGAACCTGCCACCGCTGCCACTTCTTTTCCTGACACATTGGACTCCATCAAGAGCAACTGTCAGTGATATACTCCAATTTTCAGCGTATCATTTCACAGTCCAGTGAACATTTGCCTTTTTTTTTTTTCCCCATGTCCAATCCATCTTATAGATTAGTTTAACTAGGCTGAAAACCCACATTTTTCATGTGGGGTTTGGTTATCCTTGCATTCAGCCCTCATCTCCTTGTCAGACAGGCTCTGCTGTGGCCGGAGGCTGAGTGCACAGGGGCCTCTTCAGGTAGAGTCAAGCTCAAGGACAATGTCATTTCATTTTCCCCATCCCCAACACAAGTCATTGCATTTCCACAAAGGAACAAAGACCCGGAAAGATCCAAGGAGCATCCACGAGTTGCTAAATCTTCCAAAAAAGCTCTGCACCTCTAAGAACTTTGCGCCTGTGAAAGTTTGCAGTATGATCTGCATGGGTACGGGTCTTCCTCATCATCCCGTGGCCAAGTATGGTCCACAGTCCCACCTCTGCACTTGTCCGTGTGCAGCATCCTACCTTCATGGACACTTGCACATCTGCACTTACCCCTCATCCTCTCCCACTCACATGGGGGGCACTGCACGTGCATGTGCCCTCCGGACCTGGGAACCTCCTCCACGGATGTGCGAGCACGCGTGCACACGCATGCACAGACACCCCTCCGCAAGCCGGCCCGCCTTTGTGCTGTGAGATGAAAGGGGGCAGCTCGACTCTGACCTGCTCATATTTCACTAAAATGTTATTTTAACACTTAAAAGGGTAGAAAATACCATCCTCGGCTCTTCATTTATCAGATCGATGCACGGCGAGCAGGGCACGCATGCTTTCCACGTTAATGAGCCCACGAGCCAGCTTGCAGCTTCCCGGCACTGCCCTGACTGCAGGGGTGAGGAGAAGCAGGGGTGGGCTGCTGCCCCCCCCTTTTCCCCTCTAGAGAAGGCCATGGGTGCTTAGCAACTCCCATGGCAGCTGGGGGACCTGAGCAGGAAAGGGAGGGGAAACCCAGCAGGAGGAGAGCAATGGTGGAGACCTGATGGAAGTCTCCAGCCTCCAGCCTCCAGCAAACACACCAGGAGTGTGGAACAACAAGCACGTGCTGGATTTTCCCTCCTGCCCCCTGCAGATTGCTGGAGCCAGGGACTCATGCAGAGAGCTGCTGCCTGGGCTGGGAAGGTGCTGGCTCTCCTTCCCACTGAAAAGAGTCCTACCAGCCAGCCTAGCCAGGGTCTGCCACATGGGACTGCAGTTAGGTTTATCTTCCAGGCTTCTGGTGCATCCTCGCAGCTGCTTGAGTTCTCTCAGTGCCAGAAGACCTCAAACTTGGTCCTTCTCTGCCCCAGAGCTGTTGTAGAGAGATGCTTTCATCATTGGACCACCTCCACATGTCCTGCACAGATGCACGTGGAGGAAGGACAGATGTAGGGCTTATCATCCCGCAGGATCACTGGCGATCCAGAAAGACGCCACATGGACACTGTCCTGTAGACAAGAACAGTGCAAGGCAGCGCTCTCCTCCAGACAGCCCCAGGGATGGAGACACTGGTACGGGGAGAGTCATCCTAGCCAGCAAAGCCACAGTCACCGCAGGAGCTTCATCCACACTGTAGTGATAAAATCCACATCTCCACTGGGAAGTCTTTGCTTGTGAACTTGCCAGTACCTCTGTGTTGGCAAGGTGCTCTAAACATCCTCAAAGCTGAGGACAAAGGACAGTCATAAAGACCAGGCAGTGTCGGGGGAACTACAGGGACCAGTGCAAGGTTTGCTTGTTTAACACCTTCGTTAATAATCTTGGCAGAGAGAGTAAACAGAAGAACCAACTGTGAGGGATTTGCAGGTACTTTCCAGGGTGAAAGCAATATTTTGCTGGAGTTGAATTTTTCACAGCCCTCAGGGGACTTGCAAAAATGGCTTTGAGTCCTAAAGGTCTCACAATTTAAAGACAACGATTTTACTCATTACTTTTTCTTCTCTGACTTAGAAGACATCACCAGAAGGCTCCCTGAAGGACGCCGGAGGCCATGTACACACGCAAAGGTCAGGCTTCCCGTGCTCAGGAGGAACATCTCCCATTGCCGACAGACTCCTTGCACGAAGAACTGCTCTGCAGACACCTTAGATGGGCACGTCCACACTGAGCCCAGCCCGCCGTAAACCAGACCAGCACTGAGGATGGGATTATCTGTGTGTCTGCAAAGCCCTGGCCCATCAAACCCATGGCTGATATTTGCTGTGAAGCTGTAGGAGGTGCCATGTCCTCTCTGCTTTCATACAGGGCATGGAGAGAGTCATATAACAAAAAAAAAAACCTTTTTATGTGAGATATCCTGCAATGCTTTCAGCGGCTCTTGGGTCTTGGGGGCATCTCATTTTGGGTCTTGAAGGACCATGGTGGAGCAAAGCAAAATCACCCCATGAAATCCCTGTTCACGTAACATGCTCTATGACTAGTGTCACAAAAGATGTTTTCTCCCGATTTAGCTGCAAAACTAATCAGAAAAAAAAAATCAGGAGTTTTGCAGAGAGCTGGAGAAAAGTATTTAAAAACAGAAACAAGAGAAATATCACCAACCGGTATTCACTGAAATGAGTAAGACATACAGCTCTCCTAAATAACACATTCCTGAAATTTGCAGATGAAACTCAATTGGAGGAGAGATCAAAACACCAAGGAGGGGAGAGGACACACCAAGTGGGTCCCGCTGAGACTGCGAGGAGTCGGCAGCAGAATGCGATCCACTTGGGAAAACACAACCAGGCCATTTAGGAGAAAATGATCCGAATCATGGTCTGAGTCACTGGGAGGGGAGCCTCGTGGCGCAGGGAGGCTGAGCAAGGCTTACCACCTCTCACCATCCATCCGATGTTTTCAGGGGATCAGAGTCTGCCTGGAAAATCCTTCTACTGTTCACAGAATATTTTAAGGCAGGCTGGCAACCCACGAGCCCTGGGGATGCCACCACCCCAGGGGAGGGTGGCAAGTGCTTGCAGGAAGATAAGCTAGGATGAATGTCTAAGCAGGAGCTTTATTAAGCAGGCACAGCCCAAAATGTAGCCTCTATCCCAGTGCCCTGGCCTCCCAGCACTGTGCCAGAGCTCCGGGTACACATCAGCAGCCCCATCGCATCCCAGCCTGGCAGCAGCCAGGGGGCACGCACTCCGCGCATCCTCGCCGTGACAATCCCAGTCTCAGAACCACGTACCCCGCTGCTGAACCCTCCACCCACAGGCTGCTGCTTGGTTTTAGTCTCCCTCGAGAGTCTTTGGATGGCTCTTCTGCCCACTCAGGCAGGGATTTCCTGCAGCAAACCACCATCCCAGCCAGAAACGGGGGCTGGAGGCAATGGGACCTGGACTGGCGATGGGAGCTCTTCTCGAACAGTGACGGGAGCTCTTCTCAAATGGTGGCTCCGACGTGATCCGTGTTATAGCTGTATCACTCAGTCAGTGGGCATATGGCAAGCCATTCACTAAATAAAAAAATTAAATTACCCAAGACTATAAAACAGTCAATTTAGAGCGATATCCTGACTGTAATAGGGCAATAGCATTTCATTTACGGCTACAACAGCAATCTTGCAAAGAAAGGGAGGTTTTGAGTGGGTGGCATGGGGCACCCTAAACACATGCATGTTTAGGAGGGGGGTGAGGCTGCCACGACCCAGGGGGTGTCCCAGCTGGCAGCCCATCAGCTCTCATCCGTGAGCAGAGGCTGCTGCAGCAGTCCCTCCTCCCAGCCCGGCTGCTCTCAGGTTGCAGGCTCACCGCGGGCGCTCCGGTCTCTGCAACGTGGAGCATTAATGTCACATTAGCCTAATGGGCAGTTTTCTCATTTTCAGGTTCCACATCCTCATTTTCCAGGCATGGATAAGATGTTTGTGCCACGGACGGTGCTGCCTGTCAGCATGAAATGCTGCTGCTCTTCTCTCTCCTTGTTGGAGTGTGGAAAATGGAAGAATACTTTGTAATCTGGTTATATGGATCCTGCACATCTTACACCTCCCAGGTTTTTTTGTAGCTGCTGTTTCTACTCATGGAAATGGGTCGAATGTGGAGGGGGATGTGGGAGACCCTGGAAGTGAGGGATGGGAGGTCCAGGGTCTTTCGCAACCCCTTGTTTCTCCAGCAGCATCATTCTTCCGGGACCCTGCCTCCGCATCCCTGCAGCCACCTTTCTGTCAATGTGGAGGCAGCAAACTCCAGGCTTGAGCGTTTAGTGATGAACTCCCCGGAGTGATGGACCAAAAAGCTCTTTAAAAAGAGATACTGAGGAGAGGGCTGTGATCATCCTCGAGGCTCCAAAACAAGCTGGGCAGGACAGAGAGGGAGCAGAGAGGAGCTTAGGCCACCCTTTGATGCTGCAAAGCACTCCACAGCCTGAACCATCTCTCTTCAGCCCTTTTTTCCTTCAAACCAGGTCAACTCAGCAGTTCAGCTTGCATCCCCATTGCAGGGCTGTGGGAACCACACATTTTTGCTGTGGGTTATCTGGGGAAGCTGTTTTAGCAGCAGGTAGGAGAGCAGCCCATCTTGGGCACAGACCCGGAGCAGCCTTGCTGCCTGTGTGCCACCCTTACTGCTGTCTCTTACTGTGCTGGTCCAACCTGCTCGCCCTGCCTTGCTTCGAGGGGCAGAGCAGGGACAGCTGCTCATCGCGCGTCCCTTTCTTTGCCCTTTGGGCTGCTTGTCTGCCTTCACGGCTGTCGGCTGCTCCACCACGTGGATGTGAGCATCACCAGGTGCTGGCAGAGCTGCGGGAGCATCCCTGGACTCCTGTCCTCGACTGCTTGAATTGCAGGCAGGAGCTGTGGGCAGAGCAAGGGCAGCCTCTCCAGTAATTTGTTTATATGGCAGGGGACAAATACAGGTGTCCTGCAGCACCCACAATGCAGGTGTAACCCAGGACAGTTGCAGAAGAGCCGTTCCCACCAGTGTCCTGCGATTCCGGCTATTCCTGCTCTACGTGTGCTGGCTTTCCAGTGCGCTCTGTGGAGCAGGTGGCTTGGGGAGGGGACTGGAGAGACGTGCTGGTTCGGCAGTGCTCCTGGGAGCAAGTTACCTCGGGGTAAGTGATTTGGAAACCGGCTGGCCTGGTCACGCTGAATTTCTCTGAAGGAAGGGGAACTTTAAAACCCAGTAACTGAAGATGCCTCTTGCCACCCGACTCCTCTGACTGATTTCCCAGGGGAACAGCAGGCTTGGACAAAGCCAGTGAGACCGTCACCTCGGACACCCTCCCTCTCTCCGTGCTGCTGCCCTGCTGCACGAAGCTGAGGGGTACAAGCTCCAGAGCTTTCCAGGAGCCGTGTGAGAGATGCTTCTGTTGGCTGAAGGCTGACAGGCTCAAGCAACACCATGTTCAGGTCTTCATCCCACCACGCCAATCGCATATCACCTCTGCTATCCCTTCACTGTGATTTTTTACATATTTTGACTTTTCCAGGTGATCACAGTTCTCTGAAATGCTTTACCCATCCTGCAGTCTCTCTTTACCCAAACACAACCAATATTTCAGTGCTGACACAGGAACGCTCGTACTGCCTCTTCCCACGCGCCCCATTGCTTGCGCTGAGCTGCGGAAATCCTCACGGAAGAAATTTAGTAATCGCTGTAGCTCTTTCGAGCTGCCAACAACTTCCCATGGAACGGGCTATGGGGCAGACTTTGCACACAAGTATTTTCTTGTCAACTAACGGACAGCAATAGCTGCTAACCGAGATCTCTTACTGTCTCCTTCTCTAGGCAAGGACTGGCATTAATATTCCCTCTGCAGTGTATCCTTGTGATTTTTCCATATCGAAGAGCATTCCGGACGGAGCACCTGTCCCCGCATTAGATCTCCCCGAATGCCACTTAACTGGGACATTAAAGCCAGCTAAGCCCGCAGCCCATCAGCGCGCCATGCCGCAGCCCTCGGCTTTGCAGGGGTGAAGACGTAGGTCAGTGGGTTGTTATTGCTGTAAACCGTGAAGGATGGCATGCAGCAGAGGAAGTCACAACATTTATCAGTTACAGGCTGGTTCGGAGTGAGAAACTCCAGCTTCTCCAGTGCTGGGTTTCATTCTTCTCCAGCACTGCTAGTGCTGCTGACCCATAGCAAATAACTCTTAGATTAGCTTCCTATCATCCGTGCAAGACTCTCTTTTCTCCTACAGCCCGTATCCAAGCCGAACTCCCGTTAACACCTGCACCTGGAGAGGAGCTAGTTTAACACTTCAGAGCCAGAGATATCCCTTATTTCCACCTTGTCCCAGGACACACATCACTGCCCCACGGTTCCTTGCCAGCACCACTGCATGCAGGTTGTCCTGGCAGACATCTGTCGTGCGGTCCCCTGGATGCTCCCTCCCTAAACCTGCTCCCTTGTTTAGCCAAACACAACCAGAAGTCATTTGTAGCAGTGCTCTAGCGTGGCAAAGACCAGGGGGACCCTGTCCACCTTCACTGGGACACCTACCCTTCCCCAAGAAGGAGATGAAGGGGCCTGAGGGGCTGTGGCTGTGTGGCCTTCATCCTCTGGCCCCGGTCTGCAGGCCTGTGCTCTGGAAACCCTGTCCTTGTCTGTGGGACCCAGGGACATGCCTCGTCTCAGGAATGCACCCAAGCAGCTTTCGTCAAGTGTGTCTGGATGGACGTGCGTGTTAGCCTGGGGATGTCTGCAGGAGCGTTGCCTCTGCAAACTCTTCCAGGTGGCAGTTTGGGGCACTTCTGACTAAGGTCAAGCCCCAAGATGAAAGACTTTGTATTCTGAGTCATTGCGTCAGTTATGTAAACTTTGGATTTTTAATTCACCCATTCTCTGGAGAAAGCTCCGGGTCAATTTGGGAGCAACTCCACGGCTTTGCATGCTCCTTTGCATGGCAGATGAATGGCTGGGGCTCCCTGCAGGGCCAGGCAGATCCTTATCCTCCTGGGAACCTGTTGTCTCAGGACTTGATGTGCAGTCACCCGGTGCTCCTGCAATGCTAATGCCACCTGCGGCAGTTTTATCTGCCAAATATCCCCTGGAATTTCAGGTTTAATCTGCTGTAAACTCCTCAGCATGATTTGTCCCATCAAAATAATGCCATGTTTTGATGGGTTAGTGACAAGGACATTTAATCCTGCAAGATGATCCTTCCGTTCGTTTGACTGGTGTCCCTTTCATGTCAAAATCTTTGAGCCACTGAGTAAGACCTCAAACACGGCTGTTAAATTGTCAATCCCCCCGCTGCCCTCCGAAACAGGCCCAACGTGTTGCACGGGTGTTTTTCCCCGGAGGCTAATCGCATCCCTTCTCCCTTGCTTGCGCATGCACAAGGGGTTGGGATTGTTCTTTCTGATGAACTTCAAGGAGCCTCTCACCAGAGAAATAACATTTCTGTTGGTTTATTTATTTATTGATCGGCTCCCTTCCAAAGTAAAGGGAGAAAAGAGAAAAGAAGAAAAGCCAGAAGAGAGGGAGATGAAGAAGTAGGAGGGGGTGGGAGGCCAGGGAGATGAGCACCAGCTCAATCCCAGCTGCCACGGTTTAATCAAAGGTTTCTACAAAGGGAGCCCAAATCTTTTAAAATTTGTCCTTAGCCCTTGCCTTTGAAGCTCTACCCCCCATTTGCCAGCGGGCCAGCCAAGCCGCAGTGCTGAAGCGTCTGTCTCCGGAGGACAAGTACCCTTCTGTCTAGTGGGATAAGCTTTTTAGCTACAAGCGCTGCGACACAGAAACAAGCTTCCTGGGAGCGGAGGTGGATGCCTTATCGCTCAGGAGGCACGGGGTGGGTGCTGCCCCAGGTGAACCGCAGCCACGGGGTATGGCAGCTCAGCCAGTGATTGCATTCCCTGATTTGCCAAGGCTGGCTGACCTGGGAGGAAACGCAAATGGATTTCCATGCACCCTCTGCAAAACATTTGATTTCTCCCAGCAGCCTTAGGATCAGGCCATCTTCTCTTCCAGTAATGCCTCGTGCTTTCCCAAGCACAAGTCCCTCAGAGATCCCATAATCTGCTGGAGCAATAGGTTACCCCCCTCCCGAATGCCCTCCAAGCTCCTGGATTTCCTCCAACTTTTTCATTTGCTACCAAAGGCCTTGATGGCAAAGAGGATCATCCCTTTCAACGCAGGTTCAGAGCACACAGCTTTCCTCCTGCCCTCTCTCACTGCCCTGCCTGATGTTACTGTCGACTTCAGGATGCCGAAGCTCTGCCAGTTGTGCCAGGGACACCTCCAACAGATCCCGTAAGCCAATGGGATCCTTTGACACCCTCTGTGCTCATGGCCCCATCATCCCCTGCCACATGGGACATGGTGACACAACTCTGCCAACTCAAGGGCTGGAGCACTCTCCAAGGTGTATACACCCACTCCCCTGTCCCATGTTCCCCCAAGACTTGTGACTTCCCCACGGATCAGAGACCTCCTCATGGGGTGACAAGGGCAATCAGCCCTGCTTTCTGCTGTGGGCCGTGAACACAACGGCTGGCAGCAATCTCTGCACCCCGCTCCCTGCCAGCTGCCAGGCTGCCCGCCCTTTATCTCCAGCAAGCATCTACCGCTGCACTCCACAGACCAAGTGCCTTTGAGTGGAAGAGCTCTGATGTTTATTCATCCGGGGCAGACCCAAGATACCAACAGCCTGATAACAAACACAACGGGCTGCTTGAAAAAGCAGATAGGATCTCAAAGATTGTTGCACGCACAAGGCATTAGCCACTGCGTAAGGCAATGCCTTCATGAATATGCAACTCCTTTGTGCAACGCTGGCTAGGACGAGGGGACATATTTTAATGCTGATCTCAAGCCAGCCCTTGTCCTGAAAAATCCAGCCTGGGGAATAACTGCAGAGCAATGCACATCCATCCCACAGAGGAACTAGCCCCAAGAC